>NC_090400.1:18585230-19941400 GCF_036365525.1 Heterodontus francisci
ACAGTGGGGGGATGGTGAACACAGTGACAGTGGGGGAGGGGGAGCAGGCAGAGACAATGGTGGAGTAGGAGATGAGCTCGCAGAGACGGATGGGGCATGCGCAGAGACGGATGGGGCAAGCACAGAGACAGTGGCGGATGGGGCGAGCACAGAGACAGTGGCGGATGGGGCGAGCACAGAGACAGTGGGGGATGGCGTGAGCACACAGAGACAATGAGGGGTTGAGCACAGAGATAGTGGGGGGGAGGTGAGCACAGAGACAGTGGAGTGGAGGTGAGCACTGAGACAGTGTGTGGGGGAGGTGAGCACAGAGACAGTGGAGTGGAGTGAGCACAGAGACAGTGAGGGGGGGGAGGTGAGCACAGAGACAGTGGGGGAGGGAGGTGAGCACAGAGACGGTGGGGGAGGGGGAGCCCGCAGAGACAATAGCGGGTGGAGGTCAGCACAGAGACAGTGGGGGAGGGGGAGCTTGCAGAGACTGTGTGGGAGGGAGGTGAGCACAGACAGTGTGGGAGGGAGGTGAGCACAGACAGTGGGGGGAAGGTGAGCACAGAGACAGTGGGGGAGGGGGAGCTCGCAGAGACAATGTGGCGGGGAGGTGAGCACAGAGAAAGTGGGAGTGAGGTGAGCACAGAGAAAGTGGAGTGGAGGTGAGCACAGAGACAGTGGGAGGGAGGTGAGCAAAGAGACAGTGGAGTTGATGTGAGCACAGAGACAGTGGAGTGGAGGTGAGCACAGTGACAATGGGGGAGTGGGAGCACGCAGAGACAGTGGGGGATGGCGTGAGCACACAGAGACAATGAGGGGTTGAGCACAGAGACAGTGGGGGGGAGGTGAGCACAGAGACAGTGGGGGGATGGTGAACACAGAGACAGTGGGGGATGGCGTGAGCACACAGAGACAATGAGGGGTTGAGCACAGAGATAGTGGCGGGGAGGTGAGCACAGAGACAGTGGAGTGGAGGTGAGCACAGAGACAGTGTGGGGGGGAGGTGAGCACAGAGACAGTGGGGGAGGGGGAGCTCGCAGAGACAGTGGCGGGGAGAGGTGAGCACAGAGACAGTGGGGGAGGGGCAGCTTGCAGAGACAGTGTGGGGGGGAGGTGAGCACAGAGACGGTGGGGGAGGGGGAGCTCGCAGAGACAGTGGTGGGGGGAGGTGAGCACAGAGACAGTGGGGGAGGGGGAGCTTGCAGAGACAGTGGCGGGGGGAGGTGAGCACAGAGACGGTGGGGGATGGCGTGAGCACACAGAGACAATGAGGGGGTGAGCACAGAGATAGTGGGCGGGGAGGTGAGCACAGAGACAGGGGGGTGGAGGTGGCACAGAGACAGTGGGGGATGGGGTGAGCACAGCGATAGTGGGGGATGGGGTGAGCTCACAGAGACAATGAGGGGGTGAGCACAGAGACATTGGGGTGGAGGTGAGCACAGTGACAGTAGGGGGAGGGGGAGCAGGCAGAGACAGTGCGGGGGGAGATGAGCTCGCAGAGTGTGGGATGGGGCGAGCACACAGAGACAGTGGGGGGGGGTGGTGAGCACAGAGAAAGTGGGGGATGGGGCAAGCACAGCGATAGTGGAGGATGGGGTGAGCACAGAGACAGTGGGGGATGGCGTGAGCACACAGAGACAATAAGGGGGTGAGCACATAGACAGTGGGGGGGAGGTGAGCACAGAGACAGTGTGGGGGGAGGTGAGCACAGAAACAGTGGGGGGATGGTGAACACAGTGACAGTGGGGGAGGGGGAGCAGGCAGAGACAATGGTGGGGCAGGAGATGAGCTCGCAGAGACAGTGGCGGATGGGGCGAGCACAGAGACAGTGGCGGATGGGGCGAGCACAGAGACAGTGGGGGATGGCGTGAGCACACAGAGACAATGAGGGGTTGAGCACAGAGATAGTGGGCAGGAGGTGAGCACAGAGACAGTGGAGTGGAGGTGAGCACAGAGACAGTGTGTGGGGGAGGTGAGCACAGAGACAGTGGGGGGGAGGTGAGCACAGAGACAGTGGGGGGATGGTGAACACAGTGACAGTGGGGGAGGAGGAGCAGGCAGAGACAATGCTGGGGGAGGAGATGAGCTCGCAGAGACGGATGGGGCGAGCACAGAGACAGTGGCGGATGGGGCGAGCACAGAGACAGTGGGGGATGGCGTGAGCACACAGAGACAATGAGGGGTTGAGCACAGAGATAGTGGGGGGGAGGTGAGCACAGAGACAGTGGAGTGGAGGTGAGCACAGAGACAGTGTGTGGGGGAGGTGAGCACAGAGACAGTGGAGTGGAGTGAGCACAGTTGGGGGGGGGGGAGGTGAGCACAGAGACAGTGGGGGAGGGAGGTGAGCACAGAGACGGTGGGGGAGGGGGAGCCCGCAGAGACAGTGGCGGGGGGAGGTGAGCACAGAGACAGTGGGGGAGGGGGAGCTTGCAGAGACAGTGTGGGAGGGAGGTGAGCACAGACAGTGGGGGGAAGGTGAGCACAGAGACAGTGGGGGAGGGGGAGCTCGCAGAGACAATGTGGGGGGGAGGTGAGCACAGTGACAGTGGGAGGTAGGTGAGCACAGAGAAAGTGGAGTGGAGGTGAGCACAGAGACAGTGGGAGGGAGGTGAGCACAGAGACAGTGGAGTGGAGGTGAGCACAGTGACAATGGGGGAGTGGGAGCTCGCAGAGACAGTGGGGGATGGCGTGAGCACACAGAGACAATGAGGGGTTGAGCACAGAGATAGTGGGGGGAGGTGAGCACAGAGACAGTGGAGTGGAGGTTAGCACAGAGACAGTGTGGGGGGGAGGTGAGCACAGAGACAGTGGGGGAGGGAGGTGAGCACAGAGACGGTGGGGGAGGGGGAGCTCGCAGAGACAGTGGCGGGGGGAGGTGAGCACAGAGACAGT
This sequence comes from Heterodontus francisci, assembly GCF_036365525.1. Taxonomy (NCBI): domain Eukaryota; kingdom Metazoa; phylum Chordata; class Chondrichthyes; order Heterodontiformes; family Heterodontidae; genus Heterodontus; species Heterodontus francisci. The sequence continues at coordinate 18,588,111 of NC_090400.1, forward strand.
GGGGGAAGGGCAGCTTGCAGAGACAGTGTGGGGGGGGGAGGTGAGCACAGAGACGGTGGGGGAGGGGGAGCTCGCAGAGACAGTGGCGGGGGGAGGTGAGCACAGAGACAGTGGGGGAGGGGGAGCTTGCAGAGACAGTGGCGGGGGGAGGTGAGCACAGAGACGGTGGGGGATGGCGTGAGCACAGAGACAGTGGGGGATGGCGTGAGCACAGAGACAGTGGGGGATGACGTGAGCACACAGAGACAATGAGGGGGTGAGCACAGAGATAGTGGGGGGGGGGAGGTGAGCACAGAGACAGTGGGGTGGAGGTGGCACAGAGACAGTGGGGGATGGGGTGAGCACAGCGATAGTGGGGGATGGCGTGAGCACACAGAGACAATAAGGGAGTGAGCTCAGAGACAGTGGGGCGGGGGGGGGCGGGTGGTGGAGGTGAGCACAGAGACAGTGCGGGGGAGGTGAGCACAGAGACAGTGTGGCGGGGGGGAGGTGAGCACAGAGACAGTGGGGGGGGGGCGAGGTGAGCACAGAGACAGTGGGGGGGAGGTGAGCACAGAGAAAGTGGAGTGGAGGTGAGCACAGAGAAAGTGGAGTGGAGGTGAGCACAGAGACAGTGGGAGGGAGGTGAGCACAGAGACAATGGGAGGGAGGTGAGCACAGAGACAGTGGAGTTGAGGTGAGCACAGAGACAGTGGAGTGGAGGTGAGCACAGTGACAATGGGGGAGTGGGAGCTCGCAGAGACAGTGGGGGATGGCGTGAGCACACAGAGACAATGAGGGGTTGAGCACAGAGATAGTGGGGGGGAGGTGAGCACAGAGACAGTGGTGTGGAGGTGAGCACAGAGACAGTGTGGGGGGGAGGTGAGCACAGAGACGGTGGGGGAGGGGGAGCTCGCAGAGACATTGGCGGGGGGAGGTGAGCACAGAGACAGTGGGGGAGGGGCAGCTTGCAGAGACAGTGTGGGGGGGAGGTGAGCACAGAGACGGTGGGGGAGGGGGAGCTCGCAGAGACAGTGGCGGGGGGAGGTGAGCACAGAGACAGTGGGGGAGGGGGAGCTTGCAGAGACAGTGGCGGGGGGAGGTGAGCACAGAGACGGTGGGGGATGGCGTGAGCACAGAGACAGTGGGGGATGGCGTGAGCACAGAGACAGTGGGGGATGGTGTGAGCACACAGAGACAATGAGGGGGTGAGCACAGAGATAGTGAGGGGGGAGGTGAGCACAGAGACAGTGGGGTGGAGGTGGCACAGAGACAGTGGGGGATGGGGTGAGCACAGCGATAGTGGGGAATGGGGTGAGCTCACAGAGACAAACAGGGGGTGAGCACAGACATTGGGGTGGAGGTGAGCACAGTGACAGTAGGGGGAGGGGGAGCAGGCAGAGACAGTGCGGGGGGAGAAGAGGTCGCAGAGACAGTGTGGGATGGGGCGAGCACACAGAGACAGTGGGGGGGGAGGTGAGCACAGAGAAAGTTGGGGATGGGGCAAGCACTGCGATAGTGGGGGTTGGGGTGAGCACAGAGACAGTGGGGGATGGCGTGAGCACACAGAGACAATAAGGGGGTGAGCACAGAGACAGTGGGGGGGGTGGTGGAGGTGAGCACAGAGACAGTGGGGGGGAGGTGAGCACAGAGACAGTGGGAGGGGAGCACAGAGACAGTGGGGGGGGGGCGAGGTGAGCACAGAGACAGTGGGGGGGAGCACAGAGACAGTGGGGGGGGCGGGGAGGTGAACACAGAAACTGTGGGGGATGGGGTGAGCACACAGAGACAATGAGGGGGTGTGCACACAGACATGGGAGTGGTGCTGGTTGCAACCTAATTTGCAACACTTTATCCTACACAACAATGCTTGTGAGGAGGAAGATGAAATGTCTGCTAATTCCTCAGCAGGAAACAAGAGCCAGGAAGTTTAATGGAACTACCGGTTTTTTTTGGCAAGCAGAGAAATAGTGCCAGCTGCCGTGTTTGAATCACTGAGTGACTGTCATGTGACAAGCCCCTCCCCATCTGTGGTTTTAAGCTGGTGTTTTCTCTGCTGCAGAGGAGAAGCAACTGGACTCTGACATGAGCAGACCCTAAATGGGGGTCTCTTTTGCTCTCTCTCTCTCTCTATTCCAGCTTGAAAGCTTTCAAATCCTGTTTGTTGACTCACCACCTTTGCATATTTCAGCTCAATCCGAAACCCCGTTGGAGGAAATCATCTGCATCGCTAATTCCAAGAGACTCACCGAACCAGTCATCTACCCCTTCAAACTAAAAGCCTGAGGACCACTGAATTTAGCTAGAAGCCAGCCGAATCACCAAACTCCACAGACTGTTTACCTTTTTTATGGACTCTAACTCAACCTTTCCCGACTCTGTAATCTATTTGTGTCTGTGAGAGAGTGAAAGTTGGTGTGTTGTTTATTATTTTATTGGTTTGTTTTAGGTACAATGAAGTTAAACTCTTTGTTAACTCACAAAAACCTGTCCAATTGGTTCCTATAATGATCATAGCAAGTACGTAATCAAACACCTTGCGAATTGGTCAGTAATTGCTGTAATAATTCTGTGATTCAGTTCTGTTGCCAATTATCTTAAATCTGTGGCCTTTGATTACCGATCCTCCTGGCAGTAGAAGCAGTTTTTCCTTATTTATTCTATCAAAACCCAACATAATTTTATCGTAATTCATAACAACTTGTTGAGGTGTTGCACAGAAAGATGTATTTGGTGCTGAAGGGAACCCTTTTGTAAAATCCCAAGTACAAACATCAGTGGAGATTGCTTCATGAGTGATTGTAATCTCCTAGGTCCATCATACCCAGAAGCAAATGAGGAAAAGTTCTGTGGCATCAAGATACATGTGACAAGGTTAAGTGTCGTCATGTTTGTATATGTCTGCACCAGTACTTTAGAGATGGTGAGGGAGGCTGCTTCTGGTGGTGATGATCTCTGAATTTTGTGTGTGCAGAATATCACCAACACTGGCTAGCTGCTGGGTACACAGTAACGTTAGTGATATAACTTCATCAAAGAATTGTCAGACTTTATTGTGCAAGGGTAAGTGAATAATTAAGGTAAATAGCTAAGACACTTGCTAACATCTTCACACCAAGGCTGCTCACAACCTTTGGGAAAGATAAACACAGATAGTGAGCCAGCCCTGTTATAGAAGTCATTTGAGTTTGAGGAGATAGTCTTCACCTTTTTTGGTTGTGAACCTGTAAATGGCTTTGGCGAGGGTAAATTTGGGGCATGGTGCCAGCACCCAGAAAGTATCCTCCATTGATTATTATCCTTTCTACACTGACTCTCTTTTTAAATCCTCACAATGGGGTGTACATTGGCAAAGCAGCTCCATGGTATATTAACAGTGTTGGAAGGCACAGTTTGCGGATTGCTATATAAACCTAACACTTATTTTTGTTCCTTTCCCAGTGGAAGAGGCCAGAGGAAATGGCACCACTGGCCCAGGCACTTCACACCAACAACAACTTATATTTTTATAGTGCCTTTAATGTAATGAGGCGCTCCAAGGTGCTTCACACGAGCATTATACAACAAAATATGACACCGAGCCACTTAAGGAGATTTCAGGTCAGATGACCAAAATCTTGGTCAAGGAGGTAGGTTTTAAGGAATGTCTTAAAGGGGGAAAGCGAGCTGGAGAGGTGGAGAGGCTTAGGGAGGGTATTCCAGAGCGTGGGGACTGGGCACCAGAAGGCATGGCCACCAATGGTGGAGCGATTAAAATTGGGGATGCTTAAGAGGCCAGAATTAGAGAAGCGCAGATATCTTGGAGGATTGTGGGGCTGGAGGAGATTACAGAGATAGGGTGGGGTGAGGCCTTGGAGGGATTTGTAAACAAAGATGAGAATTTTAAAATCAAGACGTTGCTTGACCAGGAGCCAATGTAAATCAGCGAGCACAGGGGTGAGAGATGAACAGGACTTGGTGCGAGTTAAGACACGGGCAGCAGAGTTTTGGATTACCTCAAGTTTACAGAGGGTAGAATGTGGGAGACCAGCCAGGAGTGCAATGGAATAGTCAGGAATGAGGGTTTCAGCAGATGAGCTGTGACAGGGGCGAAGTTGAGCGATGTTACAGAGGTGGAAATAGCTGTCTTAATGATGGCACGAATATATTGTCAGAAGTTCATCTTGGGGTCAAATATAGCACCAAGGTTGTGAACAGATTTATTTAGTCTCAAACTGTTGCCAGGAAGAGGGATGGAGTCAGTAGCTAGGGATGGCAATTTGGAGTGGAGACCAAAAACAATGGCTTCAGTCTTCCCAGTGTTTAATTTGAGGAAATTTCTGCTCATCTGTTACTGAATGTGGATAAACGGACTGATAATTTAGCAACGGTGGAGGAGTCGAGAGAGGTGGTGGTGAGGTAGAGCTGAGTGTCGTCATACATGTGAAAACTATTACTGTGCTTTGCTGAGGGGCAGCATGTAGATGAGAAATAGGAGGGGGCCAAGGATAGATCATTGGGGGACACCAGAGGTAATGGTGCGTGAGTGGGAAGTTAAGCCATTGCAAGTGATTTTCTGTCTGCGATTAGCAGATAAGAATGGAACCAGGTGAGAGCAGTTCCACCCAGCTGGATGACAGTGGAGAGGTGTTGGAGGAGGATGGTGTGGTCAATCATGTCAAAGGCTGCAGACAGGATGAGAAGGACGAGCAGGGAAAGTTTATCTTTGTCACAATCACACAGGATGTCATTTGTGACTTTGATAAGAGCCATTCTGGTACTGTGGCAGGGGTGGAAACCTGATTGAAGGGATTCAAACATGGAGTTCTGGGAAAGATGGGAACAGATTTGGGAAGTGACAACACTGTTACGACCAGGTAAGAGGGTCTAGGGGTTCCCTCTCAGCCTTTTCCTGTTTAAACCGTAACAGGATTTAATTTTAGAAACACCGTGTTTTTAGCTCCCCCTTAGTGAATCCTTGTTCACTGCTCCAATTGTAAGGCAAAGAAATCAAACAGGTTTACTTAGATTTAAACAAGAAAGGTAGAAGTTTATTAATCTTAAACTCTAATCCGGTTAATAGCTACAAATATGCGACGCGACCATGCTAGCATGCACACGCAATAAACACACATGCAGGTAGAGACAGAAAAGGTAGAAGGAATAAAGGGGAAAAGTTTGAGGCAATTTCTGGTAGTTACAGTCCTTTAAGTTCAATGTGGAGTCTTTGATTGCTGGTAAGTCTGGCAATTCGTTAGGGCCCAGCTCACGCTTCAACTTGTTCCGATGTAGGAGTCTTTTCTTTCTTGAGGTTTACATGTCTTCTGTGGGACCGGTGGCTTGGGAGAAAGTGAGAGAGAGAGACAGCCAGGCGAGAGACTTGATACTTTCAGCTTTTGTTGCAAACTGCCTTCTGAATTCAAACTGTCCTGTGGCTAGTTCAAAAAACCTGGACCAGCCAGGTAATCATGTGATCAGCTGGTTTAACCAGTCCTGGCTCTGTGGATCTTAGCAGGGCCTGGAATACGCTTCCTTGCCTTCAATGTCTGGTGATCAAAATTAATTTGGGTTAATTGGAGCAGGGAATAGTCCTTTGTCTCCACAAGCATCGTCTCTTAGTATGCAAATGTTCTTCCAGCCCAGCGTCTTTTCATCTTCAAACAAGTAATTTCTTCACTCTAGCAACAGTTAAAAATCAATGTTCATATGGCAAAATTGATATGCCTCATTCTTGGCAGGTGGAAGTCTGCATGACAACACATTCAAGGACTTTGGAGAGGAAAGGGAGGTTGGAGATGGGGTGGAAGTTTGCAAGGACGGTGGGGTCAAGGATTGGCTTTTTGAGGAGAGGGGTGATGACAGCAGCTTTAAAGATGAGAGGGACAACATCTGAGGAGAGAGAAAACTGTTAACAATATTGGCTAACATGGGGACCAGGAGGGGAAGTTGGGTGGTCAGCAGTTTAGTGGGAGTAGTATTGAGGGAGAAGGAGGTGGGTCTCGTGGACGAGATGAGCTCAGAGAGGGCATGATGAGAGATAGGAGAGAAACTAGAGAAAGATGCGAGTTCAGGTCTAGGGCAGGGGGGAGCATTAGAGGAAGTTTGGCCCAGTGGGCTAGTGGAAGGGAGGGTCGCGGCAGAGGTAGCTGATCAGATGGTCTTGATTTTAGTGACAAAGAAGTTCATGAGCTTCTCACAATTATTGTTAGAGATGAGGACAGAAGGGATGGGGTGAGGAATTTAAGAAGACGGTCTGCAGTAGGGAAAAGAAACCGGGAGTTATCTTTGCATTCTAGGATGATCCTGGAATAGTGAGCAGTTTTAGCAGACACGAGCTGGACTTGATATTGCTGTATTTGGTCCAGCCAGTTGCGGCAGTGAACTGTTAAACTAGTTGTCTGCCATATTCTTTCAAGTCTGTATCCCTTGGACATAAGGGAGCGGAGTTGAGGGCTGTAGTGGGGGAAAGGCCAGGGTCAGAGAGAAGAATGATTTTAATGGGGGCTAGGGCATCAAAGCTGGAGGTAAGGGAAAAGTTGAGCAAATCAGTAGCTGCAGCATTGTTGTGGCGAATGGAGGGCAAAGGCCAAACAGTTGGGATTTTGAAAGTGCAGTTGTAAGTAAATAGGGGACAGTATTTTCCAGGGGCAGTTACAGAAAGTTTGGGGCATGAAAGGGGGTTGTGGGTGGAGAGTGATACAAGGAATAATCAAAGATGGCCTGATTTGATTGATACAATAGGACTAGCAAGACCATGTGACATGGCAAGGTCAAGGGGTGGCTGTGAAGATGGGTTGGGGAGTTTACATGGAGGCAGAGATTTAGGGAGGGTAAGAGGGCAGTGAACACAGAGGAGAGACAGCATGATGAGATATGATGGAGATTGAAATCACCAAGGATGAGAAGTCATTCGGTGCAGAAGCTGTTGGAGGAAAACAATGAAGATATCTCAGTGAGAAAATTTTTATCATACTTGGGAGGGCGATAGAGAATGATAATTTTGAATGAGAGGGGAGAGCAGTGGAACAAGGTGAGATGCTCAAAGGAGGAGAAAGTGCCAGAGGAGTAGGAGATCAGGCCGTGTGATGTCGTGATAAGCGCCACGCTGCCACTGCGATGGTCTTGGTGGGGCAAGTGGTGGAAGATGTAACCAGGTGGGGAGGCTTCATTAAGGGGAAACGTGTCATCATCCCTCAGCCAAGTTTCCGTTAAGGTCATGGTGTCGATGCAATCATCCATGATCAGTTCATGCATAGAGGGTGTCGGGGGTGGTGAGAGCAGAGTTCACAGGGTCAGCAGTAGAAGGGGTGAGGTGGACAGGAAGGAGATTGGCAAGATTAGCTCCCAGCAGGCACAATGGATGGGAAGGTTGATGAGAAAGTGGGATGGGGCAATTGGAGTTGCTGCTCATAATGAGCCAGTGCTGAGTGCCTTGATGAGCCTTTTTGGAGTTTGCCAAGAGAGGCACGAAGGGAAGCTTTACACTTATCTAAGAAGAAGACAAGCCTGGGACAGTGGTGAAGGAGCAGGAAGGTTGAGGATAATTGGGTAGGGAATTGGGGCGGTAAAGGCATAACAATAGAAAAGAGGGGTCTAGGAGAGGTAAAAAGAAAATAAGTGAAAAAAGAGCAAAAGTGGAAATAGAGTGATGGGCTTGGGTTCAGAGTGGCAGACAAAGTGTACCTGCAAAAGGACTCAGGGAAAGCTCTAGTGGTGGTGTCAACGATTTGGAGCCAGAGCACTGGAGAGTGGCAAATGCAACACCATTATTCGAGAAATGGTGTAAGGACAGTCCTAGCAAATACAGACCAGTTAGTTTAATATCAGTGGTGGGTAAGGTTTTAGAAACAATAATCAGGGATAAAAAAACAACAGGTACTTAGAGAGGTTTGAGTTAATTAAGGAGAGCCAGCACAGATTTGTAAAAGGCAGATCATGCTTGACTAATCTAATTGAATTTTTAGCTGAAGTTAAAGAGAAGGTTGATGAAGGGAATGCAGTGGATGTTGTCTCTATGTACACTATCATTTAAGGTGGCAGGACATATTGAGAGGGTGGTTAGCAAAGTATGTGGGATCTTGGGCTTCATAAATAGAGGCATTGAGCGCAAAAGAAGCCTTTATAAAGCTCTGGTTAGGCCCAAACTGGAGTATTGCATCCAGTTCTTTAAGAAGAAAGTGAAGGTCCTTGAGCGGGTGCAGAGGAGATTTACCAGGATGAGGGATTCTAGTTACAAAGTTAGATTGGAAAAGCTGGGGTTGTTTTCCTTGGAGCAAAGGAGATGAAGGTGAGATTTGATAGAGGTGTACAAGATTATGACAGGCTTAGATAAGGTAGACAAGGAAAAACTGCTCCCATTAATTGATGGTACAAGGACTAGGGGACACAGATTGAAGGTCTTGAGCAAGAGATGCAGGGGAAATGTGAGGGAAGAACATTTTTATGCAGTGAGTGGTAATGACCTGGAACTCACTGCCCACAAGGGTGGTGGAAATGGAGACAATCAATGATTTCAAAAGGAAATTAGATGGGCACTGGAAGGACAGAAACTTTCAGGGCTATGGGGATTGAGCAGGGAAGTGGGACTGACTGGATTGCTCCGCAGAGAGCCAGCATGGACTCGGGCCGAATGACGTACTTCTGCACCGTAAATGACTCTATGACTCTATGATTTCATCTGCCCCAAGCATCAGTGCAGATACGAGAACCCCAGTGAATGTAGACAGTGAGTTTGGGGAAGTGATACCAGGTGAATTACAATCACGAATGAGGAGGAGCAAGTTGGAGGTGACAGAAGAGGAAGAAGAATTGACTTGTCTGCAAACTCATGGCCAGATGTCAACAATATGGGCAAGGGATTGCTGGCCTACAGGACTTGCCTTCAGATGGGATTTATTACAAGAGCAGAGGATGTTTACAACAGCCTTTGAGTTCAGCCATAGCAGCCGGCAGAGTCTGCTGGAGTATGTGAAGCACTGCCCTTCAAACTGCCCCACATCTTGGAGGAGACCGATAGAATCAATGACATCTTCAAAACATAGGAGTCCCAAAGCAGTAAAGGAACAAGAGCAGAGCAAAGTTCTCTCACACATTGTGATCAAAGTCACAGAGATCTTGAATACCCACTTACTGGAGGAGTCTGTCATTGCCAAATTCGATAGACTGGTGGCTATTTGTGAAGAACAGCGACTGTAAGCTCCACTGATGTTGAAGTTACCCTGCTGGAGATGTGCTTGCAGAAACTATCCTCCTCTCGCCCTCTAACGGGCATCCAGTTTTTTGATCCCAGTAAAGTATAAACTGCAGCTATTAAGGATAGAAGGGCCAAGGTCTGGCCTGACCAGGGCTCCAGAGATGATGAGGGAGGTGTTTTCTGATGGCTGATTGATTACCAGTGTGAAGTTTGCGAGTAGCTGGGTATACGGTAATGCTAATGATATAACTGAATAAAAGAACTGGCAGATTTGCTGTCGTGCAAATGCAAGTGAGGAGATATAAATAATTAAGGTCATCAGCACAGACGAGCACTGCAAACAAAACGTGTGTGTGATTTTTCTCTTAGTGCAGCACATCAACTTATTCTGTATTGGCATATTACCCCAGCTAGGATTCTAGCTGGCACGACAGTGAAGATGTGAGAGGGGCAGATGTTTGCTTGTCTGTCATTGTTTCTGAATCAGTAATAAAAGTGACCGGCCCACCTACAGCAACTTCCCAAAATTCCACAGCAAATCCATTCTTAGCCCATCGAAATTGGCCTTCCCCCAGTTAATTATTCATAACCTGGATTGCTCTTTGTCCTTTTCCATAGTCAGTCTAAACCTTCTGATACAATGATAACTATCCACTAAATGCTCTCCTACTGATACTTGATCCACTTGGCCCACCTCATTCCCAAGAAACAGGTCTAGCAGTGCCTCCTTTTTTATTTGACTCGCAACATACTGTTGTAGAAAATTTTCCTGAGCACACTCTAGGAACTCTTGCCCTTCACTGTCCTTTACAATACTGTTATCCCAGTCTATATTTGGATAATTAAAGTCCTTCATTAAAACTACCCTATAATTTTTGCATACTAAACTAAAAACAAGAAATGCTGGAAATACTTAGCAGGTCTGGCAGCATCTGTGGAGAGAGAAGCAGAGTTAACTTTTCAGGTGAGTGACCCATCTTCAGAAGAAGGGTCACTGACTTGAAACGTTAACTCTGCTTCTCTCTACACAGATGCTGCCAGACCTGCTGAATATAATTTTTGCACCTCTCTGTAATTTCCCTGTAAATTTGTTCCTCCACGTCCTTCCTACTAGCTGGTGGCCTATAGACAACACCGAGCAATGTAACTGCACCTTTTTTATTCCTTAGCTCTAGCCAAATAGATTCTGTCCTAGACCCCTCTGGGACATCCTTTTTCTCCAGCACTGCAATGCTCTCCTTAATCAATACTGCCTCCCTCCCCCTTTTTTCCCTTTCCTATCTTTTCTGAACACCTTGTATCCAAGAATATTTAACGCCCAGTCCTGCCCTTCTTTGAGCCAGGTCTCCGTTATAGACACAACATCATATTTCCACATGGCAATCTGCACCTGTATCTCACCAGTCTTATTAACCACACTCCGTGTATTCACATACATGCACATTAAACCTGATTCAGAATTTATTACTTTCTCCCTTACTCTGACCCCACCAAGCCAAAAGACTTGCAGGTTGATAGGTAAATTGGCCATTATAAATTGTCACTAGTATAGGTAGGTGGTAGGGAAATATAGGGACAGGTGGGGATGTTTGGTAGGAATATGGGATTAGTGTAGGATTAGTATAAATGGGTGGTTGATGTTCGGCACAGACTCGGTGGGCCGAAGGGCCTGTTTCAGTGCTGTATCTTTAATCTAATCTAATAACATACTATTCCCTACTCTCGTGCTATCTAACTCCCCCAGTATTCTGTGCACCTCAGTATTCCTCTCTAATACTTGCTCCTGGTTCCCACACCTCTGGCTAGTTACCAGTTTTGCTTCTCTCCAATCCGAGCTCAGGTTCCCATCCCTTTGACAATTTAGTATAAACCCTCCCCAACAGCACTAGCAAGTCTCTCTGCAAGGATATTCATCCCAGTCCTACTAGAAAGCAACCTGTCCATCTTGTACAGGTCCCACCTGCCCCAGAACTGGTCCCAATATTTTAGAAATCTGATGTTCTCCCTCCTACACCAGTTCTCCAGCCACGTGTTCAATCGCTCAATTCTCCTATTCTTATGCTCACTTGCACGTGGGACTGGGAGTAATCCTAAGATTATTGCTTTTGATGTCCTGTTTATTAATCTCCTTCCTAGCTCCCTAAAATCTGCTTTCAAGGCCTCATCCCCCTTCTTACCTATGTCATTGGTACCAAGGTGGACAATGACCTCTGGCTGTTCACCCTCCCCCAGAAGAATGTCCTGCAGCCTCTCCGTGACATCCTTGACCCTGGCACCAGGGAGGCAACACACCATTCTGGATTCACGTTTGGTGCCGCAGAAACACCTGTCTGTTCCCCTAACTAATGAATCCCCTATCACTACTACTCTTCCACTCCTCTTCCGCCTCTCCTATGCAGCTGAGCCACCTGTGGTGCCACAAACCTGGCTCTTATTGCAGTCCTCTGAGGAACCATCACTCTCACCAGTATCCAAAATGGAAAACCGATTAGCAAGTGAGATCATATCAGGGGACTCCTGCACTACCTGCCTGTTCTCTTCGACTGCCTAGTGGTCACCCATTCCCTATCTGCCTGCATGCCCCTAACCTGTGCCCAACTCCCTAAATGTGCTATCTCCCAAAATCCCCAAAAACCCACAGCAAATCCGCATAAACCCACAGTAACTTCCCGAAATCCCACAGCAACTCCTCAAAAACCCACAGCAACTTCCCAAAAACCCACTGCAAATCCTGCCACCCACAACTAGTCCCAGCTCATCCACAGCTACTCCCAACATCGACAGTTACTCCCGACACTTACAGCTGTTCCCAGTCAATCCACAGCTATTCCCGCTCACTGACACTTTCAGTCAGCCTGCTGTGATTTCCAGTTTCTTTTACTCCTCTTCCCTATCAAAACAGCCACTGATTTGCACAGTATTTTTGTTAACCTACAACCTTCTCCAGTGTTGACTTTGTTAATTTGGATGGGAATAATTTGATGAAATCCCAGTTCTGGCAAAGGCTCCAGAAGTGAAGCACGAACAGACTCAATGAGTATTTCCAGCATTTCCTGTTTCTGTACAAGGGAGATGTGAGGATGGATGAACACTCTGAGTTTTCACTGACTACATTTGGAGATCATGAGCATCTATGCGAGACTTGCTTGAGCAAATTAAGGGATGATATTTTTCTCTATTTGTCTTGTGATGAAAAAATAGAGGTGAGTAAAGCGATGAATTGTGGGCAGAAGAGCTTTCCTTATACTCTGTAACATGCCACCCCATCAGAAAATGTTTTCAAAAATTAGCTAAAAGGAAGCACCTCTGACAGCACAGCACTCCCTCTGTACTGCACTGGAGGGCCAGTCTAGATTTTCTGTTTGAATTTCTGAAGTGGGTCGGGAACCCAGAACCTATCTGACTCAGTCGGGGTGGATGGAAGTGATGGTGAGATTAGGACCCACTACGCCGTGGCTGACACCCAATAGCTGTCTGTATAAGATGCAGATTCAGCTCATTGCAGCGGACATGTGGTACAATGTGTGGAGTTCCACCCAGAGCTGTAGGAATACAAAAACCAAAATATTAAAATAACATTGTATAGTTCAAGAGGATGTAATCAATAACTGACAAGTACTAGCTTAATGAAGCAGAAAACTCTTTGGAAAGAGCTTTATCATGAATATTTATAATTGAATTGTGTTTGAGTTGCCCAGTGATTCTATTGCACACAACATCCCCAGGCTAATATCGTTTGAAAATGTTTTATGAATTGAGAGACCTTTAAAAATGTGATTGCTTCATAAAGAGATTCAAGAGTGATCAATGATGGAGGGATTGGTAAAAGTGCTGAACCAGCAACAAGCATGAATATATCCATCATCAATATTTTCTTAACTTGGGACGCTTAAGAGGCATCTTGACAAATACATGAATAGGATGGAAATAGAGGGGTACGGTCCCCGGAAGTGCAGAAGGTTTTAGTTTAGACAGGCATCAAGATCGGCGCAGGCTTGGAGGGCCAAATTGCCTGTTCCTGTGCTGTACTGTTCTTTGGCTGGGCCAACTATCTGATGTCCTGTGGCATTGCTCATTGGAAGTCTGGCTCAGGAACACAACTGTGATCTTTAGCTATGACCTGGCATGTCCCCTTAAGGCTGTTACTCAAGTATTCTCAGTGAGCAGGGGTGATGGAGATGGTAAGGGGTCTAACAAGGCAAATCTAGGTAAATTATTGAGGACAGTTATCGGGTAAATGTAGCCGAATATAAATTTCTGACTGCAGGTCAAAAGAACCCAGCATGAAATGTCTGGCTATCTACCACTCTTTTCAAAGGAGAAACTTTCCAACTTTGTCCCTGGCTTCTTGTTAGAAGTCCAGTTGAAACCTGATTTTTAAATGATTTGAAAATTGTGCTTAGCGAAAACCTGCGTTTCTGATAGGCGCTGCTGGCAAGATTCAAGGCCTGGAATACAAAATCTTAAAGCTGCCCTATAAGTTTTTTTTGCATCTGAACAAAAGTAATAACATTATTTTTATTCATTCATGGGATGTAAACATCACTGGCAAGGCCAGCATTTATTGCCCAACCCCAATTGCCCTTGAGAAGGTGATTGTGAACCGCCTTGAACCATAGCAGTCCATTTGGTGCGGATACACCCACTGTGCTGTTAGGGAGACAGTTCCAGGATTTTTACCCAGCAACAGTGAATGAATGGCAATAAGTTTCCAAGTCAGGATAGTGTGTGAATTGGAGGGGAATTTGCAGGTGGTGGTGTTCCCATGTTTCTGCCGCCCTTCTTCTTCTAGGAGGTACAGGTTGAGGGTTTGGAAGGTGCTGTTGAAGGAACCTTGGTAAGATGCGGCAGTGCATCTTGTAGATGGTACACACTGCTGCCAATGTGCATCGCAGTGGTGGAGGGAGTGAATGTTGAAGGTGCTGGATGGGGTGCCAATCAAGTGATCTGCTTTGTCCTGGATGGTGTTGAGCTTAGAATCATAGAAAGTTTACGGCACAGAGAGAGGCCACTTGGCCCATCCTGTCTGTGCCGGCTGAAAAACAATCCACCCAGTCTAATCCCAGCTTCCAGCATTTAGTCCGTAGCCCTGCAGTTTAGGCACTTGAGGTGCATATCCAGACACCTTTTAAACGAGTTGAGGGTTTCTGCCTCTACTGCCCTTTCAGGCAGTGAGATCCAGACCCACACCACCCTCTGGGTGAAAAACCCTTTCCTCATCTCCCCTCTAATCTTTCTACCAATCACTTTAAATCTATGCCCCCTAGTCACTGACCTCTTTGCTAAGGGTAAATAGGCCCTTCACCTCCACTCTATCCAGGCCCCTCAAAATCTTGTACATCTCAATCAAATCTCCCCTCAGCCTTCTCTGTTCCAAAGAGAACAACCCCAGCCTATCCAATCTTTCCTCATAGCTGCACTTTTCCAATCCTGGCAATATCCTCATAAATCTCCTCTGTATCCTCTCTAGTGCAATTACATCCTTTCTGTAATGAAGTGACCAGAACTGCACACAGTACGTAAGTTGTGGCCTAACCAATGAATTATACAGTTCCAGCATAACCTCCCTGCTCTTGTATTCTATACCTCGGCTAATAAAGGAAAGGATTCCATATGCCTTCTCAACCACCTTATCGACCTGTCTTGCTACCTTCAGGGATCTGTGGACATTCAGTCCAAGGTCCCTCACTTCCTTTACACTTCTCAGTATTCTCCCATTAATCGTGTATTTCTTTGCCTTGTTTGACCTCCCCAAATGCATCACCTCACACTTCTCTGGATTTACTTCCATTTGCCACTTTTCTGCCCATCTGACCAGACCATCCATATCTTCCTGCAGCCTACAGCTATCCTCCTTGCTATCCACCACACGGCCAATCTTTGTGTTGCCTGCAAACCTCTTGATCATGCCCCCTACATTTATGTCCAAATCGTTAAAATATACCACCAAAAGCAAGGGACCCAGTACAGAGCCCTGTAGAATGCCACTGGAAACAGCCCTCCTGTTGCTAAAACACCCGTAAACAATTACGCTTTGTTTCCTGCCACTGAGCCAATTTTGTGTCCACCTTGCTGTATTTCCCTGTATCCCATGGGATTTTATTTTTTTAACCAGGCTGCCATGTGGGACTTTGTCAAAAGCCTTACTAAAATCCATGTAGACCACATGAACTGCACTACCCTCATCTATCTTCCTTGTTACTTCTTCAAAAAATTTGATCAAGTTGGTCAGACAAGATCTTCCATTAACAAATCCTTGCTGACTATTCTTGATTAATCTGTGCCTTTCTAAGTGACAGTTTATCCTGTCTATCAGAATTGATTCCAATAATTTGTCCACTACTGAGGTTAGACTGACTGGCCTGAAATTATTTGGTCTATCCCTCACTCCATTTTTAAACAAAGGTACAATGTTAGCAGTCCTCCAATTCTCCGGCACTACACCTATATGCAGTGAGGACTGGAAAGTGATGGTCATCCCCCTCTTTTGTGAAGACAGGCGCAAAGTATTCATTAAGAACAATTACAACATCTTTCGCCCCTGCACGTGTTACCTTTTTGTTCGTTTATGGGCCCTACTCTTCCCTTAGTTATCCTCTTGCTCTTAATGTATTGATAAAACATCTTTGGGTTCACCTTGATTTTGCTGCCAATATTCTTTCATGCTCTCTCTTAACTTTCCTTTTTGATCTCACCCCTCCACTTCCTATACTCCTCTTGGCTTTCTGTAGTATTGAATTCTCGGTGTCGGACATAAGCTTTCCTTTTCTGGCTTATCTTACCCGGTAAGCTCCTTGACATCCATGGGGCTCTAGACTTGGCCGTCCCACTCTTTTTCTTTGTGGGAACATGATTACTCTGAACTCCTTGAATCTCCCCTTTGAATGCCTCCCACTGCTCTGACATTGATTTACCTTCAAGTAGCTGTTTCCAGTCCACCTTCACTAAATCACTCCTCAGTTTACTAAAATTGGCCTTTCCCCAATTGAGAACTCTAACTCCTGTTCTATCCTTGTACTTTTCCATAATTATGTTAAAACTGACTGAATTATGATCACTACCACCAAAATGCTCTCCCACTGCCTCTCCTTCCACCTGCCCATCTTCATTTCCTAACACTAAGCCTAAAGCTGCACCCTTTCTTGTTGAACTTGCTACATACTGGTCAAAAAGATTCTCCTAAATGCACTTCATGAATTCTGCTCCCTCAATTCCTTTCACACTAAAACTATCTCAGTTAATATTGGGGTAGTTAAAATCCGTTACTATTACTGCCCTATTGTTCTTGCACTTCTCAGAGATTTGTCTACCAATCTGCTCTTCTAGCTCCCTCTGACTGTTTGGGGGTCTATCGTACACTCCCAGCAGTGTGATTGCCCCTTTTTTGTTTCTTAGCTCGATCCATTTGGCCTCATTTGATGAACCTTCCAACATATCAACCCCCTCACAACTGTAATTGTTCCTTTGACCAAAATTGCCACTCCCCTCCTTTCCTATCCCCTCTCTATTGTATGTGAAAACACAGTAACCAGGAACATTGAGCTGCCATTCCTGTCCCTCCTTAAGCCATCTTTCTGTAATAGAAATGATATCATACTGCCACATGTCTATCTGTGCCCTCAGCTCATCTGCTTTATTTGCTATACTCCTAGCATTGAAATAGTTACTCCTGAGTACTGCCAAACTCTTTTTTTTTTTAATTTTCTAACTTTTGTTTCCTGTCTTCCAGACTCATCCATTAATTTTCTGCCTTCTATTTTCATTTCTGATTCTGTCCCAACTGAGTCTACCCTCAGGTTTCCATCCCCCTCCCAAACTAGTTTAAACCCTCCCCAACAGCACCAGCAAAATGTCCCGCAAGGAACTCAGACCCGGCTCTGTTCAGGTGCAACCCATCCGTCCTCAACAGGTCCCATCTCCCCCAGAGCTGGTCCCAATGTCCCAAGAATCTAAAGCCCTCCCTCCTACACCATCTTTCCAGCCACGCATTCATCTGTCTTATTCTTCTATTCCTGTAATCACTTGCACGTGGCACTGGGAGTAATCCGGAGATTACTACTTTTGAGGTCCTGCTTGCTAATTTCTTACCTAGCTCAGTAAACTCTTTCTGCAGGGTCACATCCCTCTTTCTACCTGTGTCTTGAGTGCTGTTGGAGCTGCACCCATCCAGGCAGGTGGAGAGTATTCCATTACACTCCTGACTTGTGCCTTGCATGGTGGACAGGTTTTGAGGAGTCAGGAGGTGAGTTACTCACCACAGAATTCCCAGTGTCTGACCTGCTCTTGTTGCCACAGTATTTATATAAACAACAACTTATATTTATATAGCACCTTTAACATAATAAAAAAGTCCCAGAGTGCTTCACAGAAGCATTATAAAACAAAATATGAAACTGAGACACATAAGGATATATTAGGTCAGATGACCAAAAGCTTGGTCAAAGAGTTAGGTTTTAAGGACTATCTTAAAGGAGGAAAGCGAGGTCGAGGGGTGGAGAGGTGTAGGGAGTGTATTCTAGAGTTCAGGGCCTAGGCAGCTGTAGGCATGGCCACCAATAGTGGAGTGATTAAAATCAGGGTGCTCAAGGGGCCAGAATTAGATGAGTGCAGATATCTTGGAGTGTTGTGGAGCTGGAGGAGATTACAGAGATAGGGAGGGGCAAAGCCATGGAGGAATTTGAAAACAAAGATGAACATTTTAAAATCAAGGCGTTGCTTGACTGGGAGCCAATGTAGGTCAGCAAGCACAGGGGTGATAGGGGAATGGGACTTGGTGCGAGTTAAGACATGGGCAGTAGAGTTTTGGATGACCTCAAGTTTACGAAGGGTAGCATGTGGGAGACCAGCTAGGAGTGCATTGGAATAGTCAAGTCTAGGGGTAACAAAGGCATGGATGAGAATTTCAGCAGCTGAGCTGAGACAGGGGTGAAGTCAGGCAATGTTACGGAGGTGAAAATTTGATAACGCGGCTGTGAAGCACCTTGGGGGCATTTTGCTATATTAAAGGCGTAATATAAATGCAAATTGTTGTAGTTGTTGCAGTTTATTCTTATCTTATAAAATTATATTATCAATACCATCACAGTGCTGACATACTCTGACCTTCTCTGTATTAAATTCCATTTGCCAATCATCTGCCCATTCTGTTAGCATATCTATGTGCTGTTGTAGGTGGTATGTATCATCCTTACTTTTTGCCACTCCTCCAAATCTGCTTTCATTGGCAAATTTTGAAATTCCACTCTGTACTCCAAGATCCAAGTCAGTTATAGCAAAAATGCAATGGTCCTAGCACTGACTCTTGGGAACACCACTGTCTACCACCCTTCAGTCTGAAAAACAACCATTTACCATGACTCGCTGTCTTCTGTCCCAAAGACAAATTTTATCCAATTTGACACTGACCCTCCTATTCCATGAGCCCCAATTTTGTTAACGATCATTTTATGTGGTACTTAATCAAATGCTTTCTTAAAATCCATTTGGACAACATCCACCGCATTCCCTTCATCAACCTTCTCTGTTACTTCAAAAAATTCAATGAGATTAGTCAAGCATGATCTGCCTTTTACAAATCCATGCTGGCTATCCTTAATTAACTTGAACCTCTCCAAGCACCTGTTGATTTTTTCTTTGATTATTGTTTCTAAAACCTTACCCACCACTAAGATGGTGGCATTGTCACTGAACTAGTAATTGAGTGTTGCAGGCTACTGCCCTGGGGGCATGGGTTTAAATCCCACCATGGCATCTGTTGGAATTTAAATTCAATTAATTAATAAATAAATAAATCTGGACTGGACAGCTACTCTCAGTAATGGTGCCATGAAACTATCATCAGTTGTAAAAACCCATCTGATTCTCACTAATGTCCTTTAGGGAAGGAAATCTGCTATTCTTACCTTTTTTAAAATTCATTCATGGGATGTGGGCATTGCTGGCCAGGCCAGCATTTATTGCCCATCCCTAATTGCCCTTGAGAAGATGGTGGTGAGCTGTCTTCTTGAACTGCTGCAGTCCATGTGGGGTAGGTACACCCACAGTGCTGTTAGGAAGGGAGTTCCAGGATTTTGACCCAGCGACAGTGACGGAACGGCGATATAATTCCAAGTCAGGATGGTCTGTGACTTGGAGAGGAACTTGCAGGTGGTGGTGTTCTCATGCATTTGCTGCCCTTGTCCTTCTAGTTGGTAGAGGTCGTGGGTTTGGAAGGTGCTGTCTAAGGAGCCTTGGTGCATTGCTGCAGTGCAACCTGTAGATGGAACACACTGCTGCCACTGTGCGTTGGTGGTGAAGGGAGTGAATGTTTGTAGATGGGGTGTCAATCAAGCAGGCTGCTTTGTCCTGGATGGAGTCGAGCTTCTTGAGTGTTGTTGGAGCTGCACCCACCCAGGCAAGTGGAGAGTATTCCATCATAGTCCTGACTTGTGCCTTGTAGATGGTGGACAGGCTTTGGGGGGGTCAAGAGGTGAGTTATTCGCCTCAGGATTCCTAGCCTCTGACCTGCTGTTGTAGCCATGGTATTTATGTGGCTACTCCAGTTCAGTTTCTGGTCAATGGTAGCCCCTAGGATGTTGATAATGGGGGATTCAGCGATGGTAATGCTGAATATCAAGGGGAGATGGTTAGATTCTCTCTTGTTGGAGATGGTCATTGCCTGGCACTTGTGTGGCACGAATGTTACTTGCCACTTATCAGCCCAAGCCTGGATATTGTCCAGGTCTTGCTGCATTTCTACATGGACTGCTTCAGTATCTGAGGAGTCACGAATGGTGCTGAACATTGTGCGATCATCAGCGAACATCCCCACTTCTGACCTTATGATTGAAGGAAGGTCATTGATGAAGCAGCTGAAGATGGTTGGGCCTAGGACACTACCCTGAGGAACTCCTGCAGTGATGTCCTGGAGCTCAGATGATTGACCTCCAACAACCACAACCATCTTCCTTTGCGCTAGGTATGACTCCAGCCAGCGGAGGGTTTTCTCCCTGATTCCCATTGACTCCAGTTTTGCTAGGGCTCCTTGATGCCATACTCGGTCAAATGCTGCCTTGATGTCGAGGGCAGTCACTCGCACCTCACCTCTTGAGTTCAGCTCTTTTGTCCATGTTTGAACCAAGGCTGTAATGAAGTCAGGAGCTGAGTGGCCCTGGCGGAACCCAAACTGAGCGTCACTGAGCAGATTATTGCTAAGCAAGTGTACCTTGATGGCACTGTTGATGACACCTTCCATCACTTTACTGATGATTGAGAGTAGGCTGATGGGGCGGTAATTGGCCGGGTTGGACTTGTCCTGCCTTTTGTGTACAGGACATACCTGGGCAATTTTCCACATTGCAGGGTAAATGCCAGTGTTGTAGCTCTACTGGAACAGCTTGGCTAGGGGCGCGGCAAGTTCTGGAGCACAGGTCTTCAGTACTATTGCCGGAATATTGTCAGGGCCGATAGCCTTTGCAGTATCCAGTGCCTTCAGTCGTTTCTTGATATCATGTGGAGTGAATCGAATTGGCTGAAGTCTGGCATCTGTGATGCTGGGGACTTCAGGAGGAGGTCGAGATGGATTATCAACTCGGCACTTCTGGCTGAAGATTGTTGCAAATGCTTCAGCCTTATCTTTCGCACTGATGTGCTGGGCTCCCCCATCATTGAGGATGGGGATATTTGTGGAGCCACCTCCTCCAGTTAGTTGTTTCATTGTCCATCACCATTTACGGCTGGATGTGGCAGGACTGCAGAGCTTATATCTGATCCGTTGGTTATGGGATCACTTCGCTCTGTCTACCGCATGCTACTTACGCGGTTTGGCACGCAGATAGTCCTGTGTTGTAGCTTCACCAGGTTGACACCTCATTTTGAGCTATGCCTGGTGCTGCTCCTGGCATGTCCTCCTGCACTCTTCATTGAAACAGGGTTGGCCTCGATTTCTGGTAATGGTAGAGTGTATGATATGCCGGGTCATGAGGTTACAGATTGTGGTTGAGTACAATTCTGCTGCTGCTGATGGCCCACAGCAACTCATGGATGCCCAGTTTTCCATTGCTAGATCTGTTCGAAATCTATCCCATTTAGCACGATGGTGGTGCCACAAAACACAAAGGAGGGTATCCTCAATGTGAAGGCAGGACTTCGTCTCCACAATGACTGTGCGGTGGTCACTCCTTCCAATACTGTCATGGACAGATGCATCTGCGGCAGGCAGATTGGTGAGGACGAGGTCAATTATGTTTTCCCCTCTTGTTGGTTCCCTCACCACCTGCCGCATACCCAGTCTTGCAGCTATGTCCTTTCAGACTCGGCTAGCTCGGTCAGTAGTGGTGCTACCGAGCCACTCTTGATGATGGACATTGAAGTCCCCCACCCCAAGTACATTCTGTGCCCTTGCCACCCTCAGTGCTTCCTCCAAGTTCTGTTCAACATGGAGGAGTACTGACTCATCAGCTGAGGAAGGGCAGTAGGTGGTAATCAGCAGGAGGTTTCCTTGTCCATGTTTGATCTGATGCCATGAGACCTCATGGGTTCCGGAGTCGATGTTGAGGACTCCCAGGGCAACTCCCTCCCTACTGTACACCACTGTGCCGCCACCTCTGCTGGGTCTGGCCTGCCAGTGGGACAGGACATACCCGGGGATGGTGATGGCAGTGTCTGGGACATTGTCTGTAAGGTATGATTCCGTGAGTATGACTATGTCAGGCTGTTGCTTGACCATTCTGTGGGACAGCTCTCCAAACTTTGGCATGAGCCCCCAGATGTTAGTAAGGAGGACTTTGCAGGGTCGACAGGGCTGGGTTTACCGTTGTCGTTTCCGGTGCCTAGGTTGATGCCGGGTGGTCCGTCCGGTTTTATTCCTTTTTATTGACTTCGTAGCAGTTAGATACAACTGAGTGGCTTGCTAGGCCATTTCAGAGGGCATGTAAGAGTCAACCATATTGCTGTGGGTCTGGAGTCACATGTAGGCCAGACCAGGTAAGCACAGCAGATTTCCTTCCCCAAAGGACATTAGTGAACCTGTTCTCGCCTACATGTGAATCCAGACTCATAGAAATGTGGTTGATTCTTTACTGCCCTCTGAAATGGCCTGGCAGGCAACTCAGTTGTCAAGGGCAATTTGGGATAGGCGACAAATTCTGGCTTTGCCAATGATGCCCACATACCATGAAAGAGAAAAAATGGCTTGTAGTCGCTCGGGCTGTCCTTAGATCTTTTCTTGAATAAGGGTGTCACATTTGCCACTCTACAATCCTCTGGCACCTCCCCCATATCTAGGAATGATTATGGCAAGCCCTTCTGCTATCTCCACCTCCACTTCCTTTAGCCACCTGGGATGCAAGCCATGCAGAACAGGTGACTTATCTACCCTTAGCATAGCCAGCCTTTCCAGTACCTCCTCCCTCTCAATTTTTACCCTATCCATTACCTTTACTCTCTCCACTTCTACTGATATTTTGTCAGATTCTTCTTCCTTTGTAAACACCAATACAAAGTACTCATTAAGTATTCTCACCTTACCCTGTGTCTCTAAGCATATTTTAACCTCTTTATCCCTAATAGGCCCCACTCCACCTCTTACTACATGCTTGTGATTTACATGCTGGTAGAAGATTTTTGGGTGTCCTTTTTTGTTGACTGCCATTCTATTCTCATGTTTTCTCTTTTCCAGTATTATTTTCCTCTTCACCTCCCCTCTCAACTTATTCTATTGTCTGGTTCTCACTTGAAGAAGTCACCTAACATGAATCATACACGCTGTTTAGTTTCCTCATAATCTCTATCTCCCTTGTCATCCAAAGAGCCCTATTTTTGGTTCCCCTGCCTTTCATCCTTGTTAGAATGTATCTAGCCTGTACATGAAGAATCTCTTCCTTAAAGATAACCCATTGTTCCATTACAGTTTTTCCTGTCAGTCTTTGGTTCCATTTTATCCTGGCTTTATCCCTTCTCATCGCATTGAAATGAGCCCTTTTCCATTCTAGCCATTCTACCTTACATCGTTCCTTGCTTTTCTGCATTACCAGTCTAAACCTTATGATATGATGATCACTCTTACCCAAGTGCTCCCCCACAGACACTTGGTCCATTTGGCCCACCTCATTTCCCAGTACCAGATCCTTTCTAGCTGGGCTGAGAACATGCTGATCAAGGAAGTTCTCCTGAATACATTTAAGAAATTGTTCCTCCTCCTTTCCCTTTACTCTAACGTTATCCCAATCGATATTTGGGTGATTAAAGTCCCCCAATATCACCACTCTGTAGTTGTTGCACATTTCAGTGATTTCCCTGCAGATTTGCTCCTCTATTCTTGTTCACTATTTGGATGGATTGAGTGATTATTGATATCAGAAGAACAACCTATGAGCAGTTACAGCAACTCAGTTCAGGTACAGAAAGCCAAAGTAGAGAAAGAACCCGAAGCTGTATGTATTTGAGTGAAAAACCTTCCATTTATGTGTAAATGGAAGAATTTCTTGTGGTGAATGATGATGTTATGGACAGGTGGGAAGTGGTATGGGTAACTTCCACTTTTCACCTCAAGTGACCGCAGATAGTGTTTTAAAAATACTGTTTTAGCCCCTGAGTGTTTTAAGGGTCAAATAAATAGGCAAACAATAAGTTTTCTCGTCGGTTTAAAAAGAAAGATAAATATTTATTTTTACCCAATAACCAAAAAATATTTGCAGTTTCACCCACTCACGCATTCATACACAAACACACACACACAAAAATACACAAGAAAAGATAGAGAGTAGAGTGATAGCATGTAATTAGAGTCCAATTGGGCCACAGTGAAAAATAGTTGGAAGGGGACAAGTAATGTTAAAAAGACAAGCCTTAAGGCTTTGTGCCTTAACACGCGGAGTATTCGCAATAAAGTGGATGAATTAATTGCGCAAATAGCTGTAAACAGGTATACTGTAGTCGGGGTGACGGAGACATGGCTGCAAGGTGACCAGAGATGGGAAATGAACATCCAGGGATATTCAGTATTTAGGAAGGATGGACAAAAAGCAAAAGGTGGTGGAGTTGCATTGCTGGTTAAAGAGGAAATTAATGCAATAGTGAGGAAAGATATTAGCTCTGACGATGTAGAATCTGTATGGGAAGAGCTGAGAAACACTAAGGGGCAAAAAATGCTAGTGGGGGTTGTATATAGACCCCCAAACTGTAGTGGTGATGTTGGGAATGGCATTAAACAGGTAATTAGAGATGCATGAGATAAAGGAACATCTGTAATTATGGGTGATTTTAATCTGCATATAGATTGGGCAAATCAAATTAGTCACAATACTGTAGAGGAGGAATTCTTGGAGTGTATACGGGATGGTTTTCTGGACCAATACGTTGAGGAACCAACTAGAGAACAGGCCATCCTAGACTGGGTATTGTGTAATGAGAGAGGAATAACTGAAAATCGAGTGGTGCGAGACCCCTTGGGGATGAGTGACCATAATATGATAGAATTCTTCATCAAGATGGAGAGTGACGTAGTTGATTCTGAGACAAGGGTCCTGAATCTTAGTAAAAGAAACTACGAAGGTATGAGGTGCAAGTTGGCCATGACGGATTGGGAAACGTTACTTAAAGGGATGACGGTGGATAGGCAATGGCAAACATTTAAAGAGTGCATGGATGAACTGCAACAATTGTTTATCTCTGTCTGGCACAAAAGTAAAACGGGAAAGGTAGCCAAACCATGGCTTACAAGGGAAATTAGAGATAGCATTAGATCCAAGGAAGAGGCATATAAATTTGCCAGGAAAAACAACAGACCTGAGGATTGGGAGCAGTTTAGAATTCAGCAAAGGAGAACCAAGGGGAAAATAGAGTATGAGAGCAAGCTTGCAGGCAACATAAAAATTGACTGTAAAAGTTTCTATAGGTATGTGAAGAGAAAAAGATTGGTGAAGACACATGTAGGTCCCTTACAGTCAGAAACAGGGGAATTTATTATGGGGAATAAAGAAATGGCTGACCAACTAAATGCATACTTTGGTTCTGTCTTCACAAAGGAGGACACAAATATCATACCAGAAATGTTAGGGAACACAGGGCTTAGTGAGAAAGAGGAACTGAAAGAAATCAGTGTTAGTGGAGAAATGGTGTTGGGGAAATTGATGGGATTGAAGGCCGATAAATCCCAGGGCCTGATGGTATGCATCCCAGAGTACTTAAGGATGTGGCCCTAGAAATAGTGGATGCAGTGGTGGTCATCTTCCAAGATTCTATAGATTCTGGAACAGTTCCTACAGATTGGAGGGTAGCTAATGTAACCCCACTATTTAAAAAGGGAAATAGAGAGAAAACAGGGAATTATAGACCAGTCAGCCTGATGCCGGTAGAGGGGAAAATTCTAGAGTCCGTTACCAAAGAATGTACAGCAGAGCACTTAGAGAACAGTGGTAGAATCGGGCAGAGTCAGCATGGATTTACGAAAGGGAAATCATGCTTGACAAATCTACTAGAATTCTTCGAGGATGTAACTAGTAGAGTTGCTGAGGGGGAGCCAGTGGATGTGGTTTTTTTGGACTTTCAGAAGGCTTTCGACAAAGTCCCACATAAGAGATTAGCATGTAAAATTAAAGCGCATGGGATTGGGGGTAGCGTATTGCGATGGATAGAAAATTGGTTGGCAGACAAGAAACAAAGAGTAGGGATAAAATGGGTCTTTTTCCGAATGGCAGGCAGTGACTAGTGGGGTAGCGCAGGGATCGGTGCTAGGACCCCAGCTATTCACAATATACATTAATGATTTAGATGAGGGAACTAAATGTAATATCTCCAAATTTGCAGAAGATACAAAACTAGGTGGGAGGGTGAGTTGTGAGGAGGATGCAGAGAGGCTTCAGGGTGATATGGACAAGTTGAGTGAATGGGCTAATGCATGGCAGATGCAGTATAATGTGGATAAATGTGAGGTTATCCACTTTGGTAGCAAAAACAGGAAGGCAGATTATTATCTGAAGGGCTATAAAGTGAGAGAGGGGAATATGCAGCGAGACCTGGGTGTTCTCGTACACCAGTTACTGAAGGTAAGCATGCAGGTGCAACAGGTGGTAAAAAAGGCAAATGGTATGTTGGCCTTCATAGCGAGAGGATTCGAGTACAGGAGCAGGGATGTCTTGCTGCAATTATACAGGGCATTGGTGAGGCCACATCTGGAATATTGTATCTCCTTATCTGAGGAAGGATGTTCTTGCTATAGAGGGAGTGCAGCGAAGGTTTACCAGACTGATTCCTGGGATGGTGGGACTGACGTATGAGGAGAGATTGAGTCGGTTAGGATTATATTCGCTGGAGTTCAGAAGAGTGAGGGGGGATCTCATAGCTGGAAAACCCCCAATCTGTCTGAAGTTCAGCAACTGCTGTTCCCGATGTCAGGACCTGTCAGCTGTAAAACCAATTCGAGATTTTTAAAAAACTGACTAACTGAATGTTCCCATTCTCTGCAACTGTCAGAGAGAGAGAGGGGGGACAGAGAGAGAGAAGAGCGACAGATAGAGAGAAAGGGGGACAGAGAGAGAAAAAGAGAGAAAGGGGGACAGAGAGAGAAAAAGAGGGAAAGGGAGACAGAGAGAAAGAGGGAAAGGGGAGAGAGAGAGAGAGGGAAAGGGGGACGGAGAGAGGCAGAAAGGGGGAGAGAGAGTGATAGGAGCCAGAGGGAGAGAAAGAGGGAAAGGGAACAGAGAGAGAGGGAAAGGGGGACAGAGAGAGAGGGTAAGAGGCCCACAGAGAGAGAGAGAGAAAGTGGGACAGAGAGAGAGAAAAAGGGGGACAGAGAGAGAGAGAGAAAGAGGGACAGAGGGAGAGAGAGCGAAAGGGGAACAGAGAGAGAGAGAGGGAAAGGGGGACAGAGAGAGAGAGAAAGAGGAAAAGGGGGACAGAGAAAGAGAGGGAAAGGGGACAGAGAGAGAGACAAAGAGGAAAAGGGGGACAGAGAAAGAGAGGGAAAGGGGACAGAGAGAGAGAGGGAAAGGGGGACAGAGAGAGAGAGGGAAAGCGGGACAGAGAGAGAGAGGGAAAGGGGGGACAGAGAGAGAGAGGAGGAAAGGAGGACAGAGAGAGAGGAGGAAAGGGGGACAGAGAGAGAGAAAGGGGGACAGTGAGAAAGAGGGAAAGGTGGACAGAGGGATAGAGAGAGGGAGAGATAGGAGGGAAAGAGAGAGAGGGAGAGAGTGTAATCAAGATCACTCCTGACAGAATGGCATCTATTCAGAATACTGTGCATCACTACAAGTGTACAGGCAAACATTGACTACTTGTGCAAACAAAGAAATGCCAGTTATCTCATTAAATCAGTGTCCAACATTGTGACCAGAAAGTAAGTCAATAAATTTGTCTTCTCATTTAAAGCTTCTTCACAAAAATGCACCTTTGTTGTTGTTTTGATTACTAATAAGATAAATTTTAATGACTTTATCTTTACAAAATTGTCTCACTGGCCCCCCATGTAAGTCAAAAATTGTCCCACGCGAAAGGTTTGGGCAACCCTGCTTTGGAAGTTTTTCGGGAGGAAATCTTTTGGCAGTGCAGGACTGAATGTTCTTTGTCATGAAAAGAATGAAGCATTGCTGGCTCTTTGTGGTTAAGCCTCAACCCAAAGTCAATGGTGGAAATTCTGGTCCACTTTCGCAGATGGGGTGTTCCAAAGTCACCGTGCAATTTTTCTGCTGCAGCAGTTAAAAGATGTTATCAGCAGGGTTCCTGCTTAGCTGGGACTGTCTCACAGCTGTTCTGACTGGGAAAAAACCTTCTGCGGCTGTTCTGCCTCTCTGTCTCCAGAGAGATACCTTTTAAGGTAGAAACTTATCAGTTTGGGGTGTTGGTCAGGTGACTAAGGGCTGTCTCTCCTGGGGTGATTCATGCAATGTTCCAGGATATAGGAACCATTGTTACATGATGGCTTCTAAATGTGGTCCATTCTGATAAATAGGTGTTAATTCACACCTATAATTTTGGCCTTGGCTTCAGAGTCAGTCTGTCTGCAAATATCTTTGTTAGCTCCATTCCTGCAGATAGGGGTAGTACGGGGGGGGGGGGGGGGTCACCTGACCTCTACATTTTGTTTGTGGCACAAATGTGTCCTTTTTTGTAGTTCAGTTCAACAGCTGACTTTTATTTCATAATTCCTCCGGATCATGTCATATTTCATCACTATTCCCTCTGCGAGAATAACAATGATCATAAGTGACAATTGTACAAAACCTCTTCATGACTGTAGAACCTGTGCTTTAAGTTGGAAAAGTTTAGACTAACAGTAGGATACAAGAGAGGTGCGTGAAGCTAATACATCGAGTGGAAAGTATCGAACTACAGCCAATGGTATACTTGGCAAAAGTGATCAAATAATCAGGCACGCAGCATCCTGACCAAATTTTCCACTTCTGTATCCTGAATCCATGAGTTTCAGCTCATTTGCTTTAATAGGAAGAATATTATTGGCCAGGAAGCACAGAAACATCAAATCCTGACCCCCAACACCCGATGCAAAACGGGGTTAGATGACAGCAGGTAAATGGGGCGATTTTCATCTCATTTCCACTCAGTTTGCATTCAAAACAGGGCCATAGTGCATCTAACATGAAGCAACTGTTAGTCCCGTCTACTAACTGCTTTTTTGATGTCCGTGGACTTGTATCTTTGTGGCCGGTGCTCCTGTCAGAAAGAGGTGAGGGGTCAAGTGATGCCATTTAGATGCTGAAGCAATTTCCGTTGGTCACAGCTTGACACCAGTTCCTGCTCCCGCCATGGGCGGTACAAGGCACCTATTTTAATGATACTTAAAGGGATCATCAGTGGTCCTCAGTTAAAGCTGGAAGGCGCTTTTGGTTTTTTTACCTTAACAGACTTGAAAGTTTATGTTGTTGCAGCTGTAGCTCCTGATGTTGCCAGCTGCTCCACAGTTTTGCTTCTCCCACCTCCTGAAAGAAAAACCCTTCAAGCTGCTACTGTAAAACCTTGACAAGTTATCCCACTGCTCAATTTCTCACCTCTACAATGGTGAACTGCCTTCATGGACTGCATTTCATGTTTGCAGCTTCCCAGCAAGATGTTAACAAAGGGTGACCTGCAGAAAGAACTGCACAGGTCCTCCAGGCAGGCACACTGCTTCCTGTGCCCACTGCCGCCCCTCCATTTACCACATGCACAAGAACTGCTCCCACTGAATCATTACAAAAATTGAAATCCCTGACCTTGGAAAGACTTCTGGACTTCACGTCCAAAACTGGTCCTAAATTTCTCCGGTGCACTACTAAGGGAATACAGCACTGTCAGAGGTGCCGTCTTTCACATGAGAGGTTAAGCTGAGGCCTCGCTTGCCACCTCAGGGACTGGCCAAACTCTTCCTCTTAGGCAGTCCCTCAGGAACGAGGATGACTTTCTTCCACTCCAGGGTTGTTTATCCTTAGGTGACGAAATCGTCCAATCCTGATACTTCAGGTCCCAAAGTTCATTCTGAGGGGGTGGAAGATGCGTGTGCATGAGTTCTTTTAACGTGGGGTGGCCGTTGCACACTGACTACCACACGGTCCGAGCGAAGCAAGGTCTTTGTCCAATGGCAGGAATGGCCGAGCCGATTGGAGACCAGGCTGCGCTACACGGACGGGGAGTAATACACACACATGACTAGCATGTCCAGCTGGTGAGCCCGGATGCAGGCCGTGTGCATCTAATATATCCCTCAATCAACAGCTGAGACAGATTATTTAATAATTTCACATTGCTGTTTGTGGGAGATTGTTGCCTGCAATTTGGCTGCCACATTTCCTGCATTTGTTTTATTCGTTCAAGGGATGTGAGCATCGATGCCAAGGCCAGAATTATTGCCCATCTTTAATTACCCTTGAGAAGGCGGTGGTGAGGTGGTGGGCGGCACAGTGGCGCAGTGGTTAGCACCGCAGCCTCACAGCTCCAGCGACCCGGGTTCAATTCCGGGTACTGCCTGTGTGGAGTTTGCAAGTTCTCCCTGTGTGTCTGCGTGGGTTTCCTCCGGGTGCTCCGGTTTCCTCCCACAGCCAAAAGACTTGCCAAAAGATAGGTAAATTGGCCATTATAAATTGCCCCTAGTATAGGTAGGTGGTAGGGGAATATAGGGACAGGTGGGGATGTGGTAGGAATATGGGATTAGTGTAGGATTAGTATAAATGGGTGGTTAATGGTCGGCACAGACTCGGTGGGCCGAATGGCCTGTTTCAGTGCTGTATATCTAAATCTAAATCTAAATCTAAAAATTCTTGAACTGCTGCAGTCCATGTGGTGTAGGTCCACCCACAGTCCAGTAAGGAAGGGAATTCCAGGATTTTAACCCAGCAACAGTGAAGGAACGGCGATATCGTTCCAAGTCAGGATGGTGAGTGATTTGGGCAGGAGCTTGCAGGTGGTGGTGTTCCCATGCACCTGCTGCGCTTCGTAGAGGTTGTGGGTTTGGAAAGTTATAACAGTTACTACACTTCAAAGTTAATTAATTGGCTATAAAGTGCTTTGGGATGTCCTACAGTCATGAATGGTGCTATATCTATTACTACATATTATATAGCTATATACATGAAAGTCTTTATTTCTTTCTCCTGGGACTTTACAGAATATTCAAGACTGTTGAAAAAGGTCCTGTCTTCAACACTCACATTCTTGGGCCTGCTAGCCTGAGATAACTCACGTTGGTAAAAACTCATTAAACGCACCAAACTGATTGTGGCACCACATTTTTGTTGTGGCACAGGGTCTAGTTTAAAAGTAGGTTCACTGTCCATTCAACATCATCTCGTGTCTGAACTACATCTAGAAAGAAATCTCTCTCTCATTTTTAACTCTTCCTTGTCTCGTGGCAAAGATTTTGCTTTGACTCCACACTTTAGGGAAATAGTTTCACTTTTTGTACCACACATGCTGGACACTTTTTTCAGTTATGTGCTTTACCCCAGTATTACAATTCATGATCTGTTTTTGACAAGTTAGATCTGAAGTGACATCTCAACTCAATTTACATTACTTACAGCATTACTGGTATTGCTATTTTTGATGGTCTTGGTTGCTCTGAAAATATCAAATACTTTCTGTATTTCTAGACACCATTAGTAATTTAGTTCTGACATGATCATTTGTTATACTGACTATAATTCTGTCTTTAATGAGGCTATCTACGAGGGAAGCATACTCACAAGACTGCCGTTTTTTGCAGATCTGTTACATATTGATCAAAGCTTCCTCCGTGAGCTTGAATCCAGCTATTATATATGTCTTTCATACTTAATATTTTGAGGGCTGAAAGATAAATCAGTCCCATTTATCCTCTCCTGCACTATACATGAACATGTTATAAACATCTCCATCACTTTCTCACTTACCAGCTACACTAAAACACTGGCCTGAACCAGTAGGGTTTTTCTCCTACAAATTTGAAAGTAACAGCAGCAACTTGCATTTAAACTATTCATACATACATACAAAGATACAAATTAGGAGCAGATGAAGGCCATTCGGCCCCTCTGTCCTGCTCCGCCATTCAGTAAGATCATGGCTGATCTGTATGTGTCTTGAATTCCACACTCCAATCTACCCCCGATAACCTTTGATTCCCTTGCCTAACAAGAATCTATCTACCTCTGCCTTAAAAATATTCAATGACCCCGCCTCCACCACCTTCTGAGGCAGAGAGTTCCAAAGTTGCACAACCCTCTGAGAGAAAAAAATTTCTTCTCCTCTCTGTCCTGAAAGGGCAGTTATACAAGGCTTTGGTGAGACCACATCTCAAATACTGTGTGAAGTTTTGGTCTCCTTATTTAAGGAAGGATGTGAATGCATTGGAGGCAGTTCAGAGGAGGTTTACTAGACGGAAGCATAACATCCTTACTTTTATTTTCAATTCCTCTCGCAATAAAGGATAGCATTCCATTAGCCTTCTTTATTACTTACTTTTTGCTACATTCCCTTCTCGTCTTGGTGACCTTGAAACTTCTGTTTCTATCCCAGATGCCAGCCATGGTAACAGTCTTGCCTCTGAGTCAGGAATTTGCAAATTCAGGCCTTGCTCCAAGGAGCTAAATGCAATTTTTAGACTGATGCTCCAGTGTAGTACTGAGGGAATGCTGCACTGTCAGACGTGCCACCTTTTGGATGAGATGATAAACTGGGGCCCTGTTGCCCTCGCAGGTGCATTTAAGAGATCCCATGGCACTATTTTGAAGAAGAGCAGGGGAGTTTCCCCAGTCTCCTGGCCAATATTTAGCCTTAAACCAACATCATGACAACAGATGACCTGGTCATTACTGTTTGGTTTGGTTGTCACGCAGAAGGGCAGCACACGATTCAGCATTTCTCTGTGTAAGATTCCATCTTTATTCTGACTGTGTGGGTGTTTGGCCCTAGCCACTAGAGGGAGACAATATACATACTCACATCAAGTCACACTCAGAGTCCGAAAGGTACAGCACATAAAACAAGTCATGTTCTACTCACATACCGTAACACCTCCCTGTTTTTTTGAATTACTTGTCCGAAAGAATAAAAGTAAAATCGTACAGTGATCCCAATCACAGAACAATAACAAACAACAAATGTAAAAGTGAATGATATACATTTTTTCAACTGAGTCCTTAAGTGTTCATCGTGTTCTTTTCAGTTGCACGGCCATTCCTGGCCAGAAAAGAACATCTCTGGCTCATCTGATGCAAGCGCCTAGTCCAAGGTAACTTGTGGATTCTGTCCAACATCAGTGGCTGCATTGCTTTAGACACAATGATGTTCATGCCCTCGTAGAGAATTCCTTTCTGCATTGCTATCTCCTCTCCGAAATTGAAGCATTCTCAATCTGAGACTGGTACTTTTGCTCTGTCATCTGGCTATTCATTCATCACCATGAAGGTCAGTGTTTGTAGTGTCTGATCCTTCAAAGTCTCTTTCTGGAGCTGGATGGGTGTCGCATTGATCATTCTCAGGTAGTCTGCTTGATTAATCTGTTCGATTTCATCATAAATTGGATCAGCCTTTGTGCTATGGTGTCATGTAAGTAGTCTCGACTCAACCAGTCAGCTTTCTACATATCGTTCCCAGGACAATATTTGACATCTGGCTGTTAGTTCTGTAATCTCAGCATCATTCTTTGAAGCCTCTTTGGTGCACTCTGAATGGCTTTACTGAAGATTGGAACAAGTGGCTCATGATCAATTTGCACCATAACCTTCCTCCCTTGTATGTACTGGTCAAACCTCTCGCAGCTGAAGATCGTGGCCAAACATTCCTTCTCTATTTGAGCATAGTTGCATTCTGCTTTGCTCAAGGCTCGTGAGGCAAAGGGTAACTGGCTGGCCACTCTGAAGAAGGGTGGCTCCAAGTCCTTTCTCTGATGCATCACATTGGATTGTTACCTCTTCATGCAAGCTGTCGTACTTCAACACTGGAGCTTGCGTGAGAAGTTGTTTGAGCTTATGTAGTGTTTGAGTGTCGTGTTCTAGCCACTCAAAGTGAACTTCTTTGTCTGTCGCTCTTCTTAGTGGCTATTCAACATGAGGCAGTCCGGGTTGGAACTTTGCCAGGTATGTAACACACCCAAGAAGCCGTTGCACTGCCTTCTTGTCTTTAGGTGCTAGCATCTCCATGATAACCTTTATTTTGTCTGGATCTTGGCATAGGCCATCTTTTGTCAGTAGGTGTCCCATATAAGGCACTGATGAAAGATGAATTTGAAGTTTCTTCCTGTTCAACTTCAAGTTGACTTCTCTGGCTCTCTTCAGCAACTTGGTTAAGTTCTTGCCATGGTCTGCTACCGCTTTCTGGTAGCTGTCACCACTGCCAAATACCAGAAAATCATCAGCTATGACATCAGCACCACGTAAGCCTTCAATAATTTCATGCTGGCATCATTGAAACTCTTCTGGGGCTGTTGATTTCCCAAACGGCATACGTGTCCATCTGTAGCAGCTGTATGGTGTAGTAAACATTGTGAGAAGGTTGCTCTCCTCATCAGTTTCACTTGCCAAAACCTGTCTTTAGCATCAAGAACTGAGAAGGCACAAGCTACAGTCTTGGAAAAATGTCATCCACAGTGGGAATAGGGTGGTGGGACACTTCAGAGCCTGATTCAAATCCCTAGGGTCAATGCAGATTTGAGGTATTGAGGCTTCTTCACAATGACTGCATTGCGAATCCATTCTGTTGGTTGTGTAACTTTAACAAGAAATTCCCTGTTTTTCAAGTTCACGGAGCTTCTGCTTCAAGGGAATAACTGCTTTACGTGCTGCCTGCTTCACTGGAGGTACTGTGACATCTCACATCGGGGTGAAACTCTCCTGGAAGGCAGCCTAAGCCTTCGTAAACATTAGCATATTCATTGATTACATCCTGTGTAGTCTTCTCTTCTCCCATCTGGTTAACTTTGTTCCAAGTCTGTGGGGTGCTTATCGTAATCAATCCCATCTGGAGTGATGTTTTGCCTGATAGAAGAGGCATCTGTTCCACATCCTTGAAAGTGACTTTGTACACACGACCCTCCTGTTGGCAGGAAAGACCATGGTCTGCTCTTACAGGAATAGTAGTTCCATCATAAAGTCTAATCTTTATCCTGCTAGGTCTAAGCATTGGGTGTCTTGTCTTGTCAATCTCACACAACTGCCTGAATCAGATGACATTGCATGTTCCTCCTGTATCAACTTGACACTCTATCACTTGATTGCTGCAAACTAATGGTATCATTCCTTCATGATGAATGTGGAGAGCTCCGTCTTCTTCCATAGTATGTGTCTCATCCTCCGTGTCTGATATGTCAGTATAATCCTGTACTTGATGTACTGCTAGAACTTTCCTTTTGCAGACAACCTAGAAATGGTTCACCTCGTCACATTTCCAGTAGACCTTTCCATATGCTGAACATTTTTCTTGTCTTTTCTATGACTTCCTCCACAATAAGGACATGTGTTGGAAACCTTCTTTGTGTGGGCCTTTGGCTGTGCGATTTCTTTTGTTGACATTTCTTCACACTTTGTGGAGCCCGCTGACCTTGTCTTAGGCTTGTAAGGTAAGTTGTCATGGCTGCACTGCACCTCTTCTTACCCTCCAACAACTTTGAAAACAGCCTCATTAACATCAAGGACTGTGATAGCCTTCTTGAGATCATATAGTGTATCCTGCTCTCTAAAGAAGCTGATTTGGGCCTGTTTATTTTGACGGCCTAGCATCAGCCCATCTCTCAACATCTCATCAAGTAGTGTATCAAACCTGCAGGGTTCAGCTAACTGTCTCAACCAGACCACAAACTGGTCAACACTCTCATTTGGCATCTGGCTGGCACGATGAAAAATGTATCTGACATATAAAACATTCCTTACAGGTGCAAAATGTTCAGATAATTTATTAATTATCTTGCTTGGTTCTTTTGCATCATCCTCACTTATTCCACGCGTGCTCAACTTCTGTTTGCACTCCTGACCCAATTGCCACATTGCTGTTTGTGACATCTTGCTGTGTGCACTTGGCTGCCACATTTCCTACATCACAGCAGTGATTACACTGCAAAGGTACTTCAGTGGCTTTAAAGCGTTGCAGTACATCCTGAGGTCGTGAAAGTAACATTATAAGTGCAAGTCTAGTTCCGACGCCTCTAGCGAGATTTGTAACCTGCTTGATCAACAGCTTGCAGTGTATAGTCTGCAGCAGGTTTCAAGCTTTATTCAAAATGTCAGCTTCCTGCTCTGAGCTTAAATGGTGGATCTATCCACTAGGAATCTCTTCTGTCCACTCCACTTGACGTATACGGGATCAAGGGGTGGTTCTAGTTTTAAATAATGCTCTCACAAGAGGAGAGGAGAGCTGGGTTGGGGTGGGGGTGATTTTGGTGGGGGAACAGGAATGCTGACAAACTTCTTGCTTCGGTTCCCTGATACCGGCACAAATTTTTTTTGGTGGTGCATCAGCCGCTTGTAAAAAGGGCCAGAACTTCCAAGTCTCTTTTGGGGTCCAGGGCTGGACTCCAAGCACTCCCTACTTACCCCAAGCAGAAAGCTTATATGCCTCCTCCTCCCTCAACTCATTTAAAAGGTACCTGGACCTGCACCTGAAGTGCTGTAACCTGCAAGGCTACGGACTAGGTGCTAGAAGGAGGGATTAGATTGGGTGGCTAGTTTTTTCGGCCATCGCAGGCATGATGGGCTGAATGGCCTCTTTCTGTGCCGTAACTTTTCTATGGTTCTACAATTGCATAACCCTCCCAGGACTATCACTTGCTTGATATAAGATAAGCAAAGGCAAAAAAAATTACAGGCCTGGGAATTCCTAGGACATTGCCCCTCTGAGGTCAGGAGCCATTTTTGAAATGGACAGAAATTCCATCCATAGAACATAGAACTTGGAACAGTACAGCACAGTACAGGCCCTTCGGCCCACGATGTTGTGCTGAACCTTTAACCTACTCTAAGATCAAACTAACTACCTACCCTTCATTCTACTATCATCCATGTACCTATCCAAGAGTCGCTTAAATGCCCCTAATGTATCTGCTTCTACTACCACCGCTGGCAGCGCATTCCACACACCCACCACTCTCTGTGTAAAGAACCTACCTCTGACATCTCCCCGAAACCTTCCTCCAATCACCTTAAAATTATGCCCCCTGGTGATAGCCCTTTCCACCCTGGGAAAAAGTCTCTGACTATCCACTCTATCTATGCCTCTCATCATCTTGCACCCCTCTATCAAGTCACCTCTCATCCTCCTTCGCTTCAATGAGAAAAGCCCTAGCTCCCTCAATCTTTCTTCGTAGGACATGCCCTCCAGTCCAGGCAGCATCCTGGTAAATCTCCTCTGCACCCTCTCTAAAGCTTCCACATCCTTCCTATAATGAAGCAACCAGAACTGAACACAATATTCCAAGTGGGGTCGAACCAGGGCCTTATAGAGCTGCAGCATAACCTCGCGGCTCTTAAACTCAATCCCCCTGTTAATGAAAGCCAACACACCATATGCCTTCTTAACAACCCTATCAACTTGGGTGGCAACTTTGAGCGATCTTTGGACATGGACCCCAAGATCCCTCTGTTCCTCCACACTACCAAGAATCCTGTCTTTAAGCCTGTATTCTTCATTCAAATTCGACCTTCCAAAATGAATCACTTCACACTTTTCCAGGTTGAACTCCATCTGCCACTTCTCAGCCCAGCTCTGCATCCTGTCAATGTCCCGTTGCAACCTCCAACAGCCTTCCACACTATCCACAACTCCAGCAACCTTTGTGTCATCGGCAAATTTGCTAACCCAGCCTTCCACTTCCTCATCCAAGTCATTTATAAAAATCACAAAGAGCAGAGGTCCCAGAACAGATCCTTGTGGAACATCACTGGTCACCGAGCTCTATGCTGAATACTTTCCATCTACTACCACCCTCTGACTTCTTTGGGCCAGCCAATTTTGTATCCAGACAGCCAACTTTCCCTGAATCCCATGCCTCCTTACTTTCTGAATGAGCCTACCATGGGGAACCTTATCAAACGCCTTGCTAAAATCCATATACACCACATCCACTGCTCTTCCTTCATCAATGTGTTTTGTCAAATCTTCAAAGAATTCAATAAGACTTGTGAGGCATGACCTGCCCCTCACAAAGCCATGCTGACTATCTCTAATCAAACCATGCTTTTCCAAATAATCATAAATCCTGTCTCTCAGAATCCTCTCCAATAATTTGCCCACTACCGACGTAAGACTGACTGGTCTATAATTCCCAGGGTTATCCCTATTCCCTTTCTTGAACAAGGGAACAACATTTGCCACCCTCCAATCATCCGGTACTACTCCAGTGGACAGTGAAGACGCAAAGATCATCGCCAAAGGCGATCAGATCCTTCCTCCCTCCGCCTCCCCAACCCTTGGAAAATCAGAGTGCAGGTTGCAATCTGGTGTATCCAGGTCCTGGTGTGATTCCCAGCTGCTGTGCTACACTCCTGGTAAACCTATACTGGGAACATGCCAGAAACGCCCGCTGTTCACATATCAATCCCAGCTCGAGCCAATAGATGGCCCTATATAACTTTAGCATATTTTATTCTGGCTCCCCATTGTTAAACTGTTTAATTTGTATTATTGCATCTTGCATTCATTCTGTTGAATGAGTCAGTTTACTGGTTGATGGGATATATATATATATATATATATATATATAAAACTAAATGTTACAATATTGCTTGGCTGGTTAAATGTTTGTAATTTCCCAACACTCAATGTTCAAACAACCATAACAGCAATATGGCAGTTACAATGCTTGGTTCAATTTGTGGTCTCTGGGCCTATATTTGCCTCCTTGAGTGAACGTTTCTGTTCATGTTTACCACCCATCAATTTAACTAGCAGGTGCTCCTGCCTTTGTGCTCGCCCAAGGTTTTCTGCTGGACTGCACTGGGGGCACAGGAGAGGTTTGTGCAGCCTCCTGGCACAAGCCTTGTAAATACTCTCATTAAGGCCTTTCTGGGTGTGTGCTGGTGAATTTTTAACATTCTTTGCACTGTTGGCACAAGTTTGCTCAGATGTGACAGAAAATGTTGGATAAGGGGACAGCAGCACCAAAGTTGTATCTTTGTAGCAATGTCATCTCCAGACTGATAAATTTTTTTTATTGATTTCTGGCTTTCTTCTGTTAGATCAAATTTGAAGCACTTTTTTTTACAGTTCCCATTTCTGTTTTATTTTTATCTGACTCTTGTTGCCATCTATTAATCAAAGGTACAACTCTTGTTCCCTCGGACTTGGAGAACCAGAAACATTTCCTAAGGACTCCTCAGAGACATGTCTACCTGCACCTGAGGCAGGTGCCACACGCAACAATTTCTTAAGTAGGTTGGTCCACAGATCCTATTAGAACTTCTTGCACTTTACAAGGGAGGTCACTCTTCAAGTTGGGAATAAGCCTGCAAGACAACTTTTGGTTGTCCCAGTGGAAACTTGGCTTCAAGAGTTTGGAAGCTCTAAAGGAGTACATGTACAGTGACAGATGTGCACAACTGACATGCCAACCCCTGATGTCAGTAACTACTGGTGCATAATACAGCGAGGTCTATCCGTAAGATTATCAGCGCAACAAACTCTGTTACCTCTTACTAGTACCTGGGTACTGAAGCAAGATTTTAAACACAACATTGAATCTTGAAGACATGCCCTCCTGAGGTACGGGTATGCACGAGTTGCAGAGAATAAGGTGCAATATTGTGTGAAGGTCTAGTGTGAGTGAGGAGCTTGTGTGGAACAGGTAACACTTTGCACAAAGCAATCTTTGGCTCATCCATGAGCTACATTTTACAGTTGGTTGCTGTTTCCTTGCCAGAGACCTTTAAAGTGTGCCATTTTTTTTCTCCATTTGTTCCTAGGTCCCTCAGGTAGTATATACAACATTAAGCCTGCTTACCACCAGTGGCCTAGAGTTATACCTTGGTGTCCTCTGGAGAGTATGCCTCAAGTGTCAAATTGGACAAATCTTCTTATGCCCACCTCATGCAACTACATGTGCATTTAGCCATCTCTGTTGTACCACTTATTTGATTGCCTACAGAATCAGTGTCCTCTATATCCCACTCTTCCCCAGTATGTGTTCTCTATATTCTACTCCTCCCCCACTGCGTGTCCTCTATATCTCTAGCTTCCCTAGTGTGTGTTTTCTATATCCCACTCTTCCCCAGTGTGTCCTCTATATCCCACTCTTCCCCAGTGTGTCCTCTATATCCCACTCTTCTCCAGTGTGTGTCCTCTATATCCCATTCTTCCCCAGTGTGTCCTCTATATCCCACTCTTCCCCAGTGTGTGTCCTCTATATCCCACTCTTCCCCAGTGTGTCCTCTATATCCCACTCTTCCCCAGTATGTGTTCTCTATATTCTACTCCTCCCCCACTGCGTGTCCTCTATATCTCTAGCTTCCCTAGTGTGTGTTTTCTATATCCCACTCTTCCCCAGTGTGTCCTCTATATCCCACTCTTCTCCAGTGTGTGTCCTCTATATCCCATTCTTCCCCAGTGTGTCCTCTATATCCCACTCTTCTCCAGTGTGTGTCCTCTATATCCCATTCTTCCCCAGTGTGTCCTCTATATCCCACTCTTCCCCAGTGTGTGTCCTCTATATCCCACTCTTCCCCAGTGTGTCCTCTATATCCCATTCTTCCCCAGTGTGTCCTCTATATCCCATTCTTCCCCAGTGTGTCCTCTATATCCCACTCTTCCCCAGTGTGTCCTCTATATCCCACTCTTCCCCAGTGTGTCCTCTATATCCCACTCTTCCCCAGTGTGTCCTCTATATCCCACTCTTCCCCAGTGTGTGTCCTCTATATCCCACTCTTCCCGAGTGTGTCCTCTATATCCCACTCATCCCCAGTGTGTGTCCTCTATATCCCACTCTTCTCCAGTGTGTGTCCTCTATATCCCATTCTTCCCCAGTGTGTCCTCTATATCCCACTCTTCCCCAGTGTGTGTCCTCTATATCCCACTCTTCCCCAGTGTGTCCTCTATATCCCATTCTTCCCCAGTGTGTCCTCTATATCCCACTCTTCCCCAGTGTGTGTCCTCTATATCCCACTCTTCCCCAGTGTGTGTCCTCTATATCCCACTCTTCCCCAGTGTGTGTCCTCTATATCCCACTCTTCCCCAGTGTGTGTCCTCTATATCCCACTCTTCCCCAGTGTGTCCTCTATATCCCACTCTTCCCCAGTGTGTGTCCTCTATATCCCACTCTTCCCCAGTGTGTCCTCTATATCCCACTCTTCCCCAGTGTGTGTCCTCTATATCCCACTCTTCCCCAGTGTGTCCTCTATATCCCACTCTTCCCCAGTGTGTGTCCTCTATATCCCACTCTTCCCCAGTGTGTCCTCTATATCCCATTCTTCCCCAGTGTGTGTCCTCTATATCCCACTCTTCCCCAGTGTGTGTCCTCTATATCCCACTCTTCCCCAGTGTGTCCTCTATATCCCACTCTTCCCCAGTGTGTGTCCTCTATATCCCACTCTTCCCCAGTGTGTCCTCTATATCCCACTCTTCCCCAGTGTGTGTCCTCTATATCCCACTCTTCCCCAGTGTGTCCTCTATATCCCATTCTTCCCCAGTGTGTGTGCTCTATATCCCACTCTTCCCCAGTGTGTCCTCTATATCCCACTCTTCTCCAGTGTGTGTCCTCTATATCCCACTCTTCTCCAGTGTGTGTCCTCTATATCCCACTCTTCCCCAGTGTGTGTCCTCTATATCCCATTCTTCCCCAGTGTGTCCTCTATATCCCACTCTTCTCCAGTGTGTGTCCTCTATATCCCATTCTTCCCCAGTGTGTCCTCTATATCCCACTCTTTCTCAGTGTGTGTCCTCTATATCCCATTCTTCCCCAGTGTGTCCTCTATATCCCACTCTTCTCCAGTGTGTGTCCTCTATATCCCATTCTTCCCCAGTGTGTCCTCTATATCCCACTCTTCTCCAGTGTGTGTCCTCTATATCCCACTCTTCCCCAGTGTGTGTCCTCTATATCCCATTCTTCCCCAGTGTGTCCTCTATATCCCACTCTTCTCCAGTGTGTGTCCTCTATATCCCATTCTTCCCCAGTGTGTCCTCTATATCCCACTCTTCCCCAGTGTGTGTCCTCTATATCCCACTCTTCCCCAGTGTGTCCTCTATATCCCATTCTTCCCCAGTGTGTCCTCTATATCCCATTCTTCCCCAGTGTGTCCTCTATATCCCACTCTTCCCCAGTGTGTCCTCTATATCCCACTCTTCCCCAGTGTGTCCTCTATATCCCACTCTTCCCCAGTGTGTCCTCTATATCCCACTCTTCCCCAGTGTGTGTCCTCTATATCCCACTCTTCCCGAGTGTGTCCTCTATATCCCACTCATCCCCAGTGTGTGTCCTCTATATCCCACTCTTCTCCAGTGTGTGTCCTCTATATCCCATTCTTCCCCAGTGTGTCCTCTATATCCCACTCTTCCCCAGTGTGTGTCCTCTATATCCCACTCTTCCCCAGTGTGTCCTCTATATCCCATTCTTCCCCAGTGTGTCCTCTATATCCCACTCTTCCCCAGTGTGTGTCCTCTATATCCCACTCTTCCCCAGTGTGTGTCCTCTATATCCCACTCTTCCCCAGTGTGTGTCCTCTATATCCCACTCTTCCCCAGTGTGTGTCCTCTATATCCCACTCTTCCCCAGTGTGTCCTCTATATCCCACTCTTCCCCAGTGTGTGTCCTCTATATCCCACTCTTCCCCAGTGTGTCCTCTATATCCCACTCTTCCCCAGTGTGTGTCCTCTATATCCCACTCTTCCCCAGTGTGTCCTCTATATCCCACTCTTCCCCAGTGTGTGTCCTCTATATCCCACTCTTCCCCAGTGTGTCCTCTATATCCCATTCTTCCCCAGTGTGTGTCCTCTATATCCCACTCTTCCCCAGTGTGTGTCCTCTATATCCCACTCTTCCCCAGTGTGTCCTCTATATCCCACTCTTCCCCAGTGTGTGTCCTCTATATCCCACTCTTCCCCAGTGTGTCCTCTATATCCCACTCTTCCCCAGTGTGTGTCCTCTATATCCCACTCTTCCCCAGTGTGTCCTCTATATCCCATTCTTCCCCAGTGTGTGTGCTCTATATCCCACTCTTCCCCAGTGTGTCCTCTATATCCCACTCTTCTCCAGTGTGTGTCCTCTATATCCCACTC
Source organism: Heterodontus francisci (assembly GCF_036365525.1). Lineage (NCBI taxonomy): Eukaryota > Metazoa > Chordata > Chondrichthyes > Heterodontiformes > Heterodontidae > Heterodontus > Heterodontus francisci. The sequence continues at coordinate 18,630,901 of NC_090400.1, forward strand.
TTCTCCAGTGTGTGTCCTCTATATCCCACTCTTCCCCAGTGTGTGTCCTCTATATCCCATTCTTCCCCAGTGTGTCCTCTATATCCCACTCTTCTCCAGTGTGTGTCCTCTATATCCCATTCTTCCCCAGTGTGTCCTCTATATCCCACTCTTTCTCAGTGTGTGTCCTCTATATCCCATTCTTCCCCAGTGTGTCCTCTATATCCCACTCTTCTCCAGTGTGTGTCCTCTATATCCCATTCTTCCCCAGTGTGTCCTCTATATCCCACTCTTCTCCAGTGTGTGTCCTCTATATCCCACTCTTCCCCAGTGTGTGTCCTCTATATCCCATTCTTCCCCAGTGTGTCCTCTATATCCCACTCTTCTCCAGTGTGTGTCCTCTATATCCCATTCTTCCCCAGTGTGTCCTCTATATCCCACTCTTCTCCAGTGTGTGTCCTCTATATCTCACTCTTTCTCAGTGTGTCCTCTATATCCCATTCTTCCCCAGTGTGTCCTCTATATCCCATTCTTCCCCAGTGTGTCCTCTATATCCCACTCTTCCCCAGTGTGTCCTCTATATCCCATTCTTCCCCAGTGTGTCCTCTATATCCCACTCTTCCCCAGTGTGTGTCCTCTATATCTCACTCTTTCTCAGTGTGTCCTCTATATCCCACTCTTCCCCAGTGTGTCCTCTATATCCCACTCTTTCTCAGTGTGTCCTCTATATCCCACTCTTTCTCAGTGTGTCCTCTATATCCCACTCTTTCTCAGTGTGTCCTCTATATCCCACTCTTTCTCAGTGTGTCCTCTATATCCCATTCTTCCCCAGTGTGTCCTCTATATCCCATTCTTCCCCAGTGTGTCCTCTATATCCCATTCTTCCCCAGTGTGTCCTCTATATCCCACTCTTCCCCAGTGTGTGTCCTCTATATCTCACTCTTTCTCAGTGTGTCCTCTATATCCCACTCTTCCCCAGTGTGTCCTCTATATCCCACTCTTCCCCAGTGTGTGTCCTCTATATCTCACTCTTTCTCAGTGTGTCCTCTATATCCCACTCTTCCCCAGTGTGTCCTCTATATCCCATTCTTCCCCAGTGTGTCCTCTATATCTCACTCTTTCTCAGTGTGTCCTCTATATCCCACTCTTTCTCAGTGTGTCCTCTATATCCCATTCTTCCCCAGTGTGTCCTCTATATCCCATTCTTCCCCAGTGTGTCCTCTATATCCCACTCTTCCCCAGTGTGTGTCCTCTATATCTCACTCTTTCTCAGTGTGTCCTCTATATCCCACTCTTCCCCGGTGTGTCCTCTATATCCCATTCTTCCCCAGTGTGTCCTCTATATCTCACTCTTTCTCAGTGTGTCCTCTATATCCCACTCTTCCCCAGTGTGTCCTCTATATCCCACTCTTCCCCAGTGTGTGTCCTCTATATCTCACTCTTTCTCAGTGTGTCCTCTATATCCCACTCTTCCCCAGTGTGTCCTCTATATCCCATTCTTCCCCAGTGTGTCCTCTATATCCCACTCTTCCCCAGTGTGTGTCCTCTATATCTCACTCTTTCTCAGTGTGTCCTCTATATCCCACTCTTCCCCAGTGTGTCCTCTATATCCCATTCTTCCCCAGTGTGTCCTCTATATCCCATTCTTCCCCAGTGTGTCCTCTATATCCCACTCTTCCCCAGTGTGTGTCCTCTATATCTCACTCTTTCTCAGTGTGTCCTCTATATCCCACTCTTCCCCAGTGTGTCCTCTATATCCCACTCTTCCCCAGTGTGTGTCCTCTATATCTCACTCTTTCTCAGTGTGTCCTCTATATCCCACTCTTCCCCAGTGTGTCCTCTATATCCCATTCTTCCCCAGTGTGTCCTCTATATCTCACTCTTTCTCAGTGTGTCCTCTATATCCCACTCTTCCCCAGTGTGTCCTCTATATCCCACTCTTCCCCAGTGTGTCCTCTATATCCCATTCTTCCCCAGTGTGTCCTCTATATCCCACTCTTCCCCAGTGTGTGTCCTCTATATCTCACTCTTTCTCAGTGTGTCCTCTATATCCCACTCTTCCCCAGTGTGTCCTCTATATCCCACTCTTCCCCAGTGTGTGTCCTCTATATCTCACTCTTTCTCAGTGTGTCCTCTATATCCCACTCTTCCCCAGTGTGTCCTCTATATCCCATTCTTCCCCAGTGTGTGTCCTCTATATCTCACTCTTTCTCAGTGTGTCCTCTATATCCCACTCTTCCCCAGTGTGTCCTCTATATCCCACTCTTCCCCAGTGTGTGTCCTCTATATCTCACTCTTTCTCAGTGTGTCCTCTATATCCCACTCTTCCCCAGTGTGTCCTCTATATCCCATTCTTCCCCAGTGTGTGTCCTCTATATCCCACTCTTCCCCAGTGTGTCCTCTATATCCCATTCTTCCCCAGTGTGTGTCCTCTATATCTCACTCTTTCTCAGTGTGTCCTCTATATCCCACTCTTCCCCAGTGTGTCCTCTATATCCCACTCTTCCCCAGTGTGTGTCCTCTATATCCCACTCTTTCTCAGTGTGTCCTCTATATCCCACTCTTTCTCAGTGTGTCCTCTATATCCCATTCTTCCCCAGTGTGTGTCCTCTATATCTCACTCTTTCTCAGTGTGTCCTCTATATCCCACTCTTCCCCAGTGTGTCCTCTATATCCCATTCTTCCCCAGTGTGTCGTCTATATCCCACTCTTTCTCAGTGTCTCCTCTATATCCCACTCTTTCTCAGTGTGTCCTCTATATCCCACTCTTCCCCAGTGTGTCCTCTATATCCCATTCTTCCCCAGTGTGTCCTCTATATCCCACTCTTTCTCAGTGTGTCCTCTATATCCCACTCTTTCTCAGTGTGTCCTCTATATCCCATTCTTCCCCAGTGTGTCCTTTATATCCCATTCTTCCCCAGTGTGTCCTCTATATCCCACTCTTCCCCAGTGTGTGTCCTCTATATCTCACTCTTTCTCAGTGTGTCCTCTATATCCCACTCTTCCCCAGTGTGTCCTCTATATCCCATTCTTCCCCAGTGTGTCCTCTATATCCCACTCTTCCCCAGTATGTGTTCTCTATATTCTACTCCTCCCCCACTGCGTGTCCTCTATATCTCTAGCTTCCCTAGTGTGTGTTTTCTATATCCCACTCTTCCCCAGTGTGTCCTCTATATCCCACTCTTCTCCAGTGTGTGTCCTCTATATCCCATTCTTCCCCAGTGTGTCCTCTATATCCCACTCTTCTCCAGTGTGTGTCCTCTATATCCCATTCTTCCCCAGTGTGTCCTCTATATCCCACTCTTCCCCAGTGTGTGTCCTCTATATCCCACTCTTCCCCAGTGTGTCCTCTATATCCCATTCTTCCCCAGTGTGTCCTCTATATCCCATTCTTCCCCAGTGTGTCCTCTATATCCCACTCTTCCCCAGTGTGTCCTCTATATCCCACTCTTCCCCAGTGTGTCCTCTATATCCCACTCTTCCCCAGTGTGTCCTCTATATCCCACTCTTCCCCAGTGTGTGTCCTCTATATCCCACTCTTCCCCAGTGTGTCCTCTATATCCCACTCATCCCCAGTGTGTGTCCTCTATATCCCACTCTTCTCCAGTGTGTGTCCTCTATATCCCATTCTTCCCCAGTGTGTCCTCTATATCCCACTCTTCCCCAGTGTGTGTCCTCTATATCCCACTCTTCCCCAGTGTGTCCTCTATATCCCATTCTTCCCCAGTGTGTCCTCTATATCCCACTCTTCCCCAGTGTGTGTCCTCTATATCCCACTCTTCCCCAGTGTGTGTCCTCTATATCCCACTCTTCCCCAGTGTGTGTCCTCTATATCCCACTCTTCCCCAGTGTGTGTCCTCTATATCCCACTCTTCCCCAGTGTGTCCTCTATATCCCACTCTTCCCCAGTGTGTGTCCTCTATATCCCACTCTTCCCCAGTGTGTCCTCTATATCCCACTCTTCCCCAGTGTGTGTCCTCTATATCCCACTCTTCCCCAGTGTGTCCTCTATATCCCACTCTTCCCCAGTGTGTGTCCTCTATATCCCACTCTTCCCCAGTGTGTCCTCTATATCCCATTCTTCCCCAGTGTGTGTCCTCTATATCCCACTCTTCCCCAGTGTGTGTCCTCTATATCCCACTCTTCCCCAGTGTGTCCTCTATATCCCACTCTTCCCCAGTGTGTGTCCTCTATATCCCACTCTTCCCCAGTGTGTCCTCTATATCCCACTCTTCCCCAGTGTGTGTCCTCTATATCCCACTCTTCCCCAGTGTGTCCTCTATATCCCATTCTTCCCCAGTGTGTGTCCTCTATATCCCACTCTTCCCCAGTGTGTCCTCTATATCCCACTCTTCTCCAGTGTGTGTCCTCTATATCCCACTCTTCTCCAGTGTGTGTCCTCTATATCCCACTCTTCCCCAGTGTGTGTCCTCTATATCCCATTCTTCCCCAGTGTGTCCTCTATATCCCACTCTTCTCCAGTGTGTGTCCTCTATATCCCATTCTTCCCCAGTGTGTCCTCTATATCCCACTCTTTCTCAGTGTGTGTCCTCTATATCCCATTCTTCCCCAGTGTGTCCTCTATATCCCACTCTTCTCCAGTGTGTGTCCTCTATATCCCATTCTTCCCCAGTGTGTCCTCTATATCCCACTCTTCTCCAGTGTGTGTCCTCTATATCCCACTCTTCCCCAGTGTGTGTCCTCTATATCCCATTCTTCCCCAGTGTGTCCTCTATATCCCACTCTTCTCCAGTGTGTGTCCTCTATATCCCATTCTTCCCCAGTGTGTCCTCTATATCCCACTCTTCTCCAGTGTGTGTCCTCTATATCTCACTCTTTCTCAGTGTGTCCTCTATATCCCATTCTTCCCCAGTGTGTCCTCTATATCCCATTCTTCCCCAGTGTGTCCTCTATATCCCACTCTCAGTCAGTGTGTCCTCTATATCCCACTCTTCCCCAGTGTGTCCTCTATATCCCATTCTTCCCCAGTGTGTCCTCTATATCCCACTCTTCCCCAGTGTGTGTCCTCTATATCTCACTCTTTCTCAGTGTGTCCTCTATATCCCACTCTTCCCCAGTGTGTCCTCTATATCCCACTCTTTCTCAGTGTGTCCTCTATATCCCACTCTTTCTCAGTGTGTCCTCTATATCCCACTCTTTCTCAGTGTGTCCTCTATATCCCATTCTTCCCCAGTGTGTCCTCTATATCCCATTCTTCCCCAGTGTGTCCTCTATATCCCATTCTTCCCCAGTGTGTCCTCTATATCCCACTCTTCCCCAGTGTGTGTCCTCTATATCTCACTCTTTCTCAGTGTGTCCTCTATATCCCACTCTTCCCCAGTGTGTCCTCTATATCCCACTCTTCCCCAGTGTGTGTCCTCTATATCTCACTCTTTCTCAGTGTGTCCTCTATATCCCACTCTTCCCCAGTGTGTCCTCTATATCCCATTCTTCCCCAGTGTGTCCTCTATATCTCACTCTTTCTCAGTGTGTCCTCTATATCCCACTCTTTCTCAGTGTGTCCTCTATATCCCATTCTTCCCCAGTGTGTCCTCTATATCCCATTCTTCCCCAGTGTGTCCTCTATATCCCACTCTTCCCCAGTGTGTGTCCTCTATATCTCACTCTTTCTCAGTGTGTCCTCTATATCCCACTCTTCCCCAGTGTGTCCTCTATATCCCATTCTTCCCCAGTGTGTCCTCTATATCTCACTCTTTCTCAGTGTGTCCTCTATATCCCACTCTTCCCCAGTGTGTCCTCTATATCCCACTCTTCCCCAGTGTGTGTCCTCTATATCTCACTCTTTCTCAGTGTGTCCTCTATATCCCACTCTTCCCCAGTGTGTCCTCTATATCCCATTCTTCCCCAGTGTGTCCTCTATATCCCACTCTTCCCCAGTGTGTGTCCTCTATATCTCACTCTTTCTCAGTGTGTCCTCTATATCCCACTCTTCCCCAGTGTGTCCTCTATATCCCACTCTTCCCCAGTGTGTGTCCTCTATATCTCACTCTTTCTCAGTGTGTCCTCTATATCCCACTCTTCCCCAGTGTGTCCTCTATATCCCACTCTTCCCCAGTGTGTGTCCTCTATATCTCACTCTTTCTCAGTGTGTCCTCTATATCCCACTCTTCCCCAGTGTGTCCTCTATATCCCATTCTTCCCCAGTGTGTCCTCTATATCTCACTCTTTCTCAGTGTGTCCTCTATATCCCACTCTTCCCCAGTGTGTCCTCTATATCCCACTCTTCCCCAGTGTGTCCTCTATATCCCATTCTTCCCCAGTGTGTCCTCTATATCCCACTCTTCCCCAGTGTGTGTCCTCTATATCTCACTCTTTCTCAGTGTGTCCTCTATATCCCACTCTTCCCCAGTGTGTCCTCTATATCCCACTCTTCCCCAGTGTGTGTCCTCTATATCTCACTCTTTCTCAGTGTGTCCTCTATATCCCACTCTTCCCCAGTGTGTCCTCTATATCCCATTCTTCCCCAGTGTGTCCTCTATATCCCACTCTTTCTCAGTGTGTCCTCTATATCCCACTCTTTCTCAGTGTGTCCTCTATATCCCATTCTTCCCCAGTGTGTGTCCTCTATATCTCACTCTTTCTCAGTGTGTCCTCTATATCCCACTCTTCCCCAGTGTGTCCTCTATATCCCATTCTTCCCCAGTGTGTCGTCTATATCCCACTCTTTCTCAGTGTCTCCTCTATATCCCACTCTTTCTCAGTGTGTCCTCTATATCCCACTCTTCCCCAGTGTGTCCTCTATATCCCATTCTTCCCCAGTGTGTCCTCTATATCCCACTCTTTCTCAGTGTGTCCTCTATATCCCACTCTTTCTCAGTGTGTCCTCTATATCCCATTCTTCCCCAGTGTGTCCTTTATATCCCATTCTTCCCCAGTGTGTCCTCTATATCCCACTCTTCCCCAGTGTGTGTCCTCTATATCTCACTCTTTCTCAGTGTGTCCTCTATATCCCACTCTTCCCCAGTGTGTCCTCTATATCCCATTCTTCCCCAGTGTGTCCTCTATATCCCACTCTTCCCCAGTGTGTCCTCTATATCCCATTCTTCCCCAGTGTGTCCTCTATATCCCATTCTTCCCCAGTGTGTCCTCTATATCCCATTCTTCCCCAGTGTGTCCTCTATATCCCACTCTTCCCCAGTGTGTCCTCTATATCCCATTCTTCCCCAGTGTGTCCTCTATATCCCATTCTTCCCCAGTGTGTCCTCTATATCCCATTCTTCCCCAGTGTGTCCTCTATATCCCATTCTTCCCCAGTGTGTCCTCTATATCCCATTCTTCCCCAGTGTGTCCTCTATATCCCACTCTTCCCCAGTGTGTCCTCTATATCCCATTCTTCCCCAGTGTGTCCTCTATATCCCATTCTTCCCCAGTGTGTCCTCTATATCTCACTCTTTCTCAGTGTGTATATTTTATGTCCAACTCTTGTTCAATGTGTTTGCTCTGTATAGTGTTTCTTCATTACGTATTCTGTGTACTCACAGAACAAGGTGATTACCATATTCTTTATTCATTTCTTTCATATAATTTTATTGTTCTGATTTTCATGTGTTCTGAATAAAGTTCAAAAATAAAACTTGCCAAGATCTAAAAATTGAGATTAAATAAATATGATAATTACATCCTGTTCATAAGATCAGAGGACATGAATATACATTTGACAAGCTTCAAGTAAGACTGGAGATTAGAAACATTTCTTTCCCACAGAGCAGTGAATATGTGGATTGGCTTCACATCAAAAGTATTAATTCTGTGCCAATTAACTCCAATGTAAAGGTTAAGAAAATGACTTGGGGGTTCGAAGAGCTAGGTATTCACATATTCTGAGGAAACCTATAGTTCCAGATATGTTGCCAGGATCAAAATGTGATTTATGGATTGCAAGTGAACAAGGCTAAATTCCTGTAAATGTAGCAGATGCTTCCTGTCATATTTTCCTGTCACTTCCTGTAACATCTTCCTGTTGTATTATTTCTTTCACACTATTTCTGTCGTAATTATCAATTCCTATTGATTTTACTCACATCTGACTGAGTCCTCCAAGCTTGATCTCCAGGTTAGGTGGCACTATTGCTTATGTACCTCAGATCTGGCTGTGTCTCTAACTATTTACCACTATAGTTGGCTGTCCACGGCTTTTATAGTCTTCAGGTAAGATTCATTAGTTGGCAATTAAATCATTTACATTTTTGTTTTGTATTTTCTAATTCTTTAATGGAATCCCTGCCTGTTTCTGGCTTCACCATCAGTTTCCATGCCCATTGCCACTGCCACCATCCCTGCTACTGCTGCCTGTTCTCGCACCTACTCCTGCTGTCAATGCCCAGTGTTTATCTCCAGCACTCATCCCTCGCCCCCATCTCATATATTTAGGTTTGTGAAAAGTGGCAATGCTGTAGACAGAAAATAGATGACCTACCCTGACAGCCCAGCAGCTAATGTCCCTGCCCATTTTTTTCACTAAACCAGGAGGTCACACATTCGTTTTCCTGGTTTGTGTGGAGTTAGCTGTTCAAATGCAACAGTTGGGATTCCGCAATTGACCTCAGTAGGTCTGGGATGAGGGAAGGGTAAATCGACTGGGATCGTAATCTGGGGACCAATGCTAGTGTGTGCAGGCAGCTGAGAGTACAATCAGCTTCCTGCCACAGTGAAACAGCCAAATGATGTTGATTGTCTTGGCTCACATTTCGTGTCTAACTAACTTGATTGAATTTTTTGAGGCAGTGACTAGATGTGTAGATGAGAGTAAAACAGTTGATGTAATCTACATGGACTTCAGTAAGGTTGTTGATAAGGTCCCGCATGGGAGATTGGGTAAGAAGGTAAGAGCCCATGGGATCCAGGGCAATTTGGCATATTGGATCCAAAATTGGCTTAGTGGCAGGAGTCAGAGGGTGATGGTCAAGGGTTTTTTTTGCGAGTGGAAGCCTGTGACCACAGGGATCTATGCTGCGTCCCTTGCTGTTTGTAGTGTACATTAATGATTTAGGAGGTATGATCAGTAAGTTCGCAGATGACACGAAAATTGGTGGTGTCGTAAATAGTGAGGAGGAAAGCCTTAGATTACAGGACAATATAGATGGGCTGGTAAAATGGGCGGAGCTGTGGCAAATGGAATTTAATCCTGAGAAGTGTGAGGTGATGCATTTTGGGAGGACTAACAAGGCAAGGGAATATACAATAGATGGTAGGTCCCTAGGAAGTACAGAGGATCAGAGGGACCTTGGTGTACTTGTCCATAGATCACTGAAGGCAGCAGCACAGGTAGATAAGGTGGTTAGGAAGGCATGTGGGATACTTGCCTTTATTAGATGAGGCATAGAATTTAAGAGTAGGGAGGTTATGATGGAGCTGTATAAAACACTAGTTAGGCCACAGCTGGAGTACTGTGTACAGTTTTGGGCACCACACTATAGGAAGGATGTGATTGCACTGGAGAGGGTGCAGAGGAGATTTACCAGGATGTTGCCTGGGCTGGAGCATTTCAGCTATGAAGAGAGACTGAAAAGGCTAGAGTTGTTTTCCTTAGAGCAGAGAAGGTGAGGGGAGATATGACTGAGGTATACAAAATTATGAAGGGCTAGATAGGAATAAACTTTTTCCCTTAGCAGAGGTGTCAATAACCAGAGGGCATAGATTTAAGGTAAGGGGCAGGAGGTTTAGAGGGGATTTGAGGAAAAAAAATTCACCCAGAGGGTGGTTGGAATCTGGATCGCACTGCCTGAAGAGGTGGTAGAGGCAGGAACCCTCACAACATTTATGAAATATTTAGATAAGCACTTGAAATTCCATAGCATACAAGGCTACGGGTCAGTTCTGGAAAATGGGATTAAAATAGTTAGGTGCTCGATGGCCGGCACAGACACGATGGGCCGAAGGGCCTGTTTCTGTGCTGTATAACTCTATGACATTGGCAATTGGCAAATAAACTTCAATATAGACAAGTGTGAGGTAGTACATTTTGGTAGAAAGAATAAGGAGGCCACATACTCCTTGGAAAATAAATGTCTAAATGGGTTGGGGGAATAGATAGATATGGATACAGATCCATAAATCAGTAGAAGTGACAAGTTCAGTTAATTAACCAATAAAAATTCAAACATTGCACTGGGGTTCATTTCTCGAGGGATAGAATTGAAAAGCGGAGAAGGTATGTTAAACTTGCATAGAACCTTGGTTAGACTAAACTTGGAGTACTATGAACAGTTCTGGTTTCCATATTATAAAAAGGACATCGAAGAAGTGGAGAAAGTGCAAAGAAGATTTACTAGAAAGAACTAAGAGGTATAAGAAATATGGGTTTTTATATATTTTTCCCTGGACTATGAATTTTAGGTACTGTACTTCATATATGTGGCGTGGGTTCTCTTAGTAAGCAAAGAGTTAACTGCTGGTATGTGAAAAGCTGTTTGATTAGGTTAGGCATGATAATTAGGGATAAAATGTTGGATTAAACTAGATGCTTATAGAAACGAAGGCCGGGATTTTATCCGGGTGATGGGTGTCTCGACCTCCAGCAAAAGTGCCGCTGAGAACCCTACGTCATCCCTTCTGTGGGAGGGCCGCTGAATCAAATGTCAATTTGGCACTTAACAAGAGCGCAGCGGGCCTTTCACACGTTCAAGGACCCCAGCGATGGAAGTCCTGCTCTCTAAGAGCTGCCGGCCAATCAGAGGCTGGGCAGCTCTTTGACTGAGCAGCATCACTGTGGAGGCGGTGGCAGCTGCTGGTGGAGCAGCCACCTGAGGCCTAGGAGCGGCGCTGGACCCAGGCCACAGGTAGATCACAGGGAAGGGTCTCGTGGGGTAAGGGTTGTGGGGGAGGGGATGTAGGCGGGTCAGCAGCAAGGGCAGGGGAGTGGTTCTCAGTAGGCCCCAGTTCCCGATGCCAGGTTCCTCGTTCAGTCACTGTGTCCTTTAACAAGGGTCCCCATCCAACACCACCCTGCCCCCGCGGCCCCCTGGTGCCAGCAAGCAACCCACACGGTTTGCTTGGCGAGTTCCTCGTGCCCAGGCCTGCTCACCGCTGGGCTAATTCCGGTGGCGGCAGGTTGAGGCCTTTAATTGAGCATTAATTGCCCACTTAAGCGCCTCAATTGGCAGCGGGGCGGGCAGGATGTTCCCATGCCTTCACCCCCCCACACTTAATTTTGGTGGAGGCGGGAAGGTGGCAGGGTCCATCCCACCTGATTATCTGCTCTCCCCACTTCCAAACCCGCTGAAGGGGACAGCATAAAATTCTCCCCAAAGGGTGGGATGTTAGAACAATTCAGGAAGATTGAATGGAAATGAGAACAGTTTAAAATAATTGAGTCTGTCTGAGGAGTATATAGTTCAACAATAAGAGATAGGAAGAAGACAGTCGAATAATTATACAGTTAAAAGATGCCAATTGTAAAGCACAATGCAAGCCTTTAAGGTGTCTGCATGCTAACAGTCTATTGTAATCTAGGAGATAGCCATGATTATGTGTAATGGTCTACTGATGTAACTGTAAATAGGCTATTGATTATATTAATCATATGAATGGAGGGATTTGGTTACTTTTACCAAATATGGTAGGAGAAATCATGAATCCGCTGGGTCCTGTTTAAGCTGAAGAAGCTATTGTAATGCTTGCCAACCTTATACTACCTCTCTATAAGACAGTGTACTGTCATTCTTAAACTGTGGGTAAACCTTATGTTTTTACCTGATAAAATATGTATGAACCTTCAGTAATTACAGAGATAGCTTCAGACATTTTCAACTGTTGGGAAATTACTACTTGCTTAAAGCAAGGGGTCAACAGTGTCATGCGATCAGACGGTGTGAATAAAGAGAGAAGCCAGATGATGAGGGTTAGGACAAGGTGTAAATGAAGAGTGGAATGGGTTTCCTGTGTACGAATAATGTGATGAATAATGTGATTAACCAGACTGCTGGGTCCGACTGAAAATGTAGATTGGAGAGGGAGCTTCGTCATTAATAAGAAAATGAGTAATTTGTAACCAATGAGAAAGCGACTAATGAACCTAAGACCAAAATAGGATTGTATAAGACCAGGGACTGAACCACCAGAATACGTGATTAGAACTGTATAAAAATCCCTGGAGCCTGTCTGACGTACTCTAGCTATTACTGAAGACCAGTTTTGGGAAAGCGAGAACCTGTGGACGGTCATTGCTCATTGCCTATCGTTAATATACCTTAATAAATTCTAGTTGATTGACTATACTTTTGCTGTTTTCCCTGTCTCACCAAACTGGTTGTCTTGTCTGAACTAAAGTAAAATAAACGGATATTTTTCCCGCAGTGGTTACATCTAACAGGAAAGATTGAACAGACTGGGTCTCTCTTCTCTTGAAAAGAGAAGAACCTAGCTTTATAGAGGTCTATAAGATTATGAAAGAGTTTGATAGGGGAGATGTAGAGAAGATGTTTCCACTTGCAGGGGGAGTCCAGAACTAGGGACCATCAATATAAGATAGTCACTAATAAATCCAATAAGCAATTCAGGGGAAACTTCTTTAACCAAGAGAGTGGTTAGAATGTGGCACTCGCTACCACAAGGAGCAGTTGATCCAAGTAGCATAGATGTATTTAAGTTAAGCACATGAGGGAGAAAGGAATAGAAGGATATGTTGATAGGATAACATGAAGAAGGGTGGGAGGAGACTCGTGTGGAGCATAAACACCAGTGTGGCCCTGTTGGGCTGAATGGCCTGTGCTGTAAATACTTTGTAATAATTTGCAATATGTGTGAAAAAATGGTCACTCGGCCAATACACTGCAGGGCGGCTGGCGTCCATGGGTTGACCGCTCAGCAAGTGTTGAGGTCGTAAGGGAGGAGAGAAAAATCAATGAAAGAAGACAGAAACTAAGGAGAACTGAAAAAAGCAAGCATCAAAAAGATAGATGTTAGAATAAAATAATACTTTTTATACAAATGCATACATGCTGTTACAACAGTTAATGCCATGTACTTTTTACCTAGAGATGGGATAATTGCTGTGTTACGTTACTATATCATTAATTACATTATGAATTTTTGACAGCTAACATGTCAAAAGCAAGCTGTGTGCCATCTGGGCAAATTCTGCTAATCGGTTTCTTTCATTTTGATTACTATATCTGAAGCAACGACTGCAGGTTTGCTGTGGTGAGAGTTATCTTGTGCCTTGATCAGTTTGGAAGAAAGAACGTGCAGCATTTATAAAGCGCCTTATCATATTTCTCATAAAGTGTGCTTTATACCATGAATTAATGTGGAGGCAAGGACTATTGTTATATCAGTAAATGTAGCAGCCATCTTGTGCACTGCAAGATTCCACAAAGCAGTGGGATGAATGACCAATTAATGATTTTGATGGAGCTGGTTGATTGAAGAATCTTGGCCGGGACACGGAGCAAACATCCTGCTCTTCCTCAAAGGGTTAGGAGATCTTTGGTATCTGTCTGATCCATTGGAACAAGCAGGGTGGACCTCAGTTTATTGCCTCACCTGAATGATTGCATCTCTGACAATGCAGCACTGAAGTGTGAGCCTAAATTATATGGCCATAACATGCCACCTCAGTCATTCTAACAACGCAATCATTTGCATGTTGATGTGTTTTAACTTCAGATTGGTCAGGTTTTATACAGGGCACCTGGGGCTGAAATTTCAAAAGTCCGTGAGGGTGAGGTTGGGTGTGGGCATGCTTTGAAAATCGTGATCTCGGATGGCGTCACTCGATCCCAACGCCTCCTGAACGCGATGCAATTTTCAAAGGGAAGGTGGGGGGCTGGGGTTATGGGGACCCGCACACCTCCAATTAACAGATTGTTGAGCTTGTTGTGGAGTTCATTAACAGTCACTGGAGCAGCAGTTTTGGATTTTTAATCAGGAGGCATGGGGGAAAACGGAGGGTCTGGGACACATTTGGGAGCAACTGTTATGAACACAGCGGGGAGCCATGAGTGTCAATGGTCAACAGTTGTGAAAGACGGGAAATTAACTCAGCTGCTGAACCAGTGGCACAGAGTTACCATCGCTGGAGCTGAGAGGCTTAAATTTGTAATCAGTGAGTGGTTTGACCCTTGAGAAGGTTGTGAGGCTCCTGGCATAACTTATGAATATACGAACATATGAATTCGAAGCAGGGGTAGGCCACTTGGTTCCTCGAGCCTGCTCCGCCATTCAATAAGATCATGGCTGATCTGATTGCAATCTCAAGTCCACATTCCCGCCTACCCCGATAACCTTTCACCCCCTTGCTTATCAAGAATCTATCAACTTCTGCCTTAAAAATATTTAAGGACTCTGCTTCCACCACCTTTTGAGGAAGAGAATTCCAAAGACTCACAACACTCTGAGAGAAAAAAATTCTCCTCATCTCTGTCTTAAATGGGTGACCCCTTATTTTTAAACAGTGACCCCCTAGCTCTAGAATCTCTCACAAAAGGAAACATCCTTTCCACATCCACCCTGTCAAGACTCCTCAGGATCTTACATGTTTCAATCAAGTCGCCTCTTACTCTTTTAAACTCCAGCAGATACAAGTTTAGCCTGTCCAACCTTTCCTCATAATATAGCCCGCCCATTCCAGGTATCAGTCTCGTAAACCTTCTCTGAACTGCTTCCAACACATTTATATCCTTCCTTAAATAAGGAGACCAATACTGTACACAGTACAGTAACCTCCCTACTTTTGTATTCAATTCCCCTCACAAGAAACAATAATATACGAGCATACGAACATAAGAATTAGCAGCAGGACTAGGCCACTGGACCCCTCGAGCCTGCTCTGCCATTCAATAAGTTCATGGCTGAACTGATGCTGAACCTGCATACTAACCTTTTGCGAATCATGCACTAGGACACTCAAATCCTTCTGCATCTCAGAGCTCTGCAATCTCTTACCATTTAAATAATGTGCTTCTTTTTTATTCTTCCTTCCAAAATGGATAATTTCACATTTTCCCACATTATACTCCATTTGCAAGATCTTTGCCCACTCACTTAACCTATCTATATCCCTTTGTCGCCTCCTTATGTCCTCTTCATAATTTACTTTCCTACCTATCTTTGTGTCATCAGCAAATTTAGCAACCATTCCTTCGGTCCCTTCATCCAAGTCATTTTTTTTTATTCGTTCATACAGTCATAGAGTTATACAGAACAGAAGCAGGCCCTTCGGCCCATTGTGTTCATGCTGGCCATCAAGCACCTATCTATTCTAATCCCATTTTCTAGCACTTGACCCGTAGCCATGTATGCTGTGGCTTTTCAAATGCTCATCTAAATACTTCTTAAATGCTGTGAGTGTTCCTCCCTCTACCACCTCTTCAGGCAGTGTGTTCCAGATTCCAACCACCCTCTGGGTGAAAACATTTTTCCTCAAATCCCCTCTAAACCTCCTGCCCCTTACCTTAACTCTATGCCACCTGGTTGTTGACATCTCCGCGAAGGGAAAACGTTTTTTCTTATCTACCCTATTTATGCCCCTCATAATTTTGTATACCTCAATCAGGTCCCCCTCAGCCTTCTCTGCTCTAAGGAAAACTACCCTCGCCTATCCAGTCTCTATTCATAGCTGAAATGCTCCAGCCCAGGTGAATCTCCTCTGCACCCTCTCCAGTGCAATCACATCCTTCCTATAGTGTGGCGACCAGAATGGTACACTGTACTCCAGCTGTGGCCTAACTAGCGTTTTATGCAGCTCCATCATAACCTCCCTGCTCTTATATTCAGTGCCTTGGCTAATAAAGGCAAGTATCCCATATGCCTTCCTAACCACCTTATCTACCTGTGTTGCTGCCTTCAGTGATCTATAGACAAGCACACCAAGGTCCCTCTAATCTTCTGTACTTCCTAGGGTCCTACCATCCATTGTATATTCCCTTGCCTTGTTAGTCTTTACAAAATGCATCACCTCACACTTCTCAGGATTAAATTCCATCTGCCACTGCTCTGCCCATCTTACCAGTCCATATATATCATCCTATAATCTAAGGCTTTCCTCCTCACTATTTACGACACCACCAATTTTCGTGTCATCGGGGGATGTGGGCGTTGTTGGCTAGGCCAGCATATATTTCCCATCCCTAATTGACCTTGAGAAGGTGGTGGTGAGCTGCCTTCTTGAACCGCTGCAGTCCTAACAGCGCTGTTAAGAAGGGAGTTCCAGGATTCTGACCCAGTGACAGTGAAGGAACAGCGATATAGTTCCAAGTCAGGATGGTGTGTGGCTTGGAGGGTAACTTGCAAGTGGTGGTGTTCCCATGCATCTGCTGCCCTTGTCCTTCTAAATGGTAGAGATTGTGGGTTTGGAAGGTGCTGTCGAAGGAGCCTTGATGAATTGCTGCAGTGCATCTTGTATATGGTACACTGCTACCACTGTGTGTCGGTAATGGAGGGAGCGAATATTGAAGGTGGTGGATGGGGTGGCAGTCAAGCGGGCTGATTTGTCCTGCATGGTGTCGAGCTTCTTGAATGTTGCTGCACCCATCCAGGCAAGTGGAGAGTATTCCATCACACTCCTGACTTGTGCCTTGTAGATGGTGGACAGACATTGGGAAGACAGGAGGTGAGTTACCCACCGCAGAATTCCCAGCCACTGACCTGCTCTTGTAGTCACAGCATTTTTGTGGTTGGTCCAGTTCAGTTTCTGGTCAATAGTGACTCTAGGATGTTGATGGTGGGGGATTCAACGATGGTTATGCCATTGAATGTCAAAAGGAGATGCCTGGCATTGTGTGGCACAAATGTTATTGCCACATCCACCCAAGCCTGGATATTGTCCAGGTCTTGCTGTATTTCTACAAGGACTGCTTCAGTATCTGAGGAGTCGCAAATGGTGCTGAACATTGTGCAATCATCAGCGAACATCCCTGTTTCTGACCTTATGATGGAGCATTGTTGATGAAGCAGCTGAAGATGGTTGGATATAGGACACTACACTGAGAAATCCCTGCAATGACGTCCTGGGGCTGAGATGATTGACCTCCAACAACCACAATCATCTTCCTTTGTACTAGGTATGACTCAAACCAGCGGAGAGTTTGCCCCCTGATTCCCATTGACTCCAGTTTTGCTAAGGCTCCTTGGTGCCATACTCGGTCAAATGCTGCCTTGATGTCAAGGGCAGTCACTCTCACCTCACCTCTGGAGTTCAGCTCTTTTGTCCATGTTTGAACCAAGGCTGTAATGAGGTCAGGAGTTGAGTGGCCCTGGCGGAACCCAAACTGAGCATCAGTGAGCTGGTTATTGCTGAGCAAGTGCTGCTTGATAGCATAGTTGGCGACCCCTTCCATCACTTTGCTGATGATTGACAGTAGACTGATGGGGCGGTAATTGGCCGGGTTGGATTTGTTCTGCTTTTTGAGCACAGGACATACCTGGGCAATTTTCCACATTGCCGGGTAGGTTCCAGTGTTGTAGTTGTACTGAAACAGCTTGGCTAGGGGCGTGGCTAGTTCTGGAGCACAAGTCTTCAGTACTATTGCTGGAATGTTGTCAGGGCCTGTAGCCTTTGCAGTATCCAGTGCCTTTAGCTGTTTCTTAATATCACATGGAGTGAATCAGATTGGCTGAAGACTGGCATTTGTGATGCTGGGGACTTCAGGAGGAGGCCGAGATGGATCATCAACTCGGCACCTGTGTGTGAAGATGGTCGCAAATGCTTCAGCCTTGTCTTTTGCATTGATGTGCTGGGCTTCCCCATTGTTGAGGATGGGGAGATTTGTGGAGCCACCTCCTCCTGTCAGTTGTATAATTGTCCACCACCATTCGTAACTAGATGTGGCAGGACTGCAGATCCTAGATCTGATCCGTTGGTTGTGGAATCGCTTAGCCCTGTCTATTGCATGCTGCTTCTGCTGTTTGGGATGCAAATAGTCCTGTGTTGTAGCTTCACCAGGCTGACATCTCATTTTTAGGTATGCCTGGTGCTGCTCCTGGTATGCCCTCCCGCACTCTTCATTGAACCAGGGTTGGTCCCCCAGCTTAATGGTAATGGTAGAGTGGGGATATGTTGGGCCATGAGGTTACAGATTGTGGTTGAATAGAATTCTGCTGCTGCTGATGGTCCACAGTGCCTCATGGATGCCCAGTTTTGAGTTGCTAGATCTGTTCAAAATCTATCTCATTTAGTGCGGTGTAGTGCCACACAACACGATGGAGGGTATCCTTAATGTGAAGACGAGACTTTGTCTCCACAAGGACTGTGCGGTGGTCACTCCTACCAATACTATCATGGACAGAAGCATCTGCAGCAGGCAGATTGGTGAGGACGAGGTTGAGCAGGTTTTTCCCTCTTGTTGTTTCCCTCACCAACTACTGCCGACCCAGTCTAGCAGCCATGTTCTTTAGGACCCGGCCAGCTCAGTGAGTAGTGGTGCTATAGAGCCACTCTTGGTGATGCACATTGAAATCCCCCAACCAGAGGACATTTTGTGCCCTAGCTACCCTCAGTGCTTCTTCCAATTGGTGTTCAACGTGGAGAAACACTGATTCATCAGCTGATGGGGGGCATTAGGTGGTAATCAGCAGGAGGCTTCCTTGCCCATGGTCGACCTGATACCATGAAATTTCATGGAGTCCAGAGTCAATGTTGAGGACTCCCAGGGCAGCTCCCTTCCAACTGTATACCACTGTGCCGCCACCTCTTGTGGGTCTGTCCTGCCAGTGGGACAGGACATACCCAGGGATGGTGATGGTGGTTTCTGTGACATTGTCTGCCAGGTATGATTCTGTGTGTATGACGATACCAGGCTGTTGCTTGACTTGTCTGTGGGACAGCTCTCCCAATTTTGGCACAAGGCCCTAGATGTTAGTGAGGAGGGCTTTGCAGAGCCGACAGGGCTGGGTTTGCCATTGTCATTTCCGGTCGATTCCGGGTGGTCCGTCCGGTTTCATTCCTTTTCTTAGACTTTGTAGTGGCTTGTTACAACTGAATGGCTTGCTCGGCCATTTCAGAGGGCATTTAAGAGTCAACCACATAGCTATGGGTCTGGAGTCACAGGTAGGCCAGCAAGGATGGTAGATTTCCTTCCCTAAAGGACATTAGTGAACCAGATGGGTTTTTACAACAATCATATTCATGGTCACCATGAGACTATCTTTGCTTAAATTCCAGATTCATTAATTGAATTCAAATTCCACCATCTGCAGTGGTGGGATTCAAACCCATGTTCCCAGAGCATTAACCTGGGTCTCTGAGTCATAGATTCGTACAGCGTAGAAACAGGCCCTTCGGCCCACCGCGTCCATGCCGACCATAATGCCTATCTATACTAATCCCACCTGCCTGCATTAATTCCATATCCCTCTATGCCTCGCTCATTCAAGTACCTGTCCAGATGCCTCTTAAATGTTGCTACTGTTCCTGTCTCCACCACCTCCTCAGGCTGCTCATTCCAGATACCCACTATTCTTTGTGTGAAACATTTACCCCTTTGATCCCCTTTAAACCTCCTCCCTCTCACCTTAAATCTATGCCCTCTAGTTTTAGTCACCCCTACCATGGGAAACAGACTCTGGCTATCTACCCTAACTATGCCTCTCATAATTTTATATACCTCTAACATGTCCCCGCTCAGCCTCCTTTGCTCCAGGGAAAACAGACCCAGCCTATCCAATCTCTCCTTTAAACACAAGCCCTCGAAACCAGGCAACATCCTTGTGAATCTTTTCTGCACCATCTCTAGCTTAATCACATCTTTCCTGTAGTGCAGCGACCAGAACTGCACACAGTACTCCAAATGCGGCCTAAAAAACATTATGTACAACTGAAACATGATGTCCCAACTCTTGTACTCAATGCCTCAGCCGATGAAGGCAAGCATGCCATACGCCGCCTTCACCACCCTGTGTTGCCACTTTCAGGGAACTATGTACTTGCACCCCAAGGTCTCTCTGCTCAACAACACTCCCCAGGGCCCTGCCATTGCCTTGGTTTAACTTCCCAAAATGCATCACTTCGCACTTGTCTGCATTAAATTCCATTTGCCAATCCTTGCCCACTTTCCCAGTTGATCTATATCCTGTTGTAACCTTAGACAACCTTCTTCACTGTCCACTATACCACCAATTTTGGTGTCATCTGCAAACTTACTAATCATGCCCCTTACATTCACATCCAAGTCATTAATATATATGACAGACAACAGAGGGCCCAGCACCGATCCCTGCGGCACACCACTGATCACCAGCCTCCAATCTGAAAAAACAACCCTCCACTACCACCCTCTGCCTCCTATCACTAAGCCAATGTTGTATCCAATTGGTTAGCTCACCCTGGATCCCATGTGTTCGAACCTTCTGGACCAGCCTACCATGCGGGACCTTGTCAAAGGCCTTGCTAAAGTCCATGCAGATAATGTCCATCGCCCTGCCCTCGTTAATCTTCGTGGTCACCTCCTCGAAAAACTCAATCAAATTCATGAGACATAGAGTCATAGAGTTATACAGCACAGAAACAGGGATACTAGTCTAGTGACATTACTATACGCCTCCCCTTAACCCAATTTGGGCATCAGAAGTGGGTCGTGGAGGTCCTGGTAAACCCAGCGGCAGATGATGGAGTTGAGATGGGAGCAGCTTACTCTGACATTGGACAGAGTAGTGAGGAGGAGCTTCAGCAGATGCATCCACAAGGTCAGGAGGAGGCCAGTGGAGCACAGTGGAGTGTTGTAAGGGGAAGAAGGCATTACCTAAGCCATTGGGTGTACCCCCCAAAAGTCAGCTACCTGCAAATGACAGAGTGCCGGTGCCATAGGAGGCTGTGCCTATCCAGGCAGTTGGTCTCGGACATTTGTGCTCTGATCCACAATGACCTGATGCCTCATGGCCGCCATCGCAGTCTCCTACCTGCAGCCCTCAAGGCTGAATTTTTATGCATCCAGGTTGTCCCAGGGATTAGCTGCGGACTCTGTGGCATTTCACAGGCAACCGCTCATTACCCCATTAGGCAAGTCATGGACGCCCTAATCCAGAGGGTGGGGGATCATAGGATCATAGGAAATAGGAGCAGGAGTAGGCCGTTCAGCCCTTCGAGCCTGCTCCACCATTCAAACAGATCATGGCTGATCATCTACCTCTACGCCATTTTCCCCCACTATCCCCATATCCCTAGATGTCATTAGTATTCAGAAATCTATCGATTTCTGTCTTGAACAAGGTCAATGATTGAGCTTCCACAGCCCTCTGGGGTAGAGAATTCCACAGATTCACCAAGATTTGAGTAAAGAAATTCCTCCTCATCTCAGTCTTAAGTGGCCAGCCCTTTATTCTGAGACTGTGTCCCCTTGTTCTCAACTCACCGGTCAGAGGAAACATCCTATCCACATCCATTCTGTCACACCCTGTAAGAATTTTGTAAGTTTCAATGAGATCACCTCTCATTCTTCAAAACTCTCGAGAATACAGGCCCAGTTTCCTCAATCTCTCCTCATAAGACAATCCCGCCATCCCAGGGATTAGTCTGGTGAACCTCTGTTGCACTCCCTCCATGACAAGTACGTCCTTCCTTAGATAAAGAGACCAAAACTGTCTGCAATATTCCAGATGTAGTCTCACCAAGGCTTTGTACAATAGCAGCAATACATCTTTACTCCTCTACTCAAATCCCCTTGCAATGAAGGCCAACATACCATTTGCCTTCTTAATTGCTTGCTGCACCTGCATACCAGGTTTTAGTGAGTTATGAACAAGGACACCCAAGTCCCAACCTCTCACCATTTAAGAAATACTCTGCCTTTCTGTTTTTTCCAACAAAGTGGATCACTTCACACTTATTCACATTATATTCCATCTACCATGTTCTTGCCCATGCACTTAGCCTGTCCAAATCCCCTTGAAGCCTCCTTGCATCCTCTTCACAACTTACATTCCCTCCTAGTTTTATGTCATCAGAAAATTTGGAAATATTATAATTGGTCTCTATATCCAAATCATTTATATAGATGTTGAACAGCTGTGGCCCAAGCACTGATCCTTATGGTAACACAATCGTAACAGCCTACTATCCTGAGAATGACCCATTTATTCCTACTCTCTGTTTTCTGTCTGTTAACCAATTCTCAATCCATTACAGTATATTACCCCCAATCCCATGTGCTCTAATTTTGTTTGCTAACCTCCTGTGTGGGACCTTATCAAAAGCCTTCTGAAAATCTAAATACACCACATCCACTGGTTCTCCTTTTTCTATGTTACAAGTAACATCCTCAAAAAACTCCAAAAGGTTTGTCAAACATGATTTCCCTTTCACAAATCCATGTTGACTCTGCCCAATCATATCATTATTTTCCAAGTGTCCAGTTATCACATCCTTTATAATAGATTCTAACATTTTCCCTACTACTGACATCAAACTAACAGGTCTGTAGTTCTCTGTTTTCTCTCTTGCTCCCTTCTTAAATAGCGGGGTTACATTTCCAGTCTGCAGGAACCCTTCCAGAAGCTATAGAATTTTGTAAGATAACCACCAATGTATTCACTCTCTCTATAGCCACCTCCTTCAATATTCTGGGATGTAGCTCATCTGGTCCAGGAGATTTATAAACTTTCAATCCAATTAATTTTTCAAGTACTACCTCTTTGCTAATTAGAGTCATAGAGTCATTACAGCACAGAAGGAGTCCATTTGACCCATCGAGTCCATGCCAGCTCTCTGTAGAGCATTCCAGTCAGTCCCATTCCCCTGCTCTATCCCCATAGCCCTGCATGTTTATTTACAGTTTTTACAGAAAAGAATTTGTGCAATTCAACCCCAAACATACCAGTAAAATATCATACAATAAAAATGCGGCTTGACTTATTTGCTCACAGTTCGGTAGCCCTGAAGTTAAATTATATGTTACATGATACAACACTACAGATATTAAAAAGCAACATATCCTCAGAGTGATAGCAGCAGAGCAACTGGAGGATCTGTTGTCAAAAAAGTAACATTGTGAAGCCTTTCTACTGGGTTGGGGTCAGCAATCAGTTTTTCAATGGCTGAATGGACCCTGATCAAGAGTCATAGAGGCACAAAAGGAACCCATTCGGTCCATGGAGTCCATGCTGGCTCTCTACAAAGCAATCCAATCAATCCCGTTCCCCAGCTCTATCCCTGTAGTCCTGTAAGTTTACTTCCTTCAAGTGCTCATCCAATGTTCTTTCAAAATCATTCATTGTCTCCACTTCCACCATGTTCTCAGGCAGCGAGTTCCAGGTCATTACCACTCACTGCAGTTCCTCATTTTTACAAGTCCCTTGGCTCCCTAGTATTTCTGGGAGCTTTTGTGCGTCTTCCTCCGTGAAGACAGACACAAAGTAATTGTTTTGTCTATCCACTATTTCCTCATTCTCCACCACAAACTCTCCTGACTCCGCCTGCAATGAACCTACATTCGTCCTTGATAATCTTTTCCTTTTCACATTACTAAAGAAGCTTTTATAGTCCGCCTTTATGTTTCTAGCTAGCTTGCATTCATAATTTCTTTTCCCTATGTTTATCATTTTCCTGGTCCTCCTTTGTTGGACTTTAAATTGCTCCAAATCCTTGGGCTTACCACTTTTTCTGGCAACCTTATAAGCCACTTCCTTTGACCTAATGCAATCTTTAACTTTTTTAGTTAGCCATGGTTGATTCACCTTTACTGTTGTGTTTTTGTGTCTTAGAGGAATGTATATTTGTTGTAAACCGTGTAATACTTCTTTAAATACTAGCCATTGCCTGTCTACTGTCAAATATTTTAATGTATTTTCCCAATCCACCATAGCCAACTTACCCCTCATACCTTAATAGTTTCCTTTGTTCACATACCAGACCCGAGTTTCAGAATTAACTACATCTCTTTGAAACTTAATGTAGAATTCTATCATATTGTGGTCACTATTTCCTAATGGTTCCTTTACAGCAAGGTTAGCCCTCTCTCATTACATAATACTAAATCTAAAATAGCCCATCCCTAGTTGGTTCTTCAACATACTGCTCCAGAAACCCATCTCATACACAAACCAGGATTTCATCCTCCACAGCATTAGTACTAATTAGGTTTACCCAATCTATATGTCAATTTAAGTCACCCATTATTACTGTTTTACCCATCTTACTTTCAGCTCTAATTTCCTGACTTATACCAAGCCCAACATTACACTACAGTTTGGTGGCCTATAAACAACTCCCACCGATGTTTGCTGCCCCTTGCTATTCCGTAGTCCCACCCAAACTGATCCTACATCTGGCTCCTTCGATCTAAGATTCTCTCTCTCTAACGTACTGATCTCGTCCCTTATTAACAGCGCTACCCCAACTCTTTTTCCCCTCCACCTTTCCCTCCTAAATGACAAATATCCCTGAATATTCAGTTCCCAGTCCTGGTCACTCTGTAACCATGTCTCCGTTATGGCAATTAAATCATACCCATTTATCTCTATTTGTGCCTTCAAATCATCTACCTTGTTGCGAATGCTGCATGCATTCAGATAGAGTGCCCTTAACTTGGTCTTAACGTTATCCCTCATTCCGATCCTATTTGATGTTTGCCTTTGTCCCGTCTGCCTTCCAATTTCACTTACTACTTTTCTATTTCCTGTTACCAGTTTTGCTTCCCTCCAATCTGAGCTTCGCCTTAGGTTCCAAACCCCCTGACAATTTAGTTTAAACCCTCCCCCGACAGCACTAGCAAATCTCCCTGCCCCGCCCATCTTGTACAGGTCCCACCTATCCCAGAACAGGTGCCAATGCCTCAGAAATCTGATGCCCTCTCTCCTGCACCAATGCTCCAGCCACGTGTTAAATCCCTTAATCCTCCTATTTCTAAACTCATGAGCACGTGGCACTGGGAGTAATCCTGAGATTATTGCTTTTGAGGTCCTCTTTTTTAATTTCTTTCCTAACTCTTTAAACTCTGCTTTCAAGACCTCATCCCTCTTCTTACCTATGTCGTTGGTGTGTAGTTCGCTGGTTTCTCTCTCCCTCCTTTCTTAAATAGTGGGGTTACATTTGCTACCTTCCAGTCTGCAGGAACCGTTCCAGAATCTATCGAAGTTTGGAAGATGATCACCAATGCATCCACTATCTCTATAGCCACCTCTTTCAAAACTCTGGAATGTAAATCATTATTTAGAAACTTTAAATCCCATTAATTTCTCCAGTATTACTTTTTCTACTAATACTAATGGACTACATCCATTTTAAGACAGATGAACCAGAGCAGAAACAGAGGGCATGGGGGTTTGCCACCATTGATGGTTTCTCTCAGGTCATCAGTTGCACCCATGTAGCTTTCAAGGCACTGACATACCAGCCAGTAAGATTCCTGAACAAAAAGAGCTACCACTCATTGAATACACAGCTGGTCTGTAACCAGAGGAAGTGAATCTTGCATGTGTGCGCTCGATTCCTGGGCAGCTTTCATTATGCCTTCATCCTTGTATTGTCCCAAGGTCGCATCTCTTCAGGCCAACACCCAGACGCTGTGGGTGACTGCTGGGGGATAAGGCTTATCTCCTGATACCCAGGCACAGAAGCTGAGAGGCGCTGTAACCAAAGCCATCGACTAACACGGACCCTGCATTGAGCAGACTATTGTCATCTTGAAGATGCACTTCTGTTGCCTTGACTGGTCTGGTGGTGCCCTCCTGTACGACCTAGCAAGAATGCCTTGTATTGTGATCATTTGCTGTGCGTTGTACAACTTGACAATACAAAGAAGTCTGGAGCTGGTTGAAAAGGAGAACCTGGAATGTCACTGCACCTTGGAGAAGGAAGGGGAGGAGGAAGAAGAGGAGGAAGAGGTGGACAAAGGTGTCACTCCAGAGGAGACCGATGCCCAGGCATTGGAGGAAGTCCACCGAGAGCATCCCAGGGCTCATGGCAATTGGCAGGCTGGCAGGGACACAAGGGCCACACTAATTCAGCAACGTTTCACTTGAGCGGCTCCCAGCCCTTATGACGGATGACTCTGTAACTCACCTTCGATCAGAAAGTGAGATTATCCAGTAAGCACACCAATCTGAATAAGCCCTTCACCACCCACATTGATTAAGACTGGGGTCTCCACTGCTAACAGTCTTCCCCATCACAGA
Organism: Heterodontus francisci; assembly: GCF_036365525.1. NCBI lineage: Eukaryota > Metazoa > Chordata > Chondrichthyes > Heterodontiformes > Heterodontidae > Heterodontus > Heterodontus francisci. The sequence continues at coordinate 18,656,944 of NC_090400.1, forward strand.
CAATGGCACTGCATGAAACCCAAACCCCTGTGCCCTTAACTGCATGTCCTTTTTGACATCAAGCAATAATAAAACAGAAGTCTGCTCCCAGGCATAATGAACAAAATAATAAAGGAGAATTCAATGAATATACAAACTGAGAAAACATCACCCGAGTGTCCCATAAAGTGCATCTCATGATGTGGAGCCTTCCGTTCCCATCTGCTTCTATGGAGTTCTCCCCCTGTAGTTAAGGATGTGGTGGAGGCAGCCTGTTCTCTTGTCTCTGCTCGCTGCTGAGATGCCTGTGGCTTCTGTCCTCTTCATGGAGGTGTGAAGGCTCCTCCACAGGCTGCTGCATCTACATCATTGCAGGGTCAGCCTCTGTCACAGGGCCTTGCTGCATGGATGGTTCCTCAGTCAGAGGGGCAGACTAGGTGAAGAATGGTGCCAGTGCCCTCTGAGGGGTGGACCCTTCATCATCCTCTTTGACTGCCTCAGGCCTTTCATAGTGTCCTTGCATGCTGGATGAGGCCACCAGCTGGTACGCAGCTGGATTCCACTCCATGGATCTCTGTGCCATCAGCGACACTGAGAGATCAATGCTACAGAGAGTCTCACTCTTTGGACTGGATTTAGTGGAGCAGCTCCCAGCGCCGGGCCGAAAAGGCAGTGAAAATCCTGCCTCAGCCATTCAGAGCCCCCTCAGCAATATTTAACGGCGCTCGGGCAATTAACTGTAAAGGTGGGGATTCGCCTCCAAGAGCTGCCTGCAGTCAGAGGGCCAGCAGCTCAGTATTATTGGCAGTGCCACTGGGAGCAGTGGCCACCGATCGTATCCTAACTGGCTCCAGCTGAAATCAGTTGTGGCCATAATCATCCCAGTTGACTCCAGTTCACATCAGTTGAGACCAGTTACGACGATTTGAAACTTTCAACTGGATCCAACTGGTTTTCCCTTCTGGGGAGAGACCTGGAACAGAGGTGAGTGAGCCGGGGTCACTGCCAATCCAGCAGGCCCCAGCTGTGGTTGGGGGGGAGGGTAGACATTGAGTGCAGGGAGGTGGGCTGTTTTCTGCCAGGGACCCTCCGTAAGTCACGTTTCCTCCAGAGGCGAGCCCCCAAAGCCCGCAGGGAGGTGACCTCATTTTACTGAGCCAACTCCCTGCGTGGTGGAGGCCCCTCTCCCCCACCCCCTCCCCCCCCCCGACTGCCTGATTTCCAGTGGCCAGGGGAAGAGGCCCATAAGTGGCTAATAATAAGTCTCTTGAGGGTTTCAATTGACCTCTGAGTGTCATTGGTCTTTCCTGCCCCGACTTAATTGTGAAGGCACTCTTCGCCCTGCCTCCCGCCGCAATTCTATGGGCCCCCCCGCCTCTTAGTCCATCTCCAGGGGGCTCATTAAATTCAACTGTTTCTGTGCGTGTCAGCGTGCTACTCCTGTATCCACTCAGAGTGGTGCTGCATATGGCTCTCCAAAAGGTTGCTCAAACTCTCAATGGAGGAGCTCATGCACTCAAACCCCTGAGTCATCACAGAGCACATGTGCTTCATGGACACCTCCATTGCCTGCTCATGGCTCCTCAAGGCCTCAGGGATCTCCGACATATGGGAACTCATCTGCCTCTGATGCTCCAGGAAGATCCTCCTTGTGTGTGACACCCAAGGCCCAGCAGAGCATGGCTGTGTCCATCCTCCATCTGCTGAAGGAGACTGCCCACAGCTGACTCTGCTTCACCCTCCTCCTCCTGCTCACTCATGAAATGCGGTTCGCCCAATTCTCCCCGTTCTAAGCTCGACTGAGGCCCAACTGAGGTGAATGTGTCTGCGCTGGTGGAAGGTGCAGAGGACTGATGTGATGGCGCTGACTCAGGGACATCTCTCCCTGCTAAGGAAGCTGGTGATGACTGGGCTGTTACATTCTGCACTGTGGGAAACACAAGAGGTGGCAGTGAAAACTCTGCCTACTGTGCAGGTGCCTCAGCACAACCAACCCAAAACAGGACAGTGGTTCTGCAGCCACAGCGTATATTGGGCAGTAGTGACCTCCATGCCCTTCACCTCTACATTGAACTATCAAATGGTCATGCTGCAGACAACTTCCTGTCTCACCATCGCCCATGGCTTGACCTGATGTCATCCTCGCCTTCTCCAGCACTGCCTCCTCCATGGGGGTCGGTGTGTGGAGCTGCGACAACACCACCACCAGTCTGAGACATCTCTCTGAAATTATGTGCTCTTTTCTACAGGATGAAGAGAGAGAGGTTGATGAGAAGGCTGCCCTCCTTCACCCATTCCAGCATGACATACACATGAGATGTTGCCCCCTGTTCAATCGCGCTCCATGTGTAAGGGTTGCTAACGTCTCAGTGATGCAATTAGTCACTTGATCTGACAATGTTAAGGAGATCTATGGGCACTCAGTCTGCTCAGCTTGTGTGCATGCTGGTTTATACAGAGTTAGAGGCCTGTCACCCAGGTGTCACTTGCCTCTCACCTTTCCAGACCTTAACAGATCTTTGAAGTGCTTTCTGCACTGCAACCACATCCTTCTTTTTAACTAATAAAAACAAGAAATGCTGGAAATACTCAGCAGGTCTGGCAGCATCTGTGGAGAGAGAAGCAGAGTTAACATTTCAGGTCAGTCACTGAAGAAGTTCTAATGAAAGGTCACTGACCTGAAACGTTAGCTCTGCTTCTCTCTCCACAGATGCCGCCTGACCTGCTGAGTATTTCCAGCATTTCTTGTTTTTATTTCATATTTCCAGCTAAGCTCCGTGACCACTTCCATCTTGTCCTCTTTGTCTCACTTGGAGGATTTCTTCTTTCAAACGGAAGGAAGAGACCATCTTGGAGTCTCCTCTTGGAGACTGCATCCGTCAAAGCCTCAAGGAAGGCATCTGAAAAGCTTGGGGCCGCCCGGGGACACTTGCCCAGGCCTGTGCTGGCCCTCTAAGCTCCCTACTGCTGCATACCTTCAGGCAACAGCAAGCCCAGTCATGGCTGCTGTTTGCCTTTTAAAAGCCTCCTTTACTAAGACCCACCTCCGGGCTGCTCCCGCGCGTCAAATTAGGTTTCAAACTCAATTCCGGGCTAATTAGGGGCTTTTTAGTTGAAAATTGCGCCATGTCACAGATGCTGATGTGGCACGGGGTCAGGACCTGGAAATGATCCAGGTGTCACGTTTCCGATCCCGGATAAAAAATCCAGCTCATGACGCTATAGAAACATAGAAACAGAAAATAGGAGCAGGAGTAGGCCATTCGGCCCTTCGAGCCTGTTCTGCCATTCATTGTGATCATGGCTGATCATCCAACTCAGTAACCTGTTCCCGCTTTCCCCCCATATCCTTTGATCCCTTTCGCTCCAAGAGCTATTGACGCTGAGATTGTGTTACGTGACTTCAATAGTTTGATTTCTTTTGTTCTTTCCTTAAAAAAAAAATTGTGCCAATTTTCTCCTTTTCTCCTGAAAGCCCTGACTCTCGCCATAATATGGTTCCATGGCTGCTACCTGTCTGGGATCCTGGGCAACTTTTTGCAAGTTCTCAATAATTATAGATGAGGAAGGCCATTTGGCCCCTCTTGATTTATCCAGAGAGATCCTAACATCCCTCTATTATAGCACTGACTTATTTCTAGAATTATTTCAGTGTTTTTGTCTCCATTACTGTACTAAGAAGTTTATTCCACTTATTTGTCACTTTTTATGTGAAAAATCTGAGCTCAGCATTCAAGGTAAGGTAACCAAGGACTAATATCTTACTGCATTGGCTATGTAGTTTAGCATTCCATTGGCTTCACCGGCTGCTGCTCTGCATTGGTTGGACATCTTGAATGTCAGCTTCATCCGTACTAATTTCCAGACCTATGCTGGAGTATCTGTGTCGCCTATTTCTCCTTCTTATGCAAAGCACTTTAGACTTAGCATTAAATTTTATCGGGCATAGCTCTGCCCATTAATATAGCTTATCCAACTCATTCTGTAATTTCTGAGTTGCCACTTCCACTGGGCAGTTTGGTATCATCTGCAAATTGACCACTTTGCATTGAGTGGTTCCAGCACTGAGCCCTGAGGCACCCCACTCAGTGCTTTCCCCCACTCCGACATAACTTCTATTGCTCTGCTTGTTGTTTCCCCCGCCTTGAGCCAGTTTCTTATCAATTCCTTGGATTTAAATGGATCTGCACAAATTTCCGTTTCAAACTAAAATAAAAACAAAATACTAGGGTGTTAATGTACAGATAGTCCTTAATTTAATTCTGATAATCAATCCCTTTATTTTGTATGGAATGGGAGGAAGACTATTGGATATATTGTTGACTGTATCTGTTTTATTACCCTTTTTGAATACGACCACCATATTAGCCTTCTTCCCAGTGCCCCTAGAATACCACATAATGATCGTTAGTGCCTCACAATTTTCCTCCCTGGGATAAATAACATGGATCCCTGGGAATTTATTTCGAGTCCATTTAGACTATCTGGAACTTTCATCCCATTTATTTCAAAGTTGTCAATTTTATTTGGGATCTCCCTTGTCTGGAGGAAGTATACAGAGAAATTTAGTACAAACTTATTAAGCATTTTTATGGGAACAGTGCCAGGTGGAGAAGATATATTGTATCAAAATTTTATAATTTCATTAGAAATGTATTTGAGTTTTTTTTAATTGACCTCATAATGTGACTGGAGTATTCTATTTACCTTCCCTCACCAAAACAGCAACAATATGACTTTAAGGAAAATGTTTGATGGTTCAACAAGATGATGTCTCTGAGCTAATTCTTCACAAAGAAAAAGTCTACAAAAGTGCGGGTGGTTTTGTTACAGCCTCAAGCCAGTTCAGAGGAAGGTTTAGTGTATGGTACCAGAAGTATCCATCAGGAAGAACAACCAGTATTCTTTAGGGCTTAGAATATCCAACAAGGATGGTAACTCAGCACGATCTGGGACCTGAGGCATTCATCATAGGAAGCTGTCAGCTGTGCCTATTGCTGAGACTATCTCCTTCGGGAAGTAATCAATCTCTGGTAAGGCTGAGATTATCCATCATCAGTCACAGTAATATCAAGGGCTGGGAGTAGGGATGGATGTGCAAGCTTAGGTTTATATGTTTAAACCCTTCCTTCTGTGACTAAAACATGGATTTAAAAAATTAACAAATTTCCCAATGTGGAAGCTTTAACCTTCAAAATCTTGAGGGTTGAGGTTAGTCAGATATTCGAAAGTTAACTGATAACAAGGGCTGAGTTTTAAGCTGCCGGGGGGTGGGGGGAGGGGTAAGATTCTGTGCGGGCAGCAGGTTAAAAGACCAGAAACTGCCGGCATGACAGGAAACCGGCAGGAATCCGTCAGTTTCCACATTTAACTCAAACATGTTCGTTAGTGCGTGGGAAACCCCCGTGGAACAGGAGAGACTGACATGTACATATGTCAAAAGGCCAATAAGTGGAGTTTTAACCTGGATTCTGTCTTTGTCTCTGAGTGCGCCATTTTCCTGGGGTTCCTGGGAACTCACCACGTTGAACAAGGCGAGAGGATAGTGGGGATTGACGAGGCTGTGAAACTGACAGTTAAAAAGCCTTTCAATACTGAGATATGACAGCTGCTTCCTTGCCTAAGTGAAAGTCTTTTACTCACAAGCATTCTTCTGAGAATGTGCTTTCACTGCTTTGCAGGTGTTTTCCATTATTTTAGAGGTCATTACTGCTATTTTGGAGGTGTTTTTTTTGCCTTTGATCTGCTTTTCCCTGCTGTCAGCCTCTACAATCACATGGGAGTCGCTCATGCAGCTTTACCTTGGACCTCAGATGGGGAACAGGAGATGCAGAATGAGCAACACCAGCAACAGTAGGAGCAGCACCAGCAGGAGCAGCACCAATCCATCAAGGAGTCTGATTTGGTGAGGGCGCCTGTAGTTGCTCACTTACCTACCAGTGATCCTAGGACAGACTCATACAGGCATGATGTAGCTAATCTGGGACAGTGCAGCCAGCTTTCACACCAATGCTGAATCCACTACAACATCCAGCCCTCAGCCCTCAACACAAAGCAGTCTCACAATCAACAATCCATCTCTTTCACTGACACCCATCGCTTGTCTTTTACTCTTGTCTTTCCATTTTTCACAAGGCAGAAGGCCATTTAGCAAGTGGCAGGCGAAAATAGGGAGGATGGGAAAATTAAATTTAGAAATAAAGTTTATGGTTGATAAACATTGAACAGAAAAATGACGATGTAACACAGCATTGAACATCCACGTAAATATCCTTGTGCAACTACAGATCCTTTCTCTTCCTTTTCCTATGGCTCCTATGTGGTGCTACCTCTGTTGCATCAGCAGAGTTAGATGCAGGCTGCTCATTCCCCTGCTCTGACTGCTCAGAGGCTCTTGGCCAATGTCCTCTGGGTTTTGGACTATGTGGAGGCCTGTGCAGGAACAGACTTGGTTTGACAGGAGGCAGCATGTGGGGCTCTGGCTCAACTGGGGACGGGGGTAAGGGAGTAAGAGCCCTCCTGCATTTCCCTATTAGCCAAGAGCTAGATTTGCTAAACTTCAGTGAGAGGCTGAGCAGCCAGGGTGAGGCTTTCCTCCATCCCGCTTAAGATGGCAGTCTGAGTGTGCAGAGACAGCATGCACTCCTTGGCCTGCCACGTCTGATGCTCCATGCAGGTGGCCACTCTTTCCATGGAGGTAGTCATCAGCGCAAATTCCTGAGGTATGGCACTCTTGTTGGAGATGGACTCCTCCAATCTCTCTACAATCATGCTCACTGTCATTGGAAAGGCTGCTAGAACCTCACACATTTTCTGCTGCTGCTCCAGAATAGTCCTCTTTGCCGAGGCTCAGAATCTGTGTCCAGCTGAGCAGAGCTTGGAGGGTCGTGTGTCCTCTGACAGAGACTTTCCACTGCTCTACCTGTCTCCAGCACCTGCTCCTGCTCACTCGTGATGTGCACTACTCCATGTGACAACCCAGCTACCTGTATTAGCGACCCCACTGAGATGTGAGTATCAGAGCTGGTAGAGGGTGCACATGAGTCCTGTAATGGTGCTTCCTCAGAGTGAGTGACCACCTCTGAGGAAACTTCCTCCCCCTCTGATACCATTTCCTGAGGGACACTTGCAGGGCCTTTGGGAGATGAAAGACATCAGTTAGAACTGACAAAGTGATAGAGTTCTAAGATATCATTGTACAGACCATCATATTTACTCCTTAAAGCAAATGTTACACCCTTGTTCAAAAAAGGGTATAAGGACAAGTGCAGAGACTACAGCCAGTCAGTTTAACCTCGGAGATGGGAAAGCTTTTGGAAACAATAATTCGAGACAAAATAAATAGTCACTTGGATAAATGTAGATTAATTAAGGAAATCCAGCATGGATTTGTTAAGGGCAAATCATGTTTAACTAATTTATTTGAGTGTTTTGATGAGGTAACAGAGAGGGTTGATGAAGGTAATGTGGTTGATGTGGTGTACATGGACTTCCAAAAGGCTTATGATAAAGCCACATAACAGGCTTGTCAATAAAGTTAAAGCCCATGGAATAAAAGGGACAGTAGCAGCATGCATACAAAACTGGCTAAGTGACAGGAAACAGAGAGTAGTTGTGAATGGTTGTTTTTCGGACCGGAGGAAGGTACATAGTGGGGGTTACACACAGGTCGGTGTTGGGACTCCTGCTTTTCTTGATATATATTAATGACTAGACATTGGTGTACAGGGCACAATTTCAAAATTTGTGGATGACACAAAACTTAGAAGTATTGTGAACTGTGAGTGATAAACGTTATGAGGGCATAGACAGGCTGGTGGAGATGATGGATAAGTGTCAGAAGAAACTTAATGCAGAAAAGTGTGAAGTAATTCATTTTAGTAGGAAGAACAAGGAGAGGCAATATAAATTAAAAGGGACAATTCTAAAAGGGGTGCAGGAGCAGAGGGACCTGGGGGTATATGTGCACAAATCATTGAAGGTGGCACGGTAGGTTTAGAAAGCGATTAATAAAGCATATGGGATCCTGGGCTTTATAATTAGGGGCATAGAGTACAAAAGCAAGGAAGTTATGATAAGCCTGTATAAAACACTGGTTCGGCCTCAACTGGAGTATTGTGTCCAGTTCTGAGCACCACACTTTCCGATAGATGTTAAGGCATTAAAAAGGTTGCAGAAAAGTGTCATGAGAATGATTCCAGGGATGAGGAACTTCAGTTACATGGATAGGTTGGAGAAGCTGGAGCTGTTTTCCTTGGAGAAGATTAAGAGAGGATTTGATAGAGGTGTTAAACATAATGAGGGGTCTAGACAGAGTAGATAGGGAGAAACTGTTCCCATTGGTGGAGGAAGGATCCAGAACCAGAGGAAACCAATTTAATGTGATTGGCAAAGAAGCAATGGTGACATGAGGAAAACCTTCTTTTACGTGGCAAGTGGTTAGGATTTGGAATGCACTGCTTGAGTGTGTGGTGGAGGCAGAATCAAGCGAGGCCTTGAAAAGAGAATTGGATAATTATCTGAAGTGATAATATTTGTAGGGCTATGGGGAAAAAGATGGGGTGTGGGATTAGGTGTGTTACTGTTGCAGAGAGCTAGAATAGACATGACGGGCTGAATGGCCTCCTTCCATGCTGTAACCATTCTATGATTTCAGTGGCTCCTGGCATCAAGTCAACATGAGTGAGTGCTGGATGTCATGTGACTCTGTTATATTTAATTCTGTTGCCAGGTAGCTGGGAAATCCTCAGTGCTCCATCTTCAATGGCCAGACATGCAGAGACCCAGCTTATCTCCAGAGCCTCCTTCCCTTCAGATACCAATGTGGTGATAACTGGAGGGCCAGCTCCAGTTCTCTGCCTCTCTCTGCTGTTCTGTGCTTTCTTCTCCTGCAAGACGAGCAAGTAGAGATTATTGATTTTGTCATGCTCAGCCCCCACCTGCCAAGAATGAGGCACATTAATTTTGTCATGAACATTGATTTTAAACTGTTGCTGGAGCGAGGGAATGGCTTGTTAAACAGATCAGCCGTGGCTGGAAAACACATTTGCATATTTACAGACAGTGCTTGGAAGTACAAAGGACTATTCCCTGACACATTCAATGCACAATGGACCTTGATCACCAGGTATTGTGTGTAAGAGGAGCATTCCAGAGACTGCTCAGGTGATACAATCCAGGACTGGTTGGATCAGCTGCTCACATGACTAACTGGCTGTTCCAGGGTCTTTTGAACTAGCCACAAAGAGTTTAAAGGAGAAAGACTGTTTGATCCTGGACTGAGAAGATCGCTCCTGTCTGCTCCCATCTCGTTCTCACAAGCCTCTGAATCCACTGAAAACACATGAACCCCAAGAGAGAAAAGTCTCCTACAGTGAACAAGGTTTAAGAAGAATACTGGGCCCCAATGAAAAGCAAGATCTACCTACATTCAAGGACTGTACAGTGAGCTTGAAGAACTGTAACAAAAGCTCTTCAGATATTGCATCAAAATTTTCCACTTTATTTCTTCTGCTCTTTTCTGTCTCTATTTGCATATGTGTGTCGCATATGCATGCTAGCTAGGCACATCGTGTATCCATAGGCGTCAACCGAATTAGAGTTTAAGTTTTCAACCTTTCTTCTTTAAACCTAAGAAAACCTGTTTGTGCTGGTTTCTTTGTCTTATAAATGGAAAGCTGTGAACAAGGATTCACCAAGGGGGTAGCTAAAAACATGGTGTGTTTAAAAATAAACCCTGTTACGGTAAGACCAGGCGAAGGCTGAGAGGGACACCTTTCTCACCTGATCGTAACAATTGTGAGAAATGGATTGTTTTGAGATGATGGAAGGACAGCATTTGTGGAGGTCACTGTGAGGGATAGGTGTGACATTGTAATAAGATGAAGGTAATTACACGCTCAGTGGTGGCTGTGATGGGGATGTGAGGAGGTACCTTGAGAGAGAGGAATGGGAGCACCTGCAAGATGTGTTGGTCTGAGGAGTGATGTGTAGAAGGCAGAGTGAGGGGATTTGTACTTGAATGTGCCATGTCACTCACCTTTCCTGCCCTGATGATGACACTGAACCTCTTGTGATACTGTATCCAGGAGCAAGACACCACACTCCTGCTGCTGACCTCCCCACCAATCTCCAGCCATGCCTGTTTGTTCTCTGTGTCAGCCTTCATCCTCCTGTCTATAGGGGAAAGAATTTCCCTGCAGGCCCTTACAGCCCATAGCATGATGCCCAGGAATGCAACTGTGAACCATGGTGCAGCCTCTGCACGCTGACTTTGCATCTCTCAAGTAGCCTGCTCTGTTTTAACACTTCTAGAATGCTTCCATTCTGACCCTCATAGGGTCCCTTTAAATTGTGGAGCTGAAATAGACTGATGCAGGTCATCATCATGCCCACCTATTCTAATTGGTTGGGAAACCTGGAAGTCAGATGCAAATGCTGTGGCTGAATTAAAAAAATACTGTCAAATGTGCTGCTGGAACTTCCGGGTTCCCGATGAGCTGCATACCTCCTCTGCTGAGAGTTGGACTGACAGTTAAAATTCAGCCCCAAGTTTCAGTTTGAGGCATATTCTTTTCAAAAGCACTTCATTGACAGCTTGACACTTCATACAGAAACAGCTGACTTATTGAAGCATTTAACAATACAATGTAAACATTCTGGTTCAGTAGGGAGGAGACAGAGATGGGCTTGGTGTCAGGGCAGAAGGAAAATGAAAATTCTACTTGAAAAAAGACTTATGCTCAGGATGACTTGGATCCGTCAGAGATCAGCTCCTTGTATTCATCACTTACATAGAACTGCAACACATCTGTTGTGGTAAGCTCTACATCCAATCCTCTTCCTCTTCCTTGTATTCTGTGCTCTCTTCCCCGACAAGGGTGACATGACAGGCCTATGAGTTGCTGTATGACAAGAGTGCATCCAAATGATGCAGATGCAGATGCATTATGAGTGACACTAGCATGTATTTGAGGCATGTGTTGTTGAGGACACATGCTGGGAATCAGGGCAGCTGACTGAGGTGGTGTCAGATTACATGAGGATTGGAGTGAGTGACAGTGGTGGATGGAGGAATGGACGGAATGGAATGGTGAGTCCTGGTGAAAGATCCGTGTATGTGAGGAGCGACATAATAGAGTACGCTTGAAAAAATGAGAGGTGGTGCACAACAGGATGTAGGTGAACCTGCAACTTTACTCACCTTTCCTGACCTGGTTAGTTCATTAAACACTTCCTGCAGTGCATCTGTGTCCTCATTAGAACATTCTTGCTGCTTATTTCTTGTGCTACCTCCAGCCACGTTTCCTGCAGGTTTCTTTTTTCCTATTGCTAGGAAACAGGATCTCCTTTTTAGCCCTTGCTGCACTCAGCAATACATCCAGGGATGCCACATTATGCGTAGGCTCAGCCTTTTCCCTCCTTCCTTCCATAACTCTGCATGTACTCCTACCAATCCAGTATACAAACTTCCTCTGTGAACTGGACCTTTAAATAGTAGGGGTGAAATTGCATCACACGGGTCTGCATCACTCCCGAAACCTGAAAGTGAAAAAATAATGCGGTAATCACGTTGAAATCGGACATTTCTGTGCAACTCATGATATGTCAAAAGCAAAACTGCCAGTGCCAGAAATCTGAAATAAAAACATACAATGCAGGAAATATTTAGTACGGCTGGCAGCATCTACGGAGAGAGAAACAGTTAATGCTTCGAGTCTGTGACTTTTCATCAGAACTGGGAACAGTTAGAAATGTAATAGTTTTTTTTCTGGCATTTTTCTGTTTTTATTTTGGATTTCCAGCATCCACAATATTTTGCTTTTGTATTTGTAATTCACTGCCTCTTCTCTTCCAGAAATGTCCACCTGATAGAAGTTCTGCTCTTCTCTCTGATGGGGTTTCCATTTGTTTCTGCTACCTTGTTCACCTTCACTACTTTCTAGTTCCCTTCTTGTTCCCACTCCCTTTGGCCTTGCACCATGAAACCTTTTGTTGTTTAATCTCTGCTGTGTTCCACCCTATCACAGACCTTCCTTTTGTTATTTTTCCCACTCTCTCCCTTACACTTGTTCAAAACCTATTACATTTCTAACTTTTCCCAGTTCTGGTGAAAGGTGCAGCCAGACCTGTGATGTCATGTGTTTGTCCCCTCCTATTACCCTCTCTCCTGCTGCTCCATTCACGTCTCCTTGATAATATCAGGGTTAATTACTTTGCTGATAAATTAAAGTCAGGCTAATATGTCTGTGGTTGCCAGGATTGGTTCTTGACACTTCTTGTAAATGGGAATTAATGTTTACTCGTTCCCAACCTGTTACAGCCTCCTTGTGCTCACTGATTCCCTCAAAATAACTATCAAGGCTGCACCCTGATGAGTACAAAGACTCATGGTAAGAAGAGGGGATCATATCAGAAACCATCTTAAAAATGAGCGTTCATTTTGAGTTAGTAGATCTTTTCTTCTCTCTGACATGGGAAAATAATGATTACTCGAAGTAATGTATAAACCTAGTGATGTTTCCTTCAGTGAGTATTTTATAAATCACATTATAGTTATCATGCCTCATGTTAGCACAATCCTATTACTGCAGGAAAAGCCTTGATAAATAATACATGGCGTATCATTTTTCATTGACTATGTATAATCTTTCTTTTTTTTTCTTTCTTATAATAATATTATAAATATTTATTTGGGCTCAGGGATAAATACCCTTTCACATGGAAAAGACAGACTTAATGAAGGTCTATTGTAATCTGGCCAACGCTTACTACCTCTCTAGCAATGATTTGATAAATGATTATTAGTTGAGTAAGACTTCATGTAAGTTTGTTAGAATTAGCCAAGACCATGAGAATAGCTTGTAATATTTATTTACTGCTAACCGAAAGTGGCTTCATCTTTTGATTCAGAAATATGCAAATAGGTTGGCATTGTTTTATGTCTTTCTCTTGGCGAAGATCCATCTGGTAATTACTTAGAGGAGAGAGGAAAGAATTTCAAATTGGCAGATTCTGGACTGTGCTGAGTTAGCTAATTGCAGCAGTGAGATTGCTGCAATTGGCCTCAGTGTCCTCAGACTACAGAGAGAATGAATCATCAGGCTTGTCGATATATGAAGTCATCACAGCTGAGCTCAATCTTGTTCCCATCAGAGGTCCATGCATATCTATGTGTTAGCCTGAAATAAATACATATTGAAGTTTTGTTCAGCTAATGTAGAAGATAGCACCCTCTGATGTGAAGTACATGTTCTTGCAAATTATTTGAGATAAGATCCAGGTTCAGCTGGGCTGCCCTTAATGGTTGACTAGCTTGATAACACTTACTGTCCTGGCTCACAAACTAAGAATGGCCACTCGTACAAGGTATTGAAGGATTTTCAGCATGTGGGGACTGCACTCCAGTAAAAGTTAACAGTCACTGGAGAGGAAGGGAGAAAAGTGGAGAAAACACACATATCTCATCAACATATCTCAGATACAGCCCAATATCTCATCAACATATAAAATCATAGAATGGTTAGAGCACAGAAGGAGGCCATTCAGCCTGTCGTGTCAGTGCCGACACACTGCAAGAGCAAACCCCTAGTCCCACTCTCTGACCTTTTCCCTGTAGCCCAGCTAATTTTTTCTCTTCAGATAACAGTCGAATTCCCTTTTGATGGCGATGTTTGAATTGGCCTCCACCACACTCTCAGGCAGTGTATTCCGGAACCTAACCACTCGCTGCGTAACAAGGTTTTTCCTCATGTCGCCATTGCTCCTTTTGCCAATCACCTTAAATTGGTGTCCTCTGGTTCTTGATCCTTCTGCCAACAGGAACAGTTTCTCCCTATCCACTCTGTGCAGAGCCTTCATGATTTTGAACACCTCTATCAAATCTGCTTTTAATCTTTTCTTCTCCAAGGATAAAAGCCACAGCTTCCCCAACCTATCCACGTAACTGAAGTATGTCATCCCTGGAACCATTCTTGTGGATCATTTCTGCACCCTCCTTAATTCGTCACATCCTTCATAACGTGTTGTGCCCATACAGGGCACAATACTCCAGCTGAGGCTGAACCGATATTTTATACAGGTTTATCATAACTTCCTTGCTTTTGTACTCTATGCCTGTACTTATAGTTCCCAGGATCCCATATATGTTAGGAACCGCTTTCTCAACCAGCGCTGCCACTATGGGCCAGATGGCCTCCTTCTGTGCAGTAACCATTCTATGATGCTATGATTCTCTAACTCATCAACATATCTCAGACACAACCCTATATCACATCAACATATCCCAGACACGGCCCAATATCACATCAACATATCTCAGACACAACCCTATATCACATCAACATATCTCAGATACGGCCCAATATCACATCAACATATCTCAGACACAACCCAATATCACATCAACATATCTCAGACATAACCCAATATCACATCAACATATCTCAGACACAGCCCAATATTAGATCAACATATCCCAGACACGGCCCAATATTACATCAACATATCCCAGACACGGCCCAATATTACATCAACATATCTCAGACATAACCCAATATCACATCAACATATCCCAGACACGGCCCAATATTACATCAACATATCTCAGACATAACCCAATATCACATCAACATATCCCAGACACGGCCCAATATTACATCAACATATCTCAGACATAACCCAATATCACATCAACATATCCCAGACACGGCCCAATATTACATCAACATATCTTAGACATAACCCAATATCACATCAACATATCCCAGACACGGCCCAATATTACATCAACATATCTCAGACACAACCCTATATCACATCAACATATCCCAGACACGGCCCAATATCACATTAACATATCTCAGACACAACCCTATATTACATCAACATATCTCAGACACGGCCCAATATCACATCAACATATCTCAGACATAACCCAATATCACATCAACATATCTCAGACACAGCCCAATATTACATCAACATATCCCAGACACGGCCCAATATTACATCAACATATCCCAGACACGGCCCAATATTACATCAACATATCTCAGACATAACCCAATATCACATCAACATATCCCAGACACGGCCCAATATTACATCAACATATCTCAGACATAACCCAATAACACATCAACATATCCCAGACACGGCCCAATATTACATCAACATATCTCAGACATAACCCAATATCACATCAACATATCCCAGACACGGCCCAATATTACATCAACATATCTCAGACATAACCCAATATCACATCAACATATCTCAGACATAACCCAATATCACATCAACATATCTCAGACACACCCAATATCACATCAACATATCCCAGACACAACCCAATATCACATCAACATATCTCAGACAAAACCCAATATCACATTAACATATCCCAGACAAAACCCAATATCACATCAACATATCTCAGACACAGCCCAATATCACATCAACATATCTCAGACACAGCCCAATATCACATCAACATATCTCAGACACAGCCCAATATCACATCAACATATCCCAGACACAGCCCAATATCACATCAACATATCTCAGACACAGCCCAATATCACATCAACATATCTCAGACACAGCCCAATATCACATCAACATATCTCAGACACAGCCCAATATCACATCAACATATCCCAGACACAGCCCAATATCACATCAACATATCTCAGACACAGCCCAATATCACATCAACATATCTCAGACACGGCCCAATATTACATCAACATATCTCAGACATAACCCAATATTACATCAACATATCCCAGACAAAACCCAATATTACATCAACATATCCCAGACAAAACCCAATATCACATCAACATACCTCAGACATAACCCAATATCACATCAACATATCCCAGACACGGCCCAATATTACATCAACATATCTCAGACATAACTCAATATCACATCAACATATCTCAGACATAACCCAATATCACATCAACATATCTCAGACACACCCAATATCACATCAACATATCCCAGACACAACCCAATATCACATCAACATATCTCAGACAAAACCCAATATCACATTAACATATCCCAGACAAAACCCAATATCACATCAACATATCTCAGACACAGCCCAATATCACATCAACATATCTCAGACACACCCAATATCACATCAACATATCCCAGACACAACCCAATATCACATCAACATATCTCAGACAAAACCCAATATCACATTAACATATCCCAGACAAAACCCAATATCACATCAACATATCTCAGACACAGCCCAATATCACATCAACATATCTCAGACACAGCCCAATATCACATCAACATATCCCAGACACAGCCCAATATCACATCAACATATCTCAGACACAGCCCAATATCACATCAACATATCTCAGACACGGCCCAATATTACATCAACATATCTCAGACATAACCCAATATTACATCAACATATCCCAGACAAAACCCAATATTACATCAACATATCCCAGACAAAACCCAATATCACATCAACATATCTCAGACACAGCCCAATATCACATCAACATATCTCAGACATAACCCAATATTACATCAACATATCCCAGACAAAACCCAATATTACATCAACATATCCCAGACAAAACCCAATATCACATCAACATATCTCAGACACAGCCCAATATCACATCAACATATCTCAGACACAGCCCAATATCACATCAACATATCCCAGACACGGCCCAATATCACATCAACATATCTCAGACACGGCCCAATATCACATCAACATATCTCAGACACGGCCCAATATTACATCAACATATCTCAGACATAACCCAATATTACATCAACATATCCCAGACAAAACCCAATATCACATCAACATATCTCAGACACAGCCCAATATCACATCAACATATCTCAGACACAGCCCAATATCACATCAACATATCCCAGACACAGCCCAATATCACATCAACATATCTCAGACACAGCCCAATATCACATCAACATATCTCAGACACGGCCCAATATTACATCAACATATCTCAGACATAACCCAATATTACATCAACATATCCCAGACAAAACCCAATATTACATCAACATATCCCAGACAAAACCCAATATCACATCAACATATCTCAGACACAGCCCAATATCACATCAACATATCCCACACAAAACCCAATATCACATCAACATATCTCAGACAAAACCCAATATCACATCAACATATCTCAGACACAGCCCAATATCACATCAACATATCTCAGACACACCCAATATCACATGAACATATCCCAGACAAAACCCAATATCACATCAACATATCCCAGACACACCCAATATCACATCAACATATCTCAGACACAGCCCAATATCACATCAACATATCTCAGACACACCCAATATCACATGAACATATCCCAGACAAAACCCAATATCACATCAACATATCCCAGACAAAACCCAATATCACATCAACATATCTCAGACACAGCCCAATATCACATCAACATATCTCAGACACAGCCCAATATCACATCAACATATCTCAGACACAGCCCAATATCACATCAACATATCTCAGACACAGCCCAGTATCACATCAACATATCACAGACACAGCCCAGTATCACATCAACATATCACAGACACAGCCCAGTATCACATCAACATATCACAGACACAGCCCAGTATCTCATCAACATATCACAGACACAGCCCAGTATCTCATCAACATATCACAGACACAGCCCAGTATCTCATCAACATATCACAGACACAGCCCAGTATCACATCAAAATATCCCAGACACAGCCCAATATCACATCAACAAATCTCAGACACAGCCCAATATCATATCAACATATTTCAGAACAACCTTATGTCACATCAATATATCTCAGACACAAACCTATATCAGGTCAATAAATCTCAGACTGAAAACTATGTCAGATCAACATATCTCAGTCACAGCCCTATATCACATCAACTTATCTGAGGCACACCACAATATCACATCAACAGATCTGTATATTTCTAAAAAGCAGATCATGCTTGAGTAATCTAATTGAATTTTTGATGTAATAACAGAGCCAAGTGATCCCATAACCAATGGATCAGATCTAAGCTCTGCAGTCCTACCACATCCAGCCGTGAATGGTGGTAGACAATTAAACAACTAACCGGAGGAGGTGACTCCACAAATATCCCCATCCTCAATGATGGGGGAGCCCAGCACATCAGTGCGAAAGATAAGGCTGAAGCATTTGCAACAATCTTCAGCCAGAAGTGCCGAGTTGATGATCCATCTCGACCTCCTCCTGAAGTCCCCAGCATCACAGATGCCAGACCTCAGCCAATTCGATTCACTCCACGTGATATCAAGAAACGACTGAAGGCACTGGATACTGCAAAGGCTATCGGCCCTGACAATATTCCGGCAATAGTACTGAAGACCTGTGCTCCAGAACCTGCCGCGCCCCTAGCCAAGTTGTTCCAGTAGAGCTACAACACTGGCATCTATCCAGCAATGAGGAAAATTGCCCAGGTATGTCCTGTACACAAAAAGCAAGACAAGTCCAACCCGGCCAATTACCGCCTCATCAGCCTACTCTCAATCATCAGTAAAGTGATGGAAGGTGTCATCAACAGTGCCATCAAGCGGCACTTGCTTAGTAATAACCTACTCAGTGACGCTCAGTTTGGGTTCCGCATGGGCCACTCAGCTCCTGACCTCATTACAGCCTTTGTTCAAACATGGACAAAAGAGCTGAATTCAAGAGGTGAGGTGAGAGTGGCTGCCCTTGACATCAAGGCAGCATTTGATCGAGTATGGCATCAAAGAACCCGAGCAAAACTAAGATCAATGGGAATCGGGGGAAAACCCTCCACTGGCTGGAGTCATACC
The DNA here is from genome assembly GCF_036365525.1 of Heterodontus francisci. NCBI lineage: Eukaryota > Metazoa > Chordata > Chondrichthyes > Heterodontiformes > Heterodontidae > Heterodontus > Heterodontus francisci. The sequence goes on from NC_090400.1 coordinate 18,675,824, forward strand.
TAGCACAAAGGAAGATGGTTGTGGTTGTTGGAGGTCAATCATCTGCTGTGATGTCCTGGAGCTCAGGAGTTCCTCAGGGTAGTGTCCTAGGCCCAATCATCTTCAGCTGCTTCATCAATGACCTTCCTTCAATCATAAGGTCAGAAGTGGGGATGTTCGCTGATGATTGCACAATGTTCAGCACCATTTGTGACTCCTCAGATACTGAAGCAGTTTCTGTAGAAATTCAGCAAGACCTGGACAATATCCAGGCTTGGGCTGATAAGTGGCAAGTAACATTCGCGCCACACAAGTGCCAGGCAATGACCATCTCCAACAAGAGAGAATCTAACCATCTCCCCTTGACATTCAACGGCATTGCCATCGCTGAATCCCCATTATCAACATCCTAGGGGCTACCATTCACCAGAAGCTGAACTGGAGTAGCCATATAAATACCATGGTTACAAGAGTAGGTCAGAGGCTAAGAATCCTGCGGCGAGTAACTCACCTCCTGACCCCCCCAAAGACTGTCCACCATCTACAAGGCACAAGTCAGGAGTGTGATGGAATACTCTCCACTTGCCTGGATGGGTGCAGCTCCATCAACACTCAAGAAGCTCAACACCATCCAGGACCAAGCAGCCTGCTTGATTTGCACCCCATCCACCACCTTCAATATCCACTCCCCCCACCATCGACACACAATGGCAGCAGTGTGTACCATTTAAGTGATGTACTGCAGGAACTCACCAAGACTCCTTCGACAACACCTTCCAAACTCGCAACCTCAATCACCTAGAAGAACCAGGGCCGAAAGCATATGGGGACACCAGTACTTGAAACTTTCCCTCCAAGTCACACTCCATCCTGATTTGACAATATATCTCCGCTCCTTCACTGTCGCTTGGTCAAAATCCAGGAACTCTCTTCCGAACAGCATTGTGGGTGTACCTGCACCAGATGGACTGCAACAGTTCAAGAACACACCATCACCTTCTCAAGGGCAATTAGTGATGGGCAATAAATGCTGGCCTTACCAGCGATGATCACATCCAATGAATGAATGAAAAAATGAAGAGCAAGAGGAGCAGTAGCAGCAACACCAACAGCAACAGCAAGAGCAGCACCAGCTGCCTTCTCCTCAGCTACATGATAATCCACCGGGCAGAGGAGATGGGCACAGTGATCCAGCTGCTAGGATGCCAGATCCCCAACACAGGATCTACAGGCAGAGCATGAGTTCTCTTGACATGTACAAGCACCAGTTCCTCAGGAGGCTTAGACTTTCACGGTCACTGCTGACATCTGCAGCCTCCTGGAACATGATCTCCTTCTCAGTGGGCCAGGTGGACAATCATTGCCAGTGGCCATTAAGCTGCCTATCAGTGGAGGGTCACTACACACACCCCCTCCCTCCACCTGGGTATCTGCCTCCGCCTGAGGTTGTTTTAGTTTTAGAGATACAGCACTGAACAGGCCCTTCGGCCCACCAAGTCTGTGCCGACCATCAATCACCCATTTATACTAATCCTACACTAATTCCATATTCCTACCACATCCCCACCTGTCCCTATATTTCCCTATCACCTACCTATACTAGGGTCAATTGCTAATGGCCAATTTACCTATCAACCTGCAAGTTTTTGGCATGTGGGAGGAAACCGGAGCACCCGGAGGAAACCCACGCAGACACAGGGAGAACTTGCAAACTCCACACAGGCAGTACCCAGAATTGAACCCGGGTCGCTGGAGCTGTGAGGCTGCGGTGCTAACCACTGCGCCACTGTGCTCTTTTCTCCTGCAAGGAGTGAAAGCAGAGAGATGCAAGTGTGAGAAATGGCTCATGTGGAGAAGAGGGAAGAACAACATTTGTGGAGGGTGACTGTGAGGCATGGGTGCAAGAGGGCAATAGGAGAGTGAATGTAAGTGTTGGCTGTTCAGATGGGGATGTGATGAGGTGCCTGGAGTGAGAGGGATGTGGAGTTGAAAGGTCTGTTGTTCTGAGGAGTGCTGTGCAGGAGAATGCCAGGAATGTCAGAGAGTGGAGCTTGCCACCTGAAAATGTTATGCCACTCACCTTTTCTGTTCTCCAGAGGTGTTCTGATGTCCTGGATACTCTTGGTGCACTGTCACCATGTTGGAGGGAGCACAGTCCTGCTGTTGGCTTCCTTAGTCACTTCCACCCACACCTACTTTGTTGGAGAGATTGTCCTCTTTGTCCTGTCCTTTGGAGAGCTTACCTCACTGCAGTCCCACAACAGGACCTCCAGATAAGTGTGAGAGACACAGGGGTGGGCACGAGGGGGAACCTTCCCAGGGGCCCTCTCTATTCCTGTGGTTGCTGCAGCTTCAAAACTTCATGTGCAATTGAGCTTTTATGACCCATGCTGGGGTCCCTTGACTTAGAAATCCTTCCTTTGACAGATTTGGCGTGTCATCCCACCACCCTCTTTGATTGGCCAGGGAACACAGAGGTGGGATGCTCATGTCATAGCTCATTAAACAGCCATGGCAAAGTCCACTGAGGCTGTCAGCAGGTCCTGAACCATTACAGGTTCCATCGTTTCAGCCAGGATTATCATTTGAAAATTCCACCCATTATCTCCTAATGTGGCTCAGTGTCAAATTGTGTCTAATCACGCTGCTGTGAAGTGCCTTGGGGTATTCTGACTATTGTAAAGGCACCAACTAGATGTAAGTTGTTATTATTGAAACATGCTTGAAAAAAGAGTTTCTCATCTTGAGATAGATAAAGAAGGGATTCTGGTTCTGTTTAGTTTCGTGTCACAGGTAATTTTTTTTTTAGTTTAGAGATACAGCACTGAAACAGGCCCTTCGGCCCACCGAGTCTGTGCCGACCATCAACCACCCATTTATACTAATGCTACACTAATCCCATATTCCTACCACATCCCCACCTGTCCCTATATTTCCCTACCACCTACCTATACTAGGGGCAATTTATAATAGCCAATTTACCTACCAACCTGCAAGTCTTTTGGCTGTGGGAGGAAACCGGAGCACCCGGAGAAAACCCACGCAGACACAGGGAGAACTTGCAAACTCCACACAGGCAGTACCCAGGTTTGAACCCAGGTCGCTGGAGCTGTGAGGCTGCAGTGCTAACCACTGTGCCACTGTGCCGCCTGGTGTTGCTTGTTTGAGAGTGAATTTTAGTTTTTGTTAGCATTGCTCAAGTAAATGTTGCAATGTTAAGGCTCTATTATGACCAGGTGAGGAAGGGGTCTCAGGCTCCCCTCCTGCCCCTGCTCTGGTTTGGCCATAATAGGGTTTATCTTTTAAAACACAGTGATTGTTAGCTTAAATAAAAGCAAAATACTGCGGATGCTGGAAATCTGAAATAAAAACAAGAAATGCTGGAACCACTCAGCAGGTCTGGCAGCATCTGTGAAAAGAGAAGCAGAGTTAACGTTTTGGGTCAGTGACCCTTCTTCGGAACTTGATTGTTAGCTTACCACCTCAGTGAGCCCTTGCTCACTGCACTCTAATGGTAATTGCAAATGAACCAATCAGACAAGGTTTCTTAGGTTTAAACAAGAAAGATGTAAGTTTATTAGCCTTATCACTGTAACCTGGTTAAAATTACTAAAATTCACGATGCAACCATGCTCGCATGCATACGAGAGGCACACACACACAAATAGATATAGAGGGAAAGAAAGAATTAGGGGGGCAGTGTTGAAGTGGAGTTGGCAATAAATGGAATACAGTACTGTATTTTGTGTTCTTGATGTAATGTCCTTGATTGAAGTTAAGGTCTTGGAGGTCTCGCTAGGGCCCAGTACACAATTTCAGACTTGCTTCTCTGGTACCAGAAGGCCAAGGATATGCTTTGTCTGTAGTCTTGCAGTTTACGCTGCCACTGTTGGTTCCCTGGGACTTTGCTGGAGAGAGAGACAGAGAGAGAGAGCGACACTTTTCTTCTACCAGTCCAATTGCAATCTTTTTCCTTTCTGTCAGGCACAATTCAAAAAACCCCAGTCTGGGCAGCGGGTAGGTCATGTGACCATTTCTTTGTTTGAAACAGCCACTTCTTGGATGGTGGTTGGATTTCAGAACCTCCCAGACATCCTCGGTGGAGGGTGGTGTTATGTCTCGTATAGAGTCAAAAGCTGTTGGTGCCTTTTGATCATCACTATTGCCCAGTCCAATCTTGTTAATTGAATCAAGGAGCACGCTCATTGTCTCACCATTCATGTCTCTCAGAATGCAAATGTGCAACCATGTTTTCAGCTGCTCAGTCCTGTTTTTTTAAACAAGTTCTTTGCAATGTCCATTAAAAAGTTTCAAGTAGTATCCAAAATGACAAAATTAATGTTTCCATTTGGCAGGTGTGATTTTTGTCACAGCTTCGATGGTCCAGATGTTGCGGAAGAAGGGGCGGGGATGAGGGAATGGGAATTGTAGCAGTCTAGAATCCCAGAAATGCAGGTAATTCGGAGGTCCTGTCCTATTTTACAGCAGGACTTCATTGAAAATATGTTTCTCCATTTCCCGAATGGAAGCCAGATTGAGAAGATAACTGGCTACTATGCTGGAAGCTCTGTGGGAAGTGGAGGGAAAGAGGGAGGGTAAGATCATGGAGCCTGGGATAGGGAATAATCAGAAATGTGTGGGAGGGGGAAGGGAGATCAGAGTTTGGGGGAGATCGGAAAAGTTGGAGAGATGAGGAGATCATTGGTTGGGGAATGATTGGATTGGGGAGAGGGTCAGTCAATCTCGGGGGGTTGGGGGTGGGGACTCCAATCATGGTGGGTGGGGAAGCAGGTTAGTTTTGTGGGCCAGGAAGGAAGCACCTCCACACCTCCTGGCTCACAAGCAGTGCTGGAAGGATAATTTCCAGTTGGATCCAGCTGATCTTACCTCATTTCATCTGCCAGGTTTCCCAAGCCCTGAGAAACCAGGCCAGCTGCATTTAAATTTAAAATGGCGGTAAAACTAGAAGCATACAGCCTCATTATCATTTTAAATTGTGGACCCACCTTCATAGAGCAGGTTAGTCACCTGTCCCCAACCTGCCTCCATTAAAACCAGAAGCGTTGGAGGGAGGAGTGTGACTGGGTTTCCGAGTTTTGAAGTTTTAAGCACCACATTACTCCCAAAATACCACTCTCTCTCTCATTCTGGGGATGTAAAATGACCACCCCGTGTACCTAGCAGGGAGTTCTGTTTGATGAGAAGGCTGCTGCACTGTAACGTACATTCTCTGCTCCATACATCCTTTGAGTATGGTTCCCTGAGAGAAGCACAGAATGGATGAACGTACCAATGCTTCTCTTCTCAGCACCACTACTGCTAAAGGACCAGGCCCTCCCCCCAAATGAGCCGCACCACCACCACTGCACTACTGACTGATGCCCCTCACAGGCCCTTTCCCCCAACACAGCTTTGATTGGACAGGTCCCTTTCCCAGAACCATGCCCACAGTACTGCTGCTCTTGGACCTGTCCCTCTCCCAATCCATTGGATTAACCCTTCTCCCAGAGCCTGTCCCGAACTACTGCCGCATTGGACTAGGCTTAAACTTCCCTTTGCCGCTTTACCTGCTGCTGACCTCACCCCAATGCCCAGGGATGGGGTCATGCCAATAATTAGAGTGGGCATCCTGCCACACCGAGAGGCATTGTCCGACCAGGAGTCACCACAGGTCAGTGAGCACAGGGGCAATGGGTGAACATGACTTGGTACAAGTCAGCAAATTAACACTTACTGGGAGGGCAGACCCCTGGATCCCCCCTCCCCACACTTCACCTCTTAGATATACATTTTGTCCACTTTTAAAATTCTGCTACATTACTGGTCCACTGTGTTCTGAGGGACTTTGGCATCAATGAAGCTCAGGTTCTTGATAGCCTGAAATGGTGAAAAACAATAAATCCCCAGGACATATGAATTATCCTCAAGGTACTTAAAGAGAACAAAAGGAGATTTATGAAGCACTTAACAGTCATTTTGAGGGAGTCAGTGATTACTGCGGAGGCTCCAACCGACTAAAAACAGATAAAGCTAGTTCCTATCTTCAAGAAGGTTAACAAGGTCATATCTGCTATTATAGAGCCATTAACATGACCTTAATAATTGTGAAAGTAATGGAATGAATAATTGGAAACAAAATAAAGAGCATAAGTATGAAAATAAAGGACAGTCACCAGGGTTTGAGAAAGGATAGGTATTGCCTCACCCAACATTATCGAATATTTTTGGGAGACGATGTGTTAATGGGAGAAGCCATATAATGTGGTGTTGCATGTGTTCCAAAAGGCCTCCAATAAAGTAATGCATGAAATTTTTTTATGAATCTAGTTTCAGCGGACATCAAGGGAAAGGTATGATGATGGTTTGATAGCTGATGAAATGGATTTAAATTGTATTGGTTAAATACTGAGTTTCATCTTTGTTATTATCCTCTTGTTCCTGGAACCCTGGCATCCAGAACTTGCCTGAAATTGAAGCTTGAATGCAAGGTAGCTTATTTTGTATATGCCACCAAGCTAGAAAGGGAAGATATAAACTCAGAAAAGGCAGACAAAGAGAGTTTAACAGGATTTACACCTTGGGTTGATCAGTGGCAAAATAAGTTCAATTTGGCAGATTCACTGCACTGGGTTTACCCATCCTGCATTTTTAATGCTAGGCAATTATTTGCATAGCTAGGACTTCCGATCCAAAGAGTTCTCAAAGTGTCAAGTATGCTTGTCTGAGCAGGATCACTGAAGAATATTGTGTAGGTTAATTTATCTGCCTATTTACAAATGCAGCTACAAAAAAATGAAATGGGGACATTTGAAAGTAACTACAGCCAAATACTTCAGAATCACAGAATTGTTACAGCACAGAAGGAGGCCGTTCAGCCTATCGTGTCTGCACCGGCTCTCCAAATGAGCAATTCACCTAATGCCATTCCCCTGCCTTCTCACAAAACGTAAGTAGGAACAGTTAGAGGTGGGAATGATTGCTGATTGTCTTTTTGAAAATATAGATATTGTACTGATGAAAGGAGGCTCTTCATTTTACTGTGTGCCTATAAAGATATACACTGATTTTGCATTCACAATTAGCTGGCAAGTCTACTTATCCAATGCATAGAGCTGTTTGCATGAGAAATCTGCATGTAATGCTGAACATAGTCACACAGCAAATGATACCTTACCCATGTTAAACTCCAAAAAGCTTGGAATAGAAGGATAAGGCTGGAGCCTATATTTACTCAGTTTCACATTTATTGTGCAGAATAAGAGGTTACAAACATGTAGCTCTTCACACAAATCTCTCTCCCAGTTCCAGTGAGTATCTGCTTTTAAGTACTCAACTAAAACCCCAATTAACTCCCTTCACCTGCATATAATCACACAATTAACAGATTCCCTTCTTTCTTTTACAATACAACTTAGATTAACACGCTCAAAGAATATTGCAAAATAAATCAAAATTAAATTCCATATTGGGTACAAAGCACCTCCAACAATTTCTTTGCACTTGCATTTCTCTTTGTGAAACAATCGGATAGCTGATGACTTGCATCTACCCACTTAAGTTTGGAATATTTCCTTTCTCTCCAGCATTTGTTTCAATCCAGTGAGGTCAGTACGTAGTCTTTTCTCACTCACACTTTTTGTAGAGTGTACATTGTCCCACAAAGAATGATTATCCACATAACATTCAATGAGTATTCTATCTTCAAGTCCCTTGTTCAGAATTTCACCCTAAATATTTGACAAATAGAACCCCATGTCCACTGCCTCCACAAGACCCAGTGTTTCCGCAGCTAATGTGCTTTTAACAACCCGTTTTATTTTCTTAGTCTCCCAAGCTAAAGGACAACATTTCCCATTTTTACCCATCATAAATATTATGAAGCCAGGTTGCAGTCGAATACCCATCAACAAGATTAGCATGTGAAGCACCACTAAAAATGATTAACTTCATGTTCTTTGGGCCACCTAAGGATGGGAACTTCAGTACACATTTCTCCAGATTTCGTTTTTTCAATGTTTTATTTGCCCATCGTGCTTGACTCCAGCACATCGAAACTAACATCAGGCCTAGTCTGAGAGCCCAACCAGTTTAATTGACCCGCTAGGCTTCGCAATTGCTCAGTCTCTGCTTTAAATAAATCACCATCTTTCTCTGCTGACCTAACACGATTAACCGGGATGAGAGTAACACTCTCTAAATAATTGATTCAAACTTATTCCAGAATTATTCTACTTAATGTCTAAACCAATATATTTAAAGGCCCCCACAAGGCTGACTCCCAATCTTAAATTCTGCCTTAATCTTATGAATAACATATTTCTCAAAATTCACAGTACCACCCCATGAGAAATCATTAACATGCATCATGAAGATGCCTAAAAGTTTCCTTTATGACACCAATAAAAATTGCAATACGCTTTTAGTTGAACACAACCAATTTCCAACAAAACAGATCTCACCGAGAAGTACCACACCCTGGAAGCATCATTAAGGCCATAGACGCATTTGTTCAGTTTCCATAATTTTCCTTCTGTATCTGCTGCCTCTTCGGTGGTTTCAGATACACTTTTCTCTGAAAAGTATCACCTTGCAGAAATGCAACTTTTATGTCACATGAATATGTGGCCAAAAGAGCCAACAATATTTTCAAGATTACCTTTCCAGCTATAGGAGAGCCCACTCTAACATCGGTATCCCCCAATCGCTCTTCAAAACTCCTCACATCTAACCTTGCTTTAGCTTTATAAGTTCCATCGGGAAGGACTTTTTCAGTCGGCTGCAATTGCTGACAACGCTACCGCTAGGTGGCGCTGCTGTGGCAAATGCAGCGTGTGCCACTAAAACGTCACAGTCTGCGACTTTAGGCAGCTGCCAGGACTAAAGATGGCGCTGCTCAAATAATCACACGGAGGCAACCTAACAAACACATGTCAGCTCACAATGGTGGAGTGAGAGTGCGAATGAGCAAGCTGGGGCCGGGGCCGAGGCCGGGGCCGGGGCTGAGGAGCAGGCCAGGGAGGGGGGAGGGCAACGGAGCGGCTGGCAAGTGGGCGAGTGAACGGGCCGGTGACAGAGGGAAGCGGAGTGGCCGGAGACAGCAGCGGGGGGGTGGGGGTGGTGGAGGAGGAGTGTCTTTTTCTGCGCATGCGCCATAAACTTGCAATGGCAAAAGACGAACCGGCCGGTCCCCGCACATGGCGACACCAAGGTCTTCGGCCGCCTGCTCCCCGTGGCTCTCTACGGCCTCTCGATCCGGTCCTTTCCATCCAGCCATTCCCTCCAGCCCCAGATCCCCCATCCAGCCACTCCCTCCAGCCCAAGATCCCCATCCAGCTGCTGTCTCCCCTACTTCTCAACTGTACTTCAGGCATTGCAGCTGTCTGGTCCCTGCCTTTTGCATCCCCCCTCTTCAGGAACTTCTGAATTTAACTCCCTCCTACTACACCCCCACATCCCCTCTCTACCTCTCCCCCTCCCTACCTGCCACCCCCCCCACCTCCCCCTCCCCTCCACCTGCCCCTCTCCCCTCCACACCTCCCCCCACCTCCCCCTCTCCCCTCTACCCCCTCTTCCCCCACCCCCCACCTCCCCCTCACAACCCCCACCTCCCCCTCACAACCACCCCCCCCCCACCCCCAAGGACCACACCACAGTTGAATATCTGAAGTGAAGTTGCAAAGTCAGGAAAATAGCATCAAAGACCTCAACAATTCCAGGTTTAATTATTGAGAAATTTTATGAAGTACATTAAGCATTCGAGGCACTGCTGGGCATGGATACATGAGTGTTGAGTTGTCAGCATTCCCGTGAGACAGACAGGCTGAGTCTCTGCTATGCAGAACTAAAGAGATTGTTCCTGGAGAGCCTTGTGGTGAATGAACGCGTGGCTCTCTATTCCACTACTGTATTGTCCATGTGAAGAAGGCAAAGTCACAAGAGTCTGAGCTCAGTCTATTCTTGGTGAATGTTCCCCAAATGCATCCCAATGTGCGCTCCCACTTCATCCATAAATGCAAGGTTCCTTTCCATATCGTGACAAGCTCCGCAGCATGATCCAGTTGCATTCGTTGCTTGAATGGTGACCTTAAATCTCAAGGATTGTTTTCTCGATGGCATGTTTTACATGAAAAGAAATAAGGAAAGAACATCAGTGTCAGAGCTTCCCTCCCTCCAATGAAATTACTGTTGTGCATGCTTTATGTTCTGCAGTAAAGGCATGTACTGATAACACCACCAATGAATCACTTAGTACCCACCTCAGCTGTAGGAGTCAGGATGATGTAACTGCCCCTATCTCATGATGGTTCAATGCTGCTCTCAGGGAAAACATGAATGATGTGAGGGTGCTGGAAAAAGAAGCACATTTCTTTTGGACTATGAACATAAAGCAGGCCATTTAGCCCAGCTGTTCCCTGCTAGTGGTTATGCTACTCCTGTGCCTTCCCATCCGCTCCCATTTAATCCTGCCTACTACTATCAGCATCACCTTCCATTTCTTTCGCTCTTATCTACCTTTGCCTTAAAGCGACATTGAGGATGGAGAACAGTGTGGCTGCACTCCCACCTCACCAGTTGTGTACACAGCAAGAGCATTCACATTTGTGCTACCACTGGACACGGCATGCTTGTTTCTTTTAGTGCTCAGTCTCTTCTTACTGAATGTTCCCCAAGTGCTTGACCACTTTGGATGCCCTCTCTGCTTGACAGGCAGCAGCTGGCAATTGCGGAGTCTCACAAGGCTCTGCATGGTTGTTTCAAGGGCGGATGGGGAAACAGGTGGCTGTGTGTCCATGTGCACTGGTCTGATGGGTGCAGGAGCAGATGGCTGTGTGTCCATGTGCACTGGTCTGATGGGTGCAGGAGCAGATGGCTGTGTGTCCATGTGCACCGCTCTGATGGGTGCAGGAGCAGGTGGCTGTGTGTCCATGTGCACTGGTCTGATGGGTGCAGGACCAGGTGGCTGTGTGTCCATGTGCACTGGTCTAATGGGTGCAGGACCAGGTGGCTGTGTGTCCATGTGCACTGGTTTGATGGGTGCAGGACCAGGTGGCTGTGTGTCCATGTGCACTGGTCTGATGGGTGCAGGAGCAGGTGGCTGTGTGTCCATGTGCACTGGTCTGATGGGTGCAGGAGCAGAGCAACTTACAACAGGGACTGGAGCACATGTACTGCCTGCACACAGCCCCAGACAATGGAAAGGATTTCAGTGCAGTGCAGTGGACTGGAGCACATGCAGTGCCCCAGAAAATGGAAATGTTTTCAGAGCAACTTACAACAGGGACTGGAGCACATGCAGTGTCCCAGACAATGGAAATGTTTTCAGAGCAACTTACCTTGGAGCAATCTCCTTTTTCTGATAAAAATGAAGCAGACTGAAATCTTCAAAAGGACAAAATAATTGCGATAAAATGCGAGAAAATGCTCGACAAAACCTCTCCTCCTTCCACTTTCAGAAACTTGCGCCGAAGGTTGACACATGTGTGAATATCCGTTGGCGTTGCATAAAGCATATGTGCAGAGGCCGACCAGGCGCGTTGCCCGAAGATGCACACGTCACGCGATGACTTCATCGGCGCATGCGCTAACCAGTCCTGGCAAGCTGGAACGCAGGAGACCGTCTGCGCATGTGCGCACCGCGGCGCAGCTTGATGACGTCAGTGGCGGCCAGCGTTGTCAGGAGTCACTTTGTTTTCAGTACAAATCCATCTACTTGACAAGGCTGGCTGTCCCCTATCTGGTACCTCTGAATAGATTCCAAACTCTCTCCAACTCTCTAATTCCTTATATTTTGCTTCTCTTATTAATTTATCCTCAAATTTATTGGCAGTCACTAAAACATCACAGTCATGAGGACTTCTGCTTCTAGTTCTATTCCGAGACTGCTCTCCAGCCTTAGTTTCATTGTGTAATCTGTTCCTATTACGGCCTCTATTAGCACTTTGATATCTTTCAGAACTACTGCTAGAAGATCTCCCTCACACTTTAGAGGAGGTTCTTTCTCCAGTACGTGATCGCTTCCTTACGCAACAGTCACTTCCTGACCCACTATCAAAAGTTGCACTGCATTTTCTTACCCTCCACTCTTTCACCCCATTCTGCCAGATGCTGACTGTGACCATGGGCCCTCCATAGTTCCTCTGTGATTCTAACATCAGGCAATGGTTGAAAGGAGGACCCTTCATGAGCAAAATCTGTTGAACGGGTCATTTGTATTTTTGCCCCTCTAGCACCTCCTATGCTAATAGTGCTGACTCCTTGTTAGGTATCAGTCACTCTCACCCACATTCTTCAGGCTGTTCAGGCGAGATTTTAAACGAGCATCTTGAACGCCTGATAGGGTGGAAATTGAATTACTTTGAAGTGGAGTGACTGTTGTTATGTAAGCAAATGCAGCAACCTTTTTGTGCCCAACAAGATCCCACAAGTAGTGGTCGGATTAAGGAGTTAATCTGTTCTTGTGCTATTGGCTGTGAGTAGATCATTGGCCTAGATTGTAGGGAAAATCCCTGCTTCTTTTTCCAATAGTGTCACAGGATCATTCACATTCAATAGGAACCGACAACTGGGATTTCTGTTTAATGTCTCTGGAGCAATTTTGTGAGGCCCTACTGTTATCATAGAGCCTTGCCATTTGTGATTGTGGTTGGAGAATCAAGCCTACAGTGTCAGTACCCGACAAGTGGCCCACTGCCATCAGGGCATCACAAATGACCCCTCTCAACTGAAGGATGGAGCTGCTGATAATGCAGGACTCCCTTACTGGAACGCCACTTTAGATTAAATGCCAAGACCAGGGTTCTGAAATATTTCTCTTACTGTATTTTGGCCCTTCCCTCAGTTGCTTAATAACAGCAAGCCAATATTAAGTTCACCCTGACAAGATCTGTAAATCCACTTCAGCGCACAGCAGAAGTTTGGATACAGCAGATGAAGGCTGGTTAATTAGGTTCATTTTTAAAGGTGAGAGTTCAACTTTATTTGGCATTTGGGTTTTAATTAATCTTGAAAAGTTGCAAAATCTGAATATTGCAAAACTGAATGCAACTCTAATGGTACCTGACACCGCTCAGAATAAGTGCACTATTGATGCTTTCGGCATAGATAAAGCTCTGTGCAGCTAATGCCAATGTTAGGTTGTGTTCTGCAGATATGACCCATCGAAGCTGCACTTTGGTTTGTTCTGATGTTTAATGGGTGGATGATTGGTCACAATCAACTCTACCCAGTGCCTTAGTTATCATACAACAAAAAGGATATTGAAGAACTCCAGAAGTGCAGAAAAGATTTACAAGGATGCTACCAGAATTGAGCAGATGCAACCATCAGTAAAGATTGAGAAGGCTGGGGTTCATCAAGATTTAGAGGAGATCTGGTAAAATTCTTTATAATTATGAAGGATTTCAGTAGGGTGGATGTGTGGAGAAACTGTTCCCACTTACTGGTGAGTTCAGAACAGGGCTTGAAATATAAGATAGAAACTTAGGAACAGGAGGAGATCATTTAACCCCTTGAGTCTGTTCCACCATTCAGTGAGATCATGGCTGATCTGCAACCTAATTCCAGATTCCTGCCTTTGCCCCATATCCCTTAATACCTTTGGATAACAAAAATCTATCAATCTTAGATTTAAAATTAACAATTGATTTGGCACCATTTGCCATTTGTGGAGAGAGTTCCAAACTTATGCCATTATAGAGTCATAGAGTCGGACAGCATAGAAACAGGCCCTTCGGCCCACCGCGTCCATGCCGACCATAATGCCTATCTATACTAATCCCACCTGCCTCCATTAATTTCATATCCCCCTATGCCTTGCTCATTCAAGTACCTGTCCAGATGCCTCTTAAATGTCACTACTGTTCCTGCCTTCACCACCTCCTCAGGCAGCTCATTCCAGATACCCTCTATTCTGTGTGTGAAAACTTTACCCCTTTGATCCCCTTTAAACCTCCTCCCTCTCACCTTAAATCTATGCCCTCTAGTTTTAGTCACCCCTACCATGGGAAACAGACTCTGGCTATCTACCCTATCTATGCCTCTCATAATTTTATATACCTCTATCATGTCCCCTCTCAGCCTCCTTTGCTCCAGGGAAAAGAGACCCAGCCTATCCAATCTCTCTTTATAACTCAAGCCCTCCAGGCAACATCCTTGTGAATCTTTTCTGCACCCTCTCTAGCTTAATCACATCTTTCCTGTAGTGCGGCGACCAGAACTGTACACAGTACTCCAAATGCGGCCTAACCAACGTTATGTACAACTATAACATGGCTTCCCAACTCTTGTACTCAATGCCTCGGATGATGAAGGCAAGCATGCCATACGCCTTCTTCACCACCCTGTCTACCTGTGTTGCCACTTTCAGGGAACTATGTACTTGCACCCCAAGGTCTGTCTGCTCAACAACACTCCCCAGGGCCCAGCCATTCACTGTATATGTCCTGCCCTGGTTTAACTTCCCAAAATGCATCACTTCACACTTGTCTGCATTAAATTCTATTTTCCAACCCTTTGCCCACTTTCCCAGTTGATCTATATCCTGTTGTAACCTTAGACAACCTTCTTCACTGTCCACTATACCACTAATTTTGGTGTCATCTGCAAACTTACTAGTCATGCCCCTTACATTCACATCCAAGTCATTAATATATATGACAAACAACAGAGGGGCCAGCACTGATCCCTGCGGCACATCACTGGTCACCGGCCTCCAATCTGAAAAACAACCCTCCACTACCATCCTCTGCCTCCTATCACCAAGCCAATTTTGGATTCCAATTTGCTAGCTCACCCAGGATCCCATGTGCTCGAACCTTCTGGACCAGCCTACCATGCGGGACCTTGTCAAAGGCCTTGCTAAAGTCCATGTAGACAACGTCCATCGCCCTGCCCTCATCAATCCTCTTGGTCACCTCCTCGAAAAACTCAATCAAATTCTTTGTGTGTAGAACGGTCTGGCTCTAATTTTTTGACTATGGCCCCTAGTCTTAGATTTCCAAACCAACAGAAATAGTTTCTCTCTATCTACCCTACCTGTTGCCATAATATCTTGAAAACTTAGATCAAATTACCCTTTCTAAATTCCAGGGAATACAACCATAGTTTGTGTAAGCTCTCCTCGTAATTTAACCCTTGGAGTCCAGGTATCATTCTGGTAAACCTCCAAGATCAATATATCCTTCCTAAGGTGTCAGAACTGCTCATAGTCAAGATAGCCACTAACATCAATGAAGAATTCAGGAGCAATTTCTTTATACAGAGTGGTGAGATTATGGAACTCGCTGCCACTTGGAGTGGTTGAAGCAGATAGTATTGTTACATTCAAAGGGAGGCTTGGTACATAGATGAGGGAGAAGAGAATAGAGGGAATAGGGACAGGGTGGGAAAAGGAGTGAGTCGAGGCTTGTGTGGAGTATGAACACCGGTTGGGCCAAGTGGCCTGATTCTGTAAGAAGATCACATACACAGATTGGTGATGCTCAGTAATTTTTCATGTTTGAATCAGCACAGCATTTATTTCCATACTCGGTTCCTGACCTCATTACAGCCTCAGTCCAAGCAAGGACAAAAGAGCTGAACTCAAGAGGGGAGGTGAGAGTGACTGCCCTTGACATCAAGGCAGCATTTGACTGAGTATGGCATCAAGGAGCCCTAGTAAAATTGAAGTTTATGGGAATTGAGCGAAAACCTTCCACTGGTTTGAGACATACCGAGCACAAAGGACGATGATTGTGATTCTTGGAGGCAAATAATCTCAGTCCCAGGACATCACTGCAGGAGTTCCTCAGGGCAGTGTCCTAGGCCCAACCATTTTCTGCTGCTTCATCAATGACCTTCCCTCCATCATAAGGTCAGAAGTGGGGATGTTCACTGATGATTGCACAACGTAAAGTATCATTTACAACCCCTCAGATAATGAAGCAGTCTGTATCCAAATGCAGTGAGACCTGGAACACATTCAGGCTTGGCCTGATAAGTGGCAAGAAACATGTGTGCCACAAAAGTGCCAGGCAATGATAATCTCCATTATTGAGAATCTAACCATCTCCCCTTGACATTCAATGGCAATACCATCACTGAATACCCCACTATCAACATCCTGGGGATTACCATTGACCAGAAACTTAATTGGACCAGCTACACGGGCGGCACAGTGGCGCAGTGGTTAGCACCGCAGCCTCACAGCTTCAGCGACCCGGGTTCAATTCTGGGTACTGCCTGTGTGGAGTTTGCAAGTTCTCCCTGTGTCTGCGTGGGTTTCCTCCGGGTGCTCCGGTTTCCTCCCACATGCCAAAGACTTGCAGGTTGATAGGTCAATTGGCCATTAGCAATTGCCCCTAGTATAGGTAGGTGGTAGGGAAATACAGGGACAGGTGGGGATGTTGTAGGAATATGGGATTAGTATAAATGGGTGGTTGATGGTCGGCACAGACTCGGTGGGCCGAAGGGCCTGTTTCAGTGCTGTATCTCTCTAAACTCTAAACATAAATGCTGCAGCTATAACTCACCTCCTGACTCCCCAAAGCCTGTCCAGCATCTACAAGGCACGTCAAGAGTGTGATGTAATATTCTCCACTTGCCTGAATGAGTGCAGCCTCAACAACACTCAAGAAGCTCGACACCATCAAGGACAAAGCAGTCCGCTTGATCACCACCTTATCCGCAACATGAGCATTCATTCCCTCCACCACTGACGCACAGTGGCAACAGTATGTAACATCTACAAGATGCATTGCAGCAACTCACGAAGGCTCCTTCGACAGCACCTTCCAAATCCACAATCTCTACCACCCAGAAGGACAAGGGCAGCAGATGCGTGGGAACACCACCACTTGCAAGTTCCTCTCCAAGCCACACATCATCCTGGCTTGGAACTATATTGCTGTTCCTTCACAGTCGCTGGGTCAAAATTTTGGTACTCCCTTCCTAACAGCACTGTGGGAGTACCCTTACCAGATGGACTGCAGTGGTTTAAGAAGACAGCTCGCCACAACCTTCTCAAGGGTAATTAGGGATGGGTAACAAATGCTGGCTTTGCCGGCGAAGCCCACATCCCATGAAAGCATCAAAGGATCATTTTGGTTATCTTCTTGCCAGGCCTGGACCCCACGGGTGGAGGCCTGCATGGCCCATGGCTCAGTGTACTGCCTGCCATTACATCCAGTGAGCCTTAGGAACAGGATCTCTGGCTGAGGGAAGTCCCTGCCTTTGGGTCCTCCTCTATCCCTGCCCATCATTTTCCCTGTAATGGGTGGACAAAAGCACAAGGCAACCAGGAACCTGGGTCTCCCTGTTTATTTGGGGGACTTCAGATTGTCTCTTGCCAAAGTTACATAGAGTGACTGGTAGAACCTCTGAAATTTTGAGGTCATTCAATTTTGAAGAAATTTCCAACCAGCAACAATTATCATATCTTAAGGTCAATTTCTGCTGGAGATAGGGACATGTTTGTGAATCATGCCCACTGCAAATACATATGGCCGAAGCACTGGCCATAACCAAGACACATCCAGCCAATCCAACCCTGAAAATGTCTGGGGGCTTGTTCCAAAATTGGGAGAGCATCCCACAGCCTGACATAGTCATACTCACAGAATCATGCCTTTCAGCCAATGCCCCAGATTCCTCCATCACCATCCCTTGGTATGCCCTGTCCCAGCAGCTGAACAGACCCACCAGAGATGGCAGCATAGAGGTATACAGTTGGAAGAGAGTGGCCCTAGGACTCTGGACCGCATGGAGTTTCATGGCAGCGGACCAAAGATGGATAAAGAAGCCTCCCGCTGATTACCACCTACCGCCCTCAGTCAGCTAATGAATCAGTACTCTTCCATGTTGAACACCACTTGGAAGAAGCACTGAGGGTAGCAAGGGCCCAGATTGTGCTCTGGGTGGGAAACTTCAGGGTCCATCACCAAGTGCGGTTCAGTAGCACTACCACTGACCGAGCTGGCTGAGTCCTGAAGGACATAGCTGGTGACTGGGTCTGTAGCAGATGGTGAGAGAAGCAACATGAGGGAAAATCTTGACTTTGCCCTCATCAATCTACCTGTTGCGGATACATCATCCATGACAACATTGGTAGGAGTGACCAGCGCACATTTCTTCTGGAGACAATGTCCTGTGTTCAACTGAGAACACCCTCCATCATGTTGTGTGGCATTACCTCTGTGCTAAATGGGATAGATTCAAAACAAATCTAGCAGCTCAAAACTGGGCATCCCTGAGGCACTGCAGGCCATCAGCAGCAGTAGAATTGTGTATCAGCACAATCTGTAACCTCATGACCCAGCATATCCCTAACTCTATCATTACCATCAAGCCCTGGGACCAACATTGGTCATTGAGGAATGTTGAAGAGCATATCAGGAGCAGCACTAAGTGTACCTAAAAATGAGGTGCCAGCCTGGTGAAGTTACAACACAGGACGATATGCATGCTAAATAGCAGAAGCAGCATGTTATAGACAAAGCTAAATGATCCCCAACCAATAGGTCAAATCAAAACTCTGCAGTTTTGCCACATCCAGCTGCAAATGATGGTGGACAATTAAACAGCTAATGGGAAGAGGAGGATCCATGAATATTCCCCCTTCAATGATGGCAGAGCGCAGCACGTCAGTGCAAAAGGGCGGCACAGTGGCGCAGTGGTTAGCACTGCAGCCTCACAGCTCCAGTGACCCAGGTTCAGTTCTGGGTACTGCCTGTACGGAGTTTGCAAGTTCTCCCTGTGACTATGTGGGTTTCCGCCGGGTGCTCCAGTTTCCTCCCACAGCCAAAGACTTTCAGGTTGATAGGTAAATTGGCCATTGTAAATTGTCCCTAGTGTAGGTAGGTAGGTGGTAGGAGAATGGTGGGGATGTGGTGGGGAATATGGGATTAATGTAGGATTAGTATAAATGGGTGGTTGTTGGTCGGCACAGACTCGGTGGGCCAAAGGGCCTGTTTCAGTGCCATATCTCTAAACTAAACTAAAAGACAAGGTTAAAATGTTTGCAGCCATCTTCAGCCAAACATGCTGAATGGATGATCTATCTCAGCCTCCTCCTGAGGTCCCCAGCATCACAGTTGCTAGTCTTTAGCCAATTTTCTTCACTCCATCTGATAGCATGAAACAGTTGAGTGCACTGGATACAGCAAAGGCTATGGGCCCTGACAACATTCCATTTGTATACTGAAGACTTGTGCTGCAGAACAAGCCACATCTCTAGCCAAGCTGTTCCAGTACAACTACAACATTGGCATCTATCTGATAAAGTGGAAAATTGCCCAGGTATGTTCACAAAAACAGGACAAATCTAATCCAGCCAATTACCGCCCCATCAGCCTACTCTCAATCATCAGCAAAGTGATGGAAGAGATCATCGACAGCGCTATCAAGCGGCACTTATTCATCAATAACCAGCTCACTTATGCTCAGTTTGAGTTCCGCTAGGGCCACTCAGCTCCAGACCTCAGTACTGCATTGGTTCAAACATGGGCAAAAGAACAAAATTCCAGAGGTGTGGTGAGAATGACTGCCCTTGATATCATTTGACTGAGTATGGCATCAAGAAGCCCGAGTAAAATTGAAGGCAATGGGAATCAGGAGGAAAACTCTTCACTGGCTGGATTCATACCTAGCAGAAAGGAAAATAGAACACTGCCACTGACAAGATCCCCTCCAAGTCACACATCATCCTGACTTGGAAATATATCGCTGTTCCTTCACTGTTGCTGGGTCAGCATTCTATATCTCCCTTGCTAACAGCGCTGTGGGAGTACCTACACAACACCACATGCTCACATCCCATGAATGAATAAAGAAATAAAACAAATTATTGTGAGCCTAAATTTAGATTTATTTTTGAGTGACTGTCTATTGGATTGATTCAGACCATCATTCCTTCCATCCCACACTCAATATTAATTGTTCATTGGGAAATTCACTGGGAAAATTTGCCTTTTCCTGGCAAGATAAAGATAGGTCAATGATGTGCTAAGTTTCAATTTAGAGGGGCAGGAGTATAGGGGTGACCTTTTGTCTATCAGATCAGGGTTCAAATTTAGTGCTGAAAGGTGGGTTATAAGGGTTTGGCAGCTAATAACTAGGGTGGAATTTTAATGTCAGCGGCGCAGGTCTTGGACCCGGAAGTGGCCAGCATTGCTGTTTGGAGCAGGAGCAGCTAGCTGAACGTGATTACACGGCGGCCGGCCAAATAGCAAAATTCAGGGCCGGGGCCCGGCCAATCAAGTGCTGGGGGCAGGCACGAAAGTGCCGATCCCGGCATCAGCTAATGTGAGGGCAGGTGCTGGCGCCATTTTTAAACAGACTTCACTACAGAGCTCTTGACCCTACCAGATCACTGTGGGAGCCACTGAGAAGACTGACCTTGTGACCCCTGAAGAGCTATCCTCATCTGTGCAGTACAGCATGGCTACCTGACCCGAACTGGACGACATGTGTCGGGTTCGGGTTGGGTTGGGTCGGGTCGCTCTTCCGGGTCTGGCATTCGAGCTCGGGTCGGGTCGGGCTCGGTCGGACACACTCTATCACCATAATTCCCGACACAAAATTCAGGCCTACGTTTTCATCCACAATACCAAAGGTGATAGTCCAGTACACTTCCCAGAATGCATCTTATTTTGATGCTGTCAGTGAGCCAATGATTTATTTTGATGTGATTTAATTAATTGCATTATGTGTGAGCCAGCAAGGGAGCCTTTTCATCCTGAAGACTTTTAAATGAGATCAGTTTTCCAATTACACCTTTGGCACAGCACTGGACAATGACGTGTAATGTTTTAATCTTGTTTGATGCTTGGATGCATTTTAAATGTGTTGCTAATGGATTGGACACCATTTACGACTGACACAAATCATTTTATAAGGTGAAACCTTTTTTAAGATAATTGCTTAATTTGAAATAGGTAATAGTGATTGCCTTTCATCCCATCTCCCAGGCAGTGCCTGTAACTAGTAATAGTGTTATGACCAGGTGAGAAAGAGGTCTAGGGGTTCCTTTTAGCCTTCACCTGGTCTTACTGTTACAGGATTTTATTTTTAAACACACTGTGTTTTGAGCTCCCCCTTGGTGAATCCTTGTTCACTGCTTTCCAATTATAAGACAAAGAAATGAGAATAAATAGGCTTTCTTAGGTTTAAAGAAGAAAAGTGAAATTTATTAAAAGTTAAACTTAAACCCTAATTCGGTTAACGCCTATGGATACATGCCGTGCCCCAAGCTAGCATGCATACGCGATACACACATGCAAATAGAGACAGAAAAGAGCAGAAGAAAAATAAAATGGAGAGGTTTGAGGCAATCTCTGAAGAGGGTTTTTTTTTTTACTGTGCTTTGAGCTCGCTGTAGCCCTTGCTTGTAGGTAGACCTTGCTTTTCGTTGGGGCCCAGTATTCTTCTTAAACCTTGTTCACTGTAGGAGACTTTTCTCTCTTGGGGTTCATATGTCTTCAGTGGATTCTGAAGCTGGTGAGAGAGATGAGAGCAGACAGGAGAGGCTGTGGCAAGTCAGCCACGAGAGGTCTTTTCAGTCCAGGTGCAAACAGCTTTCTCCCAGTTCAAAACTCTGTGGCAAGTTCAAAAGAAAACTGCAACAGTCAGTTAATCATGTGACTAAACTGGTCTGACCATGTCTGTTTGTGTATTCAGCCATCTTGGCAGTCAACCCCCTGGAATGCTAGTCCCTCCACCTTCAATGGCAAGTAATCAAAAGTCCATTGTGGATTGAATGCATCAGGGAATGGTCTTTTGTCCCTTTTAAGCACTGCCTGTAAATATGCAAATGTCTTTCCAGTCAAGAGTCTGGTGTTACTTTCTTTTAAAAAGCAAGTTCTTTTTTTACTCCAGTAACAGTTTAAAAATCAATGTTCATGTGGTGAAATTAATGTGCCTCATTCTTGGCGGGTGAAGCCCTACATGACACCTCCACACCCAGTGGAATGAAATGCGATTTGAAAACAATGTGCATTTCATTAAAAGGGTTGAGAGAAATATAAAACACATAAAGAAAAAGCATGCATTTCTCTCATTCATTTCCATTCATTCATAAATCTTAAAGCTTATTAAAATTCCCTAACTTTTCTTGGTGCTTTTATTTCCCCTTTCCATGGCTGCCTAGGGTCTTTGCCTGTTGAGGTCATTTTTGTTTTCAGATGAGTTAGTAGTGGGCGGGTCTATCCTGAGCTCACTTTCAGTGTTTTGCTGAGTCATGCAAAGGCTTTTGACTTCAGGGGATGGAGTCTGACTGTGGGGGAGGATTCTTTGTTAATCTCCCCTTTGTTCTCTGGGGCATCACTGCCTGCAGGTATTTGTGTAGACTTGACTGCACTCTATTGTGGCACTTCAACTAAGTGAGGCATCACCCTCACAGTTTCTCTGCCCCCTAGGGGTCATTCTTTGTCTCTGCAGGTTCCTGTAAATGCTATTAGCAACTCTAGTGGGATGCTCCTAGAGTCTGCATTTACGTAGGAGGATGTGGGGTCTATCCTTTCACATTTTTCGGGGTTGGCTGACCGGACAGTCAGGGTTTTCATCCGGGATTCCTCCCAGACTTCCTTTAATCTGCCCTTTCAGTCACTTTTTCCCCTTCTCTTTTTAAACTTTTGCCAGCCGTGTTCCTTCCTGTTCTCGACGGGCGTCCCTTACAGTTCACCAGTCATCTGCTGGAGGGTCCTCCTAACATTAGTATAGGACTAAGGGGTGCAGGTTTCACTGTAGGTTGGGGTTTCCCCTCAACCTGGAACATGTGGCAACTCCTGCAGTACTCCACCACATCTTTGTGGAGTTTTAGCCAGTCAAACTGCAGTCTTATGTGGGCTTTGGTCTTTCGTATACTGGCGTGTATAGCCACTGTAGTCTCATGGAGCCTTAATATTTCTCCCCGGTACCTCTGTGGCACCACTAACTGGTGAACTGCTGTCCAGTCCTTGTCTCAGGACTGTGACGAGAACTCCATTTTCTCATCAGTATCTCATTCATTAAATAGTAGCAATCAGGGACTCCCTTTGCTTCACTTTCAGACTGGGCAGCCTGTGCTAACTCTCGCTGTACTGGGTTGGCTTGTTGAGCCTCAGCTAGGGAAAATCCATTTAAGTCATTCCCTGAGTCTCCTAACTTTCCAAAGAAAGTTTTGGACAGGCAGACGTCAAGGTCATCTCTGCAGTCTCCTCTGGGGGAGCTGGTTTGATCCGGGCCTGTCCCACTACACATTCAGGGCCACTGCAGGGGTCCGTCTCCTGCCACTGCCCTGTCTCTCTGACCTCCTGTGGTCTTTCTTTCACTTCTGGGGGGGCTACCATCTTCACCAGCCAGATCTTACCTAGGAGTAGGTCAACCCTGTCCACAGGCAAACTAGGGACAATCCCTACGGTCACCGGTCCCGAAACTAGGTTGCACTCCAGTGTACAGGTACAGGCATACACTGCCCTCCAATACCATTCACCACCATTTTGATGTTCACTGTACTCTATGGGAGAAAGGTCAGGCCTTTTCCCAGTAAAAGTGATCTAGTGGCCCCCATATCCCTGAGAATCACTATGGGCTTGCTTGCCCCACATGCAGGGTATGGGGTTACTTTCCCTTCAAACACAAAACTCCGATGACCTTTAGGAATCCTATTAACCTTTCCTCCACTGGCCATAGGAAGCTTCCGGGGTGCGTTCTTACTGCAGTTAAAGCCACAGCTTGTTCTGTGTTTTCCATCAGGTTTGCTTCTTCACTGAGCTGGTGTGCCCTGATTAACCCGACCGGTTTTCCCTTTAGTTTCCAGTAGTCAACTTTTAAGTGCCCTGCCTTATTACAATGGAAGCACACAGGTGTCCGGGTCTCACTCTTGCTCACAGCACCTTCCTTTCTGGCTGGAGGAGGGCCCCATGTGTCTCCTGCTTTCCTTTCTCTCCCAGGGCTGCTTGGGCTTCTATCACCTTCCCACCCTTTGTTCTTTTCAGATTTGTGGGGGTGTATAAGAAAGGTTCTCCCCTGGGAAACGACTTATAAATTAAAGCAAACTCATCGTCCAGAATGGCCGCTTGCCCGGCTCCCTGAATCCGCTGCTCCTCTACATGGGTCTTTACTGAGAGTGGGAAAGAGTTTTTAAATTCCTCTAACAGGCCTATTTCCCTGAGATTCTCATAGCTGTGCTGTATTTTAAGAGCCTTCAGCCACTGGTCAAAAGCCAGCTGCTTACTTTGTTCCAACTCCAGATACATTTGATTAGCTTGCTTCTTGATGGTTCTAAACTTTTGGCGATAGGCCCCAAGGATAGCATTTTTGGTCAGTTCATAATTTGTTGAACTCTCATCTGACAATGGGGAATAAACTTCATGGACTTTTCCAGTTAGCTTGCTTTGTAGTAAAAGAGACCACATCTCAGCTGGCCATTGGCTGCCTTGCCAGTTTCTCAAAAGATGCAAAAAATTCTTCCACATCTTCCTCATTGAATTTTGGAATTAGTTGAGTGAGTTTTAGCAATTTTATACCCAGCCCTGAATTATGCTCCTCCATATTGATCATGCTTTCACTGGGGTTAATCTGTCACCCCCTAGTTAACTCAAGCTGCTTCAGTTCTCTTTCTTCAGATTCTTTCTGAAATATTTTTTCTCTCTCTCACTCCTGCCTCTCTCTCTCTTTCTCCTGTCTTTCTGTTTCTTCACGTTCCTTCTGGAAGGCTCTCTCTTTCTCCATCTCCTGCCTCTCTCTCTTTTTCCTGTCTCTCCCTTTATCTTTTTCTTTCCCTGTCTTCTAATTCAAGTTTCTTTTGTTCCAATTGTATCTTTGCTAGCAGTACCTTGTCTGGGTCTACTTCTAACACTGCTTCTGCTTCTTCAGATACAAGGGGAAAATGGTTGGCCACTAGCCTTAGGAGTTCAAACTTCCTAGCTTTGCCTCGTACAGTGACCCCACACTGCTCAGCTATTTTTTTCAACTCCTCCTTAGATAGTGCTTTTAACTTATCCCAAGTTACTTCACCCTGGCTTGGAGAGCTACTCGCTTCAGTTGCAGACATGTTAGTATTTAATCACACACAACCACAAGAAAACAATATTAATCTTGCTCTTTTTTTTGATTGGGAAAAATTTGGCTTCCCACTTCCAATTTCTCTTGTTTGTCTGTGGGTAAAATTCCGGACGCTGGCACCCACATTTCTGTTATGACCAGGTGAGAAAGAGGTCGAGGGGTTTTAGCCTTCACCTGGTCTTACTGTAACAGGATTTTATTTTTAAACACACCCTGTTTTGAGTTCCTCCTTGGTGAATCCTTGTTCACCGCTTTCCAATTATAAGGCAAAGAAATGCACACAAACAGGCTTTTTTAGGTTTAAAGAAGAAAAGTGAAATTTGTTAAAACTTAAACTCTAATTCGGTTAATGCCTACGGATACACGCTGCACCCCACGCTAGCATGCATCCTGGATCACTGGGTCTGTTTCTGGCAAAGGTGGGGCCTGTACAGGTTGGATGGGTTGCACCTGAACCAGAATGGGACCAACATTCTTGCTGGGAAGTTTGCTAGTGCTGCTGGGGGGGTGGGGTTAAACTAATTTGGCAGGGGGATAGGATACAGAGTGGAGGTGCAGTAGGGGGTGATGCACAGTCAAATATAGAAGAGAAACTGAGTCAGTCAGGAAGGCAGAGAAAATGTTAAGGCACAAGCGAATAATGCAAGGCTGGATTGCATGTATTTTAACGCAAGGAGTCTTACGAGTTAGGCAGATGAATTGAGGACGTTGATTAACACATGGGGATATGATATTATTGTTATCACAGAGACATGGCTGAGGGAGGGGCAGGACTGGCAGCTCAATGTTCCAGGGTTTAGAATCTTCAGGGGTGACAGGGGAGGAGGTGAAAGAGGAGGTGGTATTGTACTGTTGATCAAGGAGTCAATTACTGCAGTAAGGAGGGATGATATCTTAGAAGGTTCCTCAAATGAGGCCATATGGGTAGAACTTAAAAACAAAAAAGGGGTAATCACTTTGGGAGTGCCTACAGGCCTCCAAACAGTCAGGGAGAGATAGAGGAACAGATATGTGGGCAAATCTCAGAGAGGTGTAAAAATAACAGGGTAATAATAGTAGGGGATTTCAACTTCCTCCATATCAACTGGGATAGTCTTAGTGCAAAAGGCTGAAAGGGGGCAGAATTCTTAAAATGCGTACAGGAGAGCTTTTTGAGCCAGTATGTAGAAAGTTCTTCAAGAGAAGGGGCGGTACTGGACCTAATCCTAGGGAATGAAGCCGGACAAGTGGTAGAAGTGTCAGTGGGGGAACATTTCAGGGATAGTGACCATAACTCTGTAAGATTTAAGGTAGTTATGGAAAAGGACAAAGATGGACCGGAAATAAAGGTTCTGAATTGGAGGAAGGCCGATTTCAATATGATAAAACGGGATTTGGCCAAAGTGGACTGGGAGCAGCTACTTGTAGGAAGGTCTATATTAGATCAGTAGGAGTCATTCAAAGAGGAAATAGTGAGAATTCAGGGCCAACATGTCTCTGTTAAGGTGAAGGATAGGACCAATAAGTCGAGGGAATCCCAGATGTCAAGGGATATAGAGGATTGGATCAGGAAAAAAAAGGAGGCTTATGGCAGATTCAGAGGGCTGAAAACAGCTGAGGCCCGAGACGAGAATAGAAAGCGTAGGGGGTACTTAAAAAATAATTAGGAGAGCGAAGAGGGAACATGAAAAAACACTGGCAGGCAAGATGAAGGAAAATCCCAAGGCGTTTTATCAGTATGTTAAGGGTAAGAGGATAACCAGGGAATGAGTAGGGCCCATTAGGGACCAATGTGTCAATCTGTGTGTGGAGCCGGAGGGCATAGGTGAGGTTTTAAATTATTACTTTTCATCTGTGTTCACTATGGAGAAGGACGATGTAGGTGTAGAGATTAGGGAGGGGGATTGTGATATACTTGAACATATTAGCATTGAAAGGGAGGACGTATTAGCAGGCTTAAAAGTAGATAAATCCTCAGGCCCAGATGAGATGTATCCCAGGCTGGTATGTGAGGCAAGGGAGGAGATAGCAGGGGCTCTGAAACAAATTTTCAAATCCTCTCTGGCCGCAGGAGAGGTACCAGAGGACTGGAGGACAGTGAATGTGGTACCATTATTCAAGAAGGGTAGCAGGGATAAACCAGATAATTATAGGCCAGTGAGTCTAACATCAGTGGTAGGGAAACTATGGGAAAAAATTCTGAGGGACAGGATTACTCTCTACTTGGAGAGGCAGGGATTAATCAGGGATAGTCAGCATGGCTTTGTCAGGAGGAGATCGTGTCTAACTAACTTGATTGAATTTTTTGAGGAGGTGACTAGATGTGTAGATGAGGGTAAAGCAGTTGATGTAGTCTACATGGACTTCAGTAAGGTTGTTGATAAGGTCCCGTTTGGGAGATTGGTTAAGAAGGTAAGAGCCCATTGGATCCAGGGCAATTTGGCAAATTGGATCCAAAATTGGCTTAGTGGCAGGAGGCAGAGGGTAATGGTTGAGGGTTGCTTCTGTGAGTGGAAGCCAGTGGTGTACTGCAGGGATCGGTGCTGGGTCTCTTGCTGTTTGTAGTGTGCATTAATGATTTAGACATGAATATAGGATGTATGATCAGTAAGTGCGCAGATGGCATGAAAATTGGTGGTGTCGTAAATAGTGAGGAGGAAAGCAGATTACAGGACGATATAGATGGGCTGGTAAGATGGGCGGAGCAGTGGCAAATGGAATTTAATCCTATGAAGTGTGAGGTGATGCATTTTGGGAGGAGTAACAAGGCAAGGGAATATACAATGGATGGTAGGACCCTAGGAAGTACAGAGGGTCAGAGGGACCTTGGTATACTTGTCCATACATCACTGAAGGCAGCAGCTCAGGTAGATAAGATGGTTAGGAAGACATCTGGGATACTTACCTTTATTAGTCGAGGCATCGAATATAAGAGCAGGGCGGTTATGATGGAGCTTTATAAAACACAAATTAGGCCACAGCTGGAGTACTGTGTACAGTTCTGGGCATCACACTATAGGAAGGAAGTGATTGCACTGGAGAGGGTGCAGAGGAGATTCACCAGGATGTTGTCTGGGCTGGAGCATTTTAGCTATGAAGAGAGACTGGAAAGGCTAGGGTTGTTTTCCTTAGAGCAGAGAAGGCTGAGGGGGGACCTGATTGAGGTATACATAATTATGAAGGGCATTGATAGGTTAGATAGGAAGAAACCTTTTCCCTTAGCGGAGGTGTCAATAACCAGGAGGCATAGATTTAAGCTTAGGGGCAGGAGGTTTAGAGGGAATTTGAGGAAAAACTTTTTCACCCAGAGGATGATTGAAACATAGAAAATAGGAGCATTCAGGCCATTCAGCCCTTCGAGCCGGCTCCGCCATTCATTATGATCATGGCTGATCATCCAACTCAGTAGCCTGTTCCCGCTTTCGCCCCATACCCTTTGATTCCTTTAGACCCAAGAGCTATATCTAACTCCTTCTTGAAAACATACAATGTTTTGGCTTCAACTGCTTTCTGTGGTAGCGAATTCCACAGGCTCACCACTCTCTGGGTGAAGAAATTTATCCTCATCTCAGTCCTGAAAAGTTTACCCCGTATTCTTAGACTATGACCCCTGGTTCTGGACTCCCCCACCATCCGGACCATCCTTCCTGCATCTACCCTGTCAAGTCCTGTTAGAATTTTATGGCTTTCTATGAGATCCCCCCTCACTCTTCTGAACTCCAGCGAATATAATCAGAACCGACTCAATCTCTCCTCTTGCGTCAGTCCCGCCATCCCAGGAATCAGTCTGGTAAACCTTCGCTGTATAGCAAGAACATCCTTCCTCAGATAAGGAGACCAAAACTGCACACAATATTCCAAGTGTGGCCTCACCAAGGCCCTGTATAATTGCAGCAAGACATCCCTGCTTCTGTACTTGAATCCTCTCGCTATGAAGGCCAACAGACTGTTTGCCTTTTTTACCGCCTGTTGCACCTACATGCTTACCTTCAGCGACTGGTGTATGAGAACATCCAGGTCTCGCTGCATATTCCCTTCTCTAAGTTTATAGCCTTTCAGATAATAATCTGTCTTCCTGTTTTTGCTACCGAAGTGGATAACCTCACATTTATCTACATTATACTGCATCTGCCATGCATTAGCCCACTCATTCAACTTGTCCAAATCACCCTGAAGCCTCTCTACATCCTCCTCACAACTCACCCTCCCACCCAGTTTTGTGTCATCTGCAAATTTGGAGATATTACATTTAGTTCCCTCATCTAAATTAATGTATATTATGAATAGTTGGGGTCCTAGCACCGATCCCTGCGGTACCCCACTAGTCACTGCCTGCCATTCGGAAAAAGACCCATTTATCCCTACTCTTTGTTTTCTGTCCGCCAACCAATTTTCTATCCATCGCAATACCTTACTCCCAATCCCATGCGCTTTAATTTTACTCTTATGTGGGACTTTGTCGAAAGCCTTCTGAAAGTCCAAATAAACCACATCCACTGGCTCCACCTCATCAACTTTACTAGTTACATCCTCTAAGAATTCTAGTAGATTTGTCAAGCATGATTTCCCTTTCGTAAATCCATGCTGACTCTGCATGATTCTACCACTGTACTCTAAGTGCTCTGTTAAAATCTTTAATAATGGACTCTAGCATTTTCCCCACTACTGACGTCAGGCTGACTGGTCTATAATTCCCTGCTTTCTCTCTACCTCCATTTTTAAATAGTGGGGTTACATTAGCTACCCTTCAATCTGTAGGAACCATTCCAGAGTCTATAGAATCTTGAAAGATGACCACCAATGTATCCACTATTTCTAGGGCCACTTCCTTAAGTACTCTGGGATGCAGACCATCAGGCCTTGGGAATTTATCGGCCTTCAATCCCTTCAATTTCCCCAACACCATTTCTCTACTAATACTGATTTCCTTCACTTCCTATCTCTCACTAAGCCCTGTGTTCGCCAACATTTCTGGTTGGAATCTGGAATACACTGCCTGAAGGGGTGGTAACGGCAGGAACCCTCACAACATTTAAGAAGTATTTAGATGAGCACTTGAAATGCCATAGCATACAAGGCTACGGGCCAAGTGCTGGAAAATGGGATTAGAATAGTTTGGTGCTTGATGGTCGGCACAGACATGATTGGCCGAAGGGTCTGTTTCTGTGTTGTATAACTCTATGACTCATAAGTGTTACGCACATGCAAATAGAGACCGAAAAGAGCAGAAGAGAAATAAAGTGGAGACGTTTGAGGCAATCTCTGAAGAGGGGTTTTGTTACTGTGCTTTGAGCTCGCTGTCGTCCTTATTTGTAGGTAGATCTTGCTTTTCATTGGGGCCCAGTATTCTTCTTAAACCTTGTTCACTATAGGAGGCTTTTATCTCTTGGGGTTCATATGTGTTCAATGGATTCCAAAGCTGGTGAGAGAGATGAGAGCAGACAGGAGCGGCTGCAGCAAGTTAGCCACGATAGGTCTTTTCAGTCCAGGAGCAAACATCTTTCTGCCAGTTCAAAACTCTGTGACAAGTTCAAAAAAACTTGCAACAGTCAGTTAGTCATGTGTCTAAACTGGTCTGACCACGCCCGTTTGTGTATTCGGCCATCTTGGCAGTCAACCTGGAATGTTAGCTCCTCCACCTTCAACATCTAGTAATCAAAAGTCCATTGTGGATTGACTGCATCAGGGAATGGTCTTTTGCCCCTTTACGCACTGTCTGTAAATATGCAAATGTCTTTCCAGTCAAGTTTTTTCTTTACTCCAGTAACAGTTTAAAAATCAATGTTCATGTGGCAAAATTAATATGCCTCATTCTTGGCGGGTGGGGCCCTGCATAACAAATAGTCATACAGATAAAAAAAGACATGCATCTATATAGCTCCTTTCACAACCTCAGGGTGTCCCAAAGTGTTTTACAGCCTGTGAAGTATTTTTGAAGTTTATTGCAGGAAGCTTGATAGCCAACTTGCCATTAGTGAGTGACATGAACAGAATAGGGTGGGTCCAATTGGATTAACCTCAAAAATGGGCGCAGGGCTCGCAATGCATAATTAACCTGTGCCCGTTCTATGTAATACAGGCAGCACCACATCTTATTGCTGCCTGCTCATTTACATGATTACTGTGTGCAGCCAGCACTAGTTGCACTGTGGATTGACTGCATATATCTTTATATAGTGCTAACAAGTGTCACTTTTGGGCCCCTGACACTTGTTAGCACTATATAAAGCGAGACTGCATTGCTTGCAGCTAGCTTGCACCTCTTCAATGGGAGATGAATTGTGGCTGGGCCAGGTGCTGGGAGACCTGTATGACCTGAACCTGACCTAGAAGAGACAAAAGAATAGCTGAACATGAGAGAGAGTGGGCACCTAGGCTTCCCGACACTGCAATGGATGTCTTGGTGGAGGAGGTGGAAATGAGGAGAGCCATCCTCTCTCTGCAGGGTGTTAGCGTACCTTCCAATACATAGTGAAAGGACAGAGGGAACAGATAGCCATGAGGTAAATGCCAAGAGTCTAGCCCTGAGGACCTGGATGCAATGTTACAAGAAGTTTAATGATCTAACACAAGTTGTTAATGACATTGAATGCATCTTCATTTGCCTTATCCAATCATGTCTTTTTTTATCTGTATGA
Source organism: Heterodontus francisci (assembly GCF_036365525.1). NCBI lineage: Eukaryota > Metazoa > Chordata > Chondrichthyes > Heterodontiformes > Heterodontidae > Heterodontus > Heterodontus francisci. The sequence goes on from NC_090400.1 coordinate 18,707,437, forward strand.
CTATTTGTTGATGGATTTGGCCTCCACCATCATCAGCCATGGCTTAAATCACCACACACCCCCGCACTCACCTGCCAACTATCTCTATCAATCAGGACTCATACTTAACATGCATAGGCTTCACTTCATTCTCACATATTTAGCACTGTTGTAAGCCTCAAACCCACATCTCACAGCTTGCTCATACCCCTGGATGTTCAACCATGATAGCCACATCACAGAAACATTTTGGACAACACTCACTGACACAGTTCCCTCTCTCTTGCAGGAGAAGATGGTGCATAACCAGAGGCAGCAGGAACTAACTGGAGGAGGAGAGTTGTGCCTGCATGCTGTAACCTCCATGGAGGAGATGGTGCTAGCCTTTAGGGAAGTGCCATTGCCGAGGCCATGGCCAGCAGAAAGGATGGAACCTTCCTTCTACCTAATCCTTCTTCCCACATCCCACCTCCTCCTCAACCCACACTCTCTCCTGACTTATTAGTTGCAGATGGTGTAAGCATACCTTCATTTCCCCCTTCCCCTTTCCACACCTTATCTTTGTGCTTTTTTCCTTTCAGATACCCAAGAAGTGCAACCTGGCTGGGCAGTGAAGGAAAACCAAGAAGACAGTGATGAAGAAGGCTTCAATGGGGAAGACTACAGCAGAAGGCTGATGGATATACACAATGAAATGCTTGGTGCATTGGCATGCCTGAAGAAAACCTGTGTTCAATGTTGGGAAGCATGGCAGAGTTGGCACCAACTTGGCACAGGGCTTTGCACAGAGTTTGAAGCACATTCTTTCAAGCACAAAGTGGAGGCCAAATCCATCAACACACTTGTCGACTCAACCATGATGCAGCATCTGATGGTCGATAATTTACCTTCTGTTGCAGTACAAACAGCTTCCACCAAAAGTCTGATTGCTGCCGTGGAAGCTCAGACTGCTCTCATGCAAGCTCAGAATGCTGCCATCATTGTTCAAACGGGCTTTCAGGGTGTCACAGCCGTTCAATATTCTTTGCTCAAACAGATTACTAGGACTGCTGAGGCGCTGCCCTCAGGGAGTGGCAGTGGATCCATGGAACAGAAGCCTGCTGTTTCCTCTCAGGATGACAGCACATGTCCTCCCACCACTGCCACTCTGCAAATGCCCTTGCTGTTGCCTATCAGCCAGCCAGCCCAGGCTGCTGCTGCCTATGCCGAGATGGTGCAGTATGAAGCCAGTCCTTCTATGCTCAAAGCTGCACGAGGTCATCTTCTAAGGCCATCTGCAGTCTCTTCCACTGAAAATTAGCTGTCTTCTACCAGCCATGCTAAAGCAATGGGGGTAGCACTGTGTAGGAGCAATAGGAGAAGCAAAGGCACATGAAGATTGGTACCACAAGAATACACATTGTTGATTAGTTTATGCTTGTATACAATATGGCAGAATTTCATTTATCAATTTGATTTGGAATGTTTATTTTGTGGTGGCTTTTTTGTTTGCATTGTTGTTAAGAGGATGATATGATGGTTGGTTTTTTTTTGATGAGGCAACAGAGAGGGTTGATAAGGGTAATGCTGTTGATGTGGTGTATATGGACTTCCAAAAGGCATTTGATAAAGTGCCACATAACAGGCTTGAGAGCAAAGTTAGAGCCAATGGAATAAAAGGGACAGTAGCAGCATGGATACAAAATTGGTTGGGTGACAGCAAACAGAAAGTAGTTGTGAACAGTTGTTTTTTGGACTGGAGGAAGGTAAAGAGTGGGGTTCCCCCAGGGTTGGTGTTGGGATGCCTGCGTCTCTTGATATATATGTTAATGATCTAGACTTGGTGTACGGGGCACAATTTCAAATTTTGCGGATGACACAAAACTTAGAAATATTGTGAATTGAGGAGGATGGAGATAAACTTCAAGAGGACATAGACAGGCTGGTGGAATGGGCAGACAAGTGGCAGATGAAATTTAATGCAGAAAAATGTAAAGTGATTCATGTTGATAAGAAGAATGAGGAGAGGCAATATAAATTAAAGAGGACAATTCTAAAGGAGATGCAGAAGCAGAGGAACCTGTGGGTATATGTACACAAATCATTGAAGGTGGCAGGGCAGGTTGAGAAAGCAGTTAATAATGAATATGGGATCCTGGGCTTTGTAAAGAGATGCATAGAGTACAAGAACAAGGAAATTATGATAATCCTGTATAAAACACTGGTTCGGCCTCAACTGGGGTATTGTGTCCTATTCTGGGCACGTCATTTTAGGAAGCATGTAAAGGCATTAGAGAGGTTTCAGAAAAGATTCATAGAAATGATTCCAGTGATGAGGAACTTCAGTTACGTGGATAGATTGGAGAAACTGGAGCTGTTCTCCTTGGAGAAGAGAAGAATAAAAGGAGATTTGATAGAGGTGGTCAAAATCATGAGGGTTCCGGACAGAGTAGATAGGGAGAAACTGTTCCCATTAGAAGAAGGATTGAGAACCAGAGGACATCGATTTAAGGTGATTGGCAAAAGAAACAATAGTGACAGGAGGAAAACCTTTTATACACAGCGAGTGGTTAGGATCTGGAATGCACTGCCTGAGAGTGTGGTGAAGGCAGATTCAAATTGAAGACTTCAAAAGAGAATTGGATAATTATCTAAAGAGAAAAGATTTGCAGGGCTACTGGGAAAAGGCAGGGGAATGGGACCAGGTGAGTTACTCTTGCAGAGAGCTGGCACAGACATGACGGGCCTAATGGCCTCCTTCCGGCTATAACCATTCTATGATTCTATGGTCAGTGACAGAGTGAAGGTAAGGACTATGGAAATGTTGGTGAATGGGGAATTGGGATTGAGGTTACTGGTATCTCACGCAAATTAGTTCTTCACGTAAAAACAGGGCAGAAAGGAGCTGTCTAGTTTGCCCCCTCCCTTTCTCTTCCCCACTTCTGCCTTCTCTTCCATGTCCTCCTATTCCTTGTGCTCCTGTTCCTCAGCTGCTCATCAGATAGGTGGTGGCAAGGGCTGGCCCCTCATGATGGCAAGGTTGTACAGACTACTACAAATCTTAAGACCTGCTCTGTTGAGTTCTGCAGGGCTCCTCCAGAGTGATCCAGGGAGTGGAATCATTGTTTCAGCACGCCAATGGTCTGCAGCATGGCTTTCATTGTATGCAAGCTGAACACATATGCAAGGGTTCTAAACGGAGTGATGAGCCATGTGGTCAGCTGACAGCCCTCGTTGCTAAATATCTATTTTTTGGTTTGTTGTGGAGACTGAAATGCAGCTGAAGCAGTGACTGCTGCAGAATTAATGCATCAGGACTGCTGCCAGGTATCAGGCATTGATCTATATGTTTCGTAAGCCGATGGTCACACACCAGTTGGACATTGAGGAATGGAATCTCTTTTGGTTCCAGTAGAGAGCGGAGTTGACATACACGTCCCACAAACCCTTGTACTCACTGTGCCTGCTGGTCTCTGGCAAGAGAGAATGAAATATAATTAGCTCTCTTTGAAAAGTGAACCTCAGTAATCTCCCTTGCACAACAGTAAGTGACAAACTGTGAAATGCTGCAAATATCTCCAGCTCCAGCCTGGAAGGAGACAGGCGTATAAAAGTTCATCGCCATGGTCACAGACACTGGCAATGCCGTTCTTGCCCTGTTCTGAGGTTGGACATCTCATCCATTGTTCAGCAAGGAGAATTGCTCCCTGAACACCCTGGACGAATAAGGCTTCCTGCTGAGAGCCCTTCTCTCCCTCCTCCCTCTTCCAGAAGCTTGTCCTACTCTGTGTGTCCTTCGTTCATTCTCCCAGTCATTCTGTATTCCAAGGGGAATGGCTACAATTGCAACCATATCTGGGAGCAACTGGATTATGCAGAAGACTTGAAACCAGCAAGAAGTCCTTCAGCAAATGCCACACCACTCCTTGTAGACTTTTGAAACTTGAAACAACTATGGAAAGCACCAAAAACATATAGTATTGTGGTAACAGCTAGAAAAAATCAACCAGCAACCAACCTCGAAGTAGTTGGTGATCCCTCAGTAGTGTTGGCAGGGGTGGGAGGAGGGTTCAGCTTTCCGAGCTTGAGAAAGGGCACTGGCTGGAATGTTGTGCTGCTAAATGGCAGCACTGGCATCAAATCACTGTTACATGCTGATTAATGTCATGATCTGCCTGCTCTGCATTTCACTGGTGAGCGTCCACTACGATTGCTAACCACTGCACCAAGATGACATCTGCTGCACTTTGCATCACAAGTGCATGCTTGTGTCACAAACGCCATTTTGAAATCCTAAATCAACTTATAGCTCCCAAGAAATGGGTGTTATTGTCCCCAATTTCTGGCTTGAGGACTCTGTAATCAGCCAAAACAACTGTCATGAGTTACATTTTTTTCGATTTGATTCCTGACTCAAGTAACATGCCACAAAGTCAAATCTTAGTGCCGAGGGAAAGAATCCTACAAGTGCACAGGCAGTGCAATAAAGTGGAGAAGAGTGCCCCACAGGCAGTGCAGGAAAGTGGAGGAGATTCCCCACAGGCAGTGCAGGAAAGTGGAGATGAGTGCCCCACAGGCATTGCAGTAAAGTTGAGATGAGTGCCCCACAGGCAGTGCAGGAAAGTGGAGATGAGTGCCCCACAGGCATTGCAGTAAAGTTGAGATGAGTGCCCCACAGGCATTGCAGTAAAGTTGAGATGAGTGCCCCACAGGCAGAGCAGAAAAGTGGAGATGAGTGCCCCACAGGCAGTGCAGTAAAGTGGAGATGAGTGCCCCATAGGCAGTGCAGTAAAGTGGAGATGAGTGCCCCACAGGCAGTGCAGGAATGTGGAGATGAGTGCCCCACAGGCAGTGCAGGAAAGTGGAGATGAGTGCCCCACAGGCATTGCAGTAAAGTTGAGATGAGTGCCCCACAGGCAGAGCAGAAAAGTGGAGATGAGTGCCCCATAGGCAGTGCTGCAAAGTGGAGACGAGTGCCCCAAAGGCAGAGCAGTAAAGTGGAGATGAGTGCCCCATAGGCAGTGCTGCAAAGTGGAGACGAGTGCCCCAAAGGCAGAGCAGTAAAGTGGAGATGAGTGCCCCACATGCAGTGCAGTAAAGTGGAGATGAGTGCCCCACAGGCAGTGCAGTAAAGTGGAGATGAGTGCCCCACAGGCAGTGCAGTAAAGTGGAGATGAGTGCCCCATAGGCAGTGCTGCAAAGTGGAGACGAGTGCCCCACAGGCAGTACTGTAAAGTGGAGATGAGTGCCCCACAGGCAGTGCTGTAAAGTGGAGATGAGTGCCCCACAGGCAGTGCTGTAAAGTTGAGATGAGTGCCCCACAGGCAGAGCAGGAAAGTGGAGATGAGTGCCCCACAGGCATTGCAGTAAAGTTGAGATGAGTGCCCCACAGGCAGAGCAGAAAAGTGGAGATGAGTGCCCCACAGGCAGTGCAGTAAAGTGGAGATGAGTGCCCCATAGGCAGTGCAGGAAAGTGGAGATGAGTGCCCCACAGGCAGTGCAGGAATGTGGAGATGAGTGCCCCACAGGCAGTGCAGGAAAGTGGAGATGAGTGCCCCACAGGCATTGCAGTAAAGTTGAGATGAGTGCCCCACAGGCAGAGCAGAAAAGTGGAGATGAGTGCCCCACAGGCAGTGCAGTAAAGTAGAGATGAGTGCCCCATAGGCAGTGCTGCAAAGTGGAGACGAGTGCCCCAAAGACAGAGCAGTAAAGTGGAGATGAGTGCCCCACATGCAGTGCAGTAAAGTGGAGATGAGTGCCCCACAGGCAGTGCAGTAAAGTGGAGACGAGTGCCCCACAGGCAGTGCAGTAAAGTGGAGATGAGTGCCCCATAGGCAGTGCTGCAAAGTGGAGACGAGTGCCCCACAGGCAGTACTGTAAAGTGGAGATGAGTGCCCCACAGGCAGTGCTGTAAAGTGGAGATGAGTGCCCCACAGGCAGTGCTGTAAAGTGGAGATGAGTGCCCCACAGGCACTGCAGTAAAGTGGAGATGAGTGCCCCACTGGCAGTGCAGTAAAGTGGAGACGAGTGCCCCAAAGGCATAGCAGTAAAGTGGAGATGAGTGCCCCACATGCAGTGCAGTAAAGTGGAGATGAGTGCCCCACAGGCAGTGCAGTAAAGTGGAGACGAGTGCCCCACAGGCAGTGCAGTAAAGTGGAGATGAGTGCCCCATAGGCAATGCTGTAAAGTGGAGACGAGTGCCCCACAGGCAGTGCGGTAAAGTGGAGACGAGTGCCCCATAGGCAGTGCCGTAAAGTGGAGATGAGGGCCCCATAGGCAGTGCTGCAAAGTGGAGACGAGTGCCCCAAAGGCAGAGCAGTAAAGTGGAGATGAGTGCCCCACATGCAGTGCAGTAAAGTGGAGATGAGTGCCCCACTGGCAGTGCAGTAAAGTGGAGATGTGTGCCCCACAGGCAGTGCAGTAAAGTGAGATGAGTGCCCCACAGGAAGTGCAGTAAAGTGGAGATGAGTGCCCCACAGGCAGTGCAGTAAAGTGAGATGAGTGCCCCATAGGCAGTGCCGTAAAGTGGAGATGAGGGCCCCATAGGCAGTGCTGCAAAGTGGAGATGAGTGCCCCACAGGCAGTGCTGTAAAGTGGAGATGAGTGCCCCACAGGCAGTGCAGTAAAGTGGAGATGAGTGCCCCACTGGCAGTGCAGTAAAGTGGAGATGTGTGCCCCACAGGCAGTGCAGTAAAGTGAGATGAGTGCCCCACAGGAAGTGCAGTAAAGTGGAGATGAGTGCCCCACAGGCAGTGCAGTAAAGTGAGATGAGTGCCCCACAGGCAGTGCAGTAAAGTGGAGATGAGTTCCCCACAGGCAGTGCAGTAAAGTGGAGATGAGTGCCCCACGGGCAGTGCAGTAAAGTGGAGATGAGTGCCCCACAGGCAGTGCAGTAAAGTGGAGATGAGTGGCCCACAGGCAATGCTGTAAAGTGGAGACGAGTTCCCCACAGGCAGTGCAGTAAAGTGGAGTTGTGTTCCCCACAGGCAGTACTGTAAAGTGGAGATGAGTGCCCCGCAGGCAGTGCTGTAAAATGGAGATGAGTGCCCCACAGGCAGTGCTGTAAAGTGGAGATGAGTGTCTCACAGGCAATGCTGTAAAGTGGAGACGAGTGCCCCACAGGCAGTGCTGTTAAGTGGAGATGAGGGCCCCACAGGCAGTGCTGTAAAGTGGAGATGAGGGCCCCACAGGCAGTGCTGTAAAGTGGAGATGAGTGCCCCACAGGCAGTGCTGTAAAGTGGAGACGGGTGCCCCACAGGCAGTGCAGGAAAGTGGAGACGAGTGCCCCACAGGCAGTACTGTAAAGTGGAGATGAGTGCCCCACAGGCAGTGCAGTAAAGTGAGATGAGTGCCCCACAGGCAGTGCAGTAAAGTGGAGATGAGTTCCCCACAGGCAGTGCAGTAAAGTGGAGATGAGTTCCCCACGGTCAGTGCAGTATAGTGGAGATGAGTGCCCCACAGGCAATGCTGTAAAGTGGAGACGAGTTCCCCACAGGCAGTACTGTAAAGTGGAGATGAGTGCCCCACGGGCAGTGCAGTAAAGTGGAGATGAGTGCCCCACAGGCAATGCTGTAAAGTGGAGACGAGTTCCCCACAGGCAGTGCAGTAAAGTGGAGTTGAGTTCCCCACAGGCAGTACTGTAAAGTGGAGATGAGTGCCCCACAGGCAGTGCTGTAAAGTGGAGATGAGTGCCCCACAGGCAATGCTGTAAAGTGGAGACGAGTGCCCCACAGGCAGTGCTGGAAAGCGGAGATGAGTGCCTCACAGGCAATGCTGTAAAGTGGAGACGAGTGCCCCACAGGCAGTGCGGTAAAGTGGAGACGAGTGCCCCATAGGCAGTGCCGTAAAGTGGAGATGAGGGCCCCATAGGCAGTGCTGCAAAGTGGAGACGAGTGCCCCAAAGGCAGAGCAGTAAAGTGGAGATGAGTGCCCCACATGCAGTGCAGTAAAGTGGAGATGAGTGCCCCACAGGCAGTGCAGTAAAGTGGAGATGAGTGCCCCATAGGCAGTGCTGCAAAGTGGAGACGAGTGCCCCACAGGCAGTGCAGTAAAGTGGAGATGAGTGCCCCACAGGCAGTGCTGTAAAGTGGAGATGAATGCCCCACAGGCAGTGCTGTAAAGTGGAGATGAGTGCCCCACAGGCAGTGCAGTAAAGTGGAGATGAGTGCCCCACTGGCAGTGCAGTAAAGTGGAGATGTGTGCCCCACAGGCAGTGCAGTAAAGTGAGATGAGTGCCCCACAGGCAGTGCAGTAAAGTGGAGATGAGTGCCCCACAGGCAGTGCAGTAAAGTGGAGACGAATGCCCCACAGGCAGTGCAGTAAAGTGGAGATGAGTGCCCCATAGGCAGTGCTGCAAAGTGGAGATGAGTGCCCCACAGGCAGTGCTGTAAAGTGGAGATGAGTGCCCCACAGGCAGTGCAGTAAAGTGGAGATGAGTGCCCCACTGGCAGTGCAGTAAAGTGGAGATGTGTGCCCCACAGGCAGTGCAGTAAAGTGAGATGAGTGCCCCACAGGCAGTGCAGTAAAGTGGAGATGAGTGCCCCACAGGCAGTGCAGTAAAGTGAGATGAGTGCCCCACAGGCAGTGCAGTAAAGTGGAGATGAGTTCCCCACAGGCAGTGCAGTAAAGTGGAGATGAGTGCCCCACGGGCAGTGCAGTAAAGTGGAGATGAGTGCCCCACAGGCAGTGCAGTAAAGTGGAGATGAGTGGCCCACAGGCAATGCTGTAAAGTGGAGACGTGTTCCCCACAGGCAGTGCAGTAAAGTGGAGTTGAGTTCCCCACAGGCAGTACTGTAAAGTGGAGATGAGTGCCCCACAGGCAGTGCTGTAAAGTGGAGATGAGTGCCCCACAGGCAATGCTGTAAAGTGGAGACGAGTGCCCCACAGGCAGTGCTGGAAAGCGGAGATGAGTGCCTCACAGGCAATGTTGTAAAGTGGAGACGAGTGCCCCACAGGCAGTGCGGTAAAGTGGAGACGAGTGCCCCATAGGCAGTGCCGTAAAGTGGAGATGAGGGCCCCATAGGCAGTGCTGCAAAGTGGAGACGAGTGCCCCAAAGGCAGAGCAGTAAAGTGGAGATGAGTGCCCCACATGCAGTGCAGTAAAGTGGAGATGAGTGCCCCACAGGCAGTGCAGTAAAGTGGAGATGAGTGCCCCATAGGCAGTGCTGCAAAGTGGAGACGAGTGCCCCACAGGCAGTGCAGTAAAGTGGAGATGAGTGCCCCACAGGCAGTGCTGTAAAGTGGAGATGAATGCCCCACAGGCAGTGCTGTAAAGTGGAGATGAGTGCCCCACAGGCAGTGCAGTAAAGTGGAGATGAGTGCCCCACTGGCAGTGCAGTAAAGTGGAGATGTGTGCCCCACAGGCAGTGCAGTAAAGTGAGATGAGTGCCCCACAGGCAGTGCAGTAAAGTGGAGATGAGTGCCCCACAGGCAGTGCAGTAAAGTGGAGATGTGTGCCCCACAGGCAGTGCAGTAAAGTGAGATGAGTGCCCCACAGGCAGTGCAGTAAAGTGGAGATGAGTGCCCCACAGGCAGTGCAGTAAAGTGAGATGAGTGCCCCACAGGCAGTGCAGTAAAGTGGAGATGAGTTCCCCACAGGCAGTGCAGTAAAGTGGAGATGAGTGCCCCACGGGCAGTGCAGTAAAGTGGAGATGAGTGCCCCACAGGCAGTGCAGTAAAGTGGAGATGAGTGGCCCACAGGCAATGCTGTAAAGTGGAGACGTGTTCCCCACAGGCAGTGCAGTAAAGTGGAGTTGAGTTCCCCACAGGCAGTACTGTAAAGTGGAGATGAGTGCCCCACAGGCAGTGCTGTAAAGTGGAGATGAGTGCCCCACAGGCAATGCTGTAAAGTGGAGACGAGTGCCCCACAGGCAGTGCTGGAAAGCGGAGATGAGTGCCTCACAGGCAATGTTGTAAAGTGGAGACGAGTGCCCCACAGGCAGTGCGGTAAAGTGGAGACGAGTGCCCCATAGGCAGTGCCGTAAAGTGGAGATGAGGGCCCCATAGGCAGTGCTGCAAAGTGGAGACGAGTGCCCCAAAGGCAGAGCAGTAAAGTGGAGATGAGTGCCCCACATGCAGTGCAGTAAAGTGGAGATGAGTGCCCCACAGGCAGTGCAGTAAAGTGGAGATGAGTGCCCCATAGGCAGTGCTGCAAAGTGGAGACGAGTGCCCCACAGGCAGTGCAGTAAAGTGGAGATGAGTGCCCCACAGGCAGTGCTGTAAAGTGGAGATGAATGCCCCACAGGCAGTGCTGTAAAGTGGAGATGAGTGCCCCACAGGCAGTGCAGTAAAGTGGAGATGAGTGCCCCACTGGCAGTGCAGTAAAGTGGAGATGTGTGCCCCACAGGCAGTGCAGTAAAGTGAGATGAGTGCCCCACAGGCAGTGCAGTAAAGTGGAGATGAGTGCCCCACAGGCAGTGCAGTAAAGTGGAGACGAATGCCCCACAGGCAGTGCAGTAAAGTGGAGATGAGTGCCCCATAGGCAGTGCTGCAAAGTGGAGATGAGTGCCCCACAGGCAGTGCTGTAAAGTGGAGATGAGTGCCCCACAGGCAGTGCAGTAAAGTGGAGATGAGTGCCCCACTGGCAGTGCAGTAAAGTGGAGATGTGTGCCCCACAGGCAGTGCAGTAAAGTGAGATGAGTGCCCCACAGGCAGTGCAGTAAAGTGGAGATGAGTGCCCCACAGGCAGTGCAGTAAAGTGAGATGAGTGCCCCACAGGCAGTGCAGTAAAGTGGAGATGAGTTCCCCACAGGCAGTGCAGTAAAGTGGAGATGAGTGCCCCACGGGCAGTGCAGTAAAGTGGAGATGAGTGCCCCACAGGCAATGCTGTAAATTGGAGACGAGTTCCCCACAGGCAGTACTGTAAAGTGGAGATGAGTGCCCCACGGGCAGTGCAGTAAAGTGGAGATGAGTGCCCCACAGGCAATGCTGTAAAGTGGAGACGAGTTCCCCACAGGCAGTGCAGTAAAGTGGAGTTGAGTTCCCCACAGGCAGTACTGTAAAGTGGAGATGAGTGCCCCACAGGCAGTGCTGTAAAGTGGAGATGAGTGCCTCACAGGCAATGCTGTAAAGTGGAGACGAGTGCCCCACAGGCAGTGCTGGAAAGCGGAGATGAGTGCCTCACAGGCAATGCTGTAAAGTGGAGACGAGTGCCCCACAGGCAGTGCGGTAAAGTGGAGACGAGTGCCCCATAGGCAGTGCCGTAAAGTGGAGATGAGGGCCCCATAGGCAGTGCTGCAAAGTGGAGACGAGTGCCCCAAAGGCAGAGCAGTAAAGTGGAGATGAGTGCCCCACATGCAGTGCAGTAAAGTGGAGATGAGTGCCCCACAGGCAGTGCAGTAAAGTGGAGATGAGTGCCCCATAGGCAGTGCTGCAAAGTGGAGACGAGTGCCCCACAGGCAGTACTGTAAAGTGGAGATGAGTGCCCCACAGGCAGTGCTGTAAAGTGGAGATGAGTGCCCCACAGGCAGTGCAGTAAAGTGGAGATGAGTGCCCCACTGGCATTGCAGTAAAGTGGAGATGTGTGCCCCACAGGCAGTGCAGTAAAGTGAGATGAGTGCCCCACAGGCAGTGCAGTAAAGTGGAGATGAGTGCCCCACAGGCAGTGCAGTAAAGTGAGATGAGTGCCCCACAGGCAGTGCTGCAAAGTGGAGACGAGTGCCCCACAGGCAGTACTGTAAAGAGGAGATGAGTGCCCCACAGGCAGTGCTGTAAAGTGGAGATGAGTGCCCCACAGGCACTGCAGTAAAGTGGAGATGAGTGCCCCAATGGCAGTGCAGTAAAGTGGAGATGTGTGCCCCACAGGCAGTGCAGTAAAGTGAGATGAGTGCCCCACAGGCAGTGCAGTAAAGTAGAGATGAGTGCCCCACAGGCAGTGCAGTAAAGTGAGATGAGTGCCCCACAGGCAGTGCAGTAAAGTGGAGATGAGTTCCCCACAGGCAGTGCAGTAAAGAGGAGATGAGTGCCCCACGGGCAGTGCAGTAAAGTGGAGATGAGTGCCCCACAGGCAGTGCAGTAAAGTGGAGATGAGTTCCCCACAGGCAGTACTGTAAAGTGGACTTGAGTGCCCCACAGGCAGTGCAGTAAAGTGGAGACGAGTTCCCCACAGGCAGTGCAGTAAAGCGGAGTTGAGTTCCCCACAGGCAGTACTGTAAAGTGGAGATGAGTGCCCCACAGGCAGTGCTGTAAAGTGGAGATGAGTGCCTCACAGGCAATGTTGTAAAGTGGAGACGAGTGCCCCACAGGCAGTGCTGTAAAGTGGAGATGAGGGCCCCACAGGCAGTGCAGTAAAGTGGAGATGAGTGCCCCAGAGGCAGTGCAGTAAAGTGAGATGAGTGCCCCACAGACAGTGCAGTATGATGGAGATGAGTGCCTCACAGGCAATGCTGTAAAGTGGAGACGAGTGCCCCACAGGCAGTGCTGTAAAGTGGAGATGAGGGCCCCACAGGCAGTGCTGTAAAGTGGAGATGAGTTCCCCACAGGCAGTGCAGTAAAGTGGAGATGACTTCCCCACAGGCAGTGCTGGAAAGCGGAGATGAGTGCCTCACAGGCAATGCTGTAAAGTGGAGACGAGTGCCCCACAGGCAGTGCGGTAAAGTGGAGACGAGTGCCCCACAGGCAGTGCCGTAAAGTGGAGATGAGGGCCCCACATGCAGTGCAGTAAAGTGGAGATGAGTGCCCCACATGCAGTGCAGTAAAGTGGAGATGAGTGCCCCACAGGCAGTGCAGTAAAGTGGAGATGAGTGCCCCATAGGCAGTGCTGCAAAGTGGAGACGAGTGCCCCACAGGCAGTACTGTAAAGTGGAGATGAGTGCCCCACAGGCAGTGCTGTAAAGTGGAGATGAATGCCCCACAGGCAGTGCTGTAAAGTGGAGATGAGTGCCCCACAGGCACTGCAGTAAAGTGGAGATGAGTGCCCCACTGGCAGTGCAGTAAAGTGGAGATGTGTGCCCCACAGGCAGTGCAGTAAAGTGAGATGAGTGCCCCACAGGCAGTGCAGTAAAGTGGAGATGAGTGCCCCACAGGCAGTGCAGTAAAGTGAGATGAGTGCCCCACAGGCAGTGCTGCAAAGTGGAGACGAGTGCCCCACAGGCAGTACTGTAAAGTGGAGATGAGTGCCCCACAGGCAGTGCTGTAAAGTGGAGATGAGTGCCCCACAGGCACTGCAGTAAAGTGGAGATGAGTGCCCCAATGGCAGTGCAGTAAAGTGGAGATGTGTGCCCCACAGGCAGTGCAGTAAAGTGAGATGAGTGCCCCACAGGCAGTGCAGTAAAGTAGAGATGAGTGCCCCACAGGCAGTGCAGTAAAGTGGAGACGAATGCCCCACAGGCAGTGCAGTAAAGTGGAGATGAGTGCCCCATAGGCAGTGCTGCAAAGTGGAGATGAGTGCCCCACAGGCAGTGCTGTAAAGTGGAGATGAGTGCCACACAGGCAGTGCAGTAAAGTGGAGATGAGTGCCCCATAGGCAGTGCAGTAAAGTGAGATGAGTGCCCCACAGGCAGTGCAGTAAAGTGAGATGAGTGCCCCACAGGCAGTGCAGTAAAGTAGAGATGAGTGCCCCACAGGCAGTGCAGTAAAGTGGAGACGAATGCCCCACAGGCAGTGCTGGAAAGCGGAGATGAGTGCCTCACAGGCAATGCTGTAAAGTGGAGACGAGTGCCCCACAGGCAGTGCGGTAAAGTGGAGACGAGTGCCCCATAGGCAGTGCCGTAAAGTGGAGATGAGGGCCCCACTGGCAGTGCAGTAAAGTGGAGATGTGTGCCCCACAGGCAGTGCAGTAAAGTGAGATGAGTGCCCCACAGGCAGTGCAGTAAAGTGGAGATGAGTGCCCCACAGGCAGTGCAGTAAAGTGGAGACGAATGCCCCACAGGCAGTGCAGTAAAGTGGAGATGAGTGCCCCATAGGCAGTGCTGCAAAGTGGAGATGAGTGCCCCACAGGCAGTGCTGTAAAGTGGAGATGAGTGCCCCACAGGCAGTGCAGTAAAGTGGAGATGAGTGCCCCACTGGCAGTGCAGTAAAGTGGAGATGTGTGCCCCACAGGCAGTGCAGTAAAGTGAGATGAGTGCCCCACAGGCAGTGCAGTAAAGTGGAGATGAGTGCCCCACAGGCAGTGCAGTAAAGTGAGATGAGTGCCCCACAGGCAGTGCAGTAAAGTGGAGATGAGTTCCCCACAAGCAGTGCAGTAAAGTGGAGATGAGTGCCCCACGGGCAGTGCAGTAAAGTGGAGATGAGTGCCCCACAGGCAATGCTGTAAATTGGAGACGAGTTCCCCACAGGCAGTACTGTAAAGTGGAGATGAGTGCCCCACGGGCAGTGCAGTAAAGTGGAGATGAGTGCCCCACAGGCAATGCTGTAAAGTGGAGACGAGTTCCCCACAGGCAGTGCAGTAAAGTGGAGTTGAGTTCCCCACAGGCAGTACTGTAAAGTGGAGATGAGTGCCCCACAGGCAGTGCTGTAAAGTGGAGATGAGTGCCTCACAGGCAATGCTGTAAAGTGGAGACGAGTGCCCCACAGGCAGTGCTGGAAAGCGGAGATGAGTGCCTCACAGGCAATGCTGTAAAGTGGAGACGAGTGCCCCACAGGCAGTGCGGTAAAGTGGAGACGAGTGCCCCATAGGCAGTGCCGTAAAGTGGAGATGAGGGCCCCATAGGCAGTGCTGCAAAGTGGAGACGAGTGCCCCAAAGGCAGAGCAGTAAAGTGGAGATGAGTGCCCCACATGCAGTGCAGTAAAGTGGAGATGAGTGCCCCACAGGCAGTGCAGTAAAGTGGAGATGAGTGCCCCATAGGCAGTGCTGCAAAGTGGAGACGAGTGCCCCACAGGCAGTACTGTAAAGTGGAGATGAGTGCCCCACAGGCAGTGCTGTAAAGTGGAGATGAGTGCCCCACAGGCAGTGCAGTAAAGTGGAGATGAGTGCCCCACTGGCATTGCAGTAAAGTGGAGATGTGTGCCCCACAGGCAGTGCAGTAAAGTGAGATGAGTGCCCCACAGGCAGTGCAGTAAAGTGGAGATGAGTGCCCCACAGGCAGTGCAGTAAAGTGAGATGAGTGCCCCACAGGCAGTGCTGCAAAGTGGAGACGAGTGCCCCACAGGCAGTACTGTAAAGAGGAGATGAGTGCCCCACAGGCAGTGCTGTAAAGTGGAGATGAGTGCCCCACAGGCACTGCAGTAAAGTGGAGATGAGTGCCCCAATGGCAGTGCAGTAAAGTGGAGATGTGTGCCCCACAGGCAGTGCAGTAAAGTGAGATGAGTGCCCCACAGGCAGTGCAGTAAAGTAGAGATGAGTGCCCCACAGGCAGTGCAGTAAAGTGAGATGAGTGCCCCACAGGCAGTGCAGTAAAGTGGAGATGAGTTCCCCACAGACAGTGCAGTAAAGAGGAGATGAGTGCCCCACGGGCAGTGCAGTAAAGTGGAGATGAGTGCCCCACAGGCAGTGCAGTAAAGTGGAGATGAGTTCCCCACAGGCAGTACTGTAAAGTGGACTTGAGTGCCCCACAGGCAGTGCAGTAAAGTGGAGACGAGTTCCCCACAGGCAGTGCAGTAAAGCGGAGTTGAGTTCCCCACAGGCAGTACTGTAAAGTGGAGATGAGTGCCCCACAGGCAGTGCTGTAAAGTGGAGATGAGTGCCTCACAGGCAATGTTGTAAAGTGGAGACGAGTGCCCCACAGGCAGTGCTGTAAAGTGGAGATGAGGGCCCCACAGGCAGTGCAGTAAAGTGGAGATGAGTGCCCCAGAGGCAGTGCAGTAAAGTGAGATGAGTGCCCCACAGACAGTGCAGTATGATGGAGATGAGTGCCTCACAGGCAATGCTGTAAAGTGGAGACGAGTGCCCCACAGGCAGTGCTGTAAAGTGGAGATGAGGGCCCCACAGGCAGTGCTGTAAAGTGGAGATGAGTTCCCCACAGGCAGTGCAGTAAAGTGGAGATGACTTCCCCACAGGCAGTGCTGGAAAGCGGAGATGAGTGCCTCACAGGCAATGCTGTAAAGTGGAGACGAGTGCCCCACAGGCAGTGCGGTAAAGTGGAGACGAGTGCCCCACAGGCAGTGCCGTAAAGTGGAGATGAGGGCCCCACATGCAGTGCAGTAAAGTGGAGATGAGTGCCCCACATGCAGTGCAGTAAAGTGGAGATGAGTGCCCCACAGGCAGTGCAGTAAAGTGGAGATGAGTGCCCCATAGGCAGTGCTGCAAAGTGGAGACGAGTGCCCCACAGGCAGTACTGTAAAGTGGAGATGAGTGCCCCACAGGCAGTGCTGTAAAGTGGAGATGAATGCCCCACAGGCAGTGCTGTAAAGTGGAGATGAGTGCCCCACAGGCACTGCAGTAAAGTGGAGATGAGTGCCCCACTGGCAGTGCAGTAAAGTGGAGATGTGTGCCCCACAGGCAGTGCAGTAAAGTGAGATGAGTGCCCCACAGGCAGTGCAGTAAAGTGGAGATGAGTGCCCCACAGGCAGTGCAGTAAAGTGAGATGAGTGCCCCACAGGCAGTGCTGCAAAGTGGAGACGAGTGCCCCACAGGCAGTACTGTAAAGTGGAGATGAGTGCCCCACAGGCAGTGCTGTAAAGTGGAGATGAGTGCCCCACAGGCACTGCAGTAAAGTGGAGATGAGTGCCCCAATGGCAGTGCAGTAAAGTGGAGATGTGTGCCCCACAGGCAGTGCAGTAAAGTGAGATGAGTGCCCCACAGGCAGTGCAGTAAAGTAGAGATGAGTGCCCCACAGGCAGTGCAGTAAAGCGGAGACGAATGCCCCACAGGCAGTGCAGTAAAGTGGAGATGAGTGCCCCATAGGCAGTGCTGCAAAGTGGAGATGAGTGCCCCACAGGCAGTGCTGTAAAGTGGAGATGAGTGCCACACAGGCAGTGCAGTAAAGTGGAGATGAGTGCCCCATAGGCAGTGCAGTAAAGTGAGATGAGTGCCCCACAGGCAGTGCAGTAAAGTGAGATGAGTGCCCCACAGGCAGTGCAGTAAAGTAGAGATGAGTGCCCCACAGGCAGTGCAGTAAAGTGGAGACGAATGCCCCACAGGCAGTGCAGTAAAGTGAGATGAGTGCCCCACAGGCAGTGCTGTAAAGTGAGATGAGTGCCCCACAGGCAGTGCAGTAAAGTAGAGATGAGTGCCCCACAGGCAGTGCAGTAAAGTAGAGATGAGTGCCCCACAGGCAGTGCAGTAAAGTGGAGACGAATGCCCCACAGGCAGTGCAGTAAAGTAGAGATGAGTGCCCCACAGGCAGTGCAGTAAAGTGGAGACGAATGCCCCACAGGCAGTGCAGTAAAGTGGAGATGAGTGCCCCATAGGCAGTGCAGTAAAGTGAGATGAGTGCCCCACAGGCAGTACTGTAAAGTGGAGATGAGTGCCCCACAGGCAGTGCTGTAAAGTGGAGATGAGTGCCCCACAGGCAGTGCAGTAAAGTGGAGATGAGTGCCCCACTGGCATTGCAGTAAAGTGGAGATGTGTGCCCCACAGGCAGTGCAGTAAAGTGAGATGAGTGCCCCACAGGCAGTGCAGTAAAGTGGAGATTTGTGCCCCACTGGCAGTGCAGTAAAGTGGAGATGTGTGCCCCACAGGCAGTGCAGTAAAGTGAGATGAGTGCCCCACAGGCAGTGCAGTAAAGTGGAGATGAGTGCCCCACAGGCAGTGCAGTAAAGTGAGATGAGTGCCCCACAGGCAGTGCAGTAAAGTGGAGATGAGTTCCCCACAGGCAGTGCAGTAAAGTGGTGATGAGTGCCCCACGGGCAGTGCAGTAAAGTGGAGATGAGTGCCCCACAGGCAGTGCAGTAAAGTGGAGATGAGTGGCCCACAGGCAATGCAGTAAAGTGGAGACGAGTTCCCCACAGGCAGTGCAGTAAAGTGGAGTTGTGTTCCCCACAGGCAGTACTGTAAAGTGCAGATGAGTGCCCCGCAGGCATTGCTGTAAAATGGAGATGAGTGCCCCACAGGCAGTGCTGTAAAGTGGAGATGAGTGCCTCACAGGCAATGCTGTAAAGTGGAGACGGGTGCCCCACAGGCAGTGCAGGAAAGTGGAGACGAGTGCCCCACAGGCAGTACTGTAAAGTGGAGATGAGTGCCCCACAGGCAGTGCAGTAAAGTGAGATGAGTGCCCCACAGGCAGTGCAGTAAAGTGGAGATGAGTTCCCCACAGGCAGTGCAGTAAAGTGGAGATGAGTTCCCCACGGGCAGTGCAGTAAAGTGGAGATGAGTGCCCCACAGGCAATGCTGTAAATTGGAGACGAGTTCCCCACAGGCAGTACTGTAAAGTGGAGATGAGTGCCCCACGGGCAGTGCAGTAAAGTGGAGATGAGTGCCCCACAGGCAATGCTGTAAAGTGGAGACGAGTTCCCCACAGGCAGTGCAGTAAAGTGGAGTTGAGTTCCCCACAGGCAGTACTGTAAAGTGGAGATGAGTGCCCCACAGGCAATGCTGTAAAGTGGAGACGAGTGCCCCACAGGCAATGCTGTAAAGTGGAGACGAGTGCCCCACAGGCAGTGCTGGAAAGCGGAGATGAGTGCCTCACAGGCAATGCTGTAAAGTGGAGACGAGTGCCCCACAGGCAGTGCGGTAAAGTGGAGACGAGTGCCCCATAGGCAGTGCCGTAAAGTGGAGATGAGGGCCCCATAGGCAGTGCTGCAAAGTGGAGACGAGTGCCCCAAAGGCAGAGCAGTAAAGTGGAGATGAGTGCCCCACATGCAGTGCAGTAAAGTGGAGATGAGTGCCCCATAGGCAGTGCTGCAAAGTGGAGACGAGTGCCCCACAGGCAGTACTGTAAAGTGGAGATGAGTGCCCCACAGGCAGTGCTGTAAAGTGGAGATGAGTGCCCCACAGGCAGTGCAGTAAAGTGGAGATGAGTGCCCCACTGGCATTGCAGTAAAGTGGAGATGTGTGCCCCACAGGCAGTGCAGTAAAGTGAGATGAGTGCCCCACAGGCAGTGCAGTAAAGTGGAGATGAGTGCCCCACAGGCAGTGCAGTAAAGTGAGATGAGTGCCCCACAGGCAGTGCTGCAAAGTGGAGACGAGTGCCCCACAGGCAGTACTGTAAAGAGGAGATGAGTGCCCCACAGGCAGTGCTGTAAAGTGGAGATGAGTGCCCCACAGGCACTGCAGTAAAGTGGAGATGAGTGCCCCAATGGCAGTGCAGTAAAGTGGAGATGTGTGCCCCACAGGCAGTGCAGTAAAGTGAGATGAGTGCCCCACAGGCAGTGCAGTAAAGTAGAGATGAGTGCCCCACAGGCAGTGCAGTAAAGTGAGATGAGTGCCCCATAGGCAGTGCAGTAAAGTGGAGATGAGTTCCCCACAGGCAGTGCAGTAAAGAGGAGATGAGTGCCCCACGGGCAGTGCAGTAAAGTGGAGATGAGTGCCCCACAGGCAGTGCAGTAAAGTGGAGATGAGTTCCCCACAGGCAGTACTGTAAAGTGGACTTGAGTGCCCCACAGGCAGTGCAGTAAAGTGGAGACGAGTTCCCCTCAGGCAGTGCAGTAAAGCGGAGTTGAGTTCCCCACAGGCAGTACTGTAAAGTGGAGATGAGTGCCCCACAGGCAGTGCTGTAAAGTGGAGATGAGTGCCTCACAGGCAATGTTGTAAAGTGGAGACGAGTGCCCCACAGGCAGTGCTGTAAAGTGGAGATGAGGGCCCCACAGGCAGTGCAGTAAAGTGGAGATGAGTGCCCCAGAGGCAGTGCAGTAAAGTGAGATGAGTGCCCCACAGACAGTGCAGTATGATGGAGATGAGTGCCTCACAGGCAATGCTGTAAAGTGGAGACGAGTGCCCCACAGGCAGTGCTGTAAAGTGGAGATGAGGGCCCCACAGGCAGTGCTGTAAAGTGGAGATGAGTTCCCCACAGGCAGTGCAGTAAAGTGGAGATGACTTCCCCACAGGCAGTGCTGGAAAGCGGAGATGAGTGCCTCACAGGCAATGCTGTAAAGTGGAGACGAGTGCCCCACAGGCAGTGCGGTAAAGTGGAGACGAGTGCCCCACAGGCAGTGCCGTAAAGTGGAGATGAGGGCCCCACATGCAGTGCAGTAAAGTGGAGATGAGTGCCCCACATGCAGTGCAGTAAAGTGGAGATGAGTGCCCCACAGGCAGTGCAGTAAAGTGGAGATGAGTGCCCCATAGGCAGTGCTGCAAAGTGGAGACGAGTGCCCCACAGGCAGTACTGTAAAGTGGAGATGAGTGCCCCACAGGCAGTGCTGTAAAGTGGAGATGAATGCCCCACAGGCAGTGCTGTAAAGTGGAGATGAGTGCCCCACAGGCACTGCAGTAAAGTGGAGATGAGTGCCCCACTGGCAGTGCAGTAAAGTGGAGATGTGTGCCCCACAGGCAGTGCAGTAAAGTGAGATGAGTGCCCCACAGGCAGTACTGTAAAGTGGAGATGAGTGCCCCACAGGCAGTGCTGTAAAGTGGAGATGAGTGCCCCACAGGCACTGCAGTAAAGTGGAGATGAGTGCCCCAATGGCAGTGCAGTAAAGTGGAGATGTGTGCCCCACAGGCAGTGCAGTAAAGTGAGATGAGTGCCCCACAGGCAGTGCAGTAAAGTAGAGATGAGTGCCCCACAGGCAGTGCAGTAAAGTGGAGACGAATGCCCCACAGGCAGTGCAGTAAAGTGGAGATGAGTGCCCCATAGGCAGTGCTGCAAAGTGGAGATGAGTGCCCCACAGGCAGTGCTGTAAAGTGGAGATGAGTGCCACACAGGCAGTGCAGTAAAGTGGAGATGAGTGCCCCATAGGCAGTGCAGTAAAGTGAGATGAGTGCCCCACAGGCAGTGCAGTAAAGTGAGATGAGTGCCCCACAGGCAGTGCAGTAAAGTAGAGATGAGTGCCCCACAGGCAGTGCAGTAAAGTGGAGACGAATGCCCCACAGGCAGTGCAGTAAAGTGAGATGAGTGCCCCACAGGCAGTGCTGTAAAGTGAGATGAGTGCCCCACAGGCAGTGCAGTAAAGTAGAGATGAGTGCCCCACAGGCAGTGCAGTAAAGTAGAGATGAGTGCCCCACAGGCAGTGCAGTAAAGTGGAGACGAATGCCCCACAGGCAGTGCAGTAAAGTAGAGATGAGTGCCCCACAGGCAGTGCAGTAAAGTGGAGACGAATGCCCCACAGGCAGTGCAGTAAAGTGGAGATGAGTGCCCCATAGGCAGTGCAGTAAAGTGAGATGAGTGCCCCACAGGCAGTGCTGTAAAGTGGAGATGAGTGCCCCACAGGCAGTGCAGTAAAGTGGAGATGAGTGCCCCACTGGCAGTGCAGTAAAGTGGAGATGTGTGCCCCACAGGCAGTGCAGTAAAGTGAGATGAGTGCCCCACAGGCAGTGCAGTAAAGTGGAGATGAGTGCCCCACAGGCAGTGCAGTAAAGTGAGATGAGTGCCCCACAGGCAGTGCAGTAAAGTGGAGATGAGTTCCCCACAGGCAGTGCAGTAAAGTGGTGATGAGTGCCCCACGGGCAGTGCAGTAAAGTGGAGATGAGTGCCCCACAGGCAGTGCAGTAAAGTGGAGATGAGTGGCCCACAGGCAATGCAGTAAAGTGGAGACGAGTTCCCCACAGGCAGTGCAGTAAAGTGGAGTTGTGTTCCCCACAGGCAGTACTGTAAAGTGCAGATGAGTGCCCCGCAGGCATTGCTGTAAAATGGAGATGAGTGCCCCACAGGCAGTGCTGTAAAGTGGAGATGAGTGCCTCACAGGCAATGCTGTAAAGTGGAGACGGGTGCCCCACAGGCAGTGCAGGAAAGTGGAGACGAGTGCCCCACAGGCAGTACTGTAAAGTGGAGATGAGTGCCCCACAGGCAGTGCAGTAAAGTGAGATGAGTGCCCCACAGGCAGTGCAGTAAAGTGGAGATGAGTTCCCCACAGGCAGTGCAGTAAAGTGGAGATGAGTTCCCCACGGGCAGTGCAGTAAAGTGGAGATGAGTGCCCCACAGGCAATGCTGTAAATTGGAGACGAGTTCCCCACAGGCAGTACTGTAAAGTGGAGATGAGTGCCCCACGGGCAGTGCAGTAAAGTGGAGATGAGTGCCCCACAGGCAATGCTGTAAAGTGGAGACGAGTTCCCCACAGGCAGTGCAGTAAAGTGGAGTTGAGTTCCCCACAGGCAGTACTGTAAAGTGGAGATGAGTGCCCCACAGGCAATGCTGTAAAGTGGAGACGAGTGCCCCACAGGCAATGCTGTAAAGTGGAGACGAGTGCCCCACAGGCAGTGCTGGAAAGCGGAGATGAGTGCCTCACAGGCAATGCTGTAAAGTGGAGACGAGTGCCCCACAGGCAGTGCGGTAAAGTGGAGACGAGTGCCCCATAGGCAGTGCCGTAAAGTGGAGATGAGGGCCCCCTAGGCAGTGCTGCAAAGTGGAGACGAGTGCCCCAAAGGCAGAGCAGTAAAGTGGAGATGAGTGCCCCACATGCAGTGCAGTAAAGTGGAGATGAGTGCCCCACAGGCAGTGCAGTAAAGTGGAGATGAGTGCCCCATAGGCAGTGCTGCAAAGTGGAGACGAGTGCCCCACAGGCAGTACTGTAAAGTGGAGATGAGTGCCCCACAGGCAGTGCTGTAAAGTGGAGATGAATGCCCCACAGGCAGTGCTGTAAAGTGGAGATGAGTGCCCCACAGGCAGTGCAGTAAAGTGGAGATGAGTGCCCCACTGGCAGTGCAGTAAAGTGGAGATGTGTGCCCCACAGGCAGTGCAGTAAAGTGAGATGAGTGCCCCACAGGCAGTGCAGTAAAGTGGAGATGAGTGCCCCACAGGCAGTGCAGTAAAGTGAGATGAGTGCCCCACAGGCAGTGCTGCAAAGTGGAGACGAGTGCCCCACAGGAAGTACTGTAAAGTGGAGATGAGTGCCCCACAGGCAGTGCTGTAAAGTGGAGATGAGTGCCCCACAGGCACTGCAGTAAAGTGGAGATGAGTGCCCCAATGGCAGTGCAGTAAAGTGGAGATGTGTGCCCCACAGGCAGTGCAGTAAAGTGAGATGAGTGCCCCACAGGCAGTGCAGTAAAGTAGAGATGAGTGCCCCACAGGCAGTGCAGTAAAGTGAGATGAGTGCCCCACAGGCAGTGCAGTAAAGTGGAGATGAGTTCCCCACAGGCAGTGCAGTAAAGAGGAGATGAGTGCCCCACGGGCAGTGCAGTAAAGTGGAGATGAGTGCCCCACAGGCAGTGCAGTAAAGTGGAGATGAGTTCCCCACAGGCAGTACTGTAAAGTGGACTTGAGTGCCCCACAGGCAGTGCAGTAAAGTGGAGACGAGTTCCCCACAGGCAGTGCAGTAAAGCGGAGTTGAGTTCCCCACAGGCAGTACTGTAAAGTGGAGATGAGTGCCCCACAGGCAGTGCTGTAAAGTGGAGATGAGTGCCTCACAGGCAATGTTGTAAAGTGGAGACGAGTGCCCCACAGGCAGTGCTGTAAAGTGGAGATGAGGGCCCCACAGGCAGTGCAGTAAAGTGGAGATGAGTGCCCCAGAGGCAGTGCAGTAAAGTGAGATGAGTGCCCCACAGACAGTGCAGTAAGATGGAGATGAGTGCCTCACAGGCAATGCTGTAAAGTGGAGACGAGTGCCCCACAGGCAGTGCTGTAAAGTGGAGATGAGGGCCCCACAGGCAGTACTGTAAAGTGGAGATGAGTTCCCCACAGGCAGTGCAGTAAAGTGGAGATGACTTCCCCACAGGCAGTGCTGGAAAGCGGAGATGAGTGCCTCACAGGCAATGCTGTAAAGTGGAGACGAGTGCCCCACAGGCAGTGCGGTAAAGTGGAGACGAGTGCCCCACAGGCAGTGCCGTAAAGTGGAGATGAGGGCCCCACATGCAGTGCAGTAAAGTGGAGATGAGTGCCCCACATGCAGTGCAGTAAAGTGGAGATGAGTGCCCCACAGGCAGTGCAGTAAAGTGGAGATGAGTGCCCCATAGGCAGTGCTGCAAAGTGGAGACGAGTGCCCCACAGGCAGTACTGTAAAGTGGAGATGAGTGCCCCACAGGCAGTGCTGTAAAGTGGAGATGAATGCCCCACAGGCAGTGCTGTAAAGTGGAGATGAGTGCCCCACAGGCACTGCAGTAAAGTGGAGATGAGTGCCCCACTGGCAGTGCAGTAAAGTGGAGATGTGTGCCCCACAGGCAGTGCAGTAAAGTGAGATGAGTGCCCCACAGGCAGTGCAGTAAAGTGGAGATGAGTGCCCCACAGGCAGTGCAGTAAAGTGAGATGAGTGCCCCACAGGCAGTGCTGCAAAGTGGAGACGAGTGCCCCACAGGCAGTACTGTAAAGTGGAGATGAGTGCCCCACAGGCAGTGCTGTAAAGTGGAGATGAGTGCCCCACAGGCACTGCAGTAAAGTGGAGATGAGTGCCCCAATGGCAGTGCAGTAAAGTGAGATGAGTGCCCCACAGGCAGTGCAGTAAAGTAGAGATGAGTGCCCCACAGGCAGTGCAGTAAAGTGAGATGAGTTCCCCACAGGCAGTGCAGTAAAGAGGAGATGAGTGCCCCACGGGCAGTGCAGTAAAGTGGAGATGAGTGCCCCACAGGCAATGCTGTAAAGTGGAGACGAGTTCCCCACAGGCAGTGCAGTAAAGTGGAGTTGAGTTCCCCACAGGCAGTACTGTAAAGTGGAGATGAGTGCCCCACAGGCAGTGCTGTAAAATGGAGATGAGTGCCCCACAGGCAGTGCTGTAAAGTGGAGATGAGTGCCTCACAGGCAATGTTGTAAAGTGGAGACGAGTGCCCCACAGGCAGTGCTGTCAAGTGGAGATGAGGGCCCCACGGGCAGTGCAGTAAAGTGGAGATGAGTGCCCCACAGGCAGTGCAGTAAGATGGAGATGAGTTCCCCACAGGCATTGCAGTAAAGTGGAGATGAGTGCCCCACGGGCAGTGCTGTAAAATGGAGATGAGTGCCCCACTGGCAGTGCTGTAAAGTGGAGATGAGTGCCTCACAGGCAATGCTGTAAAGTGGAGACGAGTGCCCCACAGGCAGTGCTGTAAAGTGGAGATGAGGGCCCCACAGGCAGTGCTGTAAAGTGGAGATGAGTTCCCCACAGGCAGTGCAGTAAAGTGGAGATGACTTCCCCACAGGCAGTGCTGTAAAGTGGAGACGAGTGCCCCACAGGCAGTATGGTAAAGTGGAGACGAGTGCCCCACAGGCAGTATGGTAAAGTGGAGATGAGTTCCCCACAGGCAGTGCAGTTCAAAGATCTAAATTTACATCTCAAGATGCATTCTCCCCCAGCTTAAATAAAAATTTCCTTTGGATATCAATAACTGAACCAGCAGTTGAAAGAATGTGTCTCAGTCACAATTTATACTGCATTATTAATGAAGCTGTCCACTAACAGTGAAAGAAACTCTGAGTGAGCTGGTAACTTATTGTGGTTGGTGCTTTGGGTTGCAGTGCCCTGCAACCTGGAAGGAGACTTTCCCACACTATCCTAAAATGCACTGAAATACGGCTGATATTTGCGACAAAGGTGTCGTCAGAATGAATCTAGAATTGTTCTGTAATTAGTAGCTTGCATATCCATTGGGAAAGGATGCATTGACGGCTTCTGGATAATGAAGCAGAACAACTGGGTAATGGGACCATGGCCTAATTCGGTTCACAAAGAACAGGAGTCAAAGCTAATAGAATTGGACGAAAGGTTAGCTCATTTCAGTCGGATGAAAGGGCAAGTAGCCCAGATTAATTGTTTGTAAAAAATGGCAGTGCAAGTAGTGGACCTGTAGTGGAGGATGTTTAAATATGAGCTGGATAAGGAGCAGTTTAAATACATTCTGACTAAAAGCTGGTCTTCCATGCTTGATATTAGAGAAGTTAGAACAAGAATGGGGAGGCATATGACAGGCCGAGAAATTTCAAGGTCCTGCTCCTGCTCCAGCGGTGTTACTGCATGTGTGGGGAAAACTCCATTTGCACAGCGGTGCAAAATTTTCCAGTTATTCTACAATATTACAGATCTACTGGATTAGAAAGGGAGCAGTGGTATCTAAACCGAGAGGTGTGAACATCAATAGAAATTAATCTTCGGGCTTCATCGGAATATTTGGCACAAGCTGCTGGTGGCGGTCATGCCTCCACAGGAAGCTCGCTTGAAGGGAGACAATAATTTCGGGACGCCTGCCTTGCTTATAGTGGCCCTCAGGTAAGTACTAGGGTCGGCTAAAAGGGGTGGGGGGTCGTGGTAGGAGTGGCCATGATCCCCCTGGTGTCGGGACGCACTCCTACTCCTGGTTGGTGACCACAAGGGCCACTGAGGAATCCTGAGCAGGGTAGACCCGAAGTCTGCCCTTTTCACAAGGTGACCAATTTGTTAAAAGGGACCGTTAAAGTCATTAAGCCCTTAATTTGCATATTCAGGAGGCCAATTTTCGGTGTCGGCCCTGAACAGCTAAAAATGGGCCCCAAAAATTTGGTAGTCAGACCAAAACCTGTACAGATTGGGCACAGGCCATTCCACAGCTAAATTGATATACTTTGTGCCCATCTTATGCCTGAAAAGTGGATGCACGCATACCAATTTCATCCTACCCAAGTTACTTAATACTAAAGATAGCCCATCAAATGGAAGTAAGAACCAAACTGGAACACATTTTGTAGTCACTAAACATTTCAAATGGGCAGAAAAATGCTGAGAATTGAATTACATGAGCTTCAATCTGATGTTATTGACCCAGAAGCTGTAATGAAAACACACAGCCTCTGCTTTTCTCTATGGATCTGTATACTTCTCAAGCTCATGATCCAGAAAGCCAGGAGATGAAAAGATGACTCTGGAGATAGTGGCTTCTGGTCAAAGGACTCAAGGCAATTATCACACTATGGATTGGAGGCAGATGCATACGCTGAACCCTTGTCATTCACCAGAGCACAGTTCTGCCAACTATTGCACTCACTAATGACATTTGTTGGTTATTATCCCGAACTATAAAGAATGGAAAAGTAATTATAGATCAGAGATTATTGTATGTGAGATGCTGGCAAGATTTTCTTCGAACATTTGGGGAGTTAAAATCAAAAATTCAAAGGGATGAAATTGGTATTTGAGAATGATGAAGTAATGGAAAAGAGGATTAGGTGTGGTCTAACATGCTGCTGATTGATGTATCGCCCGTCTAGTGCTTGTGTGAATACCAATTTCAACCCTCAAAAATCTAAATTTCATTTCAATTCAATACTTTTGGAATATTCCAAATCATTGTCATGGATTTCAAATGAACATACCAGGCCAAAGCATTCTTGTATCTTCGTGGGAAGATAAATAATACTTTCATTTATTGTAAACAGATGGATATAGATGGGCCGGTATTCTCTCGAGTTTCGTAGAATGAGAGGTGATCTCGTTGAAACCTACAAAATACTTAAAGGGATAGACAGGGTAGATGCAGGTAAGATGTTTTCCCCTGGTTGGGGAGTCCAGAACCAGGGGACACAATTTCAAAATAAGGGGGAAGCCACTTAGGACAGAGATGAGGAGAATTATTTTTACTCAGAGGGTTGTGAATCTTTGGAATTCTATTAAGTATATATAAAGTGGAGATTGACAGATTTCTAAATA
Source organism: Heterodontus francisci (assembly GCF_036365525.1). Lineage (NCBI taxonomy): Eukaryota > Metazoa > Chordata > Chondrichthyes > Heterodontiformes > Heterodontidae > Heterodontus > Heterodontus francisci. The sequence goes on from NC_090400.1 coordinate 18,734,882, forward strand.
CCAATGACATAAAGGGATATCAGGATAATGTGGGGAAAAAGGCATTGATGTGGATGATCAGCTATGATCGTATTGAATGGCAGAGCAGGCTCGATGGGCTGAATGGCCTACTCCTGCTCCTACGTTCCTATAACTCGAGGTATGCAGAGACCACGTTATAAATTGAAGGGTAACTGTCATTGTGATTACCCATAGGCCTACATCCATCTATCTGAATTTTTCTCCTGCTGTTTTCTGCCCTCCTGTTCTGAAGAAGCTGATTCTTTGTTGGCATGCTTTCCATGAGTGACAGAAGCTCTCTGGTGACCAATGTTCATGTGTGAACCTGGATGTATTTGTTGACTGTTTTCTTGTGGAAGGCATCACAGCTGAGCCTGACACACTCCTCATCAGATATTCAAGCACAGACAGTTTCCAACAGTGTTCACGGGATAGCACTCAGGCACAGGAACTGCAGCCCAGAATGAGGAGGATGCAAATGCTTTTGGTTCTCTTCTAATGTGGTTTACTGTTCTGGAGATTCATCTACACTTTCTGCTGGCCTTATCAAGTCAGATGTTGATGCTATCTCTAATGAACCAAGCTGTAGCTGGCCGCTGCCACCTCTCCGGGAGCTTGGACCAACAAGTCACTCGCGCTTGGCATGACGTTGAGCTCTTCTTCCGTCGCCTTCGCCTCCAGGCTCACTTCTTTGACCAGGAGTCCTCCCCCAACCAGCAGACCCATTCACCCGCCACCAGCATTCTCCCTCTACCTGGACCCCTCCCTCTGGCCTCTTACCCACTCTTGATCTTTTCACTGAACACAGTCGGCGGGACATCGACCGTCTGAATTTCTCTGCCCCCCTCACTCACTCTAACCTGTCTCCCTCTGAACTTGCTGCACACCGTTCTCTCAGGTTTAACCCCGACATTGTCATCAAACCTGCAGACAAGGGTGGTGCTGTTGTTGTCTGGCATACTGACGTCTACCTTGCAGAGGCTCAGCGCCAACTCTCAGACACTTCTTCCTACCTCCCTCTGGACCATGACCCCCCCCCCCCCCCCCCCCCTGCCCACCAAACATCAAGCTACTGTCCTTAGGCCTGTCACTGGCCTCATCTCCTCTGGAGATCTTCCCTCTATAGCTTCCAACCTCATAGTCTTGCAACCCCAGACAGCCCGCTTCTACCTCTTTCCCAAAATCCACTAACAGGACTGTCCCGGCAGACCCATCATTTCAACCTGTTCCTGCCCCACTGAACTTATTTCTTCCTACTTTGACTCTATCTTTTCTCACTTTGTCCAGTCTCTTCCTACCTACATCCATGACTCTTCAGATGCCCTAAGTCATTTTGACAATTTCCAGTTTCCTGGCCCTACCCGCCTCCTCTTCACTATGGACGTCCAATCTCTCTACACCTCCATCCCCCACCAGGATGGTTTGATGGCTGTCGGCTTCTTCCTTGAACAGAGGCCCAACCAGTCCCCATCCACCACCACCCTCCTCCGCCTGGCTGAACTTGTTCTCACATTGAACAACTTCAACTCCACTCACTTCCTTCAAGTAAAAGATGTTTCTGTGTGTGCCCGCATGGGTCCTAGTTATGCTTGTCTTTTTGTGGGATATGTCGAACATTCCTTGTTCCATTCCTACTCAGGCCCCCTCTCCCAACTCTTTTTCCGGTACATTGATGACTGTATCGGTGCCGTTTCCTGCTCCCGCCCCGAACTGGAAAACTTCATCAACTTTGCTTCTAATTTCCACCCTTCTCTCACCTTTACATGGTCCATCTCCGACACTTCCCTTCCCTTCCCTTCCTTGACTTCTCTGTCTCCATCTCTGGTGATAGGCTGTTTACTAATATTCATTATAAGCCCACTGACTCCCACAGCTACCTTGACTACACTTCTTTACACCCTGCCTCCTGTAAAGACTGTATTCCATTCTCCCAGTTTCTCCGTCTCCGACACATCTGCTCTGATGATGCAATCTTGCACGACAGCGCTTCTGATATGTTTTCCTTTTTCCTCAACCAAGGGTTCCCCTTCACTATGGTTGACAGGGCCCTCAACCATGTCCGGCCCATTTCCCGCACCTCTACCTTCACCCCTTCCCCTCCATCCTAGAAGCGTGACAGGGTTCCCCTTAGGAACATAAGAAGATAGGAACAGGAGTAGGCCATTCAGCCCCTCGAGCCTGTCCCGTCATTCAATGAGATCATGGCTGATCTGTGGCCTAACTCCATATACCTGCCTTTGGCCCATATCCTTTAATATCTTTGCTTAACAAAAATCTCTCTACCCCAGATTTAAAATTAACAACTGTTCTAGTTTCAACTGCTGTTTGTGGGAGAGAGTTCCAAACCTCTACCACCCTTTGCGTGAAGAAGTGCTTCCTAACATCTCTCCTGAACGGTCTGGTCCTCATTTTTAGACTATGCCCCCTAGTTTTAGTATCTCCAACCAGGGGAAATAGTTTATCTTTATCTAGTCTGTCTTTTCCTGTTAATATCTTGAAGACTTGGATCAGATCACCCCTTAACCTTCTACATTCTAGCGAAAACAGGCCTAATTTGTGTAATCTTTCCTCGTAACTTAACCCCTGTAGTCCAGGTATAATTCTTGTAAACCTACGTTGCACTCCCTCCAAGGCCTCACTTTCCACTCCGCCAGCCTCCACATCCAAAGGATCATTCTCCGCCATTTCCACCACCTCCAACGTGATGCCGCTACCAAACGCATCTTCCCCTCCCTTCCCCTTTCAGCATTACAAAGTGTGTCTAATCTGCGACACCCTGGTCCACTCCTCCATTACCCCCATCACCTCGTCCCCTTCCCAAGGCACCTTCCCCTGCACTTGCAGGATGTGTAATACCTGCCCATTTACCTCCTCTCTCCTCACAATCCAAGGCCCCAAACACTCTTTTCAGGTGAAGCAGCGATTTACTTGTACTTCTTTCAATGTAGTATACTGTATTCGCTGCTCACAATGTGGTCTCCTCTACATTGGGAGATCAAACGCAGATTGGGTGACCGCTTTGCGGAACACCTCTGCTCAGTCCGCAAGCAGGACCCCGAGCTTCCGGTTGTTGGCCATTTCAACACCCCCCCCCCACCCCCTGCTCTCATGCTCCCATCTCTGTCCTGGAATTGCTGCAGTGTTCCAGCGAACATCAACGCAAGCTCGAGGAACAGCACCTCATTTACCGATTAGACACACTACAGTCTGCTGGACTGAACATTGAGTTCAATAATTTCAGAGCATGACGGGCCCCCCTTTTTGTTTTTATTTTTAGTTCTTTGTTCTTTTTTTTCTTTTTTTATTTCTTTATTTTATTTTAGTTTGTTTGTACTCTGCCTACCCACTGTTTTTTTTCATGTTTCTGCTTTGGGCCAGGGCTGTTCATTTTTCTGTCAATTAACACCCTCTCTGTACTAACGCTTATTCTTTCACCACACCATTAACATACCGTTTGCCTTTGCTCCATGACCTTCTGGTTGGTTATTCTCTGTGACCTTGTGCTATCAACACCTTCTCTTTTGTTATCTCTTGCCCCAACCCCTGCTTTACTTGCTTAAAACCTTTTGCATTTCTGATATTTGTCAGTTCTGAAGAAGGGTCACTGATCTGAAATGTTAACTCTGCTTCTCTCTCCAGAGATGCTGCCAGACGTGCTGAGTTTTTCCAGCATTTCTTGTTTTTAAGTCACTTTACATCCTCCCAGAAATCTTCAGAGGTCAATCTGGTAGCAGTTTTCCAAGTGGCCATGTCATAGACTGAGGGTATGGATCCTTTGGGATGTCTTGGGCACTTTCAGCTGTTTGGAAGAGACTAAAATTGATGTAGGAAATGTTGTAGCCATTACAGCACCACAGGTTAACTTTCCACCATAGGTTTTGATGCAAGCTTTAAGAACTTAACTTTGACAAGAAAGCAAATGCACATGGGATACAAGGTAACTTGATAAGGTGGATTCAAAATTGGCTTATCTGTAGGAGACAGAGAGTGATGACTGACGGCTGTTTTAGTGACTGGAAGCCAGTGTCCAGTGGCGTACCACAGGGATCTGTGCTGGGTCCCCTATTGTTTGTCATTTATATAAACGACATAGATGACTATGTGGGGGGGTAGGATCAGTATGTTCGCGGATGACACAAAAATTGGCCGAGTGGTTAACAGTGAGGTGGAGTGTCTTAGGTACAGGAAGATATCGACGGGATGGTCAAATGGGCAGAAAGGTGGCAGATGGAATTTAACCCTGAAAAGTGTGAGGTGATACACTTTGGAAGGAGTAATGTGACACGGAAGTATTCAATGAATGGCCTGACACTGGGAAGTTCCGAGGAACAAAGGGACCTTGGCGTGTTTGTCCATAGATCTCTGAAGGCAGAAGGGCAGGTTAATAGGGCGGTGAAAAAGGCATATGGGACACTTGCCTTTATCAATCGAGGCATAGATTACAAAAGCAGGGAGGTCATGTTGGAGTTGTACAGAACTTTGGTAAGGCCACAGCTGGAGTACTGTGTGCAATTCTGGTTGGCACATTATAGGAAGGATGTGATTACATTGGAGGGGGGTGCAGAGGCGATTCACCAGGATGTTGCCTGGGATGGAACATTGAAGCTATGAAGAGAGGTTGGATAGGCTTGGGTTGTTTTCGCTGGAGCAGAGAAGACTGAGGGGTGACCTGATCGAGTTGTACAAGATTATGAGGGGCATGGACAGGGTAGATAGGGGGCAGCTGTTCCCCTTAGTTGAAAGGTCAATCACGAGGGGTCACAAGTTTAAGGTGAGGGGCAGGAAGTTTAAGGGGGATTTGAGGAAAAACTTTTTTACCCAGAGGGTGGTGACGGTCTGGAATGCACTGCCTGGGAGGGTGGTAGAGGCGGGTTGCCTCACATCCTTTAAAAAGTACCCGGATGAGCACTTGGCACGTCATAACATTCAAGTGCTGGCAAATGGGATTAGGTAGACAGGTCAGGTGTTTTAATGCATCGGTGCAGACTCGATGGGCCGAAGGGCCTCTTCTGCACTGTATTATTCTGTGATTCTCTGTGATTCTGTGACTGAACATTGTACTCTACCAAATACTGATATATATTAAATCAGATAAATAATCCTTCCTTTTATACGTGTTTGGTCATTAGCAGCAACATTTTTGACCTCAAATTTATTGACATTAAATTTCATGTGATCATTTCTAGTTTATGTAAGGTGAAGAATCTTTGTGACATGTCGTTGAACAGTTTTTTTGCTTAAGTGAAAACCAGAACAATAATGATGAGTGATTGATGGGTCAGTTTGCCTGGAGTAGTATTTTAAACATGTTAAACTAAGGTTCTTTGAGGTTTTTTCTTTCATTTCTTCTTATTTTCTATTTCTATTTAAGTTTCAGATGTCAAGAAAAATCTATAGTATAGAGTAAGCATGAAAAAGTTATTGGCACCTTGAAATTAAATGAGAACTGTCAATGAATAAAAAAGACACCTGATAACTTATTGAAGATGTGCCTGAGGCTTGACGTTAGTGCATTGAAGAGAAAGATAGGACTTTTCTCATTTTCCAATAACATTACTAACTGATCAAACAGGCTATATATCATTTTGTATTAACACCATTAAATATGAATTTGATCAGAAAGTGTGATTGCTACTTCTAACTCATCAGTGCCATAAAACCAGCCATTGGGACCAAATTGGCAAAGATTTTCTCATGTACTGCAGTTAAATCTAGAAAGGAATATTCATTAAGAGTTGTGAAGATTGATCCATATAGATGAAACCTGACAGGGAGAAACCCAAGAAGAAGCGTTACCCTCCAAGATAATGTAGATAACATCAGTGTAGAATATGGTGCTGATGTTCTTGGCACCAATTTTCTTTGTGAATCCTCAGTCCCACTTGACGTTTCCGTATCCTTGGAGGTGTCTAATTCCAATGAAGTTCCAGTACTTGGCAACAGCCCATGTTTGTACTTCTTTGACACCGATGAAAGTTCATCAATGCTTGATAGGCTATGGATGGATTTCTTAAGCTTAGTTAGTTGATTTTCTTCTCAGTGATGGGGAAACACAGGACCTGATTTTCCTTCTGTGGTTGGAAAATGGACTTTGGGACTGTTTCCGAGTCCCGATCCCACCTTCAGGCTGGAGGGGAAGCAGTCACAGGACCCAATTTTCAAGGGTGTCCTGTTAATTGGCTGGAGGGCAAGTTGGGTGGCCAATTAGCAGCCATGGGGATGGGGATGGTGGCAGGACTGAAACACAATGGGCCCTGTATAAACTCACCATGGCAATGATTACTGCAGCTGCCATTTTACTGCATCAATCGCAGTGTCAGTCATAGAGCAGGAAAGGCAGAGGGCTGGAACTTCACTTGCGGAGGCAGACCTGGAGGTGAGGCCATAAGGGAGAGGAGGGAGGGCCTCTTGTCAGAGGATGGCAGTAGAAGTCCACCCTCCCAAACCAAGCAGGCCTGGATAGAGGTGGCTGAGACCGTTAGCCGATGGAGTATGATCATCAGGGACAGGGTGCAGTGCAAGAAAATGTTCAATGACATTCTTCGCTGTGGCAAGTTGTGAGCAACTCCAGACCCTGAGAAAGGCCTCTGAGTATTCACCTTCCAACAGACACTCCAGCTGAGGATCCTGAGGGCACACACTGCTCCTGAATATGAGAGGAATGTATGTCCAGAGAACTTACTGACCCCTCAGCAAGGCCCAGAGCTATTGTGCTGCTGAGGACCTGCCAGCACTCATACATGCAGCTTCCTATATCAATGAGTCATTGGAGGGAAATATGGAAATTGCTAGGGTGGCTGGCCATGAGCAAGTTGGGGAAGGTGAGATGGGCATCCCTGGTGGAGAGAGTGAATAGAAACTGGAATGTCGAGATTAAGGGGGTGAAGTGCACTCTGGCCCATCTGACAGCATGCCAAAGACTCAGCAGCATTGAGAAACCTCAGCAATGCAAAGGCTTCTACTCTCCAAGGCTATAGTTCTCATGTTCTCTTCTTGTGCCTCCCACAGGTTCAAACATTGAGGCAGAAGGACTGATTCCGGTGTCTGCATTGGGCCAAGCGCTACCAGAGGAGACCTCAGAGCAAGCACACTCATACCTGATAAGTGCAGCCTTCCCCAGCTCGGGTACAGTCAGATCAGTGGGTTCTCATGCATGCATAGATAGGGTGGCATTGGCTGATGAGCATGTCATGACTGAGGAGGAGGTGGTGACAGAGGCAGAGGCAGCCGTGGGCAGTCCCCTCAGAGGATGGAGGACAGACACAGCCCAGCTCAGCAGGGCACTGATGCAGGGTCTCAGGAGTCACAGCGGTAACAGATGTGCTCCCACACGTCAGAGTTCCCTGAGGAAGTGTGGGGTCATGGGCTGAGAATGGAGGAGTCCATCCAGCCCATGTACACCACAATGGTTCAGGGCTTTGAGTGCATGAGCTCCTCCATTGAGACAGAGGCCAATCTCATGGAAAGCCATATGTGGCAGCACTTGAAATGCATGCAGAAAAAGCACACTGGTGTTCACAGGATGCATGCCACACTGTGTAGCCAGTGGCGCTGATGGTACAGAGATGTTTGGAGGGGATGTCAGTTGCGACCCAGCTGGTGCTCCCATCTGGCCATCTGGAGCAACAGCCAAAGACTGAGGCAGACACAGAGGAGGATGAGGATGCCACCCCTCACAGAGCACCATCATCATCATCAGCCTCCTTGGCCTCTCTGATTGGGGGACCATCTGTGCAGCAGGGCCTTGTGACAGAGGCTTCCCCTGCAATGACACTGGTGCAGAAGCCTCTGGAGATGCCCCTATTGGCACCTCCATGATGAGGATGGCCGCCAGGTGCAGCCCAGCCACAAGCAGAGACAAGTGAGCAGGCTGCCTCCACCTCATCCGAGGCGACAAGGGGAGTATAGTGGAGGGGTGGGCGAGAGAGGAGGCCACTGCGTCGGCAGAGCACTGAGTGGGTCACTGGGGATTGTTTTACCTGTAACTGTGCTCTTTTCCTATTATTCAACAGCATGTAAATGTTGATACATAACAATCGATATGTGAGTTTCCATTTTTTAATGGCAGGAAAAGAAAAGAGACGAGGTGGAGCAATGGTCTGTGAATGGGGATAGTGAAACCTCTGGACAGATGTGCATCCTTTATTGGCAGTAACAGTGGATCTATTCCAAGCTGTGTCTTCATGGAAATGTTCTCACAGGCAGCTCAAAGTGAATTCCAGACCATGCCGTCCTCCTGGGTTGGAAGGGCTCAGCTGAAACATGCCTGGATCAGATAAACCTTGAGGTTGACAGCATCCTGGGGTGATCCTTCAGTCCTGCACCAGCCCCGGTCACCTTCTTGTGCAGCTGGGGCACCTCTGTGTTGAGCATGTTCCTCCTCCTCCTCTTCCATGCCCTGGTACTCCACTTCCTTCGATGAGATGTGACATTCCTGGGCCTTACCCTCTTCAAGGTCTGCACCTCTGCAGAGAGCTATGTTATGGACAGTGTAGCAGACCACCTGAATGTGCAAGACCCTTGCAGGAATGTGCTGCAGGGCGTCACCCACCCTGTCCAGGCACAGGAACTGCTTTTTCAGAAACCCGATGGGCTGCTTGATGGTGCTCCTTGTGCGCAGATGTCTTTGGTTGTAGCGCCTCTGTGACTTTGTCTCAGAGTCTCGTAAAGGGGGTGAGTTGCCATCTCTTCAAGGAATATCCCTTGTCCCCTAAAATCCAACCATGTAGCTTGTGAGGTGAAATGAAGAGCTCCAGCACCCTGGACTGCCAGAGGATGAAGGAGTCATGACAGCTGCCAGGATAGCAAGTGCATAGGTGCATGAATCTCTTGTTGTGGTCGTAGACCAGTTGGGTGTTGGGGGTGGAAGCCCTTCCTGTTGATGAATCTCACTGGCTGGTCACAAGGAGCCCTGATGGCCACATGGGAGCAATTGACGATGTCCTGCACCAGTGGGAATCCAGCGATGGAGGCAAAGCCCACCGCCCTTTGTGCCTGCAAGGCCCTATCTGTCTGGACTCAAATATACTGTTCTGTTCTTGTAAATAAAGCATCAGTGACTCGTGAGATACAATGGTGTGCAACCATTTATGAAATGTGACCAAGGTCCACAGCTGATCCTCGGAAGGATCCAGAGACAAAGAAGTTCAAGGCCACAGTGACTTTGACGGCTGCTGGCAGGGCCTAGCAAGCAGTGCTGTGAGGTGTAAGGTCTTCTGCAACGGGGGCACGAATCTCTGTGACCATCTACCTGAAGAGTTGTAGTCTCCTGCGGCGCTAGTTCTCTGACATGTCCAGGTAGCCCCACCTTCAGCTGAGGGTATGGCCTCCATTGCCTTCCTTCCCCTCTTTCTTCTCCACTGCCTTCCTCATATCTGGGGCTCTGTCCCTCCTGCAGTGAATGTTGCTCCTCATCTCCACTGGAACAGAAATCGGAGAATCAAACTTCCATTGCCAACTGCTGGCCTGCTTGCACTGAGGTGGCTTCCCAGTTGTGCCTGGAAGCCTTGTCCCCTCCTCTTATGTCCCCGCTGTTGTGTGTGTACACCTTTAAGAGGTGTGGCTACAAGATCATGTTAGTCATGTAAGAGCCATGATGTAACACACCATGTGATTTAGAGTGTTTAGCAGCCTTGAATAAACCCTTGTACAGTGAACATCTCGATGTACCAGCTGCTCTATCATTACTCAATAAAGAACCCACAATATTAGAGTCATTGAGTCATAGAAACAGGCCCTTCGGCCCACCGCGTCCATGCCGACCATAATGCCTATCTATACTAATTCCACCTGCCTGCATTAATTCCATATCCCTCTATGCCTTGCTCATTCAAGTACCTGTCCAGATGCCTCTTAAATGTCGCTACTGTTCCTGTTCCTGCCTCCACCACCTCCTTGCATTACTGATCCTATCTGGAGTGGTCAGTCTTTGTGTACAGTCTCCACTAACACAGGGGTTCGAGGACCATGCAACATGTTGGCGGCGATGAGATTTCTGAAGACCCAAAGATGCAACACATTAGCACCGCAGGGCTTTTAGTAGAACTGGACACTTCTTTTCCTCTTGGAAGATCAAACCATGTTGCAGGGTATTTTTTTCTCTAAAGTCTACTTAGCAACATTCTGGATCTCCAACAGCCCAACTCCTCCAGCCTTCTTATCTTCAAAGCAGTGCAGTCAGCAGCAACTGAATAAGCTTCTTTTCACTTTGGGCTGTGAAGTCGGGTGGCTACAGACTCCTGTTGACTCGATTGGCACGGGGATTCCGAGGTCAGTTTCTTACATCAGGAGCCACTTGAGGAAGTCTTGGCGAGTTGAACGCTGTACAGAGGTATCAGACCCGTTACATTTGCGAGGTGCGTTGGATGGTTTAGTGCCATCATGGCAGTGGGCTACCGGACTGAGAACAAAATCAGTATAGTTTCAATATTGGGAGCGCCGCAATCCGTTGGTGAACAGAGGAACGGGCAACAGTCAAGACACAGAACGTAGGAGAGTCTTTATTGTTGTTTCAGGAGAACTGATCGTTCCTGGTATTTTTTGAAGGAAAATTGGTATTACAGTTTTGGGCCTTCGGTTTTTATTCACTCCAAACCCACCCTTCGTAGGCGCGGCTAAGCCAAAAGCACGCCAATTCAGTAACAGCGCAACAACCTCCAAGCCCATCGAATAGAGGTATTACAACAACTCTTCACAGCAAGAGACAGCGCCCCAACCTCCAATCCAGTTCGCCAGTGGAACTGCAACTCTTTCTTTATTGCAGACGGCAGCACCACACCATCCATGTCTGTTCAGAAGTGGTATTGCAAATCTTTCTATTATTTGGCTTCACAGCTTATCTTTTGTTCCGTAGGTGCAATGACACAGAGTCATTGCTATCATGGGAACATTTTTCCCTACTCCCCCGTCACCATTCCACCCGATTTTATGCTCTTCCCGCCTCCAAGCCCATCATGGGAGAGAGCATAAAATTCCCCCCATTGGGTTAAAATGGGGGGAAAATGGAGCGATATGAGTGCAACGTTTAATCTGCACCTGACACCAAGTTGGTAAAGGTGGCTTTGGAGGCGTCTCGGATGGCCACCTAAAACAGGCTTTAGGCCCCTTTATATGAATGAGGGTTTGAATGCTTGTTTAAGCCTGCCTCAGTTTGGATTGAGCAGAGCAGCAGCTAGGCCTGCTGCATTTAGGATTCTTGAACAGTGTCTGTGACCTAAGCAGAAACTTACACCAAAAAGCGTTTTTAAAAAATAGCATTTAGGAGGAGAAGGAGTTCTCCCCACCCCACCGCACTCCACCAAAACCACAGTCCTCACCATTGCCATCTCCCTGCTCCCACTGTTGCTGTTACAACACCACACCCAGGATTTGCCTTTTCAGCTGTCAGCAAAACAAGTGGCCAGATGTCCAGCTTGGGAAAGAGTGCATGCTGGCCTTGGAGGCACAATAGGTGCCAGCAGCTTGTGCTCAAAATTTTAAAGAGGCCCAATTTCGGGCCGGCCTTAGGGTTTGCAGTCATACGAATAGCAGCTTCAACCCCTGTGGAACTCCTGGCTCATGAGAACCTGAATAGCCCGCTGAGCAAAAGTGGTCAGAAAATATCTGAAGTACATTTACATTAACATGACAGTGCTCATCCATAAACTTACTGTTACCTAGTAATCCTGGGTGCTCTGTTCACATGGACACAGCTATGAATAGATGCTCTACATTCATGGATGTCAGGGAATGCAGTGTCTTGACATTTTATTATTTAATTGAAGCTTCTACCTGTTCCACGGGGATGCGACCTGCCAATGATGTTTAATGTTCTAAAAATAGTCACTGTGATGTAAAGTGGGTGGAGTTCTGGCATGATAAAGTTCTTTCCATTTTTCCAAGTGAGCTTGCCAAATTCATGATTGGAGAATCCAGGCTGTGCTGCTCTTATAGAGTGGTGTGAATCCAGTTCAAAACTTACAGCTATTGTGCAGCTTACAGTTTAGTGGTCAACATTTTGTTATATAAAAATTTCTGCTGCATATTGAAAGTAATGTTCTTTGATACAATGAACCAATTCCATCCCCCTCCTTGGCCACAGTTTCGACCTGAATCAGACTGTTCACAAACTCCACATTCTACTTCAGATGAGCTTCCAACCCCATATCCTCTCCATCACCAAAACTGCGGGTCATAATATCGCCCACTCTTGCTTCAGACCATCTGCTGCTGAAACCCTCCTCCATACTTTTGTTACCTCCAGACTCGAGCAGTCCAATGCTTTCCTGCCCGGCTTCCCTTCTCTCACCCTTCCATAAGCTTGAGCTCATCCAAGCTCTGCTGCCTGTGTCCTAACTTGCACCAAAACTCATTCACCCATCATGGCTGTGCTCACTGCCCTACATTGGCTCCCAGTCCAGCAATGCCTCGATTTTAGAATTCTCATCCTCATGTTCAAATCCCTCCACGGCCTCGCTGCTTTCTAGCTCTGAAACCTCCTCCAGCCCAACAAACCCCCCAGAACTCTGCGGTCCTCCAATTCTAGCCTCTTTCACATGCCCCACTTCCTTCACTCCACCATTGTTGACCGTGCCTTCAGCTGTCACAGCCCTAAGTACAGGGATTCCTTCCGGAAACCTTTCCACCTTTCTCTCCTTTAAGACCCTCCTTAAAATCTATTTATTTGAACAGGCTTGTCATCACCTGTCCTAATATCTCCTTATTGGGCTTGGGTCAATTTTTGTCTCATTACTCTCCTGTGAAGCGCTTTGGGATGTTTGCTACATTAAAGGGGCTATATAAATGCAAGCTGTTGTTGTAATAGTGTGGAATGTTTGTAGGTGCTTGTAGGTTTTTGGGAACATGTCAGACGTCAATCACCAACAGAAATCAACCTGTACTTGACCTCAGTATAAAATAACTGCCTTTCTGTATTCTATATAGAAGGACAAGGGCAACAAATGCATGGGAACACCACCACCTGCAAGTTCCCCTCCAAGTCACACACCATCCTGACTTGGAACTATATCACCGTTCCTTCACTGTCACTGGGTCAAAATCCTGGAACTCCCTTCCTAACAGCACATTGGGTGTCCCTACCTCACGTGGACTACAGGGTTCAAGAAGGCAGCTCACCATCACCTTCTCAAGGGCAATTAAGGAGGGGCAATAAATGCTGGCCGAGCCAGCGATGCCCACATCCCATGAATGAATTTTTAAAAAATACATACTTTGGAGGTTTGAAGTGAGATGTCTGAAATTTGATGGGCACGCTAAAGCTTTTAAATAGATAGATAGATAAAGCCCAGTAAGAAAACAACTGCAAAGATGAATCTTGTGCAATGTAATAATTAAATATCAGCAAACTAATATTTATTGATCACAATTTATGCTTATGTTGACAAATGCCCAAGTTTATATTCTGCATTTAGGTATGTAATAATGTTTGTTGTATCAAATTGTGTTTAATGTCTGAAATTGCCCAGAATAAAAGTCAATAGTGCTGCAAATTCAATTGCATGGTTAAACATACTACCTTACAGAAATCATATTAGACACAGATGATTTCAGAATCAATAGTAAACTCTTCAATTCATTAAAAAGACAAAAAAAATTACAATGAGCTGTGTTCAGGAATTATGCTGCCGTTGTGATACATCAGCTCCAGTAATTATCGGTGGCTTTCTCCCCAAAAAATTATTTTCTGCAAATGAGCTAATTTAGCATTTAGCTCCTTGGTCCATACTTGTCTGGTTTGGTAGATTATTTCTTGGTATTTGGGCTCATGGAGAGAGGACGGCATCTGTTGCACTGTAGATGCTGTAACTTTCTGTTTAAAATGCAAGGCAGATTGGCATTATAGATTTAAAATCCAATTCTGTGCTTGGTTTCGAAGAAAGTGCTGATGCATAAAATAACAATAAGTTCTGTCAAAACAACTGTAACTTCGCAATGCAGGGAGCTGGGAGCAGTCTTGGAACATTTAAAAATGGGCCTTCTTTGAAAAGCCTCAGGCATCAATCATAACTTTCTTGAAATAGGTTTTACATTCCAGTTTGCAACAGGTGTTTATATAAAATCTTTTATTCATTCTTAGGAAATAGGCATCACTGGCGAGACTAGAATTTGTTGCCCATTTCTAATTTCTCTTGAGAATGTGGCAATCTGTTTTACATCTCCCCCGATTTTTATTACCATTGAAATCAATAGATATAAAGACCGGGGGAGAAGTAAAACAGGCTGCAAATTCACTCTCACTCGCTTTACAGTATCACAAGAACTCAAAATCTACCCACTTGTGTTTAACCAACATTGTATCATAGGAAGATTCAATAGACAAATTAGATATCACATAGATAAGACACAAATCTAAATCCAAAACCATTATTCCTACAGTATCCTCTGCATTTTAAACATGCTGTGGAAAATTTGCAGAAAACCATTGTTTATGAAGAGTAACCAAGTTGCCTATTTTATCTGATGTAAATTATGTGCCAACAAAGGCATAGGTTAAGCATCTCTCTAAATAAATGTTGTTGTTTAATTCAAATGCCATATTCAAGTGCATATCCTCAAAAGATCCCATTTCCAAATGTTGATACTTAGATCTTCCTAAATCCCAATCCACATTCTAAACCTGGGTTCATTTGAAATACTGAATCTGAATCCAAATCTTTAGATAATAGACTCACAAATCAAAGCCCAATCATTATTGAGATTGATCCTACTACTAGGACTCAAAAAAACATGCATTTGACTTGGAGAAAGATTGAAATTCCTCTGTTCTAGATCTCTCCTGGGCAAAAGATCAATCAGGTGACATGATTGTAGGCCTCTGTTAATGCTTGTATTTAAGAAAGAAGGTGCATTTGTCTGGCATTGTAGCAAAAGAACTCCACAACCAATCGATTACTTTCAAAGTACGTTCATTTCTCCCAGAAACAGCAAAGGAATGAGTGACTAGGTAATCTGTTTTTGATGCAAGTGCTATCTTCACCAGGAAAACATCCTGCTTTTCTTTGAGAAGTACCCAGGGATCTTTAAATCCTCTTGAATGGATGAGGCTCCGCTTTAATGATTCATCTGAAAGATAGCCTCTCTGAGGATGCAGCAACCCCCTAAGTATCAGTCTATATTTAACTAGCTATAAGCAGGTATGTGAATATTTGATTTTTTTTGTCGCTCCTTCTTTTGTTGTGAAAGCTTGCTACCTCTCCCAACAGCACAAGCCGAGATTGGGAACTTTTCCTTCTGGAATTTATTCTTCTTCCAAAGTTGGGGATTTGTGCTGGATTACAATTCCACAGGCTCCAGTTGTCCTCCAGTGTCTCATCTAAGTGATAGTCCTTCTTGTATGACCCTGGACAAAGCGGGCTAAGCATGCCAAGCCTGATTCTGCCCTTTCCACATGTCTGCACATTGACACCTTCCAGCAGGAGCCACTAACTAAGGATGAGGAGTGGAAACTCTGGCAACTTTTCCCCAAAAAGCTCTGGGGCCCTGATGTCATTTGTAGTTCACCTACCAGCACCCAGATTGCCATAAGAAGAAAGAAAGAACTTGCAGTTACATAGTGTCTTTCACACCCTAAAGACATCTGTTGTGTTTTCTTCTCCTTGTGTTAATCTTAGTATACACAAGTACCAACCATGCATAAGGGACATGTTGACACATAACATGGATTCTTTACTGATGACTGTTCTGCACATCCATAAGTAGGAGAAATATTACATAGGTCTGATCTGGCTAACTGTACTTTACAGACACACCCACAGAGTAGAAGTCACATGTTACATTACATCATTTCCCCTAGACTGTTATACATCGAAAACATAGCCACACCTTCTTAAAGATGTACCACAACATCCCCCTTTTTTCTAAATAAAAATTATCCCTCTTAAATAAGTAAACGACAGCTATATACAATTCAGCAAACAGTGGTAAATTACAAATATACATCGTACAAGGCTGTAAACACACAACTTATAGACTCATATGTCTCGATAACGCAGTGGTGGTTTAATCATATGCCCTGACTTGGTAACTCTATATCTGCTCTCAGATTGCTGAACAGTTTCACATGGACTCTTCTCCGTGAAAGTAGTGTACGTAGACTTTGCTTGAGACTTGGTTTTAGGAACATAGGAACAAAGGAGCAGGAGCAGACTATTCAGCCCATCGAGCCTGATAGATCTCATCCTGTTTGCAATGGAATCATGCAGTTTTCCAGGATCATGAACTTCTCTGATCTGACCTCTGTTTTGTCTCATTGTTGTACCATTGGGTGCAATAATTTCATATGAACATGGCTCTGGACAAATCTGCTAGATTCCATATACTATTTGTGGGATAAAAACAGAAAGTGCTGGAAATACTCAGCAGGTCAGGCAGCATCTGTGGAGAGAGAGGCAGAGTTAATGTTTCAGGTCTGTCACCTTTCATCAGATTGGCAAAGATTAGAAAAGAATTAGGTTTTAAGCAAGTGAAGTGGGGTGGTGAGGGGGTTCGGTGGGGAAGTGAACAAAAGGGAAGGTGTGTGATAGGGCAGAGGGCAGGAGAGATTAAATAACAAAGCTGTCCTGGGACAAAGGCAAAGAGTGTGAAAATGCTTGTGGTGAAAGACAAAGCATTAGTCCAGAGAGAGTGTTAATAGCAGAATAATGAGCAGCTGTGTCTATATGAAAAGCAGGCACATGGTTAAAAAATAAAATAAAATAAAAAAAATATTAAAAAATGCCAGTCATGCTCTGAAATTGTTGAGCTCAATGTTCAGTTCGCAAGGCTGTATCAGAAGGCCTAATCAAAAGAGGGATGTGGTCCTGCAGTCAGAATTTAGGGAGCTAGATAAGAAATTAGCAAGCAGGACCTCAAAAGTAATAATCTCCAGATTACTCCCACCTGAACAGAGCTGGGACTGAGTTCCATGTGGGATGTTTTGCCAGTGCTGTTGGGGAGGGTTTAAACTAGTTTGGCAGGGGGATGGGAACCTGAGGATAGACTCAGTTGGGACAAAATCAGAAATGAGAATGGAAAACAGAAAATTAATGGATAAATCTGGAAGACAGAGGAAATAAAGATTAGAAAATAAAAAAAGAGTTTGGCAGTGATCAAGGGTATCTATTTCAATGCAAGGAGTATAGCAAATAAAGCAGATGAACTGAGGGCACAGATAGACACATGGCAGTATGATATCATAGTTAGTACAGAAACATGGCTTAAGGAGGAGCAGGAATAGCAGCTCAACATTCCTGGTTACAGGGTTTTCAGACGCGATAGGGAGGGAGATAAGAAAGGAGGTGGGGTGGTAATTTTGATCAAAGAAACTATTACAGCTGTGAGGACAGATGATATGTTGGAAGGTTCATCAAATGAGGCCAAATGGATTGAGCTAAGGAACAAAAAAGGGGCAATCACACTGCTGGGAGTGTACTATAGACTCCCAAACAGTCAGAGGGAGATAAGAAGAGCAGATATGTAGGCAAATCTCTGAGAAGGGCAAGAACAATAGGGCAGTAACAGTAAGGGATTTTAACTACTCCAATATTAACTGGGATAGTTTTAGTATGAAAGGAATTGAGGGAGCAGAATTCTTGAGCTGCATTCAGGAGAACGTTTTGCCCGGTATGTAGCAAGTCGAACAAGAGAGAGTGCAGTTTTAGACTTAATTTTGGGAAATGAGTGGCAGTGGGAGAGCATTTTGGTTGTAGCGATCATATTTCAGTCAGTTTTAACATAATTATGGAAAAGGACAGAAATAGCACAGGAGTTAGAGTTCTCAATTGGGGCAAGGCCAATTTTACTAAAGTGAGGAGTGATTTAGCGAAAGTGGACTGGAAACCGCTACTTGAAGGTAAATCAGTAGGAGGCATTCAAAGGGGAGATTCAAGGGGCTCAGAGTAAACATGTTCCCACAAAGAAAAAGGGTAAGATGGTGAAATCTAGAGCCCCATGGATGTCAAGGAATTTACAGGGTAAGATAAGGAAAGCTTATGTCTGACACTGAGAACTCAATACTACAGAAAGCCGAGAGGAGTATAGAAAGTGGAGGGGTGAAATCAAAAAGGAAGTTAGAAAAGCAAAGAGAGGGCATGAAAAGACCAAAAAGGTAAACTATGCGTAGGGGTGGAAGATGTTGGTATTGTTCTTAATGAATACTTTGTGTCTGTCTTCACGAAGGAGGAGGACGATGCAGATATTGTAGTTGAGGAAGAGGGGTGTGAAGTATTGGATGTGATAAACATAGGGAGAGAGGAAGTACTAGTGGGATTAGCATCCTTGAGAATTGATAAATCACCAGGGCCAGATGAAATGCACCCCAGACTGTTAAAAGAAGCAAGAGAGGAAATAGCGGAAGGTCAGACCGTCATTTTGCAGTTCTCACTGGATACAGGTGTGGTGCCGGAGGATTGGAGAACTGCTAATGTTGTATCTTGGTTTAAAAAGGGAGCGAGGGATAGACTGAATAATTACAGGTCAGTCAGTTTAAACTCAGCAGTGTTCAAATTATTGGAATCTATTCTGAGAAACATGATAAACTGTCACTGAGAAAGGCACAAGTTAATCAAGGATAGTCAGCATGGATTTGTTAAGGGAAGATCTTGCCTGACCAACTTGATCAAATTTTTTGAAGGAGTAACAAGGAAGATTGATGAGGGTAGTGCAGTTGATGCAGTCTACATGGATTTTAGCAAGGCTTTTGACAAGGTTCCACATGGCAGACTGGTTAAAAAAATAAAATCCCATGGGATCCATGGGAATGCAGCAAGGTGGATACAAAATTGGCTCAGTGACAGGAAACAAAGGGTAATTGTTGATGGCTGTTTTTGCGACTGGAGAGCTGTTTGCTGTGGCGTTCTGCAGGGCTCAGTACTGGGTCTCTTGCTTTTTATGGTATATATTAACGATTTGGACTGAAATGTAGGGGACATGATCAAGAAGTTTGCAGACGACACAAAGATTGGCCATGTGATAGATAGCGAGGAGGGTAGCTGTAGGCTGCAGGACGATATTGATGGTCTGGTCAAATGGGCAGAAAAGTGGCAAATGGAATTCAACCCGGAGAAGTGTGAGGTGATGCATTTGGTGAGGTCAAACAAGGACAGGGAATACACGATTAATGGGAAAATACTGAGAAGTGTAGAGGAAGTGAGGGACCTTGGAGTGAATGTCCACAGATCCCTGATGGTAGCAGGACATGTCGATAAGTTAGTTAAGAAGGCATATGGAATCCTTTCCTTTATTAGTCAAGGTATAGAATACAAGAGCAGGGAGGTTATGCTGGAACTGTATAACTCATTGGTTAGGCCACAACTTGAGTACTGTGTGCAGTTCTGGTCACCTCATTACAGAAAGGATGTAATTGCACTAGAGAGGGTACAGAGGAGATATACAAGGATGTTGCCAGGACTGGAAAATGCAGCTTTGAGGAAAGATTGGATAGGCTGGGGTTGTTCTCCTTGGAACAGAGAAGGCTGAGGGGAGATCTGATTGAAATGTACAAAATTTTGAGGGGCCTGGATTGAGTGGAGGTGAAGGGCCTATTCACCTTAGCAGAGAGGTCAGTGACGAGGGGGCATAGATTTAAAATGATTGGTAGAAAGATTAGAGGGGAGATGAGGGAAATTATTTCACCCAGAGGGTGTTGTGGGTCTGAAAATCACTGCCTGAAAGGGTAGTTGAGGCAGAAACCCTCAACTCATTCAAAAGGATTCAGGATATGCACCTCAAGTGCCTAATCTGCAGGGCTACAGACCAAATGCTGGAAGGTGGGATGAGAATAGGTGGATCGTTTTTCAGCCGGTACAGACAGGATGGGCCAAGTGGCCTCTTTCTGTGCCTTAAACTTTCTATGATTCTATGATTTTTTCTATAATTCTAAAAGATCAGGTGCTGCTCCTTGAGCTTACGTTGATGTTCACTGGAACACTGGAGTAGACCAAAGACAGAAATATGGGCATGACGGTGAGGGAAGGTGGGGCAGGGAAGCAGGGGGCGTGGCGGGGGTTGTTGAAATGGCAAGTGACCAGAAGCCCGGGGTCCTGTTTTCAGACTAGGCTGAGGTGTTCTGCAAGTGATCACCCAATCTACGTTTGGTCTCCCTAATGTGGAGGCGACCACATTGTGAGCAGCGAATACAGTATACTAAATTGAAGGAAGTGCAAGTTAATCACTGCTTCACCTGAAAGGTGCGTTTGAGGCCTTGGATGGTGAGGACAGAGGAGGTAAAAGGGCAGGTATTACACCTCCTGTGAATGCATGGGAAGGTGCTGAGGGAAGGGGACAAGCTGTCGGGTGTGATGGAGGAGTGGGCTAGGGTGTCGCAGAGGGAACGATCCCTTCGGAATGCTGACAGGGGAGGGGAAGAGGTGTTTGGTGGTGGCATCATGTTGCAGGTGGTGGAAATGGTGCAGGATGATCCTTTGGATGTGGAGGCTGGTGGTATGGAAAGTGAGGACAAGGGGAATCCTGTCGCAGTTCTGGGAGGGAGGGGAAGGGATGAAGGCAGAAGTGCGGGAAATAAGTTGAACATGGACTGTCACTGACCTCATCTTCTCTGCAGATCTTCCCTCTACAGCTTCCAACTTCATAGTCCTGCAACACTGGACAGCCCTCTAGCTCCTTCCTAAAATCCACAAACGGGACTGTCCTGGTAGACCCATCATTTCAGCCTGTTCCTGCCCCACTGAACTTATTTCTTCCTATCTTGACTTTATCATTTCTCCCCTGGTCCAGTCTCTTCCCACCTACATCTGTGACTCTTCAGATGCCCTACGTCATTTTGACAATTTCCTGTTTCCTGGCCCTAACCGCCTCCTCTTCACTATGGATGTCCAATCTCTCTACACCTCCATACCCCACCAGGACGGTCTGAGGGGTCTCCGCTTCTTCCTTGAACAGACACCCAACCAGTCCCCATCCACCACCATCCTCCTCCGTCTGGCTGAATTTGTTCTTACATAGAACAACTTCTCCTTCAACTCTACTCACTCCCTTCAAATAAAAGGTTTTTTGATGGGTACCTGCATGGGTCCTAGTTATACCTGTCTCTTTGTGGGATATGTTGAACATTCCTTGTTCCAGTCCTTCTCAGGCCCCTTCCCTCACCTCTTTTACTGGTACATTGATGACTGTATCGGTGCCGCTTCCTGCTCTCGCCCCGAACTGGAAAACGTCATCAATTTTGCTTCCAATTTCCATTCTTCTCTCATCTTTACATTGCCTGTTTACAACACTTCCCTTCCCTTCCTTGACTTCTCTGTCTCCATCTCTGGGGATAGGCTGTCTACTAATATTTATTATAAGCCCACCGACTCCCATGGCTACCTTGACTACACATCCTCACACCCTGTTTGCTGTAAGGACTGTCAGGGTCCTGTAGTTTTCTTTTCCGGGAATATGCAGTTTGCCTTTAAGGCTTGCAAAGGATCAGTACTGCTTTAAGAACCAGCAAGCCTCATGAGTTAGAGAAAATGCACTTTCAGTTGCCGTTGGATACAACCATTTGGAGACTGCGATTCAAAGGGTGCATGCTTGTTAACATAGATACAGCTACTTGGAGTGAGTATCAAGCGATACATTTGTTACAATTCAATTTTGAACTGGCTTTTTAGTTGAAGACAGTCTGTTCCAACAGAACTCACACAGAGAACACATACAGACAGCTGGTGTTAGCATCTGAAAATAGATCTCTCTGCCAGTTGAGGATCTCTCTGCCAGTTCAACTTTAAACTGAAGGAAGAAAATTTTAGTCTGTTTAATTATTATTAGCTCTCAAAATTCTAAAAGAAAGTCAAGCCAAAATGGAGATCTTTCATAATTTAAACTGAAGGAAGGGAAGTTAGACTGTGACAATCTTTTATCCCTCAAAAACTCTAAAGTAAAAACACAGATTGATTCTATTGAGAGTGTTTGCAAGTTGTTAATTGTTGAAATCCATCACTGAAGAAGGAAGCATCACTTACTGCTGAAGTTAGGCTATGGACTGTTCTACTGTGGAAGAACCTTTTTTCCCCATCGGATGGCTGTGAGGACTTCAAGCAACATTGGACTGTAAATTTGCAAGGACTCAAATTTTTCTATTTAAGTGTTGTTTATATCTTCATAGTGTTTAAGAATTTAGTATTTTTAATTAAACAGTTACTTTGTTGATTTAAAGACACCTGGTTTGGTTTGCCTCATTCAGGGGTTAATAGATAGTCCAATTTGGCTGGGTCTTTCTTTAATTTGGAAAGTTTAAAATGATATATTAGGCGATCTGTTGAGCGACGGGATTGAATTAACAGTGCGTTTCTCCCACCACAATCAGAATCGTATATTTTGACTGGGGGCTTTGACAGGAGCGGTCGGTCGTAACAGGACTCCAACCCATTCTCCCAGTTTTTCCGTCTCCAACGCATCTGTTCTGATGATGCAACCTTCCACAACAGCGCTTCAGACATGTCTTTCCTTTTCCTCAACCGAGGGTGCCCCCCACTGTGGTTGACAGAGTCCTCAATTGTGTCCAACCTGCTTCCCGTCCCCCGCCCCCACTGCACTGAAAATCTTACCTCTTCCCACCTCTCTACCAGTGTGCCGCTGCCTTTCCCCGCACGGGGATTTGAAGGTGCGGGGGTGCCGGCCACCCCGCTGAAGATTATGGCAGGCCCTCCAGATTGCTGGTAAGTGTATTTTAATTCATTCATTTTATTGATTTGAATATTTTAATTGAGGTCCCGTTGCCCAGTAGCAGGGGTGGGGGGGCTAGACAGAGCCTTGCCACCACTGGGAGGATTGGGCTGGGCCCTCACAGTATCGAGGTCCGTGGCAGGCCTCATCTGGAGCCATCTTCAGGACACCCGTCCCCCGCCTGGGGGAGAACTAGATCCAGCCATAGGGACCAAGGACACCATCAGCTAACTCAGCACAGATCAGGAACTGAATCTAGGATTTCCTGGCTGAACTCCACACCAGGCAGTATGTCCTGGCCTTTATGACTGGGGTCCATGCAGTGCAGTGTGTTGCTGCCTTTATGGCAGGACGCCCCACAGGGCTTTTTAGGGAAGCAGAGATCAAAAAATTACCTTGTGAGAAATTTTCAAGGGAAAAGTTTGCGAGTGGAAACCCACGCCCTGTGTCCCAATGCAGTGCTGCTGCATAAAGTTACTGTAAAGCAGGCCCCCTCTACAGAAACAGACAAATCCAATCCAGCTGCTTTTAATGTGAAGTGTGCGTACTGTAGTAATCAATTTGTAACAATCGCCTGTTTGAGGCAATAATTAATTCGCAGGCAAGCATATAGTTTCATTAACCTCAAGGGCATTGTATTCCATTCTCCTACTGCAGCATCACCTCATGTTCTTGACCCTGCTTTGGCTGGCATATTGCCTTTTCAACCTGCACTCACAAGTCTCTGTGTGTATATTGTGTATAATTTTCCCAGCAAGAGACTCTAAATCCTGCAGTAAAGTGGTAATTATTTCACAGCCCATCTCAGGCAAACTGAATGAAGAGCACTGCAAACATTGACTGCACACGCCCCGAACGAGAGGCCATATTCATAAATCTTTTTGCCATTGTAAGCATTTTCAATGTCACTATTTCAGAATGTTAAAGCAGCCTAATTATGAGCAGCGATCTGTTACTGTCCGACATGGAATATTTTAATTATGTTCTTTCCCGCTTTCCTACATTTCATTTAAATGTCCGTCCTTTGCAGCAAAGCTGTAGCATTTCCTAACATTTGCCATTAGAGAGGTATCAAGCCATTTGCTCGGCGAATCAATTAACATGTTGATTTTTATAACACAGAATCAAGACACTATAAATATGATACTAGCTGCACAGTCAAGGCCACAGAGAGAAAATCTACATATTACAATCAAAACATGAAGAGAACAAAGTGCTCGTGGGCACAGGGGCCTGGCTGGAAAGTTATGGGGCAGATCCTAAGGTGCATATTGTATGTGCACTCAACAGGCATCATCATTTCTGGGTCCAAAAAGTATGTATGCCTTCTGAACCCCGTCAATTTATCTAACACTTTTGCAATTAAGCTTATCAAATTCTGGTAAACTGAATCACCATATTCAAAAAAAGTGGATAGGTGTCAATAATTATAGGTTGGAATCCAATCTAGGAGTCCAGTTTGTTTAAAAGCAAAATACTGCAGATGCTGGAAATCTGAAATAAAAACAGAAAGTGCTGGAAATGCTCAGCAGGTCCGGCAGCATCTGTGGAGAGAGAAACAGAGCTAACGTTTCAGGTTTGTGACCTTTCATCTCTGGTCCAGTTTGTTTGTTTATTGAATAAAGGCAACCTGGGCAGGTAGCCTGAGTTACAGGCTGGAATCTAATCCAGGTGATTTGAATTCCTTTGTCTCAGTCCAATTAGACTGACAGGCTGCCTCCTGATCACCAGCCCATCAACCTGCCACACTTATTTTTCAATGCGATGTTGGAGCTCTATATAAAGTGGGGTGCACTTCTTAAAGTGAGGTTGCAACCCCTGCTTTGATTCTTCACTGTTCTGCTCTTCAAGATATCTGTGGCTACTGAAATGAAAATACAGCTATCCCACATAGTTTTGTGATGCCCCCCCCCCCCACACCCGCCACCAACACCCGCCCCCCCACCCCCCCCCCGCCAGAGGGCCTGGTGGAGGAAGTCAAGGCATGGAGGGAGGTACTGTTCCACAGCAGCAACACCAATTTCACTGTCAAGCAAGCCTGGGCAGAGGTGGCTAGCAAAGTCTGTGCCCAGCATTATTCTCAGGACCTGGGCTCAATCAGTTCACGATACCAGCAAGTTCTTCACCTCTTCACCTTCACAACACTCCTTTCTCCCCTCCCCCACCACTCCCAATAATTTCCTTCCCGGTATTGCATCCTTTATCATACAACCACACTGCAGCACCTCTCTTTCTCATTCCACACATACGTACTTCTTCCTTTCCTTTCTTCACCCCATACACTACAATTCTCTTCTCACTTGCACAATCACCAACACTCCTTCCTCATTTCACATTCCACACACTTCCCCTTATATTCATCACCTCACTGTCCTCATTCTACCCAGCTTGTTTTCCACCTCTCAGCACATGAAATATATGGTAGAAACCCCACAAATCTCCTACTTCCTTTTAAACAGCCACTCACTAACTCTCTCCCTTTCTTTCCACAAGGTAAGACATCACATAATGTAAGGGAGAGGACCAAGAGCAGGGGAGAAGTCACCAACATCATCGCCCTCACCCAAGCAGAGCAAGAAGTCTTGGAGATTAGTGGTCAAGGCAGAACCATGGGTACTGGGGAAGGAGAGGCTGGGGGCTTACCTCAGCAGGGTGTCTGTATTTGTAACCCTTCATTCACCTCAGCAAACATGCAACAAGCTTCATAATTTCAAGACTGTCATGAGCCAATGTCCATGTTCTGGTGTCATCCTAACTCTCATCACTTCTTTCTTTCCTCTTCTAAACCAAGAGCCTTGTGAAGAGGACACCTCAGAGGATGACAGCCTTCAGCCACCCATCCCTCCCAGACACCAGTTCAGACTCTGGCATTCTGCGTGGTTTAAATAGTGAGATGGAGGGGTCTGCATATGGTGAAACACTCAGACACAAGTAAGCTGCGTCAGGTACTTGTGGAACAGTCCAGGTGAGACCTTGCCAGAGGGCGATGGTCCTCTCCCAGCTTTGCTGAAGAGGACAGACATGAGGCCCCAACCAGGAAAATAAAACTCTGGACTCATACAGTTATACGAGTTATTGGAAGTCCTTCTAAGAAGTTTCAGCATTATAGCTGAGAGGTTGGAGGAGTCCACTTCCAACCTGTCTGTTGTCATCTTGCATCACCATTCTTCAGTCTATCCTGGAGAATGTGGATATCTCTATGGCTGCTGCAACTGTGACCTCACAACAGTCCATGTTCACGCACTCTAGATGCCAGTGTTGTAGCTGTACTGGAACAGCTTGGCTAGGGGCACAGCTAGTTCTGGAGCACAAGTCTTCAGTGCTATTGCCGGAATGTTGTCAGGGCCCATAGCCTTTGCTGTATCCAGTGCCTTCAGCCATTTCTTGTTATCATGAGAAGTGAATCGGATTGGCTGAAACTTCATTGCCTGTGAAACACTTTGGGACATCCAGAGGTTGTGAAAGGTGCTATATAAATGCAAATCTTTCTTTTTCCAACAGCTTTATTGAGGCTGCTAAGGGGGCTCTTCATCAAAATAATGGAGTTCGTAAATCTTCTTTTAAGAAAAGCACTGTGGATTGATCACCTGGGTGAGAAATGAATGGAAGGCAATTATATTAAATGAATTACTTTTATCACATTTAGCACTTTGGTCTGCAGGATGGTTTAGTAGCAGCTTCTGAGTCTGCATTGTCAGCATGAAATTGATAAAGAAGTTGTCGGAATAGTTTGAATGTTCTTTAATGCAGGATGAAGGCAATGTGAAAGGAGGTATCCAGGACAGATAGGCAGAGAAGCTCTATGCAAGTTCCCAGGGCAGGAGAAGGAGGTCAGCAAGCTTGTAGTGTAATTTTCTGCTCTCTCATATCTCTTGCTGCAAATGGAGCCATTGAGATGACTCTCTGCCCTGCACTACTTCCTCATCTTCCCTGGTCTTCCACATCTGATGAAGACTACTGCAGCTGCTCTACCTCCTCCAACTGCAGGCCTCTCTGTTTGGTGAGGTTGTGCAATCTGCAGCACGCTACTAAAACTTGAGGGACTCTTCCTGGGGCATATTGTTGGGAGCCCTTGGACCGGGCGAGACACCTGAACCTCTGCTTTGATCTCTTTCAGTCATATGCATCTTTGTGTATCTCACAGTCTACACAAAAGCAACAACAGCAGGGTTAAGGTAAAGTGGGGAAATCTTGAAAAGATTCTATCATTATTCAAGTAGAATGGGGAGATCTGTATACAAGACCCATCATTTAGATATGAGCTACGAAATCGGGTTCTGTAGTGCCACTGGTGCTGTGCTACTGAAGCCCCAAACTCAAAAAATGTTGGCAGAAATGCCTCTGGCTACTACTGGCTCAGCCCACACGGCATGCCCTGACTGAGAGGGTGCTAACACGGGTGTGCTGTGTGTGCATGCACCGGAAGCATAAAGAGTGGGCGGATCATGATGTCAAGTTGCCTTTCACGCTGATTTGCCATGCACTCTGCCATTTTGGACCACGCAGATCCAGTTAACACCCTCTCTTAATCACTCCCAGCTGCTCGATGGACACCCCCCCACTAGCATTATTTGAAGAGTCAACTATTCAGCTTCCAGGTCAGGTGCTTTTCACTTACTTTTGCTAGTGTAGAGTTAGTGGAAGTACTGTGTTCTGTGTTCTTCAAGGAGTTTTGCAAACTTTTTGGGTTTTCAAGGGAGTGGTACTGGACACTTGACAAGGAGGTTAGAGGAATTGGTTGCTCTGTCAGGAGACATTCTGCCTCTTGGGCTGCAGCATGATTTGGAAATTGGGCACAGGCAGCAGAGAGGGAAAGCTGTGTGCAGAGGGAGCATGAGGAGGGCTCTTAATAGAAGGACCTACCTACCTATCAAGGGTTTTTCAGGAGCACTTCTACCTTTACCTCAGCCAGGCGCAGTGTGTGAGGTGGCTAGATTTCACCAAGAGCATGGCTCACTGAACTGTGCCACCTCCTACAACCTGACCTGCAGCCTCACAGCATGGCGAGAATGGCACTGCCAGTGGCTGTCAAGTTCACCATTGCCCTCAATTTCTATGCCAGTGGAACCTTCCGGGCGGAATCAGGCGGCATTAGCAACATCTCACAGTTTGCCATCTGTCACCACATCAGGAGGTCACAGAGGCCCTGTATAGAAGGAGAGGTGACTTCATCATCTTCTCAATGATTTGAGAGTAGCAGAGAGAAAGCACATGGATTTGCCAGATGGGAGGGATTTAAATTGTGCAGGGTGCAATTGACTGTATGCATGTGGCTTGAGGGACCCACATGTTAATGGGGAGATGTTCCATAGCACAAGGGTTACCACTTTACCAATGTCTCAGTTGGCGTGCAACCATGACCAGAAGATCCTTTCGGTGAATGCCTGCTATCCTGGCAGCAGCCACAACACCTTTATCCTGAGGCAATCAGCCATAACCACACAAACTATCCTTTCCCCCAGCCTGGCTGCAGCTCACACGTGCCCAGTGACTCACCAGATGCTGATCCTGACTCTACGCTCCCGTCTACAGTTCATGCAGTGCCGGTATATGAGCTGGTGGCTGCAAGTCTCAGATCAAGTGATGGTGCTTCTTTATCAGAGGTCTGGTGTAGCCCACACCCTTCTTGATGAGGCTGCACTAATTGGCCAGGCGGCAGTACTTGAACATCTGAAAGCAGAAACGCAGAAGTGGGAGGTTGGGGTGAGGGAAAGTGGAAAGCAAGAGGCTCATGGTCACACCATCTGCAGCTTGCACTTCATGCCAGATAGCAGGATGAGAGTGAGGTGGGATTAGAGAAGGGGCATAATGCAGGAACATGCCGTCATCCTCAATGTTCTCCGTGATGTCAGAGGTAATGGCCTCAGTTATAGGCAGCCCTATGATGTGAAGCCCCATTTCCTCAGTGTGCCTGCCCCCATCAATTCTTTGCTGCTCCCTGCAGTTTATAAGCCACCTTGGCCTGTAATAAAGAAGGAAGAATGTCAATGAGTGTGCTGTAAAGTGTTTGGGTGAAATGCCTGCCGTAGCTGAATAGCTGGAGGTATGTGGAAGCTGCGAGAGGTGGGTGTGAAGCTGGAAGCATTGATACATGTGTGAGGATGAGGTGGAGTCACTGAACGTTAGGGATGAGTCCTGATGAGTGAGTGATGAGGCTGTGGCACATTGAGCAGTGTGAGAGGTTGGTGGTGTGGTGGGTAGGAGAGGCATTCCCCGACCTTGACCACCCATGTGAGGTCGCTGAACTTTTTCCAGCACTGCAGCCAGGTCTTCGGGGCCAGACACCCGGATTTGACCTTCCTGGGCACCTGCTCCCATTCCTTTCTCAGAGTGAGGGCCTCCTGGACCCATGTGGGAATATGGCGCCTTTCTTCCTTTACATCTCTATGACTAATGCCTCCAGCACTGCATCAGAAAACCTGGCAGCTGTCTCTCTCTCTCTAGCCTGTGCTCCATTTGCTGTGTTTTTCCTTCCAGAGACAGTTACAACAGCTCCTGTTGCATGAATGCAGCTCTACTTTAAGAGGGGCAGGCTAACTGTGTATTGCTCTGGCCAGGCACGCTGCTGGGCTCCCTGTTGAGCATGCAGCCAGTTAGCAGGGTGTTCCATGCTGGGCTACACGCTGAAATCATTCAGGTGAGGAGGCGACACCAAGTTTACATGCTGCCTGTTTCAACGGGACCAGGTCCGAGGCTCTCGATGTGTGATTACCCCGGGACTGATGGAGCCTGGGGTAATCACGCAACGGAATCCCTGCGCCCGAAAATGGGCCTTATCTAAATTTTCCACCAAGGTATTTTAGTAACAATTGGTTCTGCTGCAGAGTTGTATGG
This sequence comes from Heterodontus francisci, assembly GCF_036365525.1. Taxonomy (NCBI): domain Eukaryota; kingdom Metazoa; phylum Chordata; class Chondrichthyes; order Heterodontiformes; family Heterodontidae; genus Heterodontus; species Heterodontus francisci. The sequence goes on from NC_090400.1 coordinate 18,764,357, forward strand.
CAAAGAAGGAAAGCTGGAAGTTAATTTAATATTTTCTTAAGTTTTGTGCTATTGATTCTTTGTATGAAAACCTATCTTCTTGGCTGATGTAATAGTCTGCTTACTCAATTGTAGCTAAATCCTAACTTATTATTTCTGCCTCTGCAATGTATTATTCTGTACTGAACATTGTGTTTTATAGCTCTAATCATGCAGGAAGCATGGAAGGGAAAGTGAAACATTACAAGACGCTTCACCGGAGCGTGATCAGATAATAATTGACACCTGAACCAAGGAAGGAATTAGGTGAGGTGATCTGATAAAGGCACATGGGCAGCTTTGAGACACAATTACAAAAGGAACGTTAGAAAAGAGAACAATGAGAAAAGGCCATTCAGTCGTTGATCCCTCTGCTACTCTAGTTCTGTCCACCCAGCATCCAAGTGAAATTGGTGTAATGGCTAATGTATCCTCTGTAAGCGGTTTTGTCTGGCGTACCGAAAACATACCTCTTACTACAAGTTCTGGACGATAGGGATTATGTGGACTGATCAGACTCAGACCCACGTTTTTCGGGCTCAACCATATTGTGTTTAATAAGATTAACAATAACACCTGTACACAGTACTAAACAGTACAACCCTGGCTTGTCCAACAAGCCCCATCATGCTGAAGTACCATGGCCTAATAAAAGAACCCTCCCGTGAAATAAACTAACACAGGACCCCCAGCACTAAACCCCTCTAAGGTTTGGCTGGGACTTACAATCACCCCCTCGCACAGCTAAGTGGTCTTGTGGATGTGTAGGCGTAGGTGATATGCTCACCCCGATTGCCCGTTGTCTTGCTTGCAGCTTCTTCCTGTAAGTCTCGCTCCTGGTTCCGTACTGCCGTGCAGTATCCAAGTTCCAGTTTGAGTCGAGGTCCGTTGATGAAGGATGGAGAGCAGCGCTCAGCCTCTGGCGGTGTTCTGTTGAATCGAGCCGAGACCCACTCGGGAGACTCGCTGTAGATTGATGCCGAGGAGAAGAGCCAGCACCAGCTCCGTATATATCCAAAACCCATCACCTTTTCTCTAGCCAATATTGATCGATGTATTGACTCAGGTGATCTGTCTGGGCACCCCCCACCCCACCACCACCCCCCACCTCCCCCCACCCCCATGGCCTGGAGTGACTCATAACCTTTGAGATCTTTGTGAAAAATGATATTTTGTTTTCCCGCTCCCAGGCCTGGCACCTGGAGAGACAATGAGTTCTGATTACTGGATGTCTGTCATTTCCTGAGTTGACGGCCCCCATTAGCAGGTAATGGGTTTCAATCTCAAACCGATCTTGCTTAACTGGCTTATCTCCTGGAAGACAATGGCCCGTCCATCTCCTGCCTTCCACCAGTTTCGGATGGGACTAAGTCGTGACTGTGCTTTATTGAGTTATCTCTCGGGGTATTGTTCCCAGTAATTATGTTAGATGGTGATGATGTCAATCGGCCTGGGTTCCCTTCCACCCAGCCTGTCAGTGTGAAATGTCCGTTTGCATGTGAATGCACCTTAGTCAGGTTAGCCTGGCTTGAAACTCCTGCCAGTCAATCCTAAACCCTAAGCTTGCCAAACAGTACAGTTCTTTACTGGGGTTTTGGATTTAAAATATGATTCATAAAAATGGCCAGAAAGCTGGTGCTACACCCCACAATGTGCACTCCTGATCATGGCAAGTGCACCTGAGGGCGATGCCATGAGATAATTCCTCAGCTGCTGAAAGGAACAACCAAAACTATGTTAACTACTTTCACTGCTGTCCTTCTCGCACATCGATGAGGGTAGCACGGGTAGAGACTGGGGAATGGTTGCCTTCCCGTGTTAGGAAATGATACATTTTGTGTGTGTGTCTGTATGGAGGGGAAGATTAAATAGAAAAATCAATGTGTGCATGTGTAGAAGTGGAGGCTCAGTAGATGCAAACATTTCATATCTAAAAATTGGAAAGAAATCAATATAAATAAAAAGGTGAAAGAAAAAAATTGCCTAGTTGAGGCCTGGGAGCAGGTTGTCAGACACATATCACCACTTTTTACATCAAGTAATTAAAAAAAGTGATCTGCAGTTTTCTGCAGACTCATTTTCTTTCCTCCCAAAAGTATAAGCCTTTCAGTAAGTATCACATTAAACGTCCAGTAAACAATGCATCCTCCATCTCACTGTCTGCAACAGCACAAGTAATCTGTGTATATACCTATCCCCAACATGTCAGTCACACTTCAAAGTGTGTATAATGAAAAATAGTTACTTTCTGCTGCTTTTTCTGACCTTTAGGGAAAGTTCAGGTTTGAGGAGCAGTAGACAAATCAATCGAGAAATAATTGACCTCAGCATGTGCATATTGTGGCGTTAAAGGGGCAGTCCATTTGAAACACATCTCCATTTTAGTGGCACAATAATAATAAGTTAGGGCAAATTTTGTGTGCCTCTGCTCCCTCACAGAGCCTCAGTTGAAGGTGGGGGTTGCCGAAGTGGTTCAATCGTATTAGCTTGCCTAGCTGCATGGGCCACTATTGCATATTATACAGTATAAGACAGTGCAGGGTAGACGGCGGCTTAGTGGTAATGTCACTGGACTAGTAATCCAGAAACCCAAATTAATACACCACGGTAGCTGGTGGAATTTAAATTCAATTAATTAATAGATTCAATGAATTAATTTTTTTTAAATCCAGAATTGAAAGCAAGTCTCACTAATGGTGACCATGCAACTACCATCAATTGTCGTAAAAACCCATCTGCTTCACTCATTTTCTTTAGGGAAGGAAATCTGCCGTCCTTACCTGGTCTGGCCTACATGTGACTCCAGACCACAGCAATGTGGTTGGCTCTTAACTGCCCTCTGAATTCAGTTTTCAAGGGCAATTAGGGAGGGCCAACAAATGCTGACTTTGCCAGCGACGCCCACATCCCATGAAACGAATAAATAAATCCACTTTTTAAAATTTACTTGCCCTTGGTCTCCCCCTATCATATATATCTGTTACCAATCATTCTCGGTTTCCATGGATCTTTCACCTGTCCTTGTCTTGCCAAGCATTCTATTTCACAGCCATTGCACTGGTTTTATCGTTCACACCGAGACTGCTGACTATTAATTCACCACACCTATTGGCTCAGTCTTAGTCACACTGATGTTATTCATCAAAGAAAGAATGGCATCTATGTGGTGAGGAGAAAATCACACAAGCAACTATTTTTATCCTTGTTTTATTTCACATAACTTTACAGGCTATTGAGAGCTGCCAGAGCGGTAGTGTGATATTGGGGATATCTATACAGATACATTGCCCTTGGATGGATTGCAGCTGTAAGATTTGATCAATGGTCACAGATTACCCGACAGGATCAAGGAGTCACAAGTGGTTTATTGAGAAGCGACTGTTCAAATACAACACGTAATCAGAATAGATATTGTAGACGTATGACCCGTAACAGATGAGAGCAGTTTACCAGCCCAGATCGGACGAATGGACGAATGAGACAGAACTTGATCTCTGCAGCCTGTGGTAAAGATCTCTTCTTCTTGAGTTGTCTATCAAGCCCACTGAGGTGTTACGGTGAAGCTAGCGTGGAGCACTCTTCGTGTCTGTCTGAATTTCCCCTTCTTGACAGCCTGTTTCCATACCTTATTTTAGGGACCAGTGAATACCTCATGTCAATCATTCATTTAATTACTTTTACCCATTCAATTATCCAATTACCGGGGAATAGATATTCAAGGTGGACAGCTCCTATCCTCATCTCCAGCCCCTTGAGATCATCCCTTTGCTTATCTCTCATATGAACATCTTTGTAACCTTCTTTCAGAGAGTTTCTTTAGACACACGGATCATGATGCTCCCTTTTTTATCAGACCTAGCTATGCCTGCACAAAGGTCTGTTTCTACGCTATGTCCTTGATCAGATTACAGGCCTTTGAAAAAAAACCTGTCTATCATGCCTGCTCTGTTCTGTGGCAGACTGCTATAGAATTCTTCCTTAATGAGAGACCAATTTCTATAACACGACTATTTCTCACAAGTCTATAACATTATTATTTCTTACGTGCAGATTCAGCAGAATGACACCAGGGCAAAAAGGGTTAAATTATGAGGAAATGATGCATAAACTCAGCTTGTATTCCCTCTAGTCTGGAAGATTTATGGAATAATCTAATTGAAGTGTTTAAAATGATGGCCAAAATTTTACGGTGGACCTTGGGCAGGAATTACTTTCGTTGGATAAATACTGCTGAGAAAGGGTGAATAAACATCATTCACTGAATTTTACCCATCAATATCTCCTGGGGCTGGATTTTACCAGCCCTCTGGGGACAGGTTAGGAGGTGGGGGGCATAAAATTATGTGGGAAGGTGGTGAGTGGGGGTGGTTGGCGTGCCCATCTTCCCATCACCATGCCATCTTGCCAGTGGCAGGAAGGTGGCAGATGGCAATTAAGCCACTTAAGTGACCAATTAAGGGCCATTTCCTGCCTCTTGACTACACTCCTGGCACTGACCCCTGCCATTATCTCATGCCATTGCCTTCTGAGCATGTGTCTGGAGGGCCTTTGACCCCCATGAGGATACTGGACATTTCTCCTTCTTTTCACCTCTTCCACCAATGCCAACAGGGCAGTGTCCAAAAACCTCAGTGCATGCATTATCCCATGGTCAGCCTTTGGTGATTCTTCCACAACACAATATTCAGACTGATCTCAGTGCTACCAGCAGACACAATGCACCTTCCCTTTAACTGGTTTAGCTTAGTTTTAGGTACAGCTAGGCACTCATGATATTGGGCCACCTGCTGATGCGTGTAGCCAATGAACAGTGTGGGGACCACTGGCTGCATGCAGGAACCATGGAAATAAGCAAGTAGTAGAAAGTAGGTTAATTGTGCATCACAATCACTGTGCCTGTTTTCAGGGGTTAAGCCCCACTCTATTTACCCATCACTGAATCCTGGTATGTCAGGGAGAGTACATGCAGTGCCTTTCCTCCTTTTCTACACAATTCCCTTTTAAAATTGATTTTGGAATGTACTGATAATTAACTTGTGCAACACATAAGCTGTCACAAAGAGTTCCATCTAATATGAGAGATTTATTTAGTATTTCTTTTTATTAGGAAGTCATTTCAAAAGCTGTCAAAAAGACCACAGGCAATATTATACCCATATTCTTTGATTACAAGTAATTAAAATACATTTTGCGTTTCAAAAAACAGAGATATTTATAGATCTGTAGCTGCTTCTCTCTAAGGCAGTCTTGGAAAACCAACTAACCTGTTCTTAGTCCCTTCCCAACTACCTGCTCTCCACTTGTGAAGGTGAAATGTGAAGGCATGGACAGGTGTGAAGATGCTGACAGATGGGAAGGTGTGGTCAGATGTGCAGGTGCAGATAGAGGTGAAGGCGCGACAGATGTGAAGGCACTGTGGAAGATTATGACCGTATTTATTCGTGTATGTGGGTGTGAGTTGGGGTGGGTCCCTTCTAGCATTCCCATTCTGAGGAGAGCAGGTGGAGGAGAAATGGTCAAGCAGAACTGCAGTTGCAGGGGGGGCAAATAGAAGGAGTTGTGCTTGCAAGGATCCTCACTCCCACCAACAGAGTTTATAAACCCAGGACATTGCACCTGCAGTTCTCAGGACCAGTGTTTAGGAGACTTTGCTATACTATGGTGTTGTGACAAAATAAGTGCATTGGAAGCACAGCATTGCTTGTTTTAATCAAGGACACTGCATCCTGAACATCTTGCTTCCGGCTCTGTCTAGGCTTCCACAGGGGATATCGGTATTCCTCAAGTCAGTTACAATCCATCCTGGCATTAAGTAAGTGACTGATGCCTTTTTTGGAATAGCAAATACTTTCATCACACTTGGTGACAGAAATACACTGCAATAAGATCCATGGGCCAAATAAAGCCCTCAATGACACCATCAGAACCTTTAAACAATAATTCTAATGCTGTAAAGATTTGGTGACTTCTTCCATTGTAGCCCAGAAAGAGTGTCCCTTTTGACTATGGCTTTCCATCTTTGCATAACGTTTCTCTGCAATGGGAACAAAACATGGGACCACCATTGGACAAAGACTATCAGCATTATGAGGAAAAGTGTTTGGAAGAGCAAGCATGAGTGACCGTGCAACTTCTGGAGGTCTCCCCACCTCAGTCTGTCTGACTTACAGTGCCTGACTCATCTGATGACCTTGAAGAAATGTAGATGGACAGAGCTTAGCATGCAGTGATGACAGCAAACAGTCGCAGATCAGCGGCAGTGCAATGACCACCAGGTTGTCATACTGCGTGTGTGACTGTGTGAGTATGAGAGAGAGTTAAGTAGAAAGGGAAAAGGAAGGGAAGTTACCCAAACACCTTGACATACCTGACTTCTAATCTGCCCACCTCCGATGCTACATGCCCTTTTTCTGCCAGTAATGCCAATTACAGCCTCTCTCATTGGCGTTTATAGTGTGGCAGGAACTTCTCCATCTGGTTGTTGCCTTCCTGTAGCATGCGAGCTGTCCTGCAGGAAAACTGGAAGTGGGTTACTATGTGCCCTGTTTAAGGGTCTTTAATATATCTGAGGAAGCTTAGCATGATGACAGAAAGAAGGAGCAAGTGTGGCCAAAAAGGAGAAGTGGGAAGTTACAAGTTTTGAGGCTATAAGTGCAAGCATCAAGAAGATGCAATGATGTCTTCTCTGCTGACTTGATGAAAGCCGTAGGAAGTGGGGAAGGGAAGGATTGAGAGAGCTGGGCTAAAATAGTGTTCTACAGAGCTATTCATACATTGTGAGAGATGTGAAGGGGAGTCTTACCTTGTCAATCCTGGCCAGATCATTACTATTTTTCTGCATTACAGCCAGGTCCTGGGGATAAAGCTGGCAGAAGAGGCATTTTCTAGCATCTCCCTCCATGTCTGATGACTGATTTGTCTTGGCTTCTGTTGCCCATTCATTGGGAGGAGGATCTCCTTCGTGCTGCTCACTTGTTCAATCGGCACTTTCACTGCTGCATCAGAGAATCTCACGGCCCTGTTGGAAGTCAGCCTGCTGCTGGATAATCTGTTGCCTAGGACAAAAAACACTTCCGCTTTAAGACACTGGTGTATGATCTATCAGGGAACACTACTTAGTGATCAGAAGTGAAAACTTTTGTGAATTTTCCACTCCCTGGCACAGGTGCACTGAATTCTTTTATTCTTCCATGGTATGTGGGCATCACTGGCAAGGCCAGCATTTGTTGCCCATCCCTAATTCCTTTGACAACTAAATGGCTTGCTAGGCCATTTGAGAGGGCAGTTAAGTGTCAACCACACTTCTGTGGGTCTGGAGTTATATGTACGCCAAACCAAGTAAGGACAGCAGATTCCCTTCCCTAAAGGACATTAGTGAGACAGATAGTTTATGACAATCGATGTTAGTTTCATGGCACCATTTCTGAGACTCGCTTTCAGTTCTAGATTTATGTTATTTAATTGAATTTATATTCCACCAGCTGCCATGAATTGAACCTGTGCCCCCAGGGCATTAGCCTGGGCCTCTGGATTACTAGCTTGGTGACAGTACCACTGTGCCACCGTCTCCCTTGTATTGTCATTATAATGACCCTACTGCCACCTGAGCTGAGATGCGTTGACTCATCACACACCGGGAATCAAATGTGGATCCTTCTTGGCTTGTATGAGTCAGTTCTATAGTGAAGCAATGAGCTATCTCTGTTTAATGCACAAGAGTCAAATAAGTGAGGAGAGAAAATACAACACACCCTGTTTATAGCACAAACTTTGGAAACCAATGTCAGGCAAAAGCATTTTACGTCATACATTACACCTAAGTAGGAAAGAAGAGTTGTACCGAATGGAAATGAAAACAACACATGGACCGTTATAAAGCTCTGGTTAGGCCCCAACTGGAGTATTGCGTTCAGTTCTGGTCATCACACTTTAGGAAAGATGTGAGGCTGCTTGAGAGGGTGCAGTGGAGATTTACCAGAATTATTGCAGAGATGGCCGATTTTAGTTACAAGGTTAGGTTGGAAAAACTGGAATTGTTCTCCTTCAAACAAAGGAGATTACGGGGAGATTTAATAGAAGTATACAAGAATATGACTTGCTTAGATAAGTTAGACAAGGAAAAACTGTTCCCATTAACTAATTGTACAAGGACTAGGGGACACAGATTGAAGGTTTTGGGCAAGAAATGCAGGGGGAATATGAGGAAACACTTTTATATGCAGAAGGTGGTAATGACCTGGAACTGGCTGCCCACAGGGTGGTGGAAGTGGAGACAATCAATGACTTCAAGGTGAAATTGGATGGCCACTTGAAAGAAATAGACATGCAGGGCCACGGTGATTGAGCAGGGGAGTGGTACTGGCTGAGTAACTCTGTGGAGAGCCGGCATGGATTCGATGGGTCGAATGGCCTCCTTCTGTGCCATAAATGACTCAGACTCTATAACAACTGCATTTACCAACCTCCAGTTGCAGAGAAGCTGTGAAGACTGAGATCAACATAGTGACCTCCCTCATTGCGTTTTAGACTTCCTACAGTTGATTACCACGTGGACATTTGATGGACATTTGACTTCATGAGGCTGAACCTATCTATACCTTTTTATAGTCCATTCTCTGTAACATCTGGATGATGGGGTTGTATTATTAATCCTCCACAGCATTATGCAGTACAGACACAGCACCTTAAGACTTGGATTTATAGAGCATCTTTCACAACATCAGGACGTCCTAAACCACGTTACAACCAATTAAGTGCTTCAGAAGTGTAGTCACTGTTGTAATGTAGGAAAAATGGCAACAAATTTGTGCACAGCAATGTCCCACAAACAGCAATGAACTAATGACCAGATAGTCTGCTTTAGTGTTATGGGTTAAAGGATAAATACTGTCCAGGACAGCAGAAAGAACCTCCCTGCTCTTCTTCGAAATTGGATTTTTTCCATCCATCTGAGAGAGCAGACAGGGCCTCGGTTTAACATTTAATTTGAAAGACAGTAGCTCTCACAGCGCAGCACTCCCTCAGTACGGCACTAAAATGGCAGCTTAGATCTTGTGCTCAAGTCTGATGTGGGGCTTGAACCCAAAATCCTCTGGCTTAGAGGAGAGAATGCTGCCACTGAGCCATGATTGGCACCTAAATCAGACTTGGGTAACAGAACATTGGAACAAAGACTGCTACCAGAGTGCAGCGACAGTCCAGGAACCCACTGTACTCACCTCACAATCAATATCAGTAATGACTTCAATTGTTCATTGTCTGAAGGCCTTGCTAATAGCTCAGGTGAGCTTATTACATCTGAAGCTATTGCATGGATTTAGCAATTCATTCCTAACATTCATGAACAGAGCAGTTAAGCCCTGCATTGGCACCTTCCACTCAATTACAGAGGGACTCATTAATATTGTAACTAAAGGTCAATGTTAATTGAGAATTACACTCTGAGAACAACGTGATCTTGGAATTAATGTGACTGAATGGATCATGACAAAAGGACGTGATTTTATGGAATAATAATGGAGTGTCATGAAAGGAAGGAGATGTTACACAAGTCAGAATAATACAAGACCTGGGCAAACATGTCTGTGAATGAATGAAATGTGAAACTGAAACCTTTTATACTTTGTAAAATGTGAGTAATTGATAGAGCAGCCTTTTAAGTCAGAGAAAACAGCACAATATGTGAAAAGAGCTCATTCTCTTCAGGAAAATGAACAAAAGGTTCGGGCCATCTGAATAAGTGTTATTCATTTGATTAGTGGAGCTGCATGTGTTTCATTTTGAATGTATTGTTCCATTGGATTTCATGACAGCCTGTCGATTTTAATTACTTGAAAAAAATCATGATTTTCCACCAGAATTTTCTGCTACCTCCCTTAAGATGAATAACTCATGCTATGGTTACTTTTCTGTGCTGTGGTATAATTCCATGCTATGAACTGGTAATGTGCTATAGCACAGTTCTATTTTATGGTAGCTATGGTTCCAAAGAATGGTGTGGTTCTGTATTACAGAATGGTTCTCTGCTATGAAATGGTTATCAACTATGGTACAGATCTGAACAATTATATGGCCCCAGAAATTTGCCGGGTGTAGAGTTCATTCCCTGCACCTGAATGGTGAAGCCTGAGGCTTCCCAGATATTGGGCCTTGCTGCTCATTATAATTGAGCTAGTGTGGCCTCAGAGCCTGCAGGGAAGTGGTGTGGAAAATCTGGCCATTGCTAGCATAAGCGCAAAGTAAGTGAGCTCAGGCGTAAAGGGCTGGGGATTGGGGGAGATCAAGGTAATTGGGTCCGCAGTTGTGGAGCCGGGAATCTCGTTTGTCATTATCCAATATAGAGTTTCATGCTGTGGTATGGTTCCAAGGCGTGGTATGGTAATGTGCTACAATTCCATCCAATAAACTTCCCAAACTATATTCACAGATGTCCCCTCAATCTTGCCATCTCCCAAGGATTTCCTGCACCCACGGTCTTGATCACAGACAAAGCCATCATTGACCCTCATGATCCAAACTCTCCCACACCTCCTTCCAACCCCACTTCCTTCTTGCATTTACCCCGGAAAAAAACTCTTTTCCAAGTCACTTACAACTGAACTTTCAAACTGCCTAGCCTTTAGTCTTTCAACCATCATGGTACTTCTACAGCCTCTGTTTTGCTGAACCATTCCTCCGCCTCTACCTTTGATGGCCTTGTTCCCAGTAATACATTTACTCTGGTCCATCCAGGTTGTTCCTCCTGGTGTCTCCCCAAATAAGATTTGAACACACAGAAAAAAGTATTGGTAGCTGAGTGGACCTCCAGGCCTGCTCAGCAAGCCTCCACCCCCAGTCAGGTGTGACTCCCCAGTGATGACAGGAAGCTGCTCTCCTGGAAATTCAGCCAGGATCAGCCGATATCACCACGATGAGTGGAAGCCCTGCCCCTCTGAGGCCCCTAATCAGAGAAGCCAGGCTGTGATTTTGTTGAATACGATCACCAGAACACCAGTAAAAATCTTGAAATAATAATAAAAATCGGTTTCGACCTATTGAGTTACAGTAAAACATTGGGCGTGGCAACCAAATATACGTATACGTTACAGATGACATAAAAATTTAATCAACAAGAAATATTGGTGCCACTTAATCAGTTTACCAGTTCAGAAATGGGTAACTTGCCCTTTCTAGATGCGTCCAGCTGGCAGTAACGATTGTCAAATACTGATGGGAAAAGTTTGTAAAATAAATACACTTAAAGGCATGTTCACACTGCACTAACACACCAACCTATAAACTAGCAAAAGTTGACCTACAGCTTCATGAAAATTGACGCAGCCACTAAAACACTGGCAAGTGATGAACATCCTTGATTTTAAGTGTCTGCTAAGTGAAAACAGGAGGTTGTACAGACTTTTTAAGCTGTAAGTGCACCTAACATTGCTTCATTTGCATTCGAAGAAAAATAAATAAGTAGAGAGGAAATCCAAATGTTGAAATTGATGTCACTGTTTGAGGGAGATTTGGGGCATTCTTTCCTGAAATTTAAAGAAAAATGTTTAAGAGTTATGCACTCTTGTTCATTTTAACCACTTTTTCACTTCACAATTGACTGGCTTTTAATTCAAACTAAAGGAAAAATAAAGTAACATTTGGTTTTTAGAAAGACCAACTGGCCGATCACTTACCCAAAAGTTAGTTCAACTATCACTGTCCCACATCCAAACTGACATGTCCTTGTTCACAGAGTCACTCTGGTCTCAATTTACTGAAACACTGATAGATATTAACACCCGCCCTCCCCGCCCCCCTCATGATGGGCAGGAGAGGGTGGGCGTGTTAAAAATGAAAAAAAAAACGGAGAATGCATCCTCAAACTGCCATGTATGCGCCCTTTGCAGTTTTTACAGCAGCGAGTTTCATGTTGTACGAGTGCAGGTACTTCATTAACACATTGAAATCAGTCTCCCACAATGCAATAAGAAGGTGAAAAGACAAGTCATAGAAATTCTTGGGTGCTGGGTCTGGCAGGGGTAACAGCCAGAAATTTCATTCTCTGCCCTAATCAGGTAAATGGTGTGGACGAGGGTAATGCTTCAGGTGTGGGTGAAGGGGTCAGGTGGATGTTCAGTCTGACTCATTATTTACCTTAGGTGTAAAAGGAGGCTGATTGGATGGCATCACCTATCAGAATTGCCATTGCTCCTGCCTCCTTTCCCCTTGTACCTGGGACACCTTAGCAAAATACTTGCATCCAGGGCAATAAAGAGGCATAAGGGTTCCACAGGTGTGCACAGACCTGGACCTTGGCCCAATTGAAGATTATTGGCTGGCGCAACGAAAGTGGCACTCTTGTGATGGGGGCTGATTTCAATATGTATAGGATGGCAAACAGCTGAGAGGGAAGGGGAGTGGAAGGTAATTGAGCCAACCCCAGTAGCTACTCATCTGGGCGGATGTCAGATGCTGCATTTTTAAACCTGCCACTCTAAGTTTGACAGGAAGAGTTACCAAGGGAACAGTATTCGACAACAGGAAGTTGCAACATGCTGCTAGGGAGTTGAAATCATAGGAACTGCTAAATGATAAAAGACCAAGGGCCATTGAGCTCAACTGCTACCATCCTGGTATTTGGATGATACAATGATAATGAAGTTATTGTCTATTCAAACCTTAAACAGAAATCTCCCAATTAGCATTGCAATGGCTCAATTGATAAATGCATTGATCTGTCTGGAATTAAACCATAAAGAACAGGAAGGTCCCAGGTTTGATTGTTGATCTGTGGGGATTGAACCAGGGTGTTGGCACTGCAATTGAGCTCAGGCCTCCTCTCTGCCAGCGTCCCACTCCTGAATGATCTCTTGCTGGTAGTGTGTAGATATCGAGTGAGAGCGGGGTTGGGGGCTGGTTATGATGTCCTCTCCATCACTATCTTTAGGCTTACCCATGACAAATGGTCACTTAGGTGAGGTACTGTAGAACAGCTGAGGCACCTGTGGGACTTTAACCCGGCCTTGAGAAGGGGAGAAAATTCAAGGCAATTTTTTTTTAAAAGCATAGGTTTCTAGAATCTACTGGGTATTAATTTTTTGCAAAACATCGGGTGAATTTTAATGAACAAGCCCTGAGCTTTGCGAGTATCAGGGTTTCAGGTGGGAAGATCAGGCAGACTATTCAAATGGAAAGCCCTGTGGTTCTCATAGAGCCATAGAGAGATACAGCACTGAAACAGGCCCTTCGGCCCACCGAGTCTCTGCCGACCATCTACCACCCATTTATACTAATCCTACATTAATCCCATTTCCCTCTCACATCCCCACCTTCCCTCAATTCTCCTACCACCTATCTGCACTAGGGGCAATTTACAATGGCCAATTTACCTATTAATCCGCAAGTCTTTGGCAGGAAGAAACCGGAGCACCCGGATGAAACCCACGCGGTCATAGGGAGAACTTGCAAACTCCGCACAGGCAGTACCCAGAACCGAACCCGAATTTGAATTTTTGTTACATGCTCCTGCTCCTACAAGGAGGGCAAGTTTATAAATGAAGAAAAACACGAGTACAGCTCGGAAAGGGTTGATTTGGACCCCATGTTTAAATGTATGTCGGATTACTTTATCATCAGCTAGCATAATATAAAAATACTCCACTTCAACAGCAAACTCTCTGTTGGTTGACAGGTTCTATCGCTCTAGTAATTATGAAACCACTTTGAGTAGAAGCTGTGATAACTGGGTTTTTTTCATTATGAATCAAGCCAGGCAGCTCTTTTCCTGGTACCTTTTTTTTGTGGCTGTTATCAGCCAATGACAGGTGACGTGTGCTCAGTGTGTGAAGCCTCGCAATCCATCCCACTTCAGCTATGACATTCATTGTAGCCTGTGCCCCTCATCTCCTGAAGTAACATCCACAGTATGCTCCAGTGTAACAATCAATTTATGACTTGAAGCGGTTGTCAGAGCTCGATTTGATATGCCTGTCATTTTTTTCCCTATCTGCTCTGCCTCTCCCTCTTGACACAAGGGTGGCTTACGGTGAGTGCATTTCAATAGCGAAGCACTGAGGCAAGTGGAGAAATAACCACTTCTACTCTGGCTCCCTTTCCCCCTCCACAGCTTTCCTGTGCTGCACCAGAGGGGTTTATCATTAGTGCTCTGAAAGAGAAAAGCAGCAAGCTAATCCATCCTGTACAGGGTTAGGAAGTTGACAGTTCTGATAGTTCTCCCACACGGAACAGCTGACAGCCACCAGGAGTTCCCTATCAGGCCTGTAGATGGCATCAAGTTGATAATTTGCTCCTTCCAATTTTCTGAACTTCTGTCCTGAAGCAGCTAACGCTGATTTGGACACAGTTCCATAGCTCCTGCAAGCCCCCGACGCCTTAGCTAATTCATCCATTGTGAAGCCTGGATTTTCCTGAATGTCAGTATTTTAAACACCAACATTAAACCATTAATTTTAAACCAGCTATTTTGGCATGAGGACATCATAGCCAGATTCAATCCTGTCCTCACTCTAATCCAGACACAATCCAGCAAAGATCCTTGGATGATAATGAGAAACAAGAGGCCTGGCTGTTGTTTTTTCAATACATTCATAGGTACGAAGGCTAGGTGCAGAGCTCCAACTGATGACCCAACTGGAATCATCATTCTTTACTTTTATACTATGTTTCAGTACCACATTGAACCTAGTATTGATAACACTCAAAAATCACATACTGGATTTGACAGCCCCCACCAACGTTGGGGCTTGTGGCGGGGGTGGGGAGGGGGCAGAAAATGCCTGCGGGAGAGGCCTGCCACACTCCCCAATGCCAGGAAGGCCCGGACCCATATTGCTGCCAATGGCAAGGCCCTGTGGCGGCTCCACCCCCCCCCACCCCCCCGCCACTCAGTGACGGGAGCCAAATTTACATATTGAAAAAATGCAAATGAAGGAATTAACGACTTACTGCTCCCGTTGTCAGTTCCACTCCGATATTGTTGCCGGTGGCCGGTATTCCTACGCATTCGGATCTGAGTAACACTGGTGGGGAGTGGGGAGCAGGTAAGTATTAGGGGCGGGAGTGCGGTCAAACTTTTCCAATTGGTGTAGGGGATGGTGGTAAGGGGTAAAGATTACATTTTGTGAACGTTGTGGGGGTGGGGGGGAAGGTCAGGTGCATAAGGTAGGTATTTTGGGGGGAGAGGGCAAGGAATTAAATGTATGGTTGTTGGGGTGGTGGGAGAGGGTCTAGATCAATACATTTTATTTTTTACAACACATTTCCCTTTAAAAATTTAAATAGTAATGTAGGGCTTGAAGCCCTCTAAAAATGGCGTCGGCACCTGCGCAGTGACACCTGATGCCGTTGCCGAGGACGGACTGCCCGCCCACTCCACATCATCAGTGGTGGGGGGGTGGGGGGGCAGTCCACCCCAACCATTTAAATGAGCCACCGCGCTAAATATCACGACGAGTGGACCGCCATCTAAGAAGCTCACCACCGACATCAGCGGCGAGCATATAGAATTCAGCCCCACAGCAGACTGAGTCTGTTCCCATCTTTATATGCTTACTGTGCCTATCTGGCATGCTGAACAAACAACTCTTAACTCCCCCCCTCTTTAGCATCTAGAGAGCCCATGATGCTCTCAAACATCAGGTTGCCTGACATGGAAGGTGCAAACACTATCCAGATGGCCATTGCAGAAGGACAACAGGGACTGGCACTGAGCCATATATTTGTGCTGTTGATGTACAGAGCCTATCGTAATACTCATTTGCCTTATAGGTTTACCCATTTAGGAAGAGACTTTGCTGTCCATCTGTTGCATGCAGCACACTCTCGGCTTTGCATTCCCTTGTATGTAATTCAGTTGTAACTATGCATGTTCCAGTATTTCACATACTCCTAGTTATGGGCTATTGTATATAACGTATACTGAGCTATGGGCTATACTTTTCTTAACAGATGCATACCTATGTGCTATTACAAGTTACAGATTCCTAGTTATGTTATACACAACATGTAACATCCTACAGTTGTATGTTATTCCTGTTTTTTACTCACCCTGACTCTCAGTATGATTTGCAGTAAAAATTTCTACCCCTGTCCCAAACATTTAAGTATGAAAGATCAGCCACATGCAGCAGAGCAGTAATATTGAGTTCTGCATCATTCTGGTTCATTCACAATAAATAGGAGCTGGTGATTGTCTCAACACCTTTTGAAGCATTTCAAAAAGACCTCTTGGGGAAAGAGAAAGGTCAGAGCAGTGATGCGCTGCTAGAAGATGGCAGGAAACACAAAGCCATTGTAGCTGGACAACAGCACCTACAAGCACAAGGTGCAGCCGACAGTATCGGCACAATAACCAGGTCGCAAAAAGCAAGCAAACTGTGTGGTAAGTGTGGTTTATCCCACTCACCGTGAAATTGTCCTGCATTTCAAGACCTATGCAATGTGTGCGATGCAAAAGGAAACTGGCCCTGCCTATACAAGAAATCTGGCTCCAAAGGTGCAGCCAGAAGTCACAATAGGACACAAACAAACAGTAGACAGGCGCAGCAACATAGCAACAGCAGTAAGGAGAATGCTAGACAGCTGAGGAAATGCAAGCCGATACACAAAGTCTATGGTGAAATAGACCCAAGACAAGCCTCAGAGTGGAGCAATTCTCAGCCAGAAGAGGAGCAGGCATTTCAGATTGTGAACCTAACACATTGGGCTGCATTTTACCAAGCCCTCAATGTCATGATCCGTGGTGAGTGGGGCCTGAAGATGGATCCGGATGAGGTCTGCCACGGACCTCGACGCCGGGTGAACCTGGCTGATCCTGCCGGTGATGGCGAGGCTCTGTGGTGGCCCTCCCACCGCTGGGCAACAGGACCGCAATTAAAATATTCAAATTAATAAAATGAATACATTTACATAGACTTGCCTCCAATCTGGAGGGCCCACCATGATTTTCGGTGTGGTGGCTGGCACACCTGCATCTTCAATTTCTCGTCCGGGGAAAGGCGGTGCCATGCTGGTGGGGAGGGGTGAGGAGGTAAGATTTTCAGTGTGGGGGTGTGGAGAGACGGGGTTAAATGCAGGTAATGGGTGTAGATGATGGTGGGAAGGGTTGAACTTCAACATTTTGTGCAGTTTGGGGGGGCCAAGGTCAGATGGAAAAGGTAAGTGTTTTGGGGGAAAGGGCAAATAGTTAATGTAATCATTATTGGAGGTTGGGTAAGGGGTTTAAAAAATGTATTTATTTAAGTTTGGCGGGGTATGTGTTTCAAAATTTAAGTTAGGAGGTAGGGCTGGCTGCCCTTTAAAAAGGGCACCAGCACCTGCGCACAGCCAGCTGACGCCATTGCCGGGGACGAACAGCCTGCCCCCTCCACAAGATTGGGGATGGGGAGGGACAGGCTGCCCTGGCTGTTTAAATGAGTCCCCACGCTTGAGATTGCAGCGACTCTTTGGTGTGCCATTTTAGAGCTCGCGGCCGAAATCAGTGGCAGGTTCTTAAAATCCAGCCCATTGAGTGGATGAAGTCAAACAACTGGAAGCTTTTTCTACTATTAACATCATGTGCCCAAAGAAAGGTGGCAAACACACACTCAGGATTGAGATTGACACAGGAGCTCGTGCAAATATCCTACCAGTCCGAATCCTGAAGGATATAGGAACATAGGAGCAGGAGTAGGCCATTTAGTCCATGGAGGCTGCTCCGCCATTCAATGTGATCATGGCTGATCATCCACTTCAATGCCATTTTCCCACACTATCCTCATATCCCCTTATGTCATTTGTATTTAGAAATCTGTCAATCTCTGCTTTAAACATACTCAATGACTGAGCATTCACAATCCTTTGGGGTAGAGAATGCCAAAGATTCACAATCCTCTGAGTAAAAAAATTTCTCCTCATCTTTGTCCTAAGTGGCAACCCCTTATTTTGAAATTGTGTCCCCTGGTTCTAGACTCTCCACCAGGGGAAACATCTTAGCTGCATCTACCCTGTCTATCCCTTTTAGTATTTTTTAGGTTTCAGTGAACTCACCTCTCATTCTTCAAAACTCTAGAGAATACAGGCCCAGTTTCCCCAATCTCTCTTCATAGGACAATCCCGCCATCCTGGAAACAAGTCTGGTGAATCTTCCTTGCACTCCCGCAATGGCAATAATATCTTTCCTAAGGTAAGGGGACCAAAACTGCACACAGTACTCCAGGTGCAGTCTCACCAAGGTTCTATACAATTGAAGCAAGATTTCACTACTCCTGTACTCAAATCCTCTTGCGATAAAGGCTAACATACCATTAGCCTTCCTAATTGCTTGCTGCACCTGCATGTTAGCTTTCAGTGACTTATTGACAAAGACACCCAGGTCCCTTTGTCTATCTACACTTTCTAATCTCTTGCCATTTAAGAAATACTCTGCACATCTATTCCTCCTACCAAAGTGAATAACCTCACATTTTTCCACATTTTATTCCATTTGCCACATTCTTGCCCACTCACTAAGTCTTTCCAAATTCCCTTGAAGCCGCTTTGCATCTTCCTCACAATACACATTCCCACCTAGTTTCATATCATCAGCGAACTTGGAAATACTAAATTTGGCCCCCACATCCAAATCATTGATATATATTGTGAACAGCTGGTGCCCCAGCACTGATCCCTGTGGTACTCCACTAGACACAGCCTGCCAACGCAAGAATGACCCATTTATTCCGACTCTCTGTTTTCTGCCTGTTAACCAATCCTTAATCCATGCCAGCATATTACCTCATATCCCATGTGCTTTACTTTTGTTAATGAACCTCCTGTGGAGGACTTTATCAAAGGCCTTTTGAAAATCCAAGTATACCACATCCACCGACTCCCCTTTATCAATTCTGTTAGTAACATCCTCAAAAAATTCCAACAGGTTCGTCAAACATGATTTCCCATTCATAAATCCATGTTGACAATGCCCAATCAGATCATTATTATCCAAGTGTCCACTTATTACATCCTTTTGAATAGATTCTAGCATTTTCCCAATGACTGATGTAAGGCTAACAGGTCTGTAATTCCTTGTTTTCTCTCTGCCTCCCTTTTTAAATAGTGGGGTGACATTTGTGACCTTCCAATCTGCAGGAACCACTCAAGAATCTATAGAATTTTGGAAGATGATCACCAATGCATCCACTATCTCCATAGCTACCTCTTTCAACACTCTGGGATGTAGACTATCAGGTCTTGGGGACTTGTCAACCTTCAGCCAATACAACCTTCATACTAATACTAATTTCCTTCAATTCCTCATTTTCCCTAATCTCTTGGATCTCTAATTCTGGGAGATTTCTTGTATCTTACTCAGTGAAGACAGACACAAAGTAATCATTTAGCTTCTCTGCCATTTCTCTATTCCCTATTATAAATTCTCCTGACTTTGCCTGTAATGGACCCACATAGTCTTAGCCAAACGTTTCCTTTTTATGTACCTTCGGAAACTGTTACAGTCCTTTTTTAGATTTCTTGCTATCGTACATTCATATTCTATTTTCCCTTTATCAGTTTCTTGATCCTCCTTTGCTGTATTCTAAAAACCTCCCAATCCTAAGGTTTACTACTATTTCTGGCAACTTTTTAGGCCTTTTCTTTTAATCTTATACAATCCTTAACTTCCTTTGTTATTCACAGTTAGCTGCCTTTACCTTGGGTTTTTTTTGTGCCTTTTTTGTGCCTAGTTGCTGTAAACTATGTAACATTTCTTTAAAGACTATCCATTGCCTATGTACTGTCATACCTTTTAATGTATGTTCCCAATCCACCTCAGCCAATTTGCCCCTCATACCTTCATAATTTCCTTTGTTCAAATTTAACATCCTGGCTTCAGATTGAACAACCTCACTTTCAAACATAATGTAAAATTGTATCATATTATGGTCACTCATCCCTAAAGGTTGTTTTACAACAAAATTATTGATTAGCCCTTTCTCATTACATAATATTAGATCTAAAATAGCCCATTCTCTAGTCAGTTCCTCAACATACTGCTCCAGAAAACTATCCCTAACACACTCCAGAAAATTGTCCTCCACAGCATTAGTGCTTGTTAGGTTTACCCAGTCTAAATGCAGATTGAAGTCACCCATGATTACAGTATTACCCATGCTACATGCTTCTCTAATTTCTTGATTAATGCCATGCCCCACACTACCACTACTGTTTGGTGGCCTATCAACAACTCCTACCAATGTTTGCTGTCCATTGTTGTTTCTTATCTCCACCCAAACAGATTCCACATTTTGTTCTTCTGATCTGAGATCCTCCCTTACTAATGTACTGATCCCATCACTTATTATCAGCACAATACCACCTCCTTTTCATTTTTGCCTGTCCTGCCTAAATGTCGAATATCCTTGAATATTCAGTTCCCAGTCTTAAGTCACCCTGTAGTCACGTTTCTGTAATGGCAGTTAGATCATACCCATTTACCTCTGTTACCCGTCTAAGAGCGAAGTCCAAAGTACGGAAAGTTCTCATCAGGGAACTCCTCTTTACTGACGATGCTGCTTTAACATCTCACACTGAAGAGTGCCTGCAGAGTCTCATCAACAGATTTGCAGCTGCCTGCAATGAATTTGGCCTAACCATCAGCCTCAAGAAAATGAACATCATGGGGCAGGACGTCAGAAATGCTCCATCCATCAATATTGACGACCACGCTCTGGAAGTGGTTCAAGAGTTCACCTACCTAGGCTCAACTATCACCAGTAACCTGTCTCTAAATGCAGAAATCAACAAGCGCTTGGGAAAGGCTTCCACTGCTATGTCCAGACTGGCAAAGAGAGTGTGGGAAAATGGCGCACTGACACGGAACACAAAAGTCCGAGTGTATCAAGCCTGTGTCCTCAGTACCTTGCTCTATGGCAGCGAGGCTTGGACAACGTATGTCAGCCAAGAGCGACGTCTCAATTCATTCCATCTTCGCTGCCTCCGGAGAATACATGACATCAGGTGGCAGGACCGTATCTCCAACACAGAAGTCCTCGAGGCGGCCAACATCCCCAGCTTATACACACTACTGAGTCAGCGGCGCTTGAGATGGCTTGGCCATGTGAGCCGCATGGAAGATGGCAGGATCCCCAAAGACACATTGTACAGCGAGCTCGCCACTGGTATCAGACCCACCGGCCGTCCATGTCTCCGCTTTAAAGACGTCTGCAAACGCGACATGAAATCCTGTGACATTGATCACAAGTCGTGGGAGTCAGTTGCCTGCATTTGCCAGAGCTGGCGGACAGCCATAAAGGCGGGGCTAAAGTGTGGCGAGTCGAAGAGACTTAGCAGTTGGCAGGAAAAAAGACAGAGGCGCAAGGGAAGAGCCAACTGTGTAACAGCCCCAACAATCAAATTTTTCTGCAGCACCTGTGGAAGAGCCGGTCACTCTAGAATTGGCCTTTATAGCCACTCCAGGCGCTGCTCCACACACCACTGACCACCTCCAGGCACTTACCCATTGTCTCTCGAGATAAGGAGGCCAAAGAAAGGGCCTTTCAGTCAACTACCTTGTAGCGAATGCTGCGTGCATTCAGGTAGTGCGCCCTTAACCTTGTCTTCTTGACATTCTGTATTCTAAGCCTAGTTGATGCTCACCTTTGTTTCGCCTGCCTTCTGATGTCACTTGCTACTTTTCTACCTCCTGTTATCAGCTTCACTTACTTCCAACTGAGCTACCCCTCAGGTTCCCATCCCGCTGATAAGCTAGTTTAAATCCTCCCCAACAGCACTAGCAAATCTCCCTGTGAGGATGTTAGTTCCAGTCCTGTTAAGGTATAGCCCATCCATCTTGTACAGGTCCCACCTGCCCCAGAACTGGTCCCAATGCCTCAGAAATCTGATGCCCTCCCTCCTACACCAATTCTGCAGCTATGTGTTCAATCGGTCAATCCTCCTGTTCCTATGCTCACTTGCATGTGGCACTGGGAGTAATCCTGAGATTAGTGCTTTGGAGGTCCTGCTTTGTAATTTCCTTCCTAACTTCCTAAAATCTGCTTTCAGGACCTCATCTCTCTTCCTACCTGTGTCTTGGTACCAATGTGGACTACGACCTCTGGCTGTTCACCCTCCCCCAGAATTAACTAGCTTCAGCTACTCCCAGAGTGTTTGTTTACCCCTGTTTAAAATTGCAAGAAACCTAACTTACCTCTTAACTGAAACAGGAGTTTCAATTAATTGCTAGATGTAAACAAAACAACAACTAGTCTTGAGAGACTAACCTTTAAAATTCACTCACTTACCAAATTCCTTTCTTCACATTCTGTGCCCTCCAGCAGCACTTAGTACAGACTATGTACCGGGGTCATTGGAAATTAACGATACATTAATGATACAACCAACAACTGCAAAGTTAACTGCATACAATGGGTCACCTATCCCTTGCAGTGGCACACTAACAATGCGATGCAGCTATGGCAAGTCGGCATAGAAACCATAAATATTTTACCTGGTAGGCATGAGCAGACCAACAGTGGCAGGACTACCAGCGTGTAAGGACCTCAACATTGCAACTATCCACGAGGTCACCAAGGTACCCATTACAGGGTACTCGCATTGAGGCAACAACCAATGACCCACAACTGAAGCCATTGTGGAGAGTCATCATAGAAGGTTGGCCTGATATGATAAAAGAGGTGCCAGAAACCCTCAGATGCTTTTGGCCTTATAGCGATGAACTTGGTATCTCGAGAGGCGTCACGTTCAAAGGAAAACTAGTGATTGTGCCCAAAGCTCTCCGACAGGACATCTTGTCACAACTTCACCAAGGCCAGATGGGCATAGAGTGAATGAGATGACTGGGATGAGACACTGTTTATTGGCCAGGAATCAATGGTGACATTGAAAAGTTAGTGAGGATGTGCGAGGCTTGCCAGAGCCACCAGCCACAACAACGTAAAGAACCTTTACATCCTCATAAGATTCCGTGAGTCACATGCTTCAAAATCGCCTCTGATTTATTTTCCGCGACTTTATCTTAGTCACCAATTATTTCTCCAAATTTCCAATTGTCAGACAGGTAAAAGACACTTCAAGCGCAGTCGTTGCAGACACATTGAGTGCCATATTCAGTCTGTTCGGTGCACCTGAAAAAATTATTTCAGACAATGGGCCACAGTATAGGGGCAGACCCTTCAGGGATATGTCTGCCAAATGGGGTGTAAACCATGTGACATCCTCACCACATTATCCTAGATCTAATGATCTTTCCGAGCGAATGGTTCGCACAGTCAAATCACTTATCCTGAAGTGTAGGACAAGGAAACAAGATTTTCGAGTTGCCATGTTACACCTCAGAGTTACATCTATCAATATCGGCTTACCATCACCAGCAGAGATCATGTTTGGCAGACAAGTGCAAACAATTGTGCCAAGCCATTATTTGTCCAAATTCTCTGAGATGTAGGAGACACTGCTCAAAAAACACAGGAGAATGAAGATTGCGCACGACCAACATGCAGGGTGGAACTACCTCAACTACACGTAGGATAAAAGGTCAGGGTCATACACCCCATAATGAGAACATGATTACCCACAGAGGTATCCAAAGCATGCAGTGAGCCTAGGTCGTACAAGATTACAACATCTAACAGAGCAGTGTTGAGGAGGAACCGACGCCAGTTAAGAGAAGTGAGTAATGCACAGCGGCCTCGAAAGAATACACTCCAACAATGAGGGTGTGACTGAACAACAGGACAATAATCAACACATTGACAACATGTCTGCAAACCAAAAACAGCCTAGGGTGAAATCCACATCCCCAGAAGGTTATACCAAACAAGATCTAGAAGAGTTGTCAAACCACCAAAACAAAATATGAACTGTTAAGCTTCTGCATTCATAAATTTTACAATCTCTATCCCTGTAGAACTAATTTTGATGTTATCCAATTTTATGTATTTTTAGTTATAGCATATGAGATTTATCTATGCAAAGAAAAGGGATGTTGTATGATCGCTTCAAGAGTGATGTCCCTTTAAGAACTCAGTATGCCAATGAGCTAAGTGCCAGGACATAGTCATGTGACTAGAAGCCATAGTCACTCTGCAACTGTAACACCCTAGACAAAGGTTCTATATATAGCTTGCTCTATATTGTATATACTAGTTTAGCTGTTAATAAACCTTTTAGAGATCTCCCAGGAACTGGAATCCACATAACACAAAGAACACATGACACAGTTTACTATCGTCCCTAGCTTAACATCGCAGCAATTTGGATTTATTCCCAATTTCAGATCTTTTATGCATGGAGTGAAAAGCTAAGGGCTCATACTGCTGGTGCCCCTGGGAGATATCACATGTCACTGCCTGCCAATTCTCTACTTTTCAATCAGTTTCCTATAATGAGCTTGATGCATTAGGCTCATTATTACCAGCACAGTCTACAGCCAAAGCAGCTTGTTGTGAGGGGAGAGGGGAATCTAGGGATTTGATTTTAATACATCAGTTTCTTGGCTGTGATTTAGTGGAAGCTTGTCCCAGATAGCACTGAACAGGAACAACGTGACAGTATCTGTGCGTTCAATGTAATCTGAAATATGGCACCTACCTCTCTTCAGACTGGTCTCAGTCTACCCTTTAAATAATGTCGGTCACATAAGTTCCAGTATTGACTCGGCAGCGCAGCACAAACAGCAGGTGCTGCACTGCTGCTCTCTGTATTCAAACTGCGCTAATCCATTTAACAAATTGATCCCTGTTGGGAACTAACCAAAATGTCATCCCCAGGCATCAACCTCAAAGACACAGCCTACGCTTTTCCAATATAAACACACTGAAGGAGAGAATGTGAGCGAGAGCTCATTGTACTTGCAGTTTGGTAGTTATGAAGGAATTTTTTAAAAAATTCATTTGTGAGAATATTTGTGCTTATCAACATGAGGTTCTTAGTGTTAGGGAATTGCATGATGAAATGGTACTTTTTTGACTTTCGGCTCCTAGTAAGGGACACACATGTTCGAAATTCATTTCCAGTGCCAGG
This sequence comes from Heterodontus francisci, assembly GCF_036365525.1. NCBI lineage: Eukaryota > Metazoa > Chordata > Chondrichthyes > Heterodontiformes > Heterodontidae > Heterodontus > Heterodontus francisci. The sequence continues at coordinate 18,789,365 of NC_090400.1, forward strand.
GAAAGAATGGCTGGCTATCCAGTAAAGCTCCTTGAACAATGTGATTTAGCCCCATGCTCAGAAGGATACCCTCGCTTTCATTGGTATGGCATTTTTCCATTTTTCACACCTGGTCATTTCTGAGTAACATTGTCAATTAGGGTCACTTTTTTGTGATGGGCCCATGCTCATGAAGAACTGGATTAAGATTCAAAACTCACTTTGCATAGAAAACATAGAAGGCTTTCATCCCATCATTCTGGTCTGAATTTGAACCCAGATTCCAGAGGTGAAAAATACGTGCCGAACCCATTGCACCATCCAGACACACTCATGCTGAGGACCTTTTTATCTCACTTAACCCAGATGGAGATGCACATATTGTTGAAACATCAATTAACAGGAGAATATGTTAATGCAGGAACCTGGATATTCATATTAGTGACACCCAATAAATGGACATAAAGTGGGTAGAACTGGTCAGAATGAGTGGCACTGGCCTGTCATACCATTTAGCACCATATCCAATCAGATTTCACACAAGTGCCAGTAGTGCCTACCAGTGTGGTATTCATAATATTAGAGAGGTAGACAATCCTTCATGTCAGTTCCTGGGATTCCTGTGACTGGTTTTGTTGATTTATCCATCTGCTCATTTAAAATAGCCCTCCAGGGTTGCTAGGAACTGAGCTGTTTAAAATGGATTATGAAGACTATTGGCACCATATCTGAATCTTACTTTTGGGATTTTCTTTTCACTCTCTGCCCACTGAACTTGTTACCTATCTTTGTGTTAATTATTCAGATTGGCAATATTTTGGGCAACAATAGATTTCCCCCTGAGAAATCCCCTTTACATGTCTTTGTGGAGAAAGAAAAAGAGGACCAATGCAGGGATATCAGGAACAATGAGAGGGACGGATCTGCAGACATCCTCCAGTGCAGTCCAGCTGATCATGGTAGCACGTTACGTGTTGCATAACTTTGCGCAAGGCGATCTGAATTTATTGCAGCTGTTTGGAGCTGGAATGGAGGTGTTGGGCGGAGGGGAGGGTTGGCGGAGATAATGTCAGATGTGTCTGCCTGGAAATCCGACGTCATGACATTGATTCCGGATTTAATCAGCAACGGGAAAGCACCAAGGCAGCATCGCCATACCAACCCAATGGGAGTGCAATTTACATTGCTGAACAGGTAGTTAATAATACATTTGCATGCAATTGAAAGTGATTCAATGGGGGGCTTGAAATTAAGTGGACGATGGGCGGCTCTCACGTGCCTTTGGATCCCCAGCTGTTGAAAGGTAGCATCACCGAGGCAAGGCCTCAGTGCCACGACTGGAAGGCAGCCTGACCAGCACTGGATAGGAGAATGCAGGGGAACGGAGGCCATTGTCGGCCTGCAGTGCTGTACACTCTGCATGGGTGGACTTGGTCTCGGGTGGTCTGCATGTGTCGGTGTGATCGCAGGTGGCAATACCAGGTGGCCATACTGTTGGGTGATCTGCACGAGTGTCCATGTTATCGGGTGAGAGGGTTGATGCTCTGCAAGGTTGGGCACTGAGGGTCATTAGCGTGCAAGCTGAGAGGAGCAGCAAAGGAAAAGATGCCAAGGCAACTTTGTCTCTGCAAGGACAGTGCTCTGGAGGCTTACTTATCAGCTAGCATGGGTCTCATACAACCTGTCATTGTGGACTTCCGTGGCATGATGCATCGCCTCCGACGGAGGGAGGGCCAGCAGGCAGCTGTGACTCATGCCCTCTTCGTTAGGCTTGCTAGCCTCCTCCTCCCGTCTGCTAGAAACAAGACATCTCTCCTTTGTGTTACTGCCTGCAGGAGCACTTCCAGGAAGGCGTCATTGAATGGAGTGACCCTTTCTCATGATGAAGCTATTGCCTCCGTTGATGTAAACCCCTCCCTCTTAGCCTGTCTCTGCAGCCTGCTTGAATGCTGTTTATGTGCCTTTAAAAATAGCACCTTACAGCAAGTTGCCAGCACTATGACATCACCTGCCACCCTTAATTGTCTGTTCCTCGTAAAATCACTAAGAAAATCCCGCTACCCGCCTGTGCATGCCGTCAGCCCGAATATCCCCTCTCCTCGCACCCACCCCCAGCCGCTGCATCGGGTCATCCACCTGAGCAGTAAAATTCAGGCCAATATTTGTTAAATGTTCCTCCATATTCTTGTTTCTCAGCTTGCAGTTTGAGGTAGTTTAACCACCATTAAAGTTTCTTTTGTATTAACGTTCTTCTTAGAGTCATAGTCATAGAGAGATACAGCACTGAAACAGGCTATTTGGCCCACCAAGTCTGTGCCGACCATCAACAACCCATTTATACTAATCCTACATTAATCCCATATTCCCCACCACATTCCCACCTTCCCTCAATTCTCCTACTACATACCTACGCCAGGGGCAATTTACAATGGCCAATTTACCTATCAACCTGCAAGTCTTTGGCTTTGGGAGGAAACCACAGCACCCGGCGGAAACCCACGCAGTCACAGGGAGAACTTGCAAACTCGACACAGGCAGTACCCGGAACCTAACTCGGGTTGCTGGAGCTGTGAGGCTGCAGTGCTAACCACTGCGCCACTGTACCATTGTTGTTAACAATGATTAAAACAAATTTTCCTTTCAGTCTCTCCTCAAGAATATTGCAAGGCCTTGCCTCATAGATACATTTTCCTACTGCATTACAGGCCTCATTACAAGATTATACAGATTATACGATTATATTCGTGGCATTATGATTTATATATGTGTTTTGATGTGTGAGAAGAAAACTTGTCCCTTTACTTATAATTTTTCAAGCAAGTGTACCATTTCAATTTGATGTAAGTGGGTTCTTGCATTCTGTAACAATCAACACAAACAGCACAGCATTATAATCAGTAGTCAAATCCCTTGAACAAATTTAAAAGCGTATGACAATAGATGGACCCAGGGGGTTTCTCCTGCATTATAAATGACTTCCCATCTTCCATATTTTCCCTATTTCTGTATTTTCTCATCGATCTTCTGATTGTGTACCAGATGCTTTTAGAAGGCTATAGTGTGGCTTATCACTGATTCAAGACAAAATGATAGAGGTGGGATGGGGTGTCCAAACTTAACCTTTTTGAGGTCCTCTGCTTCCTCAGGGAGGTTGCTTCTCACTTGAATCCATGCTTTTCTATTGACGATAAACGTATGGCCTCCTCTTATCCTATCTTCAGATTCTAGCTGATTCGTAACAATCGTGGCCTCTTTGACTAGACTAACAAAGCCTGGATAAATAAAAGCAAAATACTGCGGATGCTGGAAATCTGAAATAAAAACATGAAATGCTGGACATACTCAGCAGGTCTGGAAGCATCTGTGGAGAGAGAAGCAGAGTTAACATTTCAGGTCAGTGACCCTTCTTTAGAACTGGCAGATATAGAAAATGTAAAAGATTTTAAGCAAGTAAAGCGGGGGTGGGGCAATCGATAACAAAAGAGAAGGTGCTGAAAGGACAAGGTCATAAAATAGCTGACCAGAAAGTTATGGAGGAAAGGCAAATAATATGTTAATTGTGTGCAGAAAGACAAAGCATTAGTACAGATAGTATGTTAATGGCTGAAAACTAAACAGCCACAAGCACAAACATGAAAATAAAACACAGTGGGTAGGCACAGTAGAAACAAACTAAAATAAAATAAACACAAAAAAGAAAAAAGAAAAAGAAAAAATAACTAAAAATAAAAGTAAAATGGGCCCATCATGTTTCCTTTTGTTTTTTCTTCTTTGTGTTAATGTTATTTTAGTTTGTTCAGTTTGTTTCTACTGTGCCCACCCACTGTGGTTTTTTTTCATTTTTGTGCTTGTGGCTGTTCAGTTTTCAGTCCATTAACACCCTATCTGTACTAATGATTTGTCTTTCAACACACCATTAACGTATTGTTTGCCTTTGTTCCATGACCAACTGGTCAGCTATTCTATGACCTTGTTCTATAAACACCTTCTCTTTTGTTATCTCTGCCCCACCCCCACTTTACTTGCTTAAAATCTTTTACACTTCTTATATCTGCCAGTTCTGAAGAAGGGTCACTGACCTAAAATGTTAACTCTGCTTCTCCTTCCACAGATGCTTCCAGACCTGCTGAGTATTTCCAGTATTTCTTATTTTTATTTCTAAAAAAGCCTAGACATGCCTTATCTTTATCAGCCTCCCTACAAATTTTCCTTGTTCTTGCTTGCTCTTTCCAGGACCTTGGTCTGTTTTTTTAATATGCTTTCTCTTTTAAAGGAGAAATTAGATCAAATTAATAAAACTATACTAACTTAATAATACCGTCAGTCATTAATATCAAACAGTGGTCTGGCAAACTTTGATACTGAAAGCAAAGGGGACGATACTTAATAGTTAATTAGTACATATGACAGCACCAAGGAGTGATTAGAAATAACAGTACAGATGGCTTCATCTCTCAAACTCATCCTCCCTTTCTTGCTGCAATCACAATATGCTCGTACAAATTAGACATCTCCCATCTGCTACCAGTTGATCTGAAGGCATAAAGGCAGTTCAGTTATGCAGAAAGGTCATTCCAGATAGAACTTTGGTAATTTAACCCTTTCAAGCCTAGCCACCTCAACTACCCTTCGAAGCTTACCCTGTCTTAAGGATCATAGGACCATAGGAATTAGGAACAGGAGTAGGCCATTCAGCCCATCGAACTTGCTCCGCCATTCAAAGAGATCATGGCTGATCATCCACCTATACGCCTTTTTGGGGGACAAACTACCTCCAATTCTCCACTCAATCGTATTTCTTAAACTTCTGCAGACCACTCACTAATTCTAAGTTCTCAGCATATCAACCAAGTCTTCTAAGCATATTTATCAAGCAACAAATCATGTAACAGCAAAGAATATTATAATACTTTTAACAGAAAGCCGCAGTTTACCATAAAATCAAGAAACAATGGACTTAAAAAATTCCCCAGCTCTCCTTTTACCAAGATCCTGCTTGTGGATAATTCTTGCAAAGTATTATTTCCGCCTCACACACATTGAAGGTAGCTGCTCATACTGAGGATACATCAGCTCCTACTGAGGATAGCTGCTCATATTGAGGACAGAACTCCTCACATTGGGGACACAGCTCCTCACATTGAGGACACAGCTCCTCACATTGGGGACAGCTCCTCACATTGAGGACACAGCTCCTCACATTGGGGACACAGCTCCTCACATTGAGGACACAGCTCCTCACATTGAAGACACAGCTCCTCACATTGGGGACACAGCTCCTCACATTGAGGACACAGCTCCTCACATTGAAGACACAGCTCCTCACATTGGGGACACAGCTCCTCACATTGAGGACAGAGCTCCTCACATTGAGGACACAGCTCCTCACATTGGGGACACAGCTCCTCACATTGGGGACACAGCTCCTCACATTGAGGACAGAGCTCCTCACATTGAGGACACAGCTCCTCACATTGAGGACACAGCTCCTCACATTGGGGACACAGCTCCTCACATTGAGGACAGAGCTCCCCACATTGGGGACAGCTCCTCACATTGAGGACAGCTCCTCACATTGAAGACACAGCTATTCACATTGAGGACAGCTCCTCACATTGAAGACACAGCTCCTCACATTGGGGACACAGCTCCTCACATTGAGGACAGCTCCTCACATTGAGGACACAGCTCCTCACATTGAGGACAGCTACTCACATTGAAGACACAGCTCCTCACATTGGGGACACAGCTCCTCACATTGAGGACAGCTCCTCACATTGGGGACACAGCTCCTCACATTGAGGACAGCTCCTCACATTGAGGACACAGCTCCTCACATTGAAGACACAGCTCCTCACATTGAGGACAGCTCCTCACATTGAAGACACAGCTCCTCACATTGAGGACAGCTCCTCACATTGAAGACACAGCTCCTCACATTGAGGACAGCTCCTCACATTGAAGACACAGCTCCTCACATTGAGGACAGCTCCTCACATTGAAGACACAGCTCCTCACATTGAGGACACAGCTCCTCACATTGAGGACAGCTCCTCACATTGAAGACACAGCTCCTCACATTGAGGACAGCTCCTCACATTGAGGGCAGCCCCTCATATTGAGGACATAGCTCCTCACATTGGGACACAGCTCCTCACATTGAGGACACAGCTCCTTCTCCTGGTACTCCTCTAGGTCCTCCCTAAAGTTAGTTTACACAGCCAATCTACTGTACCATATGGTTTGTGGCACTCAGGCTTCCACATTTGGGCACCATTTTATGTTGGTATTATTTATGAGTTTTGCATGTCCCAGGTGGCTGTTGGAGGTTCTGTGGACCTGAATCAGCCTTTGCAGAAACGTACAAATACACGATCTCTCATAGAGATCATTTATCGAAGCACGACCTCATGGATTATGTAAGAAAACACAACTGGACCTGTCGTGGAGCCTTTAAATGCCCGGTGGCCAAACCAACTGTCACTTGAGGTCCGTTGAATCTTTAGACGTCCTCTTTAAGTTAGACTAGGACACATTTGTCCTGGCCGACTGCAGTAAAGGAGATAGGTATTGTTAAATTCTTATAGTCTTTGTGTCCACAGTTCATTCATGATTTTCACATGGACATCTCGGTGATTGTTTCCTTCAGGTGTGCTTATACCCCTTGTTGTTCATTGTTGTTTCAAAGTTTATTGGGTTTACTTCATAATGCATTTCACTTGTTGAGGTTTAATGGTGTTTTATCTCACAACAGTACCATTTCTGCTGCTTCAATAGTAACTCAAGATATGTCTTTGATTACTGCCTTTTCTCGTTGGACATATTGGCCGGAATTTCACGATGAGGTGGTGACGTCGCCCACCAGCTGGAAAGCCGAGAGCGAGCTCCCCCCTGTCGGCCCTGGAAGTCTCACTGCTATTTTGCATGGAACAGGCAATTAATTGTCTGCAGTCATGGTTTCTGCTCTCTGAGACAGGATGTCCTGCCTCCAAGAGCTGACAGTCAATCAGAGGGCTGGCAGCTATTCAGTCCTAGCGGCGTCATCGGAAAGAGCCACAATGGACACTAGCCTTGGAACAGGTAAGTGGGGTCGGGTCTCGTCGGGGCCAATCGGCCAGGCTCCGGCAAAGGGGTTGGGGGGGTGGGGTGGGCAATGGAAAGGGCAGTGGCGGTGGTGGGGAGGGGTGGTGGTGGTGTTCCAGTAGGGGTGGCCCATTTTGCTGTGGGGGGGCCCCTCTGTGGGGCATATGATGCCTGATCATGTGGCCTTTGCAGCCCGCAAGGAGGCCACCAGGTATTACTGGGCGACCTCCCGAGGTGGTGAAGTGCCCATCCGACTCTGGTAAAATACCAGCCGTGGTGGGAAGAGGCCATTAAGTGTCCGACTGAGCAGAGCTTGACAGGCTGCACCCTCCAATGCGGAGTCTCCACTGCTCTCCCTGGCTCCACCATCTGCTCTTGCCCACTTTTGAAGTATGAGTCACCAGGTGAAAGCCCAACCATCTGTCTTCCTGCTCTCATTGAAGTGTGAGTTGGTGCATGATCAACATGAGTCCTGTGACACTGCACCATCAGAAGGGCTCAGCTCCACTGAGGACTCATGGTCCGCCATGTCTACCAACTCCAGATGCACAAATGAAAGCCATATGGGGGATAAACGATATGAATTAGTCCTGTCAGGGTGAGAATGTTACAAGTTATCATTATGAAGATGAACATATTTCACTCACTGTTAAACCAAATCAACATGACTAAGTGCTGCTCGACATGGCTTTATTTAATTATGATGCCAGGTAAATGGGAAATCCCCATCTCCCCATCTCCAGCAGCCAGGGATGCCATAATTCCACTCTTCTCCAGTGTCTCCGCATCTGTGCTTACCAGTTGTGTGATGGTTGGAGGGCCCCCTCCAGTTCTCTCCCTCTCCCTGGTGTTCTGTGCTGTCTTCTTCTGCAGGGATAGAAGAGATCTATGAGGGAGTGTATTAGCCTGTGTTCATGGAGTGCATTTGGTGAGAGTGACTATGAGGGAGAGGCATGACCTTGCATAAGGATGAGGTTGAGTGGGCATGGTGGCTGGAGAGATTGGGATGCGAGAAAGTGGTACAAAGAGAAGGATGGGTGTAACTGCGAGATAAATGGGTTTGAGGAATGATGTGATATAGTAGGCTTGAGAAGGCAGAGTGAGGGAGTGGGGTGATGCACACAGCAGTATGTTGGTGAATGTGGCACTGTACTCACCTTTCCTGCCCTGCTTAGGTCATGAAATCACTTCCTTCATTGAATCCAGGAGCATGGCACCACACTCCTGATGCTGACCTCCTCAGCAACTTCCAACCCACACCTTCTCACATTGAATAACTTTTCCTTCAACTCCACTCACTTCTTCCAAATAAAAAAAGTTGCTATGGGTACCCGCATGGGTTCTAGCTATGCCTGTCTTTTTGTGGGGTATATCAAACATTCCTTGTTCCAGTCCTACTCAGGCCCCCTCCCCCAGCTTTTATTCTGGTACATTGATGACTGTATCGGTGCCATTTCCTGCCCTCTGGAAAACGTCAACTTTTCTTCCAATTCCACCCTTCTTTTACCTTCATGTGGTCTATTTCCGACACTTCCCTTCCCTTCCTCGACTTCCCTGTCTCCATTTCTGGGGATAGGCTGTCCACTAATATTCATTATAAGCCCAATGACTTCCACAGCTACCTCGATTGCACTTCTTCACATCCTGCCTCCTGTAAGGACTCCATTCCATTCTCCCAGTTTCTCCATCTTCATTGCATCTGTTTTAATGATGCAACCTTCCACAATAGTGCTTCTGTTATGTCTTTCTTTCCCCTAAACCGAGGATTCCCGCCCACTGTAGTTGACAGGACCCTTGATCGTGTCCTACCCATTTCCTGCACTTCTGCCCTCACCCCTTTCCCACCCTCCCAGAACCACAATAGAGTTCCTCTTGATCTCACTTTCCACCCCATAAGTCTCCACATCCAATGGATCATCCTCCACCATTTTCATCACCTCCAGCGTGATGCCACCACTAAACACATCTTCCCTTCCAAAGGGATCATTCCCTCCACGACACCCTGGTCCATTCCTCCATCACCCCTGACACCACCTCCCCTTCCCACAGCACCTTCCCATGCGTCACCCCTGACACCTCCTCCCCTTCCCACAGCACCTTCCCATGCATCACCCCTGACACCTCCTCCCCTTCCCACAGCACCTTCCCATGCAATCGCAAGGAGTGTAACATCTGAGCTTCCGGTTGCTTGCCATTTTAATTCACCACCCTACTCTCATGCCCACATTTCTGTCCTTGGCCTGCTGCAGTGTTCCATTGAAGCTCAACACAAGCTTGAGGAACAGCACCTCATCTTCTGATTAGACACTTTATAGCCTTTGGACTCAACATTGTGTTCAACAATGTCAGACCATGATCCCCATTTTGAATGAGTTTTTTTAACCACGTGCCAGTTTTAAACGTGTTTTTCATCTTTTTGCTTTTGGACAGAGCTGTTCATTATTCTGCCATTAACAGTCTCTGTGACTAATGCTTTGTTTTTTACTACAATAATTACCACTCCCTTTGCCTTTGTTTCATGACATCTGTCATTTAATCTCTCCCACCCTCCGCCCTATCAGAGACCTTCCCTTTTGTTCTTCTTCCGCCCCTCACCCGTTTTCACTTTCTCAAAACCTATTACATTTCTAACCTTTGCCATTTCTGATGAAAGATTACCTGAAATGGTGGATGTAGTGTATTTAGATTTTCAGAAAGCTTTTAATAAGGTCGCACACGAGAGGTTAGTAAACAAAATTGGAGCACATGGGATTGGGGGGTATATGCTGGCATGGATTGAGAGCTGGTTAATGGACTGAAAACAGAGGGTAGGAATAAATGGGTCATTTGCAGGTTGGCAGGCTGTGACTAGAGGGGTACTGCAAGGATCAGTGCTTGGACCCCGGTTATTCGAATGGCCTCTTTCTGTGCCATAAACCTTCTTTGATTCTATGATTTGGATGTGGAGAATAAATGTAATATTTCCAAGTTTTCAGATGACATACAACTAGGTGGAAGTGTGAGTTGTGAGGAGGATGCAAAGACCTTCAAGGTGATTTGGTGAGGCTAAGCAAGTGGACTAAAGTTTGGCAGATGGAATACAATGTGGAGAAATAGGAGGTTATCCACTTGGTAGGAAAAACTGACATGCAGAGTATTTCTGAAATGCTGAGAGGCTAGGAAGTGTTGAACTTCAAAGGGACTTGGGTGTCCTTGTTCGTGAGTCACTGAAAGCTAACATGCAGGTACAGCAAGCAATTAAGAAGGCAAATGATATGTTGGCCTTCATCACAAGAGGATTTGAATATAGGAGTAAAGATATCTTACTGCAATTATATAGCGCCTTGGTGAGACCACACCTGGAATATTGTGTGCAATTTTGGTCTCACCTAAGGAAAAATATACTTGCCATAGAAAGAGTGCAACAAAGGTTCACCAAACTAATTCCTGGGATGGAGGGATTGTCCCATGGAGGAAAGATTAAATAGACTGGGCCTTTATTCTCTGGAGTTTAGAAGAATGAGAGGTGATCTCATTCAAACGTACACAATTCTTACATGGTTTGACAGGCCAGATGCAGGAAGGTTGTTTCCCCTGGCTGGGGGTCTAGAACCAGGGATACAGTCTTAGAATAAGGGGTAGGCCATTTAGGACTGAGATGAGGAGGAATTTCTTCACTCAGAGGGTGGTGGATCTTTAAAATTCTCTGCCACAGAGGGCAGTGGAAGCTCAGTCGCTGAGTATGTCCAAGACTGTGATCAATCGATTTCTACATATTAAAAACATCAAGGGATATGGGGATAGTGCAGGAAAATGGTGTCGAAGTAGATCAGCCACGATCTCATTGAATGGCAGAGTGGGCTCAAAGGGCTGCATAGCCTACTCCTGCTCCTATTTCTTATGTTCTTATGTTAACTCTGTTTCTTTCTCCACAGATGCTGCCAGACCTGCTGAGTATTTCCAGCACTTTCTGTTTTTTTTTCAGATTTGCAGCATCCGCAGTATTTTGCTTTTATCCAACCACAGCTTCTTTGTATCAGCAGCTGGCTCCTTCCTCCCATTGCTAGGGCAGAGAATCACCCTTTGGCTCTTCATAGCCTCCAGCAGTGCATCCAGGGAGGCATCATTGAAATGGGGCACAGCTTTTGCCTGTCTCAACTCCATTGCAACATTTCTAGTCCCCCGACAGCCAGCTCCAACTCCTTCAACTTGCATCTTTGGATTGCCCCTTTAAATACTGGAGTTAAGATTGTGTCATATGGGTCGACACCAGGCTTGCTGCAGCTAATTGGATGGGAAACTTGGAGGGAAAATGATGAGGTGGCTGAGTTAAAAGGCCACTGACGGACACACTTAACATATTTCTGTTTTCCCACCTATTATCAGCTATCCCCCCTCTCCCAGCACATCTGCACATCATAATCCAGCTCAAGATGTCTCTTATTGTGAAGAATTGTACGTATTGATAATTGACCTTTGGAGATCAAAATGTTTTGTTGGCAGTGATCGTTAGGGTGGGAGTGTCATAGATGGGCAGAAGTCTGTGTGTGTTTTGAACCAGGTCAAAATATTCATGTAGCATCTGCAGCAGCTGATGGTTCGCCCCCATCCTTCTCTTATCAGCCCACCCCTCCCTCTAATGAAAGTGTATTTTGGAATCGTTCTGCAGGTCCAGGGGGCTGGGGGTGACAGAAGACTGCTTGGTACATCTAGCCTTGATTGAAAGCTGGATACATTCTTACATTAGGAACAAAAGCATTATCCCCACACTGGGTTGGCTCTGTCCTATTTTGAAGCAAGTTTATCTGGGGCTGAATTTTATGATAGCAGTTGAAGTCCCACCACCGGGGCTGAAAGTGGGCACAAGCCTGCTTCAGCTGGCGGCTGGACCTGGGGAGGTATAGTCATGCTGGTGGCCAATTAAGTGGCCACTGCTGGAGCAGCCGTCCCGATTAAGAATGGCAGCTCTGCCTGAGAACTGTCAACCCAATCAGAGGACCGGCAGCTCAACCGCCTCAGCAGGGGCACCACTAGCACTGGCTATTGCTGGGGCTGTACCTGCAGGATGAAGGTGCATTGATGGCCGTGTACCATCGAAGGCAGGTGAATGAGGTTTGGAGCCGTCGGGTCCGGACAGGCAGGCACCCTCGATCCAGGCGGGAGTGTTTGCTGAGTGCAGAGGAGGAGTGGTTGTCACAGAGGCAGCCATTGTTACCAAGAAACTCTTCCATGGGCCATGGACTGTCCAAAAAGGAGGACCCCTGCAGCCAGCTGAGAGTCCACCAGGTTGCACTGGACAGTCTCCCCGTGTGGTAGAAGCCCGCCCCCTCCACCAACCCGCTGCTGGCAAAATGTCCACAGGGATGGGAAGAGGCCCTTAATTGGTCACTTAAGTGGCTCAATTGGGCTCCAGATGGGCAATATGTCTGCCAGCTTTCCCACCGCTGGCAAAATGGCATGACAGTGGGAAGACATTGGGCACGTCCTCAACGCCTTCTGGTAGCCGTCCCACTTCCCAGCCAGTCACCCACAGGCCGGATAGAATTCTGGCGTTGATTTTTTTCAGCTGTTATAATTGGGAGAGCTGAGAACCAGGGCTATTCATCCCCACACATTTGCCTTTATTTGAGAGGCTCCATACCACTAGTGCTGATTCATAAAATTTGCCCTATTTTGTTTTATTGGGTGCATAGATTAATGGGAGAAGCAGATCCAACCAACAGTTTTCATAATTCCACTTCTCCTGGTAGGTGAAATTATGTGGTGCGGTAGCAAGCCATATAGGCCAGGAAGATTCCAGGTTTCTTTCATGCCCTGTGGTCAGATGATCTTCACCAGAGCATTAAGTAGGGTGCTGCAATGACCCTGGACTAGGGAAAGAAGAAAAACCAGCTAAGGTTTGTGCTCCTGATCCCAATCCATTGGCTCCTGCTGGAAAGTGTTCCTGTGTGGGTAATAATTGAGGACAATGTCACCTGCAGTCTGTGTTCACAAATTGGAGACAATTAGAATTAGAACATTACAGCGCAGTACAGGCCCTTCGGCCCTCGATGTTGCGCCGACCTGTGAAACCATCTGACCTACACTATTCCATTTTCATCCATATGTCTATCCAATGACCATCCAATGACTATCCAAAGAGATACAGATTTCAGGGGCTTCATATGTACTAGCAATTGCAGGCTACCTCATGTCACCTATGGTGTCTTAGAAAGTCAAAAGTAGCATAAATGCTTCATGCTGTAGAAGAGCTGTTCCTGATTCAGATATTATGTGGATATCACTGAACAGACAATATAACCCTTTGGCAGCCTGCCTTGAGAAGCAGGAACAGCAAAAAGATACCAGCATGCTAGAAAGTGTAGCCAAATGTCACAATTCCTTGAGTATGTGCTGCGCAGGAGAACTTCATGTAGTATAAGGGTATCAAAGGGTTAATCTTGAGAGAATGTAAAGATTACTGCCCACCGGGATAAGGTAAGAGATCATGTGGGAGAGACTCAAAAATAGTTACAGTGTGGCTTTTGAAGGAGAGACACAGGCTCGCCTCGAGTTTATAAGGTTACTATGCAATAAAGATTAATATTTAAAGCCTACAGTGTAAGAACCTCTCTGGCTAGACTCATAGAAACATAGAAACATAGAAAATAGGAGCAGGAGTAGGCCATTCGGCCCTTCGAGCCTGCTCCGCCATTCATTATGATCATAGCTGATCATTCAATTCAGTAACCTGTTCCGGCTTTCTCCCAATATCCTTTAATCCCTTTCGTCCCAAGAGCTATATCTAACTCCTTCTTGAAAACAAATAATGTTTTGGCCTCAACTGCTTTCTGTGGTAGTGAATTCCAGAGGCTTACCATTCTCTGGGTGAAGAAATTTCTCCTCATCTCAGTCCTGGAAGGTTTACCCCGTATCCTTAGACGATGACCCCTGGTTCTGGACTCCCCCACCATCAGGAACATCCTTCCTGCATCTACCCTGTCAAGTCCTGTTAGAAATGTATAGGTTTCTATGAGATTCCCCCCTCACTCTTCTGAACTCCAGCAAATATAATCCTAACCGACTCAATCTCTCCTGATACGTCAGTCCTGCCATCCCAGTCTGGTAAACCTTTGCTGAACTCCCTCGATAGCAAGAGCATCCTTCCTCAGATAAGGAGACCAAAACTGCACATAATATTCCAGGTGTGGCCTCACCAAGGCCCTGTATAATTGCAGCAAGACATCCCTACTCCTGTACTCGAATCCTCTCGCTATGAAGACCAACATGCCATTTGCCTTTTTTACCACCTGTTGCACCTGCATGCTTACCTTCAGCAACTGGTGTATGAGAACACCCAGGTCTCGCTGCATATTCCCCTCTCTCAGTTTATCGCCGTTCAGATAATAATCTGCCTTCCTGTTTTTGCTACCAAAGTGGATAACCTCACATTTATCCACATTATACTGCATCTGCCATGCATTTGCCCACTCACTCAACTTGTCCAAATCACCATGAAGCCTCTCTGCATCCTCCTCACAACTCACCCTCCCACCCAGTTTTATGCCATCTATCAAGTTGGAGATATTACATTTAGTTCCCTCATCTAAATCATTAATATATATTGTGAATAGCTGCAGTCCTAGCATCGATCCCTGCGGAACCCCACTAGTCACTGCCTGCCATTCGGAAAAAGACCCGTTTATTCCTACTCTTTGTTTCCTGTCTGCCAACCAATTTGCTATCCATCGGAATACACTACCCCCAATCCCATGTCCTTTAATTTTACACGCTAATTTGGGACTTTGTCGAAAGCCTTCTGAAAGTCCAAATACACCACATCCACTGGCTCCCCTTCATCAACTCTACTAGCTACTTCCTTGAAAAATTCTAGTAGATTTGTCAAGCATTATTTCCCTTTCGTAAATCCATGCTGACTCTGTCCGATTCTACACTGTTCTCTAAGTGCTCTGCTATAAAATCTTTGATAATGGACTCTAGAATTTTCCCCACTACCGACGTCAGGCTGACTGGTCTATAATTCCCTGTTTTCTCTCTACCTCCCTTTTTAAATAGTGGTGTTACATTAGCTACTCTCCAATCTGTAGGTACTGTTCCAGAGTCTATAGAATCTTGGAAGATGACCACCAATGCATCCACTATTTCTAGGGCCACTTCCTTAAGTACTCTGGGATGCATACCATCAGGCCCTGGGAATTTATCGGCCTTCAATCCCATCAATTTCCCCAATACCATTTCTCTACTAATACTGATTTCCTTCAGTTCCTCCCTCTCACTAAACCCTGTATTCCCCAACATGACTCTATATGGTGGCAGCTTAAAGAACCAAATTGATAACACTTCAGTCAGAATATCATGGGTTTGCCTGGAAAATGTCCTTCATGTAGAATGATCACTTGGGTGAGATCGTAGAGGGCAACTCGTGTCTCAGGAGGAAGACTGATATTCAGGAAAGGGGGAGAGAAATGGAAGATTTCTAACCAGTAAACTTTTGAACAAGTAAAATAGTCATTTGTTTAGAGAAATTAGCATTAATCAGACACCTCCAGGATCTGAAGTTGCACAGAATGCAAAAGGATTAAAAATAAATCAGAAGTGACAAATTTGATTAAAGAAACTTGGAGTCTTACTAATGACTATTTAAAGGCTATTTATTCTATCATGTGCAAGAGCTGGAAGATCTGCACACCCACAGAGAAATGAATTTCATTTTGAAAGGTTTATTACAAATGTCGCAACATGACAGCAGAATTGGACAAGATTGTATGTGAAAGTTAATGAGATAGGAATGCTGACTATCTTCCCCCCCGACTTCTTCTTTACATTAGAATTCGGTGGCTGCTGGTCACATCACTGAATATCAATTGTCAGTTACAGTAACTCTTGATGATCAGCTGAGACCAGGAAACAGGAGACAGGAAGTCTTCAGGTTGTCAAGACTGTAAGCAACCTCTATCCCACAAGTGCCATTATTCATAATCACAGATCTATCCAATTAACTGGAGTTAGTTCTTCCCGAGACATCCTGCCTTGTGAAGCAGAATCCACAGCACCGGAACAACATAAAAGCCAAGGAATTAATGTGTACAATATGAGCATAGCAATTCTTAATGCATTGGTGTGATGCAATTTTGTTTGCAATATTAATGAGTCAGTTAACATGTTTGCTTTAAATAAAATGATACAGAGGACCTGGTGAGGAGACAATGAGCAGATTCCAGATTCACAATGACTGCAAGCAGATTTTTGATTTATCTCCAGATTTTGTTTTTATTTGAGAACAGTTACAGCTTGACTTTTGAAGGAGACACACAGATTAGTGTGGAGTGTATATAGTTACTGTACAATAAAGATTAATGTTTAAATATGACAGTGTAATAACCTTTCTGGCTAGACTCTATACAGTGGCACCATAAAGAACTAACAACACTTCAGTCAGAAAATCATGGGTGTTTGCCTGAAACTGTCCTCCATGTAGAATGATCAATTGGGTGAGATAGCGGAGGGCTAGGCCAGCATTTATTGCCCATCCCTAATTGCCCTTGAGAAGGTGGTGGTGAGCTGTTTTCTTGAACCACTGGAGTTTGTCTGGTGCGGGTACACCCAAAGTGCGTTAGAAAGGGAGTTCCAGGATTTTGATCCAGCGACAGTGAAGGAATTGCGATATAATTCCAAGTCAGGACGGTGTGTGACTTGGAGGGAAACATGCAAGTGCTGGTGTTCCCATGCACCTGCTGTCCTTGTTCTTGTAGATGGACGAGGTCACAGGTTTGGAAGGTTCTCTCGAAGGAGCTTGGTGAGTTGCTGCAGTGCAACTAGTAGATGGTACACACTGCTGCGTCAATGGTGGAGGGAGTGAATGTTCAAGGTGGTGGATGGGGTGCCGATCAAGTGGGCTGCTTTGTCTTAGATGGTGTCAAGCTTCCTGATTGTTGTTGGAGCCGCACCCATCCAGGCAAGTGGACAGTATTCCATCACAATCTTGACTTGTGCCTTGTAGATGGTGGACAGACTTTTGGGAGTCAGGAGGTGAGTTACTTGTCGCAGAACTCCCAGCCTCTGACCTTCTCTTGTAGCCACAGTATTTACATGGCTGCTGCATTTCAGTTTCTAGTCAATGGTGACCCCCAGGATGTTGATAGTGTGCGATTCAGCGATGGTAATGCCATTGAATGTCAAGGGGAGATGGCTAGATTCTCTCTTATTGAAGATTGTCATTGCCTGGCACTTGTGTGGTACGAATGTTACTTACCACTTATAGCCCAAGCCTGGATGTTGTCCAGGTCTTGTTGCATATGGACACAGACCGCTTCAGTATCTGAGGAGTGGCAAGTGGTACTGAACATCGTACAATCATCAGTGAACATCCCCACTTCTGACCTTATGATGGAGGGAAGGTCATTGATGAAGCAGTTGAAGATGGTTGGGTCTAGATTTGAATTTATGAGCTGGGATTGAGAATTTATGAGATGGTGAAGAGAGGGAGATGCTGATGAGCAGCTGATCAGATGATGGTGTTAAGGAGATGATGAGATAATCGTAATGAGAAGACAAAGTCATGATGATATGGATAAGAATGATTGAATGAGGAGGAGACATTGAGATTGTGATAAGACAATGACAAGATTTCATACTTACAGTCTACTAGCTGTGTTATTTATCTATTGTTTTTATTTATCTCCAGATTTGTCTATGAACTGGAATTGAAAACTGATGAAATAGTTTGGAAATTTTGAGGAAAGTACGCTGCTGATTAGGATGGAATGAGATAAAGTGTTTCATATTTGCAATGTCAGAAACACTCATCTTCAGATGTGAATTTGTAAGTTGCAGTTTGGAATTATTGAGAAACTGGAGAGAGGGTGATGAGGTAATGATGAAATGATAGTAAGTAGATAATTATGAGATGATAAAAAAATGATGAGAAAATGATGTGGAATGATAAGGTGATTTGGGGAGAGTCAAAGTACATGAGGACTTGATAATAATATGCTGAAATTAAGAGATGACAGAATGATAGAAAGATGACGAGATGTTGAAATGATAAAGAGATGATAATAAGGAGGTAGCGAAGAAATGATGAAATGATGATTGTATGGGCATATGAGGAGGTGATAGAAGATTAGGGAGACAATGAGAAGATGCTGAGATGATAATAAGGAGATAATGAGTGAATAAAATGCTTGAATTCCTTTGAAATGTATTTATCAAGGACAAACACACCTAAATGTCAAGCTAGCTAAAATATAGAGCAAGACTTTTGGTTTTTATTGGAAATTGTCATCCACTTTGGCAACTTTGCTTGCAAACTTAAACATAAATTATCCAAGCTATCTTCTGCACATAGTACATGGTTCATTATTCTGACACATCAAGTTGTATAAAAGCCACCAAATGTCTAGAATGTCTAGTCCATGTGCTCAGAAGGTATGCTATTTGCTTTTGATGAACACAGCTGAAGGGATGATAACTGGACTGGATAGAGTCAGTATTCAGATTCTGCTCATAAAACATTAAGAGTAAACAATTATTAAGCAGGCTGTATAATGAATAAGGCTCAGAGTGACAAATGGGAATGCTGCTTTGTACAGCAGTGGGTCTGTCCTGAGAATTGAGTTTTGTTTCAATACTTTTTGCAGGGTTTATTTTTATTTTATTTAGAGATACAGCACTGAAACAGGCCCTTCGGCCCACCGAGTCGGTGCCGACCAAGAACCACCCATTTATACTAACCCGACAGTAATCCCATATTCCCTACCACAAACCTACACTAGGGGCAATTTACAATGGCCAATTTACCTATCATCTGCAAGTCTTTGGCTGTGGGAGGAAACCAGAGCACCCAGCGGAAACCCACACAGTCACAGGGAGAACTTACAAACTCTGCACAGGCAGTACCCAGAATTAAACCCAGGTCCCTGGAGCGGTGAGGCTGCGGTGCTAACCACTGTGCCACCGAGGGCTCAGGAGCTCTGTTTTATATCTGACATGTGGCACATTGTGCCATGCCAAATCTTACATCAAACTTTGCCATAGCACAAAATGCTGAAAGAGACGAGGAAGGAAATTTGCGGGCATTGGTTATTATCCAAAGGAGTCCTTGAGCTTTGGTTAGTTTACACACAGCTGGAAGCAAGTGAATGGAGTAAGTATATTTAAAAGGAGTGGCAAGCCCGACACTTACAGACTCATTAGACCAACATGAATAACAGGATAAATAATAAACTTTATTCAAAGGATAGGCTTGAAGAGAAAGAAGGGACAAAAATTCTTTCATGGCAGTGTGGCAGGATGGCCACAAATTGAGCCATATCCTGTTCTAGTCATGCACCATATTTTCCAGCAATACCAGGGCCACTGGAAGATTGTGGTAATATTTGTGGGATTTTCCCATGTTTTTTGTGGAGGAACTATGTACATTCTCCTCCTCCCTACAGTTCAAAGGTATTCTTCCTCACAGAACCACTCTTTTGTTTCCCCACTGCTCCCAGTTTGCAAAGGCTGTTTTGCTTCACCCCACCTTCATTTATTCAGTCACTCGTTTTCTCCCAATTCCTCCCAGTTTAATGTGATATTCTTCTCCCTACATTCCAGTTCAAACTGGCACTCTGCTTCCTGTCCCAAGTTCATAAAGCTACTTTTCCTTCCACCTCCCTTCTTGCTGCTGCTTTTCTCCCCCACCACCCTCTCCACAGTTCATGGAGACACCCTCTCATTCAGACACTCTTCTTTTCTCACTCATTCACAGGGATATTTATTTTTCCTCTCCTTCACACAGACACAGGGGCTTTTCTCTCATTCATGGAGACTCATGTTTTCTTCCAGTTCACCCTAGCATTCTCCTCCCCCTTCAAACCACACTTATGCTGCCAGTTTTCTTCTACCCTATCTCTTCAATTCACACTGGCATGTGTCTCCCATTGCCCACTTCTTGCTTGCACTCATTTCTGATTTATTGCGGCTTCCCACTCCTTATTGCTTTACTCAAGAGATTGAACTCTGCCACTTGCTGTGGTTGGGAGCTCCTTACCTCACAAAACTATCAAGGTCTGTGAGTGCCTGTGAATAATGTCACAGAAGATAGACCAATGTGGATATATCAAACAGAGTTTCAAACATGATTGCATATTATGCTCACATCATTGATGAGTCGTATTATTTTCATTCAACAAATGCTTTTTATACAGTAGCTGTATCTGTCTGCGGTATTAACTACTGGTTTCTTTATCACCAGCACAATTCACCCTGCTCTCAAATACTGACTGTTCTTTTGTACAGGATTTGATATGCAAACAATTTAATGCATCACTGTACAGGAGACATACACAAAGCACACAGCAGCAAGGACCAGTGTTTCACCATGGTGTCTGCTGCAGATGTACAGGAATTGAATAAATGCCAATTGGGGTGCCACAATGTACATGGGATCTCGATGGCACCCAGTGCTCCTGAGCGGGATCCAAGGCAGGCAAAACTGTGTGGCAGCCAACAAGGCCACTGAAGGTAAGGGAATAATCTTTCCTCAGTGTACGGACAAGGAGGAGCTGAGTGTTCCTCCAGGTCGCACAATATCAAGTTCCACCCTCAGCTGTGAGACCTTTGGAACACCTTCCCACCCACCCAGGGTCTATCTTATTGCCAGCAGTTGTCTTGGTACTGGCTGGCACATTTCTGGGCCACTCAGACTGTGTCACCCACCCACTGGCCATCTGCCCATTTCTGCTCAAAACAGGTGAACAACTGACCAGGGGCATTCAAATGTGACTTAACAATTAAAATCTGCCTGACCTCTGCACCAAACTCCTGGGCGGGAACACAGTCCGCTTCCATCGCAAGATAAAATCTATTGTAAGATTTTTGTACATCATGCGGTGCTGCTCACGAGTAATTTATAAAGACAACATTTTATAAAGATAATGCACTACTTTATTGATACAGTGTCATTGATTTTTAGATTTAGAGATACAGTACTGAAACAGGCCCTTCAGCCCACCGAGTCTGTGCCAACCATTAACCACCCATTTATACTAATCCTACACTAATCCCATATTTCTACCACATCCTCACCTATCCCTATATTCCCCTACCACCTACCTATACTAGGGGCAATTTATAATGGCCAACTTACCTATCAACCTGCAAGTCTTTTTGGCTGTGAGAGGAAACCGGAGCACCCGGAGGAAACCCACACAGACACAGGGAGAACTTGCAAACTCCACACAGGCAGTACCCAGAATTGAACCCGGGTCGCTGGAGCTGTGAGGCTGCGGTGCTAACCACTGCGCCACTGTTTGTCCCTTTTAAGGCTACAAGGTGATATTGAGGATAACTGAAGACAGGGTAAGTTCATTTGAAAATTAATTGCTGTTCAAACTGGAACTGAAAGTTCTGGTTTGGTTTGTGGCAAAACCATTTCAGGACAATCAGACATTTTGGTATTTTGCGCTCCCAGGGAGTTTTTCATACAATGCAAACGACTATTTATTCAAATGCGAGTCAAAAATTTGCATTAGACAGTATATGATGTCTGAGGTTTAATGGATAGGATCTGTGTGTATACATAAAGTGTTGATATATTCTTTCTTTGGCCTCCTTATCTCGTGAGACAATGGGTAAGTGCCTGGAATACACATATATGCATGTGTTTAACTGTCATGTGATACGTCTGTGTTCAACAATGAGGTATTAGGCAAGTAATAATTCTGCAGTAGGGAAATCCAGATTCAGCCAGACCTCACTTTCATCCCCAACAATCCTTAGTGATTTTGAAAGACAGTGAGACTGACAGGATATGGTCAATGGATTGGTGCCAGGTTTCTGGAAAATTCTGGTGCCATAACTCTTTCACTGTTGACCAACCTCTGCAGCCTTAGAAGTATGTACATTTTCTTTTGCGGAAAGTTATTGTACGGATTGTTAGGGAGCAAAACTGGGCTCAGTAGACCATATTTGGGCACCATGAAGCACCTTAAGGTTTCAAAATAGCATCTGCAGCATACACACACACTTCTGACGTGAAGCACACTGAACGCCATGTTGGTTGAGGGGTTTGCACTTAACGTCCAGCAGAGCAGGCAGATGATGGAGTCAGTCAGTATGCAATGCTGATTTGAACCCAGCACTCCAATTTTGGGGCTCCAAGCTCCAGCTTGTGCCCTTTCTTAACCCCACGCAGCTGAACACGATATTAAGCAGTAAGAAGATTCCCCCCACTGGCACTCTAACAGGTTAGTCACTGGCTTATTTATTCTGGGGGTTGCTAAAATTCTACACATTTTTGGAGGTTTCTCTAATTATTTCAAGTTTTAAAAGTCCACAGGGAGTGATGTGGCAGGTGTTGAAGTAATAGGCTGCCTCCAGGAAAATAGCTCCCCCCAGTCTGGCTCCCGGCAAGTGCGAGCTTGGGACTCCACTTGGTCTCAATCGGTGTCCCGAAGCCTGCGGAAAAATCCTGCCTGTTAATTCTGTTCTTCTCTCCAAAGATGCTGCCTGATCTGCTGAGTATTTCAAGCATTTTCTGTTTTTATTTTAGATTTCCAGCACCCATAGTATTTTGCTTCAGTATCAAAAATTCCAAGGAGAGGTCCCACCATCTGTGGATAACCAAAAAAGTTAAAGATAGAATCAAACTTAAAGAAAAAGCATATAATTGTGCAAAGATGGGTGGCAGGTCAGAAGATTGTACTGAATATAAAAAGCAGTAAAGAATGACTAAAAGATTAATAAGGAGGGAAAAATTAGAGTA
Organism: Heterodontus francisci; assembly: GCF_036365525.1. Taxonomy (NCBI): domain Eukaryota; kingdom Metazoa; phylum Chordata; class Chondrichthyes; order Heterodontiformes; family Heterodontidae; genus Heterodontus; species Heterodontus francisci. The sequence continues at coordinate 18,812,151 of NC_090400.1, forward strand.
TGAGAGAAAGCTGGCTAGAAATATAAAAACAGATAGTAAGAATTTCTATAGATACTTAAAAAATAAAAGAGTTAACAAAGTGAAAATTGGTCCTATAGAAAGTGAGACTGGGAAATTAATAAGGGAAAATAAGGAGATGGCAGATGAATTGACCAGGTATTTTGCATCAGTTTTCACCATAGAAAATACAAGTAACATCCCAGTATTAGCTGTAAGTCAGGAAATGGAAGGGAGGGAGGAACTCAAGAAAATTACAATCACCAGAGAAGTGGTACTGAACAAATTGTTGGAGCTGCGGGCTGACAAGTCCCAGAGTCCTGATGGACTTCATCCTAGGGTCTTAAAAGAAGTGACTAGTGAGATAGTTGATGCGCTGGTTTTGATTTTCCAAAATTCCCTAGATTTGGGGAAGGTTCCAATAGATTGGAAAATAGCTAATGTAACTCCTTTATTCAAAAAGGGAGGGAGACAGAAAGCAGGAAACTACAGGCCAGTTAGCTTAACATCTGTCGTAGGGAAAATGTTAGAAGCTATTATTAAAGACGTTGCAGCAGGGGACTTAGAAAAATTCAAGGTAATCAGGCAGAGTCAACATGGTTTTGAGAAAGGGAAATCATGCTTAACCAATTTCTTGGACTTCGTGAAGAAGTAACATGTGATGTGGATAAAGGGGAACCGGTGGATGTAGATTTCCAGAAGGCATTTGATAACGTGCCACATCAAGGGTTATTGCAGAACATAAAAGCTCTTGGTGTAGGGGGTAACATTTTGGCAAGGATAGAAGATTGGCGAGCTAACAGGAAACAGACAGTAGGCAGAAATGGGTCAATTCCTGGTTGGCAAGATGTAACGAATGGTGTGCCGCAGGGATCAGTGCTGGGGCCTCAAAATTTTATAATTTATATAATGACTTGGATGAAGGGACCAAAGGTATTGTTGCTAAATTTGCTGATGACACAAAGGTAGGCAGGAAAGTAAGTTGTGAAGAGGACATAAAGAGGCTACAATGGGATATAGATAAGTTAAGTGAGTGGGCAAAGATCTGGCAAATGGAGTATAATATGGGAAAATGTGAAATTATCCATTTTGGCAGGAAGAATAAAAAAGCATATTATCTAAATGGTGAGAGATTGCAGAGCTGTGAGATGCAGAGGGATCTGAGTGTCCTGGTGCATGAATTGCAAAAGGTTAGTATGCAGGTACAGCATGTAATTAGGGAAGCTAATTGAATGTTATCATTTATTGCGAGGGGAATTGAATACAAAAGTAGGGAGGTTATGCTTCAGCGATACAGGGCATTGGTGAGACCACATCTGGAGTACTGTGTACAGTACTGGTCTCCTTATTTAAGGAAGGATGTAAATGCACTGGAGGCAGTCCAGAGAAGGTTTACCAGACTAATACTTGGAATGGGTGGGTTGTCTTAAGAGGGAAGGTTGGACAGGCTAGGCTTGTTTCCACTGGAGTTTAGAAGAGTAAGAGGCGAGTTGATTGAAACATGTAAGATCCTGAGGGGTCTTGCCAGGGTGGATGTGGAAAGGATGTCTCCCCTTGTGGGAGAATCTAGAACTAGGGTCACTATTTAAAAATAACGGGTCACCCATTTAAAATAGCGATGAGGAGAAAATTTTTCTCTCAGAGGGTCGTGAGTTTTTGGAATTCTCTTCCTTAAAAGGTGGTGGAAGCAGAGTCTTTGAATATTTTTAAGGCAGAGATAGATAGATTCTTGATAAGCAAGAGCATGAAAGGTTATTGGGGGTAGGTGGGAATATGGAGCTGAGGTTACAATCAGATCAGCTCTGATCTTGGCGGAGCAGGCTCAAGGGGCCAAGTGGCCTACTCCTGCTCCTAATTCATAGGTTTGTATGTTTGTAACCTTTTTCTGTAGCCTGATCCAATGGTGTCAGCATCTGAGTCTTCTGCAGCAGAGAGCTTGGACCTGTGTTATCTTTTCCCCCTGTTGTGGGACTTCATCAGAGGAAGTGATGTAGTGTCACACATGTTGTGGAATATGCTTCGGTGATGTGGCTGTCATGGTTGAACAGCTGGCAGTGTGCGCGCAAGGTGTGAGATATGGGTGTGAAGCTTGCAACAGGGCTAAATTTTGGGAGAGTGAGTTGAATATGAATGTTCACATGTGTGAACATATGACTGTTAGGTTATGAGTCCTGATTGATAGAGATAGTTGGTAGGTGGGTGACAGGGGGTATGGTGAATTAAGCAGTCATTGAGGCTGGTGGTGCAGTTGGCAGGATATGGTATTTGAAGATGCATTCATTGACCATGACCATCCGTATGAGATCATTAAACTGCTTACAGCACTTCATCCAAGTACTTGGGGCTGAACTCCTTGCATTGATCTCCACGGCTATCTGTTCCCATTGCATTCTGATCATGTGTCTTGAGGTCATGTTGCCTCTCTATGGATACAGGATGTCTCTCCTCCTTTCCACCACCTCCAGCACGACCTCCAGTGCAGTATCTGAAAATTTGTGCCCACTCTCTCCCATGGTCAGTCATTGCTGATTGCTGCACAGCACACTATTCTCAATGATCTCAGCACCTCCTGCAGCCTCAATGCATCTTCCTTTTAAAAGGTGCAGGCTAGATTTAAGTAGGAAGTAACTATATTAAGTCCCCTGCTGATGTGTGCAGTGCAGTGCAGTTCAGTTAGTACTAGAAAATTAGCATTAGAATTAGCAATGGCATTAGAAAAATTTAAAATACTACAGAAGCTCTTCTTAATGTGTGACGTTCTTAGAATAAATAACAAATTGAAATCTGCTTTCATTATTCCTGTGCAGGCCTGAAAGTTCAGAATGACTCTTTTACCCCATCCCCAATGCTACTATGTGATGTTCTCTAAATTTTTAAATGAAGTGTTAATCTGTTAATTGTGCATCAATTGTTTGATTATATGCAGGTGGAGGGTGTTAACTGAGATCTTACTTGAGTACTTCTGAGTAGACACACTGAGACTGGGGGAGGGTTTTGAGTGAGGAGCTATATGTTTGCAATGCTTTTACTCTGCACAATAAATGTGAAACTGAGTAAAGATAGGCTCCAGCATTACCCTTCCATAACAAACTTTCTGGAGTTTAACAGGGAGTTCATGCTAATTGTGCCCAGCCCCAAGCTGAGGGATATTGTCTGCATCAATGAATGTGATATTTCAGTTCTGTTGAGGTATTGTAATACCCAAAGGAGCCATGCTGACCACTGACCTACAGGGTTTCCTGGACTTATTTCAAAGGAAGTGTAGGATGCTGTAACTGCTAATTCTCATATCCACCTTATCTATGCCTCAACCAGTGTCAGTGACCAATAATTATGATACCAATGAGTGAGCCTAACTGTATTTTTTTGGAATTAGATGCAAAGTCCAATCTTTAAACAAAAAACCTGACACATGTACATTTCACTTATTGTTGCCAGAATCAATTTTGTCTAAACAATCTAAGAATCCTTGTACACTCATGGAGTTGATGGAGCTTGCCCTGCATCATCATTACTAAGTTAGTTAGAAAGAGACCAACATTTTTTCATGGTGGTATTGAAGATTGGCCATGAATCCAGGCCTGACCTTCTGTAAAGAAAAGGTTTTTGAGCCCCCTTACAAAAGGGTTTGAGGAGTTACTGGTGACTGCTATCTCGGGTAGGGAGAGCAGCAAACCCACCCCCCACCCTGGCAGTGTGTGGCCTTCATCAACAGGTGAGAGGCCACCTTGGACGCAGCCCCAATGCTGCAGGTGGCTGCTCATCATATTTAAGTGATGTACCATCCCTGACCCTGCGAGCATTGGTGGGGTTGTCACTAGAGATTATAATGGGCACCTCCAGTCACTTAAACCAGGATGCAACTGTGGCCGATATTTGGCCCCAAAGTAAAGGAACCAACAAAACTTCTCAATCATGATCCACAAAGAGCACCCGCTATGCCACCCGTGTGATATTTTTCCATTCCATGCAGCAGCCATTATAAAGTATCCCTGAGGGGATTTGTTGATTTCATTGGGATATCCCAACTGGATTGAGACTCAGTTTTTATATAGGATCCTGACAGTCAGCAGATCTCAGTATTCTGTGCTATGATTTAAACCTCCGTCTTGAGTCTAGCCGACTCCACCAAGAGCAGATTTATTTTCCAAAAACAGACTGATACAGAATATGCATTCACTTTACCCAAACACTGACTGATGTTAGCCAGTATGAGCACATTGCTGTTCTGATGGTGTGTACAATCACTCATGCCAATCAATTTGTCACAGCCAAATAATTATCTCTGCTTTATCCTTACTGTTGAATACAAACCAGTATGGTTACTTTGCAGCTAATGTACCAGAGAAGTCCATTAGCCGCTAGGATAGCTTTCGAAATAGACTGTCACATTGTACTGGTTACAGAATTTCATCCAGTGTAGGCCAAAGGTCAGAACAATGAGCTATCTTTGTCACTCACAAACAGTCAGCTCAAAATGACATGTGTTCAGCACATTGATTATTCAATTATAGCCAGAGCCTTTCTCTGTCACATCCAGTTTCCCAGCAATGCATGTGATGATGAGCATGAAGCTACACTCATAGGTGTGATCGACAGTGTAACATTCGAGATAGGAGCATTAAAAATGAATTACTTTTTGATTCAATTTATCAGTGAGTCTTCAAGCGTCATGACTGCGCTACAAACCTATTGCCGATATTTATGATCTTGCTAGTTTGAGAGGAGCAGTGGAGACTTGGGTGATTTATTTCAAAAACTTTCCACAGATGTCTCACAACTTGGTGTAAGAGAAATTCACTGAAGGGTAACTAACCATAAGTAGGTGGCACTGGCTAATAAAAATGAATGGGGTTCCACTTAAAAGACCTGGACTAAGACTGGCCAAGTGGCAGAGCGAATTGTCACACCATTTCACTGCAAGTAAAAGTGTTAGGACATGATTGAAGAAACCATCTACATATGAAGAGCTGCTAATCTCAATTCCGTTGTCTGGGGAAAGGTTAAACATGTCAATTTCAAAACTGAGTGGAAATATAATTGAAGCAGGAGGCAGAATCGTGAAGCCCCAGGTCCCAATGTTGGGCCCAAAAGTGGGTGCGGCTCCCGCTTGGGCCAGGAGTGGCTGGCTGCATGTGGTCAAGCGGTGGTGAGCCAGTTAAGAGTAATGAGGCACAGGGATCGTCCAATGAAGTGGACGGTAGGGGCGGGGTGAAGGCAGCAATGGCAGCATCAGCTGATGCTACGGCAGGTGCTGGCGTCATATTTGAAGGACTGCCAGCCCTGCATTCAATGTATGATTTGTAACTCCAAGGATTTCTGCAGAGGAGAGAGGCAGCACAACGATGGCAGAAAGACCTCAGGTAGCCCTATACTTTTGTAATGGTTCCCTCCTGGTTCACCTCCAGGCCTCCAGGAAAGGCGAGGCGTTCTCTTTTCGAAGGATGGGAGGAGGAGACAGGACCGTCTAACCAAGCAAGCCTGGCTGCAGATATCGAAGGAATCCAGCAGCCATGGGGTCACCCCAAGGACCTTGATCCAGTGCCACAAGCAGCTCAATGACCTCATCTGGGCCGTGAAAGTGAGTACCTCATAAGCCCTTGACCTCTTGGGCCTTGCATGTGTCATAGCGGAAGGGTGCATTGTGTAGAGAGGGAGCGCCCCCCAGTTGTGGGCAAAGGGTCAGGGCACGAAGAAACACTGCCTGAGGCATGGTTAAATGGCATTGAAAAGTGCCTGCTTGTCACTGAATATCCCCAAAAAATCCCTGGAAAGGGGTCACATGCAGGAGGCATCTGTGTGCCCCCATCAATAACTACTGGACTACCACCTGCATATGTCTTGGGTTTGTCCCCGCTGGGAGACCAACGACAGTCATCTTGTGTCTGCAAGAGAAGATATCACACAATCACAGGGAGCAGGCCAGTGGTGGACTGCCACATCTCCATGAGAGCTTGTTGGAGGAGCCTGGAGCTGGTATGGCTGCAGAACGGATGTTCCGTTGCAGACGGAGGGACAGGGAGCCTTCCCAAGACAGTGATTTAGGGGTCATTGTTGTGGAACGACCTTAAGAGCAGATCACCTTAAGAAGCTGTAAGTGAAGGTCACCAGTGGAAGTGATGTTGTGTCACACATGACCAGGGAGTTTTGGGTGTAGCCCGAGTGAGATGTGTTTAGATGTGGCTTGTGCAGTAACTGTTTGTATATTCTGGTTTAAAATATAAAACACCCACATTTTATTTTGATATTACTTGTAGTCCTGTGAATTTTACAATAGTTCACATATCAAAGGAGCAAGTAATATTACGGTAGTCATGGAGCACCAGGGTACATCTGCAGCAAAGGGGCTATGCTGCTCATGAGGTATCTGGTGCCTACAGGGAACTCAAATGTAGGGCTGATTGGACTGTCAGGAGGGGAGGCCCTTGACCCGTCAATGTCTCTGTTCTCTCATGCAGAACATCAACAAAGAGCTGCCGAGACTATGGGAGAGTCTTCCACCTCAGAGGAGGAGAATAGATCCTCAGAGTGTACACCCTCACCTCATACTCCTGCACTCTCCACCAGAACAGATATTCTCAGATCGCTGGGTACGTGCTCGCAGTTAGATTTGGTCACACAATCTGGTGAACTCAACATGGACGCGCCCGAGCAACTGGCAGAGGCTGTGACAGCCCAGGCCACTGACAGTCGGAGGACTGTGGTAGGCTAGGCCCATCCTGAGAACCAGGCTTATAATGTGCCTCTGGTGTCACCAGCATCACAGGAAATGCTGCAGCTGCATTGAGAAGTCAGGCAACATCTGGCAGAGATGCCAGAGGATACATGTGCCCAAGCGCAGACGATGGAGGAGTCCATCCAGGCCTTGAGCGCTGCATTGTCTTTGACTGGTGCACGAGTGACATCCTCCATCGAGACACTGGTGGCTCTCCTGGAGAGCCACATTCAGCAGTGCATTCGGGCCGGGATTTTACAAAGTTCCTGACATCGGGTTCTGTGGTGGGGTGGGGGGCGGCGGGGGAGGTGCTGGAAGGTCATTCCGGCAGCAGCCCGCCATGGAGCCTGGTGCCGGGAGGGCCAGGCCCAATCTTCCCGCCGGCGGTGAGGCTCTGTGGTGGCCCTCCCCCCCCATCGTTCGGCAACAGGACCCAACTTTAACTATTTAAGTCGCCTCTATGCATACATTAATATTCGTCCCGGTGCGATTCAGCCATCAGTTTAGGATCTTCAGCCAGACGTGCGGTGCTCATGAGCCTTCACTTTCACATAAGAGAATAGCTGGCACCACTGAGGCATCAGTCCTTGGAGCCTGTGAAGATGGGTGGGTGTGTGTTGTGAAGGGGCTCTCAGCTCTGCATTCATGAAGTGGGGGGGTACTTTGTACTCTTGTTCCATAAAGGGGGCCACTCTGCGCCTGTGAACGTTTTGGTAGGGGAAAAGGGCTGAGCCTGTAGACAGGCAACGATGTGTAGGGGAAGGACGAAATTGGAAGTGGATGAGTCCTTTATGTGGGGTGGAGGGCACATATGTTAAACATTGAGAGCTCATGTTGCCAGTGGTCCAGTCCAGGCAACTGGAATGATATGAGGGCGGTCAGGCTGCTCCATTCCTACTTAAAGCTAAGACAGGCAATGTCATGCCATACCATACTTGTATTGTTGGAACGCAGCCGAAGCACCAATTCACATCACTCTATGCCCAGATAGGTGCCATTGACCTTGTGAAGGAACTGGGTTGACCTCCAGCATAGAGATGGGGCTAGTCTACCCTGTTTTTCTGGATCCTCATACCATGAGGAGGCATACCCGCTGGAGGCGGAACCAAGAGGCCGATGCAGCTGATGTAGAAGCTCCCAGACACGAACAGCAGCAGATACATTTGAGCCCAGACAAGGCAGTAGGTCTACAGGACCCACATGACATACCTGCAGATGTCGGAGCGCCAGTGTTAGAGACGACTGTGGATTTCCAGAGAGGTGGTGACACATCTCTGTGCACCGCTGAATGATGACCTGCAGCCGATGGGCTTTGGCGGGCACCCTATGCCTGTGGCCCTCAAAGTAACAGCAGCTCTAAACTTCTACACCTCCACATCATTCCAGGGATCCACCAGCAGCCTGTGTGGGGTTTCACAATCAACAGTACCCTGTTGTATCAGGGAGGTCACCAATGCCTTGTACAGGAGGGCTGGTGACTATGTGCACTTCAGGACGGACCCTGAGAGTCAGGCACAGAGGGCCCTCGGATTTGGGGCCATTGTGGGATTCCCACATGTGCAAGGGGTCATTGACTGCACACGTGGCCATCAAGGTTCCAATGGAACAATCAGCGGCATAACTCATTAGAAAGGGCTTCCACTTGCTCAACATGCAGCTAGTATGTGACCACAGGAAGTGCTTCCTGCATGTGTGTACCTGCTTTCCAGGCAGCTGCCATGACTCCTTCATCCTGTACCAGTCCCAGGTGCCGCTGCTGTTCACTGTACCGGCTCAGATCCAGGGATGGATTCTTGGAGACAAGGGTTACCCCTACAGACATAGCTTCTGACGCTGGTGAGGAACCCCAGCAGCGATGTAAAGAGCGATACAATGCCTGCCACGGCTTGACACCAGCTACCATCGAGCAAGCCATCGTCATGCTGAGGATGCGCTTCCACTGCCTGGATAGATTGGGTGGGGCCCTGCAGTACACACCACAAAGGGTTGCGTGCATCATTGCTGTCTGCTGTGTTCTGCACAACATTGCAACACAGAGTAGGGAGGTCTTGCAGGATGATGAGGCCTACTTGTTAAAGAGATCACCAGACATTGGACTGGAGGACATTTTCATGCTAAGAGACACTGCTTGTGGAGACAAAGAACTACTCCCTGATCCAATTAACCCAAACGGATTTTGATCACCAGACATTGAAGGGGTAAGGAAGCGCATTCCAGGGACTGCTAAGATGATACAATCCACAGAGCCAGGACTGGTTAAACTAGCTGGTCACATGACTAACTGGCTGGTCCAGGTTTTTTTGAACTAGCCACAGGACAGTTTGAATTCAAAAGGAGTTTGCAACTGAAGCTGGAACAGGAAGCCTTTCTTCTGGCTGTCTCTCTCACTTTCTCCCAAGCCACAGAAGACATGTAATGCTCAAGAGAAAAGACTCCGACATCAAAGCAAGTTGAAGTGTGAACTGGTCCCCAATGAACAGCAGGATTTATCAGCAACCACAGACTCCACATTGAACTTAAAGGACTGTCATTATAAACCCGATATTGCCTCAAACTTTTCCCCTTTATTCTTTTCTACTTTTTCTGTCTCTATCTGCGTGTGTCTATCGCATGTGCATGCTAACGTGGTCGCGTCGCATATTCATAATTGTTAAGAGTTTAAGATTAATAAACTTCCATCTTTCTTGTTTAAAATCTAAAGAAACCTGTCTGATTTCTTTGCCTTACAATTGGAGTAGTGAACAAGGATTCACTGAGGGGGAGCTAAAAACACTGTGTTTCTAAAATTAAACCCTGTTTAGGTTAAACCAGGCAAAGGCTGAGATGGAACCCCTAAACCCCTTCTCACCTGTTTGTAACAATAGTCTTTAAATATGAGATGTTTTGAGGAATCATTGTCTTTGTCAAAAATCAGTCTGGTCACCCAGGACCTTAAGCTCCACGTCTGAAATGGCACATGTTCCCTGGCTGCCAGCTAGCTCCAGTGCCTCTTCCTCAACTTGGGTGAGTGGCCTCAGGTCTGGCCACTGGTCCCCCACGCCTCCAGACTATTCTGGGCCCTCTTCACCTGAAAGAGCAAGGATGCAGATATTGAACATTGCCAAACATCAACATGATGTGTGTCACAACAGGGGCGCTCCAACAATAGCTGAGGGAAGCTTAGGCTGGTATACGGACGCACCCTGTCATGGATATGCCATGCTCTCAGGTGGTGCAAATGAGGATGCGTTCTTTGATCGAAATCACACCTGCCAAATGGAAACATATTAGTTTCGTCATATGGGACACTTCTGAAACTTTTTTCATTGGACATTGCACATAACTTGTTAAAAAAAAAAAAATCAACAGAGTTAACCAGCTGAAAACATGGTTGCACATTTGCATTCTGTCAATTAACAAGATTGGTCTGGGCAATCATGATAATCAACATTCTTTGTCTGTGCAAGAGCCAGAACTCCACCCCCATCGAGTGGACAGCTTTGAAATCCAACAACCCTCCTAGAAGGCTGTTTCAAACAAAGAGATGGTCACATGAATTACCTGGTGGCTAGACTGGGGACTGTTTGAATTGTGCCACACAGAAAGGTAACAGACGGCGACTGAACTCAAAGAAGAAAGCACCTCTCTCTCTGTCTCTCTCTCCAGCAAAGTCCCAGGAAAGCCACGGTGGCAGTGTAAGGCTCAAGACTACAGAAATTTACAGGCGAAAAAATTTACAGAAAACAATTGAAACCTCTCTTTGGCCTTCTGATACCAGAGAAGCAAATCTGAAAGTGTGCACAGGGCCCCAGCGAGAATTCCAAGACCTCAACTTCAACCAAGGACTTTACATCAAAAACAAAAGACAGTAACTGAATTCCATTTATTGCCAACCCTACTTCAACCACCCCCCCCCCCCCCCCAATTCTTTCTCCCCCTCTGTATCTATTTGTGTGTGTGTCTATCTCATATGTATGCCAGTGTGGTTGTGTCGTGTATTTTTGTAATTTTAACCAAGATAGAGTGATAATAAACTTACATCTTTCTTGTTTAAACTTGAGACATCTGTCTGATTCATTCATTTGCAATTACAATTATAAAACAGTGAACAAAGGCTCACTGGCGTGGTAAGCTAAAATCACTGTTTTGAAAGATAAACCCTGTTATGGCCAAACCAGGAAAGGGGCAAGAGGGGAGCCTGAGACCCCTTCCTCACCCCATAACAGTTCTTTCCCAAATGCAGCCACTCATGCGGCATAAATCCTCCCTGCCCGACCTCCCTGTCTTTGACATGGCAGTGGCACCCACATGTAACTCTGTATGGGGACACCCAGGTCAAATGGAGCCATTCTGCAATGTGACACTTACCTTTGTCCAGCGCATGAGATCGTTCACCCTCTTGTGGCGCTGCACCCAGTCTCGGCGGATGACCCCATGGCAGCTTATCTCCTCTGCAATCTCCGTCCAGGCTTGCTTGGTCAGATGGGAGGACCTTTTCTTACCATCACTGGGGAAAAGGACCTCGCGCCTTTTCTTTGCAGCCTGGAGGAGAGTGAGCAGGGAGGCATTACTAAACCGTGGGAGCACTCTTCCTCGAACGTCCGCCATTCGCAGTTGCCTTCCAGGGGGTGCTGCTTCAGGCATTCCTGGCTGCTCAGCTCCAGCAGCACAAGAGAAAAGTCGGAAGAGCTTTCATGAGGGGCTGGCTACCTTTTAAAGATGGCACCAGCACCTGCTCACAAATCAGCTGATGCTCCCAGAGAGGGCTGGTATCAGAGAGCCCGCCCTCTCCACGTGATTTGCGGGTGGGGTGGGGGCAGGCCGACGTGCGCATTTAAATTAGCCGCTGCGCACATCGTGGCAGCATGGCGGGGCACGGCCTGCATATTCACTTGGTGCATAAAATCCAGCAGAGTGTCTGCAGGAGATTCATGCAGATCTACATACCCTCAGTTTGATCATGAGCTCAAGAGGGGGACAGGGGACCTGGAGTCACCACCAGGTTCTCTAACCTCTCAGGTCAGCATAAGTCCAAGGAGGAGTAGCTGCCTGCCACAGCTGGGGGCTTCTCTCAGGGTGCTCCTGGTGCGGATGGCAGTTCTTCAGCCTCTCTGCCACTGATGCCAGTTCCTCCTGCAACCCTGACAACAGATGATGATATTTCTTCTGTGCATGAGACCCTCAGCATGCTGGGGCTCTCTAGGCCTCAGGCATCCAGAGGACAACCAAGGTCATCATCGACAAGGGGCAGAGGGGCAATAAGGAAAGAAATCTGCCTCCAATTCAACTGACAGCGCAGGGGGAGCAGGGAGCATGACGTAGGAGTGCATGCAAAAGAATAAAGAAAAGCACCTATAAGCAAGTGGGATTCACGGGTGAATGTTTAATATAAACAGAAAGGCTAGTGTTTGTTGTCAATGATAATAAAGATAAACTTCCATCTCATAAAATCTCCTTCCTCTTATTTATATGGCCTTTTGTGCTTCATTTCAACCCTGCCTCTGTCAAGGGGCCTGAGGCAAGGAATCATGCTGTGACGGATCAAGTCTTGAGCCTTGCTAACTGTGTGCTGGGAACCTGGTAGAAAGGATCATAGGAAACACAAATGTATAAAAGGTATCGAGAGCCTCCCTTGCACATTTCTCCTGTTGTCCCTGGTGTCCTTCATCAGGTGATGCTTGGCCAGCTTCCTCCTCTGCAGCCTCATCGTCCGAGGAGGCATTGTGTTCCTCAATATCCTCATTGTTTACTGTCTCCTCTGTAATGCACAGCAGAACAGCACGATACATGACACTCTCGCAGGAACATACTGAAAGGCTCCACTGGACCGATCTAGGCACCTGAATCTCATCTCGAGTAGACCAATGGCCTGCCTATGGCTGCTCACGTTATCCCTCTCCTCTGCATCTGTGCGTTGATTCCTCACAGGTGTCAGTAGCCACGTCCTCAGTGGGTAGCTCGTCTCAAAGGATCCATCCCTGAAGGTGCGGGTGAGGCCAGAAAAACTCTGGCAGCTAGGACTACCTTAAAATGTAGGCATCGTGGCAACTTCCTGGGAAGTGTGCACAGACCTGCAGAATTCATTTACGGTGGTCGGAGACAAGTTGTCATTTGGCGGAATGCCTCATCACCAGAACTTTCAAACAAGCAGCAAGACGTAACTTGGCTGGTGGTGAGAAGGGCCCTCCCCGTCAGATCCTTCCTGCACACCCGAAGTCTCGCCCCCTCCGCGCAATGCCCCCGCGTTGGCTGTGGTGGGGAAGAGACGGTTGCCCACCTCCTCCTGGAATGTGTCTTTGCAAAGCAGGTGTAGAAAGAGATGCAGTGGTTTTTGTCGAGGTTCATCCCAAGCAGCTCTGTAACACAGGAGTCTGTGCTCTACGGGCTGTTCCCAGGGACGCACACCGAGACAAACATCAACTGCTGCTGGAGGACTATCAATTTGGTGAAAGACGCCCTTTGGTCTGCCCGAAACTTGCTGGTCTTCCAGTGAAAAGAGTTGTCCACGACCGAATGTTGCAGACTGGCACATTCCAAGGTCTAGGACTACGTGCTGAGGGACGCACTAAAGCTTGGGGCAGCCGCAGCAAAGGCTCAATGGGGAAAGACCACAGTGTAAGCTTCCCCCACCAAGCTGAACTGAGGGGCTGGATCCATGGGAAACCCCTCGAACTGTATCGGGAAAATTTTCATTTGCTGTAAATGTAAAACTGTAATTGGCATGACAAATGTGAAATGGAAGGGTTGTGAAGAAACTCCTGATAGTATTGAAGGAAACTGATCTCCCTTGCAATGTTTGTATTTTTTGGTGCTGTTTGAAACTGTTTGGCAATGTAATTTTTACAGATTTTTATGAATAAAGTAGATTTTGGAAATTTAAAAAAAAATTGATGGAATGGAAGTCCTTCCTGTTGACGAAGGCCACTGGCTGGTCTGTAGGAGCCTTGATGGCCACATGTGTGCAGTCAGTGACACCCTGCTATGGCCCTGATCCCAATGGACCTCTTAGCTTGAGAGTTGGGATACATGCAGAAGCACACATAGCTGTCAGCCCTTCTGAAAAGGTGACCTCCTTGATGCAGTGATGGGCCTCTGACTGTGAGATCCCACACAAGTTCCCAGTGGATCCTTGGAATGATCCAGGTGCATAGACGTTCAGCGCCACTGGCATTGGATTTCCACCAAATCGCCTGGGGCTCAGACCGTCCTGCATCATAGTGTATAGGTCAGTGACAGCCTCCTTGGAAAGGTGGTGTCTTTGTTGACACTGCCTCACAGACATCTGTAGGTAGTTGAGCCTTGACTGGTAGACCCTCCCTGAAGGGTAGCTGCTTCTTCATGGAGGAGGCTGTTGGCTTTCTCCTCTGCATCCTTCTCCATCATCTGGAAACCCATGCTGACCCTCCTCTGGGCTCACAGGTCACTGCAGTGCCGCTATCAGTGCCTGGACCTCCCTCCCACTCTTCTGCACCTGCTCCTCAATGGGGTCCCCGAAACCTGGATGAATGAGGCCCAAGATAGGTGACCTGCCCCTAAGTGCAAGGCCTTCACTGTCAATGGCATCCCTCCCTCCTCCTTTCACCCACTTATCACCTCGAATGAGGTGACACTTGCCTGCTGCCCTTGGTATGGCTCCCCTGCAGTGGTGGCACCTATGCCCCTATTCCTCAGTCGATTCTCGATGCCCTCTTTTCTCCACCCTGCCTGGCAGTTGATGTTGCCTCTCCCGATGGCCTCCCTTTGTAGCCAGCAATGAGCTCCTGCCTTCATGACCCCTCCCTCTACCAGGCGAGGCTCTGAAGCGCCGTGATCCCAGAGTACCGTTAAAAAAATGTAAAACTGAGAGTGAAATATCTGTCAATAGCCCTCTCAACTACCGGAGTTGCCTGCTCGCCAGGTCGATGTCAGCTCTCCGCTCTCCATGTTTTCCGGCATCAATAAAATTGGGATGGGACAGCAGGACGACTCCCATCCGATTTGATGCAGCGCCCAACTCCGCTCTCCTCTCGAAGGGCTGATTAAAATTAAAATTCAGGTGCATAGTGGTGTCTGCCTGTGCAGTCTTTTGGCGCAGTCCCTGCTAGATGCCATTTTGGTGAGGCCGTTAGTGTGGGTGCTGGGAACATGTGCTGGAAGTATGCAGAGTAGGCAGATGGTGATGTCAGTCAGAGTATACAGCTGATTTGATGCCACTGTGCAATTTTAGACCTTTATGCTGCAGCTGATGCCTTCTACCTCGTACAGCTGAACATGGGTTCAACAGCAGGAAACTTTTTAATTGGACAGGGCTTCTGGAGGCAGCTTCTAAATTGGCCACCTCTGGGAGAGTTACGACCAACATTCCACCACAGACATTTCCGGGTTCCCATCCTGGAATTGAGGCCGATGTCAGCCCTATGATGGAATTTTCCTAGCCCTGTGGAGATTTGGTTGGAGGTGATGGGGGTGGTGCTGGGAAAAGGGAG
Organism: Heterodontus francisci; assembly: GCF_036365525.1. Lineage (NCBI taxonomy): Eukaryota > Metazoa > Chordata > Chondrichthyes > Heterodontiformes > Heterodontidae > Heterodontus > Heterodontus francisci. The sequence goes on from NC_090400.1 coordinate 18,827,307, forward strand.
GAGAGGAGACTGCGTCGGGCTAGATCTCCGATGTCATCCTGGCTCGAGGCAAATTTCCCAGGGGCAGCCGGACAGCAGGAGCTGGAGCCCACTGGCCAGTGGCAGGCATCTAATTGAGGCTGTTAAGGGGGCCATTAACGGCGATTTTGTACAGTGATTTGAATTTTATAGAAGGCGCATGGTTCTCATGGAGCTTCATCAGTTCACCAGCTCAAATAAGGTGAGAGAGTAGCAGGAGGTGATGTTACCTGAAGCAGGCAGGTTCAGGGCTGCCATTGGAAGGGAGTGTACTTTAAAGGGATTACTGTGTGGAAAGCCTGCTGTAGAGGTGAGTAACTGGAAGATTTTCTTCCAGGACTCCTGGAGCAAGCCAAGGCAGTGCAAGGGGATTGGTGGGTGGGGGTGTCGTGGTGACACCCACTGAGTTTTGAAAGCTGCAAAGGGAGATGGGTGCCCTGCTCTCAGAGATCACCTCCTCCAATCAGGAGGAGAGTGAGAAAGAGGAACTTCAGCAGCCACATGGGGAGGAGAAGCAACGGGCAGAGGAGTACCAATGACAATGACACTGTGCTGGCACATGCACATGGAGGGTGTTTAGGGGCTGTAAGGCAGTTGGATGGTTGAAGAAGGCAATACCCAGTGGACAGGGTCTACAGACAACGGTGCAGCTTCACAGACTTGTTGGAGCACCAGTGCCTCTGAAGACTGTCTGTCAAAACAGGTGACCTGTAGGAAATGCTGGAGGAGAAGTTGAGACCACTGGAATATGGTGGGCATCCATGGTCTGTGACCATGAAGGTGACCCTGGTGCTCAACCTTTCATTACAGGACTGTTTCAGGGATTTGCTGGGGACATTTGTGGGATCTCGCAGTCTGTGGCCCATCATTGCATCAAGCAAGTGATGGATGCCTTGATCGCGAGGGCAGGTGAGCACATAAGATTGCGGACTGATAATGCAAGTCAGGCCGAGAGGGCAATGGGATTCGTGTTTAACAACGGGATTCTCTCAGGGTCAGGGGGTCATAGACAGACTGCATACATGTGGCAATCTTGTCTTCCTCAGAATGGCCAGGTGCTTTCGTCAACAGGAAGGGGTTCCACTCTCACAATGTGCAAAGCAACCACCACAAAACAGTCTTCCAGATGTGTGTTAGGTTCCCAGGAAGCTGCCATGACCCTATCATTGAATCGTAGAATGGCTCAAGCACAGAAGGAGGCTATTTGGCCCGTCGTGCCTGTGCCAGCTCTCTGTAAGAGCTACTCAGCTGGACCCACTCCCCCGCCTTTTCCCAGTGCCCCTGCAAATTTTTCTCTTCAGATAATTTTCCAATTCCCTTTTGAGAGCCATGATTGAATCTGCCTCCACCAGACTCTCAGACAGTGCATTCCAAATCCGAACTGTTCACTGTGTAAATAAGTTTTTCTTCATGTTGCTGTTCTTTTGCCTATCTCCTTAAATTGGTGTCCTATGGTTCTCAACCCTTCTGCTAATGGGAAGAGTTCCTTCCTATCTACTCTGTCCAGGCCCTCATGATTTTGAACACCTCTATCAAATCTCCACTCAACCTTCTCACCAACTTATGGATCGTAACTGAAGTCTCTCATTCTCGTGAATCTTTACTGCACCCTCTCCAATGTCTTCACATCCTTCCTAAAATGTGGTGACCAGAATTGGCCAAACCAGTGTTTTATAAAGGTTCACCAAAACGTCCTTGCTTTTGTACTCTATGCCTCTATTTATAATAAAAACAAGAAATGCTGGAACCACTCAGCAGGTCTGGCAGCATCTGTGGAAAGAGAAGCAGAGTTAACGTTTCAGGTCAGTGACCCTTCTTCGGACCCTACCCTTTTGAAATTTGTGCTGACTATTCTTTATTATATTTTCAGGGGGAAAAATTGGATAGCCCCTCAAAAAGAGGGCAGGGATCATGATGTGCAATTAACCCTATTCGTTGCAATGCAGGCAGCACACAAACCACAGGCTATCTGCTCATTTACATGATAGCTGCATGTAGCACAGTGCTATATGCACTGTTGAGTGGCTGTATGACTCAGCAGGGGCTTCAAGTTCATGCAAGGTTAACACCACCTAAAGCTAGCCTGCACCCTTAACTGGAGCAGGTACTGGGGAAGACACTCTGACCAGGAAGAACACTGACTCATGGTGCAACAAGGCAAAAGGCATGCTCCAACATTTTCAGACGCAACACTGGAAACCTTGGTGCAGGAAGTGGACAGGAAGAGAGATATGTTCCATACACAGCAGGCCAGGAGGCCCTCCACATAAACTCTCAGAAGGCAATGGTGATAGCCGTTAGAGTCAATGTAAGCAGTGTAGCCCCAACGACCTGGATGCAGTGTTGCAAGAAATTTAACGGCCTCACACGAGTAGTCAAAGTAAGTGAATTCATCTTTAAATGCCATATCCTCACACCTGAACCACTAGCTACCTATATAAGAATGGGAGGCCCAATCAGAAGGCCCACAGCGATGTTGGGCCAGTAGCCCCATCAGGAGAGGTGGATTCTGCTGAGCCAGACAGGCAAGCACGTGGAGGCACCCTCAGTTGCCTGCAGGAGAAGTCAACAAATAAAGAGCCTGAAACCTGTGGGGCCTAAAAGACGTAGCTTTCTACCCTTGACAGCATATTGTCCTATCAAAATCTACCTTAAGCTACTATCGTCCAAAGGGGTGCCTAATTCTTTGTTCAAACCACTGTGTTAGAGCCTGCCTTGACGTTATTTGTACATCTTTCTTAAACTTCTTTCCTGGTCACACATTCCAGGACCATGAAGATAATAAGTATAATCTCTCAGATCTGGTATTAGTCTTGTAAATCTTTTTTTGAATCTTTTCCAGTGCCTCTATACTTTTATTTATTATATGGCGCCCAGAACTGTCCACAACACTCCAAGGGCTGTGGGCCACGTGCCACCATGCTGCCGCGATCTAGCGTGCGGTGTCTCATTGTAATACGTACATCAGGCTGTCTCCCCCAATCATGTGGTGAGGGAGGGCTCTGTGATGCCGATAAGGGTGTCAGCAGCCTCTGCACAGATGCTGGCACCATTTTAAAGGGCTGCCAGACCAGCCACAAAAATTGCATATTTAAACCCGTACCCCCTCCCCCCACCGTCCAAGTATACCGCAAATAAAATATTGCCTCTTCCTCCCCCTAAAACACTTAAATTGTCCACTTGACCTCTCCTCCACAACTGCACAAAGTGCAGAGGTCACCCCTTCCTCCCCCACACTAGAAATGCAGATTTGACCCCGGTTTCCCCTCCCAACACTACATTAAAAATCCTACGTTTCCCCCTTTGTGGCGCCAGCTTTCCCCGGATGGGAAAGTGAAAGCATGTGAGTGCCAGCCACCACATGGAAGATCCTGGACAGCCAGTAAGATCACGGTCAATATTATTTAAATGTATTCATCTCCTTTATTTAAATATTCAAAGTTGGGTCCCATCGCCAAGCGGTGAGGGGGCCGCCATGGAGACTTGCCGCCGCTGGGAAGATTGGGCCCGGCACTTCCGGTGTAGAGCTCCGTGGCAGGCCATTGCTGGTATGATCTTCCAGCAACCCCCACCCCCGCCTTGGAGCCCGATGTCGGGAGCTCAACAAAATTCAGCCCCAAGTGTGGTCTAACCAAGGACTATACAAGTTTCACATAACTTCCCTGCTGTTCATTTCTATTCCTCTAGAAATGAGCCCAGATCTTTCTTTGCTTTTTTATTAATTGCCTTATTCATCTGCATTGTTACTTTTACTGTTTTGTGAATCTATACTCCCAGATCCCTCTGCTCCTCCAGCCTATTTAGACACTTAGGGCTGAATTTTCCCGGACCTATGGAGACAGAGTTGGAGGCAGGTGCTGGGGGGGTGCGGGAAAGAGGGCGTGGAATGGCGGAAAAATAGAGGAGAACTTTTATATTCTACTACATATTATATCTTTCAGGAAAAATTGAGCTGGGGCTTTTTTTCTCTGGAAAAGAGAAGACTGAAGGGTGACCTAATAGAGGTCTTTAAGATTATGAAAGGGTTTTACAGGGTAGACATAGAGAAGACCAGAACTACAGGCCATAAAGATAAAATAATCACAAATAATCACAAATAATTCCAATAGGGAATTCAGGAGACACCTCTTTACCCAGAAAGTGGTTAGAATATAGAATTCACTACCACAAGGAGTAGTTGAAGCAAATAGCATATAATGGGAAGTTAGATAAGCACATGAGGTAGAAAGGAATAGAAGGATATGTTAACGGGTTTAAATGAAGGGTGGGAGATGCATAAACACACCTATTGGGCCAAATAGTCTGCTACTGTAATATAAATACTGGCGAGTCGAAGAGACTTAGTAGTTGGCAGGAAAAAAGACAGAGGCGCAAGGGGAGAGCCAACTGTGCAACAGCCCCGACAAACAAATTTCTCTGCAGCACCTGTGGAAGAGCCTGTCACTCTAGAATTGGCCTTTATAGCCACTCCAGGCGCTGCTTCACAAACCACTGACCACCTCCAGGCGCGTATCCATTGTCTCTTGAGATAAGGAGGCCAAAGAAGTATTATAAATACCAATTAATAAATAAATTGTTGTTCGGGTTTCCAATAGGCAATGTTCAGCCAACACACTCAGAAGTCAAAGTGTTCGGTTAAAGAAAATGGGCAACTGTTGACCAGAGAAGTGAGGGCATTGGTCACAGTGAGGAAGGAAAAGCAGAATCATGCTTGTGCTCAGAAGGACGTTTGGTGGGGTTCCAACATTAGGTTATAGCCAGTCCTCTCAGTACAGGAATATGCTGCAGGAAAACCCAAAGAGATGGGAGATGACAGATCGACAAAACAGGGACTAGAAAGGGAAACAGATTGGAAGTAATAGACTGAGGGTGTAAAATGCAACAATGGACTGTGATCTTGATTTTGTATTTAACGCAATAATGTTATAACTTTGCCTTGCAATGTGTATTGTCAATGTACAATGACAGCGCAACTGCTGTTCAATGCTCACTTATTCCCATTCTGGATCAATTAACAAAGAACCCTCCTGCCGAAATCATATACAATAATTACAAATCATTAACAGCATTAAAGCTGGGCCTGGGACACGAACGTCTATCAGAAAGAAAGGGCTCATTAGGCTTGGTGACATTTCCATAACTTTCTAGCTATTACTTTTCTGATTCAGATACTATTGGCTAAATTTTAGTTCCAGGGTCCAGATCCCGATGCCAGGCTGACATTTGGATCGGGAACCCAGGAATGACCGTGGCAAGACCCTGGAGGAGATTTTCGAGGAGGTGGCCAAATAAGAGGCTGCTCCTGTGATCCCCATCGAATTAAGCATGGCAGGTGGGCTCCATAGCCAAGAGGACCAATGACAATACCTGAGGCTCTGGGCAACCAGAGGCCACCCGAGAAAGGTGAGTGCTGCTACTGGAGGTGGGGCACCAAGAAGGTGCCTCAAGATGGCAGCCCCTTCTGAAGACTGGTAAATGATACAAAATATACTGTGGCCACAGTTGCCAGACCATCATTTCAGAGGGGGATCCCCTCCACAGGAACCTGCAGCCATGACTATGGCCCTTGCAGCCCAGCAGATCCATTCTGGGCTGCTTTGCAGGATGAGCCTTTGGCCCCCATCCGTCTGCCACTGGGACAACACCACCATGTCATCTACTGGCTTCAGCCAGATTAGGGGGCCTGTCTGGCCTCTGGAAAATCCAGATGAGATGTGAAGATGACCCTTAATGGGCACTTTAATTGCTCTAATTGGCTATCTGCTACTGGCATCCCCCAGAAGCCGTTTCCCTGAAAGTAGGCTGGAGGTGGCAACATGCTAGCAAACTGGTACACTGGCCAGTAGCGCGAAATTGCTGTCACGCCCATCTCCAATTCGAAAATTTAGCCCTATGCGGCATCATTGCACCGGCACTTAAAACCTTTGTAGCATTCTTCTCCGTACTATTTGAAGAGGTGCTGACCCATTTATTTCAAAAGGCTTAACCCCTGGTTAAATAGCGGAGACCATCATTTCTGGGCTGATGTTTTGTGAAAGCAGCCTGGAAAGTCAAGAAGATATAACTTCTGATAGGCATTTAAACATGAACTTGGCCAAACACATTCCTGTTGCAGTCTAGTGTGACCTACAAATATGGGGTTGACTAATTCTGTTTCCTGAAGGCTGACTCATGCTGGGGTATATTTTAACAGGACTCAACACCTGAGACTAAACAGTAAATATTAGCAGAATATCTGACTGAGGAGGAAAAGCATCATAGTTAATCCAAACCTGTACCTCACCCAGGAATCACTGCGCATCAGCTAACCCGTCACAGGCAAAGGATTAAATTGGGATTGTCCTGTGCTGTTGGGTGGTGCTTTTACCATCTGATCTACTGGAAGGATGAAGGGAAGATTTTTTCCAGACTGAAATGAGTTGTAGTGGCACTTGAGAGTAAATTCCTCAATCCTGTGACTCCAGTCAGGAGCTGGGGAGCTGGTCTTGAAGAAGGATGCCGAATTAGTGCTTAGGTTTTCTGACTCAATCTCTAACTCATGTACAGCTGCTTGCTGATGGCATGGCACTGGTGAATGAACCCTTTAATAAGAATATAATAACATAAGGAATAGATCCATGGAATCATAGAATGGTTACAGCACAGGAGGCCGCCATTCGGCCCATCATGTCTGTGCTGGCTCTCTGAAGGAGCAATTCACTTGGTGCCACTCCCCCGCCTTCTCCCCGTAGCCCTGCACATTCTACCTTTTCTGATAACAATCCAATTCCCTCTTGAATGCCTCGATTGAACCTACCTCCAGCACACTGTCAGGCAGTGCATTCCAGATCCTAACCCCTCGCTGTATGAAAACATTTTTCCTCATGTCATCATTGCTTATTTTGCCAAACGCCTTAAATCTGTGCCCTCTGGTTCTTGATCCTTCCACCAATGGGAACAGTTTCTCCCTATCTACTCTGTCCAGACCCCTCATGATTTTGAATACCTCGAACAAATCTCTTCTCCAAGGAAAACAGTCCCAACTTTATTTAGAGATACAGCACTGAAACAGGCCCTTCGAGTCTGTGCTGACCATCAACCACCCATTTATACTAATCCTACATTAATCCCATTACCCTCTCACATCCCCACACCTACACTAGGGGCAATTTATAATGGCCAATTTACCTATCAACCTGCAAGTCTTTGGCTGCGGGAGGAAACCGGAGCACCCGGCGAAAACCCACGTGGTCACAGGGAGAACTTGCAAACTCCACACAGGCAGTACCCAGAATTGAACCCGGGTCGCTGGAGCTGTGAGGCTGCAATGCTAACCACTGCACCGCCCAATCTTCTCTAATCTATCTACGTAAATGAAGCTCCCCATCCCTGGAACCATTCTCGTGAATCTTATCTGCACCCTCTCTAGTGCCTTCACATTCCTCCTAAAATATAGTGCCCAGAACTGGACGCAATACTCCAGTTGAGGCCGAACCAGTATTTTAGATAAGATTTTTACATAAATAGGAGCAGGCCATACAGCACCTCGAGTTTCCTCTGTCATTTAATAAGATTATGGCTGATCTGATCTTATCAACTCCACCGTCCTGCTTCTTCCCCATCCTCTAGACTCCTCTGTAGTTCAAAAACCTGTCTATCTCAGCCTTGAATATATTCAATGTCTCAGCCTCCACAGCTCTCTGGGGTAGAGTTATTCAGAAATTCACAATAATATCAAGGTATTCCCAAGATGCAAAAAAGATAGCTCATGTACATGGGAAACGATATGAAGAATCTGGAGATATATCAGAATTTTTAAAAGGCATTCATGGTTCAACTAGAATTTATAGAGGATATATCAATAGTCCTATTGTATCCAGTGTTACTGCAGCCTGTATCACACTGTTCAGCAGTTCCTTTTGAAGTAACATTGATCAGATTCAATTGCTAAATTAAAGGGAATCATAAGGTTTTCTGAATATCATCCATATATTTGTTTTTGGTGTAGACAAGGTTGAGGACATTGAATAGATGTTATTAAAATTAGCACGAGTGGGAAAAGATTATTTCCTTTGTTGTAGTCTATAACAAGCAGTCATCAATTCAAAATTCTCAATAGAAGAGTTAGAGAGAAATAAGAGAAAATTCTTGAGAGTTGTTGGAATCTGGAATGTATCTATTATATTGAAGTACCTGAGACCATCTTTTAAAGATATAACGGATATACATTAGAGGCCGAGGAAGATACGGAGCCATGAGGAGAGAGCAGTTCAATAAGATTCGTATAGAATGCTCCAACAAATAGCTGGGTTGAATAGCTTTTTTCTGAGATGTAACCTTCCAAGGTTTTTGGTTCTCAGCCTCATATTTCTTTTCCATTCCTCAGTTTTAAAGCAACGATATTTGGAGAACTGGGCGATGCATTACCTTTTTGTTTCAGATCTGACTTATAGGAAGAAAGCATCTCTCTCTGCTGACTTTAAGATCCTATGTAACAAGTTTCAGGATTCTTTTAGCTAACAAGCATGGAGCGATAGTACAGAACTATCCCTAATTCAACACTAAATGGGTAATCTCAGTCAGTCAGAGAGGATACAGGATGACTGGTACATGAAATGGAAAACTGTCACTAGTGCTTTAGGAGGTATTTATCTAAGATTTATTCTTCTTTTACCTCCAGCAACTGGTGAGTTTTCTTTTGTCTCTAAGCTAGGAAACTAATTTGCTATTACTTTACTTTTCTCGATTAGTAACTTAAACTAGATAAGCCAATTAATTAATTAAACTGAAATAATTGATTCAATTAAACATTAATTAACTTATTAAATAATCAAATAAAATAATAAATAATGGTAGAAAGACATGGCAGGGCAGGTGGTGTGCTGTAATTGCAGCATACGTGAGTTCGTGGAGAGCATTCTGATAATGGACAACCGTTTCTGCCAAACAGGTCTTTGGCTCAAGGAATTTCACCTCAGAGTGGTTCAGCTGGAGTCCGAGCTGCAGACATTACAGAGCATCAGGGAGGGGGAGAGTTACCTGCACACCTTGTTCCAGGAGGCAGTCACACCACTTAAATTAAGTAGAACTTTAGAATTGGTCAGTGGTCAGGGGCACGAGGTTGTGACTGTGAGTCAGGCAGGTATGGGGATCCAAGATGTCAAGATGGAGGAGCCTCAGCCCTTGACTTTGTCCAATAGTTATGGTGTACTTGCTAATTGTGTAGATGAGAACAAAGACTGCAGGGTGCCATTCAAGTGGGGTCATAAAAAGAATGCGGTAGTGACGGGGAAAGTATAGTCAGGGGAATAGATACTGTTCTCTGCGCTCGCAACCAGGGGTTCCGAAGGTTATACTGTCAGCCCAGTGCCAGGGTTAAAGACATCTCTTTGTGGTTGGAGAAGAACTTAAAGTGGGAGGGGGAGGATCCAGTTGTCATGGTCCAAGTAGGAACCAACGACATATGTCGAACTAGGAATGAGGTTCTGCTGAGAGAATTTGAGGAATTAGGGTCCAGGTTGAAAAACAGAGCCTTAGAGCTAATAATCTATGGATTGCTCCCTTAGTCACACATCAACTGGCATTGGGATAAACTGATTAGGAGGTTAAATGTGTGACTGAAACAGTAGTGTCGGAGGCAGGGGTTTCACTTTATGGGCCACTGGCACCAGTACTGGGGAAAGAGGGAGCTGCTCCGCTGAGACAGGCTCCACATAAAGTAGGCTGGGACCAGTGGCTTAGTGAATAGAATAACTAGGACGGCAGACAGGGCTTTAAGCTAATAAAAGGTGGGTGGGAGGATTCAGGAAAAGGTAAAAGCAGCAAGGGAAATGTCAAGGCTCTAGAGCAGAGCAGCGTTTTGGGTAAAAATAAGCAGTGTGTGTCAGGCAAGGACAGTGAGAGCAACAAAGGCAATAGAGCATTTGTGATTAAAGTAACATTAGGGAAAATTAGAAAAAGTCAAAGCTAAAGCCACTATATCTGGATGCACAAAGCATTCACAACAAAATAGATGAATTTATAGCACAGATAGAAATTAATAAATTTGATCTAATAACCATAATGGAGACATGGTTGCAAAGTGACCAAGGTTGGGAACTTAATATTCCAGGATACTTAACTTTTAGAAGCGAGAAGCCAAAATGGAAGAGGAGGAGAGGTAGCCCTGATGCGAAAGGATGGGATAAAGATAGTAGACTGAATGAATTTTAACTCAGAAAATCAAGAAGTAGAATCAGTTTGGGTGAAGCTAAGAAACAATAAGGGGAAGAAAATATTAATGGGAGTTGTTTATAGGCCCCCTAACAGTAGTTGTAGGCTAGGGCAGAGTAAAAATCAGGAAATTAGAGGAGCATGTAATAAGGGTAATACAGTAATTGTGGGGGATTTTAACCTTCATAAAGACTGGGCAAACCAAATTTGCTGTAAAAGTGTGGAGGATAAGTTCATGGAATGTATACAAAATAATTTCCTAGATCAGTATGCCAAGGAAACAATTAGGGAACAGGGTATTTTGGATCTAGTATTGCGCAATGAGAAAGGGTTAATTGGTAATCTTGTACCTAGGGAAGAGTGACCATAATATGACAGAATTTAAGTGAAAGTGATTTAGTTAAATCCAAAAATAGGGCCTTAAATCTAAATAAAACAAACTACATAGATCTGTGTTAGCTAAAGTAGCTTGGGAAACTACATTAAAAGATATGACAGTAGACAAACAATGACTAGTATTTAAAGAATTAATACATAATTTGCAGCAAATATACATTCCTTTAAGGCACAGAAAACCCACAAGAAAAAGTGGTCCAACTGTGGCTAACAAGAGGAATTAAAGATAGTGTTAGACCAAAAAGTGTAGTAAGCTTAAGGATTGGAGGATTTTAGAATTCAACAAGGAAGGACCAAGAAATTGATAAGGAAAGAAAAAACAGAATATGAGAGTAGACCAGGAAGATTCATAAAAACAGATGGTAAACATCTCTATAGGTATGTAAATAGGAAGAGATTAGTGAAAGCAAACATAGGCCCATTAGAGGCAGAGACAGGTGAAATTATAATATGGAATAAGGTAATGGCAGAGACGATAAACAAATACTTTGTATCTGTCTTTATTGGTGCAGACACAAAAAACATTCGTGAAATTGATTAGAATCCAGGACCAGCATGTTCCGGTGAGGAAGGAGGATAAGTTTGGCAAATTTCGGAAACCTTGGATAACACGGGATATTGTGAGCCTAGTCAAAAAGAAAAAGGAAGCATTCGTAAGGGCTGGAAGGCTAGGAACAGATGAATCCCTTTAGGAATATAAAGACAGTAGGAAGGAACTTAAGCAAGGAGTCAGGAGGGCTAAAAGGGGTCATGAAAAGTCATTGACAAACAGGATTAAGGAAAATCCCAAGGCTTTTTATACATATATAAAGAACAAGAGGGTAACGAGGGAAAGGGTTGGCCCACTCAAGGACAGAGGAGGGAATCTATGTGTGGAGCCAGAGGAAATGGGCGAGGTACTAAATGAGTACTTTGCATCAGTATTCACCAAAGGGAAGGACTTGGTGGATGATGAGCCTAGGGAAGGGAGTGTAGATAGTCTCAGTCATCTCATTATCGAAAAGGAGGTGGTGTTGGGTGTCTTGCAAAGCATTAAGTTAGATAGGTCCCCAGGGCCTGATGGGATCTACCCCAGAATACTGAGGGATGCAAGGGAAGAAATTGCTGGGGCCTTGACAGAAATCTTTGCATCCTCATTGGCTACAGGTGAGGTCCCAGAGGACTGGAGAATAGCCAATGTTGTTCCTTTGTTTAAGAAGGCGAGCAAGGATAATCCAGGAAATTATAGGATGGTGAGCCTTATGTCAGTGGTAGGGAAATTATTAGAGAGGATTCTTTGGGAGGGGATTTACTCCCATTTGGAAACAAACAAACTTATTAGCGAGAGGCAGCATGGTTTTGTGAAGAGTGGGGTTGTGTCTCACTAATTTGATTGAGTTTTTTGAGGAAGTGATGAAGATAGGGCAGTGGATGTTATCTATATGGACTTCAGTAAAGCCTTTGACAATGTACCTCATTGCAGCCTGGTACAAAAGGTGAAGTCACACAGGATCAGAGATGAGTTGGCAAGATGGATACAGAACTGGCTCGGTCATAGAAGACAGAGGGTAGCAGTGGAAGGGTGCTTTTCTGAATGGAGGGATGTGACAACTGGTATTCCGCAGGGATCAGTGCTGGGACCTTTGCTCTTTGTTGTATATATAAGTGATTTGGAGGAAAATGTAGCTGGTCTGATTAGTAAGTTTGCGGACGACACAAAGGTTGGTGGAGTTGCGGATAGTGATGAGGATTGTCAGAGGATACAGCAGGATATAGATCGGTTGGAGATGTGTGCGGAGAAATGGCAGATGGAGTTTAATCCGGACAAATGTGAGGTAATGCATTTTGGAAGGTCTAATGCAGGTGGGAAGTATACAGTAAATGGCAGAACCCTTAGGAGTATTGACAGGCAGAGAGATCTGGGCGTACAGGTCCACAGGTCACTGAAAGTGGCAACGCAGGTGGATAAGGTAGTCAAGAAGGCATACGGCATGCTTGCCTTCATCGATTGGGGCATAGAGTATAAAAGTTGGCAAGTCATGCTGCAGCTGTACAGAATTTGAGTTAGGCCACACTTAGAATATTGCATGCAATTCTGGTCGCCACACTACCAGAAGGACATGGAGGCTTTGGAGAGGGTACAGAAGAGGTTTACCAGGATGTTGTCTGGTCTGGAGGGCATTAGCTATGAGGAGAGTTTGGATAAACTCGGATTGTTTTCATTGGAACGACGGAGGTGGAGGGGCAACATGCTAGAGGTTTACAAACTTATGAGTGGAATGGACAAAGTGGATAGTCAGAAGCTTTTTCCCAGGGTGTAAGAGTCAGTTACTAGGGGACATAGGTTTAAGGTGAGAGGGGCAAAGTTTAGAGGGGATGTGCGAGCCAAGTTCTTTACACAGAGGGTGGTGAGTGCCTGGAACTTGCTGCTGGGGGAGGTGGTGGAAGCAGGTACGATAGTGACATTTAACAGGCATCTTGACAAATACATGAATAGGATGGGAATAGAGGGATACGGTCTCCGGAGGTGCAGAAGGTTTTAGTTTAGGCAGGCATCAAGATCGGCGCAGGCTTGGAGGCCGAATGGCCTGTTCCTGTGCTGTTCTTTGAAATATGGGGAAACTAAGGGTCCAGCAAGAATGAAGAATTTAAAAAAATTATTACAAGTAAAAAATATTACTGAAGAAATTAATGGGACTAATTGGTGACAAATCCTCTGGATCTGACAACCTATATCCTAGGGTTTTAAAAGACATAGCAGCAGAGACAGTAGATGCATTGATTTTGATCTTCCACAACTACTTATATTCAAGAACAGTTCCCAAGGATTGGAATGTAGCAAACATAACCCTGCTATTTAAGAAAGGAGGAAGAGAGAAAATGGGAAAATATAGGCCAATTAACTAATTATCAGTAATAGGCAAAATGCTAGAATCTATTCTTAGGGACGTGATGACAGGGCTCTTAGAAAATCATATGATGAAGCGGCACAGTGGTGCAGTGGTTAGCACCGCAGCCTCACAGCTCCAGCGACCCAGGTTCAATTCTCGGTACTGCCTGTGTGGAGTTTGCAAGTTCTCCCTGTGTCTGCGTGGGTTTCCTCCGGGTGCTCCGGTTTCCTCCCACATGCCAAAGACTTCCAGGTTGATAGCTTAATTGGCCATTATAAATTGCCCCTAGTATAGGTAGGTGGTAGGGAAATATAGGGACAGATGGGGATGTGGTAGGAATATGAAATTAGTGTAGGATTAGTGTAAATGGGTGGTTGATGTTCGGCACAGACTCGGTGGGCCGAACGGCCTGTTTCAGTGCTGTATCTCTAAACTAAATTGAACAAAGTCAACACAGATTTATGAAAGGGAACTCGGGCTGCATTTTAAAAGCCCGATGCTGAAATAGGTGGCGGGCGGAAAAATTAGCGGCCTGCATATACCAGGTCTATCTTGTGGAGCCGCTGCGATTCCAAACGTCAACTAATTAGCATGGCCAGGACAGCTGCCCGCCTGATGATTTGGAGGGGGTGGGTGAGCCGTCCCTGGTAATGGCATCCGGCGCCAATGCGCAGGCGCCATTTTCTAAGGGCTTAGAGCCCTAAATGACAAGTGTAATTTTTAAAGGCCCAGTTATTGTACAGTTTAAAAAATGAATGCAAAAGTCTTTCCATGCCCTCTCCCCACTCCCACAGCAGCAAACATCATTCCTGCCCTTCCCCTCCACCCCGCTCCCAGAATACCTATCATGATTAAATGACCTTTCCCCACCCCCAAAGTTCAGAACCCTTGTCCTTTACCCCTTCCCGTCACCCCCCCCCCCCCCAAACAATCTGAAGTGTTTTACCATGCTCCCTCCCTCCCGCACAGAGAAAATTACCTCCTCCCCACAGGTGTCGCGCCGCGTTTCCCTGAACAGGGATTCAAAGGTGTGGCATTGTCGGCTGCTGGAATGAAGATCCCAACCTACTGGCAGAATCGCAGTGGCCTCCATATCAATTAAAAGTAACTTTTCATTACAATATCATAATGGGGGTACTGTCACCAAGCGGCAGGGCACTTGGTGACCGCCACTGCCAAGATCGGGATGGGGACTGCTGGCGGGCCTCATCTATTGCTTTCTTCATTCCCCCCAGGGTCAGTGAGTTTTTTGAGGATATACTATTAAGATGGTTAAGGGGGAACCTGTGAGTGTAGTATATTTGCATTTTCAAAAAGCATTCAATAAGGTGCCACACAAGAAGGAATTACATAAAATTAGGACTCATGTCATTGGAGGTAATATATTAGCTTGGATTGATCTTTGGTGAATGAACAGAAAACAGAATGAACAGAGTAGGAATAAACAGGACATTTTTAGGTTTGCAGGCTACAACTAACAGGATATTGCAAACATCAGTACTTGGCCTCAGCTATTTACAATCTATATTCATGATTTAGGTGAAGGGACTGAGTGTAACATATCCAAACTTGTTGATGAATCAAAGATAGCTGGGAAAGTAGATGGTGAGGAGGATGCGAAGAGGCTACAGAGGGATATAGATGGGTTGGGTGAGTGGGCAAGAACATGGCAGATGGAATACAATGTTGTGAAGTATTAAGTTATCCACTTTGGCAAGAAAAATAAGCAGAAATTTTTTTTGAATAGTGAGAGACTGGGAAATGTTTGCATTCAGAGGGACCCGAGTCCCCTTATACGTGAATCACAGAAAGGTAACATGCAGGTACAGCAAGCAATCAGGAAGGCAAACATTATGCTAGCTTTTGTTACACAGGGATTAGAGCACAAGAGTAAAGAAGCCTTACTGCAATTATCCAGGGCATTGGTGAGGTCACACCAGGAGTACTGTGTGCAGCTTTGGTCCCCTTACCTAAGGAAGGACATACTTGCCCTCGAAGGACTGCAAGGATGGGTTACTAGACTGGTTCCTAGGATGAGGGGATTGTCCTATGAGGAGAGATTGAGTAGACCAGGCCTTTATTCCCTGGAGTTTAGAAGAAGGAGAGGTGATCTAATTGAAACATATAAAATTCTTAAGGGGCTTAACAGGGTAGATGCTAGAAAAAATGTTTCCCTGGGGGAATCTGGAACATGGGGTTGCAGTCTCAGAAGAAGAAGTCAGCCACTTAGGATTGAGATGAAAACAAATTTCTTCACTCAAACTGTTGTGAATCATTGGAATTCTCTACCCAACAGAGCTGTAGAAGCTCAGTCATTGAATATATTCAAGTCAATAGATTTTTGGGTACTAAGGGAATTAAAGGAAGGTGGAGTTTAGGTAGAAAATCAACCATGACCTTGTTGAGTGGCAGAGCAGGCTCAGAGGGCCTACTCCAGCTCTTTTTCATATACTCTTATGTTCTTATGTTGGGTCAGAGGTGCAGTCTTGGGTAGAGTAATGCAAGATTTATTCTGCAGCAACCTGGTTTTAGCAGTCCTGAGAATATTGGCAGGGACCATTTTGGACCATACAGGGCCACTGCTTGTGCTGCAGACAAACCTCCCAATTGTACTATGCTAACCAGGGCTGTACAGTCAGCTGCATGATCAGGAGGCCTGCCTTTAACGTTTGGAGTCCAGAGTTAGTGTAGTTAATCCAGAGTCCTTTGATAGATCATTGAGTTTAAAAGGCATGCAATAGGAGCCTGAAACAGTTCCAATTCCCAGCAGTAACATCCCTCATCTAGATGAGCACAAAAGAGTTGAAAGAAAATTCAGCATTCATTATCCACTGGGAAACACTGTTTATATCAATAGGAATCAATATGCACCGAGATCAGCAATTGTTCTCAAATGGCATGTTTAATCAATGAATGAGATAATCATACTAAATAGCACTACACAAAAAGACTAAGGACAAAAGCACATCACCAGGCAGCAGACTTGTTAGAGGTTCAGGAAGATAGATATTGTTGCTGGGGAAATTGGTTTAAGTAAATCGTCTGAAACTATACAAAAATTTAAACCTTTAATCTATTGCTTTCTCGGAGGAGGACAACCAGCAGGAAACTGGGAGTCACCGGAAAAAATACAAAAGATATAGACACAGAAAGCAGGAATGGGGATGAGAAAATCTGGCTAAGATACAAAATATGCAAGGAGACACTGAAAATCTGGGAAAGGCATAAGGCTGGGAAAGAGAAGGGAAAACTGGCTAAGATGCAGAGAAAGCAAAAAAGGACACTAATAAAGCAAAGACATATGAGAAGATTTTTTTTTTTAAATGAGTTAACAGGTTTTAAATGAGCAGAGGAGTGTGCCATACAGGTTATTTCAGCATCTGTTCGCTAATACAGTCATTTCTAGGCACGTACCTTTCAAGTAAATCTATAAACATTTATTAGTGAGAACGGACTGCTATAAATGAACAACTTGTGTATACATTGTTACTATTCTTGGCAGATTTCAAACCAAATGAATTTAAAATACTGTACACTTAATTGGAGAACCATTAGAGACACCAACAGCGATGCACTCACATGGTCCATGATTTTGATTACGAGTGCAAAAGGTATAAATATTGACACAGCCTTAAGGCTGCTCCACAGCTTTGTTAAAATTAACAAGGAGTGTCTTTTACTGCAGCAGACGATGGTACCTTCCTTCACAACTGCAGTGTTTCTACCTTAGTGTCCGGCAACATATAACTTCAAGGTGCCCAGAAATAACTCGAGGCTGAATACAGGGAGAGTTTATATCATCATACTGTGACTGACGGCCTCCGGCCTAAAAAAAACCCTCCTCCACTCCTTCCCCCCACCCCTTGGGGGTCAGGAAAAGAATAAGTTGGAGTAAAGCACACTGCAGTGGGTCGTGTTATAAACAGTGAAGATGCAGTGAGCGGGATGAACATGCAGTGAGGCTTCGGGGCTAAGAGGAACAAGAGAGGGAAGGGCTCACCTGGAATATTACCAATGAAGTAGAGAGATAGGCTGCAATGGAAAGAAGTTAGAGGCTAGAGGTGAGAGAAGGGGAGATGTGCAAAAGGAGAAATTTGGATGCTGATCACAGAATCGTTAGAAGGAGGCCATTCGGCCTATCATGTCCACACTGGCTCTCCGAAAGAGCAATTCCCTCAGTTTTATTCCCCTGCCTTTTCCCCATAACCCTGCACATTCTTCCTTTTCATATAACTGTCGAATTGCCTTTTGAATGCTACAATTCAACCTGTCTCCACAACGTTCTCAGGCAACACATTCCAGACCTTAACCACTCGCTGCATGAAAATCTGGATTCAAAGGAGTAAAGTTTGGAAATCCCAAGTCCAGATATAATCCTGAATAGCAAAATAGATCTGGGCAAGGGGTTTTAATAAATGAAAAGTAAATTTTGAAGGGGATGGTCCAGTGCTGTGGTGCATTGGATTATCATGGGGTGATGAGGACACTGGCTCACTTCTAGGTCTCAGCCACGCTGCCAGGGAGAGGATGACCAGAGCAGACAATGGGCTCCCCTTCAGGAAGGAACAGAATATCTATTAGGAGAGGGAAACTCCACAGACCATGCAAGCTACGAACCTGGTCATCTTCCACTAGTACTATCGTATATGATGTGAACACACTATGCGGTCACCTGCATTTTTAACATGGATCACACCTAGTTCCAGATAGAGCAGGGTTGATTTGGACCTTCCAATAGCAATATGTCCTGGATAGGTTGCTCTTCACTGGACTAGACAAACTAATTGGAATAATTTAACCATTTAATACTTAATTATTAAGATCTTAAAGTTGAAGAAAAATAATGCAGCACTAAAAATGACAGAACAGAGTGATGTATCTTGGGAAATTAGGTGCTCTGCACATCCTCACACTGTATGACCCAAACTCAGAGTTACAGGTCTGGGCAAAAATATGAACTCCGAAGCCCAGAGTTCTGTGAAAGGCTGAGGCTCTATTTATGGATATAGCAATTTCTTTGTTACTGAAGATGATATATAATTTGGAACCCAGTGGCCAGATTGCTGAGTGTGATAACTTTACACAAAGGAAAAACCCATTATAAATGTGAATGTAGGAATTTATAAAGGAAAATATTGACACAAAAATTATGACAATGGGAAGTCAGGTGCCACAGGCAGTGCAGGTAGGTGTGAGATTTATAATAGTTCAGAGATTGATGACTTTTTTTAAGGTAGCTCCTCAGCTGCCTCATTTCAAGACTGAAAAGCCCATATGTTTCCATTCCTTCATCCTATCTCAACCCTCTGAGCAACAGATTTACCTCTGGGCTCTTCCCTATCCAGTTCTCTGACTTGAATGTCACTTCTTGCTTCTCAAAGACCCAATATTGAATGTGAAGCCTGAGCAGAGCAGTGCTCAGTTTCCACTTGGCACATTCCAACTCGTTCTATTGATTTTACCAGTCTAGTTTCTGAAATCAAGGCAGAAAATACTGGAAGTACACAGCAGGTCGATAGATTCTATTAAGAATAAAAATAGGTTAATTCGCCTGAGAATTTGCTGTGTTCTGATAAAGGGTTTATATCCAAAACATTCATCCCCATTTTCTCTTTATAGATACTGACAGCCCTGTTGTGTATTTCCAGCATTTCTTCTTTTTTATTTCATTTATATTGGTGATTTTTTGGTTCAGCAGCAATTTGCTCAATTGATTTTTAGCTGTGGCTCAGTGAACAGTGCTCTTATCTATGAGTTAAGAGGTTGTGGATTCAAGTCCCATTCCAGAGACTGAATGTAAAACCTCGAATAGCAGTCTAGAGGGAGTGTTGCACTGTCAGAGATGCTGTAGTTTGGTTGAGATGTTTGCCCCCTTGGGTGGAAACAAAAGTTCCCATGGAGCTATTTGACACAGAACAAGGGAGTTCACCCTGATGACCTGACCAATATTCATCCTTTGATTAATATCTCTAAGTCAGGTTATTATCTCATTTCTGATTGTAGTACCTTGTTGTATGCACATTATTTGCTGTATTTCCTACATTGCAACAGTAACTATACACAATGAGTGCTTCATTGGCTGTAAAGTGCTTCTGGATGTTCTGAGGTTCTGAAAGGTGCTGTACAAATGCAAGTCCTTTCTTCCTTTTGCTGTTCCACAGTGCTTGGACATATTAAGCACCAAGTTGACTGTCGCTCCTAGACTGAGGCAAAAAAAGGGTTAAAATATGAGGACAGGTTGTATAGGTTGGGTTTGTATTCCCTTGAGAATAGAAGATTAAGGGGTGATCTAATTGAGGTCTTATAGGATAGATAAAGAGAAACTATTTCCTCTGGTGGGAGAGTCCAGAACAAGGAGCCATAACCTTAAAATTAGAGTGAAGTCATTCAGGGGTGGTGTTAAGAAGCACCGCTAGATACAAAGGGTATTCAAAATCTGGAATTCTCTCCTCCAAAAAGCTGTTGAGATTAGGTTAATTGCAAATTTCAAAACTGAAATTGATAGATTTTTGTTGGGAAAGTTATTAAGGGATGTGAAACCAAAGCAGGTAAATGGAATTAAAATATAGATCAGCCATGATCTAATTGAATGCTGGCACAGGCCTGAGGGGCTGAATGGCTTACACCTGTTCCTAATGTATTGAATTTCATCTGATTCTGCTTCACCCACTTACAGATTTTATCTAGCTCAATTCATTGGTTCTTGGTTTCGTCACAGGTTTGCTTGCCCCTAGTTTACCATCATTCATAAATTCAGCCAATTTGCATTAAGTTTGTATTCAAATCATTGCTGAATTGCGAAATAATGGGGGTCACAATACTGAGAGACATTTACTCACTACTATCCCCTTCAAAAATAAATCATCTCCACTAGAACAGTGGACAGAGTTAAATGTTCATCCACCAATATCATCAGCAGTAATTTCTCAACTTATTCTTGGAAGGCAGCATCATAAAGATCAATAATTCTCTCACAGTCAAGAGCATGTTTTGTGTCTCCCGAAAGCAGCAGTTGGATACCTGACACAGGGCTCAATGACAACCTGATTTACAACTTGGACTGATTCAAGCCAGCAACTGCTTTCGATAGTTAAAAGATTTATTGGAATGTAGGGATTGTGACCAAGGCATTCTTTCTTGTAGAAAATTAATGTGGCTGAAAATTGTGATGGCTCCACTGAGGGATTCATCCATCTTGCCTTGGGTTAGGTTAGTGCAGCCTATCAGATAATGGAATGGAAATGTGCATTAAAAATTCATTGGGATTAAATTGAGTTTATCTCTCTCTCTCTCTGTTTGGTCCTTCCTTGTCTAAACACATTAAATAATACAGAGCATGCTTTGCTTGTCCAATTGATGTGTATACAAGAATTGCTGAAGCTCAGCTGGAGATTAGAATGCTGGTATAAGGACCACCTGACTGTAAATATTTGAGAGAGAAAAGAAAGGAAATGGAGGAAACCTGAAAAGGTTTGGAGCAGGGAACAGACATTTTAAAACAAATTACCTGATTTCTCTGTCTAGAGACGAGGTAGATATCTTTCTTTGTCTTTTGTGTAATAATACTACTACTTTTCCTTACAAACATCAGTACAGATAAGAGAGTCCATTTTCCCCATGCAGCTGGGTTCTTGTTGCACAGCACCTAACTGCCTCATCGTAACAGAAGGCCATTCAGCCCCTCAAGCTTGTTCTGCCATTCAATTTGATCATAATTGATCTGTGTCTCGGCTCCATTTACCTGCCTTAGTTCCATATCCCTTGATACCCTTACCTGACAAAAATCTATTGAACTTGGTCTTGAAAGTTCCAATTGTTCCAGCATTCACAACGTATTGGGAGAGAGAATTTCACATTTCTACTGCCCCTTGTATGGAAAAAAAGGTTGTGGTTTCATTCCCGAGTAGCCTGGATCTAAATTTAAGATTATACTCCTCTCGTTCCTGATTTTTCCCCATCAGAAGAAATGGTTTCCCCATATTTATCCTAACGGATCCTTTTAACATATTAAACACTTCGATCAGATCACCCCTCAGTCTACGTTTGAAAGAATACGAGTCGACTTTATGCAACATGTTCTCATAACGTAATCCTCTCAGCCCCAGCACCCAGGCTCATTCTGGTGAATCTGTGCTGCACCTCCTTCCAGATTAATGCATCCTTCTTGAGGATGACCTTGAACCATCAGGGAAGTGTCTCACCTTTTTGCCCAGTTAGTTTTCACTGTACTATGTGCCATCTACAATGAGACCTGCACCAGATGTTTGCCAATGTAATTTTCCAACCAACTGCCAGAAACTCATGAGTGATTTGTGGAGACTGATGGGATCTCTAATTTATCATGCTCTTACGCAGGAGTGTCTGGGTTCTTGGAAGCCGACTACGATTCTTGGTTGGGAATCTGCATGGTTTCAGTTGTTTAAAATACAACAGTATCTGTGTACAGGCTTGGGGAGCCTTAGCTCTTGGTTATCGTAAACCTGTGCCTTAGTTCCATAGCTTAAGTGAGTAGGGTGCATGTCTATAGTGAGTGTATGCACTATGTATTAGGCAAATAAAAGCCAAGAAAGAAAGACTTGCATTTATATAGCGTCTTTCATGACTACCAGACATCTCAAAGCACTTGACAACCAATGAAGTATTTTTTGTCGCTGCTGCAATGCAGGAGCCAGTATGCACATAGCAAACTCCTACAAACAGCAATGTGATAATGACCAGATAATCTGCTTTTGTAATGTTGATTGAGGGATAAACATTGGCCAAGACACCAGGAATAACTCCCCTGCTCTTCTTCAAATAGTGCAATGGGATCTTTTACAGCCACCCAAGCAAGCAGATGGGACTCAGTTTAACATCTCATCCAAACAATGGTACAAATGCAGCACTCCCTCAGTACTGTACTGGAGCATCAGCCTTGAATTTTATGCTCAAGCCCTGGAGTGGGACTTGAACATAGAACCTTATGATTCAGAGATGAGAGCACTATCAACTGAGCCACACCCCTTGTGCAAATTTCTTAATGCTTGGCTTGGAGACATGTGACAGATATCCCACTATGAACCAAATAGGCAATTACAGCTTTTTCATTATTGCCCGAAATAACTCATTGAACAGCAGAAGGAGAATTTTAATAAAAGTCAAATTCAATGCCCAAGGACACATATGATGCTCTCCTTAGGTGGGGTCTGGATCAGGCATCTGACCAACCTTGGGGGCCCACCTGTAGAGGCTGAAAGCATCATGGCTGGAGGGTGAGGCAAGTGAGCTTGGCCAACCACCCCCACCCCATCACAAGCAGTTTCAGGAGCTGCACCTGCCTGCCCATGATAATGAAGTGCCCTTCCACTAACCCTGTTGACCAGTAGGGTCCGCATTGACTGTCAATGGCAGGCATAATCCTGGCATATACCAGACCCGCTGCCTACATCCTCACAAACTTTCAAAAGGCAAATGGGCATATATTTGAAGAGGACAAATTTGCAGGTTATGGGGAAAAGGCTGGGGTGTGGGATGAAATTGTACAACTCTTTCAAATAACTGGCACAGGCTTAATGGGCCAAATAGCCTCTGTCTATGTTGTAAGATTCTATATCCACTGTGCTCCAATTAAAATTCATAATGCCATCTCCTACTCGAATTCTTTCTTTTCCAGGACTTCCACTGTGGAAACCCCTGTCTACAGGTCTTTAAAACCAAAGTGTGGGATTATCTGACCATTGCATTCCTAATGTTTTCAACTGAACATTGGGCTTGGCCCTTCCCTAGGACTCAATTTTTAAAAAAAGTCAAATTCTGGCTACTATTAATCAGATGTTTCTGAAATGAGAATTTATACATGTTATGCTGACACTTTTATTCATGTTCATGATAGTTTTCAGTGGCAGGCAAAACAATGGGAAGGGAAATAATATAGCACTGAGATCTTTGAGACCCCATTAAAATACCTTTGATACGTTGAGTAGATTTGATTTAACAATTCCTAAAGTTTGCGAATATAGATGCATTGGGATTATATACTCGATCCCCACGTAGGCGTGTTTCATCAATGTGTTTACTGGCAAGCAACTCTAATACAAGATCGAGATACTGAGTGAGAGAGGCAGACGTGTGTAAGCTGCTAATGTTTTCAATTAAGCCAACACCATTATTTGTCTGTTCCTGTGCCCTTGGAAACAATGAAAATGTAATTGTAATGTGTGTGCAAATAGCACTGTTATAAGCAGTTAATTTCTAGCAAGGGTAAAGAGTTTCTCCAGTGTAATGTGATTTAGTTTTAGAAAGCAAAATAGTTGGCACAGACCATATGTCAATTTGTGAAGGTAAACCAAATAAAGAGTAAAGAACAAACTTAATTCATTTCCAAAACATAAACAAATATATTTAGATCAAAAGGTAGCATAAAGGAAGACCTGAATTTATATTGCGCCTTTCACAACCTCAGTCGTCCTTTACAGCATTAATGATTTGATTTTTGAAAGCTGTCTCATTGTGAATTTGGTATGAATTTCCAGTTATCTTGACATCCTAATTTTCTCTTTTTTTTTTTAAGGACAGAGTTTTGGGTAGCTCTCTGACATAATTTAGGGGGGAGGTGGTGCAGTAGCATAGTGGTTATTTTACTAAACTAGTAATGCAGAGGCCTGGACTAATGCTCTGGAGACATGAGTTCAACTCCCACCACAGCAACTGTGGAATTTGAAATTTAACTAACAAATCTGGAATGAAATGCAAGTCTCATTAATAATAATGAAACTACTGGATTGTTGTAAAAACCCATCTGGTTCACTAATGTCCTTCAGGGGAGGAAATCTGCCATCCTTATCTGGTCTGGCCTACATGTAACTCCAGACCCACGCCAATGTGGTTGACACTTAATTGCTCTTTGAAATAGCCTAGTAAACCAGTCAGTTGTATGTGGTTCACCACCACCTGCTCAAGGGCAGTTAGAGATGGACAAATCCCAAGAAAGGATTAAAAAAGAATTTAAGGATCATTCTCCAGTGGATGTTGACAGCCTAGTTAATTATATAGGAGTGGGGATGCAACATCAAAGGCAAACCTGATTTACTCCTCACCAAACGTTTAGCATTATGCAGCACAGGAGATGACCATTCAGTCCATTGTGCCTGTGTTGGCCCTTTGGTAGAGCTATTCAATTAGTCCCACTCCCTGCCTTTTCCCCACAGCCCTGCAAATGTTTCATTTTCAGTATGTATTCAATTTCCTTTTGAAAGTTACAACCGAATCTGCTTCCATCACTCTTTCAGACAGTGCATTCCAGATGATAGCAACTTGCTGCAGGAAATGAATTAGAGCCATAGAGTCAGAGTCATTTACAGTGCAGAAGGAGGCCATTCAGCCCATTGAGTCCATGTTAGCTCTCCACGGAGCTATGCAATCAGTCTCGCTCCCCAGTTCGAACCCCGTAGCCCCGCAAGTCTATTTCTCCCAGGTGGCCATCCAACTTCTTCTTGAAGTCATCGATTGTCTCCGCTTCCACCACCCTTGTGGACAAGCAAGTTCCAGGTCATTATCATCCGCTGTGTAAAAAAAGTACTTCCTCATATTCCCCCTGCATCTTTTGCCCAAAACTTTCAATCTGTGTCCCTTAGTCTGAGTACTATTTCTCAATTACCTAATCTCCCCTCTGGTTCTTTTAAATGTGAAGACATTTGAGCAGGAATCACAGGCACAAGTAAAATTTTGGTTGATTTCTTTCCTTATTAGCTCAGGGATATCAAAGTCAAATATATCAGCCATCACCACTCCAGGTGAGATCAACAAACTAGTGGAGGCCAAGATTCAAACCTGGTCTTTTCTGCTCTGAATGGCTCAATATCACCAGTTGAGATGGGAGATGGTGATGCTGGGGAATGGAACACTTTCCTATTTCAGGCAGCCAGATTCAGCATAAAGCACTCTCAGGGCAGGCTTAGGATGACTAGATGCAGAGTGAAGCTCCCTCTAGTCTTCCCCAACAATGTGCCTGAACCTGTACATCAAAATGGTACCACTATTGAAAGTACAACTTTCCTATTTCCCAAATAAATCATCTTGTGATTTCTTTTGACTAAGAGTGGCAATACTACTGAATTAGGAAGCATTTTTATGCTGTGGACTCATGGCCTAAGAATTAGGTTGAGTGAATTACGCAAAAAATCACCAAGTACATGGTTGAACTATTTCCAACATACTACCTCTTGGTTCTCCCCATTGGATTTTCAACATAGACAAGTATCTGGATTTCCCTTTGAGCATAGTCTGTTAGTACCACTCCTGTGACAGAACAAACCTCTAATCAGATGAACATGGATTGAGATGCCATCAAAACTCAGAAAAATCATGTACTTTGAGGCTAAACCAGGAGTAATTCTCTGAAAGTTGGCACCCACATCCCCTGTAGCTCATACAACAAGCATCTGGAAGACATTCCACCCCACCCAAAATGAGTAACCTCCAAAGCTGTGGTGGCACAATCAAAATCCACTGGGACATAAAACTACTGCTAGTTGCTGAAATTGATCTCCAGAGCCAATCATTACCAAAGCTACTAGGTAAAGCTGACCTACAACCATAAACTGCTCTGTACACAACATATGAATGGAATGTATAGCATTGTATTATGACCAAAGAATAACAGCAATAATTTATAAAGTCATTTATAAAATTGCTAGATATTTTGCTACTATAAAGTGCCATTGCTCAGCACTGTAGTGATTCATTCTGTATAAAATGCCTCAGTTTGCCAAAGTTTATAGTGCAGTAGTCCATCAATTTTGGCAAATTGAAATTGATCTCGGTGCTCAGCACTCAATGCTGTGAAACTGATAGGAGATTACAGACTTCAGGCAATTCATGAGATGCTCACATTAAGGCTTGCGTGATGAGAGGAGGGAGAAAAGAAAGAAGCCAACTAACTTCAAAATCCTGAAGGGTTAAAACAGCACCAAACTGAGGCCCTTTTACATCCACACAATGGTACCCAACAGTAGTGATGATTGAGTTCTTGCCCAAAACCTCTTCACCTCTCTCTCTTTTGAAGATGTGTCTTAAAACCTTTTGCTTTGACCAAGCTTTTGCCACCAGTCTTAATGTCCCTTTATGCGAATCAATGTCAAATTCCTTATAATAATGCTCTTGTGAAATGACTTGGGACATTTTATGACATTAATGACCCTATATAAATGCAAGTTGATACTGATTATGTAATGCATTATGTTGCACTCATGTAGTGTATATAGTTGCTTAAGGCTATGCTTGAAAATTACTGTTTCTTTCTCTCTCGGACTGTTAGTTTGAAAGTTTTCAGTAAGATTTTATAGTCAAGGCCAAATATTTCTGCAATAATGTTTTAGGTTCTGCTTTAATATTCTTTTGGTAAAATATTTTTTGTTTGGAACTTTTATTCAGAAGTTCCCAAGCTTGAATAATAATGCATTCCTTCCAGATGTTGCTACTTTTCCTAAAACAGTCGTATTAATGTGAACAGAGAGAGATAGTTGCTGTGGTTAGAACATTCCAAAAGATAAAGGCCCACCCCAAGTAGTTGCAAGTTTTGGTTCAGCTGTAACTTTTTGTTTTGGCATATTTTTAATATTGTAGGTGCTGAGATTCTGTTTTTTTTTTTAAAAGAAGGATTCTGATGGTAACTATCTCTATTTAAAGTCTAGACGTGACAAGTTTCCTCAGCGAGGCTTCTGATTTCACTTTGTTTTGTAATATACTATGCAAACTACCTGTAGTTTAACTGAAATGTTCTTTTCCTCAGCAGTTCTCCAATCCTGTGTTTTAAGTCAGAGTTGCTCCTTGAGAACAGAAAGCTCCTCTTTCTCTCTCATCCTGATTCCTGCCAGATGCTTGTCTTATTTTATATGTATGGTGCTGACAGAATTTTAATGAGAAGTGTTATTTTAAATTTACTTGCATTCTCGCAGAGCCCCTTTAGTCAGGAATGTTGAGTTTTGTCAGATGGATCAGGCTGGGTAAACACGGAAGTGCCGGGAAGCAAATTCCTCCATACCCTGTCACTGGAGATCTCACTGAACAGATTGCGCTACTTTGTAATGTAGAACAGTGAGAGTATAATTGCCTCTTCAGATAAACTGCAGGGATGAGAGGAAGAGGGAGAGAGAAAGCTGAGACAGAGAGATCACAGAAGAGTTGAACTGTAGAAAAGGCAAGGATGCAATGGATTCAGCACTGAGATAAATTAATGAATCAATTATAACATGCACTGGGAAGAGTGCTTCCGTGTAATCAACTGTAAATTATTCTTTGTCACCTAATTGCAGCTGTAAAATTTGTGTTATATAAAAATCTTAGCACTACACATAACAAGAAGGCTACCTCACCCAGCTCTGACGCTACAGCAACACTGTCAATGGTGAGAGCTGCATGCTTGATCTCACTGGCACTAAAATGACACTGCAATACTAATGTGCAACACTTGACACTTGGCTGACATTTAAACACTTTTATCAGAGGATTTAATCTATTTAAAATAAACAGGTTAACATTTCTGTTTCAAATGAATGTGAAAATTGCCTGCATTTTGATATCCCACGGTATAATTTCAAAGCCTATGCTCCCTGAAACTATAGAGCAAATTGACCCATCCCCTAGTCCCAGCTAGTAGCCATGGTTGGAGTAAAAACAGAAAGTGCTGGAAATACTCAGCAGGTCAGGCAGCATCTGTGGAGAGAGAAGCAGAGTTAACATTTCGGGTCTGTGACCTTTCATCAGAATTGATGTTCTGATTAGACCCTAGGGTCTGATTAGTTCTGATGATAGGTCACAGATCTGAAACATTAACTCTGCTTTTCTCTCCACAGATGCTGCCTGACCTGCTGAGTATTTCCAGCACTTTCTGTTTTTATTTCAGATCTCCAGCATCTGCAGTAATCTGCTTTTATTTTAGCCATGGTTGGAGATTGGGTTAGAATCCTGTAGCCTAATTCTATTCTCCCTTTGTATACAGCTCCTCACTGTGAACTCCTAGTCGGTGAATGCACCCTACTTGTTCTTGCTAACTATCACTCATTTGGAGTGTGACTTCATCATCTTGGTTTAAAATAACACAATATAGTTATAGATTTGACTTATTTTAGTTCATCCACCCAGAAATATCCTGTTCCACCATTTCAACACCCCACTGTTCTCTAAAGGACTCCAGGGCTTATGCCTGCCCTACCCTTCCTGGAAGTCTGTTCTGTACTTTGACCATTGTATATAAGAAAGAATTTTCTGACATCTGTCCCAAATTTACTATTTGAATTTATGTCCACTCATTCTAATCTTGCTATTTAAACTTCAAAATAACATTCCAGAGTTACTTTTTGCCATTCACTGATAAGATCACCTTTCAGATGTGTCCAGTTTAGGATAAAAAGCCCAAGTTTCTTCAGTCTTTCCTCATGACTTTGGCACTTTTGTGCCTCTTCTCTGCACTGCCTCCAGCATTTGAATATCTCCCTTGTATCTTGGCGACCAGAACTGGACACCGTTCAGAGCAGACTATACAACATGGTTGTGACTTCCTTCAGTTTGAGTTCTACTGTTTTGCCCATGTCCAACAACTTACATTTATATAGCAGCTTTAATGTAGTGAAAACATCCCAAGGTGCTAGTTCAACTTTCTATCATCTTGGTTACATTGTCATGTTGCATTCGTTTGTGATTGCTGTTCTGCAGAGATTGGACAGCTTGGCTGGAATTTTATGCCACCCCAGCGAGCCAGATGATGGCAGGGGGGTGGCGTAAAATTCTGCGGGAGGCTCCTGGAGGCCTTCCCGGCCCACTCCCGCCTCCACCCCACTTTACGTGGGCCAGGGTGGTTGGGGGGGAAAAGCAGGAAATGGCCGCCCACCCCAGGCCAATCAAGGCCCTTAAGTCGGCACTTAATGGCCGCTTAAGGGCCTTCTCCCACCTCCATGTGTATTTTACCCACGGCAAGTGGGCACCCAGGAGACATGAAAGGCTGCGCAGTGATACTTAGCGACCTCTCAGCACACCGGGGGGAGCCCTGACAATTGGGCACAGGGTGCCCGATTGAAGGCCGCACCCACTTCCCCAACCACTCCCAGGACCCAAGACGCATGCCCCCCTCCCCCCCCAAACAACCACATTTGCCTTGCCAGGCGCAACTGATCTCCCCGGCGAGGCAATCTTTACATACCTTCAGTCATGGCTCCATGTCCTCGGCTGGGATGCAGTCCCAGCAGTGGCCATCGCTCCCGGTGGCGCTGCTGGGACTAAGAGCTGCCAGCACGCTGATCGGCTGGCAGCTCAATGAAGCGGGATGTCCTCCCTCAAGCAGGTGGAAGTCCCGCCTCGGAACAATTAAAGTCTGGGGACCCTCAAAATCTGGGTCGGATCCCAGGGCTGGGCAGAAGCAGGTTCGCCATCGACTTTTACGTCAGTGGAAAGCTCACGTCTGCCCATTGTAAAATCCAACCCCTTGAGTTCAGTTGCTAGGAGTTAGGATCCTTTCATTTTTGTGCTTAGCCATAATTCACTGTCATCTATTGTCACCTATTTTTCTTTTCAACACGTTATACTTCTCTGCATTAAATTTTGTTTGCTATTTACCTGCCAGATTATGTATTTTTACTAACGGAGGACAGTGTGTGCAATGCTATTCCCCAGAGGTTGGTGTTGGGGCCACTGAACAAATGCAAGGACCTAGGTATATTGGGCGTAATTTCAAACTTTGCAGATGACACAAAACTCAAATGTAATAAACAATGAGGACGATAGTAACAGACTTCACTTTCCTGGATGAGTGCAGCTCCAACACTCAAGAAGCTCAACACCATCCAGGACAAAGCAGTCTGCATTATTGCCACCATCTTAAACATTGACTTCTTCCACCACCGCCGCAGAGTGGCAGCAGTGCACACCAACTACAACAGGGTGGTCCAACCTTTTTGCATGGGGTGGGGGGCACATTACAATTTGTCTTACATGGGGGGCCAGTGAGACAATTTCAGACAGATAAAGGCAGTAAAATTTATCTTATTATTAATCCAAAGGTCAACAAATGTGCATTTTTGTGAAGAAGCTTTACATGAGAAGATTAATTTATTGACTTACTTTGATGAGGGTAGTGCAGTGGATGTGATCTACATGGCTTTTAGTAAGGCATTTGACAAGGTCCCGCATGGCAGACTGGTTAGAAAAATGAAAGCCCATGAGATACAGGGGAATGTGGCAGGTTGGATCCAAAATTGACTCAGTGACAGGAAACAAAGGGTAGTAGTCGACGGATGTTTTTGCGAATGGAAAGCGGTTTCCAGTGGCGTTCCACAGGGTTCAGTGTTGGGTCTCTTGCTGTTTGTGGTATATATTAATGATTCGGACTTAAATGTGAGAGGCATAATTGGGAAATTTGCTGATGACACAAAAATTGGCCGTGTAGTTGATCGTGAAGAGGACAGCTGTAGACTCCAGATTGATATCAATGGTTTGGTTGAGTGGGCGGAAAAGTGGCAAATGGAATTCAATCCAGAGAAGTGTGAGGAAATGCATTTGGGGAGGGCAAATAAAGCAAGGGAATACACAATAAATGGGAGGATATTGGGAGGGGTATAAGAAGTAAGAGACCTTGGAGTGCATGTCCACAGGTCCCTGAAGCTTGCAGGACAGGTAGATAAAGTGGATTGCTTTCCATTATTGGCTGAGGTATAGAATAAAAAAGCAGTGATGTAATGCTGGAACTGTATAAAACACTGGTTAGTCCACAGCTGGAGTACTGTGTACAGTTCTGGTCAACACATTACAGGAAGGACATAATTGCTCTGGAGAGAGTACAGAGGAGATTTACAAGAATGTTGCCAGGGCTTGAAAGTTGCAGCTATGAGGAAAGATTGGATAGGCTAGGGTTGTTTTCCTTAGAACAGAGGAGGCTGAGGGGTGACTTAATTAAGGTGTACAAAATTATGAGGGGCCTAGATAGAGTAGACAGGAAGAACCTGTTTCCCCTAGCAGAGAGCTCAACTACCAGGGGGCACAGATTTAAAGGTGATTGGGAGAAGGATTAGAGGGGACATGAGGAAAAACTTTTTCATTCAGAGGGTGGCGGGTGTCTGGGATTCACTGTCAGGAATGGTGGAGGCAGAAACCCTCAACTCTTTTAAAAGGTACCTGGACATGCACCTGAAGTGCTGTAACCTGCAAGGCTATGGACCAAGTGCTGGAAAGGGGGGGATTAGATTGGGCGGCTAGTTCTTTCAGCTGGCACAGACACAATGGGCTGAATGGCCTCCTTCTGTACTGTAATTCTTCTATGGTTCTATGTTGGACACTGATTTAGTGAGATATCTGGCAGTTTTATTGCTTGCACAAGTAGTGAATGTTTGCCCGCACACTTCTTGTAGTGATGTGGAATATTCCGGATAGATGTCCCTCTGTCAGGAGTGATCTTGATCGCTCTCTTTCCCTCCTCTCTGTGTCTGTTTCTCTTTTTCTTTCTCTGTGTTGTTCCCCTCCTCTCTGTATTGTCCTTGCTCTGTGTCCTCCCTCTCTCTGTCCCCTGCTCTTTCTCTCTTGGTTCCCTGCCTGCTTTCCCTTTCTGGCCCTTTCTCTCTCTGTTGCCCTCTCTCCCTCTGTCTGTCCCCCCTCCGTCTCTCTCTCTCTTCGTCCCTCTCTCTCTCTCTGCTCTCAGTCTCAGTCCTGCTCTCTTTCTGCCCCCCTCTCTCTCTCTCTCTCTCTGCCCCCTCAATCTCTCTGTCCCCTCTTTCTTTCCCCCGTCTCTATGCCCCCCCTCTCTCTCGCTGTCCCGTCCCCTCTCTCTCTCCCTTTCCCCTCTGTCCACGTCTCTCTCTCTCTGCCCCCTCTTTTTCTCTGACCCCCTCTTTCTCTGTTCCTCTCTCTCTGTTCACCCCTTTATCTTTCTCTCTGCCCCCTCTCTCTCTTTGTCCCTCCCTCCCTCTCTCTGTCTGACAGTTGCAGAGAGGGAGAGCGCTCAGCACAGCAGCTTTGTGGTTATTCAGTTTATAAAACATTGCGCTGTCAGCTTCATAGCTGACAGCTCGATTTCCCAACTTCAGACACATTCGGGGTTTTCTGGCAGACTTATAAAAAAAAGTCAGAACCTGCCGGGAAACCCTGAATCTGTTTGAAATTGGGAAACCGACCTGTGAGCTGTGAAACTGACAGTGTGATGTTTTAAAAAGCCAGTTTGAAAGAAGACGACAATGAAAAACTTCTCATCTCTGAAATACATCCACGTGCCGAATGGAAACATTTGGTGAGCCGGATCCTGGTCCCTGGGCCATATGTTGGATAGCCCTGGTCTATGCACTGCAGCAATTTGCTAAGGTTCCTTCGACAGTACCTTCTGAGCACGCAACCTCTACCAGCTAGAAGGACAAGGGCAGCAGATGCATGGGAACACCACCACCTGCAAGTTCCCCTCTAAGTCACACACCATCCTGACTTGGAACTATATCACCGTTCCTTCACTGTCGCTGGGTCAAAAACCTGGAACTCCCTTCCAAACAGCACTGTGGGTGTGCCTACACCATATGGACTCCAACGGTTCAAGAAGGCAGCTCACCACCACCATCTCAAGGGCCTTTAGGAACGGGCAATAAATGCTGGGCTTACAATTGACATTCAAATTTCAGGAACAAACAATAAAAGGACATAAAGTGGTGAAATGGGCAGACGCATAGCAGATGCAATTTAATATCGAGAAGTGTAAAATAATTCATGTTGATAGGAAGAATGAGAAGAGGCAATATAAAGTAAATGGTATAATTTTAAAGTGGGTGCAGGAACAGACGGACCTGATGGCGTATGTAAATAAATCTTTCACGGTGCCAGGACAAGTTGAGAAGGCTGTTTGAAAAAGAAATCACATGGAATTCTTGGCTTCATTAATAGGAGGCTGAGAGTACAACAGCAAGGAAGATATGCTAAATCTTTATAAAACACTGGCTAGGCATGGAGTATTGTGGCCAATTTTGGGCACTGCATGTTAGGAAGGATCTCAAGGCCTTGAAGAGGGTGCAGAGGAAATTTACTAGAATGGTAGCAAGAATGAAAGATTTCAGTTATGTGGAGAGACTAGAGAAACTGGAGTTGTTTTCCTTAGAACAGAAAAGGTTAAAGGGAAAATTTGGTAGAAGTGTTCAAAATCATGAAGGTTTTTTGATAGAGTAAATTCGGAAAAAGAGACATTAACCAGAGGACATAGATTTAATGTAATTGGCAAAAGAACAAGAGGTGAGATAAGGAAAAAAATAAATATGGAGGGCACTGCCTGAAGGGGCAGTGAGAGCAGATTCAAATAACTTTCAAAGGGGAATTGGATAAATACTTGAAGTGGAACATTTACATGGTTATGGGGAAAGAGCAGGGAAATGGGACTAATGGTCAAGCTCTTTCAAAGAGATGGAACAGCCACAATGGGTGGAATGGCCTCCTCTGCACTGTATCAGTCTATGAGTCTGTGATTCATTCTGTAACTTTTGAGCCACCTGATCTAATTTGATATAATTTGCAAATTAGACCACTTTGAATTGAACTTTTGGATCCAAGTCATTTATATGAATTAGAAACTACGGGCTGGATTTTAAGAGCCCACCGCCGATCTCGGCAGTCAGCTCAAAAAATGGCAGCAAGCGCGGCGACTCATTTAAATAGCTGGGGGGGGGGGGCCCCCCCCCAATCTAGTGGAGGGGCCGGGCTGTCCATCCCCCGGCAATGGCATCAGCTGCCTGAGTGCAGGCACTGGCGCCATTTTTAAAGGGTACGTTCCACCAATCCCTACACCCAATACGTGTATTTGACTCATTTCCCCCTCCCCCACCCCCACTGAAAATCTTACCTCCTCCCTACCAGTCTCACGCTGCCTTTCCCCAGACGGGGAATGGAAGGCACGGGAGTGCCGGCCGCTGCGTCGAAGATTGTGGCGGGCCCTCAAAATTGTAGGTGAGTGTATTGTAATTTATTCACTCACTTGATTAACATATGTTAAGTAGTTTCCCGTTGCCCAATGGTGGAGGGGCCACCAGAGCCTCACCACCACCGGGAAAATTGGGCTGGGCCCTGCTGGCGTTGAGGTCTGTGGCTGGCCTCATCCAAGCCAACTTCAGGCCCCCTCCGCCATGGATCACGATGTCGAAGGCTTGTTAAAATCTAGCCCTAAATTTGTCCCAACACTGAGCCCTGGGAATCCCCACTCTATCTTCCCCTTCCCCCAGAACCTTGACATAACTCCTTTAATGGGTATTGATTGTTTTCTACCTTCAGTCAATGCCTTATCTATTCCCAGGCTTTGCTAACAGCCTTTTATGTGGAATTTTGTCTAAAAGCCTTTGGAAATTGAGATTCCCCATATCATGGGGCTTCTCAGTCAACTAGGATTGGCGCACCCTTCGAAGAACTTGGGGAAATTGGTCAATCGAGTAGAATTTCCTTCTGAATCCATGCTGACTGCTGTTTACTAGTGAATTGATTTCATAAGTTCACTGCATTTGACTTCACAGCAGTCTATTGAAGGTCCACAGATTCTTAACACAGAATTTTATTCCCCTTCACCCCACTGTGTCCCCACACCCTCAGATATATTTACTTATACAAGAGATTTGTAAGATTCTCATCTGTGCTGGCTGTAACTCGATGTTGCAGGTGGGTCTCCCAACTACATGTTCTAGACAGATTACCAGAGAAGCATAGCCTGGGGACCTGTTCACACTGGTGGTCAGGGCCAACATAGGGACTTACTGCATGCCTGTAATTTCTCAGCATTGGTCTTAGTCAAACTGAATTGTTGGGGCAATCTTCCTTTAAATATTTTCAAAAGATCCCAAAAAATTCAAACGATGTATATTTTTTAAATCTGAGTTTTTAAAAATCAGTTTAAAGAGGTAATTAATGCAAATATTGTATATACTTTACAATTTTAGCATTCTCAGCTCCTTTACAAATGGAAAGCAGCTCGAGACTTTACAATTCAAATTTCATGCAAGGTCCTTAACAACAATTGGGGAAATGAGACTTTCACTGCCTTTGTCCCTGCTGGAGCCCCTCGAAGAATGAACAGAAAATGGATTTTTTAAAAATGTATTCACAAAAGTTTATTTGTGTCACAATACACAGCACAGAAGTGGTGTACTTAGCATAATCACATTTGAGTACTGTGAAGGAAAGGGAGACAGGAAACAAAGCTGATACAACACATCAAGTGCTGCTGATGTCCAGGACACGTTCAAAAAATTTTGGGGTTTGCGGGTCTTCTTGCAAGAGTTACTCTGTGTGCCCCTTTCCCTCCCTGAGTGTGGCAGTCAAGAAGTGAAGAAATGGCCTAATATTCTAGGATGTCAGAATAGGCATCCTTTCTGGAACATTTATGAATGTACATATAAAATGGTGCAATTTGCTTGGTGCATTTTCCTGTTCCATTGATTGATTTAATTTATAACAGATCCCAACATAACGAGTAAGGCAGGGTCCCTAATTATATTTAACAAGATCCACAGTCTGTCTGTCACAAGTTTCAGATCTTCTCTAAATATTCTTTTTGGTTCAGCATCAATGGTATCTTCTGTATGTTGATCACATGTCCGTTACAATCATTAATGTTCGATATCTAGCAATATGATGGCATGATCTGGAGGACTGTGACAATGGGATCCTGTTATTACATAAACTAAATACTGTAGGCTTGTATGTGCCCACGTGTGAATTTCTTCAATCCTTCAAAAGCTAAAACTAATGAGCATTCCAGCGGGACATACTAATTGCTGGATGAAGAATGATGAAGGCCCATGTAGTCCATCTTCTAACATCCTGGCAATCCCACAATGCAGCTATAATGGAGTTGTTGACTAATCATAGCTATCACTTAGTCTACAACAGACCCAGACATGACACAAAGAAAACTCCAGTGATGGAGAGCAGTGATGGAATGCTAAGTTCAGTCACCTGTTCTCCTAAGCATGCTACACTTACCGCATGTCCTGTCTCGACTTACCTATGTACTGCATCACAAAATGTTATTTTCTGTAACAAAACTATTTAATTTGCAATTGAATGAATCAATACTAACAGCTTCCACCACCTCCCTCGAGAGTCTGTTCCACAGATCTACCACTGCTCACTGAAATAATTGTTGAGTAGATTTTGGTTTTGAATTCATCGCCCACCCCCACCCACCCTTCAAGCAGACATGTCTTCTGCTTCTACTAGTCTGGACAAGGTGAAATAGCTTGTCACAGTTTACATTATCTAGTGTGTCTTTAAAATCCAAAAAACAGCCATAGTATCTCAATATCTTTTCCAGTGAGAACATGCTTAGTTTACATAATTGCTTTCAGAGGGATTTCAGGATCTGCTCACTCTTTGTGGGAGCTTTGGGTATTATATTCAACATGAATTGGGCTTTGTTTTCCAAAACTGGTTGTGATTAACCACGACTGGATAAAGTTATTGGATTGTCAAAGCATTTAAGGCTGATGAGACTGATTATTAATAATAAAGGTTCTCTACTGATGCAATTATAGTTCAATTTGATTGATGCTGACGCACTGAATGTTAGTCCCAGATGCAAAAAAAGGACAGAACTTATTTATATTTAAATTTGCATAAATTCAATAAAAAGAAAAATTCCAATTCTCCGAGGAAGCCAACCACAACAGCACAAAAATATCAGAGAAAGCAGCCAAACAAATTCCATCTTAATCCATTCTCTTCATTAAATTATTTACTGCACTTTAGTGCTTTCATCTTCTCTTGACTGTTTCTTCTTCCTCTAGTCAGAAAACTCAGTTTGCTTCTTTAGACCACCAAGGTTACCAAGGCAACTTGCTTGGTGTCAAGAATGATGGATTAATGGTCTGCCTGTGACATACAGTTCAGTTTTATTTAAAGTGCCGCTGTCATCCTAGATATAAAAGTTCAGAAATCTTTGTCTCTGGAGGGAGAACGTCTCAAGAGATTTGCACATATTTTATTATGTTGAGGTTATGCAGAAAATGGCACAGTCATGTGTCCCTGACAGTCCCATTGGTTCATTGCATGATTGCAAACAGATGTAAAATAGTCCTTGAAGACGCTGCCACATTAAATATTGTAGAGGTAAACTTTACTGTATAGGTACAGGTTCTTCTGCCTGAATTCACACCTCCCCAAATCCACAAACATAGGTGCTGGCTGCTGAACAACTGTGTACTACTGCAGATTAACAGCAAAGAGTGTATAATTGTCCTTTTGTTTGTCCAGTCAGGACCACTCTATGTTATGGCTTGCATGTTTATGTGGAGCCAAGTTGGAAAACTCTTTGTTGCAATAACAGATCTACCCTTCCATGTTCCATTAGTATACAGGCTGGTTACTCACTCATCAACAGTGCCGTGGATGTACTGCAGCTCAGCTTGGTTCAGGTATCCAAATTAACTGAGGCTGCCAGAGGATTGACTTGCTTCCAGTCTTTCAACTTCAAAGAGATTCTGCTTCCCTCCCTTTGCAAAGGGACCTATAATGTGTGACATAAAAGAGGTATTTCCTTATACTGTCCCAGTCATAGTGCCTGTGGTCAGCCAAAGGATAAAAGTGACAGACAGCTCCAAGCATGTTTAACTGTACAGCCTCTTGTCTGGAAATGGCATGCAGGATGGGAGAGATTATGAAAGGCAAAATGGGGAAGTAAAATAGATGCAAGTAATCAGGATACAACCAACTATCTAAATCCTGGTACACAACTAAGCATATGTAATAGTGTCATCAATAAAGACCTCATGCTGAACGTTATTATGTTTCCAGTCATGGGGAGCCCAAAACTAGGGGTCATAAATACTAGATACTTACAAATAAACCCAATAAGGAATTCAGGAGAAACTTCTTTACCTACAGAGTGGTTAGAATATGAAACTTTCTACCATATTGGATAGTTAAGGTGAATAGCAGAAAAATATATAAGGGGAAACTAGATAATTAAATAGGGAGAAAGACTACAAGGATATGCTGATAGATAAGATGAAGGAGGGTGGGAAGAAGCCAATATGGAGCATAAACACCACTATTGATCAGTTGGATCAAATGACCTGCTTCTGTGCTGTAATTTTTATGTAAAGTGAAACAGAGAAGGGCTCTCGACTGGGTCATCGAATTTATTCAAGGCTGGAGTTAGATAGATTTTTGATAGACAAGGGAGTCAAAGGTTATGGGGGGCAGACAGGAAAGTGGAGTTGAGACCACAGTCAAATCAGCCATGATCTTATCAAATGGCGGAGCAGGTTCGAAGGGCCAAATGACCTACTCCTAAGTCCTAACTTCCTAAGATTGACCGTCACGGCAAGCCTGGTTAGCAGAGACTCTGCACGATTTCACTAACATTACATGCCCTCTCTGAATCTTATGAATGAATCAAGTAATCAACAAATCACCAAAGAACTGAACAGTTGGCTTCAATAGATGACAATTAAAGACAATCATCCAGAAGGATAAACTTTATAGTGGCAATGTGCCTTCTCTGCAATTTTCCACACTGCTTAGAAACATGACATCCAGAGTAGAGGCTAACAGGTGCCCCAGGGCTCTGCTACTCAGTGTGCAAATGTCAAAAGATTGGCATACTTTTTCTGTTGTTTCAAGGGGTCATAAGAAATTCAGACTGTCCTCAGTCCAGCCTACCTACTTTGGTGTACAATTGAATGGTAGAAATTACAGCTGGTGCCAACTCTTCAACTGGAGCTCGGCACCATAACCCCCAACTGGAGCTCTCTACTGTAACCCCAACTTGGGCTCTTCACTATAACCCCAACTGGGGCTTTCCACTGTAACCCCAGTTGGCACCCTCCACTGCAACCGCAGCTGGATTACCATTGACCAGAAACTGAATCGGACCAGCCATTTAGGTACTGCAGCTGCAACAGCACCTCAGAGGCTGGGAATTCTGCGAGTAACTCACCTCCTGACTTCCCAAAGCCTGCCCACCATCTACAACTCAAGTCAGGAGTGCGATGGAATACTCTCCACTCGCCTGGATGAGTGCAGCACCAACACTCAAGAAATTCAACATCAACCAGGACAAAAGCAGCCCGCTTGATTGGCACACTATCCACCCCCTTCAACATTCACGCCCTCCACCACCGATGCACAGTGGCAGCATGTGTACCATCTACAAGATGCACTGCAGCAACTCACCAAGGCTCCTTAGACAGCACCTTCAAACCAGAGACATCTACCACCTAGAAGGACAAGGGCAGCTGATGCATGGGAACACCACCACCTGCAAGCTCCCCTCCAAGCCACTCACCATCCTGACTTGGAACTATATCGCCATTCCTTTAGTGTTACTGGGTCAAAATCCTGGAACTCCCTTCCTCTCAGTACTGTTGGTGTACCTATATCACATGGACTGCAGTGGTTCAAGAAAGCAGCTCACCACCACCTTCTCAAGGGCAATAAGGGATGTCAGTAAATACTGGCTTACCCAGTGATGCCCACATTCCGTGAAAGAATAAAAACAACTGGAGCTCTTCACTGTAAATCCAGCTGGAGCTTTCCACTGTATCCCCAACTGGAGCTCTTCACTGTTATCTCAACTAGGGATCCAGTGTAACCCCAATTGGGGATCTCTACGATAACCTCGTTATAAGGGGCTGCGGATTCATTTTCAACAACAGCAGCAACTTGCATTTATGTAATGTAACATATCCAAGGAGTTTTACATGTATGGTGACAAACACTGCAGCTACCTAGTCATTTATCTCATTGAGGCATTTTACTGTGCACAAAATGACTTCTGCATTTCCCTACATCGTAACATTGACTAACAATTCAAAAATAACACTGATTATAAATTGCTTTGGGATATCTAGATAAGGTGCTATGTAGATGCAAGTTCTTCTTTCCATCTGCATTGGAAGGGTGGGAGATGAGGGGAATGAAAGTGGGGTCATTGTAACCTGAGGAAAGGAAAGACAGGGTAATGTTTTCAGTTCTGAAAAGGGTCTAAAATGTTAATTCGTCTTTTTCCTTTTCAGATAATGAAGGACATGTTGTTTATTTGCAGCATTTGTGTATTTTTCATATCTCGAGTGGTCTTTTTCTGAATGTTGTAGAGAAAATTATTAGTATCAGGAAGTAAATGGATTTGGCATTGCAACGTATGTGTGTGTATATATCAGCTGGATGGTTGATGCTTAACAAAGCCCATCAGCACACTCAACAGCCTCCAAATCAAACAACTGAGAAATTCATACATGTATAATTTATGTTATCCTTAGCGATAAGATCTATTGTTATGGCATGTTGTGAATGTCCTAATAATGCAGCATCAAATGAAGGCAAAACAATTTAGAAACGTTCTCAAGTACAGATGCTTCAATTCAGCAACAGCTGGTTAAATGCAGACTGGAGAAGGATGTCTTTCTGCAATAATAGAAAATGCTAGAAACGCTCAGCTGGTGTGGCAGCATGTGAGGAGAGAAACAGAGTTAACGGGCTGATATTTCAGGTCCCGGCGGTTTCCCAAAGCCATTCCTGGCGCGTTTCACCAGGGTGGGGGAAGGGCAGCCTTGAGATTGTGCCT
This sequence comes from Heterodontus francisci, assembly GCF_036365525.1. Classification (NCBI taxonomy): domain Eukaryota; kingdom Metazoa; phylum Chordata; class Chondrichthyes; order Heterodontiformes; family Heterodontidae; genus Heterodontus; species Heterodontus francisci. Next base: position 18,868,320 of record NC_090400.1, read on the forward strand.
GATCCATTAAATCGACCAATTAACATTTAAAAGAGCTCATTAAGAGCTCGCTGAGGGGACTGTTCTGATTTTGATGGAGGCATATGGGCTGCACTCTATTTTTTTTATTCATTCATGGGAATTGGGCGTCACTGGCCAAGACAGCATTTATTGCCCATCCCTAATTGCCCTTGAGAAGGTGGTGGTGAGCTGCCTTCTTGAACCGCTGCAGCCCATGTGGGGTAGGTACACCCACAGTGCTGTTAGGAAGGGAGTTCCAGGATTTTGACCCAGCGACAGTGAAGGAACGGCGATATAATTCCATGTCAGGATGGTGTGTGACTTGGAGGAGAACTTGCAGGTGGTGTTCCCATGCATCTGTTGCCCTTGTCCTTCTAGGTGGTAGAGGTTGCTGGTTTGGAAGGTGCTGTCGAAGGAGCCTTGGTGCATTGCTGCAGTGCATCTTGTAGATGGTACACATTGCTGCCACTGTGCATCGGTGGTAGAGAGAGTGAATGTTTGTGGATGGTGTGCCAATCAAGCGGGCTGCTTTGTCCTGGATGGTGTTGAGCTTCTTGAATGTTGTTGAAGCTGCACCCATCCAGGCAAATGGAGAGTATTCCATCACACTCCTGACTTGTGCCTTGTAGATGGTGGAGGCGCTTTGGGGAGTCAGGTGGTGAATTATTCGCCGCAGGATTGTTAACCTCTGACCTGCTGTTGTAGCCACGGTATTTATATGGCTACTCCAGTTCAGTTTCTGGTCAATGGTAGCCCCTAGAATGTTGATAATGGGGGATTCAGCGATGGTAATGCCATTGAATGTCAAAGGGAGATGGTTAGATTCTCTCTTGTTGGAGATGGTCATTGCCTGGCACTTGTGTGGCACGAATGTTACTTGCCACTTATCAGCCCAAGCCTGGATATTGCCCAGGTCTTGCTGCATTTCTACACGGACTGCTTCAGTATGAGTAGTCACGAATGGTGCTGAACATTGTGCAATCAGCAAACACCCCCACTTCTGACATGATTGAAGGTAGGTCATTGATAAAGCAGCTGAAGATGGTTGGGCAGAGGACGCTCCCGAGGAACTCCTGCAGTGATGTCCTGGAGCTCAGATGATTGACCTCCAACAACCACAGTCATCTTCCTTTGCGCTCGGTATGACTCCAACCAGTAGAGAGTTTTCCCCCCGATTCCCATTGACTCCAGTTTTGCTCGGGCTCCTTGATGCCATATTCTGTCAAGTGCTGCCTTGATGTCAAGGGCAGTCACTCACCTCATCTTGAGTTCAGCTCTTTTGTCCATGTTTGAACCAAGGCTGTAATGAGGTCAGGAGCTGAGTGGCCCTGGCAGAACCCAAACGGAGTGTCACTGAGCAGGTTATTGCTAAGCAAGTGCTGCTTGATGGCACTGATGACACCTTCCATCACTTTACTGATGATTGAGAGTAGGCTAATGGGGCGGTAATTGGCCAGGTTGGACTTGTCCTGCTTTGTGTACAGGACATACCTGGGCAATTTTCCACATTGCCGGGTAGATGCCAGTTTTGTCGCTATACTGGAACAGCTTGGCTAGGGGTGCCGCAAGTTCTGGAGCACGGGTCTTCAGTACTATTGCCGGAATATTGTCATGGCCCATAGCCTTTGCAGTATCCAGTGCCTTCAGTCGTTTCTTGATATCACGCAGAGTGAATCGAATTGGCTGAAGTCTGGCATCAATAATGCTGGGGACTTCAGGAGGGGGCCGAGATAGATCAACTCGGCACTTCTGGCTGAAGATGGTCGCAAATGCTTCAGCCTTATCTTTTGCACTGATGTGCTGGGCTCCCCCATCATTGAGGATGGGGAAATTTGTGGAGCCACCTTCTCCAGTTAGTTGTTTAATTGGACACCATTCACATTTGGATGTGGCAGGACTGCAGAACTTAGATCTGATCCGTTGGTTATGGGATCGCTTAGCTCTGTCTATTGCATGCTGCTTATGCAGTTTGGCATGTAAGTAGTGCTGGGTTGTAGCTTCACCAGGTTAGCACCTCATTGAGGTATGCCTGGTGCTGCTCCTGGCATGCCCTCCTGCACTCTTCATTGAACCAGGGTTGGTGTCCTGGTTTGATGGTAATGGTAGAGTGGGGGATATGCGGGGGCCATGAGGTTGCAGATTGTGATTGAGTACAATTCTGCTGCTGCTGATAGCCCACAGGGCCTCATGGATGCCCAGTTTTGCATTGCTCGATCTGTTCGAAATCTATCCCATTTAGCACGGTGATAGTGCTACACAACACGATGGACGGTATCCTCAATGTGAAGGCGGGACTTAGTCTCCACAAGGACTGTGCGGTGGTCACTCCTACCAATACTGTCATGGACAGAAGCATCTGCGGCAGGCAGATTGGTGAGGACGAGGTCAAGTATGTTTTTCCCCTCTTGTTGTTCCCCCCACCACCTGCCGCAGACCCAGTCTAGCAGCTATGTCCTTTAGTACTCAGCCAGCTCGGTCAGTAGTGGTGCTACTGAGCCACTCTTGGAGATGGACATTGAAGTCCCCCACCCAGAGTACATTTTGTGCCCTCGCCACCCTCAGTGCTTCCTCCAAGTGGTGTTCAACATGGAGGAGTACTGAGTCATCAGCTGAGGGAGGGCAGCAGGTGGTAATCAGTAGGAGGTTACCTTGCCCATGTTTGACCTGATGCCATGAAACTTCATGGGGTCGAGAGTCGATGTTGAGAACTCCCAGGGCAACTCCCTCCCTACTGTAGACCACCGTCCCGCCACCTCTGCTGGGTCTGTCCTGCTGGTGGGACAGGACATACCCAGGGATAGTGATTGCAGTGTCTGGGACATTGTCTGGAAGGTGTGATTCCGTGAGTATGACTATGTCAGGTTGTTGCTTGACTAGTCTGTGGGACAGCTCTCCTAACTTTGGCACAAGCCCCCAGATGTTAATAAGGAGGACTTTGCAGGGTCGACATGGCTGGGTTTGTCGTTATTGTTTCTGGTGCCTCGGTTGATGCCGGGAGGTCCATCCGGTTTCATTCCTTTTTATTGACTTCGTAGTGGCTTGCTAGGCAATTTCAGAGGGCATGTAAGTGTCAACCACATTGCTGTGGGTCTGGAGTCACATGTCGGCCAGACCAGGTAAGGACAGCAGATTTCCTTCCCTAAAGGACATTCGTGAACCAGATGGGTTTTTACAACAATCGACAATGGTTTCCTAGCCATCATTAGACTAGCTTTTAATTCCAGATTTATTAATTAAATTCAAATTCCACCTTCTGCTGTTGTGGGATTTGAACCCATGTCTCCAGATCAATACCCTGCGTCTCTGGGTTATTAGTCCAGTGATACCACTACGTCACTGCCTCCCCATAGGGAAGACCAGCTGAATAGAGGGGGCACACAGCAGGGAGCCAGTCATGGCCGCCCCAGGGAATTTGGTGGGCCCCACGTCAGGATGAACAGAGCAGAGGGGGACTCGGCCACTGGGATACAGTTGCCATCGGGTCAGCACTGGCTGCGGGGAGAGTGGGCAGTAAGCATTCAGACAGTGCAGGGGTTGTCACCCTCCTGGTATCACAGGGCAAAAGAGGGGCAAGGCTGCCAAAAACAATTGGGGGAACCACCTGAGCGCAAGGAAGACAGCAGCTGGCAGTGGGGGCACGGATCACACTTTTGGGTCCAGTGACAAAGAGCACTCCACAGGACTGGCAGAGCCTCAGGCATCAGGAGGGCAGAGGAGAGCGACGCGGGGCAGGAAGGACACAAAGGCCGTACACGCAGAATAGGATCTACCGCCAAAGAAGGAGCTACCAGTGCTCATTGTGATGGTCAGCTGTGCTCTCCATAACATGGCCCTTCAGAGAGGTGTGGACTTTAAGGCCCCTCCACTATTCAATTAGATCATGGCTGATCTTCTACTTCAATGCCTCTCCTTGAGGTTGGCCATTCTGTCAATGGAGGAGTTCACGCGTTCAAAGCCCTGAGCTATGTTGATGCACATGAGCTGGATTCTCTGCCCTTGACTGTGCACTGCCTCAAGGAATTCTGACATGTGGAAACACATCTGTTGCTGCTGGTCTAGGTACAGCCTCCTTTCCTGTCACTCCTGAGGCCCTACATCAGTGCCCAGCTCTGAGCAGGACTGCCCATTGGTGCCTCTGTCACTGGCACCTCCACCACACAATAGCACCACACTCATCACCCAGTACCACCCTATTTAACTGCACATGAGGACCCAAGGTGGCTGCATTTCTGCTGGACAGTGTGCGCTTGTAAGGTATGACGGTGCCTCTTCTGAACACTGATGTTGCTGTGTTTAGCCCGGTGATGGTGAGGGAGTTGGTCTTATTGCCTCACTGTCTGCACCTGTGGGAGGCACAGGAAGAGATCATGAGAACCAGCCTTGGAGAACAGAAGTCTCTGCAGTGCTGAGGCTTCCCAATGCAACTCAGTGCTCAGCATGCTGTCAGATGGTGTGGAGTGCAATGCTTCCCCTTAATGAATGCATTGACCTCTGATCAAAATCTCCACCACAGATGCCAATTTTGCCAAGCCTGACTTCATGGTTCATCGTTCACCAGTCTGGGCCCTCTCATGGGCATTATGAGCCTGTTTCTCCTGCCAGGATGAAAGATAAGGTAGTGCTGGCCTCTAAGGGCAATGCCAGCTGCTCATATTCATTAGAAGCTACATATTTCAGTGCTGGCAGGTCCTCAGTAGCACAATGGCTGAGCTATTCTGAGGGGTCAGTAAGTGCCCTGGGCATACACTTCTCCCATGTTCAGGAGCAGGTTGCACCCTGAGGCCCCGCAACTGGTGTCTTCCGGAGGGTGAGTCCCCAGAGGCCTGTCCTGAGGGCTGGGGTTTGCATTCGCCTTGCCAGAGCATATCAGGTCACTAAACCTCTTCAGACACTGGATCCAGTTTCTGCACAGCACACTCCTTCTGCTATCTCCATCCAGGCCTGCTCAATTTAGGTGGTTACCCTCCTACCCCTTACATGCCCCAGGAGCACAGAGAATCCAGGGACTTTTTTTTTTTAAATAATAAATTCATTTGGGGGATGAGGGCATCACTAGCTGTGCCAGCATTTATTTCCCATTCCTAATTGCCCTTAAGGTGGTGGTGCCAAGCTACCTTGAACCACTGTAGTCCTTGGGGTGTTGGTACACCCACAGTGCTGTTAGGAAGGGAGTTCCAGGATTTTGACCCAGCAATAGTGAAGGAACGGCGATATAATTCCATGTCAGGATGGTGAGAGACTTGGAGGGGAACTTGCAGGTGGTGGTGTTCCTATGCATCTGCTGCTCTTGTCCTTCTAGATGGTAGAGGTTGCAGGTTTGGAAGGTGCTGTCGCAGGAGCCTTGGTGAGTTACTGTAGTGCATCTTGTATATGGTACACACTGCTGCCACTGTGCGTCGGTGGTGTAGGGAGTGAATGTTGAAGATGGTGGATAGGGTGCCAATCAAGCAGGGCTGCTTTGTCTTGGATGGTGTCAAGCTTCTTGTGTTGTTGGAGTTGCACCCATCGAGGCGAGTGGAGAGTATTCCATCACACTCCTGACTTATGCTTTATGGATGGTGGACAGGCTTTGGAAAATCAGGAGATGAGTTACTTCCTGCAGAATTCCCTGCCTCTGAGGTGCTCTTGTAGCCTCAGCATTTATATGGCTGTCCAGTTGAGTTTCTGGTCAATGGTGACCCACAGGATGTTGATAGTGGAGGATTCAGCGATGGTAACGCCCTTGGACATCAAGTAGACGTGATTAAATATTCTCTCGTTGGAGTTGGCCATTAATGGCACTTGAGGCACAAATGTTACTTACCACTCGTCAGCCCAAGCCTCAACGTTGTCCAGTTCTTGCTGCATGCAGATGCTGCTTCAGTAGCTGAGGAGTCACAAATTGTACTGAACACTGCAATCATCAGCAAACATCCCCACTTCTCACCCAATGTTGGAGGGAAGTTCATTGATGAAGCAGTGAAGATGGTTACGCCTCAGATATTACCCTGAGGAGCACCTGGAGCGAATTGCAAATCTATTCTTACGCCAAAAATATCCAGTTATGCCAATCCCTTCATCTTTCACAGCAGGGGCTTCCACAGACAACATTCTCTATTCTGTTAGAATATCAAAATGACACGTAGCCTTGCATGTGGTTTATAAACTCACGACGTATGCAATGAGCCTTTCATCACTTTGCAACACAAATTCTTGTGTTCATGCTTTTTTTTTTAAAAAAGCAAAGCACTTTTTTTCCCTGCCAATCTACCTTTGTTGGATACAAAATCTTACTATTTGCATTGCCTGTGGTATTCATGCACTTTAGTTGCATGGGAAGTGTCATTGAAACAAAATGTTTTGCAAGATGCTTTGTGATTGAACAGAAGTGGATACAATGATGCAGCCACAAACTCAATTGCTTCTGCCACTACTAACTTATTATACAGTTTTCATAAATATCCATGACAATGAAGGAAGCTGATATAAACCTAAAATGTTGATGATATGGGAAGACAAATGCTTACTTCAGAAAATGGCACTAAACAGCAGTGGAAAATTATATCCCAACACTTTACACCTGGTTTCAGTCATTTTTAAAAAAAAATTTCAATTACGACCTTCTCAAAAAAAACTCAAATTCTAATCGCCTGTCTGAAAAACAAACCTTAGTCTCCAATCTTCACTTTCAGGCACCCATCCTCTGCTAGCAATGTTAGAGAAACTTCCAAGCCTGTTTGTGAAGACATGAATACTTAGGTAGAGACTGTTTATTGCTTGCCATAGAGCTTACTTCTCCACTCCAAACAACACCCAGGCGTTGCTGGCTGCCTCTCATTTATATGTGCGTCTGAGTACAATTAACTAATCAACACCCAACACCTGTTAACCCTATTACCTTCAACTACTAGGTATTTAACATTCATTAACAGAACTTATTAGACACGAACACCTTGTGTTTGTCTGGTGTCCTTGCCTTGCCGAGTGACTACCCCCCCCCCCCCCCCCCCCCCCCACAGTGGCTGCAGTATGGCTGGTGGAAGACAGCTGACTTTCAGTGAAGAAGATTGCACATGCCCTTGAGCAGCTCTGGGTCTTGAGGGTCTGACTTTAGACTGCACAACCTTGGCATAGGCAGCAGCAGTCTGGAGTGGCTGGCTTATAGGCAATAACAAAGGAGTGGCAGTGATGGGAGGATGAAAGCTGTCATTCTGAGAGAAGACAGCAGGTTCGTGCCCCATGGTACCACAGTCACTTGGTTATGGACTGCCTTGTCCTCCAAAAGAGAGAGGGAAGAATGTCTGATTGTGTTGCACTGTGCTTGGGCAATGTGCCTGCCACAGCTGAATAACAAGAAATATGTGGAAGCAGTGGATTCTGGGTGGTGAGGCTGGCATCATCAAATGTGTGGAAGGGTGAGGTGAAGTAACTGGATATTAGGTGTGAGTCCTGTGTGCCAGGGATTGGTGCCAGGTGTGTGAAGGGGTGTGGTGCATTGAGTAGCATGAGAGGTTGGTGGTGTAGTAGATAGGAGATGTCCTTTGAAATTCATTCACTGACCTTGACCACTCACTTGAGGTCAGGGAACATCTGGCGGCACTGCTGCCAGGTCCTTGGAGCCAGATTGAGGGCATTGACCTCCCTGGACATCTGTTCCCATTCCCTTCTGAGGTTTTGCCTTGAGTGCCTCCTGTCCCCTATGGAAACATGATCACTCTCCTCCTGTTAACTGTCATTACTACGACCTCCAGTGCCACACCCATGAACCTAGGAGCCCCCTCTCTTCCCTGGTGCTCCATTTGTGCAACTTCTACATGCAACCAGTGCAGCACAGGCAACCAGCAGAAACTCCCTTCCACTGAGTGCAACTCTCCTTTAAGAGAGGCAGACTGCTTTTAAAAGCAGTCAGCACACACTGCTCGGCCCCTTGCTGAGCACTCAGGCAGCCAACAGAGTGGACCCTGCACAAGCAATGCTACAATCAGGTTTGTGTGCTGCCTGCCTCAACAGCAACGGACACGGGCAGGTCATGAATCACGATCCCTGTGCCCAAAAATCGCTGCAGACCAATTTTTAGCCCTCAGTCTTTTAAAGGCAATCCTTCTGCTCTTTGCAATCAAAACATCGCTGCTTGTTTGTGAGAGGGTAACCATTTGATTTTTACATTTTACAAACGCTCCAAACACATGCACATGTTTTAGAATTGGTTAGTCACTTAGGAAAACTTCTGGGGAAAATAGCATCATGTGATTCTGGAGAAATCATGAATAATATTCTGACCTCGTGGCCTTATTTCTTGATTTAAACATCTCGACCTCTAACCTGATGACTTGGTTGTAATTGGTGTTAGACCAACCTGGCCATCTACATGCATATTTGACTTGAGATTCCTTTCCTTTTCTGGAGCCATGTCTCATTTCTGCAGGCTCATCCTGGAAGGTAAGGACGATACCAATTCTTCACCTCAAACTGATTTCACCTCTGATCCTTCCATCCTCACTCCTGGCACCAAATGTGAGAAGCTCATGGATTTCCTTGTCTGGAAAATTGAGGGTAAATCCATTCTACATCCTCCAGCCCCAATTTAATCCCCTAATTTCTCAATGCTAGCATCCAGTCCCTACCCTGCACTTTTCACCTTCTTTCCAGACAAACCCTATCAGAATAACCACCTCCTGCACCACAGAGAGAGTACGCTTGTACTGTAGTGCAACCTCTGACCCAAGAGAGCTGTCTTCTCCCAACTTTTACTGTGCCCTAGGGAACATAATAAGAGTTAATGGAGCTTTCTTCAACAGTGTGCTGCACTCTCATTATAATGTGACCCTTGATGGGCTACCATCTGATAATGAAGAGTTTTGAATAGGAAATGAAACATGAAAAAGGCCTCAAGTCAGAGCCCAATCCCACAGGAAAGTGAGGGAGCTGAAATCTGCCCCATTTCATTCACACAAAATATATTTGTGAAATAGTTTCAGGGCACAAACCTAGTGTTATAGAATCATAGAACGATGCAGCACTGAAGGAGTCCATTCAGCCCATTGTGCCTGTGCCAGTTCTTCGATAGAGCTATCCAATTAATCACACTCGCCTACTCTTTCAGCATAGCCATATAAATATTTCACTTTCAAGTATTTATCCAATTCCCTTTTGAAGATAACTACTGAATCTGCTTCCACCACTCTTTCAGGCAGTGCATTCCAGGTCACAACAACTCACTGCACAAAACAAAATGTTTCCTCATGTCGTCTCTGGTTCTTTTGCCAATTACCTTAAACCTGTACTTTCTGGTCATGGTTTCCATTAGTTTCTTAGTAGACACCAATAAGGGTTGGAATTTCTATTCCAACAACTGCACTGGATTGTGGGTGAGGTGATATAATTTATTTCTTTCCTTCAGCTGGGGTGATTTAAATATTGCTAGCTTACCCACCACTCAATTGTCAGGTGAGGCATGTGTTTTACTAACAGATATCTTATCCTCCTGCTGCCAATGGTACAACAAGCAAAAAACACAACAATGTAAATAAATTACCTTACTCGCCCTCTTATTTTTGGAGCTATTTCTCCTTTTGGCCTTGAGAGACCACGCCAACTAAATTCTATTGACTTAGTGTAAACTTTGCAAAGCACTGCATCCAGTGCTTAATGGGAGCACATTCTGGCAAATCAGCTCACATTTTATTGACTACACTCCCCTGCTGTCTTGGTTAACAGCCAGGATTGGTACAAGCAGATCTTTGACTGGTTCTCTGATCCACATTCCTGTTGTGAGAGGTTGTTCACCAGGAGCAGGACCTTCTAGAATTTAAGATGGGAATTTCCTTGGGATATTCTGATCAGCTGCTGTAACTTCAGTGGAGACCATTAATTATGGGGTTTCTGCTGAGCTTCTGCTGAAGTTACAGTGTCCAATCAGGGGAAGCCTCTTGAAAATTCCAGTCTTTCGTTTTCTTCTGACCTGTAAGAGCCGGCAGGAAAATAATCAGATTCTTTCCATCCTTGGTATTTGTTTTGTAAACCCTGCAGATGATGTGGCCCCACCTATCAGGAAAACAAAATCTTACAAATCAATGGAGGGAAGAGAGGCTTGGGGTAGATTGATAAGTTGGTTCACCTAGCTCAGAGCTATCAGGCACTTGGGCACAAATTGTAATGGATAGAAAATCACAAGGGTGAGCTGACCTTGTCGACCAAATATGCAATACATACCCCTGTTGCATGAAGCTCTGTCCTGTGAGTCCTAACTTTGTGTGTGATATGCTTTGGAAGGATTTTGAGAGCTATGATAAGACACTATGTAAATGCAAGTTAAATCATAGATGAATGAGTTGTTGGTGGAAGACAACAAATTGAGGCTAACTGTTGTACCTCTAAGAAGGAATAAAATAAAATCAATGGTCACAACAACTAGAGCAACTTCCCAAACCTCCTCATGTCAGAGTGCTTTTGACACAATGCTGGGAGCTAGTTGTCTACCTAAAGGAGCAGAGCAAAAGGAAAGAAACTGGGAATTTGCTCAGGGGTGTTGTTCTGATCAGTCATCATAGCATTGGATGGATGTGTAATTGGCACCTGATCAGGATCATTCCCCCATCCCCATCCCCTGGGAAATTCCTGATATTGGGGTCTTGTTAACATTCAGCTGGCTCCATTAGAAACACAAATTGCACATTGCTTTTTACTGACAGGACATGACAGAAGAAACGTTTGGAATATTTGCTGAACAGTTAATGTCCATACTGATGAAACATTCTAATCCTCCCAGGTGAAAGGAGATATCAATTCAGTGATTTTGGTCATGTGCCTGGACCAACAAATCTGAAACTGTACTCCTTGGGCTACCTGCCAGTTCACTTTGAACATGAGTACCTGTGGAGATTATTAGGTGCAGCTCTCTTTCTGATTACTTGTTGAACCTTTTTCAAAATATCTGTAAATAGAAAACTGTCCCACTACAATGCAAAGATTCCTGCAATGTTGAGAAGGTGAATAGGTATGAAGAGTGATTTTTGTATTTCCTGCAGTATCCATTCCTCTCAATCATTGCTATGGATACTCAAAAATACTTTTGGAGTAATCACTGACCCCATCCTATCTGAGACTCAGATTAGATTTTGGCCACTTGGCAACATTATCCAAGCACTACTTGTGGTCCTTTGAGCCTCCACACTGGTTTCATCACCAAAGTGTTTGATGTGGCAAGTTGCCCAGGATTAGGAAGGTTGCCTGGGCATTTTGAGCAATATTAGGCAGATTTTGCAGTTGGTCATGAAGGGACAGCGCTTGCGCCGTCTTCAAGAAAAGCTGTCAACAAAGATTTAGTAGGCTCTAGAGTGTAGATTTCCTCTATTCCGATGTCACTTTAGGTTTGGCACTATCCATAGAGAATCTGCAGAGTCCAGCAACAGGGCAGGCAGCAGGCAGGCTCATAGGTCAGTGAGATTGAAGAATTCTCCCAGACAGCGAAGCAGGAAGTAAAAAGCAGAGAATATAGTTCACATTTAAATCATTGTACAGAAAATGAAATAAAGGTTGGGAGATACTCATGGGATTAAGGGAGAAGCTGAAATATCATATAACAATTAAAAAATATAAAATAAAAGCTATTTTTATATATTTTTTAAAATATGCAATTTTTAAATGTTCTTGTGAGGGAATGAGACTCCACATTTATAAAATTAGCTTTTCAGAGACAGAGATGTTGTTCAGCAGTAATTATGCTTTAGGACGATATTAAAAATTGCGTTACTCCTGATTGAACAAGGCTTAATATTTTGATTATTGACAGATGCTGCCAGACCTGCTGAGTGAATCCAGCATTTCTTGTTTTTGTTTCAGATTTCCAGCATCCGCAGTATTTTGCTTTTATTTTAATATTTTGATTGGTTTTTACAGCAAGAATAATGGGAAAAAAGTTGAAGTTCACGTCAATCAGTGCTTTTGTGTTGATTCCATCTGTGAAGACTGCAACAGTGCACCCTGTGGAGGAGAAAGGTATCACTGACAGTAACTTCTGGATTTTCACATTTAATTGCACATATGCAGATACCAGAAGTTGCTATTAGTTTTAGCCTGCTCCTTGCTATTACTACCACAAATTCTGAGCCAATATATATAACTGCAGGATGGTGCAATCCATACTAGCAGCCAAGTCTCAGAACCCATCAGCATTTCTTAATGGAGTAAAAAAAAATGATAATCTGCTTACAACTGTGGATCAGGAAATTAACCTGGGGGAGGTATCATAGTGAATTAAACATTGAAAGTCCATGAGCAGTGTAATGAAGTCATTGGGAAAGCAAATAGGATTTTAGGCTGCACTGCTAGGACAGTTCAAAATAAAACTGGGAAGATAGCACTTGCTATACAATGCAGGGAAATGCAATTAGCTCTTTCCACCTCCAGACCATCTGAATGTTGGGTCTACACATATTGTAGGTGCAAACCATACTCTGCCTTTGGGAGAAGCCCAGAAATCTTGGGATAACATAAGGTGGTGGGGGTGGGGGGAGGTCACAGATACCCTGCATAATGTATCTTTATCATCTTTTTTCCACCCAGGGAATTGACGTTCTCATCCAAAGCTCATGAGGAAGTTGGAAGCCATGGGTTAAATCTGGAATTTTATCTAGGATGTGTTCTCCAGCGCTAAGATCGATGTAATCATATATGAGAGTATCTGAACGAATCTCAAACAAGGAGGGCAGTTTACTATTTTCACTATACTGTAATGATGTGTTGGATGACATTGTAAGGAACAGTATCCTGGGGTAATTTCTGTTGTATGATTGCCTTTAAGAGTGATGTCCCTTTAAGTTCTCAGTATGCTAATGAGCTAAGCACCAAGATGTAGTCATGTGACTACAATGTCACTGCAATTGTAACACCCAGAGGAAGGTTCTGCAAATAGTTTGCTCTGCACTGCATTTACTTGTTAGCTGTTAATAAACCTGTTAGAGATCTTCAACAAACTGGACTCCACACATCCCATTTATGTTGCACAAGACAATATAAAGAACTCATTACAATTTCCACCTTCAATGCAATGAAAATGGGGCAGTTTCTACAATGGACGAGTGATTTGCACAGCCAATCACTCTGAGTGTGAGCATGAACATTACTCCTATAGCATCTGTTCCAAGCATTTCTAGAAGAACTTTGGCACTGCATTTTGTCGATAATGAACTAGTGCCCTCTATTTGCCATCTTGACCAATGGGCTGCACAAGATGGATATAATGGTTGGTGCAACAGTGGTTTGCTGACTCTGTACAGCAATAACTCATCTCTAATGTATTGTCTGGAAAATATAAGTGATCTTTGTCTGAATTATGAACCTAGGGGTTCTGGGAGATCCCCCTTTAGTAAAACCCTCTCCAATCTCTTCTCCCTAAGTCAGTGACAGTAGAGTCAATTTTAGCATTCCAACAACTGCATTGAACCAGGGTTGGAACCTGGAATCTTCCTCATCTGTAGGATTTGGCTATGCACTGCATAATCTCTTGAGTTATCTGCCTCACTGAGACTTGTCAATTGACAGGTTCTTTGTATAATTCACATCTCTGCAATCTAAATTCAAATTCACGCTGTATTTTACACTGGGGCAGAACATGAAAAACAGAGAGGAAGAGTTCTGAATTCTGTCCCTTGCATTAGTCACATTTTTATTGAAGTGTTTTATGCTGTTCAAAATAAATATTACTGAGAAAGGCATAACATTTTGCAATCACATTTATCCTAAACTGAAAAGATTTCATGAAAGGTCATGCATAAACATTAATATCTCTTTTATAGCTTTAGCATTTAGCTAGGCAGGCATCGATTTGAATGTGAATTCTTTTTATCCATCTGATTTCATTGACTATTTGACTTTAAGGTCCAGCATGTCTACCTCCTACAAGGTCTGTTAATGTGCGAATTTGAGACTAAACTAAGAGTCATTCACAGCATTTAATAACGAGTTAATTTACTGGTCAGATCAATTACAAGTCAGTTTAGATGCATTGACCAGGAGGGTAAGGAGGACATAGTAAAAGAGAGGGTAAGTAGAAATAGGCTCTTTCCTCCTGCCTTTTCTTTTAGATATCAGATAATTTTCTGTTTCTTTCCATTTGATATCAAACCTCCCAGTGTGAAGTGCTGGGGCCATATCTTATATTTATAAGTTTAAGAAGAGAGGTTCTGTGTTTCAGATAAGACATTAAAGCGAGACTGCACTTGCCCTCCCAGGTGGGTGTAAAAGATTCAATTTCACTATTTCAGAGAGCAGGGAAGTTTTCCCAGTGTCCTGGCCAACGTTTATAAATCAACCAACATCTGAAAACAGATTATCTGGTCATTGTCACATTACTCTGCACAAAATTAGCTGCTGCATTTAGGAAATTGCAATAATGGTTACACTTCAAAAGTTATTCATTGGCTGTGGGATGTCCTGAGGTTGTGAATGGTGCTATATCAATGCACATCTTTACAAGTTACAGCACTAATGAAGTACAGGGTAAATCCTCCACTGGACCTCTTTGGTGAGGTGAGAACAGTGACCCAAACATCCACGGGAACCCTGAAACACCCACCAAAACTTGTAGGATGAGGGGTTTCCGAGGAGCAGGTCCCCAGTGTGACTGTGGATTGGCGGTGCCATTGTCTGCTAAAATTGCTGGCTGAGACTGGCTGCTCCATGAACGTAGTGCCAGGTCTACCTCCCTCACCCAGATCAACTCAGCATCAACTACTTTAACCAGAAGCCTATTTCATAAATGTAAGAATTAATCAATTCATTTGATCTCAAGACCTTGTCTGAGACGAGTAATTCTACACCCAGGCCTTAAGACAAGTTAATTTCATACCAAGTCCCTGAGACGGGTTAATTCCATACCCAGGCTAAGATGGAGTAATTCCATACCCAGGTCCTCTGGTCCACTGCTCAATTTAGGTAACTTGTGTATCTCATTACTCTGAGTGCCAGCTCAGTTCCAAGGGAGCTCTCAGGTGCCCTGCATTCTTAAGTAAAACGTGAAAAGGCTCTCGGGTCTTGTAAGAGCCAGAGGTCATCTCCTACACTCGTTGACCAATGTTCTTTGGTGTGAAGCCCTTTCACCTCAATAACATCCCCTTGGAAGATAGCCCTTCACACCGATATATGAATGAAGTATTGGTTTTAAGCTTCAAGCAGAGAATGATTATTACAAGTAGGTATTTAGCTTTCATGGGGTTCATGGTGAGCCTCTTCTTTTCTATCAGTAGTTCAAGCTGCCAAGGCAGATCTAGATCTCCTCCTCTGTGTGAGTGGTGATTATCATATCAGCAGACACAAATTGCAGGTATTGATTAGACTTCCATTATTATCAGTGGTACCAGGACACCCCATGGGCAAAATAAGAGATGCCTCATACTTGATCAAAAAGAGTTTAACTCTCCATTCAGCTGAGCAATCCTCCCGGGGGTGGGATAGGCCGATGATGGCCTTCCCACCCAGAGGCCAATTGAAATCCTTAAGTGGCCTACTAAATGCCAATTAAGAGCCTCTTTCCACTGATGTCACCAGCGACAGGGTGGGGGGCCTCTTCTACACAGGCAGGACACTTTGTAAAACAAGTTGCCCTCCCTGCGGGCTTGGGGCTGGTCTCTCCTTCGTGGAAAATTTGTGGCCCACAGAAGACCCTCACGGGGAACAACTTTACCCCCGGATCCCCCTTCTCCTGGACTGAATGAAGATTCCCCATCCCCCCTTGCCGGAGTCATCCGGATTGGCCCCTGGTGACCCCACCTCATCTACCTCTGTTCCAGGGTTCAACCACTGGGCCTGGGTCCGAGGCCTCTGCAGTACTGACAGTGGCCACTGCTCCCAGTGGCACTGCCGATACTGCTGAACTGCTGACCCTCTGATTGGCTGGCAGCTGTTGGAGGAGGGATCCCCATTCCTTTAAAGTCTTTAAAGGGACGGGGATCCTGTCTGCTAAAACATTGACTCAAAAAGACCGGAGGATTGCTCTGAGGGGGGCACAAAAAGGCAGAGGCGGGGTTCCCCCTGCTTTATCGGCCCGGCGCCAGGAGCCCCGCCCCCTGCACAAAACCAGCCCTATGAATGCTTAGTGTTACAGGCCCGAAACCAGAAAATAAATTAGATCTGTAATGCAAACACGTTTACTTGCACAAATTGCTAGACAGGGATACATGCAACGTATGATGCACAAATGATACAGACATAGATGCACACAGCCAAGTTATTGCAGCGATGTCCCAAAAGGTATTTTTATACCAAGCTAGGCACAAGAGGTTACGAGAAATTCATGATTTACAAGAAATTCCTCAAATGTCAGGAGGCAAACATTAAACCTGACTGAAAACCTGTAAACTCTGATATAAAATGTCCAATTGCATCTCTGATTTAAAAAAGCTAATTTACTTTTTCAGCTTTGGAAGCGACTGCCAGTAAGTCTGCTGAATCTGTTATGATGAAAGGTCATTGACCTGGAATGTTAACTCTGTTTCTCTCTCCACAGATGTTGCCAGACCTGCTGAGAATTCCAGCATTTTCTGTTTTTATTTTAGATTTCCAGCATCTGCAGTATTTGCTTTTGTATTAGTCTGTTAAATCTGCTTGGCTTCCTATGAATCACATAGAATTTTACAGCACAGAAACAGGCAATTCAGCCAAACAGGTTCATGTCAGTGTTTATGCTCCATGCGAGTCTTCTCCCACCCTACTTCATTTAAACCCTTACTGCCCAGAGTCTATGCTTTGTGTCCAACAGGAGTATTGGGAATTCTGAGATTTCTATTCTGAAAGATATGAAGACAGATTATAACTTGTCCATTTGTAATTTGTTCTGAAAATTTAATTAATAACCAGCATAAGTGGGGGAAAGGGATGAAAATAATTGGGGTGAATATCAGATTGCAATAGATGGTCAAAGTTTTGGGATGGGGGGTTGTTCAATCTATCTCTTTGCCTCTTGATCATTTTGCTCAGCACAAAACTGCTCACCTCCCTTTTGAACCTGCAGACACGATCAGTCATCACTGACTCTCAATGCAGTCTATTCCACACATTCGCCAACATCTATTTGAAGTACTTAAATGTATTCATCTTCCCTCTACTGAACTTTGGTCTGTGTCCTGGTCATAAACTTTAATTAGGGTTCAGTTTATCAATATCTCTTAGAATGCTGGGACTGGATTTTCTGTCACTATTCCACATACATTTGCACGATATAACAGCAGGAAAGGGGGCAATGTTGGATGGTGAGGCCTATCATCGTGTTTCCCACCACCCCACTCCTGACCAAACTCTGCCAGGATGGCTGTTGGTCACTCTTCCCTCTCAGTATTATATAAATATTGGTGGGGGAGGGGTGCATCCTTGGTTTCTGACCAGTTTCCCTTCTTGCTGCTGTCTCCAACAATCTCAGAGACTGACAGGAGAAACGTAGGCAGGTCCTGGTGTCCTTGAGGCCTTGGCTAAGTCTGCAAAATTAGATTTATAGATGAAGGAATGGGCCTAGTAGTGGCCTCTTCTCCCTCTTTAATGGTCCTACAAACCTACCTATTTAGGCTTGGGTCTTGGTCAACAACTAAAAACATATTTTTTCCTCCTTTGATGTTCTTCTGCTCCCTTTAACTGGTTGGTCACTTCTTTGGAAGTTGCAACAACTCCAGGGTTCCCTCAGCCTGCCTCTTGATGACAGGGAACCTGGTGGGACTCTGCCTAGCATACACAATGACCCCTGGCCCAGGATTATGGGATGGTGTTATAACAGGGTCATAGTGACAGACACCCCATCAAGATGAGGAGAATCCAGATGTTTGTCTTTCCTCATAGTGCAGCCATTCAATCTCCAATATCAGTTTAGTTGTTCCACTCTGTACCCTTACCAAGACCAAAAAGTGCATTCACCTCAACCACAACAGACAATTTGTTACAGTGCCATGTATTCCATTTGCCACAGCAGTCATCTTTTCAGTTAGATTGTCAATGTTTTGGTGCTTAAAGAACCATTTTTTGTCATGTAGAAATTGCTGTAGCAATGTTCAAATTCAGTTCACAACTTTAAGCCTATGAATATAGGAGATTTTCATCTCCTCATCTAGAGCTGGATTAGTATGTGGAATTGCCCAGCTAAGTCCTGTCCACAAAACACAGGATAAGTCCAATTTGGCCAATTACCACTCTATCAGTCTACTCTCAATCATCAGAAAAATGGTGGAAGGTATCGTTGACAGCGCTATAAAGTGGCACTTAGACAGCAATAACCTGCTCACCGATGCTCAGATTGGGTTTCACCAGGGCTACTACACTCCAGGCTTCATACAGTCTTGGTTTAAACATGGATAAAAGAGCTGAATTCCAGAGGTGAGGTGAGAATTTCTGCCCCTGACATCAAAGCAGCATTTGTCCATGTGACACCAAGGAGCCAGAGCAAAATTGAAGTCACTGGGAATGGGAGCAAAACTCTTCTAGCACAAAGTAAGATGGTTGTGGTTGCTGGAGGCCAATCATCTGTACCCCAGGACATAGCTGCAGGAGTTCTTCAAGGCAGTATTCTAGGCCCACCCATCTTCATCTGCTTCATTAATGACCTTCCCTCCTTCATAAGATGAGAAGTGGGGATGTTTGCTGATTGTTGCATAGTGTTCAGTACCATTAGCAAATACTCAGATACTGAAGCAGTCTGTGCTCACATGCAGCAAGACCTGGACAACATTCAGGCTTGGGCTGATAAGTGGCAAGTAACAAGACAGGGACCATCTCCAACAAGAGAGTCTAACCACCTCCCTTGACATTCAACAGCATTACTATTGCTGAATCCTCCAACATCAACATTCTGAGGATCACTATTGATCAGAAATTTATCTGGTCCAGCCACATTAATATTGTGGCTACAAGAGCAGGTCAGAGGCTGGGAATTCTGCAGCGGGTAACTCACCTCCTGACTCCCCAATGCCTTTTCCATCAGCTGCAAGTCATAAGTCAGGAGTGTGATGGCCTACTCTCCACTTGCCTGGATAAGTGCAGCTCCAACAACACTCAAGAAATAGGGCTCCAACCAGGACAAAGCAGCCCGCTTGACTGTCACCCCATCCACCACGTTAACTATTCACTCCCTCCACCATCGGCGCACAGTGGCAGCAGTGTGTACCATCTGAGAAATGCACTGCAGCAACTCGATTCTTTGGCAGCACCTTCCAAACCCGCACCCTTTACTGCCTAGAAGAATAAGGGAACAAGCTGTATGGGAACACCACCACCAGCATATTCCCCTTGAAGTCACATATCATCCTGACTTGGAACTACATTACCATTCTTTCAGTGCCTCCGGGTCAAAATTCAGGAACTTTCTACGTTACAGCACTGTGGATGTACCTACACAGACTGCAGTGGTTCAAGATGGCGGCTCAGCACTATCTTCTCAAGGGCAATTAGGGATGAACAACAAAAGCTGGCCTAGCCAGTAACATCTACATTCCATGAATGAATAAAAAATTTCAGATTCCATAGGTGTGAAACCAACAACTAAGCTGCATGAACCAGATCCCATGTTCATATTTTAACAATGCCTTGGCATTCTTTATCCTGAGCACAAAATATTAGAGGGAGAAACTTGCCTCTGATCAAATCTTGCTAGCAAGTATACTTTGCACAAAAATGGTCTTCCATCACTAAGAATGGAAACTCAAGCTAGCTGGCCTAGGTGTGTAAAGCCTTTGTAACTACTTTGAATAAGATCCTGTCTTGCTACTCTTCCCTGATTCCTCTTTAATTATTTCAGAAATTTCTGCAGCTACAAACCTTGCCCCTCACATCTAATTGTTGCTGTGGAGCCCATTTACTGCACGATTCGCTCTCTTTCCATTTTCCTTGTTTAAATTTTTTTGAGCCCCAGCTTAGGAGGTTGTGGCATTTGATTGATCAAGTCTTTTTCCATTATACACAAATCGAGCTCTCTTGCCCTTTTCAAGAGATGTTTGACTGCAGAATTTGTATTGTATTCTCTGAAGACTTGCCAATTTGGAGGTATTACAGTTTTAGTTTAAAGGATCCATAAGGCTTAGTCGCAGCCTAACTAAGGGCTTTCGAGCTAATGGTGTCAATGGAATACTTAACATTCCATTATTCAGAGGTATTTATGAAACAACTCTATAAATTGTGACTTTTAAATAAGATTGATTGATCGTCTGTGCCATTACAACTGAACAAAATGAAAGGCAAAATTCTATTTTAGCTCTTGCTGTCTGTCTCTCTCTCTCTCTCTATCATTGCCTTTTTCCTTTTTTACAATTTGACTTTCTTTTCCACTTTTTTGTACTTTCGCTTTGTGGCTTTGACACACTTTCTCGTTAGGGCTTCCTGATATCCTGGTGTGGCTCTCTCATCTGTTCCTTTACCAGTGTGATCAATTTTTGTCTCTTGTCTTTTGTAATGCTCTGTAATGCAGCAAGATGGTAGCCAGCAGGTACTGGCTGAAAGTGAGACTCATTTTGGGAGGGTGATAGATATGATACTGATTAGAAAGCACTTGGTGAATAGTAGGCAGTGGATGGAGGAGGAGAAAATTGGGGGATAGGACTCTGGGAGACCTGGGATCAGAGACTTCGGAGCCATTGGGGGAACTGGATCCTAAAAGGACATGGAGATGGGGGAGATGGGGCTCAGGGCCACTTTTATAGGGGAGAAAATGAGATTGGGGCTTGTAAGTACGTAAAGTATGAGAACACTTTGGTTTTCAAATAAGTTGGCGCTTGGAAGCACGTCTGGTGGAATTGGGGTTTTGGAGTAGTTGATATACACTGGGGGATGTTGGAGGTCTGCAAGTGTGGTTCCGCTTTTGAGAGTTGGTGAAATAAACAGTTAGACATTTTTTGATTGGCCTAAGTTTAACATTAATGAAAAAAATACCAGCTCAGCTGCATATTGTGATATGTGGACAGATTGGACACCTGCTCAATGCAAAACTTGCAGTTTTGTAAATTTAGATGACCAAAACTCTTTAGCAATGGCATAAATCACCTAAACTTGTCAGTGCTGGGCAAACAGAGACAATTTCTTTCTTTCAGTAAAACAAATGAGACCCCTTGTTATATTGTGGAATACAAATTAGCCCTCAGACTGCTAGTAAGTTCAGGGAAATAAATGTCTAACTGGTCTGATTAGTTTTCTATGATTGATGCAACACTGGAATAAACACTAATAAAATGATAATGAGAAACCTTATCAAACAGCAAGGTTTAGATCTATTATTAATATTTTAACATAAAAGTACATTTTCCACAAGACTATAAACCCTACCTGTTGATCCATTTTGCTTGCGATTCTCCCTTCTACCCCATTCTTACTCCATAATTTAATTATCTTAATTTTATTTTTGACCTGTTCCAAATCTATTCCATTCAGTCTAATTCATTTTACTTCAAGTTTAAAATGCCCGACTTTACTTCTCTGTCTCTTTACTCCCAATTTCCTCCACGTACAGACTTTTAAAAGGGTTTTCACTGGTTGGATGCTGACTTTAAAGACTGGTTATTAGTGCTGTGAGCTGATTTGAGTTGTTGAGCTAGAAATTTGGTTGCCCCATTTTTTGGGTGTGGGGTTGCAATTCACGACCTGCCCACACCCGTTCAAATTGAGGTGGGCAGCATGCAAACTTAGTGTTCCCACCTCATCTGCATGATTGCAGCATCTAGCCAAGTGGGACCCGTGCTGCTGCCGGCTGCCTCCACACTCAACAGGAGAGCTAAGTAACCTTGTTCGCAAACCATGTGGTGCAACAAACCTACTCTTAAAGGCAGGCTGTCCCTTTTAAAAAAAGCTGCTTTGAAGAAAATTGCTGCAAATTAATGCATAGAAAATTGACCACCAGAGGATATAGCGTGTTCCAGAGTGACGGATGCAGCACTGGAGGCCTTAGTAGTGGAGGTGGGCAGGAGGAGAGATACCATGGCCCTGCAGGGGACCAGAAGAAGCTGAAGGACCGTCCTCAGAACGGAGTGGGAGCAGGTGGCCAGGGTCTGGACCGAAGGACCTGGCAGTTGTCCCACAAGAGGTATAATGACCTCATGGGGGTGGTCAAGATCAGTGAATGCTCCTTCACATGACATCTCCTACCCACTACAACACCAACCTCTCATGATGCTCAATGCACCACACCCCATCACTCACCCAGCAGCACTCCCTGTCACTCAGAACTCACACCTAACATCCAGATACTCCACCTCACCCTCACACACCTTCCAATGCTGCCAGCCTGGAGTCAATGGGGATCAGGGGGAAAACGCTCCGCTGGTTGGAGTCCTACCTAGTGCAAAGGATGATGGTTGTGGTTGTTGGAGGTCTATCATCTCCTGCAGGAGTTCCTCAGGGTAGTGTCCTAGGCCCAACTATCTTCAGCTGTTTCATCAACCATAAGGTCAGAAGTGGGGATGTTCGCTGATGATTGCACAATGTTCATCACCATTCATGACTCCTCAGATACTGAAGCAGTCCATGTAGAATGCAGCAAGTCCTGGACAATATCCAGGCTTAGGCTGATAAGTGGCAAGTAACATTCGCGCCACACAAGTGCCAGGCAAAAAACCATCTCCAACAAGAGAGAATCGAAGCATCACCCCTTGACATTTAATGGCATTACGATTGCTGAATTCCCCACTATCAACATCCTGGGGGTTACCATTGATCAGAAACTGAACTGGAGTAGCTATATAAATACCGTGGCTACAAGAGCAGGTCAGAGGCTAGGAATCCTGCGGCGATTAACTCACCTCCTGACTCCCCAAAGCCTGTTCACCATCTACAAGGCACAAGTCAGGAGTGTGATGGAATACTCTTCACTTGCCTGGATGGGTGCAGCTCCAACAACACTCAAGAAGCTCGACACCATCCAGGACAAAGCAGCCCACTTAATTGGCACCCCATCTACAAACATTCACTCCCTCCACCCCCGACACACAGTGGCAGCAGTGTGTACCATCTACAAGATGCACTGCAGCAACGCACCAAGGCTCCTTAGACAGCACCTTCCTAACCCGTGACCTCTACCACATAGAAGGACAAGGGCAGCAGATGCATGGGAACGCCACCATCTGCAAGTTCCCCTCGAAGCCACACACCATACTGACTTGGAACTATATCGCCATTTCTTCACCGTTGCTGGGTCAAAATCCTGGAACTCCCTTCCTAACAGCACTGTGGGTGTACCTACCTCACACGGATTGCAGCGGTTCAAGAAGGTAGCTCACCACCACCTTCTCAAGGGCAATTAGGGATGTGCAATAAATACTGGCCTGGCCAGCGACGCCCACATCCCATAAAAAATGAATTAAATAAAAGCCTCACACCCACCTCTCACTGCCTCCACATACCTGCAAATATTCAGCTATGGCAGGCACAATACCCAAACATAGCACTATACAATCATTGACATTCTGCCTTATCTCTTGAAGGACAAGGTGGCACACTGTAAAAAGGCGCAGATTAGAGCCAGAGCAGGACAAGGACACCCGTATCTCCTGAACAAAACACAAGAGATGGCTCTCAGCATCATGGGGCTGGCTGCCATGGGTCCCTGGCATCTGCTGTCACTGAGAACATTGAGGATGACACTATGTTCCTGCCTCATGGCCCTTCTCAACGACCAACATACCCTCATCCTGCTAACTGGCATGATGAGCAAGCAGCTGATGTGACCATGAAGTTCTTGTTTCCCACCCCATACCTCCTACCATCACCCCAACCTTCCCCTTCTGAGTTCCTGCTTTCAGACACCCACAAACAGCAACCTGCCTCACCATCGCAACTCAAGGAGGAAGAGAAAGAGCAAGAAGCACAGCAGCAACGAAGAGGCCCAGTCATTTGATCTGGCACTCGTAGTCACCAGCTCAGATACCGGCACTGCATCTAACCTGGAGTTTAGTACAGAAATGGGATCAGCTCATGTTGAGTCTTCCAGGCATGAATGGGCTGCAGCTAGGCAGCAAAAGCAAAGCAAAACACTGTGGAGCTGCAAATCTGAAATAAAAACAGAAAAGGTCAAAGACCTGAAACATTAACTCTGTTTCTCTCTCCAGAGATGCTGGCAGACTTGCTGAGTATTTCTAGCATTTTCTGTTTTTATTTTATGTAAAGGATGGTTTGTTTGCCAGCTCATCGGAGGTCTGGAGAAGACTCAGTTGAGAACCTCAATGAGGCGGCATACAGAAAAGTGCTGAATGACATCACACCGAGATACTGGATGCATTGGCTGGCCTGCCAGACAGCCTGTCAAGGAGCATTGAGGAGTCTGTCTGCAAGATACCATTGGGCATCATGCAGCACTTGCCCTCTCCATAGCCTCTGCACCATCTCCCTGTCATCCTGTCGACCTAGAGGCACTGTCATCACTGCCCCCATACCTTTGTATTGACAGGCACCTGATTCTCTGCTGTCCCTGTTAGGATGCAGCAACACTCTGTGGGAAATCCAGGAGCTCAACACAAAAGACCTCCAGAAACACTCCAGAGTATTTCCAGACACTTCGCAATAGAAAAGATTGTCAAAAATGATCTTACATCCAATTTGATTGCCTGGCCTTTTGAGGAATGCTAGTGCAGGGCCCATTTCTTCAGCCTCATGCTGAATCCTTGAAGATTGATGAATGAATACATAGTCCAAATTTGGAATCTAGCGCCACATCAGCCAGTTGGGCTGTGTGACGTCAGGATAGCACCGATTCAAAGCCTTCTGGAGCACACCGGAGACAGTCCTGCATGCAACCTTCTTCTGCTGCAATACCAGGCTGGATTTTGCTTTCCGGAGGCCGCACGCCATCACAATCCTGAGCCCAGCGGCAGATTAGAATATGCAGAGTGGCTGCCCCCCTAATCATGTGGTGGGGGGCGGCCTTGGCGATGCTATGAACAGCGTCAACTGTTTCTACGCAGGCGCTGGCGCCATTTTTAAAGAGCTGTCACCCCTGTGTAGAGAATGCAGTGTTGCCCCCATTGCCCCCCCCAACTGCACTGAAGATAAATGTTTACCGACCCCCAACCCCCACCCCCCCCCCCCCCCCCCCCCCCACAACAATACTAAAATTGCAGAGTTCATCCCTTCTCCCTGCAACTGCACTTAGGGCAGAGTTGACCTCTTCTCCCCACCCACAACTGCACAAAGTGCAAAGTTCACCCCTACGGAGCTCGACATCAGGAATTTAACAAAATTCAGCCCACTGTGTGGGCTGCACAGGAAGCAGCTGGTGGCATGTTGTGGCCCTGGGAAGTGGCAGTTAGCCTCCGTGGCGCCACTTGAGACGAGGCAATGTGACTGAATTTCTAGCCCCTGCTGTCTGCTGGCTCAAAATAGAAAATGATTGGCTCCCCAACACTAAACATCCCTCTTGTTGATGAGCACAAAAAAATCACAATAAAAAGTTAGAAAAAAAAGCTCTTACATTTTGGCACTTCACAGAACCACCAGAAAGTGAACCACAAGACTCTAACCACATTTCCTGGCAGTCAGAGTTCATCAAGTTTGCTAAAAGACAGCAAAAGGAAATCATGTTTTTGATGATTATGGACAAAGATTGGCACTAATAATAATTTGAAATTTTTGTATATCTCTGACGACTTGAACACCACCTATAATTATAAAAAAAACTCTGGAAAATTTAGAAAGAGCAGGTGATCTTAATGAGACCAGACAGTAGTATTTCTCGACTCGTAACATGCAATGTAAATTTGATCGGGGGAGAGCTAGGAGATATCGGGCTGAATTTTGTTCAGCTCCTGATGTCGGGCTCTGTGCCGGGGGAGGGGGTGGAGAGGGGTGGGGAATGGTGTGGAAGATTGGAGCAGCAGCGGCCTGCCAAGGAGCCCGATGCCAGGATTGCCGGGCCTGATCTTCCCGGTGGTGTGGAAGCTCTGAGGTGGGCCCTTCACCGCTCGGCAGTGAGACCATGCTGTAAATATTGAAATGACCTCTTTGCATACATTTGAATGGAATTATCCACGATCTTACCATCGGTTCTGGATCTTCGGCGTGTTACTACCAGGTGAGAAATGGGTCGAGGGGTTCCCTCTCAGCCTTTGCCTGGTTTGTCCGTAATAGGGTTTAATTTTAAAACACTGTTTTTATCTCCCCCTCCGTGAATCTTTGTTTACTGCTCTCTAATTGTAAGGCAAAGAAGTCAACCAGACAGGATTTCTTAGATTTAAACAAGAAAGGTGGAAGTTTATTAACCTTAAACTCTAATTCGGTTAACGACGACGAATACGTGACACGACCATGCTAGCATACATAAGCGATAAACACGCACAGATAGAGACAGAAAAGTAGAAAGAATAAAGGGGACAAGTTTGAGGCAATAGCTGTACGGTCCTTTGAGTTCGATGTAGAGTCTTTGATTGCTGGTAATCCTTGCCGTTTCGTTGGGGCCCAGTGCACGCTTTAAAACTTGTTTCAATGTAGGAGTCTTTTCACGCTTGAGGTTTATGTGACTTCAGTGGATGGGAGATTCGTGAGAGAGAGAGAGACAGCTAGCCAGGAGAGAGGCTCTCCTCTTCCAAGTACATTTGCAATCTGACCCAAACTGTTCTGTGAGCCGTTCAAAACCAAACCTGGGCTAGCAGGTTAGTCATGTGACTAGCTGTTTTAACAAACTCCTGCGTTGTGGATTCTCCATCTTAGCAGACACCCTGGAATGCTGGCTTGCTTACACATTCAATGTCTGATGATCAAAATCCATTTGGGTTAATTGGATCAGGGAGCTGTTCTATTATCTCCAGGCACTGTCTCTTAGTATGCAAATGTTTTCCAGCACTGCTGATCTCTTTAAACAAATCATCTCTTCCTTCCAGCAACAATTTAAAATTAATGTTCATATGATGAAATTAATATGCCTCATTCTTGGCAGGTGGGGTCTTCATGACAGGCGTGATGGGTGGCCCTCACACACCTTCTCTTTCCTGTCCAGGGAAAGTGGTCAACTCTCCACTTTGTGCAGCTGGGAGGAGAAGAGATCAACTCTGCAATTTTAGTATAAAGGCATTTATTTTTAGTGTAGTGGGGGGAGGGACGGGGGAAACTCTGCATTCTCTATGCAGGGCTGACATCCCTTTAAAAATGGCTCCAGCGCCTGCGCAGAGACAGTTGACGTTGTCCTTTGCGTCGCCAAGGCCTTCCCCGCCACCACATTGGGGTGGGCAGCCGCCCTGCATATTTTAATGAGCAGCCAGGCTCAGGTTTGCGGCGGCGTGGCGATGCGTGGCACGGATGCCATTTTTTATGCCTGCCACCGCTCCTGGTATTTCCAGTTCCAGATATCACTGTTAGAATTCTGAACAAAATGAATCGCAGCTTTTCAAGAGCTCACGCCAGCTTCACAGAATGTGTCACCTGGAGATACCTCAGAAGGGATGTTATTTCTTACCTGATTGTTCAGCTATATTTTTGGGGGAAACAATGACAGTACATTAATTTAACGTGTGACCCTCTACCTTTCCTCTATTGTGCATGTGCCAGGGTGAGGCATTTTGTTCCAATTTGTGCAATCCATCTATAGATTTAACAATCTTGCAACTAACTGATGTGCGTCACACTTCCAATGTTAAAAGGATTTGATTGTGTAGATACATTGGCTGGAATTTTATGCCCCCAGTGGGAGCAGGTTGGAGCGGCGGGCGGGGGGGCATGTAAGTGAGTGGGAGGCAGGAGGTGCCATTTCCATCAGCTTCCCGCCCCCGCTGCAACTTTACGCAGGGGAAGGTGACAAACGGCCCGCCCACCCCAGGCCAATTAAAGCCCTTAAGTGACCAATTAATTGCCACTTCAGGGCCTCCTCCCACCACTGCTGGTATATTACGGCTCAGCACGTTAGGAGGCCTCTCAGTAAAACCTGGCAGCCTTCTTGTGGGCGAGGGGATGGGGGGTCCTCTGGATCGTGCTCCCTGTGCCCCATGGAGGGCACCCTCCATGGCACATGTCATCCCACTGCAGCACATTCACCCCCCCACCCCCGCCCAACCGACGCCCCTGCCTCGCCGAGGCCCAGCCAATTGTCCCCAGCGAGGCCCCACACATACTGAACTTCATTCAGGAGCCAGCATGCCTGTTGCTCTTCTGGCTGGGTGCAGCCCCAGCAGTGGCCACTGCTCCT
The DNA here is from genome assembly GCF_036365525.1 of Heterodontus francisci. Lineage (NCBI taxonomy): Eukaryota > Metazoa > Chordata > Chondrichthyes > Heterodontiformes > Heterodontidae > Heterodontus > Heterodontus francisci. The sequence continues at coordinate 18,896,422 of NC_090400.1, forward strand.
GGTGGCGCTGCTGGGACTGAGCTGCTAGCCCGCTGATTGGCCAGCAATTCTTGGAGGCGGGACCTCCTGCCTCAGAGGGATGGAAGTCATGACTGAGGCCAATTAAGGGCATGGGTCACGCTGTGTGGCGGACTCACCACTGACTTTTTGGCTGGTGGGTGAGGCCTCTGCGACGACATAAAATTCTGGCCATTGAACCTATTTCCTCTGGTGGGTGAATAAAGAACAAGGGACCATAATCTTAAAAGTAGAGCTCGGACATTCAGAAGCAAAATCAAGAAACATTTTTTTCACTCAAAAGGTGGTAAAAATCCGGAACTCTCTTCCCCCAAAAGGCTGTGGATGCTGGGCCAATTGGAGCTTTCAAGACTGAAATAGATATTTTGTTGGGCAAGGATAACAAGGGATATGGAGCAGAAGCGAGTAAATAGAATTGAGGGGCAGAACAGCTGTGACCTAGTTGAATGGTGGAGCAGGATCGAGGGGCTGAATGGTCTACTCCTATTCCTCATGTTCCCAGTACAACAAGATTAGTGGTTCTACAACAGCACCAGAAAAAGTAGTACAGTCCTTGTACATCACCCCTCATTCATTTTAACTGGGCTACCACCACCTCAAATATTGCGACACAAAATGTGAGATGAATGTGTTAAATGTTTGTACAGTAGAATTCATGGTGAAATTTCAGGACCGATGCAAAATTAAAGCGTACTTTCAAATGTACCTTTTAGAAGATTGGGCTCCAGACAGCAGTTGCTATTTCCAAGCTGTTCCAAAAGCTAAGAGGTTTTTTGCTGTAATTGTATTTTATTTCCCATTAGATACTAAATGTCAGTCCTTCTCCCTGGCATTTGCAGATTAAAGATTGAAAAGGCCTTTTAAAATGTGGCTGGCTATTTCAGTCTCTCTTGGCTTCTCTGTCTATCAATATGAAACCTACCTTCCAATGCAGTTAACCCAGGCCTGCAATTGCCTTGCTCTCTAGAGCTGTAACTCAGGCAATGAGAGGCTGAACAGCCAGCCTTTTCAGTAATGGGAGTGCTGGGTAAAGAAGGAGCAGGCTGCGGAATGACTTGTACTGAAATTATTTCTTCTCTTTGCTCCTGTAAGTGTTGGCTCAAGCTGTTGTGTTCAGGCACTCTCCTCATCCAGATATCTTAAACACGTGGCAGCTATTTGAGTGTGAGCTGCACAGTAAGCTTCAGTGATACATGCCAACTGACACAACTTACAAAAGAAAATCGACAAACAGTTTCAAAAGAGGCAATGCAGCTCTAGAGAAGCTGACAACTTGATTAAAAAACCAGCAACTCAAAAACATCTCTGAATATAAGCTCAACACACAGGGCAATTGCTTAAACTCTGTTTTGTTAATAATATTCCATGGTGTTCACTCATGTTTTGGGATCGCTATTCACAATTCAGTCTATATTCTGTAAATACTGAAACCTAGGATCTGAAAAGAAGTAGTTGTGCTGAGAGTGCCTTAGGACTTGAACTTGTTGTAACAAGTGCAGCTGTATTGCAAGGAACAACTGAAGTACAGAAAACTTAATTTCTCACCGTGGTGGAACTAGGAATTTGTGAAGGGATATGAATACTGAAGTTGCACGACTTATGCCTGGAAAGGGAGATCTCAGTGGATCTAAGAAAATAACCTTTTTTTTGGTATGTCTTCCAGTATTTTGGAGTGTACTGTAATACAGTTTTAGTCTCAGAATTACTGGATAGCCATGGCGCACACTTAAAGCAGGTTCCTCTCCCAATGCTTCATATCAACTCGTCTATAATGCCCCATTCATTGCAGCACCAGGGAACAGCGATCCCCACCATCTTAATACTGCTACCCACCATTAGAAATACCACTCGATTCATCTTTATAAGGGGGTCAAGGAATGCATAGCCTGCTTGTTACAAAGAAGCCACAGCATAGAAACAAGTCATTCATCCAACTGGTCCATGCCAATGTTATTACGTTCCATGTAAACCCCCTCCCACCCTACTTCATCTAACCCTATCAGCATATCCTTCTATTCCTTTCTCCCTTTTGTGTTTATCTAGCTTTCCCTTAAGTCCATCTATTCTATTTGCCTGAAAAACTCCATTTGGTAGCAAGTTCATCATTCTAACCACTCTCTTGGTAACGATCACTCTCCTGAATTCCCTATTGGATTTATTAGAGACTTTTTTATATTTACAACCACTAGCCTTGGATTCCCCACATCATTAAGCACATTAACTTGCTTGATTTTAAATTGATAGTTCAGTTAGCTGACTAAACTATCACCGGATATATAGTAGAAGCTAGCACTCAATTGTATGGGTTTACTAAAACATTGCTCTATCATATGTCAATAAGAAAATATCCATGTCCTAGAGGTGAAAGGTTAATATAATGGTACATGCTTTCTCTCAAATTATAAACTGGAACTCTCCATTGCACAGCAGCTCACAGTTCCAACATTTTGTGTAGGATTGCTTTATAAAATAGGATGGAGTGCATCTTCAAAATATTTGTCTTGGGTCGTACGCAGATTTTAAAATGTACAATCGGCAGCACAGGTCATGAAAGCAATCCACAGGAAAGATTTTAATCCTTCAATCTGTCTTCAAATGACAGGTGTGCAACCACTGAATTCCAGGCATGTGTTCAAGAAACTTTCAGTGCATTCTGGGCTGATTTATCAGAGGCAGTAAAAGCACTGACTTTAGTCAACAAGTTACTGATGGGACTGGGATGTCAGCATCAAATGCTTACAGTTGGCGTGTATAATCAGCAGACCGTTCAAACAAGGCGGGCAGCACAGCCGAGTTTTATCCTCGACTCAACTTCCGTGAGTCCTTCAATCATAAGAACATAAGAACTAGGAGCAGGAGCAGGCAATTCAGCCCCTCGAGCCTGCTCCGCCATTCAATATGATCATGGCTGATCTCATCTCGGCCTCAACTCCACTTTCCTGCCTGTTCTCCATAACCCTTCAACCTATTACTAATTAAAAATCTGTGCATCTCCTCCTTAAATTTACTCAATGTCCCGGCATCCATCGCACTCTGAGGTAGTGAATTCTACAGACTCATGACCCTTTGAGAGAAGTAATTTCTTCTCATATCTGTTTTAAATCTGCTGCCCCTTATCCTAAAACTATGACCTCTTGTTCTAAATTGCCCCACCAAAGGAAACATCCTCTCTATGTCTACTTTGTCAATCCCCTTAATCATCTTATATACCTCAATTAGATCTCCTCTCATTCTTCTAAACTCTAGAGAGTAAAGGCCTAAACTGCTCAATCTCTCTTCCTAAGACAAACCCCTCATCTCTGGAATCAATCTAGTGAATCTCCTCTGAACTGCCTCCAATGCAACTATATCCCTCCTCAAGTAAGGGGACCAAAACTGTACACAATACTCCAGGTGTGGTCTCACTAATGCCTTGTACAGTTGCAGCAACACTTCCCTACTTTTATTCTCTATTCCTTTAGCAATAAATGCCAAAATTCCATTTGCCTTCCTTATTACCTACTGTACCTGCATACTAGTTTTCTGCGATTCATGCACAAGGACACCCAGATCCCTCTGCACCAAAGCACGCTGAAGTTTCCCTCCACTTAGATAATAATATGCCTTTCTATTCTTCTGACCAAAATGGATAACCTCACACTTATCCACGTTGAACTCCATCTGCCAAATTTTGGCCCATTCACCTAACCTATCTATATCCATTTGTAAATTTATTATTTCTTTAGTGCAACTTACTATCCCACCTATTTTAGTGTCATCTGCAAATTTGGCTATAGTGCCTTCTATCTCTGCATCCAAGTCATTGATATAGATTGTAAATAGTTGGGGCCCAAGGAACGAACCCTGTGGCACCCCACTAGTTATATCTTGCCAACCAGAAAAGGATCCATTTATCCCAACTCTCTGTTTTCTGTTGGTTAGCCAATCCTCTATCCAAGCTAATAAATTGCCCCTAACCCCATGTGATCTTACCTTGTGTGTTAACCTTTTGTGCGGCACCTTATCAAATACCTTCTGGAAGTCCAGATCTCCTACATGTACAGGATCCCCATTATCCACTTTACTGGTTACATCTTCAAACAACTTTAGCAAATTAGTCAAACACGATTTACCCTTCATAAAACCATGCTGACTCTGATGGATTGCATTTTGACTTTCTAAATGTCCTGTTATTTCTTCCTTAATAATGGATTCTAACAATTTCCCAACGACAGATATTAAACTAACTGGTCTATAGTTCCCTACTTCCTCCCTCCCTTTTTGAATAAGGGCGTTATATTAGCATTTTTCCAATCCACTGGAACCTTTTCCGCATCCAGGGAATTTTGGAATATTATAACCAATAGATCCACAAACGCCGCTGCCACTTCCATTAAGAGGCAAGGATGTAGGCCATCAGGCCCTGGGGACTTGTCTGCCTTCAATCCCAATAGTTTGCTCAGTACTTTTTCCCTAGTGATGATGATTGTTCTACGTTCCTCCCTTTCTATAACCTCTGCATTACTTGTTACTATTGGGATAGTATCCTCCAGTGTGAAAACTGAGGCAAAATATTGATTTAGTGTCTCCGCCATTTCTGTGTTTCCCACAATTAACTCCCCAGTCTCATCCTCTATGGGACCAACATTCACTTTAGCTACTATATTCCCTTTTATATATTTATAGAAGCTTTTGCTATCCGTTTTTATATTTTGCGCTAGTTTTCTTTCATAATTTACCTTTGCTCTTTTTATTACTTTTTTAGTAACCTTTTGTTGATCTTTAAAAGTTTCCCAATCTTCCAGCCTGCCACTGTCCTTTGCAATATGGTATGCCTTAGTTTTTGTCTTTATGTTATCCTTAACTTCCTTGCTTAGCCATGGATTTTTTTTCCCCTCTTACAATCTTTCTTCCTCTCTGGAATATATTTTAGTTGAGAGGAATTGAATATCTCCTTAAACATCTGTCACTGCTCATCAGTTGTCCTACCTTTTAGTCTTCCTGCCCAGTCCACTAGGGCCAAATCTGTCCTCATGCCTATGTAATTATCTTTGATTAACTCCAGAACGCTAGTGTGGGACTCCAGTTTCTTGCCCTCAAACTGAATTTGAAATTCTAGCATGCTATGATCATTCTTCCCTAGAGGATCCTTAACTATGAGATCATTAATTAATCCCACCTCATTACACAATACCAAATCTAGAATAGCCTGCTCCCTGGTTGGTTCCACAACATATTGCTCCAAAACACAATCTCTAATACATTCAATGAACTCTCCCTTGAGGCTACCCTTGCCAATATGATTAATCCAGTCTATACGCATATTAAAATCACCCATAATTATTGCCATACCTTTCTTACAAGCCCTCAGTATTTCCTGGTTCATACTGTGCCCCACTGCGTAACTACTGTTTGGGGACCTATAGATTACTCCCACCAGGGTCTTCTTTCCCTTGCTATTTCTTATTTCTACCCAGACTGATTCTACATCTTGATCTCCAGTGCCTATATCATTTCTCACTCCAGCACTGATCTCTTCCTTTACTAACAAAGCTACACCACCTCCTTTTCCTTCCTGCCTATCCTTCCGAAATGCTGAGTACCTTTGGATATTAATTCCCAAACCTAGTTTCCCTGCAACCATGTCTCAGTAATCACCACTAAATCATACCCATTTGTCTCTATTTGTGCTGTTAATTTTATTCCGAATGCTTTGTGCATTCAGATACAAAGCCTTTAAGTTTGTTCTATTATCAAATTTGGTGCAATATGACATTCACACGTTCTGTCCCTACCTTTTATTTTCTGGTAACAATCAGCTTCATCACGAAGCTGCACTCCTACCTTCTCCTTTAACTTTGACTTCCTAATTTTCCATGCAACTGAACTCTCCCCCCTGCTATTTAGTTTGAAGCCCTATCTACAGCCCTAGTTATGCAAATTGCCAGGACTCTGGTCCCAGCATGATTCAGGTGGAGCCCGTCCCATCGGAACAGCTCCCTCCTTCCCCAGTACTGGTGCCAATGTCCCATGAATTCAAACCCATTCCTCCCACACCAATCTTTGAGCCATGCATTTACCTCTTCAATCTTATTGACCCTGTGCCAATTAGCTCATGGCTCAGATAGTAATTCGGAGATTATTACCTTTTTGGTTCTGCTTTTTAATTTCCCACCTCATTTCCTTGCCATCACAAAGACGGCCTACCTCCACCCATGTAATATTGCCCATCTCTTCCACTAGTGACTGGTATCAGCTTTAACATGTGGTGGCTCTCTCTCACCTTTGAATCAGAAGGTCATGGGTTCAAGTCTCACTGCAGAGACTTGAGTCCTAGGCTGACTCTTCAGTGTATTTGAGGGTGGGTTGTACTTATACAGTAACTGCTGGTCTTAGCACGCCTGGGGTAAAGGAGGAAAACAAATCAGCCAGTTTCCCACTGCTGATTGTTAGCCAGTGGTTTCTGTTGGAAAATGTGTGTAGTGGTATGAGATTAAATATCCATAGACCATCAGGACATAATAATCAGATGGGGCATTCATCTTATAGTTTTAAGAAATATTAGTGTAAGGGTTGGATATTTATTGACGTTTTGTCAAAGGTCACAATTCTGATAAGTGACTTGCTTGACACTTCTCCCAGACCTACCATCAACCAGGAGTTACATTTTTAAATAGAAGCAAAATACTGCGGATGCTGGAAATCTAAAATAAAAACAGAAAGTGCTGGAAATTCTCAGCAGGTCTGGCAGCATCTGTGGAGAGAGAAGCAGAGTTAACATTTCAGATCGATGACTTTTCACTAGAACGACAATTTGGATGGAGACTGGAAATAAAGGGCAGAATTTTAACTGCCAAGGTGGGGTTGGGATCGGGTACAGACGAGGGGTTAAAGCCCCAAAAAGTGGCATGGGGTCGAGAATCTGCCATGATCACATCCACTTCCAGGTTAACCCCAACGTGTTTTAAGGTGGAGTTGTCAGGTAAGTAATTAAAATATTTAAATCCCCAATTAGCTTAGGATTTAACCCAGATAACTGGCTTTAACAGCCCAGAGCTTGGGTTTTCTGAGCTGTGTGGAACTCACCAGGATCAACTCAGCGAGAACACAGTGAGGAGTTCTTGTTCAGAGAAACTGGCAGCCTGGAAAGTAACTAAATAGCTGCAGCCTTGCCTATGTGAGAGGCTGGTGAGCACCACACTTCTTCTGAGAATGTGCTCTTACTGCTTGACAGGTGATTTTCAACTTCTTGGAAGTCTGTTCACCTGTCTTGGACCTCACTCACCTTGGTCTGCACTTTCCTGCTGTCAGACTTCATTGCAGCATGGCAGAAGCTTACATAGCTTTACCTTGGAGCTCTGATGAGGAACAAGAGGAGCAGCACCAGCAACATCAACAGCACCAAGAACAGCAGAAGCAATAACAGCAGCTACCTTCTACTCAGATGCATGCTGCTCCACAGGACAGAGTGGATGGACACAGGCATCGAGCTCGAAGCAGGTGAGACCCCCACACGGGGTCTACAGGCAGACAATCAGTTCTCTCGACATGTATGAGCACAAGTGTCTCTGGAGGCTGAGGTTTTCACAGCAGATCATTGCTGATATCTGCAGCCTCCTGGAATAAGACCACCTTCCCAGTTGACCAGGTGGGCTTGTGTTGCCAATAACCATCGAGATGCTATCATTGGAAGGCACCTGCCCCCTTCCCAGTTCTCTGCCTCTCCCTAGAGTTCTGTGCTCTCCTTCTGTATTCAGAGAAAGAATAGAGTTGTGAGTGAGAAATAGATTGTGTGGCAAGGAGGGAAGAACATTTCTGGGGTGACTGTGAGGCATGGGTGTGAGATGGCACAAAGATGAGGGTGAACGTGTGTGTTGGCTGTTCAGATGGGGATGTGAGGAAGTGCCTAGAGAGGAGCTGCAAGGTGTGTTGTTCTGAGGAGTGCTGTGCAGGAGAATGGTGGGAAAATCAGATTGTGGGTAGTTGGCACCTGAATGTGTTATGCCACTCACCCTTCCCGTCCTCCTGAGGTCCTTGATCCTCGGTGCACTGTCTCCAGGTTTGAAGGATCACACTCCAGCTGCTCACTTTCTTGGCCACTTCCACCCACACCTGCTTGGTTTGAGAGGCTGGCATCTTCCTCCCATCCTTGGGAAACATCAGTCCCTCAGATCACACAGCAGAACCTCCAGGTAAGAGATTGAGAGCCAAGGGATAGCCTTCCCAGGTCTCCTCTCCATTCCTGTGGTTGCTGCAACCTCAGGAATCAATGTACAGTTCAGCTAAGCTGGGGTCCCTTTAACTAGAAATCCTTCCTTTGACAGATGTGATGCGTCATCCCACCCACCCTCTCCGATTGGGTGGGAAACCCAGAGGGAAGGTGCTAAAGCCATGGCTGAGTTAAAGAGTCATGGCAAAGCCTTCAATTACAAACGAATTCCTGACCCGCTACTGCCCCCCCACTTCCCTACCACTGTGAGCAGGTCTGTTATGCAAAGTATTGGTTCCCTGTGCTGACTGTACTAGTTATGCCACCGGTTATAGGAAAGGAATATTTAATGGGATATTTGGATTGCGTCTCTGAAATCCAAACCAAACATCCACCAATGTGAGTTACAGAAGTAATTCCCTGATCAGGAAATCCCTGGAAGGATGGAAAATCGAGGGCTGAGGGTCTGCAATTGTCTGCCTGTGCTGCCTGTGAGTATTGCTCATCACTGAGAGTGCCTGATCAAAGCACAGCCCTAATAAGTACCAGTGGTGCAAGTACTCCAATCAGGTTTCCACCCCTTCCACGGTACCAAAACAGCTGTGACAAAGGTAAACCTTCCCTCCTCATTCTCCACATCCTGTCTGCAGCCTTTGACACGGTTGACCACACCATCCTCCTCCAAGGCCTCTCTACTGTCGTCCAGCTGGTTTCATTGTTATCTATCTAATCATAGCCAGAGAATCACTTGCAATGACTTCTCTTCCTGCTCCCACACCGTTACCTCTGGTGTCCCCCAAGGATCTATTATTGCCTCCTCCTAGTTCTCATCTAAGGCTGCCCCTTAGCTACATCATCGGAAAGCACAGCATTCGTTTTCACATGTATGCTAACAATACTCAGCTCTACCTCACCACTACTTCTCTTGACTCCTCCACTGTTGCTAAATTATCAAACTGCTTATCTGACATCCAGTAATGGATGAGAAAAAATTTCCTCCAGTTAAATATTGAGAACATACGAACATACGAATTAGGAGCAGGAGTAGGCCACTCGGCCCTTTGAGCCTCCTCTGCCATTCAATAAGTTCATAGCTGAACTGATTACACCACATTTCCATCTACCTCCGATAACCTCCCACCCCATTAATTATCAAGAATCTAACTACCTCTGCCTTAAAAATATTCAAAGACTCTGCTTCCACCGCCTTTTGAAGAAGAGAATTCCAAAGACTCACGACCCTCTGAGAGAAAATATTTCTCCTCATCTCTGTATTAAATGGGTGACCCCTTATTTTTAAACAGTGACCCCTAGTTCTAGATTCTCCCACAAGGGGAAACATCCTTTCCACATCCACCCTGTCAAGGGAGGCACAGTGGTGCAGTGGTTAGCACCGCAGCCTTACAGCTCCAGTGGCCCGGGTTCAATTCTGGGTACTGCCTGTGTGAAGTTTGCAAGTTCTCCCTGTGGCTGCGTGGGTTTTCTCCGGGTGCTCCGGTTTCCTCCCACATGCCAAAGACTTGCAGGTTGATAAGTAAATTGGCCATTATAAATTGCCCCTAGGACAGGTAGGGAAATATAGGGACAGGTGGGGATGTGGTAGGAATATGGATTTAGTGTAGGATTAGTATAAATGGGTGGTTGATGGTCGGCACAGACTCGGTGGGCCGAAGGGCCTGTTTCAGTGCTGTATCTCTAAACTAAACCCCTCAGGACCTTTTATGTTTCAATCAGGTCACCTCTTACTCTTCTAAATTCCAACAGATACATGCCTAACCTGTCCAATCTTTCCTCTTAAGACAGCCTGCCCATTCCAGATATTAGTCTAGTAAACCTTCTCTGTACTGCCTCCAACACATTTACATCTTTCCTTAAATAAGGAGACCAGTACTGCACACAGTACTCCAGATGTGGTCTCACCAATGCCCTGTATAGCTGAAGCATAACCTCCCTACTTTTGTATTCAATTCCCCTTGCAATAAATGATAACATTCTATTAGCTTTCCTAATTACATGCTGTACCTGCATACTAACCTTTTGTGATTCATGCACTAGGACACCCAGATCCCTCTGCATCTCAGAGCTCTGCAATCTCTCACTATTAGATAATATGCTTCTTTTTTATTCTTCCTGCCAAAGTGGACAATTTCACATTTTCCCACATTATACTCCATTTGCCAGGTCTTGGCCCATTCACTGAGCTATCTATATCCTTTAGTCCTCTTCACAAGTTACTTTCCTACCTATCTTTGTGTCATTAGCAAATTTAGCGACCATACCTTTGGTCCCTTCATCTAACTCATTGATATAAACTCCACTCCCTAGCTACTGATTCCATCCCTCTCCCTGTCAACAGTCTAAGATTAAACCAGTCTGTTCATAACCTTGGTGTCACATTTGACCCCAAGATGAGCTTCCAACTTCATAATCGTGCCATCACTAAGACTGCTTACTTCCACCTCCGTAACATCACTCGACTTTGCCCCTGTCTCAGATCATCTGCTGCTAAAACCCTCCTCCATGCCTTTGTTACCTCCAGATTTGACTCCCAGCTGGACTCCAACACACTCCTGGCTGGTCTCCCACATTCTATCCTTCATAAACTTGAGGTCGTCCAAAACTCTGCTCCTCATGTCTTAACTCGCACCAAGTCCCGTTCACCATTCACCTCTGTGCTCGCTGACCTACATTGGCTTCCGGTCGAGAAACATTTTGATTTTCACAGAATCACAGAATAATACAGTACAGAAGAGGCCCTTCAGCCCATCGGGTCTGCGCCGATGCATTAAAGACACCTGACCTGTCTACCTAATCCCATTTGCCAGCGGTGGGTAGGCGGTGGTGTAGTGGTATTATCACTGGACTAGTAACCCAGAGGCCCAGGGTATTTCTCTGGGGACATGGGTTCGAATCCCACCACAGCAGAAGATGGAATTTGAATTTAATTAATAAATCTGGAATTAAAAGCTGGTCTAATGATGGCCATGAAACCATTGTCGATTGTTGTAAAAACCCATCTTGTTCACTAATGTCCTTTAGGGAAGGAAATCTGCTGTCCTTACCTGGTCTGGCCTACATGTGACTCCAGACCCACAGCAATGTAGTTAACTCTTACATGCCCTCTGAAATTGTCAAGCAAGCCACTCAGTTGTACCTAACCGCTACGAAGTCAATAAAAAGGAATGAAACCGGACGGACCACCCGGCATCGACCTAGGCACCGGAAATGACAACGGTTAACCCAGCCCTGTCGACCCTGCAAAGTCCTCCTTAGTGACATCTGGGGGCTTGTGCCAAAGTTGGGAGAGCTGTCCCACAGACTAGTCAAGCAACAGCCTGACATAGTCATACTCACGAAATCATACCTAACAGACAATGTCCCAGACACTGCCATCACCATCCCCGGGTATGTCGTGTCCCACTGGCAGGACAGACCCATCAGAGGTAGAGGCACAGTGGTATACAGTAGGGAGGGAGTTTCCCTGGGAGTCCTCAACATCGACTCCGGACCGCATGAAGTCTCATGGCATCAGGTCAAACATGGGCAAGGTAACCTCCTACTGATTACCACCCACCACCCTCCCTTAGCTGATGACTCAGTACTCCTCCATGTTGAACACCACTTGGAGGAAGCACTGAGGGTGGCAAGGGCACAAAATGTACTCTGGGTGGGGAACTTCAATGTCCATCACCAAGAGTGGCTCAGTAGCACCACTACTGACCGAGCTGGCCGAGTCCTAAAGGACATAGCTGCTAGGCTGGGTCTGCGGCAGTTGGTGAGAGAACCAACAGGAGGGAAAAACATACTTGACCTCGTCTTCACCAATCTGCCTGCCGCAGATGCTTCTATCCATGACAGTATTGGTAGGAGTGACCACCGCACAGTTGTTGTGGAGACGAAGTCCCGCCTTCACATTGAGGATACCGTCCATCGTGTTGTGTGGCACTATCACCGTGCTAAATGGGAAAGATTTCGAACAGATCTAGCAATGCAAAACTGGGCATCCATGAGGCTCTGTGGGCCATCAGCAGCAGCAGAATTGTACTCAACCACAATCAGTGACCTCATGGCCCGGCATATCCCTACTCTACCATTACCATCAAGCCAGGAGACCAACCCTGGTTCAATGAAGAGTGCAGGAGGGCATACCAGGAGCAGCACCAGGCATACCTCAAAATGAGGTGTCAACCTGGTGAAGCTACAACACAGGACTACTTGAATGGCAAACTGCGTAAGCAGCATGCGATAGACAGAGCCAAGCGATCCCATAATCAACGGATAAGATCTAAGCTCTGCAGTCCTGACACACCTTACCGTGAATGGTGGTGGACAAGTAAACAACTAACTGGAGGAGGTGGCTCCACAAATATCCCCATCCTCAATAACGGGGGAGTCCAGCACATCAGTGCGAAAGATAAGGCTGAAGCATTTTCAACAATCTTCAGCCAGAAGTGCTGAATTGATGATCCATCTCGGCCTCCTCCTGATGTCCCCAGCATCACAGATGCCAGACTTCAGCCAATTTGATTCACACCCCGCGATATCAAGAAACGACTGAAGGCACTGGATACTGCAAAGGCTATGGGCTCTGACAATATTCCGGCAATAGTACTGAAGACCTGTGCTCCAGAACTTACCGCGCTCCTAGCCAAGCTGTTCCAGTACAGCTACAACACTGGCATTTACCCTGCAATGTGGAAAATTGCCCAGGTGTGTCCTGTACACAAAAAGCAGGACAAATCCAACCCGGCCAATTACCGGCCCATCAGTCTACTCTCAATCATCAGTAAAGTGATGGAAGGTATCATCAACAGTGCCATCAAGCAGTACTTGCTTAGCAATAACCTGCTCAGTAACACTCCGTTTGGGTTCCACCAGGGCCAGTCAGCTCCTGACCTCATTACAGCCTTGGTTCGAACATGGACAAAAGAGCTGAACTCAAGAGGTGAGGTGTGAGTCACTGCCCTTGACATCAAGGCAGCATTTGACCGAGTACGGCATCAAGGAGCCCTAACAAAACTGGAGTCAATGGGAATCAGGGGGAAAACCCTTTGCTGGCAAAGGAAGATGGTTGTGGTTGTTGGAGGTCAATCATCTGAGCTCCAGGACATCACTGCAGGTGTTCCTCAGGGTAGTGTCCTAGGCCCAACCATCTTCAGCTGCTTCTTCAATGACCTTCCTTCAATCATAAGGTCAGAAGTGGGGATGTTCCCTGATGATTGCACAATGTTCAGCACCATTCATGACTCCTCAGATACTGAAGCAGTCCGTGTAGAAATGCAGCAAGACCTGGACAATATCCAGGCTTGGGCTGATAAGTGGCAAGTAACATTCGAGCCACACAAGTGCCAGGCAATGACCATCTCCAACAAGATAGAATCTAACCATCTCCCCTTGACATTCAACGGCATTACCATCGCTGAATCCCCCACTATCAACATCCTAAGGGTTACCATTGACCAGAAACAGCACCTTGCCCTATCAACACCTCTTTTGTTATCTCTTGCCCCACCCCCACTTTACTTGCTTAAAATCTTTAATCTTGGGCAGTCCCAACACAAAGAATGACAAACTGATGATGCCATGCATGGCACTTTATGCTACAAGGCTGTTTCTAACTGCAAAAGCATAAATCTTGCCATCAAAGGCAATGAGGATTTTGCATTGTTCCTCTGGTGGGTCCAATCATAGCATATGTTGGGTTCTGTTTCTGTTGGAGGCATGTGAACTCCATTTAAGGGTTTGGCTGTAGTTCGGCTGAACTCTCCAGCAGTCCTTAGAGACCAGTACATCGTTGGCCTGTATTAACATTTCAGTGACACCAAGGACGGTCCTAGCCAGAATGTCCTGTAAATATACAAGATTCATATATGCATAGTAACATTAAAATCATCTTTGTAATTGTATGCACAGTTTCCCATTGAATCCGCCTTAGAGTATAAAGGGTCAGAAAGGAAAGTGGTGCAATTAGAAGTGGAACTGGCTGAGAATTTAAACAGGATATTGGAGAAACCAGAAGGACAGACCTTATGGTAAATAGAGATGTCACATGCTATTCTAAAGTTGTGCTTTCACCCTAATGTTCCTTGTAATAGGGAGTTCCACATTCTGAACACTTCCTGGGTAAAGAAGTTTCTCCTGAATTTCTTATTGGATTTGTATATCTGGAAGTCCATGCTGTAGGCAGGCTGCCTGAAATTGAAATGTTACCTGTTACCAAACACTAATAATACTTCCAAAAATACGCATTTTATTGAATTTAATAAAACAAAGTATGGTAAGTGTAGCAGATTAGAGCATCAGTATATGATGTCTTCAGCTGGTGGAGAATGCAGCTTTATTTCATTATTCCACTGAGTACATTTTTAGCCTCTGCTCTGAAGGGGTACCAAGATGAGCCCAGGCATTTCCCCACAGAAAACGAGGAAAACGAGAGGTTGGAAAAACTCGGATTGTTTTCACTGGAACGACGGAGGTGGAGGGGTGACTTGATAGAGGTTTACAAAGTTATGAGCGGCATGGATAGTCAGAAGCTTTTTCCCAGGGTGGAAGAGTCAGTTACTAGGGGACATAGATTTAAGGTGCGAGGGGCAAAGTTTAGAGGGGATGTGCGAGGCAAGTTTTTTACACCGAGGGTGGTGAGTGCCTGGAACTTGCTGCCAGGGGAGGTGGTGGAAGCAGATACGATAGCGACGTTTAAGAGACATCTTGACAAATATATGACTAGGAAGGGAATAGAGGGATATGGACCCCGGAAGTGCAGAAGGTGTTAGTTTTGACAGGCATCAAGATCGGCGCAGGCTTGGAGGGCCGAATGGCCTGTTCCTGTGCTGTACTGTTCTTTGTTCTTTGTTCTTTGTACATTTCTAATATTTGTCAGTTCTGATGAAGGGTCACTGACCTGAAACGTTAACTCTGCTTCTCTCTCCACAGATGCAGCCAGACCTGCTGTGCATTTCCAGCATTTCTTTTTTTTATTTCAGATTTCCAGCATCTGCAGTATTTTGCTTTTACTGCATTTCAAAGTAGCCAATAGGTTGTAAAATGCTTTGCAGTGTCTTGAGATTTTGAAATGCACTATATGCAAATCCCTTCTTTTTCCTTTCTCGGAGCAAAAAATGAACCAAGGCTCACAGAATTATTCAGCATGGTGTTACAATACTTTGAAAACAATTAGTATTAATAAAGTGTGGTTCCAAAAACAAAGCAATGTCATGGTAAATCGTGCCCTCTCATTCCCTGAGCACTGAATGCATCATCAGTAACAACAATCTGTTTACATTGCAGCAAATTGTTATTGCAAGTTCTGAAATATTCAGTAATTTCCCACTAATTACTGGATGTAAACCCATTTGATTAGTGTGTCCTTTAGCTGTGGTCACCATGTGATTAACAGCTACTCCACATTAATTACCTGTGCCTAATGTTTCATTTCTCCTGAGGAGATTAAACACCTCTTTTGTAAATTGAAGGCAATTTCTCTTGACATTTCTATCTGAAATGAAAAGGTTGGGCTAGTGACACATTAACAAACACATTTCCTGTGGATTTGTGGAAATACTAGAGAAATATAATTGCACAACAGACTTGGTATCACCAACCTGTATTTGAAGTGTCTCTGATGGCATTAATGTTGACCTAACATGTCATTAAAATCATACTCCCTTTGTTATTGCTGCTGCTATAAAAAAAAGTGCGTTTGCTAGAAAAAGCTACATTATTACACTTGGACTGAAATCTGGAAGGAAAGTGATGTTTAAGCATTTGACAGTATGAATACAAACCATTTTAGGAACCCAGTGTGAGGATGAGACAGTGGCTGGAGCACAGCATTTGGTTTCAGAAAGCTGTAGAGGCACAACCAAAAATACCTACCAACCGCTGAAATAGGAGCCAATTTTTTTAAATTTATAAAATGGTGATGGTGAGCACCTCGGAGTAAGGCTGAGTCATATCATCCACTCATAACTTTTGGCAGTTGAGGGGATTGGTTGGTGCATTAAGGAGTTTTCCTTGGCCTTATCTGACTTGAAGCTACAAGACTTCTTCGGGTCCGGAGTCAATGTGACGATTCTTGGGGCCATAAAGTGCCTTTGTAAAAAAAAAAGTCATCTTGGAATAGGCATTGCTAGAAAGGCAGTATTTATTGCTCATCCCAAGTTCGCCTCGAGAAAGTGTTAGTGAGTAGCCTCCTTGAACTACTGCTTTTCTGACCTTAAATTTGAACAACGCGTCCAAACATTAACCCCACCTGTCAGAATGAGGGGGCCAGTTTTGAGCCCGACTATCTGATTTCAGCAGTGGTCAACTGGTAGCTTGGATAATCGAAAGTGAACACCAAAACCTGTGCTTTTGTTTGCATCATTAACATAAACGCAAAACAGCCTTGTACATTACTTGTGTGAAATGGACTCACCTGCACATCCCCAAAAGAAGGGACAGACAGTCAGTCTCCTGCTGCCCCATGATTGCTGCTGGAAAGCATGAGGGCTTGTTCTCTCTGAGCCCGACATACAGAGACCAACAGGATGCAGACCACTGGCGGAAATAAGCCCCAGAAACCTATATTTCTCCTTCGAACATTGATCGAGCCACTGAGCATCAGCAGCATTTTCTGCTTATATTTCAGATTTCCAGCATTTATAGCATTTTGCTTTTTTATTAGTGTTTATGGCAAAGGTGCTTCTGAGTATTCTTCTTCAATCTCTTTTGTTCTTGCATTGATAAGGTCAATAAGGTTAGGTAGGGCATTTAATATTAATCCAGTGATGGTAAAGGAAGAGTGATATATGACTGAGTAAAGTTGGTATGTAGCTTGAAGAGGAAATGGAGGTGATGATGTTCCCATAACATTGCTGCTCATGTCCTTCTTGGTGGTAGAGGTTAGTGGGCTTGGAGATGCTGTAGAAGCAATCTTGGTGAGTTGCTCCAATGCATCCTGTAGGTAATACAGACATACATACATACGAATTAGGAGCAGGAATAGGCCACTTGGCCTCTGGAGCCTGCTCCGCCATTTGATAAGTTCATTGCTGATCCGATTGTGGACTCAACTCTACTTTCATGTCTACCCCCTCAATCAAGAATCTATCCAACTCAGCCTTAAAAATATTCAATGACCCTGCCTCAACTGTTCTCTGGGGAGGAAAATTCCACAGAATAACAACCCGCCGAGGGTAAAAATTTCTCCTCATCTCAGGCTTAAATGGGAGATCCCTTATATTTCAACTGTCTCCCCTAGTTCTCATCTCTCCCACAAGGGGAAACATCTTCTCAGCATCCACCATGTCGTCCCCTTAGGATCTTATATGTTTCAATAAGATCACCTCTCATTCTTCTAAACTCTAATGGATACAGGCCTAACTGGTCCAACCTTTCCTCATAAGATAACCCCTTCATCCCTGGAATCAGTTGAGTGAACCTTCTCTGAACTGCTTCTAATGCAATTATATCCTTTCTTAAGTATGGAGACCAAAACTGACTGTAGTACTCCAGATGTGGTCTCACCGATGTCCTGTACAATTGTAGCTAAACTTCCCTACTTTTATATTCAATTCCCCTTGCAATAAACGACAACATTCCATTTGCCTTCCTAATCACTTGCTGTACCTGCATATATTTTTTTGTGATTCATGTAGCAGGACACCCAGATCCCTCTGTACTGCAGAGTTCTGTAGTCTCTCGCCATTTAAATAATATATTGCTTTTCTATTCTAGTAGATATTGGGCAGATTTTGCAGTCGGTGGCGAATGAACAACACCCACTGTTCACCTCGACAAAAGATGCCCCCAAAGTTGCAGCAGGCTCCAGACCACAGACTTCCTTGTTTCTGATATCATTTTGAATTTGGCACCTTCTAGAGGGGGGTCTGTGGCGTCCAGCAACAGGGCAAATTGCAGGCAGGATGATCAACCAATCAGATTGAAGAATTTTCATAGATGGCAAAGCAGGAAGTAAAAAGCAGGGAGTATAAATTACTTTTAAATCATTGGACAGAAAGTCAAATAAAGATTGCGATTAAGGAGAAACCTAAAAAGTAAAACACAAACTTAAAAAAATATATTTTTAAAACTTGCAATATTAAACTTCCTTTGAGAAATGAGACTCTACACTTCTAAAAATAAATTTTCAGAGGTTATGCAGCAGTAATCATCAGACTTAATACACTGTTAAAAACTCAGTTGCTCCTGATTAAACAAAGCTCAACTTCCTCATCAGTCTTTACAGTGAGAATAGTGAGTAGTTAGTTTAAGTTCATGCTTTAACAGTGATTTCTGTGTGGACTTCATCTACAAAGACTGCAACAGAACAGCCTGTGGAGGAGCAGGCTATCACTGACAGTAACAGCTGGATTTCCGTATTTAACTGCAAATGTGCAGATGCCAGACGTTTCTGTCAGATTTATCTAACAATAATGATATGTGCTGACGCCTAGCCATTATTACTACCACAAATTCCGGGCCATTGAGTCAAGCGGCAGAAGTGAACTGATTTTCTTTGGATGTTGTTGAGCTTTTTGAATGTTGTGGCTGCACCATCCAAGTGAGTGGTTAGTATTTCATCCCACTCCTAACTTTGGCCTGGTAGATGGCGGAGAGGTTTTGAGATATCAGTAGGTAAATCACTCATCATAGAGTACCAAGCCTCTACCCAGTTCTTATAGCCACGGGGTTGATGTGGCTAGTCTAATTAAACTTCCAATCAATGATGATCCTTAAGACGTTCATCATGTGCAATCAGCAATAAAGCGTTGGGAGGTAAACGAAGGTGCCTGGGCGTTCTCTCATTTGAGACGGTTATCACCTGGCAGTTATGTGGCACGAACGCTACCTGCCACTTACCAGGCCAAGCCTGGATGTTGTCCATGTCCTGCTGTAGGCTGGCAGGAGCAGCGTCATTAGCGCAGGAGTTGTGAATGGAGTTGGTCATTGTGGAATCATCAGTGAACAGCTTACTCCTGAACATTATGATGGAGGGAAAGTTATTGATAAAATAGTTGAAGATAGTTTGGGCTGAGAATACAATCCTGAGAACATTCTGCAATGATGTCCTGTGTTGTGATGACTGACCTCCACCAACCCTGGCCATCTTCCTGTCTGTCATGTAAGCCCTGATTTATGTGATAAGGTGCTATATAAATGCAAAATTTTTCTTCAACTAAAAAAATAAATTTTGCAAAATAAAATCCTTGTGAATTGCTATTTTTCTCTGGATAAAAGAAAAAGAAGTTGTTGGAAACACTCAACAGGTCAGAATTCATCTGTAGAGAAGGGAAGGTAAAGTTATTGTCTTAGGTCTTATGACCCTTCATCAGAATTTCTCTGTGGGCTTCTTCCACTGAACACTGACAAGTGAATAGAGTGATATGGGGAAAAGGTTATTTATTTAGCAGTAATGGACTGCAATTAACTTGTGTCTGTCTTGCCAGTTCCTCAACATATTTGGATAACACACTTGAAAAACGATTAGAAGGAAAGGTCAGGAAAAAAGTTCAAAGTATCTACAATCTCTTTGGGATCTGTCCTGACCTTTACAGAGAAAATATATTTCCATGACAGTAGGTACAGGATGTTTAAAAGGCTTAGCTATATTGCATGGGCTGTTTGTGTTGTATGAGATGTGTTATTATCGAGGCATAGAATATGAGTAGGGAGGTTATGATGGAACTGTATAAAACGCTAGTTAGACCACAGCTGGAGTACTGTGTACAGTTCTGGTCACCACACGATAGGAAGGATGTGATTGCACTGGAAAGGGTGCAAAGGAGATTAACCAGGATGTTGCCTGGGCTGGAGCATTTCAGCTATCAAGAGAGACAAAAGCAGGCGGCTATCTGACGTCCCGGGTGGGGGGGGGGCCCTCATGATCGGCCACCCTGTACCCGATGGAGGGCCGCCCCTGCTGTTCCAACCACCCACAACACCCAAAATGCCACCTGTTCCCCCAATGGGCGGCACAGTGGCGCAGTGGTTAGCACCGCAGCCTCACAGCTCCAGCGACCCGGGTTCAATTCTGGGTACTGCCTGTGTGGAGTTTGCAAGTTCTCCCTGAGTCTGCGTGGGTTTCCTCCTGGTGCTCCGGTTCCCTCCCACAGCCAAAGACTTGCAGGTCGATAGGTAAATTGGCCATTGTAAATTACCCCTAGTGTAGGTAGGTGGTAGGAGAATGGTGGGGATGTGGTAGAGAATATGGGGTTAATCTAGGATTAGTATAAATGGGTGGTTGTTGGTCGGCACAGACTTGGTGGGCCGAAGGGCCTGTTTCAGTGCTGTATCAATAAATAAATAAATCGACCACTCTTGCCTCACTGGGGTCTGCCCAATCACCCCCAGCAAGGTAACCAAAACTTACCTTTGCTCCGGGCTCCCCGACATCTTCTTCTTCAGGCTGGGCTGTAGTCCTAGCAGTAGCCACCGCTCCCAGTGGTGCTGCTGGTACAGTCAGCTGCTGGCCTGCTGATTGGCCAACAGCTTTATTAGGCGGGACTTCCTACCTCGTGGGTGGAAGTCCCGCCTCACACCAATTAAAGCCCAGCGACCTGCAAAATATGGGTCGGATCCCCAGGTGAGGCGGAAGTGGGTTTGCCACCGACTTTTCAGTCGATGGCCGGCTCCTGTCCACACAGGATTAAATTCCGGCCCACATGTCTCAACTTACTGAACAGATGGCTACAGCGTTTTGGCAGTTTCCACCAATCAAATGTTGAAATTGCAGAGGTTTATCAGGAGAATTCCATGGAGAGGGAGAAATTCCTCTGTTTGTAACACATATGGACTAGTTGAAGTGAGCATTAATGATGACTAAATGTATTCAAAGTGCCTTGCCCCTTCACCCACCCCAAGAGCCTATTTCAGAAATTTGGGAATAGACCATGCACAATTTTCTGAACATTTAAAATAAACTTACCCGAACTTCTGAGCTGTGTTTACTGTGTGCAAGGCTCCACACCAGCAGCATAAAATCAGAAAATGACTCCTTATACATGAACTTGGAATTCCTAGTGCTAGGGGCTACCTTCCTCTCTTAAAAGGATTAAATTCAAAATATTGCTCCAAATTTAGTTGTGTAATAATTTGCCCATTGAACATGGTCACTGTGATGACACCTCATCAACACCTACATTAGTGTTAGTAAATGTCTGGGTGCTGCATGCCTGTCACTCTAGCCAAACCGGTGCGTGTTGCAAAGATTCTAGTTGGTATTCACATTCATGCTCCACCCCTATTTCCAAACTGGTTTTGCAACATCTGACTCCTGAAACAACTCAGCAGGGCAAGCCAACACTCTGGATCTTCAGTCAGCGAGAGGCCACACGTCTCTGGCTCCTAAACCTGTTCAGCTGGGCTCTGTGAGCACTGTTCATTTCTAGTACATTTGTTACTGCAGCTTGCTGTGATGTGAGTTCAGCTACATCCTTCTCAATGTGAGGGGCAGGAGTCCTGATGTAAAGAACGGCATTTTTCTTCCTTGTTGTGTTGTGGTGCTGTCAGAAGAGAAGATGGAACACCGTACTATTAAGTTTCTGTTAACGTTGCTGCAGCAGTTACTACATGGCTTCTCGCATGGTGCTGTTCAATCACTGTCTGTCACTCGGCTGGAACACTTGGCAATGCAACACCATGTGAACTGAAAACTGAACTTGGCATGTGCATTAGCTTTGATCTCCTGTGTGCCCTCTAAGCCATCCTTGCCAATGTCTGTAATTGTCTCCTTGTGGGTCACAAAGATTTTTATTTAAGGGACACCATTGCCAATCCACACACCTACAGTCTCTTGTTAAATGCAAGCATGAACACCATTGTGAGTGACAATGACAATGTTAGCACCTGTCTTGTGTCTCCCACTCCATTCCCTTCAGCTGCTCGTTCACTAGTATATTGCATTTAATTATTGTCAGTCCTTATTGCTCTTATAGCTGTTTAACCTCATTTCTATTTCATCTGCAATTTCCTGTCATTCACATGAAAGCACTTCACCATCTCCCTGCTAAACCTTATTGCTTTACTTTTTCTGACATAGCAGTTTAATAGCTCACTTCTTCTTAAGCATTCTGTGACTGCTGCTACTTAGGCATATATCTCTGTCACCTAATGCCCATACGTGCATTGTGAAGACATTTTCACTTTGCTTCAGGCCATATAGCTTCTTTCACACTTGAGGACGCATCCTATGTTTGCCCATATTCATAATTTCTGTGATCCCTTGCTCTATCTCATCTACTATTTGTTCCTTGGTATCATTGCCTTCCTACCCCAAAGAGGCCAATTTGCTTCTCCATCCCCTATCAACAAGAATCTGTGGCAATCTGTGAACCTTGATATTCAAGCAGAAAATACCAGCCAATTTCACAGCGCTGTATCCCATGCCACATTTATGCCTGATCCCACATTTGATCGGGAAATTTTTCAGGCATTCCATTTAAAATGGGCATTAGACCCCTTACAGATTAATGAGGAGCCTAATGCCTGTGTTAGGGACTCCTACATAAATTTGATGCGGTAGGCATCGGGCCTGCTGCATTCAGGATAACCAGGTCCAGATGCTGTCTAACCAGTGGTACTTAAAAAGGTAGGTTTCCTAAAAAATTCTTACCTGAATATGGATACAGGAGGAGTAGAGATATCTGTGGAACTAGGATGAGCAGAGGTATCTGTGGAACCAGGATGAGCAGAGGTATCTGTGGAGCCAGGTGGAGCAGGGGTATCTGTGGAGCCAGGTGGAGTAGGGGTATCTGTGGAGCCAGGTGGAGTAGGGGTATCTGTGGAGCCAGGTGGAGTAGGGTTATCTGTGGAGCCAGGTGGAGTAGGGGTATCTGTGGAGCCAGGTGGAGTAGGGTTATCTGTGGAACCAGGATGAGCAGAGGTATCTGTGGAGCCAGGTGGAGCAGGGGTAACTGTGGAGCCAGGTGGAGTAGGGGTATCTGTGGAGCCAGGTGGAGTAGGGTTATCTGTGGAACCAGGATGAGCAGAGGTATCTGTGGAGCCAGGTGGAGCAGGGGTATCTGTGGAGCCAGGTGGAGCAGGGGTATCTGTGGAACTAGGATGAGCAGGGGTATCTGTGGAACCAGGATGAGCAGGGGTATCTGTGGAGCCAGGATGAGCAGGGATATCTGTGGAACCAGGATGAGCAGAGGTATCTGTGGAGCCAGGTGGAGCAGGGATATCTGTGGAACCAGGATGAGCAGGGGTATCTGTGGAATCAGGATGAGCAGAGGTATCTATGGAGCCAGGTGGAGTAGGGTTATCTGTGGAACCAGGATGAGCAGGGGTATCTGTGGAACCAGGATGAGCAGGGGTATCTGTGGAGCCAGGATGAGCAGGGGTATCTGTGGAACTAGGATGAGCAGGGGTATCTGTGGAACCAGGATGAGCAGGGGTATCTGTGGAACTAGGATGAGCAGGGGTATCTGTGGAACCAGGATGAGCAGGGGTATCTGTGGAGCCAGGTGGAGCAGGGGTATCTGTGGAGACAGGTGGAGCAGGGGTATCTGTGGAACTAGGATGAGCAGGGGTATCTGTGGAACCAGGATGAGCAGGGGTATCTGTGGAGCCAGCATGAGCAGGGGTATCTGTGGAACTAGGATGGGCAGGGGTATCTGTGGAACCAGGATGAGCAGGGGTATCTGTGGAGCCAGGTGGAGCAGGGGTATCTGTGGAACCAGGATGAGCAGGGGTATCTGTGGAGCCAGGTGGAGTAGGGGTGTCTGTGGAACCAGGATGAGCAGGGATATCTGTGGAGCCAGCATGAGTAGGGGTATATGTGGAACCAGGATGAGCAGGTGTATCTGTGGAGCCAGGTGGAGTAGGGGCATCTGTGGAACCAGGATGAGCAGGGGTATCTGTGGAGCCAGGTGGAGTAGGGGTGTCTGTGGAACCAGGATGAGCAGGGGTATCTGTGGAGCCAGGTGGAGTAGGGGCATCTGTGGAACCAGGATGAGCAGGGGTATCTGTGGAACCAGGATGAGCAGGGGTATCTGTGGAGCCAGGATGAGCAGGGGTATCTGTGGAACCAGGATGAGCAGGTGTATCTGTGGAACCAGGATGAGCAGGTGTATCTGTGGAGCCAGGTGGAGTAGGGGTATCTGTGGAACCAGGATGAGCAGGGGTATCTGTGGAACCAGGATGAGCAGGGGTATCTGTGGAGCCAGGATGAGCAGGGGTATCTGTGGAACCAGGATGAGCAGGTGTATCTGTGGAACCAGGATGAGCAGGTGTATCTGTGGAGCCAGGTGGAGTAGGGGTATCTGCAGAACCAGGATGAGCAGGGGTATCTGTGGAGCCAGGATGAGCAGGTGTATCTGTGGAGCCAGGTGGAGTAGGGGTATCTGCAGAACCAGGAGGAGTAGGGGTATCTGTGGAGCCAGGAGGAGAAGGGGTATCTGTGGAACCAGGATGAGCAGGGGTATCTGTGGAGCCAGGAGGAGCAGGAGTATCTGTGGAGCCGGGAGGAGCAGGAGTATCTGTGGAGCCAGGAGGAGAAGGGGTATCTGTGGAACCAGGATGAGCAGGGGTATCTGTGGAGCCAGGAGGAGCAGGAGTATCTGTGGAGCCGGGAGGAGCAGGTGTATCTGTGGAGCCAGGTGGAGCAGGGGTATATGTGGAACCAGTAGGAGTAGGGGTATCTGTGGAACCAGGAGGAGCAGGGGTATCCGTGGAGCCAGGAGGAGTGTGGGTATCTGTGGAGCCAGGAGGAGTAGGGGTATCTGTGGAATCAGGAGGAGTAGGGGTATCTGTGGAACCAGGAGGAGCGGGGGTATCTGTGGAGCAGGAGGAGCAGGGGCCCACCCAGCTTCACAGTAGCAGAAAGATCATCACTTGCCATTGCTTAGCCCAGCTTGTATTGAATTCAACTAGCCACCCACCTGTTCTGTGGTCACCCAAAGGTTAAAGTCACATCCTATGTGTTTTAGTTGTAAATGCTGAGATAACGTTGAAGGCCTGGCCTCTATTGAATGTACAATGTAGTGATCCTTACACTTACTTTAGTTACACTTTGTGGGGGGTGGGAAAGGTGCGGGGTGCTTCGTGCCAGGTGGGTTTTCAGGAGAAGAAAACTCACTTCCATTCCACTAACTGTGAGCTAAATAAACTGATGCAAAGACAATCAATGGAAGCTGTAATATTCGCAGTTCTGACAATCCCTCAATCCCCCAGTTGCCTATAGTTTTAATATTTTCTGAAATATGGAAATAAAAAAATGGTACAGGCTCTAAAATTTGTAGTTAGATGATATTCACATAACACATTGAGGTAAAGTTTATACCATAAATCTACCTCGGTTGTCACAATCTGACACAGAACGACAGATGCATTTAAAAAGGAAGAAAAACACGCTTTAGATAGAGGCAGCAAGATCTGCCCCTCGGCAGCTGAGTCATCCAAGGCCAAACAACAAACCAATGGGCCACCAAAGTCCTATGGAGCCGAAAGAGAAGAAATCAAATGCTCAACAACTGTGTTTGTTTCAGCCTCAGTATAAACTGCCTGTATAATCACATCAGACAGGATTATATCCTATAGCCCTTCAACACGTGAGGTTTTATAAATTTATAATGTTTCTGGATAAATTTGACCTTGTCAAAGTAAAAATGCCAATGCTGGGGAAGGGAATACAGTCTCGCTTTGGTCACCCCTTGTGTCATCTGGAGGCTGGGTGCAACATGGGCTGAATGCAGAGCAAAGTCCCTGTACTCTCTCACAACAATGTGCCTTTACCCCAGCCTCAGAAGAGCAGCATCTACCTCACTACTGCAGCCACCTTTGTTGTGTCTTGGAGACATAACTTAGTGCAATTTGCAGGCCACCTTGTGTTAGGGGCAGAGCTGACATGTTGATCAAATCCAGATCACAGAGGTAAAAGCTCCAAGTGTTAAGTCACTACACCACATACACCCAACTCACTGTTTCTGATCAGAGAAGGGTGTTTGGCAGCATGAACCCAAGCTATGGAAAGGAGGGAGGATGTTACCCCTATTCTCATTGTCTTCAGCTATTATTGGTATATAGAGTCATGGAAAGCAAACAGTTGCATCAGGCCCTCCTCCTCAAATTCTTGCAAGCAGGAGCACCACACAACTGGGGAGGTCCTTGTACACAAATCACAGGAAGTTAACATGTAGGTACAATGTGTCATTAGGAAGACAAATGGTATGTCAGCCTTTATTGCAAGGGGTTTGGAGTATAAGAATAAGGAAGTCTTGCTGCAATTATATAGGGCTTTGGTGAGACCACACTTGGAATACTGTGTACAGTTTTGGTCTCCTTACTGTTACAGTCAGTTGAGGAAGGGGTCTCAGGCTCCCCTTTCGCCCCTTCTTCGATTTGACCACAACAGGGTTTATCTCTTTTTAACACAGTGGTTGAACTTACCACCTCAGTGAGCGCTTGCTCCTGTTCCTCTAATATAATTGCAAAAGAACCAATCAGACAGATTTTCTTGAGTTTAAACAAGAAAGAGGTAAGTTTATTACTCTTGATACTCTAACCCGGTTAAAAATACGTTACACATTCACACACACACACACACACACACACACACACACACACACACACACACACACACACACACACACACACACACACACACACACACACATAGATTACAGAGGGAAAACAGATTTGGTAGTTGGATTACAGTGCAGAATAAATGGAATTTAAATACAGTTTGTGAGTTCAGTAGTCCTCAGTTGAAATTGTAGGTCTGTAGTCCTCGCTCGCTGGGCCATATGCATGGTGATGGGTTTGCTTTGCTCAGAGCTCCTGAAGGCAGAAGATGGGGGTTGATTCTCATCGCCTGGTTTCTAGCTGTGGCAGTCTGTGGGCTTGAGGGGTTCCCAGTCACAGCCGGATCTTATCTTGATATTTACTGGGGAGAGAGAGAGAGACCTGCTTCATTGATGGCTTTTCAGTTGCTCTTGTCTGCTTTCTGTGTGACATAGCTTACAGTGTCTCCAGAGCTGTGTAGGCAGTAACATGACTAGCAAACCCCCTTTTTAATGAGATTTTTCTGGAATCTTCTCTGAGATTCATGGTGCTACACCTCAAAATGTCCAGTCACACTTGGGGGGGGGGGGGGGTAGGGGTGGCAGGGTTAGCTCTTTCAAAGTCAATGGGTGTAGAGGGCTTTGACGACCATGTTGATAAGGGGTAATTCTAGGTAAATGTAATCACTGAGAGCACCCCATTGTTCTGGCTAAGCTGGATGAGACTTGTTATCTCCAGTTTGATCTTTTGGTGTTTCAAATGTAAATTGCAGTGGTCATCTTGGTTGCCAGTTTTTAAAAAAGTTACTTTTAACAGTTTTCCATTAAAAGTAAGGTTCCAACCGATGAAATTAATATTTCCCCTTTGACCTATAGGGTTTTCATGACATTACCTAAGGAAGGATATACTTGCTGTAGAGCGAATGGAAGAGAGGTTCAATAGATTGAGTCCTGGAATGAGAGGCTGTCCTATGAGAAGAGATTGAGTAGAATGGGCCTATATTCTCTGGAGTTTAGAAGAATGAGAGTTGACCTCTTTGAAATGTATCTAATTCTTAAAGGGCTTGACAAGGTAGATACTGAGAGGCTGTTTCCCCTGGTCGGACAGTCTAAAACTAGGGGTTATAGACTCAGGATAATGGATCGTACATTTAGGACTGAGATGAGGTGAAATTTCTTCACTCGGAGAGTTGTGAATTTTTAAAGTTCTCTATTTCAAAGTGCTGAGGGTGCACTGAGATTGACAGATTTTTTGGCACTTATGGGGATCAAGGGATGTGGGGATTGAGCGGGAAAGTAGAGTTGATGTAGAAGTTTAGTCATGATCTTACTGAATGTTGGAGCAGGCTTGATGGGCCATATGGCCTACCCTTGCTGCTACTTCTTAAGCACTTTCAACACTCAACGGACCCGATTAAATACCTTGCACTCTTAAATGTTGCACCTTTCCTGTGTGTGCCCAGTTACAGATTGTATTCTTCGAGCTGTAATTTGTCCACTAGAGGGTATGTATTCTGTGCTGGTTAGGTGCACTGGTTTGCTGATCTCCTGTCAGAAGGTGCAACTCCAGCAGCCATTTTAGCAATACCAGTTAATGAAATCTTAAATCTTCCAGGCAGGATGTTATTAGTTCTCTCTCATATATTCATTTTCCTACATCTCTTACTTTTCTGTAATACTATATATGTTTTACAAAACAATGTGAGTTGTGCCTCACAAAGAAAGCTTAGGCCTTCTCATCTCCAATTTCCACTGCAAGGCATACACTATCCTGACTTAAATATATATTGCTCTTTTTCATCATCACTGGGTCAATATCCTGCAATTCCCTACCGAATATCATTATGGGAACATCATCACCACAAGGACTGCAGCAGTTCAAATAAGCCTTGCAACATGACTGAGTTGTTGTCAGTTTCTGTTGCTGCCACACCAATTTCATTCTCATCTGCAAATTAGTTTCAAGTGCATAATTGGGTTCTGAACAGACTACTTGTTAATTTTCATTGCTTTCCTTTGCTCCTTCACATGCACAACCCACCTGCTGTTAAGTGCTCTATGACTACTGCTACTTAGACATGTATCTCTGCCACCTGAAACTTTCCATCATTTCTATCTATCAGATATTCAGGACATTAAGAGAAGATCAACACTGTGGCTACAAAAGCAGAAGTATTGTGTTGACTTCTGGGCACCACACTTTTGGAAGGATGCCAAAGCCTTGGAGAGGGGGCAGAAGAAATCCATTAGAATGGTACCAGTGATGAGGGACTTCAGTTATGTGGAGAGACTGGAGAAACTGGGGTTGTTCTCTTTAGAGTAGAAAAGGTTAAGAGGAGATTTGATTGAGGTGTTCAAAATGATGGATGGCTTTTATACATAAAATAAGGAAAAACTACTTCCAGTGGCAGGAAGGTGATTGGCAAAAGAACCAGAGCTGACATGGGGCAATATTTTTTATGCAGAGTTCTTGTGATCAGGAATGCGCTGCCTGAAAGGGTGGGTGAAGCAGATTCAATAGTAACATCTAAAATGGAACTAGGTAAGTACTTGAAGGGGAAAAAGATTGCAGGGCTATATGGATAGAGCAGGGGAATGTGACCAATTGAATAGCTCTACCAAAGAGCAGGCATGGCTACGATGGTCTGAATGGCCTCCTTCTGTCTAATATTATTCTGTGATTCTATGGCCAATTGTTAATCCTTTACTTGTTTCTTATTTTTTGCTTTGTTTTATTCTAACTCTAAATTGTGACTGTCCCATTGTGCATCCTTCAATTGTAATTCTCTGAGTGTACATGTGTAAAGCTGCAAGCAGCGGACAGAATTAGCAAAATTATGAGCAGCTCCAAGCGTCTGGTGCAATCTGGCAATTTACTAATTTAATGGTTGGTTGCTTTAAGCTAAAGGCAAGGTATAAATAAGACAATCACTGTTACCACGGGGATCTGGCGAGGTGGATAAAAACTGTTAGCATAATTTAACTCGGAAGGTAAATTAGGGATTTCAGCAAATTAGAATAAACGACAGTCCAATGTGCATTAAACCGATACATAATTGTGATGCACTCAGCTCCTGTACATTTCTCAATCCCTGTGTTAACTCAATGGGTGCAACATGTTCCGTGCCAACAGCATTGGAGATTATCTTCCCAGCAAAATGATTCTCCCATGGGAGAATTCAAGGGCTTCAGAACATGCTCATAAATGCTCAACACGTATTGATACAACAAATGAAAATGTTCAGCTCAGGTGCATTGTGACTTATTTTTAACAGCTTAACTTATCACAATATCTGTAAGATATGCTTACCTGCAACTATAAAATGAGATGGGCATTGTCCTCGGCAGAGTAGGGTCAATCCTTATAAAAACTGTTCTATTTTCACGATGCCCCCCCCAGTTTAAGGTAAAGGTTCCCCACCTGCTGCTCTCGGGCAAAACGTGGCAATCAGTCCACAAAGCCCAAGCAACTCAGTTCTATTTGGCTGTTAATAATTCTCTTATTTGGCTGGTTTGTCTTGTTTTGAATACCATGGTCTTGGAGGGTTGGGAAAGGCCCCTCTCAGGATTTATTCCTCCAATGAGGTAACAGCACTAAGTCGGAACATCTTGATCGGTTAATGCCAGCAACCTGAGATATCTGTGAATTAATGGGAACATGGATTTAAACTTCAGCTGTGGACATCAAGAGACCCTACAAAAACAGACCGCTTTGCCAGGCCTGCTTTATATGTCAGCCATGGCTCAGTTGGTAGCACTCTTGCCTCTGAGTGACAAGGCTCTGAGTTCAAGTCCTACTCCAAGACATTGGCATAAAAATCAGGGATGATGCTCTAGAGCAGTACTGAGGGAGTGCTGCACTGTCGGAGGTGCTGTCTGTCGGATGGGATGTTAAACTGAGGCCCCATCTGTCCCCTCAGGTGGACGGAAAAGATCCCACGGCACTATTTCGAAGAAGAGCAGACGAGTTCTCCCTGCTGTCCTGACCGATATTTATCCCTCAACCAATATCAGAAAAACAGATTATTTGATCATTGTCACATTTCTATTTGTGGGAGCTTGCTGTGTGCTGCGTTTCCTACATTACAACATTGACAACACTTAAAAAGTACTGCCTTGGTTGTAAAGCACTTTGGGATGTCCTGTGGTTGTGAAAAGCACTATAAAAATGCAGGTCTTTCTTTTTTTTAAAGCACTAAAGTCATTACAGGTGAGATGACTTTGTTAAGGTTTTTCCTTATAGTGGTCCTATTTCAGTACAGTCACCTCCTTTACTCCTGAGCTGCTATCTTGTCTCACTGTCCAATGAGGAAACAGGGTATGTACACCGACTCCAAAACTCTGCAGGGGCTCTGCTGGTCTTCCAGTGAGAGACCATCAAAATTCACTAAAAAACTGAAGGGACACTTATTGTGCTGGGTTTCCGTTATATCCAGGATCATGCATCCTGCCTCATACAATATGACACATCCACCCACTACTAACAAGGCAAGTGTCATCGGGAGTGGGTTAGGGGGTAAAACCAGGGATGGGTCTCCCTGCTTCGGGAGTTCCCACTTCTGAGACTCAGTCAAGTGTTGTTGTGGTATTGGAGGTTGGTAAACCTAGTGAGGTGAGGTGTTCCAGCATCCATATGGGTGGTAATGGGTTTCCAAGGGACAGTTGGTAAGATGAATGGCCAGGACCCCCAAAGAACACCTTAATTCAATAAAATTGAGATTGGCCTCCTTATACAGGCCTGAGCCACCCTCCCTTCAAAAGCAGTGAGTCTCTGGGTTTGCCGGCAGCTTGGGGCAGACTGATGCTGGAGATCCACCTAAAGTGTCACTTGCACACACCTGTTGCTTGCAACATTTTTCCTCCTTTTGACCCCCATGGACCAGCAGACACCAGCTTGTCACAGTGTACATTTATGGTGGTGGCTGTGCCATTTTGAACTCCAGTAACACACAATAAATCTCATAACAATTTTGTTGCTCCCCGTTTTCTGCTTGCTGCAGTCATAGACTGATCAGATCATTGGGTGGGCAAAGTTGTTGCATATGGGGTCGTTGGCCTTTTGTTACATGTGTTTACAAGTAAGCACAGGATGAACATCAAGGGTGGATCACTTACAGACAAGTGTGAGCAATTAATGGATCGGACTTTCATCTCTCTATCATTCTCTTTGTAATACACTTCCACGTATTCACTGCCAGCTATCCATTATCCTGTATCCAACTTGTTGCTACTCATTATTTTCTATTAAACTCACTGCCAGCTGTCCAACTCATTTATGCAAGTCCCTGCTAATCTATCCATTATCCTTTATATTATCAGACACTGCAGCTTTCTCTATACCAACTCCCGAGTTCCAGGCAGGTGGCAGGGACGGGTGGAAAAGGAAATACCTCGCTACAGTTACCAGTGAAAATATTACACTGTGGTTGGCCCAAGATGAAACATTTTTGCAGGGAATGCCAGTAGCTGCCAAGTTGAAAATATGCCCCATGTCACGTTATACTGCTCAAATGCTCTATTACAGGTCCTCAAACAGATCTGGGCTTGTTGGCACTCTACACTCTACAATGTGCCTCTGTGCTTTGAACTGCAGGGAACTTTTTGCTGTGATGAGTATTTGGAAATGAATCTTCTGAAGCAAAGTGCAAACCAAAAGTCTGGTGTATGAAAGAGGAGGTGGCCTACCCAGGGCTTACGGGAAGCCAGTGCAAACAGGGTCATCAAGGTTCAAACACAACACTCAACAACAACAACTTGCATTGATGTAGTACCTTTACTGTAGAAAAATGTTCTTAGGTGCTTTTCTGGAGCATCATCAGACATTAAGCTGTAGAGAGATTATGACAGGTGGCCAAAAGCTTAGTCCAAGAGGTAAGTTTTAAGGAGCATCTTAAAGGAGAAAAGAAAGGTGGAGAGACAGAGAGGTTTAGGGAGGGAATTCCAGAGTTTAGGGCCTTGGCAGCTAAAGTCACGGCCACCAGTGGTGGAGTGAAGAAAATCAGGGATACACAAGTAGGCCAGAATTGGAGGAGTGCAGAGATCTCAGAGGGACAATCGCTGCATTTCAAAATATAATCACCAGAGAGAGAATATGCAATATAGTGCTATCTCTCCTCACTCTCTTCACTGCTTTTGCTGTGATTAACCATTCTATCTTCCTCTATCTCTCCTCTATGGCCCTTCTTTGACCTGACCTGTTCTAATGCAACCATTTCATCTCCCGCAACGGTTTCTTCTCCTGTGCCTGCAAATCCCCTCCAATGCCCTATCCTGGGCCTCTGGCTTCTCATCTATATTGCTAAACATTCCTCATGACAGCTCCCTTCCTCAAATCTTTAAATGTGATCACGGTTACCTTCTCTACCTGCCCTATGTCCACATTAAAAGACTGATAGAAACATAAGGAATTCTAGATATGTGTAAGAATACAGAAATATCTCTCTGTGTTTGGATATGTAGAGCAACTGTACATAGCATCTCAGGGAAAGGAATCAGATGAGTATCTTTTATAAGGAAGCTTTGTAGGGTCAGATAATGATGTTTGTTTCTGGTTAGGATTATACTTGTACAATGCTGAGCTTTATTTTAGGAAGGATATTCGAACCTGAAGCCGATTGTTTGGATTTCGCCAATTCTTCACAGTTTATATTTCTAACTACCATAATCAGGTTGCCAGTCGGGATGTTAAAATTGGTCTTGGGACCCTGACATAAGGAGGTTCTATCCAGTGACACCCCTCCCACCCGCACTGAAAAGTGGACGCCAGCTAAAGACAGGATCATGGTTGCGTGGGATAGTTCCCACTATCAGAAGGCTGTCGAGGTTTGCACATGAAGTGTAGCCTACTTCATACAGTACTGGCACGTGTGGAGCTGTGCCCTTGTAGGAGAGGGGAGAAAATGAAAAAAATGCCTTCAAAAAAACATTTTTAATGTTGGGAAGTACAGATACAACCTTTGAAACTGGACTTACTGCTCAACTCAGATACACAATAGTATAAAAGAAAAGCTTGGACAGCAATTAAATAAACAAAGAATAATAAAATGATTGTGAGGCAGCTATCTAGTTAAAGGGGACCAGGTGGCTTCATAAATTGCAGAAGGAAACTCAGGTGTCTTATTGCTGCCACCTGAGTCCCAGGATTAGGCTGATAAGTACTCCCTGGATATGCTGTTTATATAATATATGGGTTTAATTTGATGCAGAGAGATATATTTAATTATGAGCCCAGTGTTTTGATCAGTTACTAGGATGCTGCATTTCATTATCGCAATCATGGTCATACCAGATGACTAACAAGAACACGTCGTATTTATATAGCACCTTTAATGTAGTAAAACATCCCAAGGCGATTCACAGGAGCATTATCAAACAAAACGTGCCACCGAACTACAAGTATTCTGGAGAATGCAGTTAATGAGCAGATTAGGAGTATGTAGACTAAAGGCCAAGTGAAAGTTTTATGGAGCATCATCAAGGAAGAGAAAGGTGCAGAGCGACTTTAGATTTAGATTTAGAGATACAGCACTGAAACAGGTCCTTCGGCCCACCGAGTCTGTGCCGACCATTAACCACCCATTTTATACTAATCCTACACTAATCCCATATTCCTACCACATCGTCACCTGTCCCTATACTTCCCTACCACCTACCTACACTAGGGGCAATTTATAATGGCCAATTTACCTATTAACCTGCAAGTCTTTTGCCTGTGGGAGGAAACCGGAGCACCCGGAGGAAACCCACGCAGACACAGGGAGAACTTGCAAACTCCACACAGGCAGTACCCAGAATTGAACCCGGGTCGCTGGAGCTGTGAGGCTGCGGTGCTAACCACTGCGCCACTGTGCCGTCCACTGAGACGGAGAAGTTTAGGGAGGGAATTCCCGAGTTTAGGGCTGAGGCAGCTGAAGGCTGGACCACCATTGGTAGAGCAATGAAAATCAGAAATACACAGACAAGACCAGACCAGAATTGGCTGTGATATCATTTTATCCAGAAGTAAGTGGTATTAATTGCCAAACAATCCTGGCCTAGATTTTCCCTGGGGAGCTATAGGTTCCAGATTTATACTCCAGCACAACAGGGCAGAAAATTCTTTGACAGCTGCTCTTGTCACTTCTGGGATTTTCCATCTGAAATTATTATAGGACACACAGTGCATCTGCCCAAATATGGGCAGCAATGTTGAAATGGCAAGCAAGCGACAGAACTAAAAGCAAAACACTGCAGCTGCTGGAAATGTGAAATAAAAACAAAAAATGCCGGGAATACTCAGCAGGTGTGGCAGCATCTGTGGAGAGAGAAGCAGAATTAACATTTCAGGTCAGTGACCTTTCATCAGAACCGGCAAAGGTTAGAAATGTAATAGGTTTTAAGCAAAAAAAGCGGGGGTGGGGCAAAAGATAACAAAAGGGAAGGTGTTGATAGGACAGAGGGTCACAGAGAATAACTGACCAGAAGATCATGGAGTAAAGGCAAAGGATGTGTTAATGATGTGGTGAAAGACAAAGCGTTAGTCCAGAGAGGGTGTTAAATGACAGAATAATGAACAGCCCTGGCCAAAAGTACAAACATGAAAAAAAAATCAGTGGGCAGGCACATGGTAAAAAATGGAATGATGAAACAAACTAATACAAAATAAAAAGAAAAAAGAAAACTAAAAATGAAAAGGGGGG
The DNA here is from genome assembly GCF_036365525.1 of Heterodontus francisci. NCBI lineage: Eukaryota > Metazoa > Chordata > Chondrichthyes > Heterodontiformes > Heterodontidae > Heterodontus > Heterodontus francisci. The sequence goes on from NC_090400.1 coordinate 18,931,788, forward strand.
TCAGTCATGCTCTGAAATTATTGAACTCAATGTTCAGTCCGGCAGGCTGTAGTGTGCTTAATCGATAAATGAGATGCTGTTCCTCGAGCTTGCATTGATGTTCTGGGTGTCTGAGACAAAACAAAATCTCTTCAGAATCGTTTCATATTGGGAGACCTACAGTCTTCAAGAAGAAAAAAAGAACTTTTGCCCTGTCCATTTGGGCACGACTCAAACTCAGGACACTTCGCTGATCTAACACATGCATTTACTGTCACAGAATATAAACTTCATTTTCTAGCACTGATGTTCTACAGACGTCTTTTAAAATTTTTTTTATTTATTCATGGGATCTGGGCGTCGCCGACTAGGCCAGCATTTATTGCCCATCCCTAAATACCCTTGCAAAGGTGGTGGTGAGCTGTCTTCTTGAGCCACTGCAGTCCATGTGATGCAGATACACCCGCAGTGCTATTAGGAAAGGAGTTTCAGGATTCTGACCCAGCAACAGTGAAGAAACAGTGATATAGTTCCAAGTCAGGATGGTGTGTGGCTTGGAGGGGAACTTGCAGGTGGTTGTGTTCCCATGCATCTCCTGCCCTTCACCTTCAAGGTGGTAGAGGTCGTGGGTTTGGAAGGTGCTGTCTAAGTAGCCTTGGTGCATTGCTACAGTTGCATCTTGTAGATGGTATACACTGCTGCCACTGTGCGTTGGTGGTGGAAGGAGTGAATGTTTGTGGATGGGGCGCTAATCAAGCATGCTGCTTTGTCCTGGATGGTCTCAAGCTTCTTGAGTATTGTTGGAGCTGCACCCATCCAGGGAAGTGGAGAGTATTCCATCACACTCCTGACTTGTACCTTGTAGATGGTGGACAGGCTTTGGGAAGTCAGGAGGTCAGTTTCTCACCACAGGATTCCCAGCCTCTGACCTGTTCTTGTAGCCACGGTATTTATATGGCTACTCCAGTTCAGTTTCTAGTCAATGGTAACCCCTAGGATGTTGATAGTGGGAGATTCAGTGATAGTAATGCCATTGAATGTCAAGGGGAGATGGTTAGATTCTCTCTTGTTTGAGATGGTCATTGCCTGGCACTTGTGTGGCGCGAATGTTGCTTGCCACTTATCAGCCCAAGCCTGGATATTGTCCAAGTCTTGCTGCATTGCTACACGGACTGCTTCAGTATCTGAGGAGTCGCGAATGGTGTTGAACATTATGCAATGATCAGCAAACATCCCCACTTCTGACCTTATGGTTGAAAGGAGGTAATTGATGAAGCAGCTGAAGATGGTTGTGCCTAGGACTCAACCCTGAGGAACTCCTGCAGTGATGTCCTGGAGCTCAGATGATTGACCTCCAACAACAACAACCATCTTCCTTTGTGCTAGGTAAGACTCCAACCAGCAGAGAGTTTTCCCCCTGATCCCATTGACTCCAGTTTCGCTAGGGCTCCTTGATGCCATATTAGGTCAAATGCTGCCTTGATGTGGTGCAGTCACTCGCACCTCATCTCCTGAGTTCAGCTCTTTTGTCCATGTTTGAACCAAGGCTGTAATGAGGTCAGGAACTGAATGGCCCTGGCAGAACCCAAACTGAGTGTCACTGAGCGAGTTATTGCTAAGTTAGATGCTCCACAGATGCTGCCAGACCTGCTGAGTATTTCCAGCATTTCTTGTTTTTATTTATTATTGCTAAGCTAGTGCCGCTTGATAGCACTGTCGACAACACCTTCCATCACTTTACTGATGATTGAGAGTAGACGAATGGGGCAGTTAATGGCCGGGTTGGATTTGTCCTGCTTTTTGTGACATTTCTGGGCAATTTTCCACATTGTAGCTGTACTGAAACAGTTTGGCTAGGGGCATGGCAAGTTCTGGAGCACAGGTCTTCAGTACTATTGCCGGAATGTTGCCAGGGCCCATAGCCTTTGCAGTATCCAGTGCCTTCAGTCATTTGTTAATATCACGTGGAGTGAATCGAATTGGCTGAAGACTGGCATCTGTGATGCTGGGGACCTCAGGAGGAGGCTGAGATGGATCATCAACTCAGCACTTCTGGCTGAAGATGGTTGCAAATGCTTCAGCCTTATCTTTAGCTCTGATGTGCTGGGCTCCCCCATCATTGAGGATGGGGATATTTGTGGAGCCACCTCCTCCTGTTAGTTTTTTAGATTTTTAGATTTAGAGATACAGCACTGAAACAGGCCCTTCGACCCACCGAGTCTGTGCCGACCATTAACCATGCATTTATACTAGTCCTACACTAATCCCATATTACTACCACATCCTCACCTGTCCCTATATTCCCCTACCACCTACCTATACTAGGGGCAATTTATAATGGCCAATTTACCTGTCAACCTGCAAGTCTTTTGGCTGTGGGAGGAAACCGGAGCACCCGGAGGAAACCCACGCAGACACAGGGAGAACTTGCAAACTCCACACAGGCAGTACCCAGAATTGAACCCGGGTCGCTGGAGCTGTGAGGCTGTGGTGCTAACCACTGCGCCACTGTGCCGCCCTGTTTAATTGTCCACCACCATTCACGACTGGATGTGGTAGGCCTGAAGAGTTTAGATCTGATCTGTTGGTCGTGGAATCGCTTAGCTCTGTCTATTGCATGCTGCTTATGCTGTTTGTCACGCAGGTAGTCCTGGGTTGTAGCTTCACCAGGTTGACACCTCATTTTGAGGTATGCCTGGTGCTGCTCCTGGCATGCCCTCCTGCACTCTTCATTGAACTAGGGCTGGTCCCCCGGGTTGATGGTAATGGTAGAGTGGGGGATATGCCAGGCCATGAGGTTACAGATTGTGGTTGAGTACAAGTCTGCTGCTGCTGATGGCCCACAGCGTCTCATGGATCTGCTGCTGGGCAATTCTGCTAGCCTGCTGCTTTAATTGGAAAATGGTCATGCTGCCAGTAATCACTGGATATGTCCAAGTGTGACTGATGGTCAAGGCTCTGGAACAGCAGTGTGTTCTTGGAAATTGGGCCCACTGAATGAAAAATTGAAGAGGATCCTCTGTGGTCGTCAGAATGGTAGCTTGCTACATCGATGGGGAACAAGAGGCCCAAAAAGGGCTGAAGACCAGTCGTGATTTTATGTATATATAAATAAATACCCGTAAGGGAGCAAATGGACAGTTTTAGGGCCTTTCAAAGGCTCAGTACCAGATTTATGCCTGCTCTTGGGAAGCATAGAACCTGCTGGGCATATCAGGTGGTGTACTGGGCAGAATTTCCCAGACACATCACTAAAGCCTCTGCTAGATGGATGAATAGCAGGTCTCCCCACAACCTGACTGTAATTTAGTACGCAGTGGAAATGGGACAGGAATAGGTCCCGCTACTGGTGATTCACCCACGCTGTGCCCTCCCCCACTTCAGGAACTTCAGGCCCATAATTTTGGGCAAGGATAAGCAGATGACTCCGTTCTTTAGAAGTTAGAACAACAACAATCACATATATTTATATAGTGCTTCACAAAATAGGACACCAAGCCACACAAGGAGATATTAGGTCAGATGACCAAAAGCTTGATCAAAGAGGTAGGTTTTAAGGAGTGTCATAAAGGAGGAAACGAGGTAGAGATTTAGGGAGGGAATTCTAGAGCTTAGGGCCCAGGCGACTGAAGGCACTACCACCAGTGGTGGAGTGATTCAAATCAGCGATGCACAAGAGGCCAGAATTAGCAGAGCACAGATATCTTGGAGGGTTGTGGGGGCTGGAGGGGATTTCAAAGATGGGGAGGGGGCGAGGCCATGGAGGGATTTGAAAACAAGTATGAGAATTTTTTTAATTTTAATTTTTTTTTAATTCCTCTCTGGCCACGGGGGAGGTGCCATGAGAACTGGAGAACAGCTAATGTGGTCCCACTATTTAAGAAAGGTTGTAGAGATAAGCCAGGGAACTACAGACCAGTGAGTCTCACGTCAGTGTTAGGGAAACTAAGGGAGAAAATTCTGAAGGAGAGAATCTATCACCACTTGGAGAGACAAAATTTAATTAGGAATAGTCAGCATGGCTTTGTCAGAGGAAGGTCATGCCTAACAAATTTGATTGAATTTTTTGAGCATGTGACCAGGTGTATAGATGAGGGTAGTGCAGTTGATGTAGTTTACATGGATTTCAGCAAAGCCTTTGACAAGGTCCCACATGGGAGACTTATCAAGAAAGCAAATGCACATGGAATACAGGGTAACTTGATAAAGTGGATTCAAAATTGGCTTAGCTGTAGGAGACAGAGTGTGATGACAGACGGCTGTTTTAGTGACTGGAAGCCAGTGTCCAGTGGCGTACCACAGGGATCTGTGCTGGGTCCCCTATTGTTTGTCATTTATATAAACGACATAGATGACTATGTGGGGGGTAGGATCAGTAAGTTCGCGGATGACACAAAGATTGGCCGAGTGATTAACAGTGAGGTTGAGTTTCTTGGGTTACAGGAAGATATAGACGGGATGGTCAAATGGGCAGAAAAGTGGCAGATGGAAATTAACGCTGAAAAGTGTGAGGTGATACACTTGGTAGGAGTAATGTGACACGGAAGTATTCAATGAATGGCCTGACACTGGGAAGTTCCGAGGAACAAAGGGACCTTGGCGTGTTTGTCCATAGAACTCTGAAGGCAGAAGGGCAGGTTAATAGGGTGGTGAAAAAGGCATATGGGACACTTGCCTTTATCACAGAATCACAGAATAATACAGTGCAGAAGAGGTCCTTCGGCCCATCGAGTCTGCACCGATGCATTAAAGATACCTGACCAGTCTACCTAATCCCATTTGCCAGCACTTGGCCCATAGCCTTGAATGTTATGACGTGCCAAGTGCTCATCCAGGTACTTTTTAAAGGATGTGAGGCAACCTGCCTCTACCACCCTCTCAGGCAGGGCATCCCAGACCATCACCACTCTCTGGGTAAAAAAGTTCTTCCTCAAATCCTCCTTAAACCTCCCACCCCTCACCTTAAACCTGTGACCCCTTGTAACTGACCCATCACCTAAGGGGAACAGCTGCTCCCTATCCACCCTGTCCATGCCCCTCATAATCTTGTACACCTCGATCAGGTCACCCTTCAGTCTTCTCTGCTCCAGTGAAAACAACCCAAGCCTATCCAACTTCTCTTCATAGCTTAAATGTTCCATCCCAGGCAACATCCTGGTGAATCGCCTGTGCACCCCCTCCAATGCAATCACATCCTTCCTATAATGTGCCGACCAGAATTGCACACAGAACAGCTGTGGCCTTACCAAAGTTCTATACAACTCCAACATGACCTCCCTGCTTTTGTAATCTATGCCTCGATTGAATGAGGCAAGTGTCCCATATGCCTTTTTCACCACCCTATTAACCTGCCCTTCTGCCTTCAGAGATCTATGGACAAACACGCCAAGATCCCTTTGTTCCTCGGAACTTCCCAGTGTCAGGCCATTCATTGAATACTTCCGTGTCACATTACTCCTTCCAAAGTGTATCACCTCACACTTTTCAGCATTAAATTCCATCTGCCACTTTTCTGCCCAATTGACCATCCCGTCTATATCTTCCTGTAACCTAAGACACTCCACCTCACTGTTAACCACTCGGCCAATCTTTGTGTCATCCGCGAACTTACTGATCCTACCCCCCACATAGTCATCTACGTCGTTTATATAAATGACAAACAATAGGGGACCCAGCACAGATCCCTGTGGTACGCCACTGGACACTGGCTTCCAGTCATAAAACAGCCATCTGTCATCACTCTCTGTCTCTTACAGCTAAGCCAATTTTGAATCCACCTTACCATGTTACCTTGTATCCCATGTGCATTTGCTTTCTTGATAAGTCTCCCATGTGGGACCTTGTCAAAGGCTTTGCTGAAATCCATGTAAACTACATCAACTGCACTACCCTCATCACACCTGGTCACATGCTCAAAGAATTCAATCAAATTTGTTAGGCATAACCTCCCTCTGACAAAGCCATGCTGACTATTCCTAATTAAATTTTGTCTCTCCAAGTGGTGATAGATTCTCTCCTTCAGAATTTTCTCCTTTAGTTTCCCTACCACTGACGTGAGACTCACTGGTCTGTAGTTCCCTGGATTATCTCTAAAACCTTTCTTAAATAGTGGGACCACATTAGCTGTTCTCCAGTCCTCTGGCACCTCCCTTGTGGCCAGAGAGGAATTAAAAATTAGGGTCAGAACCCTGCAATCTCCACCCTCGCCTCCCACAGCATCCTGGGACACAAATTGTCCGGACTTGGAGATTTGTCCACTTTTAAGCCTTCCAAAATCTCGAATACTTTGCCACTCCCTATGACAATTTGCTCAAGAACCTCACAGTCTCTCTCTCTAAGTTCCATATCTACATCCTCATTCTCTCGGGTGAAGACAGAAGTGAAGTATTTGTTCAACACCCTACCAATGTCCTCTGGCTCCACCCACAAATTTCCCCCTTGGTCCCTAATGGGTTCTACTCTTTCCCTGGTTATCCCCTTCCCATTGATATACTTATACAATGTCTTGGGATTTTCCCTACTTTTACCAGCCAGAGCTTTCTCATATCCCTTCTTTGCTCTCCTAATTGCTTTCTTAAGCTCCATCCTACACTTTCTGTACTCCACTAATGCTTCCATTGATTTGCTCTCCTTGTATTTGCTAAAAGCCTCTCTTTTCCTTCTCATCGTACCCTGAATGTTTCTGGGCATCCATGGTTCTCTGGGCTTGTTGCTCCTACCTATTACCCTAGTGGGAACATGTAGGGCCTGAACCCTCCCCATTTCCTTTTTGAATGCCCCCCACTGCTCTTCTGTAGATTTCCCGATAAGTAACTTTTTCCAGTCTCCCTTGGCCAGATCCTGCCTTATTTTACTAAAATTCACTCTCCCCCAATCCAACACTTTTTTTTGCAACTTGTCTATTTCTTTCTCCATAACAAGCTTAAATTGTACCATGTTGTGGTCGCTATCACCAAAATGCCCCCCCACCAACACATCAACCACCTGTCCGGCTTCATTCCCCAGAATTAGGTCCAGCACTGCACCCTCCCTTGTTGGATCCTCTACATATTGAGCTAAAAAGTTCTCCTGTATATATTTTAAGAACTCCACTCCATCTAAGTCCTTAACACGATGACTATCCCAATTAATGTTGGGAAAGTTGAAATCACCTAATATAATTACCCTATTATTTTTACACACCTCTGCAAATTGCGCACATATTTGCTCCTCAATTTCCCGCTGACTATGTGGGGTCTATAATAAACACCTAGCAATGTGGCTGACCCTTTTTTATTCCTAAACTCTACCCATAAATCTTCATTTGATGCCCCCTCCACAATATCATCTCTCCTTACTGCAGTAACTGACTCCTTAACTAATATTGCAATGCCCCCTCCTCTTTTACCCCCTCCTCTGTCTCGCCTGAAGATTCGATATCCCAGGATATTGAGCTGCCAATCCTGCCCCTCCCTCAACCATGTCTCCGTGATGTCTACTATATCACAATTCCACGTGTCAATCATTGCTCTTAACTCATCCATTTTACCTGCAATACTCCTGGCATTAAAGTAGAGGCCTTCCATCCTGGCCTTACTCCTTTGAAACTTACTTCCGCTCTGTTCCTCTGACTTGTTCGCTTTCCTGTGTTTAACTGTGTCCCTATTCTGCTCGGAGTCTGCATCCCCTCCCCCTGCCAAATTAGTTTAAACTCCTCCCAAGAGCACTTGCAAACCCGCAGGCAAGGATGTTAATCCCCCTCTGGTTCCGATGTAGACTGTCCCGATTGTACAGGTCCCACCTTCCCCAGAAACGGTCCCAGTGGTCCAGGAATCTAAAACCCCCCTCCTGCACCAACTCTTATCAATCGAGGCATAGATTACAAAAGCAGGGAGGTCATGTTGGAGTTGTATAGAACTTTGGTAAGACCACAGCTGGAGTACTGTGTGCAATTCTGGTCGGCACATTATAGGAAGGATGTAATTGCACTGGAGGGTGTGCACAGGCGATTCACCAGGATGTTGCCTGGGATGGAAAATTTAAGCTATGAAGAGAGGTTGGATAGGCTTGGGTTGTTTTCGCTGGAGCAGAGAAGACTGAGGGGTGACCTAATCGAGGTGTACAAGATTATGAGGGGCATGGACAGGGTGGATAGGGAGCAGCCTTAGTTGAAGGGTCAGTTACGAGGGGTCACAAGTTTAAGGTGAGGGGCAGGAGGTTTAAGGGGGATTTGAGGAAGAACTTTTTTACCCAGAGGGTGGTGACGGTCTGGAATGCCCTGCCTGAGAGGGTGGTAGAGGCAGGTTGCCTCACATCCTTTAAAAAGTACCTGGATGAGCACTTGGCACATCATAACATTCAAGGCTATGGGTCAAGTGCTGGCAAATGGGATTAGGTAGACAGGTCAGGTGTCTTTAATGCATCGGTGCAGACTCGATGGGCCAAAGGGCCTCTTCTGCACTGTATTATTCTGTGATTCTGTGATAATGTTGCCAAAAAGAGTACTATACCTGAGGATTGGGAGGATTTTAAAATTCAGCAAAGGAGGACCAGGAAATTGATGAGGAAAGAAAAAAGAGAATATGAGCATAGACTAGCAAGAAATATAAAAACAGATTGTAAACATTTCTATTGATACGTAAATAGAAAGAGATTAGTGAAAGTAAATGTGGGCCCATTAGAGGCAGAGACGGGTGAAATTATAATGGGGAATAGGAAATGGCAGAGACATTAAGCAAATACTTTGTATCTCTTCCCAGTAGAAGACACTAAAAATATTCCAGAAATAAGGGGGAACTACGGGTCTAGCGAGAATGAGGAATGTAAAGAAATTAGTATAGGTGAAGAAATAGTACTGGAGAAATTAATGGGACTAAGTGGTGACAAATCCCCTGGACCTGCACCCTAGGGTTTTAGAAGAGGCAACTTTAGAGATAGTGGATGCATTGGTTTTGATCTTTCAGAATTCCTCAGATTCGAGAACTGTTCCCAAAAATTGGAGGGGAGCAAACATAGCCCTGCTATTTAAGAAAGGAGGAAGAGGGAAAACTGGCAACTATAGGCCAGTTATGCCAATATCAGTAGTAGGCAAAATGCTAGAATTTCTTCTGATGGACGGTAACAGGACAGTGACAAAATCATAAAGGAGTCGACATGAATTGTGTTTGACAAACGTGTTGGAGATTTTTGAGGATGTAACTAGTCAGATCAATAAGGGGGGACCAGTGGATGTAGTGTATTTGGATTTTCAAAAAGCATTCATTAAGGTGCCACACAAGAGGTTCTTACACAAAGTTAGTACTCATGGCAATGAGGGTAATATATTAGCTTTGAATGAAGATTGGTGAATGGACAGAAAACAGAGTAGGAATAAATGGGTCATTTTCAGGTTGGCAGACTGTAACCAGTGGGTACTGCAAAGGATCAGTACTTGGGCCTCAGCTATTTAAAATCAATATTAATGACTTGGATGAGGGGATTGAGTGAACTATATCTAAGTTTGCTGATGATACAAAGATAGGAGGGAAAGTAAATTGTGAGGAGGATGCAAAGGGGCTGCAGAGGGATGTCGATGGGTTGGGTGAGTGGGCAAGAACATGGCAGATGGAATATAATGTGGCAAAGTGTGAAGTTATCCACTTTGGCAAGAAAAATAAGAAGCAGAATTTTTTTTTGAATGGTGAGAGACTGGGAAATGCTTGCATTCGGAGGGACCTGAGTGCCCTTGTACATGAATCATAGAAAGTTAACATGCAGGCACAGCAAGCAATTAGGAAGGCAAATGGTATGTTAGCTTTTGTTACAAAGGGATTGGAGTACAAGTGTAAAGAAGTCTTTCTGCAATTATTCAGGGCCTTGGTGAGGTCACACCTGGAGATTTGTGTGCCGTTTTGGTCTCCTTACCTAAGGAAGGACATACTTGTTCGGGAAGGACAGAAAGGATGGTTCACTAGACTGATTCCTCGGATGAGGGGATTGTTCTATGAGGAGAGATTGAGTAGACCAGGCCTCTATTCCCTGGAGTTTAGAAGAAAGAAAGGTGATCTAATTGAAACATATAAAATTCTTAAGGGGCTAAGCAATGTAGATGCTGTGAAAATGTTCCCCAGGAGAATCTAGAACACAGGGTCACAGTCTCAGAATATGAACATATGAACATATGAATTAGGAGCAGGAGTAGGTCACTTGGCCCTTCGAGCCTGCTCCGCCAGTCATTAAGTTCATGGCTGAACTGATTATTCCACATTTCCACCGACTCCCGATAACCTCCCACCCCCTTACTTATCAAGAGTCTATCTACCTCTGCCTTAAAAATATTCTAAGACTCCGCTTCCACCGCCCTTTGAGGAAGAGAATTCCAAAGACTCACGACCCTCTGAGAGAAATAATTTCTCCTCATCTCTGTCTTAAATGGGTGACCCCTTATTTTTAAACAGTGAACCCTGGTTTGAGATTCTCCCACAAGGGGAAACATCCTTTCCACATCCACCCTGTCAAGACCCCTCAGGATTTTATATGTTTCAATCACGTCACCTCTTACTTTTCTAAATTCCAGCGGATACAAGCCTAGCCTGTCCAATCTTTCCTCATAATTCAGCCCTCCCATTCCAGATATTAGTCTAGTAAACCTTCTCTGTACTGCCTCCAATGCATTTACATCCTTCCTTAAATAGCGCGACCAGTACTGTGCACAGTACTCCAGATGTGGTCTCACTAATGTCCTGTATAAGTGAAGCATAATCTCCCTATTTTTGTATTCAATTCCCCTCGCGATAAACAATAACATTCTATTAGCTTTCCTAATTATGTGCTGTACCTGCATACTAACCTATTATTCATCCCTCTGTATTTGTCGAGCATTTGGAACTGAGATAAGGAGAATTGTCATCACTCAAAGGGTTTTTAATCTTTGAAATTCTCTACCCCAGAAAGCTGTGGATGCACGGTTGTTCAGTATATCCAAGACAGTTGTCAACAGACTTTTAGTTACTAAGGGAATTAAGGGATATGGGGATAGTGCAGGAAGGTAGAGTTGAGGTAAAAGAACAGCCATGATCTTATTGAATGGTGGAGCAGACTCGAAGGGCCAAATGGTTTCCTCCTGTTCCTATTTCTTATCTCATTCAGTTAAAGCATCTTTTTCTTATTTCTGCTGATGTTACGAAGATGCTTGTTTAAACAGTGAGTGTTGGAGCTCTCTCCCAATGCCCCCCCTGTAAAAGAAAGAACTTGCATGTATAGCGCCTTTCATGATATCAGACCAATTAAGTACATTTTGAAGTGCAGTCACTGTTGTAATATAGGAAACCCAGCAACAATATGCGCAAAGCAAAGCCCCACAAACAGCAATGTGATTGTGACTAAATCTGTTTTTTAGTGATGTCGGTTAAGGGATAAATATTAGCCCGGAGAGTGGGGAGAACTCCCCTGCTTTTCTTTGAAATAGTGCCATGGGATCTTTTATAGCCACTGAGCCTTGGTCTGAATCTTAGGCAGGCGACACCTCTGACAGTGCAGCGCTCCCTCTGTACTGCACTGAAGTGTCAACTAAAATGTTATGCTCACTTTTCTGCGGGATCTGTACCAATAACCTTCTGACTCAGAGACAAGAGCGCTACCATTGAGCCATGGCTGACAGCATCGAGTGCATTACAATGCCCCACATACTGTGAGGTCTCGGGATTGTTCCCCTTCTCTGTAGTATACTAACTAATGTTAGACAGGGCCACAGACGATGGAGTACAGCTGACCTCAGGACCATTCAATATGGAGATAAAAAATCAGCCAGATTTCCTGCTTCTGATCACCAACCAATGACCCCGGCAGAGAAGGTGGGGCTGAAAATATGTGATCCCACTACCCGCCACGAAAATCGGAGACTGCGGTTTTCTCAGCGCTCGACGTTTATGTGCCTAATCAGATTTCCTGGGATAAGTTATTGCAATGGAGTGAGCAGGTGAATCTTCTGGCATCAACATGTCGGGGGTACCACAGTGCAGGGGGAAATGGTGGCATTGTCCTGCCGCTGGAGAAGAGCAGCAGCAGGTATGGCCTCTTTTCCAGTAAGGCGGCTTTACTTAAAGGAAACCAGTCTTCACCACTTTGATAAGTCCCATTTCCACCAGCAACAATATGCCTGCTTCATGCAAGTGTAGAGAACATTGAGAGCAACAGAGGTAGAAATCCAGTCTCAAGCCAATACAAACACTTCTATATACATCATTTAATTTTCTTATTTTTCCTAAATGTGACTTTCAAAGGGAGCTCATGCAAGAAAGGCCTATGTCCTCTGCCTGAGGACCTCCCTGCACAGGACAAAGGATATGGATATTGAGTGTAATTCCAAATTCCACCCCTGCTAGATGCAGGCGAGGGTTGGAGATGGGGGCTATACATGATGGATCCAATTCTCCCAAGGCTAACAAGGCTCCTGTTGGAGGGCAAAGACATGATTGCATCTGAGGTGATTAACATGCTCTCACCATTGACCCATGAACCGCCATGCTAAAGCTGGGCTATCTACCTGGATGCATTTAAGGTGTCTTGCTTTCATCATCTACTTCCACCAAAGAGACAGCACAGCCTGTGGATCTGAGAGTCACCGTGGCATTAAATTTTTACGCACCAGTCTTTCCTAGATCCGAACATAAACATTTGTCTAATCGGTCTTCTGTGCATTGCTGCATCAAATAAATGAGAAGCCTTGATTCCTGAGGGAAATGTTTTCATCAGTTTCTTATGGAAAAGCTGTGAGAGCATGGCACTGTTACCAGGTGGCAGGTTTCTCAAAGTCACTGGGCCCCAAAGAATATGATTAAATATATCCATGATGTTTGCAAGCTTATGTGAGAAGCCTGAACAACCAGGCTGAATAAAGAGATTCCCTTTAGGATCGATTAATGCATTTATGCAGAATAAATGCAACTAAGGATCATGTCTGCCAATCAATAGCTCCTTCATGTGGTTAAAGGGTTCACATTTTCTACTGTACATTTGCATCAAAGTATTTTACCTTTCAATTATTGAATGAGGATGTGCTTCACAATGCCCAGGTTTCATTTGCATTGTTTTTATATCTTTTTTATTTAGTTCCTGTCAGCTACGTAGGAGCTTTTGAAATTATTTTGTGGTTTGGTCAAAGTGCCGCTACTGTTTCTGGCTTGTTCACTTTCAGCTGTCTTATTGTCTGTGAGGTTTTCAGTATTTCAGCTGGTGAGCTACAGTATGCAGGCATTCTCATGCTCTGAGGTATGGATCATTTCCATGTTTGTGTTTATCACACCAGCTGCAAAGTTTTCAATTTAGTTTCATTCCATATTGCTACATCACAAGTGTCATTTGCATGTAATTTTTAGAAGAGTACAAGGCGTAATAAAGAAAGAATGGTCAGGGAATTCATTTCCCTCTCTCCCCTCCCCCTCACACACACACACTTCTCTAATTAAATGTATGTACATGATTGAGATTCAGGAGCTTTTAAACACTTTTTATGTGGGGGATGGATAAACAAGGGTGTTCTGTAGTTTTCCCTAATCCCTGAATTAGGGCGGCACAGTGGCGCAGTGGTTAGCACCGCAGCCTCACAGCTCCAGCGACCTGGGTCCAATTCTGGGTACTGCCTGTGTGGAGTTTGCAAGTTCCCCCTGTGTCTGTGTGGATTTTCGCCGGGAGCTCCGGTTTCCTCCCACAGCCAAAGACTTGCAGGTTGTTAGGTAAATTGGCCATTATAAATTGCCCCTAGTATAGGTAGGTGGTAGGGGAATATAGGGACAGGTGGGGATGTGGTAGGAATATAGGATTAGTGTAGGATTAGTATAAATTGGTGGTTGATGGTCGGCACAGACTCGGTGGGCCAAAGGGCCTGTTTCAGTGCTGTATCAATAAATAAATAACATGTATCTTTGTGGTCAAAGAGGTAGTCTTGTGGTGCTGTTAACTGAGGGATAAATGTTGGCTGGGACCACCACCTGCTATTTGAATATTATATTGGGATGTTTTATATCCACCTGAGAGGGCAGAAGAGGCTTTGATTTGATATCTCAGACGAGAGATAGCACCTCTGACAGTGCAGCTTACCCATTTGTACACCATTGAAGTGTCAGCTAGGATTATGTGCTCAAGTCCTGGAGTAGGACCTTCTGCTTCAGAGGCAAGTGGGCTACCATAAAACCAAGGCCCCTTTGGGCCTGTAGGTCTTGGCTTAGTCTTTTCAGGTGCTGACCTGTGCTTCCAAGCTATCTCTCTCCCTCTCTTGCTCTACATCCATTGCCTGGGTTATGGACTGTTCTTGTTGGTGCAGCTCCCAGGCCTTTTTACCTTCGTGCCTTATCATGCCCAAGGAATAAAAGAGACAGTGGCAGCATGGATATGAAGTTGGCTGAGTGGCAGGAAACTAAGAGTATCGGTGGTCGTTTCTTTTTGACTGGAGGAAGGTGGGGTTCCCCAGGGGTCGGTATTACGACCATTGCTTTCCTTGCTTTCTAATGACCTTGACCTGGGTATACAGGGCACAATTTAAAAATTTGAAGATGACACAAAAAATAGAACTATTGTGAACTGTGAGGCAGATAGTGACAGACTTCAAGAGCACGTAGACAGGCTGGTGGAATGGGCGGACTTGTGTCAGGTAAAATTTAATGCAGAGAAATGTGAAGTGATACATTTTGGTAGGAAGAACAAGGTGAGGCAACATAAAATAAAGGGTACAATTCTAAAGCGGGTGCAAGAACAGAGAAACTTGGGGGTGTACGCGCACAAATCGTTGAAGGTGGCAGGCAGGTTGAGAAAGTGGTGAAAAAGCTATACGGGATCCTGGATGTTATAAATAGAGGCAAAGAGTACAAAATGAAGGAAGTTATGGTGAATCTTTATAGAATACTGGAATTGGATAAGCACCTGAAGAGAAAAAAATTTGCAGGGTTACGGTGAAAGGGCAGGGGAGTGGGACTAGCTGAGTTAATCTTGAGAGAGCCGAAATGGACGTGATGGGCTGAATGGCCTCCTTCTTGGCTGTAACCATTCTATGATTCTATCTCTGCTCCTACTCAACTACCAATGTAGAATCCTTCACCTGTCCTGCCGTTCATGGGGAAAAAGATTTCCTTTTGTACTTGTTCGACTGTTCAGTTCCCTTTCCAAAAGCTGCTGTTTTCATCTGCAGCTCCTGTGCCAGGGTTTTACAGTAAAAGATGATACACAAAATTTGTTCTTGCAGATCCTCTTCCTCTTCCATTCTGACAGAATTACTCTGAGAGCGAGGGAGGGGTAGAATTGCTTTGGTTTGCTTTAGGTACCGTTCAGTAAGAAATTATTGTAAGTCTTAGTACTGGAAGCCTACTGCCAGAGGTTTTGAACTCTCATGAAGCAAGCTGATCAAACTTACTTGGAGTTTGAGAGAAGTAAGCAGCTGGCTTTTGACCAGTGCAGCCCAACTATGAAAACCTTAGAGAGGTGATTTTTCTAGAGGAATTTAAAAACTCGCTACCCCTCTCCATAAAGAGAGTTCCTCCATATGGAGGAACAAAATGTGCATAGAGTGAGGCAAACCACAGTTCTTGCTGATGGTCTGCTTTAATATACAAGTGGTTCACCAGGGGAAAACCTTTCCCATTCACCCCCACAAATCTGAAAAAGACAAAGAGTGGGAAGGTGATAGGAGCACAGGCAGTCCTGGGAGAGAAAGAAAAGCAGGAGACACAGGGGGCCCTCTTGCAGCCAAAAAGGAAGGTACTGTAAGTAGGAGTGAGACCCGGAGACCTGAGTGCTTCCATTATAATAAGGCAGGTCATCTAAGAGCTGACTGCTGGAAACTATAGGGAAAGCCTGTAGGGTTAATCAGGGCACACCTGCCCAATGAAGGAGAAAGGGCCCTGATGGAAAGCACAGCTCAACAAGCTGTGGCTTTAACTGCAGCAATAGTAAGGCCCAGAAAACATACATCTGCGAGTGCAGGAAAAATTAATAGGATTCCTGAAGGTTATTGGGATTTTGTGCCTGAAGGGAGAATAACTCCATACCCTTCAAGTGGGGCATGCAAGCCCATAGTAGTCCTCAGGGACACAGGGGCCACTGGAACCCTTTTCCTGGGAAAAGGCCTGACGTTTCCCCCAGAGAGTGCAGTAAATATCTTCCCCGCCCCACTGAGAGTGTCTGGTAAGCTTGGAGGAATTGACAAACCTTGCAGGCGAGGCTGTTCCAAACAAGGAGCCAGTCACATGACTAACCAGAGTTAATTGAATTGCGCTCACTGAAAGAAAGAGACTGCAATTGAACTTCAAGGAGGAAGGTCTCCCTCTCTCTGTATCTCTCTCTCTCTCACGCACTGTTCCAGGGACCCACAGAAGTAACTTAAGCCTCAAGACAGAAGACAAGCGAAACAAGTTTGAAAGTGTGCACTGGGCCCTAATGAGAACTGCAAGACTTAACTTCAATCAAAGACTTTACATCCAACCCAAAACTAGTAACTGAACTCCATCTATTACTTCAAACCTTGCCTCTTTAATTCTTTCTCCTCCTTTATCTCTATTTGCATGCATGTTTATTCATGTATGCATGCTAGCATAGAGTCATAGAGTTATAGAGCACAGAAACAGACTCTTCAGCCCATCATGACCGCATTGTGCATTTTTAGTAGTTTTAACCGAGTTAGAGTTTTAAGGTTAATAAACTTACACCTGTTTTGTTTAAATCTGAGAAAACCTGTCTGGTTAGTTTCTTTGCAATTACAATTGGAGAGCAGTGAGAAAGGACTCACTGAGGGGAAACTAAAAACACTGTGTTTTAAAAGTTAAACCCTGTTATGGCCAAACCAGGAAAAGGCTGAGAGGGGAGCCCTAGACCCCTTCCTCACCGGGTCATAACAATGTTCTTATTTATTCTTTCCATGCCCCAGATAACATTGGAAGCAGCCAGGCCAGGACTTTGGCAAGCATTGCTTCAAACTTGACCAACATTTATTTATAATCTGTCTTTCTCCCTCTTTTTCATTGGAAACTGAGATTATGAGGCAGGATGGCAGAGGTGTTTAAAATTATAAAAGGATGGGATCGGGTTGACAGTTTTCTAGTAGTGGAGGAGTCAAGAACAAGGGGTCATAGATGTAGGATTAAATGTAGACAATTTAGAACAGAAGACAGAAGAAACTTATTCACATAGAGTTGTGAGGCTGTGGAATTCATTTTCAGGATTTGTCATTCTTGCAGGAATTATGTCATTCAAGATTATAGACAGATTGATGAAGAAAAAGAGGTTGAAGGATATGGGAATGAGTGGTAAAGCAGCTATCATTATGTTATCTATTAATGTAATACAAGCAGGTATTACTGTTATATTTTAGTCATTACCTTTGAGTGTTACCATTGTAACACAGGTGTGACAAAGGCATGGTCAGCAGGAAATGTCTCTTGATATACACTTTGAATAGATAACATGATAATACCAGCATATCAGTCCTCCTACTAGTGGTGGCATTATGGTATAAATTGCCAAGACCCACCCAGAAGTATGAATTTAATGGCCATGGTGGTGGCCCCAATGGCGGGTAGGAAAGATGGGGCCAACCTTGCCTTGGCCATTTCTGGACACCTGACACAATTCTATGCACTTCAGGCAATTAACTGCCTGGCACCAGGGCTTCTGTCCTCAATCTTCCCCACTGCTAATAAAATTGCACGGCATCTGGAAGGCGATGGGCACTCCACCCCCTGCCTTCCCTCATCATTTTACTGCTCCCCCCATCTCCCAACCTGTCACTAGAGGGCTAGTAAAATTCAGCCCACCATTTTGCCCTGTCAAAATAAACATCATGTAAAGACAGACCATCACCTTCAGCTAACCATAGGCAAGGCCATGAGTGCTTCATTAATATATAATAAAAGTTTTCCATGGGGTACAAACTTTCTGTCATATGTACTGTTTATAACACTTTACCCTATCACACACTCCAAATCACCATGAGCAGTACTACTTAATTTAAACACTTCCCATACAAGAGGGAGAATTGAAGCATTCTGTGCATTTTCACCAGTCAAACGATAATGATATTGTGGTTGCACCAACATTTTTCCATAAACTTTCATTGGCAGTGTAGCAAGGTTACACCTCATTGGTTGCCATGAATTTGTACTCTTTTTTTCGTCTTTCTATTTCCGGATTGTTGCTGATCAAACAGGTCCAATAACATTGTATTAAAAAGTGAAAAAACACCCAACCTTCCTAACTCAGCTGTAGTTTTAACAGGGCCCATTAAGATCGTAGCTTCCATCCTGAAAACTGTTGGCAGGAGTTGAAATTCTGCCTGCTGTGTAACTTTGTAAAGGATTCAACAGTAATTTAGAACAGAATTGATCACCAGTAGATGTGGGTGGAAGGCACTTGTGAACTGTCTCGTCCTCTAACTCATCCTGTTCCATTTCTAAGAATTGCAGTTGAATAATTTGTGTCTAAATGTTCCAATGGTCCAGTTGGGCTGTTTAGAACTTCTGTAATGAACAGAATAGCAAACTCAGAAATGATGCTTTGAAAAAATAAATTTATATCATTTACTTAATTACATTAAGTCTGGTTTTTGTTCCAACACACTTTTTTGAGAGGGATGGGAATCTGCAACGTTAGATGTAGTTTAAATGTATCAGTGCAGTATATTGGATAAATAATTAAAGAGAATGAATATTTGCTTCACTTGGCCTTTCTAAATAATGAATTAACTCCATTAATGTGTAATCGTCTACAAGTCGTGGGCACAGAGACACTTAATCATGCATGGAATGTTGCTTTTTAAATCACAGAATCGAAACATAACTAGAGAATCAGCTATGTTCATAGATCTGCTTGGTCAGGACTGACATATAATGACTACAATATTGAATGATTTATAGGAGTGTACACTTTGAATCATTCACTTTAAATACTAGCTGCCTAGGCAATAGCATGCAATGCACCGTTAAAGTAGCACACACATCACCCAATATCTGATACACCTGTTGGCTCATCACTTAAGTACAAAGTGCATCAAATTCTTCTTCCAGATGAGGGGAAAGGTTACAGTCAAGTTGTGCTTGTTCTATTGTGTATTTGCACAAACTAATTGTTAATTAACACCAAAGATAAGCAAAGTAGCTGTGATTATGTGGGTTACTGAAACTGGAAAGTAATCTTACTTATTTTCATGATGCCCATTATGAAGACGAACAAACTCACAGCACAGGGAGTGCCACCAAATTGGACTGGGGTGCCCAAAATCAATTTGAGTTTTGCAGGAGATTTGCATTCTGTGCCAAAATGTGATTTGAAGTCACCTTGAGAAGTAGCTTAGCTCCCAACCTTCTCCACTTAGCAGCCATGTATTAAGTAACCACTGATGTTCCATCACTGATACTAACAGTTGCTTATATGTACAATTATGATGTGATATCAAGCCATCAGTCTCACTCCTTCCATAGATTATGGACAATTTTCCTATCATTCACACTATCATTTGAACTTCCCAAGAAGTAGTTCTATATAGATGTTCCTTGATCCCTCAAGGCAATCCAATAAAGTTTGAGAATATTCATCCCTCCTCACATTACCATTAGGAAGAGGAGGAGGTTGCTCAGCTCCTCAAGCCTGTTCCACCATTCAATTAGATCATCGCTGATCTATATTGCAACTCCATAATATCCCTTAATACTCTTACCTGACAAAAACCTATCAATCTGTGAGAAAGGAATTCAATACATTTATCCAGCAGGCTTTGGGAAAACAGGTCAAGTTGGACAGCAAAGGCTCAAGGACACATTCATGACTTTAGAAAGTACCAGTGTAACAGCTGGAGAAACTGCAACTAATGCTTAAAGGGAAGAAGGGAGGTTTAACATGAATTTGCTTCAAGGCCTGCTCAGTACATTTAACATCATGTGAAGTGTTAGCGGGAATGAATCTAGAAGAATCACTCGACACTCAGGTCTGCTCCAATGTCAAACAGTTTATTGAGTTACGCCAGCGGGGAGCAGGTCACTGGTCTGTCCAGATACCTCTCCACCGAACAAAGGAAAATCCACAACAGATATACAGTTACTCAGCCCATCCTGGCTGGACATAATCCAATCATAACGGTTATTGATTACATATATTACATTCATTACCAATAAAATTATTAATTATGCATCACGTGGTTGTGGGGATAGCTCATGGTATGCCCCTGACCATCTCAGCTTGTTTACCAAACCCCCCTTTTATTAACTATCCTTGAGTCTTCACAATTAATCCTTCTACCTCTATCAGGTCTGCATTCCTAGTTGCTTTGTGTAGTCCGCAATTAGACAGAGCAGCTGTCTTATGCACTGATATGGAGGGCCCTCCTTGGTCAGGCTAATTGCCTGTGCTAAGCAGTACCATGTTCAAGGCTGCAAGCTAACTAACTTGTCCCACAATGCCTTGGGTAAATACCCCATTTTGTAACAATATGTGGCTACACTTTCATCTTATATATATATATATATATGTGTATTTATTTAGCTGCATCGGCCACAATCTTTCCCTCTACATGAAGGCTTTGGGATTGTAAACACACCTGGTCCTGGTGGGTGAGATCATCATGCCTCCAGACCCAGTATAACATAATGTCTAAGATTAGATCAGAAGTAGCACAAACATCTCTCGAGCATTGAATGGTACTAAAGATGGCCACAAAGTGCAGGGGTGGGGGTGGGGATGTGTATAATTGTGCATGGTATGCATAAAAACCCAACATAAGGCAAGCCAAGCCCTCAATTAGGTATTGGTCGGGCAATTTGTGAAACGGGTGGCATCGCTATGAGGAAGATTAATCACCTTTGCATTCTGGATACAGGTATTGGGATTGTACTGTTTCTACAGGTATGTGTGTTAGATTTACATTACAGTGCATTGCCTATTATTGATAATAACATTTATGTTTAAGTAGTTATCAAAACTATCTCTATTAAGTCCAGTGACAGAGTTCTGAATTTGATCAGTGCCAAATGGGCAAATAAGATTCAATTACCTCACAACCTCTCAGTTTTGAAATTGCCAATTGACATAGCCCCACAGCTTTTGAGGAGGCTGATGAGGGTTCCCCAACAGATGTTTCAATGTAGGCTGATTCCCCAGTCAGGTGTTCCTAAAGAGGAGCAGTACTTGCAGGAAATTCATGGGTCTGCAGCTCCTCCCGGACTGTGGCTGTGTCTCGGGCCCGCATCTTCTCTTGGGCCTGTGGTTTCTTTCAGGCTTTGCGGCTGCCTGTCAGGCCTGCAGCTGCCACTCAAGCCTGCGGTTCTCTCTCAGGTCTGTGGCTCCTTTCAGGTTTGCAACTCTTCTCCAGCCTGCAGTTGGGCCTGCAGTTGCCTCTTAGGCCTATGGCTGCCTCTCAGTCTTGAGGCTCCTCTCAGGCCTCAGTGATCAAGAGCAACTACCTGCTAATGGTCGCAATTAGACCTCAAGAGCCTGGGTGGAGAAACCGAGCTTTCAGGAAGACATATCTGAAGTTCTGTGGCTTGCGGAAGGATCCCTGCACCCCCACCATTTTTTCTGGGTGCTCCTGTGCTGGGATCTTAGCCAGTGCTCCAAATGGAAGGTGAGGTGGGAATATCAACTTCCACCTCATTTAAATGGCTCAGATGGGCCTGCTTGATGCAAATTTGTTGCAGAATAGTGTGCATTTAAATTATGTGCATTAATTTTTTTATAATATTACATACAAGTGATATGAAAATAGTTCCATAACCTCATGAAGCCTGTTTCTTTCACCCACCATGTACAACCCATCACAGAGGGGAGATGAGGAGGATCTTTTTTAACACAGCAAGTTGTTATGATCTAGAATACACTGCCTGAAAGGGTGGTGGAGCAGATTCAGTAAAAACTTATAAAATGGAAACGGATAAATATTGAAAAGGGAACAGGGAAGAACAGGGATATGGGATGAATTAGATAGCTCGAACAAAGAGTTAGCACAGGCACAATGGGCAGAATGGTCACCTTCTGTGCTGTTTGATCTAAGAATGTGCTCCGACATAGACGCTACCTGTCTCTTTAACACCCCGAGGGAAATCTCAATAAATACCCTTGGATCCGGAAAGAAAATTCAGGCCAAACTCAAGAATAGTTATTCATCTTCACTGTCAAACTACTTAACAATTTGCCCCCATCCAGTCAACAGCAGCCCTTCCAAGCTCGGATATATACTCCTTAAATTCAAGTGAATTATATGGTTAAGTCACCAACTCCAAACACCTAAGGGGGTATTTTATGCTCTCCAGCCACCCTCCCACCTCCAACAAAATTATGTCTGGGGCAGGAAGGCCTGTGACTAGCCAATTGAGGGCCATAACTGGGCAATTAATGCCCAATTAAGGGCCTCATCCCACCACCACCGCAATTAGCCATGCGGCAGGCGGCCCTGTCAGTATACAGGAAGCATGGCATGAAAAACCGTGCGAGCTGCTTTTTGGTCCCGGGAGGGGTGGGGGTTCCCTCACTAAAAGGCACTTACTGCCTGAACAAGGGACCCGGCATCGGGATGAGGGGGGGATGGTTCTGCTGAGAGCCACAGGGCTGCCCTTGCTACTGAGCCACTTACAAAACCCTCCCCCATGACCCCACCCCCAAGACCCCTCGCTCCCTGACCCAACTGTGACCTGGATCTAGCACCACTCCTGGGCCTTGGGTAGGTGCTCGACTGGCAGCAGCCACTACCCGAGGTAGCACTACTCAGTGAAAGAGCTGCTGGCCACTTTGAAGGTGGGATTTCCATCGCCGGGGTCCTTGATCCCATGGAAGGCCTGCCACTGCCCACTTCAGAGCCTAATTGGCACTAGTTTCAGCGGGCTTTCCGCAGAAGAGGCGACACAGGGTTTTCGGTGTGCTTTTTCCGACATCGGACATCCGGAGCCAGAATAAAATCCCAGCCAGTGTAGAGCCATGCTAGAAGGGAGCACAAGTTGGAGACAGGATGACAACACAATACCAACACACACTCCTTATGAGCACAACTTCTCCCTATATGTCTGGGTGCGATGAATTTATTGGATTCCTCTGGATTCCTGTCTGATCTTCACAAGAGGATTATTGATTAAGAGCTCTACAGAAGTAATGGTGGAATTAAAAATCCAATACAAGAAGTTTCTGAAGTTACTGAGCAGGAAAAGAGCCACTTTCGACCAGTCTAAGGGTAAGTGTGGTGAAAAGAGGCCATCAGGATTTCAATCAACACAGCACAGGGCTGGCGGCCTATTCTGGGTAACTCCATTTGGAAACCTGACGATCAAAGATGGGAGGTGCTGCCAAAGAAGGCTTGGTGAGTTGCTACAGTGATTAGTGCACACTGCAGCCATGGTGATATAGGAAGTGGATGGGCTGCTGATCAAGCAGACTGCTTTGTCCTGATTTATAACACCACGTTGAGAAGGAAGCTGAGCTGGCAGAGGCCACCATCTTAGCTATCAATCAGAAAGCAGCTTGCTTGAATTGAGAGCTTCTGGCTTGGAAGCCACAAATTGCTCCCATCAGAACTCCATTTAAAGCAGAATCCTAGTGCTCCGAACAGCTGCAGCTTATCTTGGCTTGGGAGCAGAAGATTGAAAAATCCACCATGGGACATAGATGATCTTCCTGAGGGCAATAAAACACTATTAATAAAACAGAGCTCCCAGTCACAATGCTGTTCTCAAAAAGGATTGAAGAAATTCTTAGGGGGGAAAATGTTTTAATTTTTAATCTAAATGGATGACTGCAATGAGGCATGGAAGTAAGTGGAAACATTCAGATCAGTTTAGCTGTTTCGAAATACAGTCTAATCGTTCAAGAGGGCTTTAAGATTCTGGTCATTAGAGTACATTAGACTGTGAAGCCAGAGAGCATCTCCTTTTAAAAGATTAAGTTATTGATTGTGCCTCATCAAAAAATTAGTTTTTTGTAAAAGACTGCTCCTTCAAGATAATTTTCTGGATTCCCCCATCTGTCAAAGGTCTATTTGTTTTTTTATAAAACCTTACCTGGAAATGCTTCTGCATTGAGTCAGCTGATCTTGACCGAGTATGAGAAAAGGACTCCAGTTAAGAAGGAGCAGATCATGTTTCTTGCTCCAGATCATTATCCAGTCAATCATGTTGCTTTCCTCTTAAATAGCTGTTGTCCTTTCTCACGGCTGGGATGGGGGAATGTGGGGGTGGGGCAGGGAAAGAAAGGCAGAAGATGGCCAGGCCAAAAACAAAGTGAAAGGAAAGCCAAATCGGAGGCACAAAAAGGGATCTGTGGGAGAGTGATGGGGCAGGTGCAGATTCCGATTCTGTTTGATGGTTGGCACAGTGGATATGTTACTGTATGAGGCAAGTACCAAGGAGATTGCTATCAACATCAATGTGCTGAAGCAATGAAAAACAAATAGAACATTGGACAATAAGGGGCCAGTTACTGAGTGCTCACTGTTACTAGGACCATCACCTGGTGGGAGTGCATATTGGTTATTTGAACGTGTATTAGAAGTTCAGTCATATGAGATGGGAGTGACGTTGGATATGGTGGGGATACAAAAGAGGTGAGCCCGTTAAATGCCCCGTTTGATATTTAGTTCCATTGACTTGAATAGAACTGAATATTGGACATGTTGTATAACTGGTGATAAATGCGATCCAGCCTAACTTGCATCCCTGCCCACATTCAATTTGACCCCCATGTTACCCATGATTGTCTTATCATTCTTTGTTGTTGAATCATGGGCTCTTGTGCCCAAATTATCAATGGGTGGAAAATCACATGCAATATACCCACAACTGTATGAGCAGTTGCCCACTGCATACAAGGCCCCATTGGCAGCATGGGCCTTGTGAAATTTCACCCTTTGATTACAAGACGGATGAGCTTTGGTGGATCGTGCTGCACTGCCTTTCTCATTCATGACTGTTCTATGGTTGTTCAGGCTGAGGTATGGTTTTGGAACAGAGGAGATGATTAAGCATCTAGGAGTGATTATTTCTGACATTGTAGGGTAAATTCAAAGGCAGTATCGGGTGGAGATGGGGCCATAACACTGGAGCTCAACTTTCCAAGGAATTCTCCATGTAGTTGGTCGGCACAGGTCAGAAAATCCAACCCCTAAACTTGTGTGCTCCATTCAGTTTTCAGACAAGCAAGGTGGAATTGGTAGTATTGCTGGGTGCTTGGGGCTTTATTTTAATATTTAACTTATTTAACTGCCGTCCTATGCTAATTGCTCTGGCATGGGTAAGACTCTGTCCACAACATTGGACCTTATAAACTGGACAGATGGGACACCTGGGATTTGGCCTATTCAAGCAGACTCTATAAAGAAACATGACAATCTTAGTTCCTGGTAAAAGACTTTAGGATATTTCTTCAAAGAAGATTTTGTTACTGGAGTACTGTTGGAAGGGAGGGTGGATCTCCCATGTTGTGTACGTAGACCTGTAAGAGGTGTGGCTACAAGATCATGCCAGTCATGTCAGAGCCATGTTGTAACATACAAGTGATTTAGAGTGTTTAGCTGCCTTGAAGAAACACCTGTACAGTGAACATCTCAATGTACTAGCTGCTTTATCAGTACTCAATAAAGAATCCACAATATTTGTTATTGATCTCATCTGGAGTGGTCAGTCTTTGTGTGAAGTCTAGACTAACACAGAGGTTCAAGCAACAAGCCACATCCCAGTCTGGGATTTTCTATAAGGAACATCTATAAATCAACATTATTGTTGTCCTGCCCAACATTCATCTCATTGTTGTTTGCGAGGCCTTGATGCGTGCAAACTGGTTGCTGTGTTTCCTTCTTAAACAAAAGCAGCTGCTTCCTTCTTTCTTTCCTTCCTTCTCTCTTTATCTAAGCCCTAATCCCTGAATGTGAATGTACTTTTATGACATAAAGATAAGTCACATTGAAGCACATAAAACTTCCCCAATTGTAAGTTTCCAAACATGCTGTGCATGAATGAGAGTTAATAAGTTGTCAGCTGTGGCTGAGTTGGTAGCACTCTTATATATGAGTTGTAAGGGTCTGCATTCAAATCCCACTCCAGCACTTAAGCACAAAAATCAAAAGTAGCACCTCAGTGTAGTGCTGAGGGAGTGCTGCACTGTCAGAGGTGCTGTCTTTTGGATGCAATGCTAAACTAAGGCCCTATCTGTTTGCTTAGGTGGATGTAAAAGATCCCACGACACTATTTTGAAGAAGAGTAGGGGAGTTCTCCCTGGTGTCCTGGCTAATATTTATCCCTCAATTAACATCACAAAAATAGATTATCTGGTCATTATCACATTGCTGTGTGTAGGAATTTGCTGTGTACATACTGGCTGCTGCATTTCCTGCATTACAACAGTGACTACACGTCAAAGAAGTACTTCATTTACTGTAAAGCACTTTGAGACGTCCGGTGGACGTGAAAGGTGCTATATAAATGTAAGACTTTCTTTTTAGCGGAAAAGATTGGTGCTTTTCTTAAACCCTGATTATTTGTGGCCATTTTAAGCTTGGGTTTATTCTAATGAGATAGGGAGGATATTTAGGTGTAACTTGCCATCAGCAAAATGGGTGTAACATTGGGTGCAATTTCAGTTCTAACTTCTGGGTTCTACCCACAGACGGAAACTCCAGGGCAATCTACGTAGTAAGACATTTTAGCTCAATTTTTTTCACCAACTGTCTATATATATATATATATATATATATATATATATATATTTGGAATACAGCTATGTATTTTCTGAACTAATAGTAAAGATATTTTAGAAATCTATTTTTCTTTTATTCATCTCTTGTGATAAAAATGAAATTAAAATTAAAATTATGGAAATACAATGTCCCAAGTCATTTTATTAACACTTGCAATTTAAGGCAGAAATTAAAATGATGTACTGCATTTACCAATTAGTTCTGTTCCCATTGCTTAAATATAATTGCTGAGTTAGTTAAAATGTGACACTACAATTTGCATATTTCGATAAGATGTCCCAATAATTTCATTGAACTAGCAACCCACTATCTGTATTTCATTGAAATCAGTCCCTGTGTATCCATTGGTTGTGAGATTGATGCAAAGTGTTTCATCTTTATGGGAGCAGGAATTAACGATTAGAAACGGTAACAGGAATCTCCCAGATCATCTCCATGTCAACAGTTAATGATCAAAGAAAAGAAAACCATAATAGGTTGGAGCTCCAATTAATTTCAGGCTTTTTCTAACATTGAGCAAAAGTGAAGCAAATTTTGTGGGATTAACAGGTCCATAAAACTGGCAAGTTGAATATTTGAATCTAAATATGAAGGAAGTACTGGACCAGCATATTCATAAGATTTTTGGCTCTCCTACCAGTTCACGTTTGCCTGCCATGGATTAAACTTAATTTGTTGACATAATTGTGAGGGACCTTTTAGCTACAATCAATGCTTAGGAAGAAACATGGTTAAGAAAAATGCTTAAAAGAGAATTGTTAATTATACACCTTTATTGACATGACAATGCAACGGTTTAAGGAACTGTTTTTCAACAAGTCTGGACATAAAAAATGATCTGGTTTATTATTCTGAATTTATCTGATCTTTATGGTGCTCACTGCTTGTGGACTTTTCCCTCAAGTGTTCCTTGGCAGTTTTTAAATTCAAACCAGAGAAAAGAGAGACTTAATAACAACCTAGTACAGAGACAATGTGAATTGCATCTAGTTCAACAGAATTATAGGTTTTGGGAGGTGATGTCCTATGAAAAGCTGAGGACTCCTTTAATTTTATATCTTAACTCTATACAAACAATGGCACAAATGATAAAAGAAAATTACCCTAAAAACAGGCACAGGGATTGCAATGCACGATTAACCCATGTCCATTGTCTGTAATGCAGGCAGCATGCCAACTTTGTGCTGCCTGTTGTTTTAAATGATATCAGTGACCAGCCAGCATGAACCACATTGTTGATTGCCTGGATGCCTGAGCAGGAGGCCAATATTGTGAATTGAAAGCACCAGTTAAAACTATCCCACACTGCTGAAAGCTAGACAGCATCTTTTAAAGTTAGGAGGGTTGGGGTTGTGAGGGAGGTGCATTGTGACTGGAGCAGGTGCTGGCAGTCATGCCAGACGTGGATCTGACCTGTGAAACACTGAATAATGACACGACATGGGAGAGAGCGAGCTCCAAGGTTTCCGGATGCTGTACAGGAGACTGGTGGAGTAGGTGGAAAGGAGGAGACATAATCTGCATCCGTAGGGGGGCCAGGCTGCCGCTCCAGTCACACCATTAGAAACAGGGGATGCCAACGTGTCGGTACATGGACACCAGTGTCCATGGTAAACAATTTTGAGGTTCGTGACTGGTAACTTCATGGATGAGAAATTTCCCATTGGCTTCTTCAGGCTGGCGTTTTAAAAAAAAATCACAAGTGACAGTTTCACAGCTGACACGTGCTGAAGCAGAACAGTGCTTTTGAACTTCGGACAGCTTCATGGATTTCCAGAGGCTTGCACATTTTTTTAAAAAGTCCCCTGGAAAACCACGAAGCTGTCCAAAGTTCAAAAGCACTGTTCCCACTTTCATCAACGGTCAGAGAGAAAGTGAGATGGGAAGGGAGAGAGAGAATGGAGTGGTACAGAGAGAGAAAGTGGGGGAGAGAGAGAGTGGGACAGAGAGAGAGTGGGACAGAGAGAGAGTTGGGGAGAGAAAGAGTGGGAGCTGGTATCGAGAGAGAGAGAATGGGGAAGAGAGAGAGTGGGGAGAGAGAGAGGTGGCAGAGAGAGAGAGCAAATGGGGACAGAGAGGGGACAGAGAGAGATAGGGGGACAGAGAGAGAGAGAGAGAGAAGTGGCAGGACAGAGAAAGAGAGGGGGGGACAAAGTGCATGGGGACAACACAGAGAGAGGGGGACAATACAGGGGGGGGAAAATAACATGGAGGGGAAGAAACACAGAGAGGGGAGGGAGCAACACAGAGAGGAGGGCAACACAGAGGGGGCAACACAGAGTGGGGGAGAGAGAAAGACAGATACAGAGAGCAAGGAGGGAGAGAGAGCAATCAAGATCACTCCTGACAGATGGCCATCTATCCAGAATACTCCATATCACTACACAAGTGTGTGGGCAGACATTGACTACTTGTACAAGCAAAGAAAATGCCAAATATCCAACAAAGTGATGAGAAAGTAAGTCAATAAATTAGTCTTCTTATTTAAGCTTCTTCAGAAAAATGCACAGTTATTGTTGTTTTGCTTAATAGGAAGATACATTTTTAATGCCTTTATCTTTCTGAAATTGTCTAACCAGCCCCTTATGTAAGACAAAAATTGTAATGTGGCCACTCCTCCGCAACCCCCCCCCCTCCCCTCCGCCAATACAAAAAGGTTGGACACTCCTGTTTCAAGCCTTAAATCTTGTGTTTTAAAATAACTTAGCAGCTAAGTTATTTTAAAACACAATTTTAAAGGCTTATGTTATGTAAACACATTTTAAAATGGCAAAAGTCACTTAAGAAATGTCTCGATTTCTGTGCTCTGGCACATATTACTTTCACTTGGGAAACAAGCTCAGTGACCTGTTGAAAGTTACTAGACTTTTATTTCTATATAAGTGTCACAATTCCGATACTATCCATTTGGAATCACATTGGGGCTGAATTTTATGCCGCCCCAGTGGGTCAGTTGGTGGCATGGGAGTGGCGTAAAATTGAGCTGGATGCTCTGGAAGGCCTACCCGCCCCACTCCTGCCTCCGGTCGACTTTACAGCAGTTAGGTATGGGGGGGGGGGGGGAACGGCCCGCCCACCCAAGGCCAATCAAGGCCCTTCAGTGGCCACTTAACGGCCACTTAAGGGCCTGCGCCCGCCCCCACGGGTATTTTAAACATGGCAAGCGGGCATGCTGGGGATGTGAAAGGCCGCCCAGCAATAGCTGCCGGCCTTTCTGTGCCCTGGTGGGGAGGCATGAAAGTCAGGCACAGGGTGCCCGATTGAGGGCCGCCCCCGCCTTCCAACCCACCCCCGGGACCCAAGACGCCCCCCCCCCCACCCCAAAACTACCACTCCAGCCTCACCAGGGAAGGACCGATCCACCTGGTGAGGCATGCCCAACTCACTCACTCTCCAGGGTCCATAGCATCGGCTGGGCTGCAGTCCCAGCAGTGGCCACCGCTCCCAGTGGCGCTGATTGGCCGGCAGCTCACTGAGGCGGGACCTCCTCCCTCAAGTGGGTGGAAGTCCCGCCTCCAGACAATTAAAGCCCGGGGACCCGTAAAATATGGGACGGATCCCCAGGCTAGGCGGAAGCAGGTTCGCCACCGACTTTCATGTCAGTGGTGAATTCCCGTCCGCCCAAGATAAAATTCAGCCCATTGTTCCAGAAAGTGTATTAAGGGGAAAATAGGGAAGAAAATGCAAGGAATCTACAGAACTCAGCACTGTATGTTCCTCATGAATACAAAGGTACAATGTATTGGGGCTGAGTGATATTGGTGAAAACAGGATGCTGCTGACCTATATACAATAGTTAGTAAATACAATGTAACAGATAGCTTTAATAAATCTTAATCTATGATGAACTGTCTACGATTCCTTAACACAATTCATGCTGCATTTGTAGTTTTATAAACTGTCGGGAAGACATAGTAAAAATTTATTATATTTCAATGACCATGTTAGGAACAGTCATTATCTGATTTGTTTTGCTGTGAATTGGATTAGAAGACAAATTTTACAAGTATGTCAAAGATCAGTAACTGCAATGTGCGTCATTTACTATCCAGTTTGAGGGCAGCTAACCTGAGTGGCCAATGTTATTTTGAATTGTCAAAGTTGTCTGTATCATATAATTACATTACATTATAAGTGAACTCTTGTTAACAGGTGAGAGGTTTGGCTTGGACATAAATTGGTTAGTCTAGAGTACAATCTTACAGATAGTGACTAAACATTTTGTAGTTGAATAATACATGCAGTAACAACAGCTCAATTTTTGCAGAAAAGCTTTTTGTTAATAATTATCTTGTCAGAGCTGAATCAGAATCGACATGATAGACTTAGACATAGTGAATTTAAGAGAACCACTTATTGCTCTTTATTTGTAATTGTGTTTATCTAATTTTATCACTAGCTTTGGTGAGCAAATGTCATTTTGTCCATGAGCGATTCTGTTGTTTCTATATTTTACAATCCAGGACCTAGTTTTAACACCCTGTCAAGCTGAATAAACTAGTTTTGGCTACCTACCATTAACCTTTCTGTACCTCCCTGTCACACTCTGCTTTTCTGTTTTACATGACTCTTCTGAAATGCAATCTGCTCCATCCTATAAAATTCTCCTGACTTGGAGATCACTGCCCTTTTGTTGGCTTCCATGTCTTCAGATACACATTACAAGCAGGTGGAGAAGTTGCACAAACATTGACCAGGGGTTAAAGTTTCTTGTGACAAAAGCAGTGTGGGAAATGATCTACTTTCCTATTGTTGATTTTTCTACTGCCTCACCTCAATAACCACAGTAATAATCCTCTCCTTGAGTTTTATGGTTTATTGGATGAATTTGCACTCCTGACCACAGAGGTCATCATGGACAAGGTCCATCTACCACCCCGTGACATGATGTAGCTAGCTCGATTCTGTCAACAAAAGTAATTCGCATTGGCATTGCATACTGTTTTACTTGCTAGCTAGATCATATAGTTGTGCTGCTCTCCATTGATGTTGCATGCTTAGCTACTTTATTTATAGGGAGAAATGTGTTTTAAATAGGACTGTTTTGATGGCATTAGATTGGCTATACACTTTATATATGCCCCCATGTCTGTGGCTGAGTCAATAATTTTGTCAAATATCCATGGTGCAACATGTCGATGCCTATCCCTGGTCAGAAGGTAGTGGGAGCAAATAGCCGTGGAGGTCAATGCCAGGAGCTAAGTAATAAGGGTCTGGTTGCAGTGCCACAAGGAGTTCAATGACCTCGCACAAGTGGTGAAGATCAATGATTCATCTTCAAATGCCATATCCCACCAACTGCACCACTAGCCTCAGACATTCCTCAATTCACAACACCCTCATCACTTACGTGCCAACAAATCTCAATCAAACAGGACACATGCCTGAATTAATACGCCTCAATCACTGACAGGTACTTAGTACTGCTGCAAGACTCGCACCCACATTTCATAGCTTGCACACATTGCCAGCTATTCAACCATTTCAGCCACATCAACCAAACAGATTGCAAGATACTTGCTGACACACTTCCCTCCCTCTTCCAAGACAAGATGGGGGCAGCAGGAGCTAACCAGAGGAGGGATAGGTGAACCTACATATTCTAACCCCCATGGAGCAGAGAGTGCTGGACATTATTGGGATGCCCATTACTGAGGCTGTGGCCAGAGGAGGGCTGAAAGCATTGAAGATGACGGTATCCTCATACTTAATCCTCCTTCTCACATCCCACTACCCCTTCATCCCATAATCTCTTCTGATTTACAAGCTGCAGATGGTGTAAGCATGCACCTCTTGCTTTACCTCCCTCTGCGCACCACAACCTTACGTTTGTGCCTTTCTCCTTTCCAATATCCAAGCAGTTCAACTTGACCATGTAGTAGAGGATCAGCAGAAGGCAGTGATGATGAAGATGCACTATCACTCAATTTCACACTTGCAGCCATTAGCTCAGATACTGACACTGTGCATAATTTGGATCATAAATAGAGACAGGATCTACACATAGTGAGACACCAGACATGTGTGGCCTGCAGCCAGGGCAAGGGATAATGATCACACAGGTGCCTGCTCACCAGAGGGCAGAGACAACACGAGTTCTGCTGCAGTGGACTCAGATAAGTACGTTGATGAGGCGGCCTATAGAAGAACTGTGATGGGTGTGCACAATGAAATGCTTGGTGCATTGGGAAACCAATCAAAAAGACGGCGTTCAATGTTAAGGAGCATGTAGAAGTCCAGCACTAATTTGGCACAGGGCTTTGATCAGGTCATGAAGCCTATCCTTTCCAGCATGGAAGTGGTAGCCAACTCCATTTGCACACTTGTGGACCCGACCATGATGTAGCTTCTAATGGCCAATGTCTCAGGTCTCATTGCAGCACAAGCAGCTTCCAACAGATGTCTGAGTGCTGCATTGGTAATTCAGATCTCTGTCATGCAAGATCAGCTGGCTGCCATATAAGTTCACATTACTGCCATCATGACTTTGGATTGCAGTGGGAAAAGGGAATTGTAGGATATCACACCAGTCCAGTAATCTGTCCTCCAACAGATTTATTGGATTGCTGAGGCACCACTCTGGGGGAGTGACAGTTGATACATGGAGCATGAACCTACTATCCTCTCATGTCCTTGACAGTATTCATCCTTCCACCACTTCCACTCCACCAATGCCCTTGCTGGTGCCTTTCAACCAGCCAGCCTAGGTGGTGCTGCCCATGCCAAGATGGTGCAGTATGCAGCTGGGCCGTTTACATCCAGAGTTGCTTGAGGTCATTCTCCAATACAATCAACAGAATCCTCCACTGAAAGTCAGAAGCTTTCCACCAGCTATGCTAAATCCATTGGAGTAGCACTGCACAAGAGCACTAGGACAGCCAAAGGCACATGGAAAATAGTATACTTTTGTATGCAATATGGAATGATTTCATTTATAAACTTCGTTTATGTTAGGTTATGTTGACTTTGACTTGTTTATGTTGACTTTGTAACATGATTATCTTTTAAAAACTGTGATACAGCAAAAGACTGTGAAGACTTGAACCTGGTTTTGAAAGTTGAAGCTCGCAAAGAAATAGAAGAGCAGCAGGATCCAGGAATTGCCTTATTCATGAACGTCCAGGTTGGAAGTGTTTGGTGAAGTGAGCAAAGAGGACACTGATTTGGAAAAGGTCTGGGGGATCCAACCTATTGATACTGGGAGGAGTTTGGGACATTTAACCACAAAGGATTTCGCCATCAAAAAGGAATGTAGCGTATAAGTGTGGTTTGAAGTTTTCAAGTATTTTAATAAGTGAAGAAAATACCTTACTTTGTAATCTGTGGTATCTGTGGTAGCAGCTACTTACAAAGTACTATTTAGTGGGGATTTGTTTTAGTTAAGCTGCTATAAAAGAAGTCTTAAAATGTGAAATCTTGTCGTGTAATTCTTTAAATTGGTCTGGGGGCTCATATCTCATATTTTAATGTTAACGGTCTCACTGAAGTGGGAACAGTTTGGAATGTTTATTTTGTGGTGGCTTTTATTTTTGCATTGTTGCAAATTGGACAATGTGATGGTCAGTGACAGAGGGAAGTTAAGGTGTGGGTAAATGGGGAACTGGGGTTGCGTTACTCGTAATGTATGAGTTCCTCATGAGCAGTCTGGCCAGAAAGAGGTTGTTTAGGCCTCCTCCCAACCTATTCCTTCTCTTCCTCCTCCTCCTCATGCTCCTGAGCTGCTTGCCACATAGCCTGTGGTAAGGGCAGTGCCCTCATGATGGCGAGGTTGTACAACATGCAGCAGATCACCACAAATCTTGACACTCACTCTGCCACGTACTGCCGGCTCCACCAGAGTAGTCCACGTAGCGGAATCATTCTTTCAGCAAGGCAATGGCTGTTTTATCACAATTGCTGTTGCAACATGGCTTTCATTGTATGCATGCCGTGCACATGTGCTGGGATTGGGCATCAAAATCATCAGCCATGTTGCCAGTGGATGACCTTTGTCGTCCAATAGCCACCTTTTGGTTAGCCATGGTGGCTCAAATGCAGCCGGTACAGCAGACTGCTGCAGAATTAAGGCATCATGACTGGTGCCAGGATACCAGGCACTGATCTGCATGATTCTCTACCCATGGTCACACACCAGCCGGACATTGAGGGAGTGGAATCCCTTTCTATTCCGGTATAGGACAGTGTTAGCATACGGCACCGGCAAAGCAATGTGCATGCAGTCAATGGCACCCTGCATCATGGGGAAGCCTGCAATCCTAGCGAGGCCACAAGCTCACTTCATCTGCTTCTCTTTGGCAAGAGAGAATGAAATGTATTTAGCTCTAAATGAATAAAGAAAGTCAGTGGCCTCCCTCGTGGAATAGTGGAGATGCTGCAAATATATCCAGCTTTAGCTTGCATGAACCCAGATGCATAAAAGTACATCACATTCACAGCCACTGGCAAAGCGATCTGTACCCTGCTCTGGGGTTGCGGTTGTGGTTGTAGCAGGTGGCGGATATCATTGAGGATGTCCTTACCAAAGGGCAGGTGTCTCAAACATTATTACTCGCTGAGTTTCAGGTAGGGGAATTGGTCCCTGAACACACTGGGCTGGATTTTTTGATCCCACCACAGGGAGCAGCGAGCAGCGGCGGGTGGGCAAAATGGCAGAGGTCCCACATGTGATGTCTGCAGCCATCAGCAGCTTTTCGCACAGTGGAAATGGCCAACCCCACCAATCATATTGTGGGGGGCCAACAATGGAGATGCCATTCACGGCATAACCTGATGTTGGAACAGGTACCAGCGCCATCTTTAAAAGGCTGCCAGTCCTCCATATAGTCTGTCCAAGCATTGATCAGCTGGGTACTAAAGCAATACCTCTGTGTTTTGAATTAAAATTTCCCCCCTTCACACACAATCCCCTTCAGCGTTCCTCCACCCTCACACACAATCCCCTTGGAGAGTTCCTCTGTCCTCACACACAAACACCTTGCAGAGTTCCTCTGTCCTCACACACAATCCCCTTGCAGCGTTCCTCTCTCCTCACACACAATCCCCTTGCAGAGTTCCTCTGTCCTCACACACAAACCCCTTGCAGAGTTCCTCTGTCCTCACACACAATCCCCTTGCAGCGTTCCTCTCTCCTCAAACACAATCCCCTTGCAGAGTTCCTCTGTCCTCACACACAAACCCCTTGCAGAGTTCCTCTGTCCTCACACACAAACCCCTTGCAGAGTTCCTCTGTCCTCACACACAATCCCCTTGCAGAGTTCCTCTGTCCTCACACACAATCCACTTGCAGCGTTCCTCTCTCCTCACACACAATCCCCTTGCAGAGTTCCTCTGTCCTCACACACAATCCCCTTGCAGAGTTCCTCTGTCCTCACACACAATCCCCTTGCAGCGTTCCTCTCTCCTCACACACAATCCCCTTGCAGAGTTCCTCCACCCTCACACACAATCCCCTTGCAGCGTTCCTCTCTCCTCACACACAATCCCCTTGCAGAGATCTT
The DNA here is from genome assembly GCF_036365525.1 of Heterodontus francisci. NCBI lineage: Eukaryota > Metazoa > Chordata > Chondrichthyes > Heterodontiformes > Heterodontidae > Heterodontus > Heterodontus francisci. The sequence goes on from NC_090400.1 coordinate 18,967,926, forward strand.
CTGCCCTCACAAACAATCCCCTCGCAGAGTTCCTCTCTCCTCACACACAATCCCCTTGCAGAGTTCCTCTCTCCTCACAAACAATCCCCTTGCAGAGTACCTCTCTCCTCACAAACAATCCCCATGTAGAGTTCTTCTGTCCTCACAAACAATCCCCTTGCAGTCTTCCTCTCTCCTCACAAACAATCCCCTTGCAGAGTTCTTCTGCCCTCACACACAATCGCCTTGCAGAGTTCTTCTGACCTCACACACAATCCCCTTGCAGAGCTCCTCCGCCCTCACACACAATCCCCTTGCAGAGTTCCTCCACCCTCACACACAATCCCCTTGCAGAGTTCCTCTCTCCTCACACACAATCCCCTTGCAGAGTTCCACTGCCCTCACACACAATCCGCTTGCAGAGTTCCTCTGCCCTCACACACAATCCCCTTGCAGAGTTCCTCCACCCTCACACACAATCCCCTTGCAGAGTTCATCTCTCCTCACACACAATCCCCTTGCAGAGTTCCTCTCTCCTCACACACAATCCCCTTGCAGAGTTCCTCTCTCCTCACACACAATCCCCTTGCAGAGTTCCTCTCTCCTCACACACAATCCCCTTGCAGAGTTCCTCTCTCCTCACACACAATCCCCTTGAAGAGATCCTCCGCCCTCACATACAATCCCCTTGTAGAGTTCCTCTGCCCTCACACACAATCCCCTTGCAGAGTTCCTCTCTCCTCACACACAATCCCCTTGTAGAGTTCCTCTGCCCTCACACACAATCCCCTTGCAGAGTTCCTCTCTCCTCACACACAATCCCCTTGCAGAGTTCCTCTCTCCTCACACACAATCCCCTTGAAGAGATCCTCCGCCCTCACATACAATCCCCTTGTAGAGTTCCTCTGCCCTCACACACAATCCCCTTGCAGAGTTCCTCTCTCCTCACACACAATCCCCTTGTAGAGTTCCTCTGCCCTCACACACAATCCCCTTGCAGAGTTCCTCTCTCCTCACACACAATCCCCTTGAAGAGGTCCTCCGCCCTCACATACAATCCCCTTGAAGAGGTCCTCCGCCCTCACATACAATCCCCTTGTAGAGTTCCTCTGCCCTCACACACAATCCCCTTGCAGTTCCTCTCTCCTCACACACAATCCCCTTGAAGAGTTCCTCCGCCCTCACACACAATCCCCTTGCAGAGTTCCTCTCTCCTCACACACAATCCCCTTGCAGAGTTCCTCCACCCTCACACACAATCCCCTTGCACAGTTCCTCCGCCCTCACACACAATCCCCTTTGGAGAGTTCCTCCACCCTCACAAACAATTCCCTTGCAGAGTTCCTCCACCCTCACACACAATCCCCTTGCACAGTTCCTCCGCCCTCACACACAATCCCCTTTGGAGAGTTCCTCCACCCTCACAAACAATTCCCTTGCTGAGTTCCTCTCTCCTCACACACCATCCCCTTGCAGAGTTCCCCTCTCCTCACACACAATCCCCTTGCAGAGTTCCTCTCTCCTCACACACAATCCCCTTGCAGAGTTGCTCTCTCCTCACACACAATCCCCTTGCAGAGTTCCTCCACCCTCACAAACAATCCCCTTGCAGAGTTCCTCTCTCCTCACACACCATCCCCTTGCAGAGTTCCCCTCTCCTCACACACAATCCCCTTGCAGAGTTCCTCTCTCCTCACACACAATCCCCTTGCAGAGTTCCTCCGCCCTCACACACAATCCCCTTGCAGAGTTCCACTCTCCTCACACACAATCCCCTTGCAGAGTTCCTCCACCCTCACAAACAATCCCCTTGCAGAGTTCCTCTCTCTTCACACACCATCACCTTGCAGAGTTCCCCTCTTCTCACACACAATCCCCTTGCAGAGTTCCCCTCTTCTCACACACAATCCCCTTGCAGAGTTCCTCTCTCCTCACACACAATCCCCTTGCAGAGTTCCTCCACCCTCACACACAATCCCCTTGCAGAGTTCCTCCGCCCTCACATACAATCCCCTTGCAGAGTTCCTCTGCCCTCACACACAATCCCCTTGCAGAGTTCCTCTCTCCTCACAAACAATCCCCTTGCAGTGTTCCTCTGCCCTCACATACAATCCCCTTGCAGAGTTCCTCTCTCCTCACAAACATTCCCGTTGCAGAGTTCTTCTGTCCTCACAAAAAATCCCCTTGCAGTATTCCTCCACCCTCCACAAAATCCCCTTGCAGAGTTCTTCTGTCCTCACACACAATCCCCTTGCAGTGTTCCTCTGCCCTCACACACCATCCCCTTGAAGAGTTCCTCTCTCCTCACACACAATCCCCTTGCAGAGTTCCTCCTCCCTCACACACAATCGCCTTGCAGAGTTCCTCTGCCCTCAGACGCTATCCCCTTGCAGAGTTCCTCCTCCCTCACACACAATCCCCTTGCAGAGAGCCTCCACCCTCATAAACAATTGCCTTCCAGAGTACCTCTCTCCTCACACTCCATCCCCTTGCAGAGTTCCTCTCTCCTCACACACCATCCCCTTGCAGAGTTCCCCTCTCCTCACACACAATCCCCTTGCAGAGTTCCTCTCTCCTCACACACAATCCCCTTGTAGAGTTCCTCTCCCCTCACACACCATCCCCTTGCAGAGTTCCCCTCTCCTCACACACAATCCCCTTGCACAGTTCCTCTCTCCTCACACACCATCCCCTTGCAGAGTTTCTCTCTCCTCACACACAATCCCCTTGTAGAGTTCCTCTCTCCTCACACTCAACCACTTGCAGAGTTCCTCCATTCTCACACACAATCCCCTTGCAGAGTTCCTCCACCCTCACACACAATCCCCTTGCAGAGTTCCACTCTCGCCACACACAATCCCCTTGCAGAGTTCTTCTGTCCTCACAAACAATCCCCTTGCAGTGTTCCTCTGCCCACACACACCATCCCCTTGAAGAGTGCCTCTCTCTTCACACACAATTGCCTTGCAGAGTTCCTCTGCCCTCACAAACAATCCCCTTGCAGCGTTCCTCTCTCCTCACAAACAATCCCCTTGCAGAGTTCTTCTGTCCTCACAAACAATCCCCTTGCAGTGTTCCTCTGCCCTCACACACAATCCCCTTGCAGAGTTCCTCTCTCCTCACACACAATCCCCTTGAAGAGGTCCTCCGCCCTCACATACAATCCCCTTGAAGAGGTCCTCCGCCCTCACATACAATCCCCTTGTAGAGTTCCTCTGCCCTCACACACAATCCCCTTGCAGTTCCTCTCTCCTCACACACAATCCCCTTGAAGAGTTCCTCCGCCCTCACACACAATCCCCTTGCAGAGTTCCTCTCTCCTCACACACAATCCCCTTGCAGAGTTCCTCCACCCTCACACACAATCCCCTTGCACAGTTCCTCCGCCCTCACACACAATCCCCTTTGGAGAGTTCCTCCACCCTCACAAACAATTCCCTTGCAGAGTTCCTCCACCCTCACACACAATCCCCTTGCACAGTTCCTCCGCCCTCACACACAATCCCCTTTGGAGAGTTCCTCCACCCTCACAAACAATTCCCTTGCAGAGTTCCTCTCTCCTCACACACCATCCCCTTGCAGAGTTCCCCTCTCCTCACACACAATCCCCTTGCAGAGTTCCTCTCTCCTCACACACAATCCCCTTGCAGAGTTGCTCTCTCCTCACACACAATCCCCTTGCAGAGTTCCTCCACCCTCACAAACAATCCCCTTGCAGAGTTCCTCTCTCCTCACACACCATCCCCTTGCAGAGTTCCCCTCTCCTCACACACAATCCCCTTGCAGAGTTCCTCTCTCCTCACACACAATCCCCTTGCAGAGTTCCTCCGCCCTCACACACAATCCCCTTGCAGAGTTCCACTCTCCTCACACACAATCCCCTTGCAGAGTTCCTCCACCCTCACAAACAATCCCCTTGCAGAGTTCCTCTCTCTTCACACACCATCACCTTGCAGAGTTCCCCTCTTCTCACACACAATCCCCTTGCAGAGTTCCCCTCTTCTCACACACAATCCCCTTGCAGAGTTCCTCTCTCCTCACACACAATCCCCTTGCAGAGTTCCTCCACCCTCACACACAATCCCCTTGCAGAGTTCCTCCGCCCTCACATACAATCCCCTTGCAGAGTTCCTCTGCCCTCACACACAATCCCCTTGCAGAGTTCCTCTCTCCTCACAAACAATCCCCTTGCAGAGTTCTTCTGTCCTCACAAAAAATCCCCTTGCAGTGTTCCTCTGCCCTCACATACAATCCCCTTGCAGCGTTCCTCTCTCCTCACAAAAAATCCCCTTGCAGTGTTCCTCTGCCCTCACATACAATCCCCTTGCAGAGTTCCTCTCTCCTCACAAACATTCCCGTTGCAGAGTTCTTCTGTCCTCACAAAAAATCCCCTTGCAGTATTCCTCCACCCTCCACAAAATCCCCTTGCAGAGTTCTTCTGTCCTCACACACAATCCCCTTGCAGTGTTCCTCTGCCCTCACACACCATCCCCTTGAAGAGTTCCTCTCTCCTCACACACAATCCCCTTGCAGAGTTCCTCCTCCCTCACACACAATCGCCTTGCAGAGTTCCTCTGCCCTCAGACGCTATCCCCTTGCAGAGTTCCTCCTCCCTCACACACAATCCCCTTGCAGAGAGCCTCCACCCTCATAAACAATTGCCTTCCAGAGTACCTCTCTCCTCACACTCCATCCCCTTGCAGAGTTCCTCTCTCCTCACACACCATCCCCTTGCAGAGTTCCCCTCTCCTCACACACAATCCCCTTGCAGAGTTCCTCTCTCCTCACACACAATCCCCTTGTAGAGTTCCTCTCCCCTCACACACCATCCCCTTGCAGAGTTCCCCTCTCCTCACACACAATCCCCTTGCACAGTTCCTCTCTCCTCACACACCATCCCCTTGCAGAGTTTCTCTCTCCTCACACACAATCCCCTTGTAGAGTTCCTCTCTCCTCACACTCAACCACTTGCAGAGTTCCTCCATTCTCACACACAATCCCCTTGCAGAGTTCCTCCACCCTCACACACAATCCCCTTGCAGAGTTCCACTCTCGCCACACACAATCCCCTTGCAGAGTTCTTCTGTCCTCACAAACAATCCCCTTGCAGTGTTCCTCTGCCCACACACACCATCCCCTTGAAGAGTGCCTCTCTCTTCACACACAATTGCCTTGCAGAGTTCCTCTGCCCTCACAAACAATCCCCTTGCAGCGTTCCTCTCTCCTCACAAACAATCCCCTTGCAGAGTTCTTCTGTCCTCACAAACAATCCCCTTGCAGTGTTCCTCTGCCCTCACAAACAATCCCCTTGCTGAGTTCCTCCTCCCTCACACACAATCCCCTTGCAGAGTTCCTTCACCCCGACAAACAATCCCCTTGCAGTGTTCCTCTGCCCTCACAAACAATCCCCTTGCTGAGTTCCTCTCTCCTCACACACCATCCCCTTGCAGAGTTCCTCCACCCTCACAAACAATTCCCTTGCAGAGTTCCTCTCTCCTCACACACAATCCCCTTGCAGAGTTCCTCTCTCCTCACACACCATCCCCTTGCAGAGTTCCTCTCTCCTCACAAACAATCCCCTTGCAGAGTTCCTCTCTCCTCACACACCATCCCCTTGCAGAGTTCCTCCACCCTCACAAACAATTCCCTTGCAGAGTTCCTCTCTCCTCACATACCATCCCCTTGCAGAGTTCCTCTCTCCTCACACACCATCCCCTAACAGAGTTCCCCTCTCCTCACGCACCATCCCCTTGCAGAGTTCCTCTCTCCTCACACACCATCCCGTTGCAGAGTTCCCCTCTCCTCACACACAATCCCCTTGCAGAGTTCCTCTCTCCTCACACACAATCCCCTTGCAGAGTTCCTCTCTCCTCACACTCAACCACTTGCAGAGTTCCTCCGTCCTCACACACAATCCCCTTGCAGAGTTCCTCCACCCTCACATACAATCCCCTTGCAGAGTTCCTCTGCCCTCACACACAATCCCCTTGCAGAGTTCCTCTCTCCTCACAAACAATCCCCTTGCAGAGTTCTTCTGTCCTCACAAAAAATCCCCTTGCAGTGTTCCTCTGCCCTCACATACAATCCCCTTGCAGCGTTCCTCTCTCCTCACAAAAAATCCCCTTGCAGTGTTCCTCTGCCCTCACATACAATCCCCTTGCAGAGTTCCTCTCTCCTCACAAACATTCCCGTTGCAGAGTTCTTCTGTCCTCACAAAAAATCCCCTTGCAGTATTCCTCCACCCTCCACAAAATCCCCTTGCAGAGTTCTTCTGTCCTCACAAACAATCCCCTTGCAGTGTTCCTCTGCCCTCACACACCATCCCCTTGAAGAGTTCCTCTCTCCTCACACACAATCCCCTTGCAGAGTTCCTCCTCCCTCACACACAATCGTCTTGCAGAGTTCCTCTGCCCTCACACACTATCCCCATGCAGAGTTCCTCCTCCCTCACACACAATCCCCTTGCAGAGTTCATTCACCCCGACAAACAATCCCCTTGCAGAGTTCCTCTCTCCTCACACACAATCCCCTTGCAGAGTTCCTCTCTCCTCACACACAATCCCCTTGCAGAGAGCCTCCACCCTCATAAACAATTGCCTTCCAGAGTACCTCTCTCCTCACACTCCATCCCCTTGCAGAGTTCCTCTCTCCTCACACACCATCCCCTTGCAGAGATCCCCTCTCCTCACACACAATCCCCTTGCAAAGTTCCTCTCTCCTCACACACAATCCCCTTGCAGAGTTCCTCTCCCCTCACACACCATCCCCTTGCAGAGTTCCCCTCTCCTCACACACAATCCCCTTGCAGAGTTCCTCTCTCCTCACACACCATCCCCTTGCAGAGTTCCCCTCTCCTCACACACAATCCCCTTGCAGAGTTTCTCTCTCCTCACACACAATCCCCTTGTAGAGTTCCTCTCTCCTCACACTCAACCACTTGCAGAGTTCCTCCATTCTCACACACAATCCCCTTGCAGAGTTCCTCCACCCTCACACACAATCCCCTTGCAGAGTTCCACTCTCCTCACACACAATCCCCTTGCAGAGTTCTTCTGTCCTCACAAACAATCCCCTTGCAGAGTTCCTCTGCCCTCACACACAATCCCCTTGCAGCGTTCCTCTCTCCTCACAAACAATCCCCTTGCAGTGTTCCTCTGCCCTCAGAAAGAATCCCCTTGCTGAGTTCCTCCTCCCTCACACACAATCCCCTTGCAGAGTTCCTTCACCCCTACAAACAATCCCCTTGCAGAGTTCCTCTCTCCTCACAAACAATCCCCTTGCAGAGTTTCTCTCTCCTCACACACCATCCCCTTGCAGAGTGCCTCTCTCCTCACAAACAATCCCCTTGCAAATTTCCTCTCTCCTCACACACCATCCCGTTGCAGAGTTCCTCCACCCTCACAAACAATTCCCTTGCAGAGTTCCTCTCTCCTCACACACCATCCCCTTGCAGAGTTCCTCTCTCCTCACACACCATCCCCTTGCAGAGTTCTCCTCTCCTCACACACCATCCCCTTGCAGAGTTTCTCTCTCCTCACACACCATCCCCTTGCAGAGTTCCCCTCTCCTCACACACAATCCCCTTGCAGAGTTCCTCTCTCCTCACACACAATCCCCTTGCAGAGTTCCTCTCTCCTCACACTCAACCACTTGCAGAGTTCCTCCGTCCTCACACACAATCCCCTTGCAGAGTTCCTCCACCCTCACACACAATCCCCTTGCAGAGTTCCTCTCTCCTCACACACAATTCCCTTGCAGAGTTCTTCTGTCCTCACAAACAATCCCCTTGCAGTGTTCCTCTGCCCTCACACACAATCCCCTTGAAGAGTTCCTCTCTCTTCACACACAATCGCCTTGCAGAGTTCCTCCGTCCTCACAAACAGTCCCCTTGCGCCATTCCTCTCTCCTCACAAACAATCCCCTTGCAGAGTTCTTCTGCCGTCACACACAATCCCCTTGCAGAGTTCCTCTCTCCTCACAAACAATCCCCTTGCAGAGTTCTTCTGCCGTCACACACAATCCCCTTGCAGAGTTCCTCTCTCCTCACACACAATCGCCTTGCAGAGTTCGTCTCTCCTCACACACAATCCCCTTGCAGTGTTCCTCTGCCCTCACAAACAATCCCCTTGCAGTGTTCCTCTCTCCTCACAAACAATCCCCTTGCAGCGTTCCTCTCTCCTCACACACAATCCCCTTGCCGTGTTCCTCTGCCCTCACACACCATCCCCTTGAAGAGTTCCTCTCTCTTCACACACAATCCCCTTGCAGAGTTCCTCCGCCCTCACACACAATCCCCTTGCAGCGTTCCTCTCTCCTCACAAACAATCCCCTTGCACAGTTCTTCTGTCCTCACAAACAAACCCCTTGCAGTGTTCCTCTCTCTTAACACACAATCGCCTTGCAGAGTTCCTGTGCCCTCACACACCATCCCCTTGAAGAGTTCCTCTCTCTTCACAGACAATCCCCTTGCAGAGTTCCTCTGCCCTCACACACAATCCCCTTGCAGAGTTCTTCTCTCCTCACAAAAAATCCCCTTGCACAGTTCTTCTGTCCTCACAAACAATCCCCTTGCAGTGTTCCTCTCTCTTCACACACAATCGCCTTGCAGAGTTCCTCTGCCCTCACAAACCATCCCCTTGAAGAGTTCCTCTCTCTTCACACACAATCGCCTTGCAGAGTTCCTCTGCCCTCACACACCATCCCCTTGAAGAGTTCCTCTCTCTTCACACGCAATCCCCTTGCAGAGTTCTTCTCTCCTCACAAAAAATCCCCTTGCACAGTTCTTCTGTCCTCACAAACAATCCCCTTGCAGTGTTCCTCCCTCTTCACGCACAATCGCCTTGCAGAGTTCCTCTGCCCTCACACACCATCCCCTTGAAGAGTTCCTCTCTCTTCACACACAATCCCCTTGCAGAGTTCTTCTCTCCTCACAAAAAATCCCCTTGCACAGTTCTTCTGTCCTCACAAACAATCCCCTTGCAGTGTTCCTCTCTCTTCACACACAATCGCCTTGCAGTGTTCCTCTGCCCTCACATACAATCCCCTTGCAGCGTTCCTCTCTCCTCACAAACAATCCCCTTGCAGAGTTCCTCCACCCTCACACACAATCCCCTTGCAGAGTTCCTCCGTCCTCACACACAATCCCCTTGCAGAGTTCCTCCACCCTCACACACAATCCCCTTGTAGAGTTCCTCTCTCCTCACACTCAACCACTTGCAGAGTTCCTCTCTCCTCACACTCAACCACTTGCAGAGTTCTTCTGTCCTCACAAACAATCCCCTTGCAGTGTTCCTCTGCCCTCACACACAATCCCCTTGAAGAGTTCCTCTCTCTTCACACACAGTCGCCTTGCAGAGTTCCTCCGTCCTCACAAACAATCCCCTTGCGCCATTCCTCTCTCCTCACAAACAATCCCCTTGCAGTGTTCCTCTCTCCTCACAAACAATCCCCTTGCAGAGTTCTTCTGCCGTCACACAAAATCCCCTTGCAGAGTTCCTCTCTCCTCACAAACAATCCTCTTGCAGTGTTCCTCTCTCCTCACAAACAAACCCCTTCCAGAGTTCTTCTGCCGTCACACACAATCCCCTTGCAGAGTTCCCCTCTCCTCACACACAATCGCCTTGCAGAGTTCCTCTCTCCTCACAAACAAACCCCTTGCAGTGTTCCTCTCTCCTCACAAACAATCCCCTTGCAGCGTTCCTCTCTCCTCACAAATAATCCCCTTGCAGTGTTCCTCTCTCATCACAAACAATCCCCTTGCAGCGTTCCTCTCTCCTCACAAATAATCCCCTTGCAGTGTTCCTCTCTCCTCACAAACAATCCCCTTGCAGTGTTCCTCTCTCCTCACAAACAATCCCCTTGCAGCGTTCCTCTCTCCTCACACACAATCCCCTTGCAGTGTTCCTCTGTCCGCACACACAATCCCCTTGCAGAGTTCCACTCTCCTCTCACACAATCCCCTTGCAGAGTTCTTCTGTCCTCACAAACAATCCCCTTGCAGTGTTCCTCTGCCCTCACACACCATCCCCTTGAAGAGTTCCTCTCTCTTCACACTCAAACGCCTTGCAGAGTTCCTCTGCCCTCACACACAATCCCCTTGCAGCGTTCCTCTCTCCTCACAAACAATCCCCTTGCAGTGTTCCTCTGCCCTCACAAACAATCCCCTTGCTGAGTTCCTCCTCCCTCACACACAATCCCCTTGCAGAGTTCCTTCACCCCAACAAACAATCCCCTTGCAGAGTTCCTCTCTCCTCACACACAATCCCCTTGCAGAGTTCCTCTCTCCTCACACACCATCCCCTTGCAGAGTTCCTCTCTCCTCACAAACAATCCCCTTGCAGAGTTCCTCTCTCCTCACACACCATCCCCTTGCAGAGTTCCTCCACCCTCACAAACAATTCCCTTGCAGAGTTCCTCTCTCCTCACACACCATCCCCTTGCAGTGTTCCTCTCTCTTCACACACAATCGCCTTGCAGAGTTCCTCTGCCCTCACACACCATCCCCTTGAAGAGTTCCTCTCTCTTCACACACAATCCCCTTGCAGAGTTCCTCTCTCCTCACACACCATCCCCTTGCAGAGTTCCCCTCTCCTCACACACAATCCCCTGGCAGTGTTCCTCTGCCCTCACATACAATCCCCTTGCAGCGTTCCTCTCTCCTCACAAACAATCCCCTTGCAGAGTTCTTCTGTCCTCACAAACAATCCGCTTGCAGTGTTCCTCTCTCTTCACACACAATCCCCTTGCAGAGTTCCTCTCTCCTCACACACCATCCCCTTGCAGAGTTCCCCTCTCCTCACACACAATCCCCTTGCAGAGTTCCTCTCTCATTACACACAATCCCCTTGTAGAGTTCCTCTCTCCTCACACTCAACCACTTGCAGAGTTCCTCTCTCCTCACACTCAACCACTTGCAGAGTTCCTCCGTCCTCACACACAATCCCCTTGCAGAGTTCCTCCACCCTCACACACAATCCCCTTGCAGAGTTCCTCCGTCCTCACACACAAACCCCTTGCAGAGTTCCTCCACCCTCACACACAATCCCCTTGTAGAGTTCCTCTCTCCTCACACTCAACCACTTGCAGAGTTCCTCTCTCCTCACACTCAACCACTTGCAGAGTTCTTCTGTCCTCACAAACAATCCCCTTGCAGTGTTCCTCTGCCCTCACACACAATCCCCTTGAAGAGTTCCTCTCTCTTCACACACAGTCGCCTTGCAGAGTTCCTCCGTCCTCACAAACAATCCCCTTGCGCCATTCCTCTCTCCTCACAAACAATCCCCTTGCAGTCTTCCTCTCTCCTCACAAACAATCCCCTTGCAGAGTTCTTCTGCCGTCACACACAATCCCCTTGCAGAGTTCCTCTCTCCTCACAAACAATCCTCTTGCAGTGTTCCTCTCTCCTCACAAACAATCCCCTTCCAGAGTTCTTCTGCCGTCACACACAATCCCCTTGCAGAGTTCCTCTCTCCTCACACACAATCGCCTTGCAGAGTTCCTCTCTCCTCACAAACAATCCCCTTGCAGCGTTCCTCTCTCCTCACACACAATCCCCTTGCAGTGTTCCTCTGTCCGCACACACAATCCCCTTGCAGAGTTCCACTCTCCTCTCACAAAATCCCCTTGCAGAGTTCTTCTGTCCTCACAAACAATCCCCTTGCAGTGTTCCTCTGCCCTCACAAACAATCCCCTTGAAGAGTTCCTCTCTCTTCACACTCAAACGCCTTGCAGAGTTCCTCTGCCCTCACACACAATCCCCTTGCAGCGTTCCTCTCTCCTCACAAACAATCCCCTTGCAGAGTTCCTCTCTCCTCACACACAATCCCCTTGCAGAGTTCCTCCACCCTCACAAACAATCCCCTTGCAGAGTTCCTCTCTCTTCACACACCATCACCTTGCAGAGTTCCCCTCTCCTCACACACAATCCCCTTGCAGAGTTCCCCTCTTCTCACACACAATCCCCTTGCAGAGTTCCTCTCTCCTCACACACAATCCCCTTGCAGAGTTCCTCCACCCTCACACACAATCCCCTTGCAGAGTTCCTCCGCCCTCACATACAATCCCCTTGCAGAGTTCCTCTGCCCTCACACACAATCCCCTTGCAGAGTTCCTCTCTCCTCACAAACAATCCCCTTGCAGAGTTCTTCTGTCCTCACAAAAAATCCCCTTGCAGTGTTCCTCTGCCCTCACATACAATCCCCTTGCAGTGTTCCTCTCTCCTCACAAAAAATCCCCTTGCAGTGTTCCTCTGCCCTCACATACAATCCCCTTGCAGAGTTCCTCTCTCCTCACAAACTTTCCCGTTGCAGAGTTCTTCTGTCCTCACAAAAAATCCCCTTGCAGTATTCCTCCACCCTCCACAAAATCCCCTTGCAGAGTTCTTCTGTCCTCACACACAATCCCCTTGCAGTGTTCCTCTGCCCTCACACACCATCCCCTTGAAGAGTTCCTCTCTCCTCACACACAATCCCCTTGCAGAGTTCCTCCTCCCTCACACACAATCGCCTTGCAGTTCCTCTGCCCTCACACGCTATCCCCTTGCAGAGTTCCTCCTCCCTCACACACAATCCCCTTGCAGAGTTCATTCACCCCGACAAACAATCCCCTTGCAGAGTTCCTCTCTCCTCACACACAATCCCCTTGCAGAGTTCCTCTCTCCTCACACACAATCCCCTTGCAGAGAGCCTCCACCCTCATAAACAATTGCCTTCCAGAGTACCTCTCTCCTCACACTCCATCCCCTTGCAGAGTTCCTCTCTCCTCACACACCATCCCCTTGCAGAGTTCCCCTCTCCTCACACACAATCCCCTTGCAGAGTTCCTCTCTCCTCACACACAATCCCCTTGTAGAGTTCCTCTCCCCTCACACACCATCCCCTTGCAGAGTTCCCCTCTCCTCACACACAATCCCCTTGCACAGTTCCTCTCTCCTCACACACCATCCCCTTGCAGAGTTTCTCTCTCCTCACACACAATCCCCTTGTAGAGTTCCTCTCTCCTCACACTCAACCACTAGCAGAGTTCCTCCATTCTCACACACAATCCCCTTGCAGAGTTCCTCCACCCTCACACACAATCCCCTTGCAGAGTTCCACTCTCGCCACACACAATCCCCTTGCAGAGTTCTTCTGTCCTCACAAACAATCCCCTTGCAGTGTTCCTCTGCCCACACACACCATCCCCTTGAAGAGTGCCTCTCTCTTCACACACAATTGCCTTGCAGAGTTCCTCTGCCCTCACAAACAATCCCCTTGCAGCGTTCCTCTCTCCTCACAAACAATCCCCTTGCAGAGTTCTTCTGTCCTCACAAACAATCCCTTTGCAGTGTTCCTCTGCCCTCACAAACAATCCCCTTGCTGAGTTCCTCCTCCCTCACACACAATCCCCTTGCAGAGTTCCTTCACCCCGACAAACAATCCCCTTGCAGAGTTCCTCTCTCCTCACACACAATCCCCTTGCAGAGTTCCTCTCTCCTCACACACCATCCCCTTGCAGAGTTCCTCTCTCCTCACAAACAATCCCCTTGCAGAGTTCCTCTCTCCTCACACACCATCCCCTTGCAGAGTTCCTCCACCCTCACAAACAATTCCCTTGCAGAGTTCCTCTCTCCTCACACACCATCCCGTTGCAGAGTTCCCCTCTCCTCACACACAATCCCCTTGCAGAGTTCCTCTCTCCTCACACACAATCCCCTTGCAGAGTTCCTCTCTCCTCACACTCAACCACTTGCAGAGTTCCTCCGTCCTCACACACAATCCCCTTGCAGAGTTCCTCCACCCTCACATACAATTCCCTTGCAGAGTTCCTCTGCCCTCACACACAATCCCCTTGCAGAGTTCCTCTCTCCTCACAAACAATCCCCTTGCAGAGTTCTTCTGACCTCACAAAAAATCCCCTTGCAGTGTTCCTCTGCCCTCACATACAATCCCCTTGCAGCGTTCCTCTCTCCTCACAAAAAATCCCCTTGCAGTGTTCCTCTGCCCTCACATACAATCCCCTTGCAGAGTTCCTCTCTCCTCACAAACATTCCCGTTGCAGAGTTCTTCTGTCCTCACAAAAAATCCCCTTGCAGTATTCCTCCACCCTCCACAAAATCCCCTTGCAGAGTTCTTCTGTCCTCACAAACAATCCCCTTGCAGTGTTCCTCTGCCCTCACACACCATCCCCTTGAAGAGTTCCTCTCTCCTCACACACAATCCCCTTGCAGAGTTCCTCCTCCCTCACACACAATCGCCTTGCAGAGTTCCTCTGCCCTCACACACTATCCCCTTGCAGAGTTCCTCCTCCCTCACACACAATCCCCTTGCAGAGTTCATTCACCCCGACAAACAATCCCCTTGCAGAGTTCCTCTCTCCTCACACACAATCCCCTTGCAGAGTTCCTCTCTCCTCACACACCATCCCCTTGCAGAGTTCCCCTCTCCTCACACACAATCCCCTTGCAAAGTTCCTCTCTCCTCACACACAATCCCCTTGCAGAGTTCCTCTCCCCTCACACACCATCCCCTTGCAGAGTTCCCCTCTCCTCACACACAGTCCCCTTGCAGAGTTCCTCTCTCCTCACACACCATCCCCTTGCAGAGTTCCCCTCTCCTCACACACAATCCCCTTGCAGAGTTTCTCTCTCCTCACACACAATCCCCTTGTAGAGTTCCTCTCTCCTCACACTCAACCACTTGCAGAGTTCCTCCATTCTCACACACAATCCCCTTGCAGAGTTCCTCCACCCTCACACACAATCCCCTTGCAGTGTTCCTCTCTCCTCACAAACAATCCCCTTGCAGAGTTCTTCTGCCGTCACACACAATCCCCTTGCAGAGTTCCTCTCTCCTCACAAACAATCCCCTTCCAGAGTTCTTCTGCCGTCACACACAATCCCCTTGCAGAGTTCCTCTCTCCTCACACACAATCGCCTTGCAGAGTTCCTCTCTCCTCACAAACAATCCCCTTGCAGTGTTCCTCTCTCCTCACAAACAATCCCCTTGCAGCGTTCCTCTCTCCTCACACACAATCCCCTTGCAGTTTTCCTCTGTCCGCACACACAATCCCCTTGCAGAGTTCCACTCTCCTCTCACACAATCCCCTTGCAGAGTTCTTCTGTCCTCACAAACAATCCCCTTGCAGTGTTCCTCTGCCCTCACACACCATCCCCTTGAAGAGTTCCTCTCTCTTCACACTCAAACGCCTTGCAGAGTTCCTCTGCCCTCACACACAATCCCCTTGCAGCGTTCCTCTCTCCTCACAAACAATCCCCTTGCAGAGTTCCTCTCTCCTCACACACAATCCCCTTGCAGAGTTCCTCCACCCTCACAAACAATCCCCTTGCAGAGTTCCTCTCTCTTCACACACCATCACCTTGCAGAGTTCCCCTCTCCTCACACACAATCCCCTTGCAGAGTTCCCCTCTTCTCACACACAATCCCCTTGCAGAGTTCCTCTCTCCTCACACACAATCCCCTTGCAGATTTCCTCCACCCTCACACACAATCCCCTTGCAGAGTTCCTCCGCCCTCACATACAATCCCCTTGCAGAGTTCCTCTGCCCTCACACACAATCCCCTTGCAGAGTTCCTCTCTCCTCACAAACAATCCCCTTGCAGAGTTCTTCTGTCCTCACAAAAAATCCCCTTGCAGTGTTCCTCTGCCCTCACATACAATCCCCTTGCAGCGTTCCTCTCTCCTCACAAAAAATCCCCTTGCAGTGTTCCTCTGCCCTCGCATACAATCCCCTTGCAGAGTTCCTCTCTCCTCACAAACATTCCCGTTGCAGAGTTCTTCTGTAGTCACAAAAAATCCCCTTGCAGTATTCCTCCACCCTCCACAAAATCCCCTTGCAGAGTTCTTCTGTCCTCACACACAATCCCCTTGCAGTGTTCCTCTGCCCTCACACACCATCCCCTTGAAGAGTTCCTCTCTCCTCACACACAATCCCCTTGCAGAGTTCCTCCTCCCTCACACACAATCGCCTTGCAGAGTTCCTCTGCCCTCACACGCTTTCCCCTTGCAGAGTTCCTCCTCCCTCACACACAATCCCCTTGCAGAGTTCATTCACCCCGACAAACAATCCCCTTGCAGAGTTCCTCTCTCCTCACACACAATCCCCTTGCTGAGTTCCTCTCTCCTCACACACAATCCCCTTGTAGAGTTCCTCTCTCCTCACACTCAACCACTAGCAGAGTTCCTCCATTCTCACACACAATCCCCTTGCAGAGTTCCTCCACCCTCACACACAATCCCCTTGCAGAGTTCCACTCTCGCCACACACAATCCCCTTGCAGAGTTCTTCTGTCCTCACAAACAATCCCCTTGCAGTGTTCCTCTGCCCACACACACCATCCCCTTGAAGAGTGCCTCTCTCTTCACACACAATTGCCTTGCAGAGTTCCTCTGCCCTCACAAACAATCCCCTTGCAGCATTCCTCTCTCCTCACAAACAATCCCCTTGCAGAGTTCTTCTGTCCTCACAAACAATCCCTTTGCAGTGTTCCTCTGCCCTCACAAACAATCCCCTTGCTGAGTTCCTCCTCCCTCACACACAATCCCCTTGCAGAGTTCCTTCTCCCCGACAAACAATCCCCTTGCAGAGTTCCTCTCTCCTCACACACAATCCCCTTGCAGAGTTCCTCTCTCCTCACACACCATCCCCTTGCAGAGTTCCTCTCTCCTCACAAACAATCCCCTTGCAGAGTTCCTCTCTCCTCACACACCATCCCCTTGCAGAGTTCCTCCACCCTCACAAACAATTCCCTTGCAGAGTTCCTCTCTCCTCACATACCATCCCCTTGCAGAGTTCCTCTCTCCTCACACACCATCCCGTTGCAGAGTTCCCCTCTCCTCACACACAATCCCCTTGCAGAGTTCCTCTCTCCTCACACACAATCCCCTTGCAGAGTTCCTCTCTCCTCACACTCAACCACTTGCAGAGTTCCTCCGTCCTCACACACAATCCCCTTGCAGAGTTCCTCCACCCTCACATACAATCCCCTTGCAGAGTTCCTCTGCCCTCACACACAATCCCCTTGCAGAGTTCCTCTCTCCTCACAAACAATCCCCTTGCAGAGTTCTTCTGACCTCACAAAAAATCCCCTTGCAGTGTTCCTCTGCCCTCACATACAATCCCCTTGCAGCGTTCCTCTCTCCTCACAAAAAATCCCCTTGCAGTGTTCCTCTGCCCTCACATACAATCCCCTTGCAGAGTTCCTCTCTCCTCACAAACATTCCCGTTGCAGAGTTCTTCTGTCCTCACAAAAAATCCCCTTGCAGTATTCCTCCACCCTCCACAAAATCCCCTTGCAGAGTTCTTCTGTCCTCACAAACAATCCCCTTGCAGTGTTCCTCTGCCCTCACACACCATCCCCTTGAAGAGTTCCTCTCTCCTCACACACAATCCCCTTGCAGAGTTCCTCCTCCCTCACACACAATCGCCTTGCAGAGTTCCTCTGCCCTCACACACTATCCCCTTGCAGAGTTCCTCCTCCCTCACACACAATCCCCTTGCAGAGTTCATTCACCCCGACAAACAATCCCCTTGCAGAGTTCCTCTCTCCTCACACACAATCCCCTTGCAGAGTTCCTCTCTCCTCACACACCATCCCCTTGCAGAGTTCCCCTCTCCTCACACACAATCCCCTTGCAAAGTTCCTCTCTCCTCACACACAATCCCCTTGCAGAGTTCCTCTCCCCTCACACACCATCCCCTTGCAGAGTTCCCCTCTCCTCACACACAGTCCCCTTGCAGAGTTCCTCTCTCCTCACACACCATCCCCTTGCAGAGTTCCCCTCTCCTCACACACAATCCCCTTGCAGAGTTTCTCTCTCCTCACACACAATCCCCTTGTAGAGTTCCTCTCTCCTCACACTCAACCACTTGCAGAGTTCCTCCATTCTCACACACAATCCCCTTGCAGAGTTCCTCCACCCTCACACACAATCCCCTTGCAGTGTTCCTCTCTCCTCACAAACAATCCCCTTGCAGAGTTCTTCTGCCGTCACACACAATCCCCTTGCAGAGTTCCTCTCTCCTCACAAACAATCCCCTTCCAGAGTTCTTCTGCCGTCACACACAATCCCCTTGCAGAGTTCCTCTCTCCTCACACACAATCGCCTTGCAGAGTTCCTCTCTCCTCACAAACAATCCCCTTGCAGTGTTCCTCTCTCCTCACAAACAATCCCCTTGCAGCGTTCCTCTCTCCTCACACACAATCCCCTTGCAGTGTTCCTCTGTCCGCACACACAATCCCCTTGCAGAGTTCCACTCTCCTCTCACACAATCCCCTTGCAGAGTTCTTCTGTCCTCACAAACAATCCCCTTGCAGTGTTCCTCTGCCCTCACACACCATCCCCTTGAAGAGTTCCTCTCTCTTCACACTCAAACGCCTTGCAGAGTTCCTCTGCCCTCACACACAATCCCCTTGCAGCGTTCCTCTCTCCTCACAAACAATCCCCTTGCAGAGTTCCTCTCTCCTCACACACAATCCCCTTGCAGAGTTCCTCCACCCTCACAAACAATCCCCTTGCAGAGTTCCTCTCTCTTCACACACCATCACCTTGCAGAGTTCCCCTCTCCTCACACACAATCCCCTTGCAGAGTTCCCCTCTTCTCACACACAATCCCCTTGCAGAGTTCCTCTCTCCTCACACACAATCCCCTTGCAGAGTTCCTCCACCCTCACACACAATCCCCTTGCAGAGTTCCTCCGCCCTCACATACAATCCCCTTGCAGAGTTCCTCTGCCCTCACACACAATCCCCTTGCAGAGTTCCTCTCTCCTCACAAACAATCCCCTTGCAGAGTTCTTCTGTCCTCACAAAAAATCCCCTTGCAGTGTTCCTCTGCCCTCACATACAATCCCCTTGCAGCGTTCCTCTCTCCTCACAAAAAATCCCCTTGCAGTGTTCCTCTGCCCTCGCATACAATCCCCTTGCAGAGTTCCTCTCTCCTCACAAACATTCCCGTTGCAGAGTTCTTCTGTAGTCACAAAAAATCCCCTTGCAGTATTCCTCCACCCTCCACAAAATCCCCTTGCAGAGTTCTTCTGTCCTCACACACAATCCCCTTGCAGTGTTCCTCTGCCCTCACACACCATCCCCTTGAAGAGTTCCTCTCTCCTCACACACAATCCCCTTGCAGAGTTCCTCCTCCCTCACACACAATCGCCTTGCAGAGTTCCTCTGCCCTCACACGCTATCCCCTTGCAGAGTTCCTCCTCCCTCACACACAATCCCCTTGCAGAGTTCATTCACCCCGACAAACAATCCCCTTGCAGAGTTCCTCTCTCCTCACACACAATCCCCTTGCAGAGTTCCTCTCTCCTCACACACAATCCCCTTGCAGAGAGCCTCCACCCTCATAAACAATTGCCTTCCAGAGTACCTCTCTCCTCACACTCCATCCCCTTGCAGAGTTCCTCTCTCCTCACACACCATCCCCTTGCAGAGTTCCCCTCTCCTCACACACAATCCCCTTGCAGAGTTCCTCTCTCCTCACACACAATCCCCTTGTAGAGTTCCTCTCCCCTCACACACCATCCCCTTGCAGAGTTCCCCTCTCCTCACACACAATCCCCTTGCACAGTTCCTCTCTCCTCACACACCATCCCCTTGCAGAGTTTCTCTCTCCTCACACACAATCCCCTTGTAGAGTTCCTCTCTCCTCACACTCAACCACTAGCAGAGTTCCTCCATTCTCACACACAATCCCCTTGCAGAGTTCCTCCACCCTCACACACAATCCCCTTGCAGAGTTCCACTCTCGCCACACACAATCCCCTTGCAGAGTTCTTCTGTCCTCACAAACAATCCCCTTGCAGTGTTCCTCTGCCCACACACACCATCCCCTTGAAGAGTGCCTCTCTCTTCACACACAATTGCCTTGCAGAGTTCCTCTGCCCTCACAAACAATCCCCTTGCAGCGTTCCTCTCTCCTCACAAACAATCCCCTTGCAGAGTTCTTCTGTCCTCACAAACAATCCCTTTGCAGTGTTCCTATGCCCTCACAAACAATCCCCTTGCTGAGTTCCTCCTCCCTCACACACAATCCCCTTGCAGAGTTCCTTCACCCCGACAAACAATCCCCTTGCAGAGTTCCTCTCTCCTCACACACAATCCCCTTGCAGAGTTCCTCTCTCCTCACACACCATCCCCTTGCAGAGTTCCTCTCTCCTCACAAACAATCCCCTTGCAGAGTTCCTCTCTCCTCACACACCATCCCCTTGCAGAGTTCCTCCACCCTCACAAACAATTCCCTTGCAGAGTTCCTCTCTCCTCACATACCATCCCCTTGCAGAGTTCCTCTCTCCTCACACACCATCCCCTTGCAGAGTTCCTCTCTCCTCACACACCATCCCGTTGCAGAGTTCCCCTCTCCTCACACACAATCCCCTTGCAGAGTTCCTCTCTCCTCACACACAATCCCCTTGCAGAGTTCCTCTCTCCTCACACTCAACCACTTGCAGAGTTCCTCCGTCCTCACACACAATCCCCTTGCAGAGTTCCTCCACCCTCACATACAATCCCCTTGCAGAGTTCCTCTGCCCTCACACACAATCCCCTTGCAGAGTTCCTCTCTCCTCACAAACAATCCCCTTGCAGAGTTCTTCTGACCTCACAAAAAATCCCCTTGCAGTGTTCCTCTGCCCTCACATACAATCCCCTTGCAGCGTTCCTCTCTCCTCACAAAAAATCCCCTTGCAGTGTTCCTCTGCCCTCACATACAATCCCCTTGCAGAGTTCCTCTCTCCTCACAAACATTCCCGTTGCAGAGTTCTTCTGTCCTCACAAAAAATCCCCTTGCAGTATTCCTCCACCCTCCACAAAATCCCCTTGCAGAGTTCTTCTGTCCTCACAAACAATCCCCTTGCAGTGTTCCTCGGCCCTCACACACCATCCCCTTGAAGAGTTCCTCTCTCCTCACACACAATCCCCTTGCAGAGTTCCTCCTCCCTCACACACAATCGCCTTGCAGAGTTCCTCTGCCCTCACAAACTATCCCCTTGCAGAGTTCCTCCTCCCTCACACACAATCCCCTTGCAGAGTTCATTCACCCCGACAAACAATCCCCTTGCAGAGTTCCTCTCTCCTCACACACAATCCCCTTGCAGAGTTCCTCTCTCCTCACACACCATCCCCTTGCAGTGTTCCCCTCTCCTCACACACAATCCCCTTGCAAAGTTCCTCTCTCCTCACACACAATCCCCTTGCAGAGTTCCTCTCCCCTCACACACCATCCCCTTGCAGAGTTCCCCTCTCCTCACACACAGTCCCCTTGCAGAGTTCCTCTCTCCTCACACACCATCCCCTTGCAGAGTTCCCCTCTCCTCACACAAAATCCCCTTGCAGAGTTTCTCTCTCCTCACACACAATCCCCTTGTAGAGTTCCTCTCTCCTCACACTCAACCACTTGCAGAGTTCCTCCATTCTCACACACAATCCCCTTGCAGAGTTCCTCCACCCTCACACACAATCCCCTTGCAGAGTTCCACTCTCCTCACACACAATCCCCTTGCAGAGTTCTTCTGTCCTCACAAACAATCCCCTTGCAGTGTTCCTCTGCCCTCACACACCATCCCCTTGAAGAGTTCCTCTCTCTTCACACACAATCGCCTTGCAGAGTTCCTCTGCCCTCACACACAATCCCCTTGCAGCGTTCCTCTCTCCTCACAAACAATCCCCTTGCAGAGTTCTTCTGTCCTCACAAACAATCCCCTTGCAGTGTTCCTTCACCCCGACAAACAATCCCCTTGCAGAGTTCCTCTCTCCTCACAAACAATCCCCTTGCAGAGTTTCTCTCTCCTCACACACCATCCCCTTGCAGAGTTCCTCTCTCCTCACACACCATCCCGTTGCAGAGTTCCTCCACCCTCACAAACAATTCCCTTGCAGAGTTCCTCTCTCCTCACACACCATCCCCTTGCAGAGTTCCTCTCTCCTCACACACCATCCCCTTGCAGAGTTCTCCTCTCCTCACACACCATCCCCTTGCAGAGTTCCTCTCTCCTCACACACCATCCCCTTGCAGAGTTCCCCTCTCCTCACACACAATCCCCTTGCAGAGTTCCTCTCTCCTCACACACAATCCCCTTGCAGAGTTCCTCTCTCCTCACACTCAACCACTTGCACAGTTCCTCCGTCCTCACACACAATCCCCTTGCAGAGTTCCTCCACCCTCACACACAATCCCCTTGCAGAGTGCCTCTCTCCTCACACACAATTCCCTTGCAGAGTTCCTCCGTCCTCACAAACAATCCCCTTGCGCCATTCCTCTCTCCTCACAAACAATCCCCTTGCAGTGTTCCTCTCTCCTCACAAACAATCCCCTTGCAGAGTTCTTCTGCCGTCACACACAATCCCCTTGCAGAGTTCCTCTCTCCTCACACACAATCGCCTTGCAGAGTTCGTCTCTCCTCACACACAATCCCCTTGCAGTGTTCCTCTGCCCTCACAAACAATCCCCTTGCAGTGTTCCTCTCTCCTCACAAACAATCCCCTTGCAGCGTTCCTCTCTCCTCACACACAATCCCCTTGCCGTGTTCCTCTGCCCTCACATACAATCCCCTTGAAGAGTTCCTCTCTCTTCACACACAATCCCCTTGCAGAGTTCCTCCGCCCGCACACACAATCCCCTTGCAGCGTTCCTCTCTCCTCACAAACAATCCCCTTGCACAGTTCTTCTGTCCTCACAAACAATCCCCTTGCAGTGTTCCTCTCTCTTCACACACAATCGCCTTGCAGAGTTCCTCTGCCCTCACACACCATCCCCTTGCAGCGTTCCTCTCTCCTCACAAACAATCCCCTTGCAGAGTTCCTCTCTCCTCACAAACAATCCCCTTGCAGCGTTCCTGTCTCCTCACAAACAATCCCCTTGCAGCGTTCCTCTCTCCTCACATACAGTCCCCTTGCAGTGTTCCTCTCTCCTCACAAACAATCCCCTAGCAGAGTTCCTCCTCCCTCACACACAATCCCCTTGCAGAGTTCCTCCTCCCTCACACACAATCCCCTTGCAGAGTTCCTCTCTCCTCACAGACAATCTCCTTGCAGAGTTCCTCTCTCCTCACACACAATCCCCTTGCACAGTTCCTCTGCCCACACACACAATCCCCTTGTAGCGTTCCTCTCTCCTCACAAACAATCCCCTTGCAGAGTTCTTCTGACCTCACACACAATCGCCTTGCAGAGTTCTTCTGACCTCACACACAATCCCCTTGCAGAGCTCCTCTCTCCTCACACACAATCCCCTTGCAGAGTTCCTCTGCCCTCACACACAATACCCTTGCAGAGTTCCTCTCTCCTCACACACAATCCCCTTGCAGCGTTCCTCTCTCCTCACACACAATCCCCTTGCAGAGTTCCTCTGCCCTCACAAACAATCCCCTTGCAGAGTTCCTCCGCCCTCACACACCATCCCCTTGCAGTGTTCCTCTCTCCTCACAAACAATCCCCTTGCAGAGTTCCTCTGCCCACACACACAATCCCCTTGTAGCGTTCCTCTCTCCTCACAAACAATCCCCTTGCAGAGTTCTTCTGACCTCACACACAATCGCCTTGCAGAGTTCTTCTGACCTCAAACACAATCCCCTTGCAGAGTTCCTCTGCCCTCACACACATTCCCCTTGCAGAGTTCCTCTCTCCTCACACACAATCCCCTTTCAGAGTTCCTCCACCCTCAAACACAATCCCCTTGCAGAGTTCCTCTCTCCTCACACACAATCCCCTTGCAGAGTTCCTCCACCCTCACACACAATCCCCTTGCAGAGTTCCTCTCTCCTCACACACAATCCCCTTGCAGAGTTCCTCCACCCTCACACAAAATCCCCTTGCAGAGTTCCTCTCTCCTCACACACAATCCCCTTGCAGAGTTCTTCTGTCCGCACAAACAATCCCCTTGCAGCGTTCATCTGTCCTCACAAACAATCCCCTTGCAGAGTTCTTCTGTCCTCACAAACAATCCGCTTGCAGCGTTCTTCTGTCCTCACATACAATCCCCTTGCAGAGTTCCTCTCTCCTCAAACTCAACCACCTGCAGAGTTCCTCTCTCCTCACTCACAATCCCCTTGCAGAATTCCTCCACCCTCACACACAATCCCCTTGCAGAGTTCCTCTCTCTTCACACACAATCCCCTTGCAGAGTTCCTCTCTCCTCACACACAATCCACTTGCAGAGTTCCTCTCTCCACCACACAATCCCCTTGCAGAGTTCTTCTGTCCTCTCAAACAATCCCCTTGCGGCATCCCTCTCTCCTCACAAACAATCCCCGTGCAGCGTTCCTCTCTCCTCACAAACAATCCCCTTGCAGTGTTCCTCTCTCCTCACAAACAATCCCCTTGCAGAGTTCTTCTGTCCTCCCAAACAATCCCCTTGCAGTGTTCCTCTCTCCTCACAAACAATCCCCTTGCAGAGTTCTTCTGTCCTCCCAAACAATCCCCTTGCAGCGTTCCTCTCTCCTCACAAACAATCCCCTTGCAGTGTTCCTCTCTCCTCACAAACAATCCCCTTGCAGAGTTCTTCTGGCCTCCCAAACAATCCCCTTGCGGCATTCCTCTCTCCTCACAAACAATCCCCTTGCAGTGTTCCTCTCTCCTCACAAACAATCCCCTTGCAGTGTTCCTCTGTCCTCACAAACAATCCCCTTGCAGAGTTCTTCTGCCCTCACACTCAATCCCCTTGCAGAGTTCCTCTCTCCTCACAAACAATCCCCTTGCAGTGTTCCTCTGTCCTCACAAACAATCCCCTTGCAGAGTTCTTCTGCCCTCACACTCAATCCCCTTGCAGAGTTCTTCTGTCCTCTCAAACAATCCCCTTGCGGCATCCCTCTCTCCTCACAAACAATCCTCATGCAGCGTTCCTCTCTCCTCACAAACAATCCCCTTGCAGTGTTCCTCTCTCCTCACAAACAATCCCCTTGCAGAGTTCCTCTCTCCTCACAAACAATCCCCTTGCAGTGTTCCTCTCTCCTCACAAACAATCCCCTTGCAGTGTTCCTCTCTCCTCACAAATAATCCCCTTGCAGCGTTCCTCTCTCCTCCAAACAATCCCCGTGCAGCGTTCCTCTCTCCTCACAAACAATCCCCTTGCAGTGTTCCTCTCTCCTCACAAACAATCCCCTTGCAGAGTTCCTCTCTCCTCACAAACAATCCCCTTGCAGTGTTCCTCTCTCCTCACAAACAATCCCCTTGCAGTGTTCCTCTCTCCTCACAAATAATCCCCTTGCAGCGTTCCTCTCTCCTCCACACAATCCCCTTGCAGTTTTCCTCTCTTCTCACAAACAATCCCCTTGCAGAGTTCCTCCACCCTCACACACAATCCCCTTGCAGAGTTCCTCTCTCCTCACACACAATCCCCTTGCAGAGTTCCTCCACCCTCACACAAAATCCCCTTGCAGAGTTCCTCTCTCCTCACACACAATCCCCTTGCAGAGTTCTTCTGTCCTCACAAACAATTCCCTTGCAGTGTTCCTCTCTCCTCACAAATAATCCCCTTGCAGCGTTCCTCTCTTCTCACAAACAATCCCCTTGCAGAGTTCTTCTGTCCTCACAAAAAATCCCCTTGCAGTGTTCCTCTGCCCTCACATACAATCCCCTTGCAGCGTTCCTCTCTCCTCACACACAATCCCCTTGCAGCGTTCCTCTCTCCTCACACACAATCCCCTTGCAGAGTTCCTCTCTCCTCACACACAATCCCCTTGAAGAGTTCCTCTGCCCTCACACACCATCCCCTTGCAGCGTTCCTCTCTCCTCACAAACAATCCCCTTGCAGAGTTCCTCTCTCCTCACAAACAATCCCCTTGCAGCGTTCCTGTCTCCTCACAAACAATCCCCTTGCAGCGTTCCTCTCTCCTCACATACAGTCCCCTTGCAGTGTTCCTCTCTCCTCACAAACAATCCCCTTGCAGAGTTCCTCCTCCCTCACACACAATCCCCTTGCAGAGTTCCTCTCTCCTCACAAACAATCCCCTAGCAGAGTTCCTCCTCCCTCACACACAATCCCCTTGCAGAGTTCCTCCTCCCTCACACACAATCCCCTTGCAGAGTTCCTCTCTCCTCACAGACAATCCCCTTGCAGAGTTCCTCTCTCCTCACACACAATCCCCTTGCACAGTTCCTCTGCCCACACACACAATCCCCTTGTAGCGTTCCTCTCTCCTCACAAACAAACCCCTTGCAGAGTTCTT
Source organism: Heterodontus francisci (assembly GCF_036365525.1). Classification (NCBI taxonomy): domain Eukaryota; kingdom Metazoa; phylum Chordata; class Chondrichthyes; order Heterodontiformes; family Heterodontidae; genus Heterodontus; species Heterodontus francisci. The sequence goes on from NC_090400.1 coordinate 18,994,070, forward strand.
CTGACCTCACACAGAATCGCCTTGCAGAGTTCTTCTGACCTCACACACAATCCCCTTGCAGAGTTCCTCTCTCCTCACACACAATACCCTTGCAGAGTTCCTCTCTCCTCACACACAATCCCCTTGCAGAGTTCCTCTCTCCTCACACACAATCCCCTTGCAGAGTTCCTCTGCCCTCACAAACAATCCCCTTGCAGAGTTCCTCCGCCCTCACACACCATCCCCTTGCAGTGTTCCTCTCTCCTCACAAACAATCCCCTTGCAGAGTTCCTCTGCCCACACACACAATCCCCTTGTAGCGTTCCTCTCTCCTCACAAACAATCCCCTTGCAGAGTTCTTCTGACCTCACACACAATCCCCTTGCAGAGTTCTTCTGACCTCAAACACAATCCCCTTGCAGAGTTCCTCTGCCCTCACACACATTCCCCTTGCAGAGTTCCTCTCTCCTCACACACAATCCCCTTGCAGAGTTCCTCCACCCTCACACACAATCCCCATGCAGAGTTCCTCCACCCTCACACACAATCCCCTTGCAGAGTTCCTCTCTCCTCACACACAATCCCCTTTCAGAGTTCCTCCACCCTCAAACACAATCCCCTTGCAGAGTTCCTCTCTCCTCACACACAATCCCCTTGCAGAGTTCCTCCACCCTCACACACAATCCCCTTGCAGAGTTCCTCTCTCCTCACACACAATCCCCTTGCAGAGTTCCTCCACCCTCACACAAAATCCCCTTGCAGAGTTCCTCTCTCCTCACACACAATCCCCTTGCAGAGTTCTTCTGTCCGCACAAACAATCCCCTTGCAGCGTTCATCTGTCCTCACAAAAAATCCCCTTGCAGAGTTCCTCTCTCCTCACACACAATCCCCTTGCAGAGTTCTTCTGTCCTCACAAACAATTCCCTTGCAGTGTTCCTCTCTCCTCACAAATAATCCCCTTGCAGCGTTCCTCTCTTCTCACAAACAATCCCCTTGCAGAGTTCTTCTGTCCTCACAAAAAATCCACTTGCAGTGTTCCTCTGCCCTCACATACAATCCCCTTGCAGCGTTCCTCTCTCCTCACACACAATCCCCTTGCAGCGTTCCTCTCTCCTCACACACAATCCCCTTGCAGAGTTCCTCTCTCCTCACACACAATCCCCTTGCAGAGTTCCTCTCTCCTCACACACAATCCCCTTGAAGAGTTCCTCTCCCCTCACACACAATCCCCTTGCAGAGTTCCTCCCTCCTCACAAACAATCGCCTTGCAGAGTTCCTCTTCCCTACACACACATTCCCCTTGCAGAGTTCCTCTCTCCTCACAGACAATCCCCTTGCAGAGTTCCTCTCTCCTCACACACAATCCCCTTGCAGAGTTCCTCTGCCCTCACACACATTCCCCTTGCAGCGTTCCTCTCTCCTCACACACATTCCCCTTGCAGCGTTCCTCTCTCCTCACACACAATCCCCTTGCAGAGTTCCTCTCTCCTCACAAACAATCGCCTTGCAGAGTTCCTCTGCCCTCACACACAATCCCCTTGCAGAGTTCCTCTGCCCTCACACACAATCCCCTTGTAGAGTTCCACTCCCCTCACAAACAATCCCCTTGCAGAGTTCCTCCTCCCTCACACACAATCCCCTTGCAGAGTTCCACCTCCCTCACACACAATCCCCTTGCAGAGTTCCTCCTCCCTCACACACAATCCCCTTGCAGAGTTCATCCTCCCTCACACACATTCCCCTTGCAGAGTTCCTCCTCCCTCACACACAATCCCCTGAAGTTTTCCTCCTCCCTCACACACAATCCCCTTGCAGAGTTCCTCCTCCCTCACACACAATCCCCTTGCAGAGTTCCTCCACCCTCACACACAATCCCCTTGCAGAGTTCCTCTCTATTCACACACAATCCCCTTGCAGAGTTCCTCCACCCTCACACAAAATCCCCTTGCAGAGTTCCTCTCTCCTCACACACAATCCCCTTGCAGAGTTCTTCTGTCCGCACAAACAATCCCCTTGCAGCGTTCTTCTGTCCTCACAAACAATCCCCTTGCAGTGTTCCTCTCTCCTCACAAATAATCCCCTTGCAGCGTTCCTCTCTCCTCCACACAATCCCCTTGCAGTGTTCCTATCTTCTCACAAACAATCCCCTTGCAGATGTCCTCCACCCTCACACACAATCCCCTTGCTGAGTTCCTCTCTCCTCACACACAATCCCCTTGCAGAGTTCCTCCACCCTCACACAAAATCCCCTTGCAGAGTTCCTCTCTCCTCACACACAATCCCCTTGCAGAGTTCTTCTGTCCTCACAAACAATTCCCTTGCAGTGTTCCTCTCTCCTCACAAATAATCCCCTTGCAGCGTTCCTCTCTTCTCACAAACAATCCCCTTGCAGAGTTCTTCTGTCCTCACAAAAAATCCCCTTGCAGTGTTCCTCTGCCCTCACATACAATCCCCTTGCAGCGTTCCTCTCTCCTCACACACAATCCCCTTGCAGCGTTCCTCTCTCCTCACACACAATCCCCTTGCAGAGTTCCTCTGCCCTCACACACAATCCCCTTGCAGAGTTCCTCTCTCCTCACACACAATCCCCTTGCAGAGTTCCTCTCTCCTCACACACAATCCCCTTGCAGAGTTCCTCTGCCCTCACAAACAATCCCCTTGCAGAGTTCCTCCGCCCTCACACACCATCCCCTTGCAGTGTTCCTCTCTCCTCTCAAACAATCCCCTTGCAGAGTTCCTCTGCCCACACACACAATCCCCTTGTAGCGTTCCTCTCTCCTCACAAACAATCCCCTTGCAGAGTTCTTCTGACCTCACACACAATCGCCTTGCAGAGTTCTTCTGACCTCAAACACAATCCCCTTGCAGAGTTCCTCTGCCCTCACACACATTCCCCTTGCAGAGTTCCTCTCTCCTCACACACAATCCCCTTGCAGAGTTCCTCCACCCTCACACACAATCCCCATGCAGAGTTCCTCCACCCTCACACACAATCCCCTTGCAGAGTTCCTCTCTCCTCACACACAATCCCCTTTCAGAGTTCCTCCACCCTCAAACACAATCCCCTTGCAGAGTTCCTCTCTCCTCACACACAATCCCCTTGCAGAGTTCCTCCACCCTCACACACAATCCCCTTGCAGAGTTCCTCTCTCCTCACACACAATCCCCTTGCAGAGTTCCTCCACCCTCACACAAAATCCCCTTGCAGAGTTCCTCTCTCCTCACACACAATCCCCTTGCAGAGTTCTTCTGTCCGCACAAACAATCCCCTTGCAGCGTTCATCTGTCCTCACAAACAATCCCCTTGCAGAGTTCTTCCGTCCTCACAAACAATCCGCTTGCAGCGTTCTTCTGTCCTCACATACAATCCCCTTGCAGAGTTCCTCTCTCCTCAAACTCAACCAGCTGCAGAGTTCCTCGGCCCTCACTCACAATCCCCTTGCAGAATTCCTCCACCCTCACACACAATCCCCTTGCAGAGTTCCTCTCTCTTCACACACAATCCCCTTGCAGAGTTCCTCTCTCCTCACACACAATCCACTTGCAGAGTTCCTCTCTCCACCACACAATCCCCTTGCAGAGTTCTTCTGTCCTCTCAAACAATCCCCTTGCGGCATCCCTCTCTCCTCACAAACAATCCCCGTGCAGCGTTCCTCTCTCCTCACAAACAATCCCCTTGCAGTGTTCCTCTCTCCTCACAAACAATCCCCTTGCAGAGTTCTTCTGTCCTCCCAAACAATCCCCTTGCAGTGTTCCTCTCTCCTCACAAACAATCCCCTTGCAGAGTTCTTCTGTCCTCCCAAACAATCCCCTTGCAGCGTTCCTCTCTCCTCACAAACAATCCCCTTGCAGTGTTCCTCTCTCCTCACAAACAATCCCCTTGCAGAGTTCTTCCGTCCTCCCAAACAATCCCCTTGCGGCATTCCTCTCTCCTCACAAACAATCCCCTTGCAGTGTTCCTCTCTCCTCACAAACAATCCCCTTGCAGTGTTCCTCTGTCCTCACACACAATCCCCTTGCAGAGTTCTTCTGCCCTCACACTCAATCCCCTTGCAGAGTTCCTCTCTCCTCACAAACAATCCCCTTGCAGTGTTCCTCTGTCCTCACAAACAATCCCCTTGCAGAGTTCTTCTGCCCTCACACTCAATCGCCTTGCAGAGTTCTTCTGTCCTCTCAAACAATCCCCTTGCGGCATCCCTCTCTCCTCACAAACAATCCCCATGCAGCGTTCCTCTCTCCTCACAAACAATCCCCTTGCAGTGTTCCTCTCTCCTCACAAACAATCCCCTTGCAGAGTTCCTCTCTCCTCACAAACAATCCCCTTGCAGTGTTCCTCTCTCCTCACAAACAATCCGCTTGCAGTGTTCCTCTCTCCTCACAAATAATCCCCTTGCAGCGTTCCTCTCTCCTCCACACAATCCCCGTGCAGCGTTCCTCTCTCCTCACAAACAATCCCCTTGCAGTGTTCCTCTCTCCTCACAAACAATCCCCTTGCAGAGTTCCTCTCTCCTCACAAACAATCCCCTTGCAGTGTTCCTCTCTCCTCACAAACAATCCCCTTGCAGTGTTCCTCTCTCCTCACAAATAATCCCCTTGCAGCGTTCCTCTCTCCTCCACACAATCCCCTTGCAGTGTTCCTCTCTTCTCACAAACAATCCCCTTGCAGAGTTCCTCCACCCTCACACACAATCCCCTTGCAGAGTTCCTCTCTCCTCACACACAATCCCCTTGCAGAGTTCCTCCACCCTCACACAAAATCCCCTTGCAGAGTTCCTCTCTCCTCACACACAATCCCCTTGCAGAGTTCTTCTGTCCTCACAAACAATTCCCTTGCAGTGTTCCTCTCTCCTCACAAATAATCCCCTTGCAGCGTTCCTCTCTTCTCACAAACAATCCCCTTGCAGAGTTCTTCTGTCCTCACAAAAAATCCCCTTGCAGTGTTCCTCTGCCCTCACATACAATCCCCTTGAAGAGTTCCTCTGCCCTCACACACCATCCCCTTGCAGCGTTCCTCTCTCCTCACAAACAATCCCCTTGCAGAGTTCCTCTCTCCTCACAAACAATCCCCTTGCAGCGTTCCTGTCTCCTCACAAACAATCCCCTTGCAGCGTTCCTCTCTCCTCACATACAGTCCCCTTGCAGTGTTCCTCTCTCCTCACAAACAATCCCCTTGCAGAGTTCCTCCTCCCTCACACACAATCCCCTTGCAGAGTTCCTCTCTCCTCACAAACAATCCCCTAGCAGAGTTCCTCCTCCCTCACACACAATCCCCTTGCAGAGTTCCTCCTCCCTCACACACAATCCCCTTGCAGAGTTCCTCTCTCCTCACAGACAATCCCCTTGCAGAGTTCCTCTCTCCTCACACACAATCCCCTTGCACAGTTCCTCTGCCCACACACACAATCCCCTTGTAGCGTTCCTCTCTCCTCACAAACAATCCCCTTGCAGAGTTCTTCTGACCTCACACACAATCGCCTTGCAGAGTTCTTCTGACCTCACACACAATCCCCTTGCAGAGTTCCTCTCTCCTCACACACAATCCCCTTGCAGAGTTCCTCTGCCCTCACACACAATACCCTTGCAGAGTTCCTCTCTCCTCACACACAATCCCCTTGCAGAGTTCCTCTCTCCTCACACACAATCCCCTTGCAGAGTTCCTCTGCCCTCACAAACAATACCCTTGCAGAGTTCCTCCGCCCTCACACACCATCCCCTTGCAGTGTTCCTCTCTCCTCACAAACAATCCCCCTGCAGAGTTCCTCTGCCCACACACACAATCCCCTTGTAGCGTTCCTCTCTCCTCACAAACAATCCCCTTGCAGAGTTCTTCTGACCTCACACACATTCCCCTTGCAGAGTTCCTCTCTCCTCACACACAATCCCCTTGCAGAGTTCCTCCACCCTCACACACAATCCCCATGCAGAGTTCCTCCACCCTCACACACAATCCCCTTGCAGAGTTCCTCTCTCCTCACACACAATCCCCTTTCAGAGTTCCTCCACCCTCAAACACAATCCCCTTGCAGAGTTCCTCTCTCCTCACACACAATCCCCTTGCAGAGTTGCTCCACCCTCACACACAATCCCCTTGCAGAGTTCCTCTCTCCTCACACACAATCCCCTTGCAGAGTTCCTCCACCCTCACACAAAATCCCGTTGCAGAGTTCCTCTCTCCTCACACACAATCCCCTTGCAGAGTTCTTCTGTCCGCACAAACAATCCCCTTGCAGCGTTCATCTGTCCTCACAAAAAATCCCCTTGCAGAGTTCCTCTCTCCTCACACACAATCCCCTTGCAGAGTTCTTCTGTCCTCACAAACAATTCCCTTGCAGTGTTCCTCTCTCCTCACAAATAATCCCCTTGCAGCGTTCCTCTCTTCTCACAAACAATCCCCTTGCAGAGTTCTTCTGTCCTCACAAAAAATCCCCTTGCAGTGTTCCTCTGCCCTCACATACAATCCCCTTGCAGCGTTCCTCTCTCCTCACACACAATCCCCTTGCAGCGTTCCTCTCTCCTCACACACAATCCCCTTGCAGAGTTCCTCTCTCCTCACACACAATCCCCTTGCAGAGTTCCTCTCTCCTCACACACAATCCCCTTGAAGAGTTCCTCTCCCCTCACACACAATCCCCTTGCAGAGTTCCTCCCTCCTCACAAACAATCGCCTTGCAGAGTTCCTCTTCCCTACACACACATTCCCCTTGCAGAGTTCCTCTCTCCTCACAGACAATCCCCTTGCAGAGTTCCTCTCTCCTCACACACAATCCCCTTGCAGAGTTCCTCTGCCCTCACACACATTCCCCTTGCAGCGTTCCTCTCTCCTCACACACAATCCCCTTGCAGAGTTCCTCTCTCCTCACACACAATCCCCTTGCACAGTTCCTCCGCCCTCACACACAATCCCCTTGCAGAGTTCCTCTGCCCTCACACACATTCCCCTTGCAGAGTTCATCTCTCCTCACACACAATCCCCTTGCAGTTCCTTTCTCCTCACACGCCTTCCCCTTGCAGAGTTCCTCTGCCCTCACACACATTCCCCTTGCAGAGTTCCTCTCCCCTCACAAACAATCCCCTTGCAGAGTTCCTCTCTCCTCACAAACAATCGCCTTGCAGAGTTCCTCCTCCCTCACACACAATCCCCTGAAGTGTTCCTCCTCCCTCACACACAATCCCCTTGCAGAGTTCCTCCTCCCTCACACACAATCCCCTTGCAGAGTTCCTCCACCCTCACACACAATCCCCTTGCAGAGTTCCTCTCTCCTCACACACAATCCCCTTGCAGAGTTCCTCCACCCTCACACAAAATCCCCTTGCAGAGTTCCTCTCTCCTCACACACAATCCCCTTGCAGAGTTCTTCTGTCCTCACAAACAATCCCCTTGCAGAGTTCTTCTGTCCTCACAAAAAATCCCCTTGCAGTGTTCCTCTGCCCTCACACACAATCCCCTTGCAGCGTTCCTCTCTCCTCACACACAATCCCCTTGCAGCGTTCCTCTCTCCTCACACACAATCCCCTTGCAGAGTTCCTCTCTCCTCACACACAATCCCCTTGAAGAGTTCCTCTGCCCTCACACACCATCCCCTTGCAGCGTTCCTGTCTCCTCACAAACAATCCCCTTGCAGCGTTCCTCTCTCCTCACATACAGTCCCCTTGCAGTGTTCCTCTCTCCTCACAAACAATCCCCTTGCAGAGTTCCTCCTCCCTCACACACAATCCCCTTGCAGAGTTCCTCTCTCCTCACAAACAATCCCCTAGCAGAGTTCCTCCTCCCTCACACACAATCCCCTTGCAGAGTTCCTCCTCCCTCACACACAATCCCCTTGCAGAGTTCCTCTCTCCTCACAGACAATCCCCTTGCAGAGTTCCTCTCTCCTCACAGACAATCCCCTTGCAGAGTTCCTCCACCCTCACACACAATCCCCTTGCAGAGTTCCTCTCTCCTCACACACAATCCCCTTGCAGAGTTCCTCCACCCTCACACAAAATCCCCTTGCAGAGTTCCTCTCTCCTCACACACAATCCCCTTGCAGAGTTCTTCTGTCCGCACAAACAATCCCCTTGCAGCGTTCTTCTGTCCTCACAAACAATCCCCTTGCAGTGTTCCTCTCTCCTCACAAATAATCCCCTTGCAGCTTTCCTCTCTCCTCCACACAATCCCCTTGCAGTGTTCCTCTCTTCTCACAAACAATCCCCTTGCAGAGTTCCTCCACCCTCAAACACAATCCCCTTGCAGAGTTCCTCTCTCCTCACACACAATCCCCTTGCAGAGTTCCTCCACCCTCACACAAAATCCCCTTGCAGAGTTCCTCTCTCCTCACACACAATCCCCTTGCAGAGTTCTTCTGTCCTCACAAACAATTCCCTTGCAGTGTTCCTCTCTCCTCACAAATAATCCCCTTGCAGCGTTCCTCTCTTCTCACAAACAATCCCCTTGCAGAGTTCTTCTGTCCTCACAAAAAATCCCCTTGCAGTGTTCCTCTGCCCTCACATACAATCCCCTTGCAGCGTTCCTCTCTCCTCACACACAATCCCCTTGCAGCGTTCCTCTCTCCTCACACACAATCCCCTTGCAGAGTTCCTCTCTCCTCACACACAATCCCCTTGAAGAGTTCCTCTGCCCTCACACACCATCCCCTTGCAGCGTTCCTGTCTCCTCACTAACAATCCCCTTGCAGCGTTCCTCTCTCCTCACATACAGTCCCCTTGCAGTGTTCCTCTCTCCTCACAAACAATCCCCTTGCAGAGTTCCTCCTCCCTCACACACAATCCCCTTGCAGAGTTCCTCTCTCCTCACAAACAATCCCCTAGCAGAGTTCCTCCTCCCTCACACACAATCCCCTTGCAGAGTTCCTCCTCCCTCACACACAATCCGCTTGCAGAGTTCCTCTCTCCTCACAGACAATCCCCTTGCAGAGTTCCTCTCTCCTCACACACAATCCCCTTGCACAGTTCCTCTGGCCACACACACAATCCCCTTGTAGCGTTCCTCTCTCCTCACAAACAATCCCCTTGCAGAGTTCTTCTGACCTCACACACAATCGCCTTGCAGAGTTCTTCTGACCTCACACACAATCCCCTTGCAGAGTTCCTCTCTCCTCACACACAATCCCCTTGCAGAGTTCCTCTGCCCTCACACACAATACCCTTGCAGAGTTCCTCTCTCCTCACACACAATCCCCTTGCAGAGTTCCTCTCTCCTCACACACAATCCCCTTGCAGAGTTCCTCTGCCCTCACAAACAATCCCCTTGCAGAGTTCCTCCGCCCTCACACACCATCCCCTTGCAGTATTCCTCTCTCCTCACAAACAATCCCCTTGCAGAGTTCCTCTGCCCACACACACAATCCCCTTGTAGCGTTCCTCTCACCTCACAAACAATCCCCTTGCAGAGTTCTTCTGACCTCACACACAATCGCCTTGCAGAGTTCTTCTGACCTCAAACACAATCCCCTTGCAGAGTTCCTCTGCCCTCACACACATTCCCCTTGCAGAGTTCCTCTCTCCTCACACACAATCCCCTTGCAGAGTTCCTCCACCCTCACACACAATGCCCATGCAGAGTTCCTCCACCCTCACACACAATCCCCTTGCAGAGTTCCTCTCTCCTCACACACAATCCCCTTTCAGATTTCCTCCACCCTCAAACACAATCCCCTTGCAGAGTTCCTCTCTCCTCACACACAATCCCCTTGCAGTGTTCCTCCACCCTCACACACAATCCCCTTGCAGAGTTCCTCTCTCCTCACACACAATCCCCTTTCAGATTTCCTCCACCCTCACACACAATCCCCTTGCAGAGTTCCTCTCTCCTCACACACAATCCCCTTGCAGAGTTCTTCTGTCCTCACAAACAATTCCCTTGCAGTGTTCCTCTCTCCTCACAAATAATCCCCTTGCAGCGTTCCTCTCTTCTCACAAACAATCCCCTTGCAGAGTTCTTCTGTCCTCACAAAAAATCCCCTTGCAGTGTTCCTCTGCCCTCACATACAATCCCCTTGCAGCGTTCCTCTCTCCTCACACACAATCCCCTTGCAGCGTTCCTCTCTCCTCACACACAATCCCCTTGCAGAGTTCCTCTCTCCTCACACACAATCCCCTTGCAGAGTTCCTCTCTCCTCACACACAATCCCCTTGAAGAGTTCCTCTCCCCTCACACACAATCCCCTTGCAGAGTTCCTCCCTCCTCACAAACAATCGCCTTGCAGAGTTCCTCTTCCCTACACACACATTCCCCTTGCAGAGTTCCTCTCTCCTCACAGACAATCCCCTTGCAGAGTTCCTCTCTCCTCACACACAATCCCCTTGCAGAGTTCCTCTGCCCTCACACACATTCTCATTGCAGCGTTCCTCTCTCCTCACACACAATCCCCTTGCAGAGTTCCTCTCTCCTCACACACAATCCCCTTGCACAGTTCCTCCGCCCTCACACACAATCCCCTTGCAGAGTTCATCTCTCCTCACACACAATCCCCTTGCAGTTCCTTTCTCCTCACACGCCTTCCCCTTGCAGAGTTCCTCTGCCCTCACACACATTCCCCTTGCAGAGTTCCTCTCCCCTCACAAACATTCCCCTTGCAGAGTTCCTCTCTCCTCACAAACTATCGCCTTGCAGAGTTCCTCCTCCCTCACACACAATCCCCTGAAGTGTTCCTCCTCCCTCACACACAATCCCCTTGCAGAGTTCCTCCTCCCTCACACACAATCCCCTTGCAGAGTTCCTCCACCCTCACACACAATCCCCTTGCAGAGTTCCTCTCTCCTCACACACAATCACCTTGCAGAGTTCCTCCACCCTCACACACAATCCCCTTGCAGAGTTCCTCTCTCCTCACACACAATCCCCTTGCAGAGTTCCTCTCTCCTCACAAACAATCGCCTTGCAGAGTTCCTCTGCCCTCACACACAATCCCCTTGCAGAGTTCCTCTGCCCTCACACACAATCCCCTTGTAGAGTTCCACTCCCCTCACAAACAATCCCCTTGCAGAGTTCCTCCTCCCTCACACACAATCCCCTTGCAGAGTTCCCCCTCCCTCACACACAATCCCCTTGCAGAGTTCCTCCTCCCTCACACACAATCCCCTTGCAGAGTTCATCCTCCCTCACACACATTTCCCTTGCAGAGTTCCTCCTCCCTCACACACAATCCCCTGAAGTGTTCCTCCTCCCTCACACACAATCCCCTTGCAGAGTTCCTCCTCCCTCACACACAATCCCCTTGCAGAGTTCCTCCACCCTCACACACAATCCCCTTGCAGAGTTCCTCTCTCCTCACACACAATCCCCTTGCAGAGTTCCTCTCTCCTCACACACAATCCCCTTGCAGAGTTCCTCTGCCCTCACACACATTCCCCTTGCAGCGTTCCTCTCTCCTCACACACAATCCCCTTGCAGAGTTCCTCTCTCCTCACACACAATCCCCTTGCACAGTTCCTCCGCCCTCACACACAATCCCCTTGCAGAGTTCCTCTGCCCTCACACACATTCCCCTTGCAGAGTTCATCTCTCCTCACACACAATCCCCTTGCAGTTCCTTTCTCCTCACACGCCTTCCCCTTGCAGAGTTCCTCTGCCCTCACACACATTCCCCTTGCAGAGTTCCTCTCCCCTCACAAACAATCCCCTTGCAGAGTTCCTCTCTCCTCACAAACAATCGCCTTGCAGAGTTCCTCCTCCCTCACACACAATCCCCTGAAGTGTTCCTCCTCCCTCACACACAATCCCCTTGCAGAGTTCCTCCTCCCTCACACACAATCCCCTTGCAGAGTTCCTCCACCCTCACACACAATCCCCTTGCAGAGTTCCTCTCTCCTCACACACAATCCCCTTGCAGAGTTCCTCCACCCTCACACAAAATCCCCTTGCAGAGTTCCTCTCTCCTCACACACAATCCCCTTGCAGAGTTCTTCTGTCCTCACAAACAATCCCCTTGCAGAGTTCTTCTGTCCTCACAAAAAATCCCCTTGCAGTGTTCCTCTGCCCTCACACACAATCCCCTTGCAGCGTTCCTCTCTCCTCACACACAATCCCCTTGCAGCGTTCCTCTCTCCTCACACACAATCCCCTTGCAGAGTTCCTCTCTCCTCACACACAATCCCCTTGAAGAGTTCCTCTGCCCTCACACACCATCCCCTTGCAGCGTTCCTGTCTCCTCACAAACAATCCCCTTGCAGCGTTCCTCTCTCCTCACATACAGTCCCCTTGCAGTGTTCCTCTCTCCTCACAAACAATCCCCTTGCAGAGTTCCTCCTCCCTCACACACAATCCCCTTGCAGAGTTCCTCTCTCCTCACAAACAATCCCCTAGCAGAGTTCCTCCTCCCTCACACACAATCCCCTTGCAGAGTTCCTCCTCCCTCACACACAATCCCCTTGCAGAGTTCCTCTCTCCTCACAGACAATCCCCTTGCAGAGTTCCTCTCTCCTCACAGACAATCCCCTTGCAGAGTTCCTCCACCCTCACACACAATCCCCTTGCAGAGTTCCTCTCTCCTCACACACAATCCCCTTGCAGAGTTCCTCCACCCTCACACAAAATCCCCTTGCAGAGTTCCTCTCTCCTCACACACAATCCCCTTGCAGAGTTCTTCTGTCCGCACAAACAATCCCCTTGCAGCGTTCTTCTGTCCTCACAAACAATCCCCTTGCAGTGTTCCTCTCTCCTCACAAATAATCCCCTTGCAGCTTTCCTCTCTCCTCCACACAATCCCCTTGCAGTGTTCCTCTCTTCTCACAAACAATCCCCTTGCAGAGTTCCTCCACCCTCAAACACAATCCCCTTGCAGAGTTCCTCTCTCCTCACACACAATCCCCTTGCAGAGTTCCTCCACCCTCACACAAAATCCCCTTGCAGAGTTCCTCTCTCCTCACACACAATCCCCTTGCAGAGTTCTTCTGTCCTCACAAACAATTGCCTTGCAGTGTTCCTCTCTCCTCACAAATAATCCCCTTGCAGCGTTCCTCTCTTCTCACAAACAATCCCCTTGCAGAGTTCTTCTGTCCTCACAAAAAATCCCCTTGCAGTGTTCCTCTGCCCTCACATACAATCCCCTTGCAGCGTTCCTCTCTCCTCACACACAATCCCCTTGCAGCATTCCTCTCTCCTCACACACAATCCCCTTGCAGAGTTCCTCTCTCCTCACACACAATCCCCTTGAAGAGTTCCTCTGCCCTCACACACCATCCCCTTGCAGCGTTCCTGTCTCCTCACTAACAATCCCCTTGCAGCGTTCCTCTCTCCTCACATACAGTCCCCTTGCAGTGTTCCTCTCTCCTCACAAACAATCCCCTTGCAGAGTTCCTCCTCCCTCACACACAATCCCCTTGCAGAGTTCCTCTCTCCTCACAAACAATCCCCTAGCAGAGTTCCTCCTCCCTCACACACAATCCCCTTGCAGAGTTCCTCCTCCCTCACACACAATCCGCTTGCAGAGTTCCTCTCTCCTCACAGACAATCCCCTTGCAGAGTTCCTCTCTCCTCACACACAATCCCCTTGCACAGTTCCTCTGCCCACACACACAATCCCCTTGTAGCGTTCCTCTCTCCTCACAAACAATCCCCTTGCAGAGTTCTTCTGACCTCACACACAATCGCCTTGCAGAGTTCTTCTGACCTCACACACAATCCCCTTGCAGAGTTCCTCTCTCCTCACACACAATCCCCTTGCAGAGTTCCTCTGCCCTCACACACAATACCCTTGCAGAGTTCCTCTCTCCTCACACACAATCCCCTTGCAGAGTTCCTCTCTCCTCACACACAATCCCCTTGCAGAGTTCCTCTGCCCTCACAAACCATCCCCTTGCAGAGTTCCACCGCCCTCACACACCATCCCCTTGCAGTGTTCCTCTCTCCTCACAAACAATCCCCTTGCAGAGTTCCTCTGCCCACACACACAATCCCCTTGTAGCGTTCCTCTCACCTCACAAACAATCCCCTTGCAGAGTTCTTCTGACCTCACACACAATCGCCTTGCAGAGTTCTTCTGACCTCAAACACAATCCCCTTGCAGAGTTCCTCTGCCCTCACACACATTCCCCTTGCAGAGTTCCTCTCTCCTCACACACAATCCCCTTGCAGAGTTCCTCCACCCTCACACACAATCCCCATGCAGAGTTCCTCCACCCTCACACACAATCCCCTTGCAGAGTTCCTCTCTCCTCACACACAATCCCCTTTCAGATTTCCTCCACCCTCAAACACAATCCCCTTGCAGAGTTCCTCTCTCCTCACACACAATCCCCTTGCAGAGTTCCTCCACCCTCACACACAATCCCCTTGCAGAGTTCCTCTCTCCTCACACACAATCCCCTTTCAGATTTCCTCCACCCTCACACACAATCCCCTTGCAGAGTTCCTCTCTCCTCACACACAATCCCCTTGCAGAGTTCTTCTGTCCTCACAAACAATTCCCTTGCAGTGTTCCTCTCTCCTCACAAATAATCCCCTTGCAGCGTTCCTCTCTTCTCACAAACAATCCCCTTGCAGAGTTCTTCTGTCCTCACAAAAAATCCCCTTGCAGTGTTCCTCTGCCCTCACATACAATCCCCTTGCAGCGTTCCTCTCTCCTCACACACAATCCCCTTGCAGCGTTCCTCTCTCCTCACACACAATCCCCTTGCAGAGTTCCTCTCTCCTCACACACAATCCCCTTGCAGAGTTCCTCTCTCCTCACACACAATCCCCTTGAAGAGTTCCTCTCCCCTCACACACAATCCCCTTGCAGAGTTCCTCCCTCCTCACAAACAATCGCCTTGCAGAGTTCCTCTTCCCTACACACACATTCCCCTTGCAGAGTTCCTCTCTCCTCACAGACAATCCCCTTGCAGAGTTCCTCTCTCCTCACACACAATCCCCTTGCAGAGTTCCTCTGCCCTCACACACATTCTCATTGCAGCGTTCCTCTCTCCTCACACACAATCCCCTTGCAGAGTTCCTCTCTCCTCACACACAATCCCCTTGCACAGTTCCTCCGCCCTCACACACAATCCCCTTGCAGAGTTCCTCTGCCCTCACACACATTCCCCTTGCAGAGTTCATCTCTCCTCACACACAATCCCCTTGCAGTTCCTTTCTCCTCACACGCCTTCCCCTTGCAGAGTTCCTCTGCCCTCACACACATTCCCCTTGCAGAGTTCCTCTCCCCTCACAAACATTCCCCTTGCAGAGTTCCTCTCTCCTCACAAACTATCGCCTTGCAGAGTTCCTCCTCCCTCACACACAATCCCCTGAAGTGTTCCTCCTCCCTCACACACAATCCCCTTGCAGAGTTCCTCCTCCCTCACACACAATCCCCTTGCAGAGTTCCTCCACCCTCACACACAATCCCCTTGCAGAGTTCCTCTCTCCTCACACACAATCCCCTTGCAGAGTTCCTCCACCCTCACACACAATCCCCTTGCAGAGTTCCTCTCTCCTCACACACAATCCCCTTGCAGAGTTCCTCTCTCCTCACAAACAATCGCCTTGCAGAGTTCCTCTGCCCTCACACACAATCCCCTTGCACAGTTCCTCCGCCCTCACACACAATCCCCTTGCAGAGTTCCTCTGCCCTCACACACATTCCCCTTGCAGAGTTCATCTCTCCTCACACACAATCCCCTTGCAGTTCCTTTCTCCTCACACGCCTTCCCCTTGCAGAGTTCCTCTGCCCTCACACACATTCCCCTTGCAGAGTTCCTCTCCCCTCACAAACATTCCCCTTGCAGAGTTCCTCTCTCCTCACAAACTATCGCCTTGCAGAGTTCCTCCTCCCTCACACACAATCCCCTGAAGTGTTCCTCCTCCCTCACACACAATCCCCTTGCAGAGTTCCTCCTCCCTCACACACAATCCCCTTGCAGAGTTCCTCCACCCTCACACACAATCCCCTTGCAGAGTTCCTCTCTCCTCACACACAATCCCCTTGCAGAGTTCCTCCACCCTCACACACAATCCCCTTGCAGAGTTCCTCTCTCCTCACACACAATCCCCTTGCAGAGTTCCTCTCTCCTCACAAACAATCGCCTTGCAGAGTTCCTCTGCCCTCACACACAATCCCCTTGCAGAGTTCCTCTGCCCTCACACACAATCCCCTTGTAGAGTTCCACTCCCCTCACAAACAATCCCCTTGCAGAGTTCCTCCTCCCTCACACACAATCCCCTTGCAGAGTTCCCCCTCCCTCACACACAATCCCCTTGCAGAGTTCCTCCTCCCTCACACACAATCCCCTTGCAGAGTTCATCCTCCCTCACACACATTTCCCTTGCAGAGTTCCTCCTCCCTCACACACAATCCCCTGAAGTGTTCCTCCTCCCTCACACACAATCCCCTTGCAGAGTTCCTCCTCCCTCACACACAATCCCCTTGCAGAGTTCTTCCACCCTCACACACAATCCCCTTGCAGAGTTCCTCTCTCCTCACACACAATCCCCTTGCAGAGTTCCTCCACCCTCACACAAAATCCCCTTGCAGAGTTCCTCTCTCCTCACACACAATCCCCTTGCAGAGTTCTTCTGTCCGCACAAACAATCCCCTTGCAGCGTTCTTCTGTCCTCACAAACAATCACCTTGCAGAGTTCTTCTGTCCTCACAAACAATCCCCTTGCAGCGTTCTTCTGTCCTCACATACAATTCCCTTGCAGAGTTCCTCTCTCCTCAAACTCAACCACTTGCAGAGTTCCTCGGCCCTCACTCACAATCCCCTTGCAGAATTCCTCCACCCTCACACACAATCCCCTTGCAGAGTTCCTCTCCCTACACACACTCTCCCCTTGCAGAGTTCCTCTCTCCTCACACACAATCCACTTGCGGAGTTCCTCTCTCCACCACACAATCCCCTTGCAGAGTTCTTCTGTCCTCTCAAACAATCCCCTTGTGGCATTCCTCTCTCCTCACAAACAATCCCCGTGCAGCGTTCCTCTCTCCTCACAAACAATCCCCTTGCAGTGTTCCTCTCTCCTCACAAACAATCCCCTTGCAGAGTTCTTCTGTCCTCTCAAACAATCCCCTTGCGGCATTCCTCTCTCCTCACAAACAATCCCCATGCAGTGTTCCTCTCTCCTCACACACAATCCCCTTGCAGTGTTCCTCTCTCCTCACAAACAATCCCCTTGCAGAGTTCTTCTGTCCTCCCAAACAATCCCCTTGCGGCATTCCTCTCTCCTCACAAACAATCCCCTTGCAGTGTTCCTCTCTCCTCACACACAATCCCCTTGCAGTGTTCCTCTCTCCTCACAAACAATCCCCTTGCAGAGTTCTTCTGACCTCAAACACAATCCCCTTGCAGAGTTCCTCTGCCCTCACACACATTCCCCTTGCAGAGTTCCTCTCTCCTCACACACAATCCCCTTGCAGAGTTCCTCCACCCTCACACACAATCCCCTTGCAGAGTTCCTCCACCCTCACACACAATCCCCTTGCAGAGTTCCTCTCTCCTCACACACAATCCCCTTTCAGAGTTCCTCCACCCTCACACACAATCCCCTTGCAGAGTTCCTCTCTCCTCACACAGAATCCCCTTGCAGAGTTCCTCCACCCTCACACACAATCCCCTTGCAGAGTTCCTCTCTCCTCACACACAATCCCCTTGCAGAGTTCCTCCACCCTCACACAAAATCCCCTTGCAGAGTTCCTCTCTCCTCACACACAATCCCCTTGCAGAGTTCTTCTGTCCACACAAACAATCCCCTTGCAACGTTCTTCTGTCCTCACAAACAATCCCCTTGCAGAATTCCTCCACCCTCACACACAATCCCCTTGCAGAGTTCCTCTCTCTTCACACACAATCCCCTTGCAGAGTTCCTCTCTCCTCACACACAATCCACTTGCAGAGTTCCTCTCTCCACCACACAATCCCCTTGCAGAGTTCTTCTGTCCTCTCAAACAATCCCCTTGCGGCATTCCTCTCTCCTCACAAACAATCCCCGTGCAGCGTTCCTCTCTCCTCACAAACAATCCCCTTGCAGAGTTCTTCTGCCCTCACACTCAATCCCCTTGCAGAGTTCCTCTCTCCTCACAAACAATCTCCTTGCAGTGTTCCTCTCTCCTCACAAATAATCCCCTTGCAGCGTTCCTCTCTCCTCCACACAATCCCCTTGCAGAGTTCTTCTGTCCTCACAAACAATCTCTTGCAGTGTTCCTCTCTCCTCACAAATAATCCCCTTGCAGAGTTCCTCTGCCCTCACACACCATCCCCTTGAAGAGTTCCTCTGCCCTCACACACAATCCCCTTGCAGCGTTCCTCTCTCCTCACAAACAATCCTCTTGCAGCGTTCCTCTCTTCTCACAAACAATCCCCTTGCAGAGTTCTTCTGTCCTCACAAAAAATCCCCTTGCAGTGTTCCTCTGCCCTCACATACAATCCCCTTGCAGCGTTCCTCTCTCCTCACACACAATCCCCTTGCAGCGTTCCTCTCTCCTCACACACAATCCCCTTGCAGAGTTCCTCTCTCCTCACACACAATCCCCTTGCAGAGTTCCTCTCTCCTCACACACAATCCCCTTGAAGAGTTCCTCTCCCCTCACACTCAATCCCCTTGCAGAGTTCCTCCCTCCTCACAAACAATCGCCTTGCAGAGTTCCTCTTCCCTACACACACATTCCCCTTGCAGAGTTCCACTGCCCTCACACACAATCCCCTTGCAGAGTTCCTCTCCCCTCACAAACAATCCCCTTGCAGAGTTCATCTCCCCTCACAAACAATCGCCTTGCAGAGTTCCTCTGCCCTCACCCACATTCCCCTTGCAGCGTTCCTCTCTCCTCACACGCCTTCCCCTTGCAGAGTTCCTCTCCCCTCACAAGCAATCCCCTTGCAGAGTTCCTCTGCCCTCACACACAATCCCCTTGTAGAGTTCCACTCCCCTCACAAACAATCCCCTTGCAGAGTTCCTCCTCCCTCACACACAATCCCCTTGCAGAGTTCCCCCTCCCTCACACACAATCCCCTTGCAGAGTTCCTCCTCCCTCACACACAATCCCCTTGCAGAGTTCATCCTCCCTCACACACATTTCCCTTGCAGAGTTCCTCCTCCCTCACACACAATCCCCTGAAGTGTTCCTCCTCCCTCACACACAATCCCCTTGCAGAGTTCCTCCTCCCTCACACACAATCCCCTTGCAGAGTTCTTCCACCCTCACACACAATCCCCTTGCAGAGTTCCTCTCTCCTCACACACAATCCCCTTGCAGAGTTCCTCCACCCTCACACAAAATCCCCTTGCAGAGTTCCTCTCTCCTCACACACAATCCCCTTGCAGAGTTCTTCTGTCCGCACAAACAATCCCCTTGCAGCGTTCTTCTGTCCTCACAAACAATCACCTTGCAGAGTTCTTCTGTCCTCACAAACAATCCCCTTGCAGCGTTCTTCTGTCCTCACATACAATTCCCTTGCAGAGTTCCTCTCTCCTCAAACTCAACCACTTGCAGAGTTCCTCGGCCCTCACTCACAATCCCCTTGCAGAATTCCTCCACCCTCACACACAATCCCCTTGCAGAGTTCCTCTCCCTACACACACTCTCCCCTTGCAGAGTTCCTCTCTCCTCACACACAATCCACTTGCGGAGTTCCTCTCTCCACCACACAATCCCCTTGCAGAGTTCTTCTGTCCTCTCAAACAATCCCCTTGTGGCATTCCTCTCTCCTCACAAACAATCCCCGTGCAGCGTTCCTCTCTCCTCACAAACAATCCCCTTGCAGTGTTCCTCTCTCCTCACAAACAATCCCCTTGCAGAGTTCTTCTGTCCTCTCAAACAATCCCCTTGCGGCATTCCTCTCTCCTCACAAACAATCCCCTTGCAGTGTTCCTCTCTCCTCACACACAATCCCCTTGCAGTGTTCCTCTCTCCTCACAAACAATCCCCTTGCAGAGTTCTTCTGTCCTCCCAAACAATCCCCTTGCGGCATTCCTCTCTCCTCACAAACAATCCCCTTGCAGTGTTCCTCTCTCCTCACACACAATCCCCTTGCAGTGTTCCTCTCTCCTCACAAACAATCCCCTTGCAGAGTTCTTCTGACCTCAAACACAATCCCCTTGCAGAGTTCCTCTGCCCTCACACACATTCCCCTTGCAGAGTTCCTCTCTCCTCACACACAATCCCCTTGCAGAGTTCCTCCACCCTCACACACAATCCCCTTGCAGAGTTCCTCCACCCTCACACACAATCCCCTTGCAGAGTTCCTCTCTCCTCACACACAATCCCCTTTCAGAGTTCCTCCACCCTCACACACAATCCCCTTGCAGAGTTCCTCTCTCCTCACACAGAATCCCCTTGCAGAGTTCCTCCACCCTCACACACAATCCCCTTGCAGAGTTCCTCTCTCCTCACACACAATCCCCTTGCAGAGTTCCTCCACCCTCACACAAAATCCCCTTGCAGAGTTCCTCTCTCCTCACACACAATCCCCTTGCAGAGTTCTTCTGTCCACACAAACAATCCCCTTGCAACGTTCTTCTGTCCTCACAAACAATCCCCTTGCAGAATTCCTCCACCCTCACACACAATCCCCTTGCAGAGTTCCTCTCTCTTCACACACAATCCCCTTGCAGAGTTCCTCTCTCCTCACACACAATCCACTTGCAGAGTTCCTCTCTCCACCACACAATCCCCTTGCAGAGTTCTTCTGTCCTCTCAAACAATCCCCTTGCGGCATTCCTCTCTCCTCACAAACAATCCCCGTGCAGCGTTCCTCTCTCCTCACAAACAATCCCCTTGCAGAGTTCTTCTGCCCTCACACTCAATCCCCTTGCAGAGTTCCTCTCTCCTCACAAACAATCTCCTTGCAGTGTTCCTCTCTCCTCACAAATAATCCCCTTGCAGCGTTCCTCTCTCCTCCACACAATCCCCTTGCAGAGTTCTTCTGTCCTCACAAACAATCTCTTGCAGTGTTCCTCTCTCCTCACAAATAATCCCCTTGCAGAGTTCCTCTGCCCTCACACACCATCCCCTTGAAGAGTTCCTCTGCCCTCACACACAATCCCCTTGCAGCGTTCCTCTCTCCTCACAAACAATCCTCTTGCAGCGTTCCTCTCTTCTCACAAACAATCCCCTTGCAGAGTTCTTCTGTCCTCACAAAAAATCCCCTTGCAGTGTTCCTCTGCCCTCACATACAATCCCCTTGCAGCGTTCCTCTCTCCTCACACACAATCCCCTTGCAGCGTTCCTCTCTCCTCACACACAATCCCCTTGCAGAGTTCCTCTCTCCTCACACACAATCCCCTTGCAGAGTTCCTCTCTCCTCACACACAATCCCCTTGAAGAGTTCCTCTCCCCTCACACTCAATCCCCTTGCAGAGTTCCTCCCTCCTCACAAACAATCGCCTTGCAGAGTTCCTCTTCCCTACACACACATTCCCCTTGCAGAGTTCCACTGCCCTCACACACAATCCCCTTGCAGAGTTCCTCTCCCCTCACAAACAATCCCCTTGCAGAGTTCATCTCCCCTCACAAACAATCGCCTTGCAGAGTTCCTCTGCCCTCACCCACATTCCCCTTGCAGCGTTCCTCTCTCCTCACACGCCTTCCCCTTGCAGAGTTCCTCTCCCCTCACAAGCAATCCCCTTGCAGAGTTCCATTCTCCTCACACAACTTCCCCTTGAAGAGTTCCTCTCTCCTCACACATAATCCCCTTGCAGAGTTCCTCTGCCCTCACACACATTCCCCTTTCAGAGTTCCTCCCTCCTCACACGCCTTCCCCTTGCAGAGTTCATCTCCCCTCACAAACAATCGCCTTGCAGAGTTCCTCTGCCCTCACACACATTCCCCTTGCAGAGTTCCTCTCTCCTCACACGCCTTCCCCTTGCAGAGTTCCTCTGCCCTCACACACAATCCCCTTGCCGATTTCCTCTGCCCTCACACACATTCCCCTTGCAGAGTTCCTCTCTCCTCACACACAATCCCCTTGCAGAGTTCCTCTCTCCTCACAAACAATCGCCTTGCAGAAATCCTCTGCCCTCACACACATTCCCCTTTCAGAGTTCCTCTCTCCTCACACGCCTTCCCCTTGCAGAGTTCCTCTGCCCTCACACACATTCCCCTTGCAGAGTTCTTCTCTCCTCACACACAACCCCCTTGTCGAGTTCCTCTGCCCTCACACACAATCCACTTGCAGAGTTCCTCTCTCCTCACACACAATCCCCTTGCAGAGTTCCTCTCTCCTCACAGACAATCCCCTTGCAGAGTTCCTCTCTCCTCACACACAATCCCCTTGCAGAGTTCCTCTGCCCTCACACACAATCCCCTTGCAGATTTCCTCTCTCCTCACACACAAACCCCTTGCAGAGTTCCTCTCTCCTCACACACAATCCCCTTGCACAGTTCCTCCGCCCTCACACACAATCCCCTTGCAGAGTTCCTCTGCCCTCACACACATTCCCCTTGCAGAGTTCATCTCTCCTCACACACAATCCCCTTGCAGTTCCTCTCTCCTCACACGCCTTCCCCTTGCAGAGTTCCTCTGCCCTCACACACATTCCCCTTGCAGAGTTCCTCTCTCCTCACACACAATCCCCTTGCAGAGTTCCTCTCTCCTCACAAACAATCGCCTTGCAGAGTTCCTCTGCCCTCACACACAATCCCCTTGCAGAGTTCCTCTGCCCTCACACACAATCCCCTTATAGAGTTCCACTCCCCTCACAAACAATCCCCTTGCAGAGTTCCTCCTCCCTCACACACAATCCCCTTGCAGAGTTCCTCCTCCCTCACACACAATCCCCTTGCAGAGTTCCTCCTCCCTCACACACAATCCCCTTGCAGAGTTCATCCTCCCTCACACACATTCCCCTTGCAGAGTTCCTCCTCCCTCACACACAATCCCCTGAAGTGTTCCTCCTCCCTCACACACAATCCCCTTGCAGAGTTCCTCCTCCCTCACACACAATCCCCTTGCAGAGTTCCTCCTCCCTCACACACAATCCCCTTGCAGTGTTCCTCCTCCCTCACACACAATCCCCTTGCAGCGTTCCTCTCTCCTCACACACAATCTCCTTGCAGCGTTCCACTCTCCTCACACACAATCCCCTTGCAGTGTTCCTCTCTCCTCGCAAACAATCCCCTTGCAGAGTTCCTCTCTCCTCACACACAATCCCCTTGCAGTGTTCCTCTCTCCTCACAAACAATCCCCTTGCAGAGTTCCTCTCTCCTCACAAACAATCCCCTTGCAGTGTTCCTCTCTCCTCACAAACAATCCCCTTGCAGTGTTCCTCTCTCCTCACAAATAATCCCCTTGCAGCGTTCCTCTCTCCTCCACACAATCCCCTTGCAGTGTTCCTCTCTTCTCACAAACAATCCCCTTGCAGAGTTCCTCCACCCTCACACACAATCCCCTTGCAGAGTTCCTCTCTCCTCACACACAATCCCCTTGCAGAGTTCCTCCACCCTCACACAAAATCCCCTTGCAGAGTTCCTCTCTCCTCACACACAATCCCCTTGCAGAGTTCTTCTGTCCTCACAAACAATTCCCTTGCAGTGTTCCTCTCTCCTCACAAATAATCCCCTTGCAGCGTTCCTCTCTTCTCACAAACAATCCCCTTGCAGAGTTCTTCTGTCCTCACAAAAAATCCCCTTGCAGTGTTCCTCTGCCCTCACATACAATCCCCTTGCAGCGTTCCTCTCTCCTCACACACAATCCCCTTGCAGCGTTCCTCTCTCCTCACACACAATCCCCTTGCAGAGTTCCTCTCTCCTCACACACAATCCCCTTGCAGAGTTCCTCTCTCCTCACACACAATCCCCTTGAAGAGTTCCTCTCCCCTCACACACAATCCCCTTGCAGAGTTCCTCCCTCCTCACAAACAATCGCCTTGCAGAGTTCCTCTTCCCTACACACACATTCCCCTTGCAGAGTTCCTCTCTCCTCACAGACAATCCCCTTGCAGAGTTCCTCTCTCCTCACACACAATCCCCTTGCAGAGTTCCTCTGCCCTCACACACATTCCCCTTGCAGCGTTCCTCTCTCCTCACACACAATCCCCTTGCAGAGTTCCTCTCTCCTCACACACAATCCCCTTGCACAGTTCCTCTGCCCTCACACACAATCCCCTTGCAGAGTTCCTCTGCCCTCACACACATTCCCCTTGCAGAGTTCATCTCTCCTCACACACAATCCCCTTGCAGTTCCTTTCTCCTCACACACCTTCCCCTTGCAGAGTTCCTCCTCCCTCACACACAATCCCCTTGCAGAGTTCCTCCACCCTCACACACAATCCCCTTGCAGAGTTCCTCTCTCCTCACACACAATCCCCTTGCAGAGTTCCTCCACCCTCACACACAATCCCCTTGCAGAGTTCCTCTCTCCTCACACACAATCCCCTTGCAGAGTTCCTCTCTCCTCACAAACAATCGCCTTGCAGAGTTCCTCTGCCCTCACACACAATCCCCTTGCAGAGTTCCTCTGCCCTCACACACAATCCCCTTGTAGAGTTCCACTCCCCTCACAAACAATCCCCTTGCAGAGTTCCTCCTCCCTCACACACAATCCCCTTGCAGAGTTCCTCCTCCCTCACACACAATCCCCTTGCAGAGTTCCTCCTCCCTCACACACAATCCCCTTGCAGAGTTCATCCTCCCTCACACACATTCCCCTTGCAGAGTTCCTCCTCCCTCACACACAATCCCCTGAAGTGTTCCTCCTCCCTCACACACAATCCCCTTGCAGAGTTCCTCCTCCCTCACACACAATCCCCTTGCAGAGTTCCTCCACCCTCACACACAATCCCCTTGCAGAGTTCCTCTCTCCTCACACACAATCCCCTTGCAGATTTCCTCCACCCTCACACAAAATCCCCTTGCAGAGTTCCTCTCTCCTCACACACAATCCCCTTGCAGAGTTCTTCTGTCCGCACAAACAATCCACTTGCAGCGTTCTTCTGTCCTCACAAACAATCCCCTTGCAGAGTTCTTCTGTCCTCACAAACAATCCCCTTCAGCGTTCTTCTGTCCTCACATACAATTCCCTTGCAGAGTTCCTCTCTCCTCAAACTCAACCACTTGCAGAGTTCCTCGGCCCTCACTCACAATCCCCTTGCAGAATTCCTCCACCCTCACACACAATCCCCTTGCAGAGTTCCTCTCCCTACACACACTCTCCCCTTGCAGAGTTCCTCTCTCCTCACACACAATCCACTTGCAGAGTTCCTCTCTCCACCACACAATCCCCTTGCAGAGTTCTTCTGTCCTCTCAAACAATCCCCTTGCGGCATTCCTCTCTCCTCACAAACAATCCCCGTGCAGCGTTCCTCTCTCCTCACAAACAATCCCCTTGCAGAGTTCTTCTGTCCTCCCAAACAATCCCCTTGCGGCATTCCTCTCTCCTCACAAACAATCCCCTTGCAGTGTTCCTCTCTCCTCACACACAATCCCCTTGCAGTGTTCCTCTCTCCTCACAAACAATCCCCTTGCAGATTTCTTCTGACCTCAAACACAATCCCCTTGCAGAGTTCCTCTGCCCTCACACATTCCCCTTGCAGAGTTCCTCTCTCCTCACACACAATCCCCTTGCAGAGTTCCTCCACCCTCACACACAATCCCCTTGCAGAGTTCCTCCACCCTCACACACAATCGCCTTGCAGAGTTCCTCTCTCCTCACACACAATCCCCTTTCAGAGTTCCTCCACCCTCACACACAATCCCCTTGCAGAGTTCCTCTCTCCTCACACAGAATCCCCTTGCAGAGTTCCTCCACCCTCACACACAATCCCCTTGCAGAGTTCCTCTCTCCTCACACACAATCCCCTTGCAGAGTTCCTCCACCCTCACACAAAATCCCCTTGCAGAGTTCCTCTCTCCTCACACACAATCCCCTTGCAGAGTTCTTCTGTCCGCACAAACAATCCCCTTGCAGCGTTCTTCTGTCCTCATAAACAATCCCCTTGCAGCGTTCTTCTGTCCTCACATACAATCCCCTTGCAGAGTTCCTCTCTCCTCAAACTCAACAACTTGCAGAGTTCCTCGGCCCTCACTCACAATCCCCTTGCAGAATTCCTCCACCCTCACACACAATCCCCTTGCAGAGTTCCTCTCTCTTCACACACAATCCCCTTGCAGAGTTCCTTTCTCCTCACACACAATCCACTTGCAGAGTTCCTCTCTCCACCACACAATCCCCTTGCAGAGTTCTTCTGCCCTCTCAAACAATCCCCTTGCGGCATTCCTCTCTCCTCACAAACAATCCCCATGCAGCGTTCCTCTCTCCTCACAAACAATCCCCTTGCAGTGTTCCTCTCTCCTCACAAACAATCCCCTTGCAGAGTTCTTCTGTCCTCCCAAACAATCCCCTTGCGGCATTCCTCTCTCCTCACAAACAATCCCCTTGCTGTGTTCCTCTCTCCTCACAAACAATCCCCTTGCAGTGTTCCTCTCTCCTCACAAACAATCCCCTTGCAGAGTTCTTCTGCCCTCACACTCAATCCCCTTGCAGAGTTCCTCTCTCCTCACAAACAATCTCCTTGCAGTGTTCCTCTCTCCTCACAAATAATCCCCTTGCAGCGTTCCTCTCTCCTCCACACAATCCCCTTGCAGAGTTCTTCTGTCCTCACAAACAATCCCCTTGCAGTGTTCCTCTCTCCTCACAAATAATCCCCTTGCAGAGTTCCTCTGCCCTCACACACCATCCCCTTGAAGAGTTCCTCTGCCCTCACACACAATCCCCTTGCAGCGTTCCTCTCTCCTCACAAACAATCCTCTTGCAGCGTTCCTCTCTTCTCACAAACAATCCCCTTGCAGAGTTCTTCTGTCCTCACAAAAAATCCCCTTGCAGTGTTCCTCTGCCCTCACATACAATCCCCTTGCAGCGTTCCTCTCTCCTCACACACAATCCCCTTGCTGAGTTCCTCTCTCCTCACACACAATCCCCTTGCAGAGTTCCTCTCTCCTCACACACAATCCCCTTGAAGAGTTCCTCTCCCCTCACACACAATCCCCTTGCAGAGTTCCTCCCTCCTCACAAACAATCGCCTTGCAGAGTTCTTCTTCCCTACACACACATTCCCCTTGCAGAGTTCCACTGCCCTCACACACAATCCCCTTGCAGAGTTCCTCTCCCCACACAAACAATCCCCTTGCAGAGTTCATCTCCCCTCACAAACAATCGCCTTGCAGAGTTCCTCTGCCCTCACCCACATTCCCCTTGCAGCGTTCCTCTCTCCTCACAAGCAATCCCCTTGCAGAGTTCCACTCTCCTCACACACCTTCCCCTTGAAGAGTTCCTCTCTCCTCACACATAATCCCCTTGCAGAGTTCCTCTGCCCTCACACACATTCCCCTTTCAGAGTTCCTCCCTCCTCACACGCCTTCCCCTTGCAGAGTTCATCTCCCCTCACAAACAATCGCCTTGCAGAGTTCCTCTGCCCTCACCCACATTCCCCTTGCAGCGTTCCTCTCTCCTCACAAGCAATCCCCTTGCAGAGTTCCACTCTCCTCACACACCTTCCCCTTGAAGAGTTCCTCTCTCCTCACACATAATCCCCTTGCAGAGTTCCTCTGCCCTCACACACATTCCCCTTTCAGAGTTCCTCCCTCCTCACACGCCTTCCCCTTGCAGAGTTCATCTCCCCTCACAAACAATCGCCTTGCAGAGTTCCTCTGCCCTCACACACATTCCCCTTGCAGAGTTCCTCTCTCCTCACACGCCTTCCCCTTGCAGAGTTCCTCTGCCCTCACACACAATCCCCTTGCCGATTTCCTCTGCCCTCACACACATTCCCCTTGCAGAGTTCCTCTCTCCTCACACACAATCCCCTTGCAGAGTTCCTCTCTCTTCACAAACAATCGCCTTGCAGAAATCCTCTGCCCTCACACACATTCCCCTTTCAGAGTTCCTCTCTCCTCACACGCCTTCCCCTTGCAGAGTTCCTCTGCCCTCACACACATTCCCCTTGCAGAGTTCTTCTCTCCTCACACACAACCCCCTTGTCGAGTTCCTCTGCCCTCACACACAATCCACTTGCAGAGTTCCTCTGCCCTCACTCACATTCCCCTTGCAGAGTTCCTCTCTCCTCACACACAATCCCCTTGCAGAGTTCCTCTCTCCTCACACACAATCCCCTTGCAGAGTTCCTCTCTCCTCACAGACAATCCCCTTGCAGAGTTCCTCTCTCCTCACACACAATCCCCTTGCAGAGTTCCTCTGCCCTCACACACATTCCCCTTGCAGAGTTCCTCTCTCCTCACACACAATCCCCTTGCAGAGTTCCTCTCTCCTCACACACAATCCCCTTGCACAGTTCCTTCGCCCTCACACACAATCCCCTTGCAGAGTTCCTCTGCCCTCACACACATTCCCCTTGCAGAGTTCATCTCTCCTCACACACAATCCCCTTGCAGTTCCTCTCTCCTCTCACGCCTTCCCCTTGCAGAGTTCCTCTGCCCTCACACACATTCCCCTTGCAGAGTTCCTCTCTCCTCTCACACAATCCCCTTGCAGAGTTCCTCTCTCCTCACAAACAATCGCCTTGCAGAGTTCCTCTGCCCTCACACACAATCCCCTTGTAGAGTTCCACTCCCCTCACAAACAATCCCCTTGCAGAGTTCCTCCTCCCTCACACACAATCCCCTTGCAGAGTTCCTCCTCCCTCACACACAATCCCCTTGCAGAGTTCCTCCTCCCTCACACACAATCCCCTTGCAGAGTTCATCCTCCCTCACACACATTCCCCTTGCAGAGTTCCTCCTCCCTCACACACAATCCCCTGAAGTGTTCCTCCTCCCTCACACACAATCCCCTTGCAGAGTTCCTCCTCCCTCACACACAATCCGCTTGCAGAGTTCCTCCTCCCTCACACACAATCCCCTTGCAGAGTTCCTCCTCCCTCACACACAATCCCCTTGCAGCGTTCCTCTCTCCTCACACACAATCTCCTTGCAGCGTTCCACTCTCCTCACACACAATCCCCTTGCAGTGTTCCTCTCTCCTCGCAAACAATCCCCTTGCAGTGTTCCTCTCTCCTCACAAACAATCCCCTTGCAGAGTTCTTCTGTCCTCCCAAACAATCCCCTTGCAGAGTTCCTCTCTCCTCACAAACAATCCCCTTGCAGTGTTCCTCTCTCCTCACAAACAATCCCCTTGCAGAGTTCTTCTGCCCTCACACTCAATCCCCTTGCAGAGTTCCTCTCTCCTCACACACAATCCCCTTGCAGCGTTCCTCTCTCCTCACAAACAATCCCCTTGCAGAGTTCCTCCTCCCTCACACACAATCGCCTTGCAGAGTTCCTCCTCCCTCACACACAATCCCCTTGCAGAGTTCCTCTCTCCTCACAAACAATCCCCTTGCAGAGTTCCTCCTCCCTCACACACAATCCCCTTGCAGAGTTCCTCCTCCCTCACACACAATCCCCTTGCAGAGTTCCTCTCTCCTCATACACAATCCCCTTGCAGAGTTCCTCTGCCCTCACACACATTCCCCTTGCAGAGTTCCTCTGCCCTCACACACATTCCCCTTGCAGAGTTCCTCTCTCCTCACACACAATCCTCTTGCAGAGTTCCTCTGCCCTCACACACATTCCCCTTGCAGAGTTCCTCTCTCCTCACACACAATCCCCTTGCAGAGTTCCTCTCTCCTCACACACATTCCCCTTGCAGAGTTCCTCTCTCCTCACACACAATCCCCTTGCAGAGTTCCTCTCTCCTCACACACAATCCCCTTGCACAGTTCCTCCGCCCTCACACACAATCCCCTTGCAGAGTTCCTCTGCCTTCACACACATTCCCCTTGCAGAGTTCCTCTCTCCTCACACACAATCCCCTTGCAGAGTTCCTCCGCCCTCACACACAATCCCCTTGCAGAGTTCCTCTGCCCTCACACACAATCCCCTTGCAGTTCCTCTCTCCTCACACGCCTTCCCCTTGCAGAGTTCCTCTGCCCTCACACACATTCCCCTTGCAGAGTTCCTCTGCCCTCACACACATTCCCCTTGCAGAGTTCATCTCTCCTCACACACAATCCCCTTGCAGCGTTCCTCTCTCCTCATACACAATCTCCTTGCAGCGTTCCTCTCTCCTCACACACAATCCCCTTGCAGTGTTCCTCTCTCCTCACAAACAATCCCCTTGCAGAGTTCCTCTCTCGTCACACACAATCCCCTTGCAGCGTTCCTCTCTCCTCACAAACAATCCCCTTGCAGAGTTCCTCCTCCCTCACACACAATCCCCTTGCAGCGTTCCTCCTCCCTCACACACAATCCCCTTGCAGAGTTCCTCTCTCCTCTCAAACAATCCCCTTGCAGAGTTCCTCCTCCCTCACACACAATCCCCTTGCAGAGTTCCTCCTCCCTCACACACAATCCCCTTGCAGCGTTCCTCTCTCCTCACACACAATCCCGTTGCAGAGTTCCTCTCTCCTCACACACAATCTCCTTGCAGCGTTCCTCTCTCCTCACACACAATCCCCTTGCAGTGTTCCTCTCTCCTCGCAAACAATCCCCTTGCAGAGTTCCTCTCTCCTCACACACAATCCCCTTGCAGCGTTCCTCTCTCCTCACAAACAATCCCCTTGCAGAGTTCCTCTGCCCTCACACACAATCCCCTTGCAGAGTTCCTCTCTCCTCACAAACAATCCCCTTGCAGAGTTCCTCCTCCCTCACACACAATCCCCTTGCAGAGTTCCTCTCTCCTCACAAACAATCCCCTTGCAGAGTTCCTCCTCCCTCACACACAATCCCCTTGCAGAGTTCCTCCTCCCTCACACACAATCCCCTTGCAGAGTTCCTCTCTCCTCACAAACAATCCCCTTGCAGAGTTCCTCCTCCCTCACAAACAATCCCCTTGCAGAGTTCCTCCTCCCTCACACACAATCCCCTTGCAGAGTTCCTCCTCCCTCACACACAATCCCGTTGCAGCGTTCCTCTTTCCTCACAAACAATCCCCTTGCACAGTTCCTCCTCCCTCACACACAATCGCCTTGCAGAGTTCCTCTGCCCTCACACACAATCCCCTTGCACAGTTCCTCCTCCCTCACACACAATCGCCTTGCAGAGTTCTTCTGCCCTCACACACAATCGCCTTGCAGAGTTCTTCTAACCTCACACACAATCCTGTTGCAGAGTTCCTCCTCCCTCACAAACAATCCCCTTGCAGAGTTCCTCCTCCCTCACACACAATCCCCTTGCAGAGTTCCTCCTCCCTCACACACAATCCCGTTGCAGCGTTCCTCTTTCCTCACAAACAATCCCCTTGCACAGTTCCTCCTCCCTCACACACAATCGCCTTGCAGAGTTCCTCTGCCCTCACACACAATCCCCTTGCACAGTTCCTCCTCCCTCACACACAATCGCCTTGCAGAGTTCTTCTGCCCTCACACACAATCGCCTTGCAGAGTTCTTCTAACCTCACACACAATCCTGTTGCAGAGTTCCTCCTCCCTCACAAACAATCCCCTTGCAGCGTTTCTCTCTCCTCACAAACCATCCCCTTGCAGAGTTCCTCTGCCCTCACACACAATCCCCTTGCAGAGTTCCTCTGCCCTCACACACAATCCCCTTGCAGAGTTCCTCTGCCCTCACAAACAATCCCCTTGCAGTGATCTTCTCTCCTCACACACAAGCCCCTTTCAGAGTTCATTCACCCCTGACATACAGGGCCCTTGCAGATTCAGCATAGCGACAACGTCCACTGCAAACCCCACTTACCCTAAAAAACTCTGGTGAATTTACCGTCCCTTTCAAGGAACCGAGGTCTCTCACCTTGGTGGCACCAGCTTTTGAAAGTGGAGAAACTGAAGGTATGTGAGTGGTGCACATCAATCACAAAATTGAGAACGCTTCATTGCATCGTGGTGAATGACAATCAAATGCATTTAAATCAGTGTGTAAAACATTTGAATGATGATACTGTCACATCAGGGCATTCGTGCCACCACAGTACCTCCCTGCGTCTGACAAAATCAGAAGAGCATTGCAGCTCCGAGTTCCGTGGTGGACGGCTCCGCAAGAATTCTTCGGTCCCCTCCCCACTCCAACGATCCCACCTTCAACAGCAGTATAAAATTCAGCCTGGTGTGTGGATTTGGTCCTGCTGAGATCCTTCCCCCCTTCTTTGTCCTCACTCTTCCAGCAGCTTCTCCTGCTCTGTGCAGCCTCTGTTCATTCTCCAATTCATGCTGTATTCCAAGGGGAATGGCTATTAGTCCGCCCATGTCTGGGCATAACTGGTTTGTGTAGAAGCCTTCACATCTGCAAAAACAGCTTCAGCACCTGCTACACTTCTCCCTGTACACTTTGACGAACTTTAAACAACTATAGAAAACACCAAGAATTTGTCGAATTGAAGCAACTGCCAGAAGGAATTAACCAGCAACTAGCATGTAAGTAGTTGATGATACCTTTAAACTATACTGGTGGGGAATTCTTCTCACTACTTACATGTGTTCAGCTGTGTGAGGTTAAGAGAGGGCATTAGCTGGAGCATTGAACTCCAAAATTGCACCACTGGCATAAAATCACCGTACACCGAAGATGCGCCATTACTATGTCGCAATTTTTGAGGAAATTCCAGACATTGACAACTAAGCCTAGAAATCAATCTCCTGGTATTAACCTCACATGAGTGTGGAATTATATTGCATTTGGTGCCTATTTGCATGAAATAATCTTTAAAGGACATGCCAGGTCAAACAGTTTTATTTTACCAGCTGCATAATATATTATACATGATACAGTATAATGCTTCTGTTATTATAAAACAGCAAATCCTCCAACTTACCATAAAAAGTGTCACAGAAGATCTATTAGTAATTGAATCAATAATGCAGTTCAGTGAACTGCTATATAATGGGTCAAATGCCCTGTATAGAATTCCTAAATATGATGGTAATTGAGAATCACAAAGTACTTTTTATGCTTTGAAGTCAGATCCACTAAGACCCGGATGGAGACTGCACAAAGTAATTTCAGGAAGGATCTTCACAGTTGTCAGAATCTCTTCCGCCGAGTATCCTTTTTTCAATTCATTCATGAAACGTAGGCATTGCTGGCTAGGCCAGCATTTATTGCTCATCCTTAATTGTCCTTGAGAAGGTGGTGGTGAGCCACCTTCTTGAACCGCTGCAGTCCATGTGGTGCAAGTACACCCACAGTGCTGTTAGGAAGGCAGTTCCAAGATTCTGACCCAACAACAGTGAAGAAATGGCAATATATTTCCATGCCACAGTGGTCTGTGACTTGTAGGGGAACTTGCAGATGGTGGAGTCCTCAAGCGCCTGCTGTCCTTCTTCTTCTAGGCAGTAGATGTTGTTGGTTTGGAATGTTCTACTGAAGAAGTCTTGGCAAGTTGCTGCAGTGCATCTTGTAGATGGTTTATATTGCAGCCAAGTGCATGGGTGGTGGAGGAAGTGAATGTTTAAGCTGGTAAATGCGGTGGTAATCAAGCAGACAGCTATGTCCTGGATGGTGTCAAGTTTTTTGACTGTTGTTTGAGCTGTACTTATCCAGGCAAGTGGAGAGTATTGCATCACACTCCTGAATTGTGCCTTGTAGATGGTGAAAAGGCTTCAGGAGTCAGGATGTGAGTTATTCACTGCAGCTTACCCAGTCTCTGACTTGTACTTGTAGCCACAGTATTCATGTGGCTGGTCCAGTTAAGTTTCTGGTCAATGGTAGCCTCCAGATGTTGAAGGAGGATTCAGAGATGGTAATGCCATGTCAGGGGAAGGTCATTAGACTGTTGCCTGGCACTCTTGTGTTCCAACTGTTACTTGCCACATATCAGCCCAAGCCTGAATGTTATCCAGTTCTTGTTGCATGCAGTCACAGACTGTTTCATTATCTGAGGAATTGTGAATGGATCTGAACACTGTGCAATCATCAGTAAACATTCCCACTTCTATTCTTATGATAAAAGGAAGGTCATTGATGAAGCAGCTGAAGATGGTTGGGCCTGAGGAACTCCTGCAGCAATGTTCTAGGACTGAGATGTTTGGCCTCCAACAACCACAACCATCTTCCATTTGTGCTAGGTATGACTCCTGTCAATAAAGAGTTTTCCCCCTGATTCCCATTGACTTCAATTTTGCTAGGGCTCCTTGATGCCTCACTCAGTCAAATGCTACCTTGATGTCAAGTGCAGTTACTTTCACTTCTCTTTTAGTCCATGTTTGGAGCAAGGCTGTAATGAGGTCTGGAGTCAAGTGATTCTAGCAGAATCCAAATCAAACATCAGTGAGCAGGTTCTTGGTGACTAAGTGCTGCTTGATAGAACTGTCAATGACACCTTACATCACTTTGCTGATGACTGAGAGCAGGCTGTTGGGGTGGTAATTGGTTGGATTGAATTTGCCCTGCTTTTTTGTGGACAGGACATACCTGTGCAATTTTCCACATTGTGGGGTAGTTACAAGTGTTGTAGCTGTACTGGAACAGCTTGGCTAGACAAATGGTTAGTTCGGGAGCACAACACTACAACTGAGATGTTGTTGGGGCCCATAGTCTTTGCCGTATCCATTGGGCTCAGCTGTTTCTTGTTATCACTTGGAGTTAATTGAATTGGCTGAAGATTGGCTTCTGTCATGGTGGGAACCTCAAGATGAGGCCATGATTGATCAACCACATGGCACTTCCGTCTGAAAGTGGTTGCAAATACTTCAGCCTTGTCTTTTGCACTCATATGCTGGGCTCTGCAAGCATTGAGGGTGGGGATGATTGTGGTGCCTCCTCCTCTGATTAGCTGTCCAATTGTCCACCAGCATTCACGACTGGATGTGGCAGGACCACAGAGCTTTGATTTGATCTGCTGGTTGTGGGAACACTGAGCCATGTCTAGATCATGCTGCTTCTGCTATTTAGCATGTATGTAGCCCTGTATTGTAGCTTCACCATATTGGCACTTCATTTTTTTTTAGGTACACCTGGCGTTGCTCCTGGCATGCTCTCCTACAATCCTCATTGAGCCAGGGTCAATCCCCTGGCTTGATGGTAATGGTAGAGAGAGGGATATATCGGCCACGAGTCTCCAGATTGTGGTGGAAAACAATTTTCCTTCTGTTGATGGCCCACAGCACCTCATGGATGCCCAGTTTTGAGCTGCTAGATCTGTTCTGACTCTATCCGATTGAGCACAGGGATAGTGCTGCATGTACTGCACTGAAATGTCATTGTAGATTTTCGTGCTCAATTCCTCGAGTGGCATTTGAACCCAAGCCTTCAGACTCAGAGATGAGTGCAACCAACTGAACCACATCTGACCCTATTATAACTTTCTGAGCCCTCTGTAAATGACATTCCTGGAATCACCCATTCATTTTATGCTCTTTGGTAAGTTTAATGTATTCTCGTAAACATTATATCAGTGTTTCATTTACCTGGGATGTATTCCTGGTTGTTTTTAATTGCAGTGTTTGAATGGTCTATGGCCATTATCTATATTAACCTTGGATGTTGTGCTTCCTCTATGGATCATTGAGTAAATGCACCCCTGAGCCACACAGATGGGAAGATCACTTTAAATTATTTAGAAAGCAATGCCAGAGTGCTGAGAGACAGGATGCACAGACACCTCAAGGGTTTATTCCCAATCCAGTACTGACAGTGAGGAGCCGTGCGATGGTGCTGTAAGTCAGAAACTTGCAACTACAATGTTTTAGTCTCATCCGATGTGTCGGATCATTGAATGTATTCTGCAGCAAAATAATGTTAATTATGATTTTTGTATACAATGCAAACTATCAGAATTCTGAAATCACATTTAAAAATAATAGCAGCATTCTCTCTTGCCTCATTTGCCTACTGCAGCTGCAAGCCCAGCTCTGCTATTCTCGTCCCCCTCCTCCCCCCACTCCCTAGAAAAGGCAAGGGCAACCTAACAGAGGTAGAGACCTAGTGAATAGATCTGTGCCCAATTTTATGTATTTTGCAACCAAAGAAAGCAATGCTATCATACAACACAGAGGGAGGCCACTCGGTCCTTCGTGCCTGAACCTGCTCTTTGAAAGAGTTATCCAATTAGTCCCACTCCCCTGCTCTTTCTTCACAGTCTTGCAAACCCTTTAAGTATATATCCAAATCCCTTTGGCAAGTTACTAATAATTCTGCTTCCACCATCCTGTCAGCTGGTGCATTCCAAATAATATTAAAAAATAATAACATTCAAAAAAATCTCTCTATTTCACTCCTTTTTTTGCCAGTTGTCTGAGTTCTGTGCCCTTTGGTTACTGACCCTCCAGCCAGTGAAAACAGTTTCTCCCTGACTTTTCTATTAAAACCCTTCATAATGTTCTTTGCTTCAAGGAGAACAATCCCAGTTTCTCTAGTCTCTCCACATAACTGAATTCCCTCATCCCTGTTGCCATTCTGGTAAATCTCCTCTGCACCTTCTCTAAGGCTTTGACATCCTTCCTAAAGTGTGGTGCCCAGAATTGAACACAATACTCTGGCTAAGGCCTAACCAGTGTTTTAGAAAGGTCTTTTACTCTCTGCCTCTATTTATAAAACTGAGGATCCTGTATCCATTTTTTTTAACAGCTTTAACACTTGTCCTGGCACCTTCAAAGATTTGTGTACACACCCGGGTCTCTTTGTGGCTGAGCCTACTTTAAAATTTCATTGTGTTGTGCTTCTCCTCATTTTTCCTTCCTAAATATATCACTTCACAGTTCTATGCACTAAATTTTATCTGCCATGTATCTGCCTATTACACCAGTATGTCTCTGTCGTTCTGAAGTCTGCTACTACCCTCATCATTGTGTAACGCATTTCCAAATGAAGAATGTGCTTTTATACTAATTGCTGTGTATAGTACATTAAAAATGCACATACTTTGTGTATGGAAAACCTTACTTCTTGTTGACAAATTTTTATCTCACTTTCATGTCATTTTTTCCATATCCATTGTCTCTCGAGATAAGGAGGCCCAAAAGAAAGAAAGAAGAAATCCCTGTGTTCACATTAATAATAAGAACAGTTCAGGTTAACTTCTCGCACTGTAATTACACATGCCTGTCAGCAGTGGTGCAGTAGCCCCTCAGTTTAGCATGCCCAGCTACTCTGTCAGTCACACTAAGTTCCTGTAATACTGTACCTGTCACACTTGGTTGCTGGTACCCAAAATTGCTCTAAAATTGTGACTTCTTTGTGAGAAATTTCACAAGATCTGTTGTTATTACTATTAAAACAGAGTAACAGCAGTAACATGCTAGTAAGTCAACAAATACAAAAAAATAAGAAATTTGGTGGAAGACAAACAGAAGCCTAATCATGTCTGGGATTCCCTTACAGATTCCCAAAGGCCCCAATTTCCATCCTGCATTGAACAGTCCAGTGAAATATTAGTAATGAAGGGGTTGGAACGTTCTTCTCCATTTTCCTTATTAACAAAACTATTTAGTATTGTGCCTGTTGCTGATATCACACACCATGGGCACATCAGGGGCCCGAGAGGTCAGAGGTCATTGCCTTCAAGAGGAGGGGAGAAAATTGAGGAAGGGAAATATTGTGATTTAAAGTGCATCATTGACTGGGCTTCCTCACAATCATATTCATGAGTGACTCTTTCTCACCATATACTGCCAACAACATTTGTTAACTATGACGCTGCCGGTACTCTGTGAAGCTTTTAATGTAAGGTGCTCCCTAATCATAATTTGGGATAAGCTGTAAGGTGATAATACGTAGTAAACTGTTTAAATCTCTGTAAAGTATGGCACTCAATTTTTCTCATCTATGTTGACTCCATGATGAATACCCAGAATAATAGTTCTTTTATACAGTTATGTGGGGATACAGACCATTGAATAAATCTTTCTGACTCAATGGTCTCAGTTTTGCATAAAATATTAAGGTGCGTGTGGTGGGATAAATTTCCTGTGTCAATGAATGCTCTAAAAATAGTATATTATAATAGTCTGTCACAGTGGGAGTCTACGTTTTTGACTCACTGGCGTAAATACCCATTTAAAAACTGGCAACTCAGGACTGGCGATGTACTTCCTGCAGTTACAGAAAGGGCTGCATGCTGACACCAACAAAATATGTTCACATTCTTATGAATAGAGCGTGAAAATGTTATAGAGCTTGAAATGCAAACTAGCTCCATCCCAAGTTATTAAAACATATCAGGGAAGATTGATTATAAACATGTATTAGAGCGGTTTTACCACTTATCTCAATTAACATTCCAAAGAAACCTTCCCTCATGATTTTGAGAGCTGTCCTGAGGGTTATAGTGGATGCATCTTGCAGAATAGATCTGTATGAGTTAGCTGTTCTTCGCCAGGGTAGCGGTGGTGGTTGCATCATTGGCATTAGTGCCCCTGGCTAGGGAGATTCATTGACTCTCGGTGTAAGTTGTGACTGTGTGTATAAGTGTGTGGATGCATGTTGAGTGAGGAGAAGATGACTCAGCTGTGATATCCCCCATGGTCAACTGGCCTATGGGAAGAGATGGAAGGTCAGCTAAAGCAGACCTCAGCCAACTTCCGATCCCACCAATGGCATCACAGTGACATCAGCGGGTGATCCTTGATAACTACCTGAAAGCTGAAAACACCCAAAATATGCAAAAACCAAATTCTCTGCATCAACTCTTGCCGCCCTCTCCCCAGCTACAAAAAAGGCCGCGTAAGATGCATGAAATACCCACAATACTATAAAAGATGACACAACAAAGATGGACATCCTGCCTCCAGTACCTGAATTTATAAGCATAGACTGGATGGAAAGATAATGATTAACATAATGGCCACTGTTGGTCACTGCTTAGAATGACTTCCCCTACTTGTGATTGATGCTGATGCATGGAACACAGATAGTTATGGAACAAACACCAGCATTAAGCAATCTAGGGACACAGTTAAACACCTAAACACTCCAGTTTAGGTGGAGGCCAGCCAGCAATAAACCAGTTAAGCTTTAGGTGTTCATCTAAGTATGATCCCAAAAGTTAACTGAGGAGGACTGGGATTGACAGTGATCGCCATATGAGGACAGTAAAGGATGAGCAGAGGGTGTAGGCTGACATACCTGGAGAGACCACTCTTATCTTATTACTCATCAGCCTGCATCTGATATTGATTCCAACATAGATCATGGGCTATAAATTCCATTTCTAGGAATGTCCGAGGAGAGGTGCTCTGAAGAGGGCTTGAGTCTCGAGATGCCCTACCTACAGATGAGTAAGATGAAGCATAGAATGTGGAATTCCTCTTTCCTTCAGGCATTTGTAAAGGTGGTCTGGGGATTAGCTCCCATAAGTAACAGGGAGCCAGTGACACTGCCACTTAATCCCACCAGGATAACAAAGAATATTTTATTTGATCAAATAAAATGAGAATCAAACCAAACCACTGTTGAAATAAAGTCTTTCATTTATATATTGTCTTTCACAACCTCAGAATGATCCAAAGTGCTTTTCAGCTAATGAAGTACTTTTAATGTATAGTCACAGTTGTAAAGTAGGGAAATGCAGAAGCCAATTCACACACATCAAGGACCCAAAGCAGCATTGTGATAATGACCAGTTAATCTATTTTTTAGTGATGTTTGTTGAGGGATAAATATTGGCCCAAGGAAAACTCACCTGCTCTTCAAAATAGTACCATGGAATCATTTACTTTTATCTGAGACAGCACATTGGACCTCAGTTTAATTCCCCATCCAAAATACAGCACCTTAGACAGTGCAGCATTCCCTCAGCCTAGATTATACACTCAAGCTCCTGGACTGGGAAT
The DNA here is from genome assembly GCF_036365525.1 of Heterodontus francisci. NCBI lineage: Eukaryota > Metazoa > Chordata > Chondrichthyes > Heterodontiformes > Heterodontidae > Heterodontus > Heterodontus francisci. The sequence goes on from NC_090400.1 coordinate 19,033,669, forward strand.
TGAACCCACAAACTACTAACTCAGAGGTGAGAATGCGACCCATTGACTGCTGATACCTCTCATCCCAATATGATGCATGTAGAAGCTAAAGGGCACTATGTTCAGACTAGCATCAGTTAGGGGCCTTTATGTCAAACAGCCCTAACATGAACCTCAGGATAAATAACAGCATGGAGCCACCCTATGCAGACTCTATCGGGGGATTTTAAGCTCTCCCTGCAGCGCGTTTGGAGGAGGGGGGAGCATTTAATCGAGCGAGATGGTGGCAAGGGGGTGCCCCACCACCTTCCTGCCTCCACCCCAATTAAGTCCTTGGTGGGAAGGCCTGTGGATGGCCTTCCTGCCCTGCCATCAATTGAGGTCCTTAAGTGGGCAATTAATGCCCAATTAAGGGCCTCATCCTGCCTCCGCTGGTATTAACCCAGCATGGGCGGGTCTGTCACGACATAGGGAGCACCCCAAGCAAACCCATGTGGGTTGCATTTTGGCTCTGGGGTGGGGGGTGGGGGGGGGTCCCCTCATTCAAATGCACTTAGTGCCTGATCGAGAGACCAGGCATCAGGAAGGGGGGGTGCCTCCTGAGAGCCAACCCCCTGCCCTTGCTGCCAACCCCCCTACAAGCCCCTCCCCATGACCCCCATCCTGCGAAACCCTCCTGTCATGACTCACCTGTGGCCTGGGTCCCTTGATGCCCCTGGGCCTCCGGTGTGTGCATTACCGGCAGCAATCACCGTCTCCACCGTGGCACTGCTCAGTAAAAGAGCTGCCAGCCTCTGACTGGCGGACAGTTCTCAGCGGGTGGGACATCCGTCGTCTAAACATTCCGTCCCCAAAGAAAGAGACACGGGGCTCTCACTGGCTTTTTAGCTGGTGGCTGAGACTCTATCACCTATATAAAATCCAACCCCCCCACCCCCTCCCCCAGGGTGCAAAATTAATTTGCCTCAATTTTTGGGCACTGGGTTGTTGGGGGAGGGGGTGGGGGGGGTCCTTCGATTCACAGCATGGCCATACCTGTTGGAAATTAGGTGCGTAAAATGCAAAATTCATCTGCCCACCTCATTTCCCCAATAGTGGCATAGCCGTGAGCGTATCCCGTGCAACCCAAATCCTCACTTCTCTGTCAGTGTCCTCTGCACACTCCGGAGGCCGAGTAAGGTTGGGAAGAAACCACATGCTTCAGCCAGCCTTCTCTTTTTAAAGACACAGTCACTATAAAAGGGAAGTTGCAGCAATGAACTGCAGGCTGCTTGGAACAGGAGCAGGTTGCATGGTTGGTCAATGACCAGAGCGTGGATCCCAGAACCTGGCAGCAATGCCGAAAAATTTAATAACCTCCCTCGGGTGATCATGGTCAGTGAATGTATTCAAACATCACATCTCACACCCAGCACACTATCCACCTCTCACACTGCTCAATGCATCACAACCCCCATCACTCACCCATCAGCACACTCTGGCATTCAGGACTCACCTGTAACATTATACTACACCTTACCCACATACGCTTTCTAATCATGCCAACTGCACACACACCTCTACAGGCATCCGCAAATCTACAGCTATTCAACTAGGGCAAGCACATCACCCAACCACGCTGATGCACAGTTACTAAAATTCTACCCGCTCTCTTGTAAGAGAAGGTTGCCCACAGCAGGAGGGAAAGAGATGATTGACGAAGGACCACCACAAATCCATCCCCTCAGCACCCTCGAACAGGTATTCCACAGGATAATGTGCACCAGCGCCAAAAAGCCAGTGGGACCTAGAATGCTGAGGCCATTTTGGATGATGGTAAGTTGTCACCAAATGCACCTCCACCACTCACTCCTCACCTTCATCCTGAAAGGTGCCATGAAATGGCAACTGTTGATGGAGTGACTGTGGAACTCCTGATTTCCTCCCTATCCCCACTTCCCTTATCCTTAGCCTCCCCTTCTCCTTTCCTGCTTTCAGAACTGCTGCCTGGCCAACCACTGCAGCCTCATGAGGAATGACGAGAAGGGGAAGAGAGCTCTGAGGAAAAAGCACCACTTGACCTAACACTCGCAGCCATCAGCTCAGATACTGGCACAGTGTTACAGGCTAATATAGATTTAGGGTCTGCACGTGGTGAGTCACCGGCCACAAGTTGGCTGCAGTCAGGACAGGGGATAGGACAGCTCATGTGCGTACTCCTTAGAGGGTAAGGTCATAGATCAGTTCTGCTGCAAAGGACTCGGATAAGGACCTCGTTGGGGCAAACTACAGGAAAACGCTGATGATCATGCACCCTGAGTTGCTTAGTGCATTAGCAGGCCTGCCAGATAGTCTACAGTCACTGCCGAGGAGCAGGGAGGAGTCCAACTTCAACATGGCACAGGGCATCAGGCAGAGCTTGGATCCCATCCTTTCCAACGTGCAAGTGGTGGGCACCTCCATGGCAGCAGTGCCAGATCGATCCATGATGGAGCATCTGCTAGCCACTGTCTGAGCTTCCACTGCAGCACAGGCTGAGACCTCTGGATGTATCAGTGCTGCAATGAAAGCTCAGACAGAGGTCATGAGATGCGTGGCAGCTGGCTGCTGGTGTGAAAGCTCAAACTACTGCCATTCAGTCTCAGACTGTTGTCATCAAGGCACTTACTGTTGCCATCATGGATGCGGATCTCAGTGCTCAACAGGGCATGCAGGCTCTCACCGCAGTCCAGCAATCTGTGCTCCAGCAGATTATGAGGATTGCTGATGTGCTACCCCATAGGAGTGGCTGCTGCACCGTGGAACACAAACCTGCTGTCCTGTCTCAGAATGACAGAATTCATGCTCCCACCACTGCCACTCCATCAGTGCCATTACTGTTACCCATGCTAAGGTGCTGCAGTACAAACCTGGCCCTCAAGGCCCAGAGCTGCTTGAGAGTGTCATCCAAGGCCATCTGCAATATCTTCCAGTGAAAGTCAGCAGCCTTCCTCCAGCCATGGTGTAGCCACTGGGGAAGTACTAAGTCGAAGCACTAGGCCAGGCAAGGGAACTCGCAAGGCAGGCACTAAAGGGATGCACAATGTCGATTAATTTTTTTTTGTGTATTATTGATGTCTTGCTGGATAACATTGTTGACTGATGGTATTAGCTTTGGCTTTATTAAGTGATGTAGGCCAAGTGGACTTTGTGATGGGAAATCAGAAATGGATGTACAGTTAGGGAATGGTGGGTCCATGTTGGGGATGGGGAAATTTCTTTTAACCAAAGCAAAGCCTCAGGGTAGAATTTTGTGTCGCAATTTGAAGCTTGAATGGTGATGTGGGAGAAGTAAGAATCACATTGGAAGCATTCATCCGGAAATCCAGCGTCGTGACATCAGTTCTGGACTTAGTCAGCGGCAGGAAAGCACCAAGGTGGCATTGCCTCCCCAACACAACAGGAATCTATTTTAAATTGCTGAGCAGTTAATAGTAATGCAATCCCTGGGATGGCAGGATTGCCTTATGAGGAGGGATTGAGGAAACTGGGCCTGTATTCTCTAGAGTTTCGAAGAATGAGAGGTGATCTCATTGAAACTTATAAAATTCTTACAGGGCGTGACAGGGTGGACGTCGATAGGAGGTTTCCCTTGACTGGTGCGTCTAAAATCAGAGGACATAGTCTCAGAATAAGGGATAGGCCATTTAAGATTGAGATGAGGAGGAATTTCTTCACTCAGAGGGTGGTGAATCTCTGGAATTCTCTACCCCAGAGGAATGTGGAAGCTCAATCATTGAGCATGTTCAAGACAGAAATCGATAATGATCTGAATACTACTGACGTCAAAGCATATGGGGATAGCACGGGAAAGTGGCATTGAGGTAGATGATCAGCCATGATCTAACTGAATCGCGGAGCAGTCTCGACGGGCTGAATGGCCTACTCCTGCTCCTATGTTCCTATGTTCATTTGCATCATAATCATTCACATTGATTTAATGGTGGCATTAAAAGCTGGCGGCACTGAGGCCGTGACTGATAGGCAGCCATGAACAGCACTGCATTGGTGAAGAGTGGGGTGCCTAGGCCATTGTGGAACAACAGTGCTGTGCGCTCTGCAAGGGGGGTTGGGGTCTCAGAGGCTCTGCAAAGTTTGTGGGGGGTGGGTATTCCTTGGCTTTGCATGGCTTTATTGAGTGATCAAACTGTTGGGAGAAGTTGCAAAAGCTCAGTTGACAGAACAGGATCATGTCTGCATCGACAGCGCTCTGTAGGTCCATCCAGGGAGGCTGTCAATGACTTATGCACCTGTGGGATTTGGTGGTCACCCTATGCCAGTGGCCCTGAAGATGACAGTGGCATGACATGGTTGCACATTTGGATCATTCCACTGGGGACATGTGTGGGTTTTCACAGGGAGCAGCACACTGCTGCATTAAGGAGATGACCAATGCCTTGTTCAAGAAGTCTGGCAACTATGTGCACTACCAGACCGACCCTGACAGTCAGGCCGAGAGGGCCATCGGATTCTGGACTATTGCTGGATTTCCCAGGATGCAAGATGTGATAGATTGCACGCATCTGACCATCAAGGCTCCCACGGACTAGCCAGCTGCCTTCATCAACAGGAAAGGCTTCCATTAAATCAATATTGAACTGGTCTGTGATCACCGAAAGCGTTTCCATAGAAAAAAAACATGGAAAAATTATGGCACAGAAGGAAGCAACCGCAACGCCTACATACTTTGAAAGTCCCAGGTGCCACAGCTTTTCAGGCCTCTGCTCGTCTTCAAGGATGGATTCTCAAGGAAAAGGGCTACCTATTGAAGGCTTGGTTACTGACGCCTGTGAGGAACTCTCGCAATGCAGCGGAGGAGAAGGACAACACTTGTCACGGCTCCACCTGAGTGCCCATCGAGCAGGCCATTGGGCTGCTGAAGATGAGATTCTGTTGCCTGGATTGATCCAGTGGAGCCCTGCAGAATGCCCCAGCAAGGGTCTCACGTATCGTTGTGATCTGTTGTGCTTTGCACCATCTAGAGGGGGGAGGCCTTACATGACGATGAGATGCCTGAGTATCACTCCTCCACTGACAAGGTGGGGGGGGGGGTGGGGGACACAGAGGAGTGACATGAGCAAGCAACACTGGATGTTGAAGCCCTTGCACAGGAGGCCAGGCAGATTGAGCCAAGGAGGCAAGAGACAATCTCATAATTCCCCACTTCCAGCCACCCTGATGCCTACTCACACAGAGAATCCAACAAAGATTCACCTCTATGCATGCAGTCTGTCGCCTCTTTTCCAGTTGTGTCCTGTGCCTAGCGCCCAGCTGAAACACCTGCTAGTGCCCATGGAAGATCATATTCAGATGACGGATGTGCTTACATTGGCATTCCACTAAGCGGGAAGGGTGAAGTCAACAGCTCACCTTTACACAATGAACGTTAATGGCTTGAATAAAAGAACTTTATATGAAGCATCACATCACAGATATCAATCACCCATGAACCTTCAAGTGTGTCTAGGTGTTTTTCTTTTTATATTTGTGTTTGTAACTACTTCTACAAGGTGTGAAGCTAGGCTGGAGGCAAGCTGCTGATCAGGCTGCCCCTTGGCTTGTGATGACATCGGCAGCCATCATCTGGCATTCCACCAACCTGTCCATGGCCTTTTGAAGTTCTGCACTATCCTCCTCACAATGTTTCCATGTTTTGTATCCATGTTTTTTATCATCTGCAAATTTTGAAATTGTGCCCTGTACACCAAGGTCTAGGTCATTAATATATATTAGGAAAAGCAAGATCCTAACCCCGACCCTTGAGGAACTCCAGTACAAACCTTCTTCCAATCCTAAAACCACCACTATCTGTTTCCTGTCACTCAGCCAATTTCATATCCTTGTTGCTACTGTCCATGAGCTATAACTTTGCTCGCAAGTCTGTTCAGTGGCACTTTATCAAATGCTTTTTGGATGTCCATGTACACCACATCAACTGAATTGGCCTGATCAACCCTTCTCTGTTACCTCATCAAAAAACTTCAGCAAGTTAGTTAACCACAATTTTCCCTTAACAAATTCATGCTGGCTTTCCCTAATTAACCTGCATTTGCCCAAGTGACTATTAATTTTGCCCCAAATTATTGTTTCTAGAAGCTCCCCCACCACTGAGGTTAAACTGACTGGCTTGTAGTTGCTGGGCCTATCTTTACACCCTTTTTTGAATAAGTCTGTGACATTTGCAATTCTCCAGTCCTCTGGCACAATCCCTGAGTCCAATCCCTAATTTCCACTATCACTTCCCTCAGTGTCCTTGGCTGCATCTGATCCGATACTGGTGCCTTATCAACTTTAAATACAGCTAGCCTATCCAATACCTCCTCTTTATCAATTTTAAACACTTCTAGTGTCTGAATTACCTTCTCTATCCTCATGACCTGCACAGCATCTTCTTCCTTGGTAAAGACAGATGCAATGTATTCATTTAATACCTAAGCATTGCCCCCTGCCTCCATGTATAAATTCCCCTTTTTGGTCCTTAATCGGCCCCACTCCTCCTTTCATCACACTTTTACTATTAATATGCCCATAGAAGGATTCCCTTTTATATTATCTGCAAGTCTCTTTGTTTCTTTTATTTGCTTTTTCACTTCCCATCTGAACCTTCTGTAGTCCACCTGGTTCTCAGTTGTGTTATTCACCTGACATCTGTCATGAGCACACTTCTTCTTCTTCATCATAATCTCTATCTCTTTCATTATCCAGGGAACTCTGGATTTGTTTGCCCTACCTTACCCCTTTATGGGAATATACCTTGACTGTGCCTGAACTCTCTTCTTTAAAGGCAGCCCATTGTTCAGTTCCATTTTGCCTGCCAACTTTTGATTCCAATTTATCTGGGTCAGATGCATTCTGACCCCAATGAAGTTGGCTTTCCCCAAGTTCATTATTCTTACTCTGGATTGTTCCTTGTCCTTTTCTGTAGCTAATCTAAACTTTATGATACAATGATCACTGTCTCCTAAATGTTGCCCTTTTGATACTTGATCTACTTGGCCCACCTCAATCACAAAACCAGGTCTAACAGTGCCTCCATTCTCATTGGACCAGAAACATACTTGATGGAGGAAGCCATGTGCTCACATGCCTGAAACATGGCAACATGTCCTCCATTGTCCATTCACAGTTGTACATGGCTCTGGCATCTCTGTCAAATGTTGCCTTACCTCTCTCTGCAACTCCAGCATGTCATGTGCTGTCGACACCAGAGGGTCGTCATCAGTCTGGGGCTCAGCATGTGCCTGGCCACCCACAGTCCTCTGACTGTCAGTGGCTCCCCCGAACAATCCAGGCAGCAAAACCTCTGCTTTAGGAGCTCAATGGCTTGGTCCTTGCTATTGCAAGTAAGTAGCACGGAGTCCACATTGACAGAGTACGTGTCGACAAAGTACTTAACTCAGGAATTTGGTGAGTGAGGGAATTCAGTGCAGTGGAGGGAAGAGGTGCTGTTCTGTTTTTTTAAAAAAACAAGGAGTAGTCCAAGAGAGGGAATGAGAGGCAGTGAGACCTGAGAGCTAGTCTAGAGGCATTAATTAGGTGAGCGGGTAGATGATTGGTTGGTGGGTTTTACAGGTTTTCTTCTCCCAACTAGGGAAGTAGGTTAAATTAGAACTGGGGAGATATAAATACTGCATTAAATTTGTAACTTAACTAGTTAAACTACTTAATATAGCTACAAATAATTGCTAAGTGACATTTCAAAACTTGAAACCCAATTAGTTAAATAAAATACAATAGAGATGGCAGGTATTACAGCCACATGGTGAGGTTTGGATGGTTCCCAACTTTCAACTCCCAGCGACAAGTTTTCTTGTAGGGTTAAAACAGAAAATCAATTGTTTATTGATTAATACGCCATATCCCAAAATTGTCGCAATCGCATCCAGTCACACATTTGCTCGTGCACACACACACACACACACATTCACAAGAGAAAGATAGAGAGAAAAAAGGGGTAAGCGATTATAAGTGGGGGGTAGGTTTCGGGGGAGGTCACGGTAATTCTCTTGAATTATCTTGGAAATCAAGTTCTTGGTCGCAGGCCTGAGGTGATTGTAGCTTTCTCTCTTGGTTGAAAGTTCAATTGAAGACAGTGGATCATTTAAAATTCACTGCTGTATCGGTGTATATGTACACTTCTACAGCAGGGCATGTGCCTTCTGGTTTGCTCGAAATAAGTCTTTGAATTCTGCTTTCTGGGCATCCCTCCCTGTCAGCTGATTTTTTAAGGTAAAGCTGTGTTACATCTCGCCTCTGGGTAGGAGACCTTTTGGTCTCTCCCCCTTGGTGATTGCACAATGGCCCAAGAAGTGGCTACTTCACACCTTCTTTGTTTCAGAAGAACCCATTCAATTCTGGAATATTTTAGGATGGGTGCAACTGACACCTCTTAGCTTTGAAGATTTTCCTTTGGCCCTGTCAGACAGTTGGAATATACAATGGCCAAGCCCCTTTTCCTTCAGTGGCCATTTTAGAGCACATTGTCCACTGTTTCAAAGAAAGGTCAATTTAAAAAAAAGACAAAGTCAGTTTTTATAACGCTTCAGATTTTGTCCATAATTTTTGGATTGTCGCACTTCTTGTGTGTGTGACAGCAGGTCATGTGTGGGTTGCAGCTGTAGCATGTCGGAGCTGGCGGACACCTGTGTGATCTACAGCAATCACTTCTGCAGTGAGTGTCTGCAGCTTGAGAAACTTCGGCCCAGAATTGATGAGTTGGAGTCCAAGCTTCAGAAACTGTGATGCATCAGGGAGGGAGAAAGTTACCTGGACACTTTGTTCCAGGAGGCAGTCACACCCCTAAGTGAAGTACTTCAGATTTGGTCAGTGGTCAGGATCAGAAGGGTGTGATGACAAGTGAGGCAGGGTTGGAGATCAAGAAGGTGGCACTGGAGGAGCCTCAGCCTTTGCATTCATTCAGCAGGTATGAGGTTCTTCAGCCTGTGTGGATGAGAGCAGGGACTGCAGGAAGGTTGAGCAAACTGACCATAGCACCATGGTGCAGGGGGCCATTTAAGTTGGGAAAGTAGAAAGGAATGTAGTAGTAGTAGAATACAGTATAGTGTTACGACCAGGTGAGATAGATGTCTAGGGGTCCCTCTCAACCTTCACCTGGTCTTACCGTAACAGAGCTTAATTTTAAACACCTTGTTTTCAGCTCCCCTTTGGTGAATCCTTGTTCAACACTTTCCAATTATAAGGCAAATAAACCAGCGCAAACGGGTTTTCTTAGGTTTAAAGAAGAAAAGTTGAAATTTATTAAACTTGAACTTAAATTTTAATTCGGTTAACGCCTATGGATACACAACATGCCCATGCTAGCGTGCATACGCGATACATACATGCAGATGGGGACAGAAAGAGCAGAAGAAAAATAAAGTGGAAAAGTTTGAGGCAATATCTGAAGAGCGTTATTGTTACATGTCTTCGAGTTCACTGTAGAGTCCTTGATTGTACGGTAGATCTTGCTTTTCGTTGGGGCCTAGTATTCTTCTTAAACCTTGTTCGCTGTAGGAGACTTTTCTCTCTTGGAGTTCATGTGTCTTCAGTGTATTTGGAGTTCCGTGAGAAAGATATGGAGAGCCAGACAACAGAGGCTTTGGCGAGCCAGTTAGGAGAGGTCTTTTCAGCCCAGGAGCAAACAGACACTCTGAGTTCAAACTGTTCGTACAATTCAGAAAAACCCAAGTTGCCAAGCAGATTAGTCATATGGTCTGGCCACGTCTTGGAATGTATCACCTTAGCAGTCTCTGGAATGCTCCTCTTATACACAATACCTGGTGGTCAAGGTCCATTGTAGGTTGAATGTGTCTGGGAATGGTCCTTTGTCCTTCCAATCAAATGTCATTTCCAGCCACGGCTGATCTGTTTAACAAGTTCTTTCTTCACTCCATAACAGTTTAAAATTAATGTTCATGACAACATTAATGTGCCTCATTCTTGGCAGGTGGGGGCCTAGCATGACGCTTCCACACCCAGAGGAATGAAATGCAATTTCAGAAATGTACATTTTATTAAAAGGGTCAACCTGATATAGGCTGCCTGCTGAGATCCAGTTGGATCAGGGCACAAATTTTACATCCAGTATTTTTCAAAAGGTCGTGGGTAATCTGGGTATAACCCAGCTAAAGTCCTCAGCCTACCACCCACAGTCACAAGGGGCTTTGGTGTGGTACCACCAGACCCTAAAGACAATGATCAGAGCATACTGCTATGAGTACCCCCCATGACTGGGACTAAGGGCTGGGATTTCTTCTGTTTGCTACCAGAGACTCACCCAATGAGTTCACTGACTTTCGTCCCTTTGAATTAGTTTATGGACATAAAGTGAGAGATCCTCTAAAACTAATCAAGGAGAGGTTTTGGGACCCAGGGACGAATCTTCCTTGTTAGACTACATCTCCATGTTCAGAGAACAGCTCAAGAGAGCCTGCACAGTGGCTTAGGAACACCTAGAAAAAACCTCCCAGGCAGGCAGATAAACCTGCCAAGGTCAGAACATTTCAGCCCGCAGACCATGTGTTAGTGCTATTACTAATACAGGGAGAACTATTGAAAGCCTGGTTCAGTAGCCCATACAGAGTAGTAAAGAGAATTAGCCAGGTGAATTATATAATTGACACCGCAGATCATAGGAAAAAGTAAAGGCTGTGCCACATCAATATGTTAAAACGGTATCGCAGCCGGGAAGGGGACAAACAAGCACAGATCTATCAGGCAGTCAGGAAAGAGGAGGGTGAAAGGAAGAGTGAGGACAAGTTAGAGGGAGGCCTGGAAGATTCATAAATCGAACTCCCTACAGTCCAGTTAGCTAACACTGAAACGTTAGGGAAATTAGACATTGTACTCTCCTATTTAAATGCAGGACAGATAGGAGACATAGCAAGGCTGCTCACAGGGTTTAAAGGGATCTGCAGGGACAAACCAGGGTGCACAACCCTATCCCCACACGATGTGGATGTAGGAGAGACCCCTCCCATAAAACAAAATCCCTATCGCCTAGGTCCCAGGAAACTGACCCAGGTTCGGGAGGAAATTCAGACTGAAGAACTAGAAATTAAAGATTTTAATTCTTTACAGACACAGAAAAGCTCGTAAGTCAAAGGAAAATCCTAAGCCCAACAAGGTTTTTGTGGCAGATTTGAAGGGTGATGATGGTGATGGTGACTACAAGTCAAGTTTCCTAACTGAGGAGGAATTATGGGCCAGGCTGGATGAGCTGGAACAACAGGAAGAGATGCAGGATGGAATTGATAGTGGGTCTCAAGCTGTAAGGAAAAAAAGAACATTTAAAACAGGATGACAGATGGACAGCTTAAGATGATTACCTAGTTTGTAACACTTTATCCAACATTGCAAAGGACTGTGAGGAGGGAAATGAAATGGCTACATTTCCCAGCAAGAACCAAGATCTAGGATGTTTAAAGGAACTACCCGTTCTTTCAGCAAACAGAGAAATATTGCTAACTGCTATGTTTGAATCACTGAATGACTGTCATGTGATAAGCCCCTCCCCATTTGTGATTTTAAGCTGGTGTTTTCTCGACAGCAGAGGAGAAGCAACTGGACTCTGACATGAGCAGACCCTAAGTGGGGATCTCTCTCTCTCTCCCCATTCCAGCTTGAAAGCATTCAAGTCCTGCTTTTTGACTGACCACCTTTGCAAACTTTGTGTACAATCAGAAACCCCATTGGAGGAAATCATCTGCAACACTATCTCCAAGAGACTCACCGAACCAGTCATCTCCCTCTTCAAAAAAAAAGCCTCAGGACCACTGAATTCAGCTAAAAGCCAGCCGAATCACCAAACTCCACAGACTGTATACCCTTTTTTATGGACTCTAACTTGCCCAATCTACATTTCCCGACTCTCTAACCTATTTGTTTGTGCAAACCTCTAGTGTGTGTGTAAGAGTGAAAGTTGCACATTGTTTATTATTTTATTAGTTCGGTTTAGATACAATAAAGTTAACCTCTTTCTTTGTTAACTCAAAAAAACCTGTCTGATTGGTTCTTATTATGATCATAGCAAGTAAGTAATCAAACACTTATTGAATTGGCCAGTACATCCACTTTAAGAAAGAATTATACCTGTTGTGGTCTAACAAGGAGAGGTAAAAAAAGGGTAGCCTTCAAACCCACCTCACTTGACCGTAACAATAGGAAGAAAGGAAAAGGAGGTGGTGTAGCTCTGTTAATAAAGGATAAGATCTGTACAGTGGTGAGAATTGATCTTGACTCATAAGATCAAGATGTAGAATCAGTTTGGCTAGGATAAGAAACAGCAAAGGAAAGAAGTTACTGGTGGGACTAGTTTATAGGCCCCCTAACAGTAGTTACAATGTCTTCTTCTTGGCATTTTTTTTTTGTAGAGATGCAGCACTGAAACAGGCCCTTCGGCCCACCGAGTCTGTGCCGAACATCAACCACCCATTTATACTAATCCTACACTAATCCCATATTCCTACCACACCCCCACCTTCCCTATATTCCCCTCCCACCAACCTATACTAGGGGCAATTTATAATGGCCAATTTACCTATCAACCTGCAAGTCTTTTGGCATGTGGGAGGAAATCGGAGCACCTGGTGAAAACCCACACGGCCACAGGGAGAACTTGCAAACTCCGCACAGCCAGTACCCAGAATTGAACCCAGGTTGCTGGAGCTGTGAGGCTGCGGTACTAACCACTGCGTCACTGTGCCGCCCCAACCACTGCGCCACTGTGCCGTGGACGAAGATTTTGTGAAGGTTGTAGTCAATGGTTGCAGGCCTGCTGGCGGCTGTCAGGCCTATCCATGACTGGCACATTCTCCTACAGCGGGTACGAGTGAAGGTGTAGTCGCTGCTGGGGGTAATTGGATCTATCCTTCTCCTCCTTTTCTCTTTCATGCTGGTTCTTCGTTCAGTTTCAAAGGTCTCTGTCGCCCTCCTGATGTAGCATCTCCAGGCGTCACGATCTCTGGCCTACGCTTCCCACTGACGGCAGTCGATGTGGCACACAGAGAGGGAGTCCTTGAAATGTTTGCATGGGGCCCCTGGTCAGCTCGCCATACAGCACAATCTTGGGCGGGTGACTGTCGTCCATCCGGGCAACATTACCCACCCAATGCAGTTGGCTTTGCAGAAGAATGGCCTCAATGCTGGTGATGTTGGCTGTTTCCAGGATGTCAATGTTTGTTATGCGGCCCTGCCAGTGGATCTTGAGGATGCGGTGGAGGTAGTGCTGATGGAAGTGCTCTAGAAGGCGTCCATAGGACCCATGCCTCAGCAACATACAGAAGGGTGGCGAAGACTATGGCTTTGTACACTTTGAGTTTGGTCAGTGCTCTGAGGCTGTGGTTGCTCCACACTCATTTGTAGAGTCTGCTGAATGTTCTATTTGCTTTTGAAAGCCTATTGTCCACTTCCTTGTCTATGGTGGCATCAAGCGAGATGACGTTCCCCAAATAAGTAAATTGCTTGATGGCATCCAGCTCGGTTTCCTTGATGACAATGCTTCGTGGTCTATTTCCTTCTTGGGGTGCAGGCTGATGCAGGACTTCAGGACAGTGAAGGTAAGTCCAGATATACAGAGGTCTCAGCTCTGCATTCTGGAAGGGAGGAGGGGGATATTCAGGAGTCTCAGCTCTGCATTCTGGAAGGGAGGAGGGAGTAGGGGGATTACAGGGGTCTCACTCTGCATTCTGGCAGGGAGGAGGGAGGGGGTCTGGGATTACTGGAGGGAAAGCTCTGCAGGCATGAAAGGAGGAACTGGGTACCCTCCCTCCGTAAACAGTGTACGCTCTGCGTTTGTTTGTGTATATGAAGGAGCATTGGCACTTTCGTCACCCTGTGTGTGTGGAGGGTGCCAGAAAGGGTAGAAGCATTAAGGTTATATGGATGTTGGGTCAATCAATGCAGCTGGTAGCATCTTGATGTGGTCATGCTGTGCCACTCTGAGTGTTAGCCAAGATGGACAATGCCATGCCACACTACATAGTTGATCCAAAAAAGCACCTGATGTACCCGTCAACACCAATCCCTGCGCTGTTAGGAACCTTTGAATAAATGAAGGATACAACCTTATTTATTAAATGGAAATGGGTCTGGCTCATCCTACATTGTGTGATCCACTGCACGTGAGGATCGGTATGCACTGGAGACAAAATAACAGGCTGGTGCTAGGTCCACATAGAGGCCCCCGGTCGTGAGCAGCAGCCCCCAAGGGGAGCTCACCATTACGGTCGCCGTGCATCTACAGGGCCCACATGACATGCCATCGAATGTCAGAGCCCCAGTGTCAAAGGCGATTGTGCATGTAGAGACTGTGGTGACACGTCTCTGTGCCTTGCTCAACAATGACCTGCAGCCCATGGGCTTCGGTGGACATCCTATGCCTGCAGTCTTCATAGTGGCAGTGGTTCTTAAGCGTGATGCCTATGCAGCATTTCAGGGGCCCCCCAGAGACCTTCGCGGGGTCACACAGTCAGCAGTGCACTGCTGAATCAGGGAGGTCACCGATGCCCTGCAGCAGAGGGCCAGTGAGTATGTACCATTAAAGGAATCCTCTCAATCTAGGTGCAGCTGGTATGTGATCACCGGAGATGCTTCATGCAAATCTGTGCCCGCTTCTCAGGCAGCTGCCATGACACCTGGGCTCTGCGCCAGTCCCATCTGCCACTGCTGTTCAATGAACTGGCTCAGATGGAGGGGTGGCTTCTTGGAGAGAAGGGCTACCCATTGCAGATATGGCTCCAGACACCAGTGAGAGACCCCACCACTGCTGCAGAGGAGAGATAGAACGCCAGTCACTGAACTTCAAGAGACACCATGGAGCAGGCGATCGGTATGCTGAAAAAACACTTCCAGTGTCTGGACAGATAGGGTGATACCCTGTTTACGGGCCGAAAAGGCCAGCTCCTTTAATTGCTGCTCGCTGTGCTCTGCACAACTATGCACCCAATAGGGTCAGGCCTGGCATGGTGAGAAGAGACGTCAACAGGATTCCTTCACCGACTATGAGGACGCTGAGGACCTACAACATGAAAGACGCATGGGAGGGCAGATGGTACCCAGGCTCTGCATGCAGAGCTAGCAGTGAGCTAATGATGTATGGCAGTGGCTTATCAGACAAAGGCTCTCTGCTCCATAGGAATCAACATGAGCTCTGCAAGCCACACATCACCCTTGCTCACCTGCTGTGCACCAGTCCACATCTCTAGCATCCCTGTGTAAACCATTAGAGGCAGCAGCTGACTGAGCCAATGTCCATGTCACTGGTCACTGCATCTGTGGAGATGCTCATGAGTAATGGTGGCATGGCAATGATGTTATTGCATACATTGGCTCTCCTGAATGGTCAACGGTGCAAAAGTGCTACATGCTGGTACACAGCATTTACACCAAGAAAAAGACACACATGTTGGTGAGGAACATTTAGTGAAAGACATATTTACATTGCTGTGACACCCGTGCATTCCCATTTGTGTCAGTGTATTCTCTGTAAATGCTTGCGAGTGCCCCTTCTCAATACAACCTCTGTGCTAGCAGCCTGACTGGAGGAAGGCTGCTGATCTGACTGCCCTTTGGCTGTGGATGACTTTGGCAGCCATACACTGTGCGCACGAGGCCTAGAGGGCCCCGGCTGGCTGGGGGAGTGCTCGTTCATTCCCTTCCGGCATTGAACTCTTTGATGCCAGATGGTCCCATGGCTACTCACCTCCTCTGCCATCTCCAGCCAGGCTGCCTTGTTCAGGCGGGAGGGCCTCTTCTTACCATGGCTGAGAAAAAGGACCTCCCACCTTGCCCATGTAGCCTGGAGGAGAGTGAGCAGGGAGGCTTTGCTAAATTATAGGGCCACCCTAGAGTATTCTTCTGCCATCCGCGGTTTTTGGTCTGGTTCTTTAAATGCAAAGGTGACTCCACCGTGTAACTGCTGTAACTTCTGGCTGCAAGGTTTATCTTTCACATGTTTGAAAACCAATGCAGGACTAGTGAGAAAATCTGTGCTGTTGTCATGGTTTTTCATCTATTACACGCCAACACATGTTCACAAACACTTTGCTTCTGCAGTAGCTGATCATAGTTATTGGTATAATATTTTTAGTTGGCAATGCAGCTAGAATATGAACATATTTTCCTTTTTTTTTTACAAAGATCGTTTAATTGCAGTTACATATCTTTTCACATAGCAGTTAGCAGAGAAATGAATATAGATTCCAAATGCATATTAGTCTGCGGCTTTTCACAGTCAGATGATTAGAAGCCCATAGTATGTAGATATTCTTCAATTATGGTTTTAATTCTGCCTTTTATGGTACATTTAAGTCTCACGTACTGGAATGTGCAAAATTAAGATTATTCACCCAGCTGCGGCAAGCCTACAAGAAGGAATGTTACACTTGAGTGGAAGAAGAGGATCACAAGTTCACAGGACACTGTGACACAGCAGGGTAAGTATGTGGCAGCAAAACAGAAAGTGCTGAGGAAGCTCAGTAGGTCAGGCAGCATCTGTCGAAAGAGAAGCAGAGTCAACTTTCAGGTCTGTGAACTTGGTCAAGTTAACTCTGCTTCTCTCTCCACAGATGCTGCCTGACCTGCTGAGTTTTTCCAGCACTTTCTGCTTTGCTGCCAGACTGACAGCAGCCCCACTTTTCAGCAGTCAGGTAAGTATTTCTTTGACAGCTGTCAGGAAGCAGGTGCTTGAGTGCTTTAAATAGAACCCCAGCACCTGCTGCACAGCTGTCAAAAGGTTCCTCACTGCGCCGGATGTCCCGCCTCTCCCCATGTAATATGAGGGGGGTGGCGTGTCACAGTGATGCTAATGAGCCTCCACGCATAATATCATGGGGGCTTGGCAGCAACCGCTGAATGCGGGCACGCCACCGAGTTCAAAGCAAGCTGCCATGGAGCGTGGCGCGTGAATAAAATTCAGGCCCATGTCTGCGGTGCCTCTGTTTGCTCTGAAACCACACTGGCTCGTTGGGAGGTTTTCCTCCGCAATGGTAGGCACAAGCCTGTTCGGAAGTATTCTAGCCAGGATCTTCCCAGCGATAGAAAGGAGGGTGATTCCCCCTTGAGGAGTGCCGATCACAAGACCCTACACACTGACAAGGAGTCAGTCCTGGATCGCTGGTCTTAACACCTTAAAATTCTCTTCAGCGCCAAGTGCACAGTGCATGATACTGCCATCAATGACATCCAACAACAGCCCATAAAGGAAGACCTGGATGAAAGTCCAACTCTGGAGGAAACTGTGACTGCCACCAACCAGATGAAGAGCAACAAAGCCCCCGGAGTTAATGGAATTCCACCCGAAGCCTTGAAGCATGATGGCCCTGCCCTAAACGCCAAGCTCCATGAGTATTTCATGGCCTGCTGGGAGCAGGGCAGGATTCCAAAGGACCTTCATGATGATGTTAGAGTCATAGAGAGATACAGCACCAAAACAGACCCTTTGGCCCACTGAGTCCGCGCCAACCATCAACCACCCTTTTATTACCACTCCTACATTAATCCCATTTTTCCCTCTCACATCCCCACCTTCCCGCAATTCTCCTACTACCTACCTACACTAGGGGAAATTTTTACAATGGCCAATTTACCTATCAATCTGCAAGTCTTTGGCTGTGGGAGAAAACCGGAGCACCCGGAGAAAACCGATGCGGTCACAGGGAGAACTTGCAAACTCCGCACAGGCAGTGCCCAGAATTGAACCCGGGTCACTGGATCATCACCTTGAACAAAAACAAAGGAGAAAAATCAGACAGCTATACTATCGGATGGAGTATAAAACAAGAAATAATGGGGCTTGTAAGAAAGGTACTAGAATAATTGTGGGTGATTTTAATCTTCATATAAATTAGACAAATCAAATTAGCAAAGATAGCCTTGAGGATGAGTCCATAGAGTGTATTTGGGACAGTTTCTTAGAACAAAACATTGTGGAACCAATCAGGGACCAGGCTATTTTAGACTTGATAATGTGTCATGTGGCAGAATTAAAACTGAAACTTAAATAAAGGCAATTACAAAGGTTTAAAGACAGAGTTGGCTAAAATGTGGAATGTGGAATAGGTTAAAAAGTAAAACGGTAGAGAAGCATTGGCAGACGTTTAAGGAGATATATAACTCTTAACAAAGAGATATTCCCTTGAGAAAGAAAGTCTCTATGAGAAGGATGCACCATCTGTGGCTAAGTAGGGAAGTTAAGGTGGTATTAAATTGAAAGAAAAGGCAAACAATTCTGCAAAGATTAGTGGTAGGCCAGAAGATTGGGAAAATTTTAGAAACCAGCAAAGGATGAACAAAAACAACAATGAGGGAGAAACTAAGATATGTAAGTAAACTAGCAAGAAATTTAAAAACAGACAGTAAGAGCTTCTACCAATATATAAAAAGGAAGACAGTAGGTAAAGTAAACATTGGCCCCTTAGAGGATGAGACTGCGGAATTAATAATGGGAATCAAGGAAATGGAAGAGATTTTGAACAAATGTTTGTATCTGTCTTCATGGTAGAAGACACTACAACCATCTGAATAATACTAGAAAATTAAGGGCAAAAAGGAGGGAGGAGCTTAAAACAATCATGATCACTAGAGAAAAACTACTAGGAAAACTGATGGGACTAAAGGTTGACAAGACCGTTGGAATTGATGGCCTGCATCCAAGGGTCTAAAAAGAAGTAGCTGCAGAGATGCATTGGTTGTAATCATTCAAAATTTCTTAGATTCTGGAAAGAGCCCAGAGGATTGGAAAACCATAAACCTATTCAAAAAAGAAGGGAGACAGAAAGCAGGAAACTATAGGCCAGTTAGCCTAACATCTGTCATTGGGAAAATGCTGGAATCCATCATTAAGGAAGTAGTATCAGGACAACTAGAAAATCATAATACAATCAAGCACAGCCAACATGGTTTTATGAAAGGGAAATCGTGTTTGACCATTTATTAGAGTTTTGATGATGTAATGAGAAGGGTGGATATAGGTGAACGAGTAGATGTAGTGTATGTGGATTTCCAAAAGACACTTCATAAGGTGCGCATAAAATGTTATGACACAAGATAAGAGCTCATGGTGTTGGGGGTAATATGTTGGATAGAGAATTGGCTAACTAGCAGGAAACAGAGAGTCAGGATAAATGTGCCATTTTCAGATTGGTAAACTCTATAGTGGAGTACCACAGGGATCAATGCTGGGGCCCCAACTATTTACAATCCACATTAATGTCTTGAATGAAGGGATTGAGTATATTGTAGCCATATTTGCTGACGATGCAAAAATAGATAGGAAAACAAGTTGTAAGGAGGACCCATAGAATCTGCAAAGAGATATAGACAGGTTAAGTAAGTGGGCAAAAATTTGGCAGATGTGGGAAAATGTGAGGTTATCCACTTTTGAAGGAAGTATAGAAAAGCAAAATATTATTTAAATGGAGTGAGACTGCAGAATGCTGCTGTACAGAGGGAGTCCTCATACAAGAATCAGAAAAAGTCAGCATGCAGGTACAGCAAGTAATTAGGAAGGCAAATGGAATGTTGGCCTTTATTGCAAGGGGACTGGAGTATAAAGTAGGGAAGTCTTGCTACAACTGTACAGGGAGACAGCACCTAGAGTACTGCATACAGTTTTGGTTTGCTTGTTTAAGGAGGGATATACTTGCATTGGAGACAGCTCAGAGAAGGTTCACTACGTTGATTCCTGGGATGAACAGGTTGTCTTATGAGAAAAGGTTGAACACGTTAGGCCTATACTCATTGGAGTTTAAAAGAATGAGAGGTGATCTTATTGAAACATATAAGATTCTGAGGGGGCTTGACAGGGTAGATGCTGAGAGGATGCTTCCCCTCCTGGGGGACTCTAGAACTAGGGGACATAGTTCCAGAATTAGCGGTCGCCCATTTAAGATGAAAATGAGGAGAAACCTCTTTCAGAGAGCAGTAGAGGCAAGGTCATTGAATATATTTGAGGCTGAGTTAGACAGATTTTTGGTTTACAAAGGGAGTCAAAGGTTATGGGGGACAGGCAGGAAAGTGGAGTTGAGGCCACGATCAGATCAGCCATGATCTTATTGAATGGCAGAGTGGTTTGAGGGGCCAATTGGCCTACTCCTGCTCCCATTTGTTATGTTCTTATGCTCTACAGTGTTTTTATTTTTATTTAGAGATACAGCACTGAAACAGGCCCTTCTGCCCACCGAGTCTGTGCCAACCAACAACCACCCATTTATACTAATCCTACATTAATCCCATATTCCCTACCACATCCCCACCATTCTCCTACCACCTACCTACACTAGGGGCAATTTACAATGACCAATTTACCTATCAACCTGCAAGTCATTGGCTGTGGGAGGAAACCGGAGCACCTAGTGGAAACCCACGCGGTCACAGGGAGAACTTGCAAACTCCACACAGGCAGTACCCAGAATTGAACCCGGGTCACTGGAGCTGTGAGGCTGCGGTGCTAACCACTGCGCCACCACATGTTGCTCCACAGGCTTCCAATGAAGGCCCTCTGATCGCCCTTGGTGGGATGACAGAAGTCGGGGGATCACAAGCCATGTATGAGGGGTAGCCCTCATTGCGAACAGTTATCCTCATTGTGTCTTAGAGGCCTGAAGATGGTTGGTATTGCTGATAAATGCATTGCGAGTGCTGCCAGGATTGTGGGCATTCATCAAAATGAATTTCTTGGTGTACTCACACATCAACTGCACATTGACTGAGTGGTAGCCCTTGCAGTTGTGGTATTGCTCCCCATTGATGTGGGGGCCCACAGAGCCACATGTATGCAGTCGATGACACCCTGCACCATCAGGAGGCCCCTGTTCTGGAGATCCCATGGCCATCATCCTGGTGTTCCCTCCTCAGGGAAAAGATGATTAAGTCTCCACTCCTCCCGTACAGCGCCACTGTCACCTCCACGATGCTTCTGTCTTCGGCCAACTGTGACATGATACTGATGTTGCCAAATGCCGCCTGGAAGGATCTGGTTGCTTCGAAAGAAATGGCAACGGTGATCTTCACAGCCAATAGGAGGGCCATCCTTGCCATGGTTTGAGGCTCCAGGTCATTGTGAAGGAGGTGACACAACTCCAGCAC
Source organism: Heterodontus francisci (assembly GCF_036365525.1). Lineage (NCBI taxonomy): Eukaryota > Metazoa > Chordata > Chondrichthyes > Heterodontiformes > Heterodontidae > Heterodontus > Heterodontus francisci. Next base: position 19,054,750 of record NC_090400.1, read on the forward strand.
TACCTCCTTAGTGAAGCAAAGCCTCCTGAGGCACTGCTCCTGGCTCATTGCAACATAGGACTGATGCTTCCAGATGACACTCTCGGGGTAGGGTCTTCATCTATGCAGAGGCCTCCTTCTCCTCCCTCCTCGCAGAGCTTCCCCTTTCTGCCTCCTCCTTTGCATATCCTGCACATATTACAGAACAACCGCAACTACTGTCCCCAGATCTAAACAAGGCAATGCAAAAGCAAAAACCTCCAAATTCCTTCAACAACTCACTACAGTGCCTCCACTAACTTTGACTAAGCAAAAGTAAGTCAGAAGCACCTCAGCTGTAACTTGTTGAGGGGCCCTTTAAATAGCCCCAGAACAGAGCCCAACTTGCTTCATAACGCTGGTTGTTTCAGGATTGAATAAGGAAGGTCCTGCCTGTACAATCATTGACCAATTTTGGTTTCTTGGCATTGCATCAGCCCGTTGGTGTTAGTGACATCATGATCATGAGCATTCAGCAACTTTGGCCGCCCGCAGGGGATGTACCTGCATGAGCCACTCCAGATGACTCATGCTGCTCCAAATGAATTTTATGCCCCTATAAAGTTAGTCAAAGGCCTGTGACCTGGCTCATAAATAGAACATTTCAAAATTTAAATTTATGACATTTCTTCATTGTTGACTGATGGATCATGTGATCCTTCAAAATGCAATATTTTTGAGCTAAGATGTTTTTAACACCATGATTTACAATTTATTAGTTCATTTCCTATGACATTAATTACAGTAGTCTGAGGTCCGGAGTGCTAACTTCTCACTCAACAAGGAGCCTGGACAGCACTGAACAGCAGAAAATCAAAACTGCAGGTTAGCATGTAACAGGAGGAAACGGTTGTCAGATCACTCAGGACGACAGAAGATTCATGTTCAAATTGGGCCTTCAATATCCTATGCTTTATCTGTGTTGTCAAACTAATGTCAAAACTGTGTTCCCTAAAACCAACTTCAATCATCTATATACACCAAGAACAGAAGTAGGTCCAGCACTGACTCCTGGGGGCTCCACTTCCAACCTGTCTCCAGTCTGAACATCCAATTCACCTAACCCTCTTTCCTGTCTGTGAACAGCAATCACACATGGATACCCAGTTGATTTTGATCTATTTTCTATACCCTAGGGCACTGAGACCAGTTGCAGTTCCCCATTTTTTATTTAATCCATTTTAATAGCTGCAGGACAGCAGATAATTTTGATGCAGCTTTGGTGGCCATGTTTGGAGCACTGGGGGCATTTGGAATACTGGAGTCAGGTTCAAGGTGGGGTTAGGGGCATGGTTGGGAACACTGGGGTCAGGTTGGGAGTACTGGGGTGGGGTTAGGGGAACTGAGGTGTGGTGAGGAACACTGGAGTTGAGTTGGAAGCACTGGGATCAGTTTGGGAACACTGGGGCGGCGTTGGAGCACTGGTTTCAGTTTGGGAACACTGGGGCGGAGTTGGGAGCATTGGGGCCATGCTGGGAACATAGGTCATGATGGAAAATCAGATACAGAGCTGAGGACTGATGGTATTGATCAGTTGTGGCTGTTTGAGGTTTTCTTTATTTTCATGACTCCTCTCCTGAAGATGTTGACTTCTTTTGGGCCAAGGTTTCCAGGCCACTGGCTGCCCTCCATGACTTTGCTAGTCATTATATGTCAGTCTAACAGGTTGGGAGGCAGTTCCACCATGGTGGGCATCACAACTGAGCCTAATCCAGTCCTCATTTGATGTCCATAGATGATTACTTTTTAGAAAGCAGTTGCAGGAGAATGAACAGTAGCAACAAACCCTGGCTTTTTTTTTCCCTTTCTATTATCTAAGCCCACTGAGATCAATTAATTCAACACAGATAGCTGATCAAACCTGGAAGCTAGCCAGCTCTGTGCCACAGCACAACAGTGCGTTTACCATCTCGAGGTTTTCTGACACTGAGATTCACCATTTTCTGTAAATTATAATTATACCTTTGAGCACAATCATTTTTCTCTCTCTTCAGTTTTCCCAGAGCCAGCTGTTATGAGGTGCGCAACATAGGCCCAGGAGTGAATCACCTGACCAGTGCCTTTCTCCAAAAGGTGCCTTGCAGCTGTTTGGCGCATCCCTTGATGAAATGTTGTGTTGTTGCAGTATTTTTGCACTTTTCCTGTAGGGATACAACCTGATGTAGAATCCTCTGGCGGGATGAGAAACATGGAGGGTTTTAACGGGCCCCTCCACCTTGACAGGAGCTCCATGTTGCTGTATTTGTACTTGAGTAATTTGCTTTCGCATATTTTATTCCACACTCAGGATATAAACAGAATGCTGTCTAGAGGGGGCAGATGAGTGGCACATAAAGCATAGGAGTCACCAACGTATGGCGGCATTCCAGCGGGGGCTTGTTGTGTGGAAATTGGTTGCTACTTTTTTGCATTATAACAGTGACTGCACTTCAAAAATACTTGATTGGCTGTTAAGCTCTTTGGGACATTCTGAGATTGTGAAAGGTACTATACCAGGAGACTGGGAAGTTGTCTCAGTGAATGTGATTCTCTACCTGCTGAGCTTCAGTTTTAACTATGTTACTGAACTGGAATCAAGTAATCGAAACAAAAGAAAAGTGGTAACAGAATCACTCCAAGCCCCCGCTTCGCCCACTCCTACCAACCAGTTACAGAGCAGTATTAGCTGAAATCTGGGAGCAGCTTCCTCTTCTTCCTCACCCTCACTGCAGATGTTATCAATGAGAAAAAAATACTGTCCTTGTAAGGTAACATAACATGTATTTTTGAAACATATAAAGATTTAGGTTGTTTTAGTAATTATGGGGATATTTCATGGTGGCTGTCCATCATTTGAGTGGAGATCACATTGTCTTGTTAAACTATTTGTCTTTTGAATGGGTACCTGCATTAGTCCCATTACTGATTGCTCCCCTGGAATCTCCATAGGAGTTCTCTACTGGAAGATTGTTGGACACCCCTTCCCCCAGGACAGATTTTGTAAACAGGTAATTACAGCATTTTTCTAGGGTTTATGCTGAACTGCTGAAAGTATGGCAAGAGATCAGGAAAAAACTGTGGTAGTTCAGACTCTGCATTTATTTCCCTGCGTGTTGTATGATTGCCTTTAAGAGCGATGTCCCTTTAAGATCTTAGCATGCTAATGAGCTAAGTGCCAGGATGCAGTCTTGTGACTCAGAGCCAGAGTCACTCTGTAGCTGTAACACCCAGAGTAAGGTTCTATAAATAGTTAGCTCCGTACTGTATATAATAGCTGTTTAATAAACCTGTTTGAGATCTTCAACAACCTGGATTCCATACATCTCATTTATGTTGCATCAAAAGAACTCATTACATGGTGGCAGCTGTGGTGAGAAGACAGAATCTAAGATTGAAGATCACAGGGAAAACAACTTTAAATACTACCTTCCTACAACTAAAAGAGAGACAGTTAAAAAGAAATACTGGCCCAAATAGGGAAAGAAGAAAACACTTACCACAAACTGTAGAAGACACATCACTGAACGACATGCTGCAAATCAATCACTGCGATTGGGTGAGTCATTGATCCAATAGTCCAGGAATCCCGGTTGAAAGAAAGCTTTGAAGTGCTTGCAAAGTTGATTTTTTTAAAGGCTCAGTAACAGAAAAAAACAGGGAAAACCCAATCCCTATCTCAGGCTGATCAATTGTTTTCAAAGGCTCCCCTCCTGGGCTAATCGAAGTTGGCACTATTAGAGGAGGCATATAAGAGCAAAAAACTCAGGAATCCTCCATTCACGCAGCCAGCAGCTAAAGCTTAAAATAAAATCATCAAACCACTGGAGTATGAAGAGCTTTCATTCACATAACCAAAGTTTTAAGAAAAACATAAAACCACTCAACTGTGAAGAACTATTGAATGGCTATATAAACAAACTTTAGCAGAAAAGAAGCGCTTGAAATACCTATTGCACAGCTGTGTAAACAGACAGACGAGAGTGTTGGAAGCTTGATAAACAGACAAACACTGCTAAATACCTGCTCCTGTCAATCAAAGCAGCCAAGAGAGTTTTTTTAAGAGAAAACAGTAGAGTCATAGAAGAAGTCTTAAAGCAATTTTTAAAGCAAAAGAACAGCAGAAAGATGGATACCAAATTTCCCAGCATGAACTGGAAGGCCATGGATATCCTATCCAAGTTCCAACTTTTCAAACAGAGAATACAGTTATGCTTCACAGACCAAGTAATTACAGAACCAGAAAACCAGCCTGTAAAAATACTGATAGCAGTTGGAAATGAGGGATTACACAGAATCAATACCTCAGACATATTTGATGAGAACCAGAAGGATCACACAAAGATATGGAAAGTGCTAGAAGATTAGCTTCAATTGAGAGTAAATTTTAGAATTCATCGCCAGGAATTGATTATCTACAGGCAACTACCACAGGAATCAGTAGACCAGTTCATCAGTAGATGCCATAGTAAGGGCAACAAATACAATTTTTCATTGGACTGAATAATGGAGCTGGTGATTGTATCAACACCCATTGTAGCGTTTTAGAAGGACCTCTTGGGGAAAAAGAAAGGTAATAGCATTGATACACTGCTGGAAGATGGCAGGAAATACAAAGCCATTGTAGCTGGACAACAGCATCTGCAAGCATTAGGTGCAGCCAACAGTATTGGCACCATAACCAGATCAAAAAGAGCAAACAAGCTGTGTGGTGCATGTGGTTGGTCCCACTCACAGTGCGGTTGTCCTGCATTTCAAGACCTGTGCAAGGCGTGCGGTGTAAAAGGACATTGGACCAACCTATGCAAGAAATCAGGCTCCAAAGATGCAACCAGAAGTCAAAGGACACAAACAAACTGATGACAGGCTCAGAAATAGGGCAACAGCGGCAAGGAGAGCTTCAGAGACGAGCTTCAATGCAAGACGATACATGAGGTCCACAGCGAAACAGACCTGACACAAGACTCAGCGCAGAGGAATTCTCAGCCAGAAGATGAACAGGTGTTTCACATTGTGACCCTGACACACCATGTTGATGAAAATGAAGCTTTTGCCACCATTAACATCATGTGCCCAAAGAAAGATGGCAAACATACACTCAGGGTTAAGACTGACACCAGCGTTAGTGCAACTATATTACCAGTCCAAATCCTGAAAGATATGTACTGGAGTTGTTGGAAATCAATGATACAACTGACAACTTATCTGTATACAACAGGTCATCCATCCCTTTCAGTGGCACACTAACAGTGCAATATAGCTGTGGCAAGTCGGCATGGAAGCCACAAATGTTCTGCCTTGTAGACACAAGTGGACCAGCAGTGGCAGGACTACCAGCGTGTAAGGACCTCAACATCATAACTATTAATGAGAGCATTGCCAAGGGGAAATCTCCAAGGTCCGGAACCCGCTTGCAGACTCTGGCCAGCATTAAACAGTGCAGTCTGGAAACCCAGCAACAGCACAACTATGCCGTGCCTTCACTTCTGCTCTATAGAGAACCACCAGCACCACAGCAAGCCAGAATACATAGGCATCTCCATGAGACCAAGTACTCTTCCCTGAACAAATCCTCGACCTTGAGCCCCAAGCCTTCAGACACGGAGGATAAGGAGCGGCGAAGGACGCACAATGTCCTGAAACATTGTCTATTGGCTGTTCGAGATGAGGTGCCAGAACTTTCCAAGAATGAAAAGCCCCAGAAGTGGTCATACTGAGAAAAGCATCAGAGTATGTTAGCAGGCTTGCAGGCAGAGCAACAGAAACTGAATGCAGAGAGGGTGGAACTTCAGAAAGAACAGCAACAGATGAGACACAAATTCCCCGAACAAGAGTTGTCAAGACAATATATGGACATTTGAGCCTCTATATTTGTAAAATTTCATAATCTCTATCCATGTGTAAATAATTGTGATGTTATCTAATTCTAGTCCTGCTCCTAATTCGTATGTTTGTATGCATTTTTACTTTTAGCTTACGAAACATATCTTTGGAAAGAAGGGGGACGTTGTATGATTGCCTTTAAGAGCGATGTCCCTTTAAGATCATAGTATGCTAATGAGCTATGTGCCAGGATGCAGTCATGTGATTCAGAACCAGATTCACCCTGTAGCTGTAACACCCAAAGTAAGGTTTTGTAAATAGTTAGCTCTGTACTGTATGTAATAGTTAGCTGTTTAATAAACCTGTCTGAGATCTGCAACAACCTGGACTCCACGCATCTCCATGCATCAGACAACAATAAAAATAACTCATTACACTGCTCACCCTAGCAATACTTCTATTAGATCTCCTCTCAAGGTCTGGACATAGTCCTAGAATCTCAATTCCCTCCACATTGCAATAGTTTCCATCCATATCATTATCTTGGTGAATCTCTGCTGTTATGGCATTAGGTGCAATCGCACTGTCAGGGAAATATGTATTGATCTGCATCCTTTAATATTTTTCCATTAATTGTATCAATTAATTCCCATTCCTTGCTCTTTCGTCTCCCAAAATATATTAGCTCATTCTTATCTACTTTATATTTTATCTGCCACATGTCTGTCTATTCTACTAGCTGGCCAATGTTTTCCTGCAGTCTTTTACAGTCCACCTCACTGTTTGCCAAACCTCCTGTTTTTGTGTCAGCAACAAATTTCTTGATTATGATCCTTATGCTCAAGTCCAATTATGTACATATATCTAAGAACAAAAGTGGACTAGGGTACAGCATTTCCAACTCTTCCCAATCTGAATAACATCCATTTATCCTAACTCTTGCTGTTAACAGACAGGAAAGAATCAGAAGTTGGAACTCTCGCTGATACATTCCCCTTTCTCCACCCTGGGGCAGTGAGGCCAGTTGTAGTTCCCCATTTTTAATTTAGTCCACTGGAACAGCCGTTTTTAAAAAAATGCAACTTTAGCAGCCATGCTTGGAGTCCCAGGGCCATGTTTGGTGCACTGGGGCCATGTTTGGTGCACTGGGACATGTTTGGTATACTGGGGCCATGTTTGGTGCACTGGGACATGTTTGGTGCACTGGGACATGTTTGGTGCACTGGGACATGTTTGGTATACTGGGACAAGTTTGGTGCACAGGGACATGTTTGGTATACTGGGCTATGTTTGGTGCACTGGGACATGTTTGGTATACTGGGCCATGTTTGGTGCACTGGGACATGTTTGGTATACTGGGCCATGTTTGGTGCACTGGGACATGTTTGGAGTCCTGGGGCCATGTTTGGTGCACTGGGACATGTTTGGTGCACTGGGACATGTTTGGTATACTGGGACAAGTTTGGTGCACAGGGACATGTTTGGTATACTGGGCTATGTTTGGTGCACTGGGACATGTTTGGTATACTGGGCCATGTTTGGTGCACTGGGACATGTTTGGTATACTGGGCCATGGTTGGTGCACTAGGACATGTTTGGAGTCCTGGGGCCATGTTTGGTGCACTGGGACATGTTTGGTGCACTGGGACATGTTTGGTGCAGAGGGACATGTTTGGTATACTGGGCTATGTTTGGTGCACTGGGACATGTTTGGTGCACTGGGACATGTTTGGTGCAGAGGGACATGTTTGGTATACTGGGCTATGTTTGGTGCAGAGGGACATGTTTGGTATACTGGGCTATGTTTGGTGCACTGGGACATGTTTGGTGCACAGGGCCATGTTTGGTATACTGGGCTATGTTTGGTGCACTGGGACATGTTTGGTATACTGGGCCATGTTTGCTGCACTAGAACATGTTTGGTGCACAGGGCCATGTTTGGTATACTGGGCCATGTTTGGTGCAGAGGGACATGTTTGGTATACTGGGCCATGTTTGCTGCACTAGAACATGTTTGGAGTCCTGGGGCCATGTTTGGTGCACTGGGACATGTTTGGTATACTGGGCCATGTTTGGTGCACTGGGACAAGTTTGGTGCACTGGGACATGTTTGGTGCACTGGGACATGTTTGGTATACTGGGACATGTTTGGTGCACTGGGACATGTTTGGTATACTGTGCCATGTTTGGTGCACTGGGACATGTTTGGTGCAGAGGGACATGTTTGGAGTCCTGGGGCCATGTTTGGTGCACTGGGACATGTTTGGTATACTGGGACAAGTTTGGTGCACAGGGACATGTTTGGTATACTGGGCTATGTTTGGTGCACTGGGACAAGTTTGGTGCACAGGGACATGTTTGGTATACTGGGCCATGTTTGGTGCACTGGGCTATGTTTGGTGCACTGGGACATGTTTGGTATACTGTGCCATGTTTGGTGCACTGGGACATGTTTGGTGCAGAGGGACATGTTTGGTATACTGGGCCATGTTTGGTGCACTGGGCTATATTTGGTGCACTGGGACATGTTTGGTGCACTGGGACATGTTTGATATACTGGGCCATGTTTGGTGCGCTAGGACATGTTTGGAGTCCTGGGGCCATGTTTGGTACACTAGGACATGTTTGGTGCACTGGGACATGTTTGGTATACTGGGCCATGTTTGGTGCACTGGGACAAGTTTGGTGCACAGGGACATGTTTGGTATACTGGGCTATGTTTGGTGCACTGGGACATGTTTGGTATACTGGGCCATGTTTGGTGCACTGGGACATGTTTGGTATACTGGGCTATGTTTGGTGCACTGGGACATGTTTGGTATACTGGGCCATGTTTGGTGCACTGGGACATGTTTGGTATACTGGGCTATGTTTGGTGCACTGGGACATGTTTGGTATACTGGGCCATGTTTGGTGCACTGGGACATGTTTGGTATACTGGGCTATGTTTGGTGCACTGGGACATGTTTGGTATACTGGGCCATGTTTGGTGCACTGGGACAAGTTTGGTGCACAGGGACATGTTTGGTATACTGGGCTATGTTTGGTGCACTGGGACATGTTTGGTATACTGGGCCATGTTTGGTGCACTGGGACATGTTTGGTGCACTGGGACATGTTTGGTATACTGTGCCATGTTTGGTGCACTGGGACATGTTTGGTGCAGAGGGACATGTTTGGTATACTGGGCTATGTTTGGTGCAGAGGGACATGTTTGGTATACTGGGCCATGTTTGGTGCACTGGGACATGTTTGGTATACTGGGCTATGTTTGGTGCACTGGGACATGTTTGGTGCACTGGGACATGTTTGGTATACTGGGACATGTTTGGTGCACAGGGCCATGTTTGGTATACTGGGCTATGTTTGGTGCACTGGGACATGTTTGGTATACTGGGCCATGTTTGCTGCACTAGAACATGTTTGGTGCACAGGGCCATGTTTGGTATACTGGGCCATGTTTGGTGCAGAGGGACATGTTTGGTATACTGGGCCATGTTTGCTGCACTAGAACATGTTTGGAGTCCTGGGGCCATGTTTGGTGCACTGGGACATGTTTGGTGCACTGGGACATGTTTGGTATACTGTGCCATGTTTGGTGCACTGGGACATGTTTGGTGCAGAGGGACATGTTTGGTGCACTGGGACATGTTTGGTATACTGTGCCATGTTTGGTGCACTGGGACATGTTTGGTGCAGAGGGACATGTTTGGTGCACTGGGACATGTTTGGTGCACAGGGCCATGTTTGGAGTCCCAGAAAATTAATTACAGAGCTAAAAGATAATTCCCAATATCACTTATTTTTAAATCATTTTACAATGACTGAATTTAGAAAAGGATTGTGTTTAACTGATGGCAGTTAAAGCAAAGCGGATGAGCATGGCTTTGAAAGAAAGGTTCCTGTGTTTGGTAAAATGTATATTAAAGCCAGGTAATGGGCTGGATTTTAAGAGCCCAACGCTGATCTCGGCTGTGAGCTCAAAAGATAGTGACCCGCATGTGCCAATCTCATGTAGGGGGCGGCTGTTTATCCCCGGCAATGGCGTCAGCTGCTTGTGCGCAGGCACTGGCGACATTTTTAAAGGGCAGCCAAACCTGCTGCCTAATTTAAATTTTTAAACACATACCCCCCAAAATTAAATGAATAAATTTTTTATGCCCCTTTCCCACCCCGCCAATAATGATTACACTATTTGCCCTTTCCCCCCAAAACACTTACCTTTTATATCTGACCTTCCCCCCACCAAATTGCACAAAGTTTGAAATTCAACCCTTCCCACCATCCCCTACACCCATTACATGCATTGGCCCTGTCCCCCACTACCGCACCATACTGAAAAACGTACCTCCTCCCCCCTCCCCACCAGTGTTGCGCCGCCTTTCACCGAACAGGGATTTGAAGGCGCGGGAGTACCAGCCGCCGCAATCCTCAAGATTGCAGGTAATTCATTTATTTTATTCATTTGAGTATTTTAATTGAGGTCCCATCGCCCAGCGATGGGAGACCACCACGGAGCCTCACCACCGCCGGGAGTATCGGGCCAGGCTCTCCTGGCATCGAGGTCCATGGCGGGCCTCATCCTGACCCATCTTCAGTCCTCCCAGCCACGGATCCCGACACCAGGGGGACAACAAGATCCAGCCTAGTGATTCTAGCCTGGAACATTTCGGAACTATGGAGGAAAATGTTACCGAGAGGTTCCTAGCAAACATTCTCATCATAGGGAGATGGAATGTTGGTTGAAGCTGGTTTTGAAGAAATGGGTTGTGATAACATGATTAGGTGGAAGCTGTTCAGGCCAATCCCCAGAAAAGGCAGGGGTCAGGATTCAAACGCCAACTTCCTGCAGGAAAGTAGTGAACAAAGACCCATGTTTCATATACATTCCACATTACCATTATACAGGAGAGCTAATTTTCTGAATGAGTTACCAGTGGGAGCCTCTCACACCACCTGCGTATCTCTCAAAATCCACCACTTTTCACCCAATGTAAACAAATAGACTGAAAATTGTGGGCAGCGGACTCCTACTTTTCCAGGATATGTGTTTGTTTGGGAGCGGGGCGGGGTGTGTGAGGAGGTGAGGGTGGGGGGTTGGGGGTTTGGGATGAGGTTCCCTAACTGTAGCATAGGTTTAAAAAAACGGTCATAATTGCTTATTCCTCATTTATATACATTCTATATTTTATGACATTAAATGCTTCCACCTGATAAATGCTATTATTGAGCATGCAGATGAGAAATCCCCATCCTGCTATGGAAATTGTGAATGATTTGTAGCCCATATATTGAATTATTCCCATGATTTATTCAAACGTCAGATTAATGATTTGGATCCATCTCATCCTTGACTGTCTAAGCAAGACTATCATTATTGAAGATTTTTTCAGATGAATGTACAAGACATTGTGCTGCAGGCATATTGATCCATTTTCATTTCTGATCAAACTCACTTGAATTTTGTTTCATTACATTGTATCGCTGGATTCAGACAATACAATTTCAAACAGTCACAATTCAGTGAAGAGGGTAAAGCTATAATTCAACATAACCCAAAGCCACTCAAAGTTTAATATCTGTTGAAAGAAGTTTACAGATTGTCAACACAGCAGTAGTGCCTGTCTCTACCTTTGCCCACTCTGAGGCTTTACTCCTGGATCACATCAAGTGACCACCCTTCCCATATATTTGCCACATCAAGAAGGAAGAGTGTGTCTTTGTTAACACTTTCTGTAGAACAGGCATTAGGATCTTGTAGGAAACCCAAAGAGTGAATCTCCTGATGTGGGTTCATATCCTCTGGAGCAGCACAGCTGAATATGAAAGAGTTTTCAGCCAAATGAAGAAGTACTGAACAGCAATCTTCATCTCAAACACTGCAAGTCTCTTGTCCTCCACCACGTCTGTTCCCTGTGAGGTGCAGAGAAATACATTGGCTCCAGGCTTCAAAAGGACAGTGCAAGGTGAAACTTTTGCCCACAGACATTTTCTGAAGAGGAGTGTAACAGTAACCATTACTGTAAAGAAGAAGCTTTTTCATATATTTTATTGTTGGCAAACCTGAGGCAAGAAACAAGTATATTAATATGTGCTAATAATAAATTACCACAGTGTCCATGATTCATTATTGCAATTGTTTTCTATCCAGCTTGGTGGGGTACATTCTGTCTTATGATGTATTATACACAACATAATATATTTGAGTATGTGTAAAATATCTTCTTCAATATGTTGGAAATAACGTCAATTAAAGAATGAAATTGCATCTATGCAGCATGTTATTACATCCTCAGCTCTTTGAAAGATGCCATTTGAAATTTTACATCTGAAAAGGTAGACAGGGCCTTTGTTTAATCAACAGTCGGGTGGTGATTTGTACCTCCTGCATGTAATGGGCAGGGTGGCGAGCTGTGAGCAGAGAGATCACAAAATGTCACTAGTAAGAGGCTAAAATATTTTGATGGATGGGCTTCATTTGCATGCTATGCATGAGTTCCCATCATCTTCCAAATTCTGCTGATAGCTCAGTGTTTTGGGAGGATGGCAGGGTGGTGGGCAGGGGAGGGAGGTAACAGTGTCATTGAGCCCTGATTCTATAGAATAATGAGGCCTCAGCTTCTTTCAGCCTGGAACACTGGTTGTCCAGAGTGAGGCCTGCTTGAAAATGGTAGCAGACATATCTCAGGCAGTAAGTCAGTAAGTTGTTTGGATCTCACTACTGCCCCATTCCAACTGAAACATAGGATGGCAAAGAGACCAAGAGCAGGGCCAGCTTTCTCTCAGTACTGTAATGAAGTGTTAATATAGATTATGGGCTCAAGCTTTAACCCATGACCTGCTGACATTACTAGCAATTACATTTTCTATTCACCGCTCACCCACTTTCCAGCAATAGTGACAATCAGCCTCCCTGTTTTATAACAGTTACAGGTGTTATTGACAAAGTGTAATAGGGAAATTGCTACAGGAAGTTAATGTGATACAAATAGTATGTTCTTTATGAATTACAATATAATGAATAGAATTTTTTCTTTATTAATAAAAACAAGCTAGTCTTGCTGATATTTATTCAGCTTTTACGCAAGGCTGGAAGAGTACCAAACAGTCTATTTGAGGGAGGCCTACACAAAAAACGTTTTCCACCAACACACCCGACAAATGGGAGGGGAGGGCAAGACAGAAGACTGGACATCACCTACTCTTGGAGCCACAAAAGTAGCAAGCCAACACAATGTTGCTCCCAGATATATTAGGGCAACTTCTGATTACCCCTGCTAATAACCTCTACCCCTTTGCTGACAATACAAAGTTAGAAGGGAAAGTAACCTGTGAGGAGATAACAAATAGGCTACAAAGGGACATAGACAATTTAAGTGAGTGGACAAGAGCCTGGCAGATGTTATATAAAGTGGAGAGGTGTGAAGTTATCCACTTTGGTAGGAAAAATAGAAAACAATTCTTTTCATGGTGAGAGATTGGGAAATGTTGGGATTCAGAGGGACCTCGGTGCTCTTGTTCACAACTCACAGAAAGTCAACATGCAGGCTCAGCAAACAATTAGGAAACAAATGGTATGTTAGCTTTTATTACAAAGGGATTGGAGTACAAGTGTAAAGAAGTCTTACTGCAACTATATAGGTCCTTGATGAGATCACACCTAGAGTACTGTGCACAGTTTTGGTCTCCTTACCTAAGGAAGGCCTTAGCAGGAAAGCAACATGTGTTTACTAGACTGATTTCTGGGATGAAGGGACTGCCCAATGAGGAGAGATTGAGTAGACAAAGACTATTTTCCCTAGATTTTTAGAAGAAGAGAGGTGATCTCATCAAAACATAACAAATTCTTAAGGGGTATAACAGGGTAGATGCTGAGAGGCTGTTTCCCCTAGCTGTTGAGTTTAGAACTAGGGGTCACTGCCTCAGAATGAAGGGTTGGCATTTAGGACTGAGTTGGGAAGACATTTCTTCACTCAAACGGTGAAATTCTCCACTCCAGAGAGGTTTGGATGCTCAGTCTTGAGAATATTTAAGACAGCGATCGTTAGATTTTTGGATACGGGATATTTTATTATGTTAAAGGTCCTATATAAATATAAATGGTTGTTGTTGTACTGAGGGAATCAATAGCTATGGGGATAGTGCGGGAAGGTGAAGTTGAGGTAGATCAGCCATGATCTTATTGTATGGTGGAGCAGGCTCAAAGGGCCGAATGGCCTACTCCAGCTCCTATTTATGTTCTTATACTCCTCTGGTGCCACTATCAAAAATCCTGATCCTGAACCCTGTAACATTACTGTACTCGTATATAGAACTATACTGGTTGGGCTCATCTGGGGTAATTTTCTGACTTGGCAATTAGAAACTTGGGGCATATTGGGAATGAGGATTGAACTATTATGCACAGCAATCATTTAGAATTTTGTGATATGTGCTCTTTAAAGGCAGTCGCACCACCACAAAAGCGCAAAGCTTGAAAATAACGTCTGTTGTATCGATGTATGCCATCCAAATAAAGTACAAATGGGTTCATGTGAAAACCAATGTGATATTGTGCAATGTGTAAAAGTACCACTCTGGAAAACATGCAGGGGGAGAAATTCATTTGTGTAGTGCTGCTACGCATACATATGTAGGTTCCTTAGGCCAGGCAATGTTATATTCCATAAGGGCTGGAGGTGAAGGATAGAACTGGAGCCAATCTTTATACACTTTCATAAGCATTTATTTACAGACATACACATTACAATCATGCACCTCCTAACCTAACAAACACAGTTTCAGTCTGTTCCTATTTATAGGCGCATAAGCGAATCCCCAGTTAATGCTACCACCTGCGTACAATTAAATACAATTAATATTCCATTAACAGGCAGCACTGCGGGCCACTAACTGCATGGCCCACACGACTTTCTTCATTGATATCACTGACGAATGCTGCATGGGCCACATAGATCATCATCCATGGCGCTGCCTGCCCCGGTGAATTGATGTAAGTCTGCGTAGCACTGCTTGAAAGTAGCTATGTGAACAAATTTTTCTCCCATAGTCTGCGATCAACCCATAATACAGATGATGCTAGAAACTAGTGTTGCCGATGTAAGCAAACACCTAACATGTTTGTATGATGTTCCTCTGCCTTTCATTTTAATCCAGCTGTTAGACCACTGAAACTAAAATGGTTAATGCCCGCTTTAAAATAGTTAACAGAGGAATGTCACATGATTGTGTCAAGGGTTTTGTCAGCTAATATAACCAGCAGTCATTTCCAGGCTGTTCTTTGTCATTAGTATTAGGCAAGCCGAAATTAATGTAGTCAGTCTTTAAGTAACCTCATTGAGATCGATTTAGATGATGTATAATTGATACCAGTGAGGATTTTTAATTGGATTAGTTTTAATCAAATCTTGTAAAAAAATTGGGTTTATCAAGTCTGATGCCCATTTTTCCTAAGGTATCTTCTGGACGGTCCTGTTATATTTGGAAAACAAGGATTGCTCTCTTTAGAAAACGGAATATTGATAGAAGATATGAACTATATTTCTCAATTAACAAGGCAATAGAGGAATTGCAGATGAATAAGGTATAGAGAAACTATTTCCTCTTACGGAACAATCCAGATCAAGGGAGCATAGCCTTAAAATTAGAGCTTGACCATTCAGTCGTGATGTCAAGAAGCACTTCTCACAAAAGGCAATGGAAATCTGGAACTGTACCTGAAAAAGCTGTTGAAGCTAGGCCAATTGAAAATTTCAAAACTGAGATCAATAAATTTTTGATGGGACAGGAAATTAAGGGATATGGAGGAAAGGTGGGTAACTGGAGGCGAGGTACATATAAGCCTTGATATAATTGAAGGGCAGGTCAGGCTTGAGGGGTTGAATGGCCTACTCCTGTACCTTAACTGAATACTGGTTAAAAACAGAGAAATTTCAACCAGATGCAGAATATATGACTGGAAGATTTGAGTTCAAAATTAGGAGCTGGGTGGAAGATTCCCTCTGTGCATTACAAGTAACTGGATTGTGAAGATGCTCTTTATAAATAGGCACCATGAGACATGGTGATTTTCTCCCACAAAGATGAGAAAATTCATGTTTCTTGCATTTATTCACTATTCCCCCTCCCCTCCTAATTAGAGAATAAATAGAAGACAAGGTACAGACAGAATTAACTCCTCTCAGTTGTCTTTGCTGAAATATAGACATCAATAAATGATTGGATCTCCTGTATGAAGCTGCTCACTGCCGCTAAAATGAATCTGTGTTTAATTTTACCTGTCTCTTTAAGGCCACTGCTCAGGTATTTTCTGTGGGGTAGTGGTCAAAATAGGCACATTCTGAGTTGAATTACTGAGGGAAATTTCTGGAGATTATGAGCAGTGGGGAGCTTTCTTCAGTGTCTGAGTTATCAGACAGCCAGATGTAAACAGAACACCTCCAGCTATCAAACATCATTGGGGTACCACACCCAGTAACAAATCCTTTTATCTTTGATCTGAAACTTGGCTGCACCTTATTGCAGGCAAGCTGCAATGTTGACTGGGAAATGGTGCAGGGACTCAGAAAGCCACTGTCCTTCTAACTAACTCAGTTCCCAACTTCAGGGGAAGCCAATACCAGGAGAGGTGTATAAAAGGAAGCCGATAGAAAATTGCCTATTTTACAATTTCACCCAAGGTTAAAGTGATCCTCTTCCAATCCCTTTGGGGTTTCCCGAGACTGATGGACAACCTAATTTTACAGCTCATTAAATGCTGCTCGTGACAGTAAGGATCTCTCTGTGCAATGATTCTGTCCTCCATTCAACGGATTTCCACAAGATTTGGAAGATTAGAACAAAATTGGAAAGTCATTGGGAGAATGAAAAAGTCAAACCTGCACCATGGCACCATACAATATTACTTCATCCCACTATACCGCCCTGTAATATGACTCCATTGCACGATACTGCCCTGTAATACTACTCCATCCCATTATACTGCTTTGTAATATTATTCCATCCCACTATACTGCCCTGTCAGAGTCAACATGGTTTTGTGAAAGGGAAATCATGTTTCTCCAATTTATTGGAGTTCTTTGAGGGAGTTACATGTGCTGTGGATAAACAGGAACTGGTGGATGTATTGTACTTAGATTTCCAGAAGGCATTTGATAAGGTGCCACATTAAATGTTATTGCATAAAATAAAAGCTGTGGTGTAGGGGGTAACATATAGGCATGGATAATGGATAGAAGATTGTCTAGCTAACAGGAAACAAAGAGTAGGCATAAATGGATCATTTTCTGGTTGGCAAGATGTAAGGAGTGGTGTGCCACAGGGATCTGTGCTGGGGTCTCAACTTTTTACAATTTATATAAATGACTTAGATGAAGGGACCGAAGGTATGGTGGCTAAATTTGCTGATGACACAAAGATAGGTAGGAAAGTAACTTGTGAAGAGGACATAAGGAGGCTACAAAGGGATCTAGATAGGTTAAGTGAGTGGGCAAAGATCTGGCAAATGGAGTATAATGTGGGAAAGTGGGAAATTGTCCACTTTGGCAGGAAGAATAAAAAAGAAGCATATTATCTAAATGGTGAGAGATTGCAGAGTTCTGAGATGCAGAGGGATCTGGGTGTCCTGGTGCATGAATTGCAAAAGGTTAGCATGCAGGTACAGCACATAATTAGGAAAGCTAATAGAATGTTATCGTTTATCGCGAGGGGAATTGAATACAAAAGTAGGGAGGTTATGCTTCAGCTATACAGGACATTGGTGAGACCACATCTGGAGTACTGTGTACAGTACTGGTCTCCTTATTTAAGGAAGGATGTAAATGCGTTGGAGGCAGTACAGAGAAGGTTTACTAGACTAATACCTGGAATGGGCGGGCTGTCTTATGAGGAAAGATTGGACAGGCTAGACTTGTATCCGCTGGAATTTAGAAGAGTAAGAGCGGACTTGATTGAAACATAGAAGGTCCTGAGGGATCTTGACAGGTTGGATGTGGAAGAAGTATGATGGGATGGAGTAATGATACAGGGCAGCATAATGGGATGGAGAAATATTAGAAGCAGGAGTAGGCCACTCGGCCCTTCAAGCCTGCTCTGCCATTCAATAAGTTCATGGCTGAACTGATTACTCCACATTTCCACCTATACCTGATAACCTTCCACCCCCCTGCTTATCAAGAATCTATCTATCGCTGCCTTAAAAATATTCAAAGACTCTACTTCCACCAGCAGTATAGTGGGATAGAGTAATAGTGTATAGTAGGATGGACTAAAATTATAGGGCAGTCTAATGGGATGGAGTAATATTACATGGCACCACATTGGGATGGAGTAACATTGTAGGGCAGTATAGTGGGATAGAGTAATGTTAAAGGGCAGTAATGTGGGATGGAGTAGTATTACATGGCACCACATTGGGATGGAGTAACATTGCAGGGCAGTATAGTGGGATAGAGTAATGTTAAAGGGCAGTAATGTGGGATGGAGTAGTATTACATGGCAGCACTGTGGGAGAATCTAGAACTAGGGGTCACTGTTTAAAAATAAGGGGTCTCCCATTTAAGACAGAGATGAGGAGAAATGTTTTTCTCTCAGAGAGTCGTGAGTCTTTGGAATTCTCTTCCTCAAAAGGCAGTGGAAGCAGAGTCTTTGAAAATTTTTAAGGCAGAGGTAGATAGTTTCTTGATAAGCAAGGGGGTGGAAGGTTATCAGGGGTAGTTGGGAATGTGGAGTAATCAGTTCAGCCATGAACTTATTGAATGGCGGAGCAGGCTTGAAGGGCCGAGTGGCCTACTCCTGCTCCTAATTTGTATGTTCGTAATATTACTCCATCCCATTATACTGCCCTTTAATATTACTCCATCGCACTATACTGCCCTGTTATACTTCTCCAGACCATTATAGAGCCCTGCAATATCACTTCATCCCACTGTGCTGCCATGTAATACTACTCTATCCCACATTACTGCCAACATTACTCCATCCCACTATACTGCACTGTAATATTACTCCATCCTATTGTGTTGTCCTATCATATTACTCCATCCCATTGTTCTGCCATGTAACGTTACTCCATTCCACTGTACTGCCTTGTAATATTACTCCATCCCACTGTGCTTCCATGCAGTAGTACCCTATCTCACCATACTGTTGTGTTTTTGTGCTCCATCTCACTATCGTGGCATGTAATGATACCCAGTCTCTTGTGCTGTGGTCTCCAACTCGCTGTAGTGTTTTGAATTGATGCAACATCACACGGCGCTACTATATCATCTTTTCACTTCATGGTTGATTTTACCACTATGCCTTTGAGCTGCTGGCAGTATGCAGAGTATACAGATACTGTGAACATTTAAAGATAAGGGGCTGAATTTTATTAGCGCGCCGCACATCGCGGCGATGCGCTTTGAAATCAGCAGTCTTCCGAGCGGCTGCCCTCGATGACGTAGAGGGGGCAGCCGCTCCGTCCCCGGCAATGGCGCCTGGCGTCACCACGTAGGCGCCAGTGCCATTTTTAAAGGGCTTCAAGCCCTTAGCATAAATTTTAAATTTTAAAGGTTTAACACTGGACATTTTATTGAAAATAAAATATAAAAGGCTGGAGGCCCTTTCCCAACCCCCACAATGGTTGTTTTATTGGCTGATATTAATAAAATCAATTTTACTCCCAACCCAAACTTTCCCCCCCAACCTCTTCACATTTGCCATTCAACCCCTTCCCACCATCCCCACAGCCAATAAAAATTGTTTCTCCCCCTCCCCCATCCCCTGCTGTGGTAATTACAATCCTTCCCCCTCCCCACCAGTGTCTCGCCTCGGAGCTCTGAATAGAGTTCCAAAGATGCGTGTTGCAGCTGGCGGCTGTAAAATCGTCATGGGACAGCCGGCGGGACCAGGTAAGTTAATTAGCATATTGTTTTAATTAATTTAAATATTTAAATGAAGGCCCCGCCACCGAGTAGCAGGGGGGTGGGGTGGGGTGAGCCGTACCGAGCTCCCGCCACCGCCGATAAAATGCAGCGGGGCCTTCTCGGCATCAGGGGTCGAGGCTGGCCTCTCCCGGCAGAATTTTACGTGCCCGCTGCCACGACCCCCGACATCGAGGAGCTGGTAAAATTCAGCCCAGGCAGTGGAATTTTATTCATATAGAGGCTCAAGGCTTAGACTTGTGATATTTCCTCCACCTTCATTGACTTGGCTGATACCTTGAGAATGTCAATCAATGCAGCAGCTCAGGAAGTCCAACAACTGGAATATTACATTGACAATCTCTGTTTTTTGGAAGTTTACCTTGAGGTGGTGTGTGGTTATATTCGACAATTCTTTCTGACTGCTCTCTCCCGATATTGTTGAAGACATGTTGATCTACAGCTCTAGCTGTCGCATGTTATGACAAACCTTTCATTTAAATTTCCTATTGTTGTAGTAATTCTGTTTAATTTATTGTTTGTCATATTTAGTGTTCCTCCTAATTGGTATGGTTACAATTTAGGCAGTATAACTCCGGCTATTCTCTTTTCTTTAGTGGAGAACATCCAACCACTCCCAATTGGGTTCCTTACTATAATAATATCCACTTTCCCCAGAGTTAGTTCTCCATCCAGAGCACTCTCAACTTTTTGTCTGACAGATTTCTGTATGACAATAATCAGGGCCAGTGTTATCTCCCGGACTAGTTTTGATCACCTAGGGCAGGACCAGAGAAAGAAATTCCAGATTTCTTTTCTCCCTATTTGACCCAGATTTTTGTTGCATTTTTGACTCCCCCATGGCTTTAGGGTGGAGTGTATATAATGTGATGCCCAAAGCATTGCAGTGGTGTGGGACAGGTTGGTTGGACCAGAGGGCTTTTTTCCTCTTGTTGATGGTTCGTATGTTAGGCCTAAGATCTTTGATAATTACGTTCCTGAAATTGCCCCTACTAATTATTCAGTTTTCACTCTAATTCTAGGAAAGTGCCTTGTTTCTACTTAGCCTTTCTCCTGAGATCAAGAGAGAAGCTGGAACTTGGTTAGTAAGCATATTCATTCTTCAGTATGCTTTATAACTACTGGGGAACACTATATTAAGTGTCCTGTAGTATAGGTGTTAGCCATGGATCAGTTGGTAGCACTCTTGCCTCTGAGTCAGCATGTTTTGGGTTCAAGTCCCAGTCAATGACAAGTGCAAAAATTAAGACTGACACTCCAATGTAGTACTGGGGGAGTGCTGCATTGTTAGAAGTGTTGTCTTTCAGATGAGATGTTAAACTGAGGCCCTGACTGCCCTCTTAGCTGGATGTAAAAGATCCCATGGCACTATTTCAAAGAAGAGCAGGGGAGTTTTCCCTAGTGGCATAGCCAATATTTAGCCCTCAATCAACATCACAGAAACAGATTATCTTGTCATCATCACATTGTGGTTTGTGGGAGCTTGCTGTGTTCAAATTGGCTGCTGCATTTCCTACAGTACAACAGTGACTACACTCCAAAGGTACTTCATTGGCTGTAAAGTGCTTTGAGGTGGTTGTGAAAAGTGCTATATAAATGCATGTCTTTTTTTTACAGCTGCTCATTAAATATGATTAAATTCGCCAGTCCATCTCAAGATATCAAAGTCACTTATTTGGCTCAGTAAACCTCAATAGAATAGTGAAGATGCTCTCCATCCTTTCCCTAGATATTAACCCTAAATTTGGACTTGATGTTTAACATTGATAAGAATCTGGTTGGACGAGCTAGCCCAGACTACTCATTTCATGCTCATTACGATCTGAATGCCTAACTAAGTGATGTAATTTGTAGTTCCTCAAGAAATTCAAATGATCTATCTTCCTCTAGGATGAATGAGTCTGAAAGCAGTATTACTGAGTTAGCTGTAGCTCTCATCACTGATGTTCTTTGGTCTGTTCACATTGATTTGAACTGAATCTCTGAACTGGCCTTGGTATATTTTCCTTTTTTAGTGATTCACTCAGCAAAATTCATACACACGTTTTGAAAGTCTTCAGAAAGTTCTCATGTTTCATTTCCACAAAATGCAGTAGATCTAGAAACCACATCTAGGGCTGAATTTTATTCGGGCGCCGCGCTCCACAGCAGTGCTCTTTGAACTCGGCAAGGTGCCCGTATTCAGCAGCCGCTGAGGAGCCCCCACAATATTTCGCGTGGGGGCTCATTTAAATAGTAACGGCAGAGCGCCTGCCCCGATGATGTAAGGAGGCAGCCTCCACATCCCCAGCAACGGTGTCTGGCGCTACCACATAGATGCCGGTGCCATTTTTAAAGGGCTTTAAGCCCTTACAGTTAATTTTAATTTTTAAAGGCAAAACGTTATTTATTTTTATTAAGTATAAAATTAAGTGACAGAGGCCCTTCCCCAAACACCCCCCACCCATGGTCATTTCATTGCCCGAAATGACCATCAATTAATTTTTCAAATACCCGAACTTTCCCCCCCAACCTTCAATCTTTTGCCCTTCAATCCATTTCCATCATCCTCACATCCAATAAAAGTTGACTTCCCCAGTCCTACACCGCTCCCGTCCTGAAAATCTTATTACTCCCCCCTCTGCATCAGGTTCTCGCCTCAGAACTCCGTGCAGAGTTCCGAAGGCGTGCGAAGGCCGAACGGAGGCTGTGAAATTGTCGTGGGACAACAGGTAATTTATTTTGAATATATTTAATGGCAATCTGCATATGGAGATGAAGGGCCACCGCCAGGCGGCAATGGAGGGGGCGGAGGTGGGCCGCACCGAGGTCTGGCAATATGCGGTGGACCCGTCTCAATGTTGCGGGTCGAGGCAGGCCCCTCCCCGCAGAATTCTATCAGCCTCCGCACCATGGGCCGTGGCATCGAGGGGCCGGTAAAATTCAGCCCCTATAGTCAAGGCATTTTAACTTAAATAATGTAAAATGGCCCCATGCAATGGTAATATAACAATAAATATTAATGGATTGACTAATATCGTCAATCAATTTTTAAAAAAAAATTAAGCTATTGTAATACAATGATTATTGTGAGTGGGCTTGAATCCACATACTTCAAACTGTCATTCTTTTATGACTGGTTTTACCTGGATTTTCCCCTTCACTCTTTGCAATATCTGATGTCTCATTAGTCTTGTGCGAATAAAGGAATTCCCTGGTTTCCAAGTTAGTCCTTTAGGACTCTCAGGCAGCCAGATCTTGGCCTTCCCCGGTGTGTAGCCAGCTGAGACCGCTCTCAAAACTCATCTAGATTAACAATCGCTCACTGTGTACATCAGAGCATTTACATTCACAGAGAAAACTGAAGGATGGCTACAGAGATGAGAGAAATGTGGAGATTATTTAAAGCTTAGTTATTATCAGACAAGCTCAATCAATGATGCTGTTGAACAGGCAGCCATTTTATTTACTGTAAAAAGTGGTGAAACGTTTAAGGCATAAGAAACATTCTTGTACATGGTGAAAATATTCTGACTGATGCTTTAACACTAGCTGACTGATCAAGCAGAATTTCTTGTAATGCAAGAGGTCAGAAAAGTGGTTCAAACTTGAGGTCAGAAAAGTGGTTTAAATTTGAACATTTAAAGACTACTCCAATGGATGTTGACTGGCAGATATTTTATGTTGATGGAGAAGAGGCTGTTTTACAAAGACCGGAGTATTATACCATGTAATGACACAATGCATCGTTTTACTGCAATATGCAGCTATGCGAAAACTTCTGTGTCCACTTTAAGGGCACAATTGTTATACTTTTCTGAGTCCAATTAGAAGCTGATTGCTCTCCTAGGGCCAATTAAATGTCAGAAAACAACCAGCAGGAAATGATTGATTTGCTTTTTAGAAATTATTTCCAGCTGTTCAAAGTGTTTCCCTGTAGAATAGTTGCTTAGTTTGTAAAATAATCTTTGAAGATAACATAGATCTTTGCAAGCATGACACCTAAAGTATGACAACCTGATGTAAAACTTCTATATAGATGGATTGTGTAGCAATGTTCTGGGTCGTCTGGTAAAATTATAATCCTAGTTTTTTAAACTCAATTTCTCCTAAAGAAAACACAACCAGAATCCTAGATTTTGTGTTTATTGGACACAGACAGTTTGGTAAGCCACAATGTAACAAGCTGAACACAGATACATGTAATGTTTTATTAACAGGAAGTTATCGTGAGGAGTATTTACAGTCACCTATTGTATAAATAATTTTATTTCCTCAGACACTGTGTGTTTCTGTACGCTTGATATAGTTTACATATAAACAAAAATTCTGCCTTCAATTTTTTTTTATTGTATTCAGGAATAATAACAGGATATTTATGGTATGACATCTTAATTTGTCACCTATCTTGCAATAGAATGTAAGTTCTTGATAATTGTACCTAACATTATTAAGAGGATCATTCACTTAAACTTTATGGGGCTAATTTTAGTTTTAATATGTCCCAGAAATTGGCAGGGACAGAGTGTAACAGCACATGAAATTTAGTAGAGATCTACCCTGATTAATTTCTGTCAATCGTGCCCAACATGAAATACAGATTGGAATCTAGTTGAGCTGTTCAAATGGGTTTCATAGATATAGAACAATATGAACATATAAAGGACCAGAAAAGACCAACTATCTTGCTTCATCCTGTGTATCCCTTAAGTTTCAGGTGGGGTCTGGTGTGAGTAGTCCTGTCCAAAGTTGGCAGGAACTTCACTACAATGTGAAAATGGAGTAGGGATAGCCTACACGTAATTTCCCAATATGCGGGTGTGTTGGGCATCTGGTGCAAACCTTATCCAGAATTATTTGGCACTCATGGGCCATGCAGCTGTTCATTTAAAGGGAACAGAAATATAAAGTGAAATGTTTTTAGGAATCCCTGTGCCTTTTGGATCTTTATTTTTCATTTAGTACTTGGGCCCTAAGAGCCTTTAAGCCAATGTTTCTATTTTTTTTGTCCCTTACACCATTGCTGGCACCAATGGGGTTTTTAGTTTAGTTTTTAGTTTAAAGATACAGCACTGAAACAGGCCCTTCGGCCCACCGAGTCTGTGCCAACCATCAACCACCCATTTATACTAATCCTACTCTAATTCCATATTCCTACCACATCCCCACCTGTCCCTATATTTCCCTACCACCTACCTATACTAGGGGCAATTTATAATGGCCAATTTACCTATCAACCTGCAAGTCTTTGGCATGTGGGAGGAAACCGGAGCACTTGAGATGATTTAAAGAACAGGAAGACCTAAGAAGGGTGCCAGATTATTCAGGTGCTGTAGACCCACTCACTGGTACCCGTACACCTGCATTTGAAGACAGAGGTGAAAATACCTTGCTTTGCCAGGTGCCTGATACATTAGTAGGCTCCTATTCTCAAAGGAAGCCGGGACAACAGACCTGATGACACCACTGAGATATGAGAATGCCTGACTTAGAAGCACAATCACAGATGGTCCTACTTTGTGGTGAAAGAAGGTATGTTAGGGTGACCAACAGCCAGTGTAGCCTGGATGACCACATCCACCAAGATGGCATATTTATCCGTCAACCGCTAAGGGAACAGTCTCCGCAGGATCAGATCAGTGCTGTCTACTGCAAGGATACCTGGGTGACCATGCAGCATAGGTTTGGTACATCCAGTGATGATAATGGTCAGCTGTAATCCAAAAGTCGGTTCACCTCCTTGCTGACATAATAGCTCAATAAGTGGCCCATGAGACTTTATAGCATGAACTTAATTTTTTAAAAATCCAATCTGTTCTTCACACAGAAGGGGAACGACCCTGTAATTTTATTGACCAAAACTCTCAAAATACATTACGAGCCACACTCAAGACAGTTAAGCGCTATTTAACTCTATTTTGAAAAAAAAAACAAATATAGCTTTCACTTCCCTCCCGTTATTTTAGGAAGCTTTAGTTTTCATCAAAGAAGTTGGACTCACCAGATACCTTCATCATTTGCACCTCAATGTTGTCTATTTCAGCACTAATGAATTTTTCAAGCTATAGGTGGCAAACCTGACCTTGTCCTTCAAACTGTTGGGGGATTCTTCATGGGGAGTTTCTTTGGCAGTAATACTTTTATGTCCTGATGAAATATTGACCATAATTAACCTGAATTTCACCAATGGTATTAATTTTATTGCTAAAAATAACAGCCTCCAAGAGCCAGTAAACATAATTTATGAAGGCAAACAATTTAATTCAAACATAAATACAGAGAAGATAATAGTTTATTTGACTTGGTGCTATTATCGGAACAGGAGTAGGCCATTCAGCCTCTTGAGCCTGTTCTTCCATTCAAGTAGATCATCGCTGATCTGTATTTTACCTTCATTTTACCAACATTTGCTCCATATCCTTTGATACGCATACCTAATAAAAATCTGTCAAACACAGTCTTGAAAATTTCAATTGACCCAGCGTCTCCAGCCTTTTGGGGGAGGAAATTCTATATTTCCACCACTTTTTGTGTGAAAAATAGATTCTTGATTTCAAGTCTAACTGTATGGTGCTTCAGGGCGGAAAAAGAACTCAAGTTGTAATTGGCAGAAATAGCTTGTGTGAACTGCATTATAAGCAGTCCCTGGTTCTAGAGAATTAGAAGTTGCACAATATGAAAGAAATGTGGACTGAGCAAAATGGTAAAGCGCTAAATCATTTAAAGAGCACATTATTGTTTTGGGCAAGTAAACAGAATGAGTGAAGATAGATTAGTGAAGACTGTTATGCATTCTTATAGGAAAGGAGTAAAACCAAGACAGGGATTAGATTGTATTAAGGATGATAATAAAACTAAAACTTAAATTATATTTTAGCTGCATACTTAACATCTGATACAAAGAATTGGTGTAATTGCACTCGTGGCCTAATTGATGACAACACGATGCAGCCTCATCATTGGTTTCTGATTTGAAAGTTGGTGGAAGAGTTTTTAATTTAGCTTAAACCTTGCAAGTGTTCGGGAAGAATCATCTATGGCGGTTCTTGATTCCTAATGCCGCAAGCAGATATCCCAACAGCCGTGCTCTACACAGGCGCCCATATAGGCTAATGAGGCAATGCATGTAACAGAATAACCAACAATAAGAAGCAGGGAGATGTTGACAGAAATTATCCAGGATTCTGTGAGATAGATGAGGAGGTTTATGGAGTATATAATAGGTAATTGAATATTCATAGGTAACTATGGAATACAATCATTAAACCAAGAAAACATCTAATTTAAGAGTAATGAGGTTTTGAAGAACTTGAATGGAGTGTATGCTTCCTTATGAATTGGAAAAACATGGTATACTAACCATGCAGTACTGAATATTCTAGATATACCACTTGTTAAAAAAATTAAAGTGAGGGCTAAAGTATGAAATACCTTAACATTGTCCATAATTGACCATTGCTTCTGCTCATTAGAGGCACAATGAACAATGATACAAAAGGAAGATTAATCCTACACTCAACCATGCTGTGCAGTATATATTTAGCAGAGGCCAGTCTCTCTCCACAGAGGAAGATGGAAAATTGGATTGGATGTCTCCAATGGTTTATTTTCAAACACTTCCTGGCATTTTGTTGAGTGGCAAGTGAAGGCTAGAAGGGGAATACCTGTCTTCTCCTCTTTGACATCAGGGAGGAAATAAAGACTGTTCTAGAAGGTACGAGCTCAATAAAAAATTTCAGTTAAGCCTGATTTTTTACCCAAGGCAAACATGCATTTTCCAGTAGGGCCAATCGGGGAGCAGTAGCACTGGCTGATTTTTCCCTCTGCAGGCACTCCAAAGGCAATTGTATCAACAGTATCTGCTGCCTTTGCTAGCCAGGGAGTATGATGTTTTATTGGGTAAACAGAAACCGTCCATCTCTGTAGTTTGGTTTGGATGGATTTCCACACATATCAGACACCAAATGACCAAGAAATAAAACACCTCCTTCCAGTGAACTGATCTCTGTGAGGTTCAGCCTTGCTGGTTCTCTTGCCATGTCTGAGTCCAGAGACATCTTTCCCATAAACAGACAATAAAGTAACCTAAAATTGTTATATTAACCTAAAAATTACATTTGATGACATTAAATGATGAAAGTTTAATGTTATGTTTTATCAGGCATCAATCCATGTGTAACACACCAATATATGAAAGCGTGAAATGTTTGTTCACTAATATCAGCAATAGTAATTTCTAGATGTAGATTTCCATTTTAATTTTATTATTTTCCTTACAATTATAAGCTTCAACCCTGCCACCTCAGTCATCATGGGTGAAGATTTCCTTTGTGCACTAATTGCAGAAACATCGGAAACCAATGCTTTATAAACACACAAATGATTTTGCTACAAATCTCTCTCTCCATACTCTCAACAATGATTAACTGAACTATATATTGTGTCTATTACACAAACCTTAAAATTTTACAATCTCGAGAACAACAATAATAACTTGGAATTTACATTTAATGTAGCAAAACCTCCCAAGGCGCTTCACAGAGCAGAGAGGCAGATGAGTTAAGGAAGTCAGTCAAAGGCACAGTCAAAAAGGTAGGGTTTCTGGAAGTTTTTAAAGGTAGGGAGGGAAGTAGAAAGGCGTCAAAGATTTGGGAATGAGTTAGGTGAGGTCACGACAGCAGAAAATTCTGCCAGCAAGTGAGAAATGCTGGTGGGCATGGGTGTTGGTGGGCTCAGGAATCCAGTGTTAGAGGACTGTGTCTAGAGAACACATCTGCAGCAGTCTAGGTTGTTGTATTCTATTTCTCATATTCTGCACCATTTCTGAGGAAGAATTGTCAGAACACCAATGTTCTGATTGTTACAAAATATTTGAAGTGCCTTTTTTTATACAACTTCAGGATAACTGCCCAATGACTGAAATAATGGCCTGGACTTTGTGGTCACTGGCAACCTTAAAGAAAGCTGCCCACAAAGATTTCTGTAACAGGGTTTTCACCTTGCCCAGCAGCAGTTTAAATCTGGTGCCAAGACAAAGGATGTCTTGGTATGCAGTAGGAGTGATGTCAGCAAGCAGGTAAGGAGCCAATCATATTGAAATATTCTCACACACAGCAAACCAGGAAGTTAAAACCACTGAATCCCGTCACTTTTAATTTAAATTTTCAGCAAGCGAAATAAATTACTATGATTGGATTAAGAAAGAAGCCAAAATAATTTTTTTAAAAATGGGAATATTTTTCATTATAATGGAGACATTTGACATTCCACAAATATAAAACTAGCCCTCCAGGGCCAGTGAGTGTATATAGTAGTAATTATGAAGTTAGTACACCATTAATAAAAACAAGGCGTAACTTTTTCAAGGGCTTTTTACAGTGACACAGTGCCAGAGTGGAAGTTTGCAGCAAATCATGATTGCAATGGAGATTGCAGTCTGTGGGAACCTATATACCACATTCTAGGGAGGAGCGTAGATTCACTGACAGCAACTTCTGGATTCCCGTGTTAGTCTGTGCATGTGCGAACTCCCGAAGTTGCTGTCAGTCTCAGTGCAGTAATTTCCCCAGCAAAATCCAGGCAGATCCTTCTACTCCAATATTGGACATAATGTTTGAAAATGAAACTGACTGTAGGAACATCACTGGATCACTAATAAGAAGGTATGCCTTAACTATGCATTTTAAGCCATAAGGCTGTACCATGTTCTAAAACTGACAGGACTCTGTGAAAATTGAGATATACCCTCTTTCAGTTCATTTGCACTGTTAAACTACTCTAAGCACTAAGCTGTTTCTTACTATGTAGATTTTTAAATGGTGGAGGATAGGATTTTCTGCTTGTGAGTTTGCTAACCTCTTTTTTCTCATTTATTTTACTGAACACCAACATTGTGAGCTGGCAAGCATAGAGACAGAATTCACTACCCAGTGGATTTTTTTGTGCAGTTTATGAAGTAATGAATTAAACCATCAAGAGACTGTGCAACGCTGACTGGGGGTTCAAATATACTTCAACCATCAGAACTCTGGTTTACAAGTTGTGTATGATGCACTCAAAGACACAGTTACAGCAGAAAGACTGAGTCAAATGATATATTAACTAAGAGCTTCATTAATAGTTGGTATGTGTGGAGGTTTGGTTTAATGATATAAACATGTATATATAATAAACCATAAGCATGAAATAAACCTAACGTACCCCTATACTGTGGAGATCTTCAGTTGTTTAGACACCTGCTAAACTGTTGCTCTTACCAAATTTCAGGAGATTTAGCAATTTGTAGCACAGTGGAGACACTTTACTGTTTGTCATTAATCTATCAAGCCTTGACAATCCTTTTACATTGCATTCTCATTTTGCGCTAGACTTAGTGGATTAGTCGACACATTCTATTGGCCCATAGCTCACACTGGTGTCTCCAAATTAGTTCTTTTTAGAGCTCGACCGATGAGAAAGATCTGTTCAGCACCACTCGCAAGCACACACCTACAGATTAATGAAAAACTTGAGTCAAATTCTCCTTCAATTATTTACAATGGCCAATGGCACTTGGGGCTTATTTTCTGTCAGGGCCTCGCGTTGATTTGCTGCAGTTGCTTGTCTACCCAACAAAACATGAAGAATCCTTCCAGAAGTCTTAATTTTCAGACTGCCCTTGTTACTATTGTTTTGCAGAGAAAATGATAGGTTCCCAGTTCCTGAAAATTAAGAATTTTTGTATTACAATTGAATGCAATTGATTCCTACTGTGGTGGATTAAGAAACGTTTTTTATATATGAACATTTCTGCTCCTGCATTTCCAACAAATTGCATTGTAAGTATGCAAATTAAATTAAAATGAATATGTAATGAGGCCAATGACGAAATGTACTGTTCATACGTGCTGTCACAGTGCACTGAGAGCTATATAATATTATTTGTTTTCCATGAATAGAGAAACCTATTCTTTCAATTGCTTTGATTAATCACTTGTATCAGCTTTCCTCCAACCAACAGTAACTGTAATTTGTGCCATGCACTTTCTTCAACAGTTTTCATCACTGCAAATAAAATGGAACCTAAATTTGAATGAAACAAGTCCATCAAGGTACAGAAGTGACCATGGACTTAAACTGTGATTAAAATTTAAAATTCAATTTTGCCACTGAGTTTCACTACCGGTTTTGTCTCAAGCAATCAGTTTGGTTCAGTGGTCAAACTTGATACAGGTTTACCACATCTGTTCTTTCATATCTAGCAGCTGTAAGTTTTGTTTTACATTCTTTTAAACCAATCCCTCACTGTGCGTTGCATGTGATTTGCTGCCATTTGCAGCCTATTGAAGTCTAAGTTGAAAATGCAGCATTTTCACATGTGGTGCCAATGCTGTCTCATTTTACTGTCACTTATACAAAGAAATCCCAGCATACTTTCTTTGACTAACAGCGAACAGTACGCCTCTGTACTATACCATTCATTTTTATGTCAAGATAAGAGATTCTGCCTCCTGTAAGCTGTAATTTGTTAATATCATTTCCAGTAGAGTATAATCTTTGCAAAAAGGTTGATCAGCTTCTCACTGCAAATACATTATGTTTAATGCAGCCTTATCAGTGGCCAATTGACCACAAGCGTTATGTTATAGTGCTTTTCTGTTCAGCAGATCTCCACGCATTGCAGCCTCTTACCGTGGGCCAAACAAAAACTGTACATGTGACAAACATCTGGTAAATATAAATGCACCAACAGAAAAGCAGCAGCAATCTAGGCAATCTCCTTTATTCTCTGAATATAGTTGTGTAGTTCCTCTGGGTCTCTGAGCCCCATATCCTGGCAGACCCACTCAATGTCTTCCTCATCAGCTATAGGGATGCAATTGTAGGCCAGTCCAAACTCCTCTGATGGCAGTGTGGTGAAAGTGGTAAACTTGACTCTCTTGCGTTTGGAGGTGGGTGAATGCAGTGGATCCTCACTGTGCTCCCTTGCTGAGCCCCCGGATGAACCATCTGCTCTGCTGTGCACTTGACTTTGCACACTTGTCTGTGAGCTGCCGCTGCTCTGATGGTCACTGTGGCAGCAGGTCTGGATGTTTTCCAAGGGGTTGCCAGGACTTTCAGGCTGAGGTGAGAGGTCAGCCTGGGTGCGAAGGGGTTGCCCATTGCCTAGAAATACCCAGTGATGTGAGTGGTCCATGCTTGCTTGGCCCTCTGGGGGAATACGTTTGTGCCTGTACTTGAGAACAAAGACAATGCAGTTTATTAAGAAAACCAATATGGCGAGGCAGAAGACCCCTAATAGTGCATACATTCCAATTTCCAAGTCAGTCAGACCCCTTGGTGTTGGGGCATATTCATCATCAGGATCCGCAAGGTCCTTTGGCAGATCTGTGATATCAATGTCAAGAGGCATGCTGGGCACCCTTGTGTTATCAAAGTGCACCCCACTATCCTGAATGCCATCAGTGCCCCTGCCTGGTTCCACCCTTGAGTCGGTCCTTTCTTCCACAGCTGACTTTACTGTTGTGCTACCTTTCCGTATAACACTTTCTTCATGGTCACCAGTTGAAGATGAAGTATCTGGCTTGAAATCAAACTGACCCTTCTCTTTCGGTTTATGTCCAAATGGGTTGCCTTCAAATCTAACTCCATCAGGTGCATAATCCTCACCAGTATTTTCTAGGTCTTCTTCTGAGTCATTGTCAGACCCAAAGCGAACCTTCACATTGACCAATGTTACAAACAGCAAGCTCTTGCGGTTGGTCTTTTTACATGGTTCACAGATTCCCAGTTCAACCTTGATAAATTCACCTGACCCTTCACCTTCTGCTATTATCAGTGACCAAACAGAATCCTGGGTAGAAGAGACCACTTTATCATTCAGAGTGGTAACTGTCAGGTTGTAGTCTCTAACATTATACAGAGTCAATGGTACTGCTGTATTGTCACTGTAGAAAATCCATGTGCTCAGGATACCTTCCTATTAAAACAAGAAGAAAACAATTATAATTAATAATCTTAGAGAACACTACTGGAAGAAACATTGAGGATAGTAGAATGTATGCTGAGTGAGGAATTTCAATGTCCATCATCAAAAGTAGTTTGGCAAATCTACTACTGACCAAGCTGGCCAAGGTCTAAAGGACATAGTTGCCAGACTGGGCCTGCAGCAGATGGTGAGAGAACCAACACAAGGGAAAACCTACTTGACCTTGTCCTTACCAATCTACATGTTGCAGATCCATCTGTCCGTGAAGTATTGGTAGGAGTGACTGCCTCACAGTCCCTGTGGAGAGGAATGCTATCTTCACACTAAGGACGTCCCTCAATTATGTTTTGTGGCCCTACCACCATGCTAAATGGGATAGATGCAGAACAGATCTAGCAGCTCAAAATTGGGCATCCAGGAAGCACTGTAGGCCATCATCAGAAGCAGCACTGTATTGCAACACAATCTGTAACCTTATAGCCCGGCATATTCCTCAGTCTACTGTTATGACCAGGTGAGAAGGAGTCTAGGGTTCCCTCTCAGCCTTCACCTGGTCTTACTGTAACAGGGTTTAACTTTAAACACACCGTGTTTTTAGCTCTCCCTTGGTGAATCCTTGTTCACTGCTTTCTAATTATAAGGCAAAGAAACCAGCCAAACAGGTTTTCTTAGGTTTAAAGAAGAAAGGTTGAATTTTATTATACTTAAACTCTAATTCAGTTAACGCCTACGGATATGTGACGCGCCCATGCTAGCATGTATACGCGATAAACACACATGCAGATAGAGACAGAAAAGAGCAGAAAAAATAAAGTGGAAACGTTTGAGGCAATATCTGAAGATGGTTTTGGTTACTGTTCATCGAGCTCGCTGTAGAGCCCTTGATTGCAGGTAGATCTTGCTTTTCATTGGGGTCCAGTATTCTTATTAAACATTGTTTGATGTAGGAGACTTTTCTGACTTGAGGTTCACATCTTCAGTGGATTTGGAGTTCTGTGAGAAAGAGATGGGAGCAGACAGGAGAGGTCTTCTCAGTCCAGGAGCAAACAGTCTCTCTGAGTTCAAAAACTGTCTGTGCACAATTCAAATACTCCTAAGTTGGCCAGCAGGTTAGTCATGTGAACAACTGGTTTAACCACTTCAGTGTTTGTGGATTCTCTTGTCCTGGCAGACCCCTGGAATATCTTTTCTCACAGACAATACCAGGTGATCAAAGTTCATTTTAGGTTAAGTGGATAAGGGAAGTAACCTCACTTGTCTCCATTGGTATGCAAATGTCCTCCATCCAAGTGTCTGGCAACCCTTGTAACAGGCCTTCCCTTCTTCCCAGCAACAATTTGAAATTTAATGACCATAGTTAGTTGATTCAACCACAGCAGCCAGTCTTGCCTGTCAATCACATGAGCTGAGAAATTGGAGTAGCGTTGGACACTGATGCCAAATGGTCATTGTGATTGGAACATCCGGCAATTCAGCCAGGAGGTAGGTCCTTTAGGGGAGAGACAGACTGGAGAGGGGAAGTTTGGGCTGGCAGCGGTCCACAGTATTTTCACAGTACTGGGACAGCATGATTTGGCTTTTTTTGCACAAATCATTGCTTTAACTATTCATGCATAAGAAAATGCATTTGGTGTCATTTGTCCAAAGGATAACTGCATTCACTGAATTCACGGGGAGATGAAATGACAAGGTCCCGCATGGCAGACTGGTACAAAAGGTGAAGTCACACGGGATCAGAGGTGAGCTGGCAAGATGGATACAGAACTGGCTCGGTCATAGAAGACAGAGGGTATCAGTGGTTGGGTGTTTTTCTGAATGGAGGAATGTGACTAGTGGTGTTCCACAGGGATCAGTGCTGGGATCTTTGCCGTTTTGTAGTATATATAAATGATTTTGAGGAAAATGTAGCTGGTCTGATTAGTAAGTTTGCGGACGACACAAAGGTTGGTGGAGTTGCGAATAATGATGAGGACTGTCAGAGGATACAGCAGGATATAGATCGGTTGGAGACTTGGGTGGAGAAATGGCAGATGGAGTTTAATCCGGACAAATGTGAGGTAATGCATTTTGGAAGGTCTAATGCAGGTGGGAGGTATACAGTAAATGGCAGAACCCTTAGGAGTATTGACAGGCAGAGAGATCTGGGCGTACAGGTCCATAGGTCACTGAAAGTGGCAACGCAGGTGGATAAGGTAGTCAAGAAGGCATACGGCAGGCTTGCCTTCATCGGTCGGGGCACAGAGTATAAAAATTGGCAAGTCATGTTGCAGCTGTACAGAACCTTAGTTAGGCCACACTTAGAATATTGCGTGCAATTCTGGTCGCCACACTACCAGAAGGACTTGGAGGCTTTGGCGAGGGTACAGAGGAGGTTTACCAGGATGTTGCCTGGTCTGGAGGGCATTAGCTATGAGGAGAGGTTGGAAAAACTCGGATTGTTTTCACTGGAATGACAGAGGTGGAGGGGCGACATGATAGAGGTTTACAAAGTTATGAGCGGCATGGGCAGAGTGGATAGTCAGAAGCTTTTTCCCAGGGTGGAAGAGTCAGTTACTACGGGACATAGATTTAAGGTGCGAGGGGCAAAGTTTAGAAGGGATGTGCGAGGCAAGCTTTTTACACAGAGGGTGGTGAGTGCCTGGAACTTGCTGCCAGGGGAGGTGGTGGAAGCAGATATGATAGCGACGTTTAAGAGACATCTTGACAAATACATGAATAGGAAGGGAATAGAGGCCCCGGAAGTGCAGAAGGTGTTAGTTTAGGCAGGCATCAAGATCTGCGCAGGCTTGGAGGGTCAAATGGCCTGTTCCTGTGCTGTACTGTTCTTTGACACCAAATACAAGTTTTATACAAGAAAAGCAAGGCTGTTTTGAAAATGAAAATGATCATAGGATGAGAATGGGTCTCCTCATCATTTATTGCAGTATATATTTTTGTATTATAAAAGCTTGGATTTAAGAATTTAAGCTGGCTTCCCTGCTTACCAATGGAAGCAAATAGTGATACAAGAAGCTGGCTATTTAGCTCTGTGCTCTAAAATGAGCTCCCTCTGAGTATCTATTAAATTTAAAACTACTTAAAATATTATTGTGCAGAAAGTTTTCATTTCATTTAGTGAATATCATTAACAGAAGGCTTTTGTGCTTCGATTTTATTTGCATTTCACATTATAACAGTAATTTTACAGAATATTATTTTAGAAGATATGCAATAAGAGTAAGGTTCATACGCAACAAGAAGACTGAATTGAGTTATCAAATGTTTGTCTTGATAAGAACTGTACACTTGATCATTGGAAGCCTTTTTCATACCTCTAGTACATGCCCTCTGAAATGGCCTAGCAAGCCACTCAGTTGTATCCAACCGCTACGAAGTCAATAAAAATGAGTGAAGCCAGATGGACCCCCCAGCATTGACCTAGGCACCGGAAACGACAACGGCACACCCTGCCCTGTCGACCCTGCAAAGTCCTCCTTACTAACATCTGGGGGTTTGTGCCAAAGTTGGGAGAGCTGTCCCACAGACTAGACAAGCAACAGCCTGACATAGTCATACTCACAGAATCATACCTGACAGACAACGTCCCAGACACTGCCATCACCATCCCCGGGTATGTTCTGTCCCACCGGCAGGACAGACCCAGCAGAGGTGGCGGCACAGTGGTATACAGTCAGGAGGGAGTTGCCCTGGGAGTCCTCAGCATTGTCTCCGGACCCCATGAAGTCTCATAGCATCAGGTCAAACATGGACAAGGAAACCTCCTGCTGATTACCACCTACTGCCCTCCCTCAGCTGATGAGTCAGTACTTCTCCATGTTGAACAGCACTTGGAGGAAGCACTGAGGGTGGCAAGGGCACAGAATGTACTCTGGGTGGGGGACTTCAATATCCATCACCAAGAGTGGCTCGGTAGCACCACTACTGACCGAGCTGGCCGAGTCCTAAAGGACATAGCTTCTAGACTGGGTATGTGGCAGGTGGTGAGGGAACCAACAAGAGGGAAAAGCATACTTGACCTTATCCTCACCAATCTGCCTACCGCAGATGCATCTGTCCATGACAGTATTGGTAGGAGTGACCACCGCACAGTCCTTGTGGAGACAAGGTCCTGCCTTCACATTGAGGATACTCTCCATCGTGTTGTGTGGCACTACCACCGTGCTAAATGGGAGAGATTTCGAACAGATCTAGCAATGGAAAATTGGGCATCCATGAGGCGCTGTGGGCCATCAGCAGCAGCAGAATTGTACTCAACCACAATCTGTAACCTCATGGCCTGGCATATCCCCCACTCTACCATTACCATCAAGCCAGGAGACCAACCCTGGTTCAATGAAGAGTGTAGGAGGGCATGCCAGGACGATCACCAGCACCAGGCATACCTCAAAATGAGGTGTCAACCTGGTGAAGCTACAAAACAGGACCATCTTCATGCCAAACGGCGTAAGCAGCATGCAATAGACAGAGCTAAGCGATCCCATAACCAACGGATCAGGTCTAAGCTCTGCAGTCCTGCCACATCCAGCCGTGAATGGTGGTGGACAATCAAACAACTAATAGGAGGAGGTGACTCCACAAATATCCCCATCCTCAATGATGGGGGAGCCCAGCACATCAGTGCAAAAGATAAGGCTGAAGCATCTGCAACAATCTTCAGCCAGAAGTGCCGAGTTGATGATCCATCTCGGCCCCCTCCTGAAGTCCCCAGCATCACAGATGCCAGACTTCAGCCAATTCAATTCACTCCGTGTGAAGGCACTGGACACCGCAAAGGCTATGGGCCATGACAATATTCCAGCAATAGTACTGAAGACCTGTGCTCCAGAACTTGCTGCACCCCTAGCCAAGTTGTTTCAGTACAGCTACAACACTGCCATCTACCCTGCAATGTGGAAAATTGCCCAGGTATGTCCTGTACACAAAAAGCAGGACAAGTCCAACCCAGCCAATTACTGCCCCATCAGTCTTCTCTCAATCATCAGTAAAGTGATGGAAGGTGTCATCAACAGTGCTATCAAACGGCACTTGCTTAGCAATAACCTGCTCAGTGATGCTCAGTTTGGGTTCCGCCAGGGCCACTCAACTCCTGACCTCATTACAGCTTTGGTTCAAACATGGACAAATAAGCTGAACTCAAGTGGTGAGGTGAGAGTGACTGCCCTTGACATCAAGGCAGCAGTTGACTGCGTATGGCATCAAGGAGCCCAAGCAAAACTGAAGTCAATCGGAATAGGGGGGAAAACTCTTTGCTGGTTGGAGTCATACCTAGCGCAAAGGAAGATGGTTGTGGTTGTTGGAGGTCAATCATCTGAGCTCCAGGACATCACTGCAGGAGTTCCTCAGGGTAGTGTCCTAGGCCCAACTATCTTCAGCTGCTTCATCAATGACCTTCCTTCCATCATAAGGTCAGAAGTGGGGATGCTCGCTAATGATTGCACAATATTCAGCACCATTCGCAACTCCTCAGATACTGAAGCAGTCCGTGTAGAAATGCAGCAAGACTTGGACAATATCCAGGCTTGGGCTGATAAGTGGCAAGTAACATGCACGCCATGCAAGTGCCAGGCAATGACCATCTCCAGCAAGAGAGAATCTAACCATCTCCCCTTCACATTCAATGGCATTACCATCGCTGAATCCCCCACTATCAACATCCAAGGGGCTAAAATTGACCAGAAACTGAACTGGAGTAGCCATATAAATATCGTGGCTACAACATCAGGGCAGAGGCTAGGAATCCTGCGGTGAGTAACTCACCTCCTAACTCCCCAAAGCCTGTCCACCATCTACAAGACACAAGTCAGGAGTGTGATGAAATACTCTCCACTTGCCTGGATGGGTGCAGCTCCAACAGCACTCAAGAAGCTCAACACCATCCAGGACAAAGCAGCCGGCTTGATTGGCACCCCATTCACAAACATTCACTCCCTCCACCATTGATGCACAGTGGCAGCAGTGTGTCCCATCTACAAGATGCACAGCAGCAATGCACCGAGGTTCCTTAGACAGCACCTTCCAAACCCGCAACCTCCACCAACTAGAAGGACCAGGGCAGCAAATGCATGGAAACACCACCACCTGCAAGTTCCCCTCCAAGCCACACACCATCCTGACTTGGAACTATATCTCCATTTCTTCACTGTCGCTGCGGCAAAATCCTGGAACTCCCTTCCTAACAGCACTGTTGGGTGTACTTACCCCAAATGGGCTGCAGCGGTTCAAGAAGGCAGCTCACCACCACCTTCTTAAGGGCAATTAGGGATGGGCAATAAATGCTGGCCTGGCCAGCGACGCCCACATCCCATGAATGAATAAAAAAAAATAATTTGGCCCTGTCAGTGAAAAAGATAGCTCAGCTATTCGGATTCTTTTATTGCAGGGCTTTTATGAAAATTCTGATTTGTGCCTCAACTGGTATTTTTGAAAACATACCCTTTTCAACTTCATGACACACATAATGCAATGTGTTGAAAGGTTGGAATTGAGGCTGTAACTTGGAGCAAGATTACAATTTTCTGTAAACCAACAATCAGCTCAGTACAGATGCTTTTGGAAGTCAGAAATGATACCCTATGTGACTGTGGTGTATTATTCTTCCTCATACTTCTTGACTGGTCTCAGCCTTTGACATGGTTGACTACACCACTCACCAACTCCCCTCCTCCATTGTCCAGCTGAGGGGTACTGTTGCCTGGTTCAACTCTTACGTATTTTATCATAGCCAGAGAACCTCTTTCAATGGTTTCTCTTCCTGCTCCAGTTTTGTTCCCTCTGGATCCAAGGTTCTAACCTTGGCACTTTCCTATTTCTCATTTATATGCTACCCCTCGTCGACATCATCCAAAAATACATCGTTAGGTTCCACATATATGCTGACAACATCCAGTTTTACTTCACTGCCACTTCTCTCAATCTCTCTACTGCCTTTATATTGGCAGACTGCTGGTCTGACACCTAATCCTGAATTGAGCCAAAATTTCTACCAATTAAACATTGGGAAGACTGAAGTTATTGCCTTCGGCCTACACCACAAACAACGATCCCTAAACACTGACTCCATCCCCCTTCCTAGCCACTATCTCAGGCTGAAGCAGACTATTCACAACCTCTGCATTCTATTGAACCCTGAGAACGAGATGGCCTCAGTACAAGCTATGTAAGCAGAAAGCCAGGTTAATTGTGAGGAATTTTGGTCTTGTCTGGAAGAAATTGTTAGTATGTATGGTGAGTTTGGATTCACTGCAAGTGTTAAAATGGAATCACGACAAGTGGAAGACATCACAAGCCATATAAAAGGCAAGGTGGTTTGATGGGGATAGTAGTACAAGTCACTGGAATTTGCTGGAACTTGTTTGATTGTCTACAAAAGAATTACACAAGTTTTATTTTCAGAAATTGACTGAAGGTTTTTTTTCTGTTTGTTTTTTGCCTTTCCCAGAATGTGTTGCTGCGATTTGAAGGGTTTGATGGCATGTGTAAGACGCACCATGTGGGGGCAGGGGAGGCTGATGGTTTCTCACTGCCATTTTTCGTATGTTTGAGGATGGGAGAGAGATACTCTGGAGGCATAGGATAATTCCAGTAAGTAAATAATTAACGGAAAGTCTGTTTTGTTCATTGCCTTAGGCACTTACCAAAAGTTTACCTATAAAAATTAAACA
The DNA here is from genome assembly GCF_036365525.1 of Heterodontus francisci. Classification (NCBI taxonomy): domain Eukaryota; kingdom Metazoa; phylum Chordata; class Chondrichthyes; order Heterodontiformes; family Heterodontidae; genus Heterodontus; species Heterodontus francisci. The sequence continues at coordinate 19,095,099 of NC_090400.1, forward strand.
CCCCATACCATGGCCGGAATTTTACGTCGCCCTAACGGGTTGGAAGGTGGTGGGGGGGGGGAAGGTGGTGTAAAATTGAGCGGCAGGCTCCGGGAGGCCTAACCACCCCGATTCCGCCTCCGACCAATTTTACAGAGGTCTGGCGGGGGGCGGGGTGTGAGAAGCCACCCACCCGCCCGAGGCCAATCAAGAACCTTAAGTGGCCACTTAACGGCCACTTAAGGGCCCTCACCCGCCTCCACGGGTATTTTACCCGTGGTAAGCGGGTGTGCCGAGGACGTGAAAGGCCGCCCAGCTATAGCTGCCAGCCTTTCCGCACCCTGGTGGGGGGGGGGGGCCCGGGCAATCAAGCACAGGGTGCCCGATTGAGGTCCACCCCCGCCACCCACCCCAACCCCGGGATCCAAGATGCCCCCCTCCCCCAAAACGACCACCCTAGCCTCACCAGGGCACGACCGACTCCCCTGGTGAGGCAACCCAAACTTACCTTCAGTCCGGCTCCTTGGTATCCTCCTTGGTCGGCTGGGCTGCAGTCCCAGCAGTGGCCACCGCTCCCGGTGGTGCTGCTGAGACTAAGTGCTGCCGGCCCGCTGATTGGCCGGCAGCTCACTGATGCGGGACTTCCTCCTTCAAGTGGGTGGAAGTCCCGCCTCAGGCCAATTAAAGCCTGGGATCTGTAAAATACGGGACGGATCCCCAGGCTGGGCAGAAGAGGGTTCGGCACCGACATTTACGTCGGTGTCCGGCTCCCATCCGCCCAGCGTAAAATTCCGGCCCATGTATCACAGTTCTACAGGAGCAGGGTGAGGATTGCAACTCCTGTAATGCTTCTCTCTCTCTCATACCAAATGTATGATTAAAAGCTGGAAGTCCTTGGCTGAGTTGAAGGTTCATTTCTGAGTAGTCGTCATGTAACTTAAGTTACTTCCATTTACTGGAAATGGTCAGTCATAATAATACATGTTGTGACTGCCCATGAAATATGAGTGGAATCTTAACTCCCTGCATTTGGCAGGAATCGGGAAAACTTGTAATGTTGAGGCTTAAAGTTACCTCTCCTCATAAAGGATGCTTACATCCAATTGATTTGAAACATTAAAATATTCTAAATATGAAAAGTGAATAGGTGACACATTATTTGTAAACTATATGAAATTATTGTGTAACTTCTAGTGAGATGTAAGTTCTTCCCTATTATATATTTGTCGCCTCACTTACACTGGAGGCAGGACTTACAATGAAAAACATTCCCCATGTATCTTTGCCTAAAAATGTAGGTTCTCAAATTGTAAAAGATTAACAGGCTGGAGCTCTTTTCTCTAGGAAGGAGAAAACTGAGAGGTGACCTTTAAAGAGGTCTTTAAGATTACGAAGGGGTTCAATCAGGTAGATCTAAAGAATATATTTCCACTTATGGGGCAGTCTAAAACTAGGGACTATAAATATAAAATAGCCACAAATAAATCTAATAAAGAATTTAGGAGAAACTTCTTTATCCAAAGAGGGTGAGATTTTATCCATCTCGTGACTTTTCTGACAGTGGAACTAGAAGTGGACGGCACTTCTGCACCCTCTCCTTTTGCCGGTTGCCGCGGGATTACAACTCAAAATGAAAATTTTGGTGACGGGCACAGGAGACATGTATGATTGTGCAGCAGGGAACAATTTTCATTGGTGCAACCCACCATCATTCAGTGAAGCATCATGTACGGCAGGGCTATAAATAATCCTTCAGTACAATCATGCAGGCTCATCAGCGCAGCCATTTCCTTCAGACAGAGTATTTCTAGGTTTCTCCCCTTAAATTAGTATAATATTTTACCTACCCTCACCTGTCCTTACGCCTCTCCAACACCAACCCTTTTGTATTTGTCTGGATTTTTTCACAACCAACACCAACAATTCAGCCAGTCACAGTTTAGTGATGCCTCCCTGCAGGTGCTCCTTCAGGCTGTCAGGGAAAGGTGGGAAGTCCTCTTACCTGCAGTTGGCATAATAACACCCTCCCACCTGACTACGGCAGCCTGGATGGAGGTGGCAGAGGAGGTTTCGAACCGTGGAGATCAACGAGGAACCTTGGTGTAGTGTAAGAAATGTGGCAATGACCTGCACTGATTGGCAAGGGTAAGTGATACAGCCGAATCTTAACAAATGGGGTCCTCAGAACTTTATGTCTGTTAGTGGGCATCCATGTCAGGTGGGTGAATGCGTGATCAGCCTTGGTGCCACATAGCAATTGTGTCCGGAGAATATGGAAATCTGGAGTCTGGTTGTGCAGCGTACAACTGACAAACCAAAATGAGTGATGTCGATGCGTGCAGACAAGGGGTGTCAGACGTCAATTGACATGTCATTAACTCAGCACTTTCTTGTACAGGACAAACAGCCACACACAATCAGCATGAGCACACCAAGATAGGGGGTGGTGTTCCAGATGTTAGACTCCTGACCCCAGCAGAGGAGGCAGCGGTCCAGATAGCAGGAGAGGAGGGAGGATGAGCCATTGCGGGCGGCCAGCACCCGTCTTCGATGATGCCTTTCCTAAATGGCATCATTCTGAACAGCCAACCCCTCTTGGGCTGCCTGTTGCTGGCATTGCTGCCTCAGCCGCTGAGCGGCGAGAGCTCTTCTATGTCACACGCTCTCCTCTTGCTCCCGAGATTGCAAAAATATTGGGAGTATGAGATCCACGTCATTGCAGCTTTATAACTGTTTGAATGAGACAGACATTGAAATGAATCTGGCAGGTAGGACTTAATTTTAATTAATTATAATGTAATGAGTATTCATGGAATACAGATATATTAAAAGTTGGAACCTGCCACCGGCCTGACCCATCACAAAACGCCGTTGACTTAATCTCTAAATGTGAACACATCGGGAAATCGAAATGTCGACTCCTGCCTAATTTAGCCATCCTGCCCTCCACGAAACCCACTCTTGCAGGCCCCATGTAGAACTCACTACCACAAGGATTAGTGAAGGCAAATAGCATAGATATTAAAAGAGAAAGCTACATAAGTCCATGAGGGAGAAAGGAATATAAAAATGTGTTGATAGGGTGAGATGAATTGATAGGATGGGAGGAGGCTCGTGAGCAGCATAAACATCTACATAGACCTGTTCCGTCGAATGGCTTGTTTCTGTTTTGTAAAATTCTATGTATGTTGTGGATTTGGGGAGGACAAAGAACAAAGAAAGAACAAAGAAAATTACAGCACAGGAACAGGCCCTTCGGCCCTTCAAGCCTGCGCCGATCCAGATCCTCTATCTAAACCTGTCGCCCATTTTCTAAGGGTCTGTATCTCTTTGCTTCCTGCCCATTCATGTATCTGTCTAGATACATCTTAAAAGACGCTATCGTGCCCGCGTCTACCACCTCCGCTGGCAACGCGTTCCAGGCACCCACCACCCTCTGCGTAAAGAACTTTCCACGCATATCCCCCCTAAACTTTTCCCCTCTCACTTTGAACTCGTGACCCCTAGTAATTGAATCCCCCACTCTGGGAAAAAGCTTCTTGCTATCCACCCTGTCTATACCTCTCATGATTTTGTACACCTCAATCAGGTCCCCCCTCAACCTCCGTCTTTCTAATGAAAATAATCCTAATCTACTCAACCGCTCTTCATAGCTAGCGCCCTCCATACCAGGCAACATCCTGGTGAACCTCCTCTGCACCCTCTCCAAAGCATCTGCATCCTTTTGGTAATGTGGCGACCAGAACTGCACGCAGTATTCCAAATGTGGCCGAACCAAAGTCTTATACAACTGTAACATGACCTGCCAACTCTTGTACTCAATACCCCGTCCGATGAAGGAAAGCATGCCATATGCCTTCTTGACCACCCTATTGACCTGCGTTGCCACCTTCAGGGAACAATGGACCTGAACACCCAAATCTCTCTGGACATCAATTTTCCCCAGGACTTTTCCATTTACTGTCAATCAAAGCTTTTATGGTTAATGGACCTACGTTACCCAAGTCTGACTTCCAGCAAAGTATATGTCGCCTTGAAAACCCAGTCACTTCAGAGAACCAAACTCTAGAATTAGATAAGGCATAGGATCCACAAATAAATTGTCATTAGACATAAATCACAGTCAGTGATAATAGGAAGGTGAATACTTTATGCTTTCATATGATGTTTCTCTTAACAAAAGCAATGACCCATTTTAAATTATTGCCTTATATAACTGACATGAAAGTGGATAGGGGAATGTCATATGAATTTGTTAAGCATTTATCTGCTAATACCACTAAGAGTGATGTTTGCTTATTATTTTTTAATGGGAAAGGTATGAGTATTTTGCAAAGGTTAGGTGGTAAACTTTTCCTTCTTCTTTAGGGTTCTGACAGGGGACCAGCGTATCCATAGAGCAAACTGAGTACTTCACCAGTGGTTCAGTTTCAGGCCTCCTTTTTTTCTGAAAGACTGTGATAACTTATATGCCTGCAGCTGTCACAAGTTATGAGGCTTTTGCACTCACGCAAAAATTAGAAATAATCCTTAAACATTTCTTGACATTCTGTATGATGGACTGGAGGATGCCCATTTGGTTGGAAGTATGCCAGTGCCATGTCTATTTATTATTCAGCTGCAGTTCCAATTTGCAGCCTCCTGACCTGCAGCCAATCACCCAAGCAGATGGCATTATCCAGCTTATTTTGAAAATAACCATATTGCAGTTACATGCGTGGCTTGAGTCTCAAATGTTAAGGTCAGGACAAATATTTTGACCACCAACAATTTTCTCTTCTGTGAAAAATAAACTTCAAACATTTAATTCTAAACTGTCTATGATCTCATCACAATATTACAGTGAAAAGCTTCTATAATACAATATTTCATGAGCATACAATTACACTATATCAGGAGCCAGCTGATTGAGTGTAACTGAATGGCAGTTTGATGAAAAAGATTAAGCAGTTCATTACTTACTGAGATTGATTCTAAATTCATTGTGTAGACTGATTAAAACTGGTGATCCTAAATTGTGTTCTGAACTGCAGTTGACCTGAACTCAGCATTTTTTGCTACTTCAGTCTATCAGCCTAACCTGAAGTTAACTGCATACTTCGTGAAAGAAAGCTTATGGCTGAGAGACTGGATTGTTTCCTGCAGTAATCATTTGTTGTGAACCTAGACAGCAAGTGACAAAAGGCTATTTGCCTGGATGGGGCTTTACAGCTAAATCTAATTCTGTTCTAATGCTGTAATCTACATACACATAGTTTTCAGCAGGAGTCATTAGATAGTAATGAGCAGTAGAAATCCTGACACTTTACCCTTCCTAGTCTTTGGATATCGAGATAAACTCTAGTGCCCTATCTGCAGTTTCAGATCAGATCAGCTAACTCAGCGCAGGCCAGGAATCAATCATGGCAACTTCTGATCTGAAAGGCTTAATATTGGTGTACAATGGAGCTATTTTACATTAGTGTTGATATTGGTAAGGGTGAGTCTGGCAGAAATTGCGACGGTTGACTGGTTTGAAAAATATTTAGTCCTTTTTTCAGAAAGACACTCTGGTGGGACCGAGAAGTGGTGGGACTGGGAGCTATAAAAACAGCATTCAATTTCAGAGAATGAGCAAAGCCTCATTATTCTAGGTCTTTGTTATTGGTTAACAAAAAATATCTTATGAGAAATGACCTTAATTGCTAGAAAAATATACTACCTGCTTTCATTGAGGAGCTGAATTTTGCTGTGTACCAACAAATCCCTCCACCGGGCTTGAAAGCAGGAGGTGACCCACTTTGACGGGTGGTGGGACCCGAGGCAGCATATTACCATCGGTGGCCAATTATCAGGCCGTTCCCGGGGCCGTCGATAATTAAGGACAGTGGCCTTCCCCCAAGAGCTGCCGGCACAATCAGAGGGCTGGCAGCTCAGCAGCACCACCATCAGCAGTGGCCTGTGTTGAGACTTCAGCTCCAGGAGGAGGGTGCCTCAATAGCAGGGCACCCTTGAAGAGAGCTGAAATAGACTAGGGGAAGCAGGGGCTTGTAGCCAGGCCCTGGCAATCGCGGGGATGTGGGTGGGAGAGGGGTGGGTCGTAGAGCAACAATAGTGCTGTTGCCACGAGGGTTGCCAACTTTCCCGCCACTGCCAATATGGCATAGCGACGGGAAGACGTTGAGCTCCCCTCTCTGTGCCTTCCCCCGCTATTTTGACAACCCTCCCGCCTCCCAGCCCATTACCAATTGGCCGGGAAAATTCAGCCCTACATTTCTGTACCAAATCTAGACTCGACACATCAAAAGTACTTCATTGGCTGTAACCGCTTTGGGATAGCTTGAGGTTGTGAAAGATGCTATAGAAAATCAATTTTTTTTAATGACAACTACATGCAAGTTTAAAATTACTTTTCTTTTAACAAAAAGTTGGGTTTCAGTCTCTGGCAACTTGAATTTATTTATATGCTGTTACACTGAGCTGTAAAACGGCAAAAGTGCAGTAAGTACTGTTACTGCTATTAGCGGGTGACTGCTTCATACGTAAGCATGGCATTCCTCTGTCTATAACTTTAGTGAAGGCATTAATCTATTTACAATAAAATAACTAGCTTAATGTGTTAAAATAGCAGACAAAGGGATTCTGTGTGAGCATGTTAAGTTGTACACTATTATCACACAGTATGATTTTACCCTATATGTTACCGTTCAAATACTTGTAGGTGTTTCAGCATTCGAATAGACTGGTTAACATTTTGGGTTCTGCTGCACTTGCTGAGTATTTCTAGTAATTTCTGTTTTTCTTTTTTCACTTAAACACCTTTCTTTATCAGCTCCATATTTTCTAAATTCATAATATTGCTCTTCACAAAAAGTCTTAAAGCTAAACAAAAAACATAAGTTTAGTAATATTGCTCTTCCAGCTGAGAAGCTTTGCCCAAAGGAAGCAACTGATGAAGATAGGCTTATAAATCTATAGCTCCAATTCTCTGTCCTGCGCTTTCCTTGAGCACCACTCCCACTGGAATTGTGGAATTAATCCGACAGAGCTGATATTCAGTGCCACTGGAGCTTAATATGAAACATGTTTACCACCGTCTAAAGTGTGTTGAAAGACTTATTAACAGTCACTGAAGAACTGCATAATTCATTTTTTTCTTTGAAGCACCACAAAAGACTTTGAAAACTAAAGAATCACTGATCGCAGCAGGCTTCAAAAATTTTACTTTAAACAGCTGAACCAAGACAGCCATTTGCAAAGAAATATGATAGCTCAGAAAGGGAAGCTTTCATTTATGTTGCTCAGTTCAAATTAGCATGAAACATTGCACAAATTCTAATTTTATGCAAAAGCACTTTTTAACTGATATACACAATTCTCAGTTGCAAAGGACTTTTATCTTAATGAGTATTGTTTTAGGCTGTCAATGCCTTTCACAGGGAAATGTTTGTGGAAAGAATTTCTTTGCTATTCGATACGATCTTGCATTAAGAAGGTGGCGTTACGAAAATGAAGTGTTTCGTATATCATCTTTTGGGCCTCCTTATCTCGAGAGACAATGGATACGCGCCTGGAGGTGGTCAGTGGTTTGTGAAGCAGCGCCTGGAGTGGCTATAAAGGCCAATTCTGGAGTGACAGGCTCTTCCACAGGTGCTGCAGAGAAATTTGTTTGTCGGGGCTGTTGCACAGTTGGCTCTCCCCTTGCGCCTCTGTATTTTTTCCTGCCAACTACTAAGTCTCTTCGACTCGCCACAATTTAGCCCTGTCTTTATGGCTGCCCGCCAGCTCTGGTGAATGCTGGCAACTGACTCCCACGACTTGTGATCAATGTCACACGATTTCATGTCGCGTTTGCAGACGTCTTTATAGCGGAGACATGGACGGCCGGTGGGTCTGATACCAGTGGCGAGCTCGCTGTACAATGTGTCTTTGGGGATCCTGCCATCTTCCATGCGGCTCACAGGCCAAGCCATCTCAAGCGCCGCTGACTCAGTAGTGTGTATAAGCTGGGGGTGTTGGCCGCTTCAAGGACTTTTGTGTTGGAGATATAGTCCTGCCACCTGATGCCAAGTATTCTCCGAAGGCAGCGAAGATGGAATGAATTGAGACGTCGCTCTTGGCTGGCATACGTTGTCCAGGCCTCGCTGCCGTAGAGCAAGGTACTGAGGACACAGGCCTGATACACTCGGACTTTTGTGTTCGTATATCATACTTTTAAATAAAACCTGCAATCATTTTTTGAAAATGCACATTGTGGGGACTGGGAAATGTGGTGGGTTAGACATACGGTTTTCTTGAATCTGGGTTCAAACCCACCCCAGACTGTCAGGATAAAAGTCTTTCCCATTTTGCTGGGTATAAAGGTCCATTATGAAATGAGTTTAGGTATATGGTATAATTTTTCGCACTGTGTCTGAGGACTGAAGGGTAGAAAATGTGACCCCCTTCCAAAAACATAAGAATAAGGAAGGAAGTTATCGGCCAGTTAGTCTACAGTTGATGGTAAACCATCAGAGTTTATAATAAAGAATAAGAGACAACATAAACTAAATGGTACAATTTTAAAGTGGGTGCAGGAACAGAGAGATATAGGGGAGTCTGTACACAAATCTTTGAAGGTGGCAGGATAAGTTGAGGTAGTTGTTTAAAAAAAAACAGATCTTTGGCTTTATAAAAAGAGATATAGAATACAAAAGCAAGGAAGTTATGCTAAACCCTAATAAATCAATGGTTAGACCCCAGCTGGAGTACTGTACCCAATTCTGGGCACCAAACTCTATGAAGAAAGTCAAGGACTTAGAGAGGGTGCAACAGAGATTTACTAGAATGGTAGGTATTAGGGATGTTGGACTTCAGTTACAAGGAGACACTAGAAAAGCTGGGGCTGTTCTCCATACAGCAGAGAAGATTAAGGGGAGATTTAATAAAGGTGTTCAAAATCATGAAGAGTTTTGATACAGTAAATAAGGAACAACTGTTTCCAGTGGCAAAGGGTTGGTAACCAAAGGGCATAGATTTAAGGTAGTTGGTAAAAGAGTCAGAGGTGAGATGAGGAAAGATTTTTCTATGGAGTGAGTTATTATGATCTGGAATGAACTGCCTGAAAGGATGATAGAAGAAGATTCAATAATAACTTTCAAAAGGGAATTGGATAAATATTTGAAGGGGAACAATTTGCAGGGCAATGGGGAAAGAGCAGGGAAGTGGTACTAATTGGATACCAAAGAGCCAGCAGAGACACGATAGGCTGAATGACTTTTTTCTGTGCTGTATCATTCTGTGATTCTGTAATATGGGATGAAATTACTAAACACATGGAGAAACATGAATTGATCACAGCCAGTCAGCACAGATTTCTAAAAGGCAGGTCATGCTGGACCAATCTTATGGAATATGCTGAAATATGTGAAAAAAATTATGGTGAGGATTGTGAAAGATTGCAGTAGTACAAGTAGGCTAAAAGGATGAACAGATGGCTAACGTACATGGTTCAAAGCAGAAAATAGTGAAGTAATACATTTCAGAAGTAATAGCAGTTGCTTGAAAAAGTATATTAAAAGGTTTAGGAGCAAACAGCAGAATGGGATTAGATTAGGTGGTTCAAGTGGAGAAAAACACTAGCTCAGACTTGATAGGCTGAATAATCTACTTCTCTGCTATAACATTCTATGATTGTTTGCCAATACGGCTGTTTGAGGATAAATCAACATCTGACATGTGGGAGTCTTTCAAACGTCAGTTGATTAGAATCCAGGACCAGCATGTTCCTGTGAGGAAGAAGGATAAGTTTGGCAAGTTTCGGGAACCTTGGATAACGAGGGATATTGTGAGCCTAGTCAAAAAGAAAAAGGAAGCATTCATAAGGGCTGGAAGGCTAGGAACAGACGAAGCCCTTGAGGAATATAAAGACAGTAGGAAGGAACTTAAGCAAGGAGTCAGGAGGGCTAAAAGGGGTCATGAAAAGTCATTGGCAAACAGGATTAAGGAGAATCCCAAGGCTTTTCATATGTATATAAAGAGCAAGAGGGTAACCAGGGAAAGGGTTGGCCCAATCAAAGACAGAAGAGGGAATCTATGTGTGGAGCCAGAGGAAATGGGCGAGGTACTAAATGAGTACTTTGCATCAGTATTCACCAAAGGGAAGGACGGTGGATGATGAGTCTAGGGAAGGGAGTGTAGATAGTCTGGGTCATGTCGTTATCAAAAAGGAGGAGGTGTTGGGTGTCTTGCAAAGCATTAAGGTAGATAAGTCCCCAGGGCCTGATGGGATCTATCCCAGAATACTGAGGGAGGCAAGGGAAGATATTTCTGGGGCCTTGACAGAAATCTTTGTATCCTCATTGGCTACAGGTGAGGTCCCAGAGGACTGGAGAATAGCCAATGTTGTTCCTTTGTTTAAGAAGGGTAGCAAGGATAATCCAGGAAATTATAGGCCGGTGAGCCTTACGTCAGTGGTAGGGAAATTATTGGAGAGGATTCTTCGGGACAGGATTTACTCCCATTTGGAAACAAACGAACTTATTAGTGAGAGGCAGCATGGTTTAGTGAAGGGGAGGTCGTGTCTCACTAACTTGATTGAGTTTTTTGAGGAAGATGATTGACGAAGGAAGGGCAGTGGATGTTGTCTACATGGACTTCAGTAAAGCCTTTGACAAGGTCCCTCATGGCAGGCTGGTACAAAAGGTGAAGTCACACGGGATCAGAGGTGAGGTGGCAAGATGGATACAGAACTGGCTCGGTCATAGAAGACAGAGGGTAGCAGTGGAAGGGTGCTTTTCTGAATGGAGGGATGTGACTAGTGGTGTTCCGCAGGGATCAGTTCTGGGACCTTTGCTGTTTGTAGTATATATAAATGATTTTGAGGAAAATGTAGCTGGTCTGATTAGTAAGTTTGCGGATGACACAAAGGTTGGTGGAGTTGTGGATAATGATGAAGATTGTCAGAGGATACAGCAGGATATAGATCGGTTGGAGACTTGGGCGGAGAAATGGCAGATGGAGTTTAATCCGGACAAATGTGAGGTAATGCATTTTGGAAGATCTAATACAGGTGGGAAGTATACAGTCAATGGCAGAACCCTTAGGAGTATTGACAGGCAGAGAGATCTGGGCATACAGGTCCACAGGTCACTGAAGGTGGCAACGCAGGTGGATAAGGTAGTCAAGAAGGCATACGGCATGCTTGCCTTCATCAGTCGGGGCATAGAGTATAAAAATTGGCAAGTCATGCTGCAGCTGTACAGAACTTTAGTTAGGCCACACTTAGAATATTGCGTGCATTTCTGGTCGCTACACTACCAGAAGGACGTGGAGGCTTTGGAGAGGGTACAGAAGAGGTTTACCAGGATGTTGCCTGGTTTGGAGGGCATTAGCTATGAGGAGAGGTTGGATAAACTCGGATTGTTTTCACTGGAACGACGGAGGTGGAGGGGCGACATGATAGAGGTTTACAAAGTTATGAGCGACACGGACAGAGTGAATAGTCAGAAGGTTTTTCCCAGGGTGGAAGAGTCAGTTACTATGGGACATAGGCTTAAGGTGCGAGGGGCAAAGTTTAGAGGGGATGTGCGAGGCAAGTTCTTTACACAGAGGGTGGTGAGTGCCTGGAACTTGCTGCCGGGGGAGGTGGTGGAAGCAGTTACGATAGCGACGTTTAAGAGGCATCTTGACAAATACATGAATAGGATGGGAATAGAGGGATACGGACCCCGGAAGTGCAGAAGGTTTTAGTTTAGACAGGCATCAAGATCGGCGCAGGCTTGGAGGGCCGAATGGCCTGTTCCTGTGCTGTACTGTTCTTTGTTCTATGATTCTATACCATGATTTCAGTTCACAGTGTACACTCCACTAATTTGTACCTGAAAGTTGCAAATGTGGTCCTATGACCAGCATAATATCCTGATTTGCATATGTAAGCAGCTTCCTGCCTGCTTCAGGTCGGCACGCTTGCATCCATTTACAGACCCGCTGAAAATTGCATCAAGTGGGCATTGGGCAGCTAAGACACAGATGAGGTGCCCCACTCCTGGTTTTCTGCAGGCAAGAAACAGCAAGATGGCAGTTGAAAATCGATCTTTGCTTTGTAACAACAGGAACCTTATGCCGTGTGACGTATGATGTATCATTCTGTTGATAATTTACAGCTGAATTTAATTAGCCTATGCGTTTCAGAGCACAAGATTAAAGTTAATTGTTGTTCATGAGGGAAGCTTGTCGGTTGGTGGCTGCTTGTAAATTTTTGTCTCCAATTTAGAAGATATGGGTTTTAAACCCCACTCCACTTCTTCAGTGCATAATAGAACCTGACAACACAGTGTAGCCCTGAGGAAATGCTGCATTCTCAGTGCTGCTGGCTTCAGGATGAGATGTAAAGCTAAAATTCTTCCTGCCTGTTCCGCTGGTTCAGGGGGATATAAAAGATCCTATGACACTATTTGAAGAAGTGGAGAGTTCTCCTGTTATCCTGGTCAACAATCTTCCTGCAACTAGGTAGGTTGGCATCCTTCCATCGATGATAGATGATGGACACGCAGCAAACAATCCATGTAGTTGGGGAGTCTTCTCTTGGTGCACCTTTGTTGATGGCTGTGAAGCCCAATCCTTTAGAGACAGGTTCTGCCACAAGTGCTGCACATGAAGCTGCCAAGTGATGCTGTGAGTTGTTGTTTTTGACATTGGCACCTGTTGCCAAGCTGCTGTAGCAACTGATCATCGTGGTAGTGCACACCAGTCCACAGGATATGTTGCCATTTCCCTCTTTCACCAGCTATTGATTCCCAAGTCCAAGTCGACATTGAAGACCGTCATGTCATGCTTGCAAGCATCCTTGAAGCGGAGCTTTGGATGCCACATTGGTCGTCTGGCCCCGGCTACCTCACGTTACAGAAGGTCCTTGGGTATGCGGATGTCTTCCATCCTGCGGATGTGTCCAATCCACTGAAGCAGCCTCTGTTTGATTAGTGCCAACACACTTGGGAGCTCTGTCTTTGAGAAGACTGCCACATTTGTGATTTTGTCCTGCCAGGATATATCCATAACACGCCGCAGACAGCGAAGATGGAAATTATTAAGCTTCTTTTCCTGGTAGCTGGAAGTCGCCCATGTTTCACAGCCATACAGCAAGGTGCTGACAACACAGGCCTTATAAACCATCAGCTTGGTCCTGCAACTAATCCCAATAAATACAGATTAACTGATCATTTATCTCTATTTCTGCAATCTTGCTGTGTGTGCCCACATAATTTATTGTATATGAAGGATTTTGAGAGATTTCTGAGAGATTTCTTCAACTGTTTTCACACTTGATGGTGATCTGCACTATATCCCTTGCACTTTTATCTATGCTCCTCAGTCAAGAAAGTTAGTGAGCTAGAAAAGCAGTGAACGAAAAATGTGCACTTCACAAATGTGTTTGGAATGAGAAAAGACCATTTGGACATTGAGCTGCTCCTTCCAGCAAATCATTTATAAATGGACCATCACAGAGTCCACCCTAATCTGGAGGTAAAGAACTGCAGGAAAAACTTCAAAGATTGTAAATTGTTAGTAAAATTTCACCCTACTCCCAAAGGTGAAGAACACTGTAATTTTCATGACAGTTGGATATAAAAGGTCCCATTGCACTATTTCAAGAGCAGCAGAAAGTTCTCTCAGTGTCCTGGTTAAAAATCCTCTAACAACTAACAATATTAAAAATAGATTAACTGAACATTTGCTGTTTGTGAGATCTTGCCACTTACAAATTGGTTAGTGTTTGCATAACAGTGATGGCACTTCAAAAGTGATCCATTGGTTGTCGGCCACTTTTAAATATCCTGAAGGCAATGTATAAATGAAGTTCTTTCTTGCTTATTTACTGAGACTAGGGCTGGAATTTAACGTTAGGCGGGAGGTCCCACCCACCGGCCAAAAAGTAGGTGTCTGCCCGCCTCCACTGGGCCTGGGGAGCCACGCCGGGATTTTTTGCTCCCCAGGCCCTTAATTGGGCGGGACTTCCACCTCCTTGAGGCAGGAAGTCCTGCCCAATGGAGCTGCCAGCCAATCAGCGGGCCGGCAGCTCTTAGTTCCAGCAGCGCCACCGGGAGCAGTAGCCACTGATGGGTCTACACCTAGCTTCAGCAGGGAGAGGAAGGACGGCCCCGGAAAGAAGGTGAGTTTTTGGGGTTTCTCCAGGGACAATTGGCCGGGCCCGGGCGAGGCAGGTAGGGTCAGTTTGGGGAGGTTGTCCATTGGGGACGGTTGGAGCTTTGGGGGCAGCCCCCCATGGGGCACAGGGGGAGGGACTCCCCTCAGCCCTCAGGGGGCCTTTGCCGCTCACCCGCCACGGGTAAAATGCCTGCGGTGGTGGAGGAGGTCCTTAAGTGGCAGTTAATTGGCCACTCAAGGGCCTTGATTGGCCTGGGGGGGTGGGCCGTTTCTCATCGCCGCTGCCCCGCATAAAATTGTAGCGGAGGTGGGAAGGCGTTGGGAATGGCAACCCTGCCTCACACTCAATTTGTTGGCCCCCTTGCCACCATTCCGTGCTAGTTGTATTTCCTAGGTGAGATTTTCATGGTCCCAGCAGCATGGGATTGATTGCGAACTGAGTACTGAGTTATTATCTATGTCTACATTCATCTTTCTAATTTTCAGTTCTGTTTTTCGTAAGATATGCATTCAGATTCTTTTACAAGTGGTTGATCATTACAAGCCACAGCCATTTTTCACGGGAGTCCACACATCAAGCACATTGTGGATAGAAAAGTTTGATCTCATTTAAAGGTAAGAGCCTGTAAATGTCATTGATGACAACATTTTTGAATCATGTCAAAAAAGCTATGAATTCAGTGTAGAATGACCTTTCACTGGTTCCAGGAAGATTCCATCTATGCTAGTTCATGCACCCAACTAGCCACTTGCGTAACCTTTGCTTTGTAAAAGACATGCCAGTGGAGACAAATGGTCGCATGCATTTTCTAACTTTTAGCGCAATCTATCAAATGAGGCAGAATAATTTAATCTATATTCTACTTCAGAAGTGAATGAGGTGGGCAGAATGACAGGATCCTGTGCAAATTTCAGAAACATTCTTAGGAAGGAGTTCTTGACGCGATCTGAAGTGACTGCTCTGTTGTTAATGCCATACATTGTGAATGCACAACTGGAGCTTGCACTTTTCTGACTCTTGCAGATAAATATCATTATAATAGCAGCCTTCCAGTAAGAATCATACAAAATGCAGCACCAAAGAAATCTACTCAGCTCTTTCTGCCAATGCTTAAAAATTAATTGGAACTATGGCTGAGAAATTGGATCAAGCCCTCAAGCCAGGTGTAGGGCACCTGCCCTCAGATAATGAGGCCAGTGGCAAATTGGTCCACTGTCAACATGGCCTCGAAGCTCAACAGTCATGGTGGGGGGGGGGGTGGAGGTTAAGGGGCGGGGCTGGCAGTCAAACAGCAAGATTAGCTAGTTGGGATGCCAGCTGAAGGCCTAAAGTGAGACCGGAAGGAGGGAGAACTGCAGCTGGCAGCAACCTACATTTGGGAGGAGCACTCCTACTCTTCCTGGCTGTAGAATAAGGTCAGTTTTTTTAAACATACCTTTTTGATGTCGGCCTCCATTGGTCCCTTTAAGGACCACTGGCTACACTGCATGTAGTCCTGATAAACCAATTTCTAGTTTAGTGTACTGATGCAGGTAGAATGTCCCCCCACCACCAACCACCACCACACCCCCCCCCACTCCAAATGCCATTTCTAAAGTGCCTTTAATATTTTACCTGAAGCTCTTTGAAAGGCTTCACCATTTCTTCATTTTGTTTAACAAAGAGAATTGTAGCTATGAAGGGAATGTCTAGAGTCCTCAATTAAAGGTAAATATAAAAACTAGACATTTGCTACAGGTGTGCCAGTAATGCCAGTTAACCTAAGAAACTGACCTTTCTCTCTATAATAAAAGCAAAATACTGCGGATGCTGGAAATCTGAAGTATTTCAGACTTTCTCTCTATATATTCATACTGCACATTAACAGTTTTAATTTGATGATCTGCATCAAGTTGTTCACCTCTAAATGGATATTTTAGACTTACACTACCCCATCATAATTGTTCAACTCTGTGCAGAACAAAATAGATGAATATGCAAATAGCTTAAGCACAAAAATATACAAAGTAATAGCTTTGTTAGTCCATAAACATTTTGAGATTATTCATAGCTATGAACCTATTATTCGTGATATATGTTAATTGTTAGTAAGTAATGGATATTGAAGGAGGAGAAAAAACAAGATTGATACTCTCCAGTCAACCTCAATATCCTATGGTGTCCTTAAAGTAGCAAAAATGTCCATAGGTGCTTCAGAGTTCAAGGTCATATTGAGTAGTGTTAAGAGGATAATTGGAAAGGTGACTGAAGAAGCAGTTGAGGAGGTTTTAAGAGGCTGTGGATGGTAGGAAAAGATGAAATAAGGTGAAGAGGTTTGGGGGTAGTGTTCTATAGTGTGAAGGTAAGATGGCTGAAGGCTATTTTAATAATAGTAGAGGAGACACATAATAGACAAGATTTGAAGAATGCAAGGCTGACCAGGGATGTAGGGCTGAAGGAGGCGCTTGATCATGGGAGGATTAGTAGGAATAAATACACTGGAAATAGTGCAGTCTCTTAAATCAGAAAGTCTCTGATATACTGCTCAGAGTGCTCCACATCACTTGAATTTCCAGGATAAAGAACTATCTGATTAATGCTGATGGATTAACCCTCTAGGCTTCATAAATATTTACAAGAACATAATATCTCTTCACTTACTGAGTGTTATCAGTAAAACCAAATCATTACCCGCAACATTAACGATGCATGTAAAAACAATGATTTCTAAAAGCAGTACAATAAAATGTTAATTCCCAGAGTGATAAAACCTTTTTTTTAAAGTAATTTATCTGCCCCATTGCATGTAACTATAGAGAATCTCTATATCACAAGCTGCTCTTTGATGTGTCTAATTTCAAGCAGTGTTTCCGAGATTTTTGCCTAAAGTTGTCTCATGCAAACTCGATTAAGATGCAAATCATAGGTTTGGCCAAGGAAAAGAGCTCATGGCAATCATGTTCAGAAGTGTTTCCTCTCTCACAAGTAATTAGGATTTTGGATATCAAAATCAAACAACGAATTAATTTTAATCTCTTCTGATCAGAAGTAATCAAATCAAAACAAAATCTTGATTGAGACGAAAAGAGAAATATTTCTTTATCCTATCGAAGAGTAGATACATCTTATTAGTGAGAAAATAGGAGCTATAGTTAAAGTTATTGTTAGATTCAATTCTGAGGGACAGGATAAACTGTCACTTTGAAAGGCATGGATTAACCAGGATAGTCAGCATGGATTTGTTAGGGGAAGGTTATGTCCTACTAACTTAATTGAGTTTTTCAAGGAAGTAACAGGGAGGATTGATGAAGGTAGTGCAGTGGATGTGGTCCACATGGACTTTAGTAAGGCATTTGACAAGGTCCCACATGGCAAACTGATCAATAAAATGAAAGCCCATGTGATACAGGGGAAGTTGGCAGGCTGGATCCAGAATTGGCTCAGGGACAGGAAACGAAGGGTAGTAGTTGATGGATGTTTTTGCAAATGAAAAGCTGTTTCCCGTGGCGTTCCACAGAGCTCAATATTAGGTCCCTTGCTGTTTGTGGTATATGTTAATGATTTGGACTTAAATGTGGGAGGTGTAATTGGGAAATTTGCTGATGACACAAAAATTGGCCGTGTAGTTAATAGTGAAGAGGAAAGCTGTAGACTCCAGAATGATATCAATGGTTTGGCTGAGTGGGCGGGGAAGTGGCAAATGGAATTCAATCCTGAGAAATGTGAGGTAATGCATTTGGGGAAGGCAAATCAAGTGAGGGAATACACAATAAACGGGAGGATATCGGGAGGGGTAGAAGAAGTGAGAGACCTTGGGGTGCATGTCCACAGGTCCCTGAAGGTGGCAGGACAGGTAGATAGAGTAGTGAAGAAAGCATATGGATTGTTTTCCTTTATTGGCCGAGGTATAGAATACAAAAGCAGGGATATGATGCTGGAACTGTATGAAACGCTGGTTAGGCCACAGCTGGAGTATTGCGTACAATTCTGGTCATCACATTACAGAAAGGACATCATTGCTCTGGAGAGAGTACAGAGGAGATTTACAAGAATGTTGCCAGGGCTTGAAAATTGCAGCTATGAGGAAAGATTGGATAGGCTAGGGTTGTTTTCCCTGGAACTGAGGAGGCTGAGGGGAGACTTAATTGAGGTGTACAAAATTATGAGGGGCCTAGATAGTGTGGACAGGAAGGACCTGTGTCCCCTGGCAGGGAGGTCAATTACCAGGGGACACAGATTTAAGGTGATTGGTAGAAGGATTCGAGGGGACGTGAGGAAAAACTTTTTCACCCAGAGGGTGGTGAGTGTCTGGAATTCGCTGCCAGGAATGGTGCTGGAGGCAAAAACCCTCAATTCTTTTAAAAGGTACCTGGACATGTACCTGAAGTGCTGTAACCTTCAAGGCTATGGACCAGGTGCTGGTAGGTGGGATTAGATTAGTTTTTTCGGCTGGCATGGATACAATGGGCTGAATGGCCTCCTTCTGTGCCGTAATTGCTCTATGGTTCTAGGCTGCTGCTGGTGTTGCTCCTGCTGCTGACAGTGGTAGCATTGCTTCTGTCCTTACCCCTTATCAGAGGTGGAAGGTATAGATGCTCCCATGCCCTGTTGAAGATGAATGAAGTGCAATTCGCCAGGGTCACCGAGCTGAGTGCACTGTGGAGTGAGCTTCTTCAGTGAAACTGACAAGCTGGGAAGGCTTTGATCAGTGAAACTGAAGTGCTTTAGCCATGGCCAGGTGGGAGGCTGCTGTTCAAAGCATTTCTTTCAGAGAGTGCTCTCATTGCTTGACAGGTGATTGCCAACTTATTGTAAGGCACTTCATCTGTCTAGCACTTCATTCACCTTCAGCCACATCCTCTGAATGAATAAATAATTACAACATGCACTAAGATACCACGTTGAACTTGGTGAAAGGATCCCAGGCATTTCTCAACTGGGGAGGGTAAGGCAATGAAGTTATGGTTGAAGTAATAGATTTTAAGGAAGCTTTTGAAGGTTAAGAGAGGTTAGCAAGATGAAAGGATTTAAGAAGACAATTCAACAGCACAGGGATCTGATTGCTAACAAATGGTGGAACTTGGGGTGGGGCAGACACATAGACAGCTAAGATTCAGAAGAGCAGAGAGTACAATCTGGGATGTAGAAATGGAGAAGGTTGCAGAGGAAAGGGGAGGTGAGGAATATGGAGGGATGTATAAATAAAAGTGAGATTTTAAAATGAATAAATTGAGGATTAAGAGTCAATGGAGGGCGGTGAGGACATTGATGATAGGTGAGTGAGACTTAATTTGGGATAGGATGTGGGCAATAGAGTTTTGGACAAGTTTGAATCTTACAGGGTAGAGTTCAGAATGTGCTGATCCTAGAGCTAACAAAGGCATGGATGAGTGTCAGGTGCAGGGAGGCGATGAAGGAGAAATATAGAAGGGAGATACAACTGTGGTATTAGTAGAAATTTTTGTAATGATGCTTTAATTTCAGCTTAGGGATGAGGATCATCAAGTACAGGATTAGTCCTAGTGAGCAGCTGGGAAATGAGAGAAAATCATAGGGGAGGACGAGTAGGATGGCTTCAGACTTGCCAATATTAAACTCAAGGAAGTTCTGCCTTGTCCAGAGATTGATATAAGGCAAGCATCTGTGAAATTGAGGGTGGTTGATGAAGAGAAAAAGCTGGTTGCAACAAGTATGCATGTCACAGTTGACCCCATGCTTATGTTAAGGTTGCTGATAGGCAGGATGTAGATGAGGAATTGGATTGATCCTTGGAGCACACCGCTGGTGACTATGTGAGTCTGTGCGGAGAAGCCAATACAAATGACTGGACAATCTCCTGTTGCAGGTTCACCCATTGCGGGCTTTGTGATGGAAACTGGGGAAACAGGAATACCCCCTCACACCTCATCTCATTACTGATGCTGGGCTTAGCCCTGTGTTCAATCCCCTGCTGGAATTCACAGAGGCCCTCTACTCCCTCCTAATGCAGTTTACAGAGATGCTGTACCCCCTTGCTCTCACTCTTTCAGCCACTCGCTTCTCCTCCAACTTTTCCAGTTCATACTGAAACTCTTCTCCCTCTCCCACCCTCTCTCACTTCAACCTGGCACTCCACCCCTTCCAACCTCAGACAAGCTAGTACTTCTCTTCCATCCCCTCATTCAGGCTGCTACTCTTGGAGGAAGCAGGACCAGCAATAGAGTATGGATATAGCCTGGGAGGGTCCTGAGGTCCATCCTCATGAGGGAGACATGGAAAATAGGGTCAAGCCAGATAGTTGTAATGGCTGTGGAGTCATGGCCCACATCAATATAATGGTATGGCTGTAGCTGCTACAACACATAGAGGTGAAGGAAAAACTGGAGACCATGGCTTTTCAGGGAGTCTGGAAGTTGGGGCTCAACCTGGAGGGATGGGGAGACCAGGCCCTGGAAACAGAGTTGGGAAGGCTAATATTGTGAGCGTGCAGATACATTAGAGCCTGATGCTAGGAGGGAATAGTGAAGCTGGAGTGACCATTAGGATTAAAAGGGAATCTGGTTTGGGATAGAGTGGTGGCTGGGTTCAAATGAGAAGGCCTGGGTCAAGGTCAAGTATGAAAGCACAGGAAGGCCATGGCTAGAAGTGGCTTGAATAGAGCATGGAGGCATGAGTGTGGGCTGAAACTGTGGCTCGAACTTACAGAAAGCTTGGGGATTGGGCTGGGTCTAGAGAACAGTAATTGTGGCTACGGAGTAGGAACAGGCTAAGAGTAGGTTGGCTGGCTTGGGGCTTTACTGCAGGAGTGGATAGGCTGGCTTTAGGCTATAGAATGGGAGTATCTGTGGGGAGGTTCAATATACAATAGGAATGGGCACCTGGTAACAGATTATTAAGCTCCATTAAAGTCAGTTTTTATTCCAATTTAAAAAACAACATTTTTTGGTTGTTTTTTGGGGTTTGTTAACCAACAAAAATTGGGAGAAACTCATGGGGCTAAAAAGTTACAGCCCACAAAATCATAGCAAATTGGAAGAAAATTCAGTTTTTATTTTGTACATCACTAAACATCAAGAAAACAAGCAAGGGACTAAAAAAGCACACAAACAATACTCACAATTATTTTTACGGTTCACAGATATCTCTTTAATGAGCCTCAATAGCAATTCCAAATGTACTGTGTTCTCAGGATCACAAAATAAGGTCATGCTATTTTAGCAGTAAAATACTTTTATAGTACATGTTAATGGACTGCATGCTTCAAAACATTGACTGCAATGTATATTTAAGGTAGTACATCACCACCATCGCAAGTATTTTTTATATTTGAGTGAAATATGAAGTAGTTGATGTCAAAGTTTAATTTTGCAGTATGTGCTTTGAATTGTGATCAGTGTGTGCAGTATATCCATTTTGTTAATAATCTAGCCATAGTCATGAACAAGGCTCTTCAGTACAGTGCAGATGCAATGCCTGTACATCTCTCATTATCTGACTTTTCTGAAGAAAATAATGGGAAACTTTGTTCTTTTTCTCAAAATCGGAAGGAAACCAATTAACTAATTTACCAATTAACTACTCACAAATAATCTAGGAGTGTGTTGGTGAAAATAGTAAAAATTGATTTTAGAGGTCATGAGAGATAATATATTAATGTTCGGATAGTTAGCAGGCACTAAATGACTGTAATGACTGTAAATGATACGAATAAAGTTCATGCTTTCTCCAACTTCATTGATCAACTAAACATCCTGATACAGTTTCTGTAAGTAAACTATGTCCCTTATGATCTGAAACCTGTATTTTTCATTCTTTGCTGGACTAAGCTAGTCCAGGGCTAATAAATACACTAAAATAAAAGCAAAATACTGCGGATGCTGGAAATCTGAAATAAAAACAAGAAATGCTGGAACCACTCAGGTCTGGCAGCATCTGTGAAAAGAGAAGCAGAGTTAACGTTTCGAGTCAGTGACCCTTCTTTGGAACTGACAAATATTAGAAAAGTCACAGGTTATAAGCAAGTGAGGTGGGGGTGGGGCAAGAGATAACAAAGGAGGTCTAGATTGGACCAGGCCACATAGCTGACCAAAAGGTCACGGAGCAAAGGCAAACAATATGTTAATGGTGTGTTGAAAGACAAAGCATTAGTACAGATTAGGTGTTAATAGACTGAATATTGAACAGCAGCAAGTGCAAACCTGAAAAAAAAACAGTGGGTAAGCAAACTGAACAAACTAAGATGAAATGAAATAAATGCAAAAAAAAAGATTGTAAAAAATGTAAAAAAGTATGTAAAAAAAAGGAAGAAAAAATAACTAAAAATGAAAGTAAAATGGGGGGCTGTCATGCTCTGAAATTATTGAACTCAATGTTCAGTCCGGCAGGCTGTAGTGTGCCTAATCGGTAGATGAGCTGCTGTTCCTCGAGCTTGCATTGATGTTCACTGGAACACTGCAGCAATCCCAGGACAGAGATGTGAGCATGAGAGCAGGGGGGAGTGTTGAAATGGCAAGCAACCGGAAGCTCAGGGTCCTGCTTGCGGACTGAGCGGAGATGTTCCGCAAAGCGGTCACCCAGTCTGCGCTTGGTCTCCCCAATGTAGAGGAGACCACACTGTGAGCAGCGAATACAGTATACTACATTGAAAGAAGTACAAGTAAATCGCTGCTTCACCTGAAAGGAGTGTTTGGGGCCTGGGATAGTGAGGAGAGAGGAGGTAAATGGGCAGGTATTACACCTCCTGCGATTGCAGGGGAAGGTGCCATGGGACGGCCTTTTGGTCAGCTATGTGGCCTTGTCCAATCTACACCTTCTCCGTTGTTATCTCTTGCCCCACCCCCACCTCACTTGCTTATAACCTGTGACTTTTCTAATATTTGTCAGTTCCGAAGAAGGGTCACTGACCCGAAACGTTAACTCTGCTTCTCTTTTCACAGATGCTGCCAGACCTGCTGAGTGGTTCCAGCATTTCTTGTTTTTATTTCTAATAAATACACTGTTTGAAAGTCATGTTGTATATTATGTAGGATTTCAACTATGCCTTCTGCCAATCTGAAAATGGAAAATATCAACTAAACCCAGTTTTTACAGATGAAAACTACGTATTTATAATTGGATAATTTATAGAAGTAAAGCATTGGACAGAGACAGCGCAGTTTTGTAAAATACCTGGAAACAGCTGACAGCAGGTTCTTTTACCTTTTTCATGCATGAGACACCCCGGTTAGAAATAAAATTAGACTCCCTTAATTAGAAATAAAAGAGAGAATTTTATATCTCCCCAATCGGTGGGAATGACCAGGGGACCAGTTCAAATGGTAGGACCCTCATTTAAAAATGCATATTCACATCCCATGACATACATGGAACTTTGGTGGCACAGTGGCGCAGTGGTTAGCACCGCAGCCTCACAGCTCCAGCGACCCGGGTTCAATTCTGGATACTGCCTGTGTGGAGTTTGCAAGTTCTCCCTGTGTCTGCGTGGGTTTCCTCCGGGTGCTCCGGTTTCTTCCCACATGCCAAAGACTTGCTGGTTGATAGGTTAATTGGCCATTATAAATTGCCCTTAGTATAGGTAGGTGGTAGGGAAATATAGGGACAGGTGGGGATGTGGTAGGAATATGGAATTAGTGTAGGATTAGTATAAATGGGTGGTTGATGGTCGGCACAGACTCGGTGGGTCGAAGGGCTTGTTTCAGTGCTGTATCTCTAAACTAAAACTAAACTAAACCTACTCCAGAGGAGAGTGCCTACCAGATGAACCTAATAGGAGGCCAACTATGGTGAGTAAGAACAAATGTTGCTTAGCAGGACTGCTCCCCCGGGTTCCATAGGAATGTTCGGACCTCTACACACCCTCCTTCCCCTCGCAGCTACGAGATCTTTGCAACGCTTCCCATTCTGGAGCTTTATTCTAACATGCTCAAACTGATAAAGTCAGTCACTAGCTTAGGCATGGCACTCTTTTTAAAGGATGCTTTTCCCTTTGAAGTGGAAAGCAATTTCTTTGTAGATTGTCATCAGCAACCAAATTGACAAGCATACAGATCGTGCACAATTGACAAGGTTGTTGATTGACAAGTTGACAAATAACTACTTTGATCCAAGGGAATCAAACAATGATCACGTTTTGGGAAACTACATGTTGACATGAACCAACAATAAAAGCACACTTATATCAGGCATCCACTTTGAATTAGATGAGAAGGTTATAGTTTGACAAATTCATTGTATAAAATGGTTGTAATCAATCTAACAGTGATGCAGGCTATTTACATTACAGCTGGCCACATGGATTAGCCATCCTCAGCATAACCACAGAACAAAGGGAATTTTCTAAATACATCCCAAAGTTGCCACTGGCTGATGCCATTCCAAACAGACCAGAATCCATGTTTCATGCGAGGTAACCAACGCTTTTCAAAACTCTATACGGAAGAAAATATATCCTACTGTCAACTCTATCCCTCTCCCTGGGCAGAATCTGAGGTTGAACTACACTGTTCACAACTGTGGAGTCCTACCTGACCCTGAGGTGACCTTCTGACCCTATATCCGCTCCATCACTAAGACTGCCTATTTCCACTCCACAACATCCCAGTCTCCGCCCCGCCTCAGCTTACCTGCTGCTGAAATTCTCATCCATGTCTTTATTACTTCTGAACTATTCCACTGCACTTATAGCCAGCCTCCCACCTTGCACCCTCCATTAACATGAGCTCATCCAAAATCCTGCTCCCTGTATCCTTACTCGCACCAAGTCCCATTCACCACTGACCCTTGTGCTTGCTGACCTACATTGGCTCCCCATCAAGCAACATCTCGATTTTAAAAGTCTCATCCTTGTTTACTAATCTGTCCATGGCCTCCCTATCTCTGTAACTTCCTCCAGCTCCACAAGTCTCTGAGATTTCTGCACTCCTCCAATTCTGACCTCTTGCAGATTCCTAATTTGCTTTGTTCAACCGTTGGCAGCTGTGCCTGCAGCTGTGAAGACTCTAAGTTCCTGAATTCTCTCCGTAAACTTCTCTACCTCTCTATCCTCCTTTTAAGATGCAGCTTATAACCTACCTTTTTGACCAAGCTTTTGTTTACCTGTCCTAACATCTCCCGATATGGCTCGATGTCAAATTTTGTTTGATAATCACTTCTGTAAAGCATCTTGGAACATTTTACTTTTACATTTTAATTACAAATTGTTGTTGTTCCTATCCTAAAATTAGCGGCTGATACCAGAAGGAAGAGCTATAAGGAATGATTTGGTAAGCTCTTCAGCCTTGAGAGGAAGTATCTGTGAGGGGCCTTATCAAAACATAAAGATAATTCACGTGATAAAGTACAGGAGTGGTAGATTGACTCCGATGTTAGCAGTAAGTCTCTGCCAGGACCTAGCCTCAAATAGATGACCAGGGAAATAGCATTACAAGCAGTGAGTCCCTAAGAATTCCAGCAAAGGAGTAGACCAGCACTAATGCAGGTACATCAGAGGTAGTCACAGATGAAGGTAAGGAGTTTTATGAATCCCGAACAGCTGGCCAGTGATTTGAGTAGTCATCTACAACTTCTATTTCCTCAATGAGAGAAGTACTCAGCAGCAGGACATTGAGACAAGCAGCATGAAGGACCATAATACTAAAATTTGGCAAAGGCATTAAAGACACATTCATTGGAACACAAAAAATAATTTGTTTACATGTCAAAGGCTCACATTTGTTTAGTATGCAGAAAAATAGTTGTTCAGGTGGTAAAAAAAATCTAAGCAAATTCACCTGTTGTTCAAAATTAAACAGGAAAAGAAACTGGCAATTTGGACATAGAGCATATGTGCAATTAAAAATTATCCTCTGCAATCACACAGCTCCCAGGACCTGGACAAAGAACTGGCCAATTATTATCTTATGTGCTTTTCATTTCTGGAAATGCTGTGATATTGCATCAAAATTTCATATCTCTTTCTTATGGCTTACTTGCATTCTGAATGGGAGTAAACAACACAAGTTTGTAGACTATGCTCTCCTCACCTAAGTAAAACTACATGATGGTAAAAGTGGACCTTCTTTCATGTGTTTTCCAGGCAGAAAAAGGAGTTGGCACAGATGGTAAATTTAGGGTAGCCAACCTCCTGCACCCGAACAGCATCAAAGCCATGTCCTTGGAGCCCTGTCCAATATCACACTGGTTCGAGCATTGTAGAGATATCCTTGATGGTCAACTAAAATATTAGCATATTCCAGGGGCTTAATAGCTGTTTTAGGACTTATCAAAGAAATGTGTTTCTGCTGAGCAGAGCAGGTTTACACCTACTACACTCTTACTTGGCCTAGATGCAGCCTGACTAGTGATACCGAAAGGGACCGCAGCAGGCTGTCCCCAAAAAGATAAGTTGTTAAAAATTACTTAGCTAATGTGGAGCTGGGAGAAGCAGGAGTGCACTTCTAGGCTCCTTAACACTACTATGAGCAGCTGCCGGTCCCCATCCCATTCTACTCCCAATCCCCTCTCAGGACTTACCTTAGCGCCGTTGCCAGTGAGGCAGGTGGCCCAAAATTGGAGGGGACCAGAGCACTGAGCTGCCTTTGGAAGTGTGACAGGTGCCGTTGGCTCACCTGAAATATTAAGATGAAGTCCAACGACCAATCTCGCGTGGTCCTTGAGCTGGGCTCTTTTGGCATGCCAGCCACCTGGTTTGCGCCTGAAAACGGATGTGCCCCAACTTATCTCTGCATTTCTTAACATAAAGCTTACCATCCTCTTCTGTTATTAATGAGACTGTAACAAGCTATTTCCTCCCTTTCTTTTTCTCACTTTTCTTACATTCATTTTGGCCTGTGAACTATTAGTGCCTAGTTTAGCCACATTTACATTTTTGTTATCTTTCATACACAGAGCAAAATATAACCACAGGTGTTGCATCAAAAGCTGTTCATATAAAGATTATCAGTTGCTGTGTCAATAATACAACTGGATCTATAGTTCACTTTCCAACAGCTACCATATATTTACTTTAGTGAATGAACAATCATGCACATTTATAGTAAGCTGTCAGAAGTAGCAATGGTTTCTGCTACCTTTCAGAAAGTTGTCAAAGCCAAAAGAGGCAATATTCTCTTTTGTTTTTGAAATCATTGGCTGGGGAGGAAATTTGTGTTTTGTGAAAAGTAAAAATGTCCTGAGCACATGGTAAATCTCCAATCAATAATCAATTGAAAATTATTAACTAGGGTTTTGGTTTTGTGAGTAATAACCATAGGCGATAAATTATTGTCAGCAAAGTCATCAATGTGCTTGTATCAAGTTCCTTTCTCTGCTAATTTAATCTAGTTTATTTTATTTTAAAACGGTTAATGCCTCATTTAAATAGCTGAGAGGTACTTTATAGGAGCTCATCAGGCAGTTGTAGGATAATTTGCCAACAGAAACGCCATATTTGTGGGTACATTGAGCCAGAATTTGGTGATTGTATTTTTAGCTAAGCATAATGATATCTCAAATATTGGTAGAAGAGTGGCCAACAACCATTTGTGATATTAAACACTACAGTAAAATCAATGTTGCATTTTCCTTCTTTTACTTTAGATTTGTTTGGGGAGCTTCAGCATCTCAGACAACTATCTGAAGTAAGCTTGCACCAAGTATGCCTCTAAAAAATTCATTAGCCTAGATATCGAGGTAAATTTGCAGCATGTCCAGTGATCAAATTTTCTTCATTTTTTTCAGTATACTAGTTTAATCAAGTGCCCTTCTGTGATCTTCCTTGACTTTGGAAGGTGGCAGAATAGCCACTTCACTAGACTGTGACATTGACTGAACTTTGCTTTTATTCTTTCATGGGATGTGGGCATCATTGGCAGGCCAGCATTTGTTTTCCATCCCTAATTGCCCTTGAACTGAGTGGCTTGCTAGGCCATTTCAGAGGGCAGTTAAGAGTCAACCACATTGCTGTGAGTCTGGAGTCACATATAGGCTAGACCAGGTAAGGATGGCAGATTTCCTTCCCTAAAACACATTAGTGAACTAGATGAGTTTTTACAACAATTGCTAATAGTTTCATGGCACCATTACTGAGATTAGCTATCAATTCCAGATTTTTAAAAATTAATTAATTGAATTTATTAATTAATTGAATTTAAATTCCACCAGCTGCTCTGGTGGATATGAACCTATGTCGACAGCCTCTGAATTACTTGCTCAGTGACATTACCACTACGGCACCCTCTCCCCCAAATGATTTTTTAAAAATAAGCGAATATTTATTTAGAGATACAGCACTGAAACAGGCCCTTCGGCCCACCAAGTCTGTGCTGACCATCAACCACCCATTTATACTAACCCTACAGTAATCCCATATTCCCTACCACCTACCTACACTAGGGGCAATTTACAACAGCCAATTTACCTATCACCTGAAAGTCTTTGGCTGTGGGAGGAAACCGGAGCACCCGGCGAAAACCCACGTGGTCACAGGGAGAACTTACAAACTCTGCACAGGCAGTACCCAGAATCGAACCCAGGTCCCTGGAGCTGTGAGGCTGCAGTGCTAACCACTGTGACACTGTGCCGGTGCTGGTGGAAGCCAATAAAAGAATTATACTGGTATGGTTGACATTAAGTGGAAGAAATATTAGCTCATCTAGGTCTTAATGATAATGCTGGTTCTACTTAACTTTAGCGTTCTTCATCCTTCACAATCAGGCTCAGTAATTCTTCAAAAACATTTTCTCCAATGATATCACCAAAAGAAATGTTGAAAAAAAAAATCAAGAAAAGCAAGCGAAGTAAGTTCCCATTGGATGGAGGGAGTTAAATTCCCCGAACATGTCTTTGGATTCAGGGACAATGGCAATGAAGTCTTGTTCATGCGGTCATCAACAGAACCTCAAGATTAGATTTCCTGGAATTACTCCTGCCTATTATCTTGACTTAAAACATTCTAAGGGAGTATTTTAAATAGCTTCATCAGTAATTTATGTCATAATAATTCTTAAGGGGTCACCCAATCTTAGCCTTGATGTCTAACATGATGTCAGTTTGAAGCCAAATCTCTACCGGGCAGTACTCATCAGTCCTCCACTGGGTTACTCTGATTTACTGTAAAGTAGAACTAACTGTTTTTATTTGAAACCAGTTCCAAAACAGCTGCCACTAATAGCTTAAAATACACCTATCTCACTCATCACTGTGCATTGCATAATCCAGTCTTAATTTGACTCCTTTTATTGCTTAATTAGTGCATCATAGAGCTTATTCAGCAAAAAAAACCTGCCTACTCAATGTGCAAGTTAACTGGGTTTTCATCAGTGCATACACATAACAGCATATCAGGGGATAACAGGAACTATTATCTACCATCACTCCTCACAAGCTTAGGCAATTCCTTTTAATATAATGCTGCTGCCTGGTGCAACATTCAATCTAATTCTATCAAGGCACAGTACCTTTTCCAGTCTCAAAAAAACAACCATATATCATCCTCAACAGTCATACATAGTGGGAATTCCATGATTCAGATATACCAGTGGGGAAGCTGCACTGCATTCACTCCTTTCGCCGTTCCTTCACTGTCGCTGGGTCAAAACCCTGGGACTCCCTTCCTAACAGCACTGTGGGTGTACCTGGGGTGCAAGGACTGCAGCAGTTCAAGAAAGCAGCTCACCACCACCTTCTCAAGGGCAATTAGAGATGGGCATAAAATCTGGCCTCGCAAGTGATGCTCACATCCCATGAACGAATAAAAAATGTCGGGCTACAATTTTTTGTTGCAATTCTCAGCTGGAAGTGGGAGCACCAACACTATGGGCTGGATTTTGTTCCCCCCCCCTCCCCAGGCATCGAGTTCTGGTGGGGTGGGGGAGCCTGAAGATGACTCTGGACGAGGTCCGCCATGGACCTCGAGGCCGTGAGGGACGGCCCGATCCTCCCGGTGGCGGCGAGGCTCCGTGGCCATCCCCTCGCTGCTGGGCGATGGGACCTCAATTAAAATATTCAAATCATGAAAATGAATACATTTAAATAGACTTAGCTGCGATTTTGAGGAATCACCAGGATGTTTGGTGCAGCGGCCAGCACTCCCATGCCTTCAAATCCCCATCTGGGGAAATGCGGCGCCACACTGGTGGGGAGGAGGTAAGATTTTCAGTGCTGTTGGAGGGGGAGCGGGGTCAAACAAGCGCAATGGGTGTTGGGTGGTGGGAAGGGCTGACCTTTAAACTTTGTGCAGTTTGTGGGGGGTCAGATGTAAAAGGTAAGTGTTTTGGGGGGGAAAGGGCAAATAGTTACTGTAATTGTTAATGGGGGGGGGGTGAGAAAGGGGTATTATAAATTTATTTATTTAATTTAGGGGGTTATTTCTTTAAAAATTTCAATGTGCCGGCAGGGCTGACTGCCCTTTAAAAATGGCGCCAGCACCTGTGTACAGGCAGCTGATCCTATTGTCGTGATAGACAGCCAGCCCCCTCCACATGGCCGCCACTTTTTGAGCTCGCTGCCGACATTGACGGCGAGCTCTTAGAATCCAACCCTATGTCTGTCAAAATTAAGGATTCCGTTAACTAAGTGTCAGCCTTGGCTCAGTAGTAACACTCTTGTCTCTGAGGTACAAGGTTGTGGGTTCAAACCAAAACTCCAGAGAGTCCAGCATATAGCCTGACCCTTCAATACAATACTGAAGGAATGCTGCACTTTCAGATAAATTGAAGCCCTGTTTGACCTATCAGGTGGATATAAAAGATATCATGGCACTATTTGAAGAAGAGCAGACGGGTTCTCTTGGTGCCCTGGCTAACATGTACCCTAAAACATCATTAAAACAGATGATCCGGCCATTTATTGTCTTACTGTTGTGTGATTTTGCTGTGTGCAAGTTGGCTGTCATATTGCCCGATATTGCAACAGTGATTACACTTGAGAAATGCTCCATTGACTGTGCAGTAATTTTGTACTGAGGATATGAAAGGCTCTGTATAAATACACATTTTTCTTAAATCATCGATTTAATCAATGGCTTTAAAAATAAACAGGTTTTGTCTTAGAACAGTGTTCTGAAACAGTGCTCAAGGTTTCAGAATATTGTCTCTTCTATTTTAGGAACATAGGAACAGGAGTAAGCTATTCAGCCCCTTGAGCCTGCTCCAGCATTCAATGAGATCATGGCTGATCTGTGTCCTAACCCCACTTACCTAACTTGGCACGATACCCCTTAACACCTTTGGTTAGCAAAAATCTTCAATTTAATATTATGAATTGAGCTAGCATCTACTGTATTTTGTGGGAGACAATTCCACAATTCTCCTACCCTTTGCGTGAAGAAGTGGTTCCTAACTTCTTCCCTGAATGGCCTGGCTCTGACTTTAAGGTTATATCCCATTGTCCTAGACTCACCCAATGGAAAAAGTTTTTCCCTCTGTATCCTATCAGTTCCTTAAAATATTCTAAAACCTTCAATCAAAACATTTCAATGAATATAAACCTAGATTATGTAAACTCTCCGTATAAGTTAACCCTTAGAACCCTAGAAACAAACTGGTGAATCTGCACTGCAATCAATCCAAGCCCAATATGTCCTTTCTAAGTTGCAGTGGCTGGAACTGTATATGGTTCTCCAGATCTGGTCTGACCAGGGATTTGTATAGTTGTAGCAAAACAGAGGAGGAAATTTCAGGGCCATACACTGGTACGACAGTATAAATTCCAGTGAAGTACAGTTATCAGTAACTATCTACTTAAATCTATGTTTTAAACTAGAGTCTTAAATTTCAATGAAGAAAACTAAGTAGGTATGAGGGACAAGTTGGCTAAGGTAGATTGAGAAACTATATTAAAACATATGATGGTAGATAAGCAATGGCAAATGTTTAAAGAATTAATTCGTAGCTCACAATGAATATACATTCCCTTAAGGAATAAAAATCCCACAGGAAAAATGGTCCAACCGTGGCTAACAAGAGAACTTAAAGATAGTAGTAGATTGAAGGAAGAGGCGGCACAGTGGCGCAGTGGTTAGCACTGCAGCCTCACAGCTCCAGTGACCCGGGTTCAATTCTGGGTACTGCCTGTGTGGAGTTTGCAAGTTCTCCCTGTGTCTGCATGGGTTTTCTCCGGGTGCTCCGGTTTCCTCCCACAAGCCAAAAGACTTGCAGGTTGGTAGGTAAATTGGCCATTATAAATTGCCACTAGTATAGGTAGGTGGTAGGGAAATATAGGGACAGGTGGGGATGTTTGGTAGGAATATGGGATTAGTGTAGGATTAGTATAAATGGGTGGTTGATGGTCGGCACAGACTCGGTGGGCCGAAGGGCCTGTTTCAGTGCTGTATCTCTAAACTAATGTTGCCAAAAAGAGTACTAAGCTTGAGGATTGGGAGGATTTTAAAATTCAGCAAAGGATGACCAAGAAATTGCTGAACAACAACAACAACAACTTATATTTATATAGCG
This sequence comes from Heterodontus francisci, assembly GCF_036365525.1. NCBI lineage: Eukaryota > Metazoa > Chordata > Chondrichthyes > Heterodontiformes > Heterodontidae > Heterodontus > Heterodontus francisci. The sequence goes on from NC_090400.1 coordinate 19,127,592, forward strand.
CCTTTAATGTAATAAAACGTCCCAAGGCACTTCACAGGAGCATTATAAAATAAAACAAGAAAAAGAATAGAGAATATGAGAGCAAACTTGCCGGAGACATAAAAACAGATTGCAAAAGCTTCTATAGGTATGTAAAAAGGAAGAGATTAGCGAGAGTAAATGTGGGTCCCTTAGAAACATAAACAGGAGAAATTATAATGGGGAATAAGGAAATAGCAGAGATGCTAAAGGAATACTTTGTATTTGTCTTTACAAAGTGGAAGACATAAAATGCATTCCAAGAGCAATGGGGAACCAATGGCTTTGTGAAAATGAGGAACTTAAGGGTTTAAGTAAGGAAATAGTACTGGAGAGATTAATGGGACTAAAAGACAGACAAATCCCCAAGACCTGATGGCCCACACCCTAGGGTTTCAAAAGAGTGGCTACAGTAATAGTGAATGCAGTAGTTTTGATCTTCCAGAATTCTCTAGATTCTAGAACGGTCCACATGGATTGGAAGGTAGCAAATATAAACCCGTTATACAAGAAAGGAGGGAAAGAGAAAACAGGAGACTATAGGCCATTTAGCCTGACATCATTAGTAGGGAAAACGTTAGAAGCTATTATCAGGGATGTGATAAATCTTAATATGATTGGGCAGAGTAAACGCATTTATGAAAGGGAAATCATGTTGGACAAATTTGTTTGAGTTTCTTGAGGTTGTTACTGGTAGGATGGATAAGGGAGAACCAGTGGATATAGTGTACTTGCATTTCAAAATGCATTCCATAAGTGCCACACAAGATGCTATTACACAAAATTAGGGCTGATGGGATTGGGGATAATATATTAGCCTGGATTGAATATTGGTTAACAAATGGAAAACAGAGTACGAATAAATGGGTTATTTTTGGGTTGGTATGCTGTAACTAGTGGAGTACTGCAAAGATCAGTGTAGCGATTTACAATCTATATCAATGGCATAGGTAAGGGAACTGAAATGTAATGTATCCAAGTTTGCTGACAATACAAAGTTAGGTAGGAGAGTAATCTTTGAGGAGGACGCAAAGATGCTGCAAAAGGATTTGGACAGGTTAAGTTAGTGAGCAAGAACTTGGCAGATGAAATGTAATGTTCAGAAATGTGAAGTTATCCACTTTGGTAGAGAAAAATAGAAAAGCAGAATTTTTTTATACTTTGATAAGAGTGGGAAATGTTGGCATTCAGGGGGATCTGAGTCCCCTTATAAATGAATCACAGAAAGTTAACATGCAGGTACAGCAAGCAGTTCAGAAACCAAATGGTATGTTAGCCTTTATTATAAAGGGATTGGAGTACAAGAGTGAAGAAGTCCTACTGCAATTGTATAAGGTCTTGGTGAGACCACACCTGGGGTACTCTGTACAGTTTTGGTCTCCTCACCTGAGGAAAGATATATTTGTCCGAGAGGACGTGCAACAAAGGTTCACCAAACTGATTCTTGGGATGAGGGAATTGTTCTATGAGGAAAGACTGAGCAGACTAGGCTTATATTCTCTCGGAGAATTTAGAAGAATGAGAGGTGATCTCATTGAGACATATGAAATTCTTAAGCAGCTTGGGAGGATGTTTCCTTTGGCTGGGGAGTCGAGAACTAGAGGTCACAATCTCAGATTAAGGGGTCAGCCATTTAGGACTGAGGTGAGGAGAAATTTCTTCACTCAAAGAGTTTTGAACCTATGGAATTCTCTACCACAGGGAGTTGTGGATGTTCAGTCATTGAGTATATTCAAGTAAGAGATCGACAGATTTTTGGTACTAAGGAAATCAAGAGATTTGGGGATAGTGCAGGAAGGTGTAGTTGAGGTAGAAGATCAGCCTTGAACTTATTGAACAATAGAGCAGGCTTGTGGGACTGAATGGCCTACACAATCTTTGTAATGACCAATTGCTACCAATAGGATCTTAATACAAATAGGATGCATAGAATACCTCAGCTGTGCAACCTCACAACAAATTGCAATAAATTTGCATGTGATATTTGACTAACTGTCTATTTATGGTAGAAACACAATAGGGAAGATTTCCCATTTTGGGTACCTGAGAGGTGCACTGCGCCTAAGATGTGTAAAGTCTGTGAGGAAGAAAGTTTATGTGTTTTCCCTCTTCCATCCATTTTTCATGGCCAAGGGGAACTTCAGCCACAAGTCCAATATTCCACACCCTGCCCCTACCCTTACTGTGCGGTGCACCTAAAATAACGTGCAAATCTAAGTATAGCTGCAGATTCCTCAGGTGGGCTCCACTTAAAAGCCATGCAAATACTTTGGCTATAAGAGCAGGTCAAAGGCTGGGAATTCTGTGGCAAGTAACTCACCTCCTGACTCCCAAAGCCTGTCCACCATCTACAAGGAACAAGTCAGGAGTGTGATGGAATACTTTCCACTTGCCTGGATGGGTGCAGCTTCAACAACACCGAGAAGCTCAACATCATCCAGGACAAAGCAGCCCACTTGATCAGTACCCCATACACCACCTTAAATATTCACTCCCTCCACCACTGGCACACAGTGTCAGCAGTGTTTACCATCTACAAGATGCACTGCAACAACTCGCCAATGCTCCTTCAACAGCACCTTCCAAACCTGTGACCTCTACCACCTGGAAGGACAAGGGCAGCAGACGCATGGGAACATCACCACCTACAAGTTCCCCTCAAAGCCACACACCATCATGATTTGGAACTATATTGCTGTTCCTTCACTTTTGCTGGGTCAAAAACCTGGAATGCCCTTCCAAACAGCACTTTGGGAGTATCTACACCACATGGACTGCAGCAGTTCAAGAAGACGGCTCACCACCACCTTCTCAAGGGCAATTAGGGATGAGCAACAAATGTTGGCCTTGCCAGCGATACTCACATCCCATGAACGAATAAAAAAAATCAGCACCTTCTGGTTGCTGAGAATGTCCTGAGTGATTCAAATGTTCCGGGAGATCAGAGTGGCAGTTGCAAGGGAGTGTTAACAATAAATAATTTTACCTGCAGTAGGCTGGGTTTCAGAGCAGGTCATACCATCAGGTATCAATTGGCATCCCAACAAAGAACAAAGAACAGTACAGCACAGGAACAGACCATTCAGCCCTCCAAGCCTGCGTCGATCTTGATGCCTGCCTAACTAAAACCTTCTGCACTTCTGGGGACCGTATCCCTCTATTCCCATCCTATTCATGTATTTGTCAAGATGTCTCTTAAACGTCGCTATCGTACCTGCTTCCACCACCTCCCGCGGTAGCACGTTCCAGGCACTCACCACTCTCTGTGTAAAGAACTTGCCTCGCACATCCCCTCTAAACTTTGCCCCTCGCACCTTAAACCTATGTCCCCTTGTAACTGACTCTTCCACCCTGGGAAAAAGCTTCTGACTATCCACTCTGTCCATGCCGCTCATAACTTTGTAAGCCACTATCATGTCGCCCCTCCACCTCCGTCATTCCAGTGAAAACAATCTGAGTTTATCCAACCTCTCCTCATAGCTAATGCCCTCCAGACCAGGCAACATCCTGGTAAACCTCTCCTGTACCCTCTCCAAAGCCTCCACGTCCTTCTGGTAGTATGGCGACCAGAATTGCACACAATATTCTAAGTGTGGCCTAACTAAAGTTCTGTACAGCTGCAGCATGACTTGCCAATTTTTATACTGCATGCCCCGATCGATGAAGGCAAGCATGCCGTATGCCTTCTTGACTACCTTATCCACCTGCGTTGCCACTTTCAGTGACCTGTGGACCTGTATGCCCAGATCTCTCTGCCTGTCAATACTCCTAAGGGTTCTGCCATTTACTGTATACTTCCCACCTGCGTTAGACCTTCCAAAATGCATTACCTCACATTTGTCCGGATTAAACTCCATCTGCCATTTGTCCACACAAGTCTCCAACCGATCTATATCCTGCTGTATCCTCTGACAATCCTCATCACTGTCCGCAACTCCACCAACCTTTGTGTCGTCCACAAACTTACTAATCAGACCAGTTACATTTTCCTCCAAATCATTTTATATATACTACAAACAGAAAAGGTCCCAGCACTGATCCCTGCGGAACACCACTAGTCACATCCCTCCATTCAGAAAAGCACCCTTCCACTGACACCCTCTGTCTTCTATGACCCAGCCAGTTCTGTATCCATCTTGCCAGCTCACCTCTGATCCCGTGTGACTTCACCTTTTGTACCAGTCTGCCATGAGGGACCTTGTCAAAGGCTTTACTGAAGTCCATACAGATAACATCCACTGCCCTTCCTTCACCAACCATCTTTGTCACTTCCTCAAAAAATTCAATCAAATTAGTGAGACACGACCTCCCCTTCACAAAACCATGCTGCCTCTCGCTAATAAGTTTGTTTGTTTCCAAATGGGAGTAAATCCTGTCCCGAAGAATCCTCTCCAATAATTTCCCTACCACTGACGTAAGGCTCACCGGCCTATAATTTCCTGGATTATCCTTGCTACCCTTCTTAAACAAAGGAACAACATTGGCTATTCTCCAGTCCTCTGGGACCTCACCTGTAGCCAATGAGGATACAAAGATTTCTGTCAAGGCCCCAGCAATTTCTTCCCTTGCCTTCCTCAGTATTTTGGGGTAGATCCCATCAGGCCCTGGGGACATATCTACCTTAATGCTTTGCAAGACACCCAACACCTCCTCCTTTTCGATAATGAAATGACTGAGACTATCTACACTCCCTTCCCTAGGCTCATCATCCACCAAGTCCTTCTCTTTGGTGAATACTGATGCAAAGTACTCATTTAGTACCTCGCCCATTTCCTCTGGCTCCACACTTAGATTCCCTTCTCTGTCCTTGAGTGGGCCAACCCTTTCCCTGGTTACCCTCTTGCTCTTTATATACGTATAAAAAGCCTTGGGATTTTCCTTAATCCTGTTTGCCAATGACTTTTCATGACCCCTTTTGGCTTTCCTGACTCCTTGCTTAAGTTCCTTCCTACTGTATTTATATTCCTCAAGGGATTCGTCTATTCCTAGCCTTCCAGCCCTCCTGAACACTGGGAATATAGCATGAGTAGGCAAAGGAAAATTAGATGGGAGGCTGGAAATACACTGCAGGAGCCAGACTCAGTTACAACCCATGGTGAACCCGAAGGAAAGCTTGGCTAGACACGAAGGGAGCAAAGATGTTATATAATGCATCTGTGCCCCTGTTTTCTCTGTAGAGGAAGAACGTATCCTGATGTGCCTTGGACTTCTCCTAACAAATACTATTTTTCAAATGGTAAGTTAATCAGTGGCTATTCTCTTATAGAGAATATCACCCTGGTACCTGTTTGAGTGTTTGTAGGCACTGACGGGCCGTTGTCTTGGCGATGAAAGTGTGGCTGGTTCCAGGATTAGATTCGAGGCTCAATGACAGACCAGAGACAAGTTCTGCTCGGAGGTCAGTGATGGTGACTTTATCATCAGCAACTGTCAGTGGCACTTCCCCCAGTACAACCTCCATCAGTGGGGAGACTACCTGAAAGAATGCAAGAGAACACCATGTATGCAATGCAGGTATATTTAAACTATAGACATTCAAACATAGCTGAGGGTATGAAATTTCTTCAGGATAACCTAAATAACTGCTCCGAATTCAGCAATAAATGGGCAATCTTGATCACAGACGCCACAAGAATAGCTGGTATCAAATAATCCTTTAAGCAAAAGGTTGCTAAATAGAAAATGAAGATTCAGACCCAATCATAATCAAAATTATAGGTAACAAATTTAGAATTGTATACATCTCTTCCAAATACTGGGGGAGATTTTATCCATGTCGCGCTTTATCCAACAGCAGAACTAGAAGTGGGCGGCACTTCCGCTCCCTCCCTTTTTGCTGATTTCCAAGTAATTAAAAACCAAAGGGACAGCAGTGGGCACGGGAGACATGTGCGATCATGTGGTGGCGAGCGCTTTTCACTGGTGGAACCCACCATCATTCAGCGAAGCATCATGTACGTCAGGGCTATAAATAATCCTTCAGTACAATCATTCAGGCTCATCAGTGCAGCCATTTCTTTTTGGCAGATTATTCTCCATTTTGTCTCCTTAAATTAGTATAACATTTCACCCACCCTCACCCATCCCTCTCCCACACCATCACCACCCCACGTTGTATTTGTCTGGATTTTTCATCACCAACGGCAAGATGTCAGCTGGTAGACACAGACCAGCCCCACAGTTTAGTGATGCCTTCCTGCTTGTGCTCCTCCAAGCCGTCAGGGAAAGGCGGGAGGTCCTCTTTCCCACAGATGGCATCAGAAGACTATCCTGCCTGACCAAGGTGGCCTGGACGGAGGTGCGAAGGAGGTGTCAAACCATGAGGTTCAACGAGGAACCTGGGTTCAAGTGTAGGAAACTTGTCAAAGACCTGCTCAAATCGTCGAGGGTAAGTGATACAGCCAAATCTTCAATGGTATCTGTGGGGTCCTCAAAACTTTATGTCTATCAGTGGGCACCCATGCCAGGCAGGTGAATGCATGATCAACCTTGGTGCCACATAGCAATTGTGTCCGGAGAATGTGGAAATCTGGAGTCTGGTTGCGCTTGGATGCAGCATGTGACTGACAAGCCAGAATGAGTGATGGGGATGCATGTAGATAAGGGATGTTAGATGTCACTTGACATGTCATTAACTTAGCACTTTCTCGTGCAGGACAAGCAGATACACAATCAGTGTGAGTGCACCAAGACAGCGGGTGGTGTTTCAGATCTTAGACTCCTGATTCCAGCAGAGGAGGAGGCGAGCCATTGCGGATGGCGAGGCTGGATTGTCTAGGCATAAGGATAAAGAGCCAACCATACTGTTCATTCCCTATGGGCACACAGGAGGACTGCACGAAAAATGATCAGCTGATGCTGTGATGATTCTTAATGTGATTCTGTTTGTTCTTCACTGCAGGTGCCCACAATCGTATGACTAGGAAGAAAGGCAAGCCAACAAACTGTTGACTCCAGCTCTGGGCGATGATAACAATGCCCCAGACGGTACACCATCACCTGCCTCTTCTGCATCTTCCACCAGTGCAGTTACATCCACACCATCCACAGGGGAGGTGGGGGGTTGCATGTAGAATCAGGGTCACAATCTGGTGCGCACGCCACAGACACTTCCTAGCACCTGAGGGAGAATGTTACAGCCGGGTCCCCTGACATTCAGAGGTCTGCTGGTGACCAGGCCCCTGCTGAGCCCCGTGTTGATGATGGTCCTCTGGTTGAAGGCACAAGACTTCTGCTGGAAATGCAGCAAACATATGGGGAACATATGTCAGGGATGCCAGAGATCATGCGCAACTTTGTGCAGGCAATGGAGGAGTTCATGCAAGCCATGACGTCCGCCATGTTCTAGGCATGTGAGCATATGGCTTCCTTCATGAAGAGGGTGGCGACTGCCATGGAGGGCCAGGATGAGCAACTGACCCATATCCGCTCTGACCTGTAATCCATCCCTGTAGCCATGGTCTTTGTACAGCAGTGGCTGAGCAAGAGGGGGATGAGGCACCTGAACCTCCCTCTGGGTGCCCCTTTCCCTCAGGAAGACAGACAGGTGCCATTGTGCACCTAGATGGTGGAGGAGCGTGTACCAGCTGCCCTGGGGTCTTTCTCTCAGGATGCCCCCAGGGTGAGCAGCTTGTCCTCTTACTCCCCCTCGACAATGACCCCCTTACCTCCAGCAGGCAAAATGGGATGATCCTGCACTCGTGCAGGAGACCCCAGTAGAATGAAGCTCTCATGGCCCTATAGCTCCAGAGGAGACCTGCCACGGCTGTCCACAGCAACAGGGCAGCGCAATGAGAAGACTGCCCCCACCTCAGCTGTTGATGTGGGGGTTGCATGAAGACTTAGTGGGAGGAAGCGCAAACTTAAGGAATTATGAGCATGAAGGTGGCACAGGTGGTCAAATCAACAATATTACACATGTAAATAGTTAACAATATATTTTTTCTGCTTTATTATTTTGTACATTTTCATCATTTCTTAAAACTTGCCTAGTTGGAGAGCTAAATGTAATGCCACGCCTCATGGCTGGCACACTATGAAGCTTACAGAGGAGTAACGGACATGGCCTTTATTGTTGAAAATACTTTCTTTGTGTATTCGTTCTTCACTGATTTTTAGTTTGAGTGTGCAGTTTTGCACTCGTCAATCTGTGGCACATGGCTTCATATGGAGGCTTAGCTGGTCCTCCCTTCCATGCCTTGCAAGGAAGTTTGTCTGAGTCTACTCACAACTCGGAGACGTTAGATGGTTCAGGTGCATTCTAAGTAAGGTTATGGTGGGGTGCTGGTTCTGATTGAGTGAACATGGCTAGATGATAGACATATATTCAAGTGTGGCACAGGTTTTTTTGGATTCACTATTCACAGGCGAGTGCGTTCAGCAAAGCTACACTCCTGGTACAATTGTAGAAGGCAGAGAATGTCTGTTTTGAATTTGGAGCACTAGGGAGGCAGGGAGACATAGGTCACCATCTCAGGAAGCCAATGGAGTTCCAGCATTGGAACAATAATCATGTAGGTGCCTCACTCTTGGTTGAAACATGCGAATATAAGGTTGTCTCTGGAAACCTGTGCACAGCTCTCCATGGCCCTGGCATCCGTTAAAGGCTCATTCATATTCATGGCCTCCTCCTCAGGCTCATCCAAATCATCCTCATCTGAGAAGGAATGGTGCTCTTCCCGTTCCACCTGCTACAAAATATGTCCGCATTGCATGGCCAGGTTGTGCAGTGCACAGCAGACTACGACTATCTGTGAGACCTCTGTGGTGCATACTGCAGAGCCCCTCCAGACCCGTCAAGGCAGTAGAAGTGCATTTTCAACAAGCCTATGGTGTGTTCGATGATGGCTCTGGTGGAGGTGTGAAATGCATTGTATCACTCTTCTGTTGCACTTTGGGGATGCCTCACTGGTGTCATCAACCATGTCCAAAGTGGGTAACCCTTGGCACTTAGGATACAGCCATCAACCTGGCCTGGTGCCTCAAACATTTCTGGGAATTGTGAGTTTTGCGAAATGTATGCGTCGTGCCAGCTCCCTGGGAAACAAGCACAGACCCGCATGATTTTTTGCCTCTGGTTGCAAACCAGTTGAACCTTCAAAAAGTGAAAGCCTTTGCGATTCACAAATGCAGCTGACAGGTCCCAGGGAACTCTAATGGCCACGAGTGCAGTTAATCACCCCTTTCACGCTAGGGAAATGAGGGATCGTGCCGAAGGCCAATGACCTTGCTACCTGGCTGTCTTTGTCTACTGAGGAATAGATGAATTCATTGGCATGACAGAATTGGACATTGGTCACTTCCTTTATGTACCTGTGAGTGGCAGCTTGTGAGATGCCACATATGTCATCTGTTGAGCCCTGGAAAGCACCACTTGCAAAAAAGTTGAGTGCCGCAGTCACCTTGAGGGCAACTGACATGGGGTTCCCACCAAAACCATGTGTTTGCAGGTCTTGCTTGAACCATCCCACAAATCTCAGTGACCATTTCACGTGACATCTTCAGACGTCTCTGGTACTGCCGCTCTGAAATCTGAAGGTAGTTAGTCCTTGTCCTGAGGATACATTGAGGTGCCAGTGCCTGTCTTCTATGATGTCCTCTCTGGTTGGCATCATTCTGAGCAGTCACCCCCTCTTGTGCTGCCTGCTGCTACCATTGTGGCCTCAGCCGCTGAGCGGCAAGAGCCCTCCTCTGTTGCATCCTCTCCTCTTGCTCCCAAAGTTGCAAAAATATTGGGTGTATGAGATCTATGTCATTGCAGCTTTCTAACTGTTTGAATGAGACAAGCATTGAAATGAAAACTTGTTTGACCATAAAATTCAACCATTGAACTCATGAGCAAATAGGTTCTATGTGCTCCCATTGTGCACAGCAGAAACTCCACCTACCCAATACTAGCCTCCTCCCACTTCGATCTATACTCCTTGCATGCCCACGTGATTTATCATCTCAATTTGCAAAATGGTGCGCGTCCAATTCGAGGCAAAATCCTCCACCTTCCATCCTCCTCTTGCCACCTTCCGGCTTGCGCCCATCATGCTTGACCCACCCAACATTGCCTTGCACCTTCCCTCTGTTACCCTTGAACCTCCCCCATTACACTGGACCATGTAATTATAAAACTCTACATGCCGTCTCTCCCCAATGTGCTTATACCCCTCTCCATCAAAATGCCCACTCTCACCCTAGAACCTCTAGCCGTTAACCTTACACTGTAGTCATCCGATCCTGTGCCCCCTCCTATGAGGCCTTTCAACTCCCAACCCGGACTCTGGACCTGCTCCCCCCACCTAATCACACTGCCCCCTGTGACTGTTCCCTCCACCAGCCAGCACCCTGAGTTCACCCCACAGGACCCCAACATTTACAGTACTGACCTTTCCCTAGGTTCATCATGCACCTCACCTTCATTATCTGCTCCAAGCACCACCACCACCAACTCCACACCCAGAACTTTAGGCCCCCCCCCTTCCCCGTACCTCCAGGCACCCAAACCCCACCCACCTGCCTCTAACACAGTTCGCCCTTGCTGGTCCCGAGACTGGAGCCAAACATCCATTCCAATGTTGCCCCGCCTTGTGCCGAAGAGTTCAAGAAAGAAAACCACCGACCTCAGACACAACTGCACAAAGCCAACTGGTGCACGTCACCTTTAAACGAAAGTGAACCGGGTGCCACAAGATTCCCATGTGCCACTAACTTAATCTGGCAGGTAGGATTTAATTTCAATTAATTATAAGGTAATGAGAATTGATGGTATGAAAATGTATTAAAGTTGGAACCGCCACAGGATGGTGTGAGGCCCGACCCGCCACAAAAACACCGCTGACTTAATCTCTAAATTTGAACCTGGCGTCGAGAAATCGAGATATCAACTCCTGCCTAGTTAAGTCACCCCGCCTGCCACGAAACCCGCTCTTGCAGGCCCTATAAAATTCCATCCACTGCCTCTGTTTCCCCAAATCAACTGATGTTGTATTCAGAAAGGTTACCCTGGGACATGTTGTTTTCGAAAACTTTGAAGTTTTACAATAAAATGGTACATTCTGGTTAATTTTAAACGGTCTCCCCCCAGTTTACAAATGCATTCTCCACTACACTTCCTTCCAGATCTCAGAGGCACTCTCCCCCCCTCCAAAATAAGGATGACACAAAATTTAAAAAAAATCCATACTTCTCAATAATAGGAGTATATTCTTGGGAAGTCTGTACGTGGAAAGAGGTTAGATCAGCTCCTGATTTCAGCTAAGCCCCTGTGGAGGCTGGACATCTCTCACAGGAAAAGAAATACATTACAGATACAATAGCTCTTTTTAATGAGGTCCTATCAGTCATTATGTAGAAACTGGAATGACCCTCACTCATTATACTGTTGCATTCGTTTTCTGGAGAACAAGGAGAGAAGAGGGAGTGGCACTGAATCGCAGTTTGGCAAACATCTCACAGCAGGACAAGACAAAAATTAGTTGAAATTAATTTACACAGAGACTTATTGCAATACAGAATGCTTTTCTAGAAGGAACAAAAGAACAAAAGGAAGCTATTCAGCCCTTGAGTCTGTTCCAACATTCAATTAGATCATAGCTGATCTGTACCTCAAATCAATTTACCCACCTTTGATTTATAACCCTTGATACACTTACCTCTGTAACTTGCTGCTTCCATCTCCCCCACCATCAACATCCTGGGGGTTACCATTGACCTGAAACTTAACAGGACCAGCCATATAAATATGGTGACTACAAGAGAAAGTCAGAGGCCAGGAATTTTGTGGTGAGTTACTCATCTCCTGAATCCCCAAAGCCTGTCCATCATCTACAAGGCACAAGTCAAGAGTGTGATGGAAAAATCTCCACTTGACTGGATGAACTGAATTTAGTGAGGCTGTCGCGAATCTCGGAGACAGACCCAGAAGTGGGTGCCGTCCCCGCTAGTCATGTGTGTGACTGGCCCACTGTGATCACGCGGTGGCAGTCAATTATAATAATGGAGGGGCGGGGCCCAGCCAATTACGTGGCGGGGGCGGGCTCCGAGGTGCAGATCACATTGTCTGCTGACCTCTCAGCACCAGCTGGTGCCATATTTAAAGCGTTGCCAGCCCTGCTTGTATTGCTGCCTTTCAGTGAAGCAGTGAACTTGGAGTGCTGTTGGAGCCCTTTGATAGTAATTTGAACTGCTGGACCCCCGCTGTAACAGTACTGTGGCTGCTGGTTCCTGTGACTGCAACTCCTGGACCCCGCTGCACCAGTATTTCAGACCTTGGGTCATGGGATGTGGGCAACACGGGCTAGGCCAGCATTCATTGCGCATCCCTAATTGCCCTTGAGAAGATGATGGTGAGCTGCCTTCTTGAACCGCTATAGTCCTTGGGCTGTTAGGAAGGGAGTTCCAGGAGTTTGACCCAGCGACAGTGAAGGAACGACAATATATTTCCAAGGTCAGGATGGTGTGCTGCTTGGAGGGGAACCTGCAAGTGGTGGTATTCCCATGCCTCTGCTGCTCTTGTCCTTCTAGGCGGTAGAGGTCACGGGTTTAGAAGATGCTGTCGAAGGAGCCTTGGTGAGTTGCTGCAGTGCATCTTGTAGATGGTACACATTGCTGCCACTGTGCATCGGTGGTAAAGGGAATGAATGTTGAAGGATGTGGATGGGGTGCCAATCAAGCTGGCTGCTTTATCCTGGATGGTGTCAAGCTTCTAGGTGTTGTTGGAGCTGCATCCATCCAGGCAAGTGGACAGTATTCCATCACACTCCTGACGTGCGCCTTGTAGATGGTGGACAGGCTTTGAGGAGTCAGGAGGTGAGTTACTCACCGCAAAATTCCCAGCTTCTGACCTGCTCGGAGCCACAGTATTTATGTGGCTGGTCCAGTTCAGTTTCTGGTCAATGGTAACCCCCAGGATGTTGATATTGGAGGACTCAGCGATGGTATTGCCATTGAACATTAAGGGGAAATGGTTAGATTCTCTCTTGTTTGAGTCTGTCATTGCCTGGCACTTGTGTGTTGCGAATGTTACTTGCCACTTATCAGCCCAAGTCTGGATGTTGTCCAGGTCTTGTTGCTTCTGGACATGGGCTAGCTACTTCATTATCTGAGGAGTGGCAAATGGTGCTGAACATTGTGCAATCATCAGCAAACATCCCCACTTCTGACCTTATGATGGAGGGAAGGTCATTGATGAAGCAGCAGAAGATGATTGGGCCTAGGACACGACCCTGAGGAACTCCTGCAGTGACGTCCTGGGACTGAGATAATTGACCTCCAACAACAACAACCATCTTCCTTTGTGCACAGTATGACTCCAACCAGCGGAGAGTTTTCCCTCTGATTCCCCTTCACTCCAGTTTTGCTAGGGCTCCTTGATGCCATATTCGGTCAAATGCTGCCTTGATGTCAAGAGCAGAGCCTGATATAACTACGATCATGGCGGAGGCAAGACACTGGGTGGCCCCATGATTTAGTGATGCTTTCCTTCAGATTCTCCTCTGGGCTGCAAGGGAAAGGCAGGAGATCCTCTTCACCGGGGATGGCAGGAAGAAATCGTCTCACCTGACCAAGCAAGCCTGGACAGAGAGGACAGCAGCCATGGTGTCACTCCCCAGACATGGGTCTAGTGCAGGAAGAGAGGCAACGACCTCATTTGTTCTGCCAATGTGAATGCTCCACATCCCCTCTTGGAGCTTGCATGTGGGAATGCGGCAGGCAGTGCGACATGGGGAGGGAGGCACTACAAAGGTGCTGGCAAAGTGGGTTAGGCATCAACACATCCTGGCAGATGCATGGATGCATCTTAGCCACAAGCTACCTTCTTTCAAATCTCACCCTCGTTACCTCCCCAGATAGCACATCTGGGGAGGAGCCATGTAGGAAACCCCAGCAGGGGATGAGTGGCTGCCACTAGCAGAACGGTTATCTAGCTCTCCGTACGAAGTCCGACTATCTCTCTCTTTCCACTTGCAGGACAAGCCCGTAACAGGAGGGAGACCTCATGGACTGGCAAAAGGATTGCAGACATATGGCCTATCTCGACAGCTGAGGAGGAGCCAGCTGCTCAATAGTGGGTGGAGAGACTGGAGTCAGCGCAAGTGACTGAGGATTGTGTTCAATCAATATTTGACACACTTCTGCAGATGCACATCACACATGCTGACATGACGAGATCTGCTCATCCTAACCCTCACATGTTTGTGTTCTCTCATACAGGTTGGCATCTGCAGGAAACTCCAGTAGAAGGGGAACCTGAGGAGGATCCAGATTCAGAGGATGCACCATCTCATGACTCTCCTGCACCTTCCACCAGCGCAGATACTTTTACCTTGATGGGTTACCGCTCGGCTGTAGAATCAGGGATAAAAGCTAGTAACAGCAGCACAGATGTGCCCAAGCAGCTGGCTGAGGCTGAGACAGCTGAGGTTTCTGCTAGTTGGAGAACTGTGGGTGGCCAGGTCCATGCTGAACCCCAGGCTCATGACGAGCCTCTGGTGTTGACAGCACAGAGAATTCTGGCATTGCAGAGAGGGGTTGCACAGTTATGAGTGGATGATGGAGGTGTCCATCCATGCTATGAGTGCTGCCATGTCTCAGGCATGTGAGCACATGGCTTCCTCCATCAAAAGGTTGGCAACCCTCTTGGAGAGCCACATCCCACAAATGCACGCAGACCTGCACACCATCATTTTGGACATGAGCTCGACAGCAGTGGCAAGGTGAGAGAAGGATGAGGCCCCTGGACTTTTCTCCAGCAGCTTGTCCTCTGGTGAGCAGGGAGGTTCAAGTGAGCCTTGAAAGGGAGGAGCAGAGGCTGACCTCCACAGCCTGGGCCTTCCCTCAGGGCACTCTGAGTGTGGACAGCAGCTCCTCAGCCCCTCTACCAGTGACCCCAGCTCCAGTAACCGTGATGTCTAAAGAGTCCTACATCTGTGGAGGAAATGCTCAGGCAGCCAAAGCCCTCCAGGCCTCAGGCAGCCAAAGGACGGCCGCCCATGACATCACAGGCCAAAGGACAGGCTCGTCAGCAGCCTGCCTCCAGCCCAGCTGCTAGCACTGGGGTCACACCCCATAGAAGCACTTGTAAACGTTTTTGAAATTAACTTTCATTGTGGAAAATGATTATTATATTCTGCCTTAATTGTGAGCTGCTAACTTCCCCCTTAGTGAATGCCAATGTAGACACAGCCTTCATTTGAATAGCATCTTGCATGGACCATAGCACATGCTTCAGCTGGACACTAGGCATGGAAGACAGATAGAAAGGAGGCGACAGAGTGTATGCATTGAGGTAAGTCTTTATTGATTTTACTCCTGAGTGGCCATTATGGTGGCTGGATGTGGGTAAGTATAAGATTGTCTCTTGCCTCCTTGGCCCGTCATAGAAGAGAATCATAGAAAGTTTAAGGCACAGAAAGAGGCCACGTGGTCCATTGTGTCTATGTCAACCGAAAAATGATCCACCCATTCTCATCCCACTGTCCAGCATTTGGTCCGTAGCCCTGCAGATTACAGCACTTGAGGTGCACTTTTGAATGAGTTGAGGGTTTCTGCCTCAACTACCCTTTCAGGCAGTGAGTTCCAGATCCCCACCATCCTCTGGCTGAAAAAGAAAATCCTCAACTCTTCTCTAATTTTTCTACCAATCACTTTAAATCTATGCCCCCTCGTCACTGACCTCTCAGCTAAGGTAAATAGGTCCGTCACCTCCACTCTATCCCGGCCCCTCAAAATTTCGTACATTTCAATCAGATCTACCCTCAGCCTTCTCTGTTCCAAGGAGAACAACCCCAGCCTATCCAATCTTTCCTCATAGCTGCATTTTTCCAGTCCTGGCAACATCCTTGTAAATCTCATCCCTACCCTCTCTAGTGCAATTCCATCCTTTCTGTAATGAGGTGACCAGAACTGCACATAGTACTCAAGTTGTGGCCTAACCAATGAGTTATGCAGTTCCAGCATAACCTCCTTGCTCTTATATTATATACCTCAGCTAATAAAGGAAAGGATTCCATATGCCTTCTTAACCACCTTATCGACCTATCCTGCTACCTTCAGGGATCTGTGGACATTCACTCCAAGGTCCCTCACTTCCTCTACACTTCTCAGTATTTTCCCATTAATCATGTATTCCTTTGCCTTGTTTGACCTCTCCAAATGCATCACCTCACACTTCTCTGGGTTGAATTCCATTTGCCACTTTTCTGCCCATCTGACCAGACCATCACTATCTTCCTGCAGCTTACAGCTATCCTCCTTGCTATCTACCACATGGCCAATCTTTGTGTCGTCTGCAAACTTCCTGATCATGCCCCCTACATTTATGTCCAAATCGTTAATATATACCATAAAAAGCAGGGGACCTAGTACTGAGCCCCGTGGAACGCCACTGGAAACAGCCCTCCAGTCACTAAAACAGCAGTCAACAATTACCCTTTGTTTCCTGCCACTGAGCCAATTTTGAATCCACCTTGCTGAATTTCCATGGATCCCATGGGATTTTATTTTTTTAACCAGTCTGCCATGTGGAACCTTATCAAAAGCCTTGCTAAAATCCATGTAGACTACATCAACTGCACTACCCTCATCAATTTTCCTTGTTACTTCTTCAAAATATTCGATCAAGTTGGCCAGACAAGATCCTCCCTTAATAACTCCATGCTGACTATCCTTGATTAACCTGTACCTTTCTAAGTGACAGTTTATCCTGTCTCTCAGAATAGATTTCAATAATTTGCACACTACTGAGGTTAGACTGACAGGCCTGTAATTATTCAGTCTATCCCTCGCTCCCTTTTTAAACAGAGGTACAATGATAGCAGTTCTCCAATGCTCCGGCACCACACCTGTATCCAGTGAGGACTGGAAAATTATGGTCAGTCCTTCCGCTATTTCCCCTCTTGCTTCTTTTAACAGCCTGGGGTACATTTCATCCGGCCCTGGTGATTTATCAACCTTCCAGGATGCTAATCCCATTAATACTTCCTCTCTCCCTATGTTTATCACATCTAATACTTCACACCCCTCTTCCTTAACTACAATATTTGCATTGTGCCCCTCTTTTGTGAAGACAGATGCGAAGTATTCATGAAGAACCATACCAACATCTTCCACCCTTACACATAGGTTACCTTTTTGGTCTTTTATGGGCCCTACTCTCTATTTAGTTATCTTCTTACTCTTGTAATGTATTGATAAAATATCTTTGGGTTCACCTTGATTTTGCTTGACAACATTCTTTCATGCCCTCTCTTTGCTTGCGAGTACAGGAGCAGGGATGTCTTGCTGCAATTATACAGGGCCTTGGTGAGGCCACACCTGGAATATTGTGTGCAGTATTGGTCTCCTTATCTGAGGAAGGATGTTCTTGCTATAGAGGGAGTGCAGCGAAGATTTACCAGACTGATTCCTGGGATGGTGGGACTGACGTATGAGGAGAGATTGAGTCGGTTAGGATTATATTTGCTGGAGTTCAGAGGAGTGAGGGGGGATCTCATAGAAACCTATAAAATTCTAACAGGACTTGACAGGGTAGATGCAGGAAGGATGTTCCCGATGGTGGGGGAGTCCAGAACCAGGGGTCATAGTCTACGGATACGGGGTAAATTGTTCAGGACTGAGATGAGGAGAAATTTCTTCACCCAGAGAGTGGTGAGCCTGTGGAATTCGCTACCACAGAAAGCAGTTGAGGCCAAAACATTGTATGTTTTCAAGAAGGAGTTAGATATAGCTCTTGGTCTAAAGGGATCAAAGGGGCGAAAGCAGGAACAGACTACTGAGTTGGATGATCAGTCATGATCATAATGAAGGGCTGAATGGCCTACTCCTGCTCCTATTTTCTATGCTTTCCTAATTTCATTTTTGATTTCACCCCTCCACTTTCTATACTCCTGTTGGCTTTCTGTAGTATCGGGTTCTCGGTGTTGGACATAAGCTTTCCTTTTCTGATTTATCTTACCCTGTAAATTCCTTGACATCCATGGGACTCTAGATTTGGCCGTCTTGCCCCTTTTCTTTGTGGGAACATGTTTACTCTGAACCCCTTGAATCTCCCCTTTGAATGCCTCCCACTGCTCTGAAACTGATTTACCTTCAAGTAGCTGTTACCAGTCCACTATCGTAAATCACTCCTCAGTTTGTTAAAATTGGCCTTGCCCCAATTGAGAACTCGAACTCCTGTTCTATCTGTCCTTTTCCATAATTATGCTAAACTGACTGAATGATGATCACTACCACCAAAATGCTCTCCCACTGCTGCTCCTTCCACCTGCCCATCTTCATTTTCTAAAACTGAGTCTAAAACTGCGCTCTCTCTTTTTGGACTTGCTACATACTGGCTAAAAACGTTCTCCTCAATGCACCTCAAGAATTCTGCTCCCTCAATTCCTTTCACACTAAAACTATCCCAGTTAATATTGGGGTAGTTAAAATCCCCCATTACTGCCTTATTGTCCTTGCACTTCTCAGAGATTTGCCGACATATCTGCTCTTCTATCTCCTTCTGACTGGGGGTCTGTAATACGCTCCCAGCAGTGTGATTGCCCCTTCTTTGTTCCTTAGCTCAATCCATATGGCCTCATTTGATGAATCTTACAACATATCATCCCTCCTCACAGCTGTAATAGTTTCTTTGACCAAAATTGCCACTCTCCCTCCTTTCTTATTCCCCTTCCTATCGCATCTGAAAACCCTGTAACCAGGAATGTTGAGCTGCCATTCCTGTCCCTCCTTAAGCCTGTAATAGCTATGATATCATACTGCCACATGTCTATCTGTGCCCTCAGCTCATCTGCTTTATTTGCTATACTCCTTGCTTTGAAATAGATACCTTTGAGAACTGCCAAACTTTTTTTATTTTCTAACCTTTGTTTCCAATGTCTTCCAGACTCATCCATTAATTTTCTGCCTTCCATTTTCATTTCTGATTTTGTCCCAATTGAGTCTATCCTCAGGTCCCCATCCCCTTGACAAACTAGTCACTCAATCCACCTGGCCTCTGGTGCAAGGAGTTCAACATCCAGTGCTGCCTGCTCATCACCCTCCTCGGGATCCACCTCATCGGAGGAGGAGTGGTGTTCAATCATCTTATCGTCGTGCAAGGCCTCCCCTCATCTGCAGTGCTAGAATGTGCAGAGCACAGCAGACCACCACGATAGGTGCAACCCTCGCTGGGGCATACTGCAGGGCTCCATTGGATCGATTCAGGCAACCTAATGGCCTGCTCGATGGTCACTTGGAGGGAGCCGTGGCAAGTGTTGTACCTCTCCTCTGCTGCATTGTGAGAGATCTTCAGAGGAGTGAGTAGCCAGGTCTTCAATGGTTAGCCCTTGTCTCCGAGAATCCATCGCTGACGGTGAGCGGGGGCCTGAAATGCTGTGTCACCTGGGACTGTCAAAGTACGTAGACGCGTGGCTGCTTCCCAGGAAGCAGGCACACACCTGCAGGAAACATTTTTAGTAGTCGCAGACCAGTTGAATGTTGATGGAATGAAAGCCTTTCCTCTTGATGAAGGCAGCTGGCTGATCTGTTGGAGCTTTGATGGCCACATGCGTGCAGTCTATCACACCTTGCACCTGGGAGAATCCAGCCATGGGCCCGAATCCAATAGCCCTCTCGGCCTGCCTGTCAGGGTTGGTCTGGTAGCACACATAGTCGCTGGCCCTCTTGAACAGGGCATTGGTCACCTCCTTGATGCAGTGATGGGCTGCTTCCTGGCAGAACCCACACATGGATCGCTTGAATGATCCAGAAGCATAAACATTAAGTGCCATGGTGATTTTCAATGCCACGCGCATAGGGTGCCCACCAAATTCCATAGGTCATAAATCGTCCTGCGGCATGGTGCATAAGTCGGTGACAGCCTCCCTGGAGAGCTGTGATCATCGCTGACAATGCCACTCGGACATTTGGAATCCAGTAAACTCTCTGGCGCAGCTGGGCCCTTCTTGGCATGGTCTGGCTGCTGTTCTCATTGTGGAGCTTCACTGGCAATCGCACCTGCATCCTGGTCCTCGCTCCATCAGAGGGGCTGCATCACGCCACGGGGGTCCAAAAAGACAGGGTGTATGAGACCTATGCCAGGTGATCAGTAGGCCTCCAGAGCGCTATCCTTGCAGATACAACCCTGTCTTACCAGCTTTCCTTTTGCCACTTCTCCTGGCAGACTCCCTAATGGGCCTCAGTGCCCACCCTTGCTAAGAACCAACTCTCTCACCCAATAGCTTGAGTACCCGGTACTGCCACCTGAGACCAAGCCCATCCAGGCAGAGCGCAGAGCACTGCAGGCCGACAATGGCCTCCACTCACCTCCTCCCCTATGCAGTACTGATCATGGCTGCCTACCCGTCAAGGCACTGAGGCCTCGCCTCGGAGTCACCAGCTTTCAATGGACAGGGTTCCAAAGGCACGTGAGGGCCGCCCATCGTCAATTTAATTCCAATCACCCCATTGAATCGCCTACAATTACATGCAAATGCATTGAAACTAACTATTTTATAATTTAAATTGCATTTCCATCGCGTCAGGACGGTGAGGTTGCCTTGGTGCTTTCCTGCCACTGACTAAATCCGGAACCAGGGTCATGACATCGGATTTCTGGGCGAAGGCATCCGTGCTATTCTCTGGCGCCTCCCCCCACCCCCTTGCCTCCATTCCTGCTCCAATAGGCTGCACTAAATTAGCCCAATGAGTGCAACTGCAACAGTACTCAAGAAGCTCAAGTCCATCCAGGACAAAGCGCCCACTTGACTGGGGCCCCATCTACCACCTTAAACTTTAACTCTCTCCACCACTGATGCACAGTGGCAGAAGTGTGTATCAACTACAAGATGCACTGCAGCAACTCACCAGGCTCCTTCGACACCATCTTCCAAACCTGCGACCTCTACCTCCTAGAAGAATAAGGGCAGCAGATGCATGGGAACATCACCATCTCCAGTGATGGGCCTAGTCCCAGGCCTTTTGTAATACCCGCAGTGGCCACCACTCTCGGTGGCATTGCTGATACTACTAAGTTGCCAGCCCTGTGATTGGCTGGCAGCACTTCGAGGCAGGATCCGAGTACTTAAAGAGATGGGGACCCCCACACTGTTAAGTAGAGCCGGGGGGTGAGGGGCTAGTCCAAGGGGTCGAAGCAGAGTTCTCCTTGCCTTTTAGGCCCAGCGCAGGATCCCTGCTGGCTCCATAAAATTCAGCCCTTTGTTTTGTTAACAATTCCTTGCATGGAACCTTATTGAATATCTTCTGGAAGTCTACAAAGACAACACCAATAAACACTCTTCCTGGCCACCATGTTAGTGACCTCCTCAAAAATAAAATCAACTAAATTAGACCTACACTTTACAAATTCATGCTGACTCCCTTTGAATAGCTCATACTTGTTCAAGTGCTCATACACTAAGGACTGAATTTTATGGGCCCCCTGGAGATGGGCTAGGAGGCAGGGGGTGCCGACAGAATTGTGACCGGGAGGGTTGGTGGTGGACAGCCTGTTGCCTTCCTGTCGTACCGCACTTTAGTCGGGGGTAGGATAGGCCAAAGACAGCCTTCCTGCCCAGAGGCCAATTGAGGCCCCTTAAAAGGCCTCTCAACAGCTGTTAATTGCCTGGGCGCTGTAGAATCGCGCTGTGGAGGCTCCAAATGGCTGAGCTGGAATTCTCCCCACCTTTTCGGCCCAGTGCCGGGAGCCCCACCAGTGCCAGAAAATTCAGCCCTATGTCCCTGATGATAGATTCTAGTAAGTTTCCTGCAAACTGATGTTAAAATGACAGGTCTGTAGTTTCCTGGTTTTTCCTTTCTCTTTTGTTAAATAATGAGAGTGACATTTGCAATTTTACAATCCAAAGGCACAATTTCTGAATCAAGAAAGCTTTGGAAAATTATGACTAATGCATCTGTAATTTTCTGAACAGTTTCTTTTAACGTCCTAGCGTGGGAGCTATCAAGTTTCCACTATTTGTCTATAGGTTTACCCATTAACAGTTTCCTCTGTTTAATTTATAGCTCATCCCCTCAGTTTATCTTACTTCAAGGGGATGAAAAATAAGTGACCATGAAATATGGAGTGGTTGAGATATAGAGAAAATTTAGCCTTTTAAAGGAACAGTGGACAAATATTTGTTGCAGAGAACAATGGGCTGAATTTTCTTCTCCCGCCGCCAGGATGTGACCCTTATGTTGTGCTATTGCCGCGATCTTCCTTGTGGCAGCCCAGGATAATGAACTGGTCGGGTCGGGGGCCCCCCCACAATCATGTGGAGGGGGCGGGCTCTCTGACGCCGTCAATGACGTCAGCTGCCTATGTGCCGGCGCCATTTTTAAAGGATAGCCAACCCTGCTGGCTAATTTAAATTTTTAAAGGGTTACACCCCAATGCACAGCGGATAAATCTGTCGCCCCTTCCCCCCATAACAATTAAATTCAAAATTTGCCCTCTCCCCGCCAAACACTTTTCTTCAACACTTGATCTTCCCCTCCCCCAAACCGATCCAAGTTCAGAGGTCTTCCCTTCCCACCCTTCCC
Organism: Heterodontus francisci; assembly: GCF_036365525.1. Taxonomy (NCBI): domain Eukaryota; kingdom Metazoa; phylum Chordata; class Chondrichthyes; order Heterodontiformes; family Heterodontidae; genus Heterodontus; species Heterodontus francisci. The sequence goes on from NC_090400.1 coordinate 19,150,116, forward strand.
TACACTGGTAATTTGCATTAGAGCCCGTTTCTCCCCTCCCGCTACTGCACTAAAAATAATAGGTTCCCTCCTTCACCACCATGGTGGCACCTGCTTTCCCTGGACGGGAAAGTGAAGGCCCCTGAGTGGCGGCTGCAGCTTGGAAGATTGCGGCCTGAAGGTAAGATCACTGTTGATTTTATTTAAATGTATTCATTAAATTAATTAAAATATGTTAATCTTGGTCCGGTCGCCCAGGGCGGGGTGGGGTGGGGGCTGCTACCATGGAGCTTTGCCGCCACCAGGCAGATTAGGCCCAGCACTCCTGGTGTCGGGCTCCGTGGCAGGTCGCTCCCCTCCCACCCCCCACGCCCCCCCCACCGTCATGGAGCCTGACATCAGGAGGTCAGTAAAATCCCCGCCAATATGGGCTATCAGAAGAGTGCAAGGCAGTGGGATTAATTATGCAAACAAGAGCCTGCTTTATTCTCACAAAAACAGAAAGTGGTCATTTTTCACTTTTGGGTGGCAGAGTGACCCACCTTCCCCAGGATTTTGAGGCTCTGCATTCATTTACATTCGCGAGGTGAGCTGCAGGGTGGCAAAGAAAATAATTCAAAGCTTGCATTTGCTGGGCCTGTCCGTCTTCCATTACTTGCAGAACTGATCGAAGTGCAGGGTCTTGGCAGTTCCTAACTAAAATGACAGCTGAGGACCTATATACATCATAAGACCCGGATTTCCATATTAAAAGAGGCCCACCATTTGAAACAGGTGAGTGATTTGGACGTCTGGCAGTAGGCTGCTTTTAAAATGGTGTCGGCCGCAATGCCAGTTTCAACACAGCAGTTATGGTGCTGATGCGATTTTGAGGACATCACCCTGGTAACACCAAGCAAGAGTACTCAAAATCTACCCCAAAACTACTAATATTTGCTGTGGAAATATTTTCTTAAACTGTTTCTTTACTGTTCAAATAGAATTATAAAATAATTACTGCATGGAACTAGATATTTGAAGAGTAATCTGTGCATTAAATGTTAATGATTTAGAGTGCTGAATTAATGCCTTTAATGCCTTTATTGCAATATCTCCAGTTTACCTACAGGATGACATTTGCCATATCAGTAAACTGAGTGGGTTAAGCTTTTCTAGAAGTCATATTACTGTGTACCCTTAAAGCATGTAACTACAGATAGTTCTAATACCTGTTTCCTGCATCATTCTGCACTAATGAAAAAGTCAGCACATCAAAGGAGCCCTGCAGGACAGGTCAAAAATCCAATTTATGAAACTATATACTCCCTCACAAACAGCTGAATATGAACAAACAAACTGATGCTAGAAATGCTTGTACTGCAGAATTAATAGAAGGGTTTAAAAACGTGCCAAAACAATTCACCAACTTAGAAACATAATTCAAATTTATACTTGGGATGAGGTCTTAAGTAGCCACTTTCAGAAACACTATGGCATGGGCAGTTACATGTTTGGCATAATTTAATGGTATATTTTATATAACCTACTGGTCTCCAAAATGTAAACTGTATAGTTTTGGCAGAAATAGAATCAATCCACATCCACCCAAAGGCTTAACCTACTGACACCAATGATACTGAGCAGATGCACTGGAAGAGGGGAGCCTTGAGCACATCACACAAATGTATCAATACCTTTATAATAGTTGGGCGCAAGGTTCCAGGAAGCTCTTTATTTTATTTATGAATATATTTTTGGCTGCATTTACTTACTGGTGCAGAGCAATTTTGCTGTAAAATGACACACTTATAATACTGTAAATGCAGCCAAAAAATCTCAATGCTTTCCCTTATATTAAAGTTACTGTTTGAGAAGAATTCCTGACTCTGAGCTGAAATTTCTACTTGGGATCAGTGTTAATCTCTCCATCTGCAGACTTCATGTTAAGTGCTGGCAAAGTCCACATGATCTGGATCTGGCTGTGCTACTTCATTATTTGGAAATCACACGCTTTCTTCGGAAATCTATTAGTAATTAGCATAAGTGCCATTCATAGTTACCCACTAAGACAGAGTGGGTAACTTTAGTGGATATTTTTCATAATTCTTCATTCATTATGTTATATCATTTATATTTACCTGCATATAGCTGCTTGATGAACAATCAACACAGTCACAGAAAACAGTTTGAAAAAAGTGAAATATTTGCTTAGTTTACAATGATTGCTAGTTACTTTTTCGTAGTTAAGGCTGTGGTGGATTTCAATAAACAACTAGTAACCACCACAAATGAATGAGATAGTTTCCCCAAGCTGTCAATTTGATTGATTGAAAGAAAGTACTTGCATTTAAAAAGGCATCCCAAAACACTTCACAGCCAATAAAGTACTCCTGAAGTGTAGTCTATGTTGTAATTGTAGACAAACGTGGCAGCCACTTTGCAAGCAGCAAAGAAGGTCCCACAAACATGAGAAAAATAACTAGATAATGTGTTCCGGTGATGTTCATTGAGGGATAAATATTGGCCAGGACACATCAGGAATAGAAGGATATGCTGATATTAGATAAAGTAACGTGAGAGGAAGCTTGTGTGGACCGTAAACACCGGCATAGACCAATTGAGCTGAATAGTCTGTTTCTGTATTGTAAATTCTAAGATATATTTGAGTTTTCACCAGAAATACAGGAAACAGTGTGGCTTCTTTTGCCACTTGCCATACAATTTTCTCTGCATGCCTCAACACACATGATGGCAATTGCCTTCCAGAGATTATTAACCATAAGAAAGCACATTTAAAAATAAACTGCCATTAGACAGAAATGGAAATGCAAATATTGAGCTGAATTTAGTGCTGGCATTTGGAGCAGGAATGGTGGCTTGAGGGGGCTGGAGAGTTGTGTCAGAAGCGTCCGCCCGGAAATCTGACACATGATGTCGGTTCCGGATTTAGTCAGTGACGAGAAAGCACAAAGGTAGGATTGCTGCCCCGCGTGACAGGAATATAATTTAAATTGTAAAGCACTTACTTTTAATACATTAGCAATGAATTCATCACGATTCAATGGGAGGCTTGGTATTAAGGGGACAGCAAGCTGCTCTCACATTCCTTCGGATTCGCGACTGTTAAAAGCTGGTGGCATCCATGACGTAGGAAGCCATGAGCAGCATTGCATAGGAGAACAGAGGGGTGTGGAGGCCATTGTCGACCTACAGTACTGTGTGTTCTGTAAGGGGGGAGTCAAGTCTTGGGTGCTCTGCAAAGGGGATAATGGTCTGGGATGGGAGTGCTGGTTGAGCAGGGTCTCGGGTGGGAGTGCCGGCTAAGCAGGGTCTCGGGTGGGAGTGCTGGCTGAGCAGGGTCGGGTGGGAGTGCCGGCTAAGCAGGGTCTCGGGTGGGAGTGCTGGCTGAGCAGGGTCGGGTGGGAGTGCTGGCTGAGCAGGGTCTTGGGTGGGGCCTAGTTCCAGGGAGAAGAGTTCCGGAGCGGTAGGTACATAGAGTAAGTTACCTCGGGTGGAAAAAAAAGGAAAATAAAACCTGAAAAAGTGACATCACAGGAAAGCTGTGACCTGATTGGCTGGTAGGGAACCTGCACTGAATTTGAAAATAAAACATTGATAAACTAATTAACCCGAATTAACTAATTAATTAATAAGTAGAGGAGTAACTAAACCGGAGGGAGGAGATTACTGTATTTAGCATTTAATATTTAGAGTAGAAATCTAGCGCTAGGAACCATATAGTTAATTGTAATTTAATTTAGTAAGGATTTAATAAGTATTTATTTTAAATTAATTGATTAATTAGTGCCAGAAATGTCAGTTAGAGGGGTAAAGTGCTTCACCTGTGAGATGTGGGAGGTTCGTAACGCTGCCAGAGTTCCGGACAACTACATCTGCAGGAAGTGTACCTAATTGCAGCTCCTCACAGACCGCATGGATCGGTGGGAGCAGCAATTGGATGCACTTAGGAGCATGCAGGTGGCGGAAAGCATCATAGACAGGAGTTTTAGAGACGTGGTTACACCCAAGGTGCAGGCAGATAGATGGGTGACCGCTAGAAGGGGCAGGCAGTCAGTGGCTGTGGCTCTCTCTAACAAGTATACCGTTTTGGATACTGTTGGGGGGGGATGGCCTATCAGGGGAAAACAACAGCAGAAGCCAGAGCAGTGGCACCTCGGCTGGCTCTGTTGTTCAGCAGGGAGGGACAAAGCGCAGAAGAGCAATAGTTATAGGGGACTCTATAGTCAGGGGCACAGATAGGCGCTTCTGTGGACGTGAAAGAGATTCCAGGATGGTATGTTGCCTCCCTGGTGCCAGGGTCAAGGATGTCTCTGAACAGGCAGGGGGCATTCTGAAGGGGGAGGGTGAACAGCCAGAGGTTGTGGTACACATTGGTACTAACGACATAGGCAGGAAGAGTGATGAGGTCCTGCAGGGGGAGTTCAGGGAGTTAGGTAGTAAGTTAAAAAACAGGACCTCTAGGGTTGTAATCTCGGGATTACTCTCTGTGCCACGTGCCAGTGAGGCTAGAAATAGGAAGATAGTGCAGATAAACATGTGGCTAAACAACTGGTGTAGGAGGGAGGGTTTCAGATATCTGGATCATTGGGATCTCTTCCGGGACAGGTGGGACCTGTATAAGAAGGACGGGTTGCATCTAAACTGGAGGGGCACAAATATCCTGGCTGCGAGGTTTGCTAGCATCACTCGGGGGTTTAAACTAGTGTGGCAGGAGGGTGGGAACCAGAGCAGTAGGTCAGCAGGTGAAATAACTGAGGGGGAACTAGCGAATAAGGCAAGTCAGACTGAGAGGAAGAGCAGGCAGGGAGATGTTGCTGAGCACAGCGGGACTAGTGGTCTGAAGTGCATTTGTTTCAATGCGAGAAGTACAACAGGTAAGGCGGCTGAACTTGGACTTGGAACTATGATGTTGTTGCTATTACAGAGACTTGGTTGAGGGAAGGACAGGATTGGCAGCGAAACGTTCCGGGATTTAGATGCTTCAGACGGGATAGAGGGGGATGTAAAAGGGGTGGGGGAGTTGCATTACTGGTTAAGGAGAATATCAAAGCTGTACTGCGGGAGGACACCTCGGAGGGATCATGCAGCGAGGCAATACAGGTAGAGCTCAGGAATAGGAAGGGTTCAGTCACAATGTTGGGGGTTTACTACAGGCCTCCCAACAGCCAGCGGGAGATAGAGGAGCAGATATGTAGACAGACTTTGGAAAGATTTAAAAACAACAGGGTTGTTGTGGTGGGTGATTTTAACTTCCCCTATATTGACTGGGACTCACTTAGTGCTAGGGGCTTGGATGGGGCAGAATTTGTAACGGGCATCCAGGAGGGCTTCTTGAAACAATATGTAGATATTTCAACTAGGGAAGGGGCCGTACTGGACCTGGTATTGGGGAATGAGCCCGGCCAGGTGGTTGAAGTTTCAGCAGGGGAGCATTTCGGGAACAGTGACCATAATTCCCTAAGTGGATAAGGATAAGAGTAGTCCTTGGGTGAAGGTGCGAAATTGGGGAAAGGCTAATTATAACAATATTAGGCAGGAACTGAAGAATTTAGATTGGGGGCGGCTGTTTGAGGTTAAATAGCATCTGACATGTCTTTCAAACATCAGTTGATTAGAATCCAGGACCGGCATGTTCCTGTGAGGATGAAGGATAAGTTTGGCAAGTTTCGGGAAGCTTGGATAACGAGGGATATTGTGAGCCTAGTCAAAAAGAAAAAGGAAGCATTCATAAGGGCTAGAAGGCTAGGAACAGACCAAGCCCTTGAGGAATATAAAGAAAGTAGGAAGGAACTTAAGCAAGGAGTCAGGAGGGCTAAAATGGGTCATGAAACGTCATTGGCAAACAGGATTAAGGAGAATCCCAAGGCTTTTTATACATATATAAAGAGCAAGAGGGTAGTCAGGGAAAGGGTTGGCCCACTCAAGGACAGAGGAGGGAATCTACGCGTAGAGCCAGAGGAAATGGGTGAGGAATTAAATGAGTACTTTGCATCAGTATTCACCAAACAGAAGGACTTGGTGGATGATGATTCCAGGGAAGGGAGTGTAGATAGTCTGGGTCATATCGATATCAAAAAGGAGGGTGTGTTGGGCGTCTTGAAAAACATTAAGGTAGACAAGTCCCCAGGGCCTGATGGGATCTACCCCAGAATACTGAGGGAGGCAAGGGAAGAAATTGCTGGGGCCTTGACAGAAATCTTTGTATCCTCATTGGCTACAGGTGAGGTCCCAGAGGACTGGAGAATGTTGTTCCTTTGTTTAAGAAGGGTAGTAAGGATAATCCAGGAAATTACAGGCCAGTGAGCCTTACGTCAGTGGTAGGGAAATTATTGGAGAGGATTCTTTGGGACAGGATTTACTCCCATTTGGAAACAAATGGACTTATTAGCGAGAGGCAGCATGGTTTTGTGAAGGGGAGGTCGTGTCTCACTAACTTGATTGAGTTTTTTGAAGAAATAACAAAGATGATTGCTGAAGGAAGGGCAGTGGATGTTGTCTCCATGGACTTCAGTAAAGCCTTTGACAAGGTCCCTCATGGCAGACTGGTACAAAAGGTGAAGTCACACAGGATCAGAGGTGAGCTGGCAAGATGGATACAGAACTGGCTGGGTCATAGAAGACAGAGGGTAGCAGTGGAAGGGTGCTTTTCTGAATGGAGGGATGTGACTAGTGGTGTTCCGCAGGGATCAGTGCTGGGACCTTTGCTGTTTGTAGTATATATAAATGATTTGGAGGAAAATGTAGCTGGTCTGATTAGTAAGTTTGCGGACGACACGAAGGTTGGTGGAGTTGCGAGTAGTGATGAGGATTGTCAGAGGATACAGCAGGATATCGATCGGTTGGAGACTTGGGCGGAGAAATGGCAGATGGAGTTTAATCCGGACAAATGTGAGGTAATGCATTTTGGAAGATCTAATACAGGTGGAAAGTATACAGTAAATGGCAGAACCCTTAGGAGCATTGACAGGCAGAGAGATCTGGGCGTACAGGTTCACAGATCACTGAAAGTGGCAAGCAGGTGGATAAGGTAGTCAAGAAGGCATACGGCATGCTTGCCTTCATCAGGCGGGACGTAGAGTATAAAAATTGGCAAGTCATGCTGCAGCCGTACAGAACCTTAGTTAGGCCACACTTAGAATATTGTGTGCAATTCTGGTCGCCACACTACCAGAAGGATGTGGAGGTTTTGGAGAGGGTACAGAAGAGGTTTACCAGGATGTTGCCTGGTCTGGAGGGCATTAGCTATGAGGAGAGTTTGGATAAACTCAGATTGTTTTCATTGGAACGACGGAGGTGGAGGGGCAACATGCTAGAGGTTTACAAAGTTATGAGTGCAATGGACAGAGTGGATAGTCAGAAGCTTTTTCCCAGGGTGGAAGAGTCAGTTACTAGGGGACATAGGTTTAAGGTGCGAGGGGCAAAGTTTAGAGGGGATGTGCGAGGCAAGTATTTTACACAGAGGGTGGCGAGTGTCTGGAAATTGCTGCTGGGGGAGGTGGTGGAAGCAGGTACGATAGCAACATTTAAGAGGCATCTTGACAAATACGTGAATAGGATGGGAATAGAGGGATACGGACCCCGGATGTGCAGAAGGTTTTAGTTTAGACAGGCATCAAGATCGGCGCAGGCTTGGAGGGCCGAATGGCCTGTTCCTGTGCTGTACTGTTCTTTGTTCTTTGGGAGTGCAGGTTGAGCAGGGTCTCGGCTGATCTGCAAGGGCGGGCTTGGATTTGGGTGGCTGTATCGGGTGACCAAACTGTTGGGTAGGATGTTTGGTTGCGCATACTCCTGGATGAGAGGGTTGGCTATCAACAAGGGTGGGTACTGAGAGCCATCAGGGAGTCTGCCAGAAGGAGCAGAAGCTCAGCTGCTAAGGCAGGGTTGTCTTTGCACCGACAGCACTCTGTAAGCCGACTAGTTACTTGGCATGGGTCTCATACACCCTGTCTTTTTGGACCCCGTGGCGTGAATGCAGCGTCTCTGACAGAAGGAGGGCCAAGAGGCAACAGTGCCTGTCCGTGAAGCTCCATGACAAGTGCAGCAGTTGGCCATGCCAAGAAGGGCTCACCCATACCAGAGAGTTTCCAGACTTGAATCAGCTATCTCCAAATGTCCGAGCAGCGTTGTCAACGAGGACTAAGGCTCTCCAGGGAGGCCATCACCAAATGATGCACCTTGTTGCAGGGCAAGTTGCGACCTATGGGATTTGGGGGTCACCTATGCCAGTGGCCTAAAGATCACGGTTATAGACAGAATTGAGAGAGAATTGAAACTCCAGTTCCCTTCCCTTTATTGTCCGTAATCGATGTGGTGCATGTTTCTTAACCCCAGAGTGTACGGCCAATTGGAATAATCAGCAGCATGCTTTTTGTAGGTTTAAATTAAAGAGGATTATTTTTCACCTCAAAAGTCTAATGCTACATCATTCACTCACCGCTCACATACACTCAAGAAAGAAAGCCATTAAATAGGATAGTGCACTTTTACCAATTACAAACAAAGGAATAGTCCATAAATCGCATGATTTTGGCTCATCCTGGGGAAATGGCATGCATTGCAGGCCCAGTGAAGAAGGTGTTTTCACTCCTGAAATGCAGTTAGCTGGATTTGATAGCCGGAGGCATACGTCGATGTCATTGTAGGATTCTCAGAAGGAGATTCTCAGGCACAAGGGATACCCATTGAAGTCTTGGCTACTCACGCCTGTGAGGAATCCTCGCAATGCGGCGGAGGAGAGGGATAATGGTTGCCACGGCTGCAGCCAGCCACCATTCAGCAGGCCATTGGGTTGCTGAAGATGAGATTCCATTGCCTAGATCGATCCGGTGGAGTCCTGCAATATGCCACAGTGAGGGTTTTGCGTATCATGGTGGTCTGTTGTGCTCTGCATAATCTAGCACTGCAGAGGGGGAAGGCCTTGCATGTCGATGACATGACTCCTCCACCGACGAGGAGGACACGGGAACGAGATGAACAAGCAGCACTCAATGTTGAAGCCCTTGCACCACAGGCCAGGCAGATTGAGTGATGGGCCAAGGAGGCAAGAGACAATCTCATACTTACCCACTTCCACACTGACGGCCACAGAGAAAAAACAATAAAGGCTCACCTCAATGCATGCAGTCTGTCAATTTATTTCTGTTTGTGTTCCGTGCCTAGTGACCAGTTGAACCCCACACTATGGTCCATGAGAGATCATGTTCAAATGAGGACTGTGCATTCCACTAAGGGGGAAGGGGGAAGTCAGCAGCTCACAATTAATACATGATAAAATAATCACTTTTACACAATAAAGGTTAATTGCTTGAACTAAAGAACTTTATATGATGCATCACATGTCAACTTTCAAACACCCATGAACCCCAAAGTGTCTCTAGGTGGTTTTCCTTATACATTTACGAGTGTTTCAATGAGGTGTAACCACAGTTCTAGCAGTAGGGCTGGAGGCAGGCTGCCTCTTGGCCTGTGATGATTTCGGCTGCTGTCCTCTGGATGCCTGACGCCTGGAGGGCCCCGGCTGCCTGAAGCTTTCCTGCACAGGTGTAGGACTGTCCTCAGGCATCGCGGCTGCTGGAGCTGGGCTCACTGGTGGAGGGGTTGAGGAGCCGCTGTCCATAATTGGAGCGCCGTGAGGGGAACCCCCAGATGTGGAGGTCAACTTCTCCTCCTCTCTTTCAAGGCTTACTTGAACCTTCCTGCTCACCAGAGAAGGACAAGGAGCTGGAGAAGAGCCCAGGCACCTCATCCTTCTCTCGCCTTGCCACTGCTGCGTTGAGCTCATGGCCAAGGCAACAGTGTGCAGGTCTGCGTGCATTTGTGGGATCTGGCTCTCCATGAGGGTCGGCAACCTCCCGATGGAGAAAGCCATGTGCTCACATGCCTCAGACATGGCAGCATTCATGGCATGTATGGACTCCTCCATTGTCCGCTCATGGCTGCATATTGCCTCTGGCATCTCCGCCAGATGTTGCTTTAACTCTCTCTGCAACACCAGCATGCCCTGTGCTGTTGACAACAGAGGCTCATCATCAGCCTGGGGCTCAGTGTGGGCCTGGCCACCCACAGTCCTCCGACTGTCAGAGGCCTCGGCTGTCTCAGCCTCAGCCAGCTACTCGGTTGCATGTGTGGTGCTCTCACCAGCTTATGACCCTGATTCTACAGCCGAATGGAAACCCACCGAGGTGAAAGTATCTGCGCTGGTGGAAGGTGCAGCAGAGTCATGGGACATGTTTCCTCTGACTGCTGTTCCTCCACAGAGGTTGATGGCTGACCCCCTTCTGATTAAGTCACCTGCAGACGCTGACCTGCATGAGAGAACACAAACATTTGTGGGTTCGGCTGTGCAGATCTTGTCATGTCAACCATACATAATGTGGGTCTTGAGAAGTGAACTGTATATCGATGGAGCCAGTCCTCACTCTCGTGCGCAGAGACACTAGTCTATCCATCTAATATGGAGCAGCTGCCCTGGGTCCTTGCCAATTCTAATGCCTCTTTCTCTACTCTGCAAGGAGGCGGAAGATGCCTCCGCCAGTCCAGGCTGTCTCCCTCCTGTTATGGGCCCTCTTGTCCTGCAAATTAAAATAGGAAGATAGTCACACTTCACAGAGAGATCAACATGATAGTTCTGCTAGTGTCAGCCCCTCATACCCTACTGGGGGATCCTATATAGGTCATTCTCTCAGGTGAGTTAATGGGGGTTAGTTGTGAAAGAAGATGGCCTGTGTCCGAGATGCAACCAGGCATCTGTAAGGATGACGTGATGCCTAACCCTCTCTGCCAGCGCCGTGGAGGTGCCTCCCTCCCCAAGCTGGATTTTGTGTAGGAGGCAGGACTCCCGACACCAGGCTAAAAAGGCAGGGGGAACCCCGCCTGTACAATTTTGCAATCCCCCGGAGCAATCCTCCAATGTTTTTAAATGCAGATTTCAGGAGGCGGGATCCCCTTCCCTTTAAAGACAGGGATCCCACCTCCAAGAGCTGCCGGCCAATCAGAGGGCCACAGTTAAGCAGTATCAGGAGCACCACTGGGAGTAGAGGCCACTGTCAGCATTGCAGAGGCCTCGGATCCAGGCCCAGCGATGGAACCCCAGACAAGAGGTAGGTGAGGCGGGGGCATCATGGTCAGTCCAGAAGGCCCTGGCAAGGTGGTGCTGGGAGGTGGTCTTGCAGTCCAGGGGGAGGGGGGGTCCTGGGGGTGAATTGGTTCCTGGTGGGAGGTCCTCTTTGGGCCACAAATTGCCCACAGAGGAGGGACTCCCCCACCAAGCCCATAGATAAGACCCCAGCAGCAATGGGAAGAGGTCCCTAACTGGCCGTTAATAGGCCACTTAAGGGCCTCAATTGGTCTCTGGGCAGGAAGGCCGTCGGACTATCCCGCCTCCAGGAAAATCACTGGGAGAGGGAGAGGCGACGGACCATCCACCCCAAAGCCCCCCGTCACCCGTCGCGATACTGTGCCCCCATGCCTCCGATCCTGCCTTGGGGGGGCCTGTAAAATCCAGCCCCCAATGTCCCTCCTGCATAGCCACTTGCAATCACTAAAAAGGAGAGAGGTGTAGAGCACTCACCTTGCCAGAATGAAGGAGGCTGCTGACTCTCTTGTGGCACTACACCCATGTCTGGGGGGTGACGCCACAACTGCTGACCTCCTCGACGATCTCCATCATCACTTGTTCAGTCAGGCGGGAGGATCTCTTCTTGCCATCACTGGGGATGAGGACCTTTCCCTTCCAGCCTGGAGGAGTATCTGGAGGGAGGCATTGCTAAACTGTCAGCCCACCCTGTGTCTCGCCTCTGCCATCCTGTGGGGTCCACCTTGGGGTGGAGTGGGGGGGGGGTGCTGCGGCTCCACAGTCACTGCAACACGGGTCTCAGTTGTGAAGAGTTAGCCGCAAATGAATACAATGAAGCAATGCAAGCAGGCTGGCAGGCCTTTAAATATGGCACCAGCACCTGCTCTGGAGTCATCTAACGCCGTATTTGGTGCCTCCAATTCTGCCCCCATCGCATGATTGGATGGGCCCCGCGCCTCCATTATGCAAAGTGGCCGCCCGCCATATGATCGCAGTGGGCCACCCACCCATGTAATTAGCGGGAATGGTACCCACTTCCAGGTCTGTCGCCAGGACCCATGACAGGCGCACTAAATCCAGCCCATTATCTTGCACACAATTAGGGTGAAAGATATTTTTCTGTAAATAGAACCAAAGGAAACTGAAATTACATGACTGCAGTATTTTTTTATCTCCCTGCCTGTTGGTGCAGCGCTCCAAATACTTTGAACAAAATTGTCAAAAGACGGTTTGTGCTTCAACCAAAAATACAATTTGTGATCCCAATGCAAACATAAAGCAGTCACCTTCCCATTACCTTGGATACTTACAGCAATTAAAAAAGGGAAATTTAGCTTGCAAATGAACATATAAAACTGAAAGAGACAAAGCATGGATAAAATAAACAATTAGTAAGTGAAGTCTGCTGACAATTTTTCCTGCAATTTTTGATGAATATTGTTTTAGCCATGGTGAGAGTTTTCAGGGTTGGGAATAGAAAATATTTGGCAGTGTTAGCACTGAGCACTCCCAGGTCACATAAAGCAGAGGGGTTTCAACTGTGGCCCAGGATACCGAGGCAGCTCAATTCTGTTTGCGTTTATATTTCTTACTCGCTGGTTGGTCAATAAACTTTAAAAAGATAGTCTTCAGGCGGGATGGAGAGGGAGGTAAAAGGGGTGGAGGAGTTGCATTACTGGTCAAAGAGGATATCACAGCTGTGCTGAAGGAGGGCACTATGGAGGACTCGAGCAGTGAGGCAATATGGCCAGAACTCAGAAATAGGAAGGGTGCGGTAACAATGTTGGGGCTGTACTACAGGCCTCCCAACAGCGAGCGTGAGATAGAGGTACAAATATGTAAACAGATTATGGAAAGATGTAGGAGCAACAGGGTGGTGGTGATAGGAGATTTTAATTTTCCCAACATTGACTGGGATTCACTTAGTGTTAGAGGTCTAGATGGAGCAGAATTTGTAAGGAGCATCCAGGAGAGTTTTCTAGAGCAGTATGTAAATAGTCCAACTCGGGAAGGGGCGATACTGGACCTGGTGTTGGGGAATGAGCCCGGCCAGGTGGTTGAAGTTTCAGTAGGGGACTACTTTGGGAATAGTGATCGCAATTCCGTAAGTTTTAGAATACTCATGGACAAAGACAGAGTGCTCCTAAAGGAAGAGTGCTAAATTGGGGGAAGGCCAACTATACCAAAATTCGGCAGGAGCTGGGGAATGTAGATTGGGAGCAGCTGTTTGAAGGTAAATCCACATTTGATACGTGGGAGGCTTTAAAAGAGAGGTTGATTAGTGTGCAGGAGAGACATGTTACTGTGAAAATGAGGGATAGAAATGGCAAGATTAGGGAACCATGGATGACAGGTGAAATTGTGAGACTAGCTAAGAGGAAAAAGGAAGCATACATAAGGTCTAGGAGGCTGAAGAAAGATGAAGCTTTGAAAGAATATCGGGAATGTAGGACCAATCTGAAACGAGGAATTAAGAGGGCTAAAAGGGGTCATGAAATATCTTTAGCAAACAGGGTTAAGGAAAATCTCAAAGCCTTTTATTCATATATAAGGAGCAAGAGGGTAACTAGAGAAAGGATTGGCCCACTCAAGGACAAAGGAGGAAAGTTATGCGTGGAGTCAGAGAAAATGGGTGAGATTCTAAACGACTGCTTTGCATCGGTATTCACCGAGGAGAGGGACATGACGGATGTTGAGGTTAGGGGTAGATGTTTGATTACTCTAGGTCAAGTCGGCATAAGGAGGGAGGAAGTGTTGGGTATTCTAAAAGGTGGACAAGTCCCCAGGTCCGGATGGGATCTATCCCAGGTTACTGAGGGAAGCGAGAGAGGAAATAGCTGGGGCCTTAACAGATATCTTTGCAGCATCCGTAAACACGGGTGAGGTCCCGGAGGACTGGAAAATTGCTAATGTTGTCCCCTTGTTTAAGAAGGGTAGCAGGGATAATCCAGGTAATTATAGACCGGTGAGCCTGACGTCAGTGGTAGGGAAGCTGCTGAGGGATAGGATCTATTCCCATTTGGAAGAAAATGGGCTTATCAGTGATAGGCAACATGGTTTTGTGCAGGGAAGGTCATGTCTTACCAACTTAATAGAATTCTTTGAGGAAGTGACAAAGTTGATTGATGAGGGAAGGGCTGTAGATGTCATATACATGGACTTCAGTAAGGCGTTTGATAAGGTTCCCCATGGTAGGCTGATGGAGAAAGTGAAGTCGCATGGGGTTCAGGGTGTACTAGCTAGATGGATAAAGAACTGGCTGGGCAACAGGAGACAGAGAGTAGCAGTGGAAGGGAGTTTCTCAAAATGGAGACGTGTGACCAGTGGTGTTCCAAAGGGATCCGTGCTGGGACCACTGTTGTTTGTGATATACATAAATGATTTGGAGGAAAGTATAGGTGGTCTGATTAGCAAGTTTGCAGACGACACTAAGATTGGTGGAGTAGCAGATAGTGAAGGGGACTGTCAGAGAATACAGCAGAATATAGATAGATTGGAGAGTTGGGCAGAGAAATGGCAGGTGGAGTTCAATCAGGGCAAATGCGAAGTGATGCATTTTGGAAGATCCAATTCAAGAGTGAACTTTACAGTAAATGGAAAAGTCCTGGGGAAAATTGATGTACAGAGAGAATTTGGTGTTCAGGTCCATTGTTCCCTGAAGGTGGCAACGCAGGTCAATAGAGTGGTCAAGAAGGCATACGGCATGCTTTCCTTCATCGGACGGGGTATTGAGTACAAGGGTTGGCAGGTCACGTTACAGTTGTATAAGACTTTGGTTCGGCCACATTTGGAATACTGCGTGCAGTTCTGGTCACCACATTACCAAAAGGATGTAGATGCTTTGGAGAGGGTGCAGAGGAGGTTCACCAGGATGTTGCCTGGTATGGAGGGCGCTAGCTATGAAGAGAGGTTGAGTAGATTAGGATTATTTTCATTAGAAAGACGGAGGTAGAGGGGGGACCTGATTGAGGTGTACAAAATCATGAGAGGTATAGACAGGGTGGATAGCAAGAAGCTTTTTCCCAGAGTGGGGGATTCAATTACTAGGGGTCACGAGCTCAAAGTGAGAGGGGAAAAGTTTATGGGGGATATGCGTGGAAAGTTCTTTACGCAGAGGGTGGTGGGTGCCTGGAACGCGTTGCCAGCGGAGGTGTTAGACGCGGGCACGATAGCGTCTTTTAAGATGTATCTAGACAGATACATGAATGGGCAGGAAGCAAAGAGATACAGACCCTTAGAAAATAGGCGACATGTTTAGATAGAGGATCTGGATCGGCGCAGGCTTGGAGGGCCGAAGGGCCTGTTCCTGTGCTGTAATTTTCTTTGTTCTTTGTTCTTTCAATGATACAAAATGGAACAATAGCTAAGGTTTCTTTGATGATGAAAAGAGGTAAGGATGTGACAAGAAGGAAGGACTTTCAGCTGAGTAGGTAACAGTCATAGAATCATGGAAGTTTACAGCACGGAAGAAAGCCATTCGGCCCATCATATCCACGCTGCTGCCAAGTAGCGATCCAATCTAATCCTACTTTCCAGCTCTTGATCTGTAGCATATCCAAGTACTTTGTAAATGTTATGAGGGTTTCTGCTTCTACCACCCTTTCGGGCAGTGAGTTCCGAATTCCCACCACTCTCAGCGTGAAAGAATTTCCCCTTGAATCCCCTCTAAACCTCCTACCTCTTACCCTAAATGTATGCCCCCTGCTTATGGACCCCTTAACTCAGGGGAATAAGGCCTTCCTAACCACTCCATCAAGACCCCTCATAATTTTACACACTTCAATTAGGTCTCCACTCAGCCTGTTCTGTTCCAAAGAAAACAACCTGAGCCTATCTAATCTTTGCTCTTAACTAAAATTCTGCAGTGCGGGCAACATCATTGCAAATATCCTTTGTACTCTGTCTAGTGTAATCTCATCTTTCCTGTTGTGCAGTGACCAGAACTGCACACAGTACTCCCGCTGTGGCCTAACTAGTGTTTTATACAGCTCTAGCATAACCTCCCAAGACTTATATTCTATGCCTCAGCTAATAAAGGCAAGTATCCCGTATGCCTTCTTGACCACCTTACCTACCTATCCAGTCACCTTCAGGGATCTGTGGACATGCATTCCAAGATCCTCTGTTCCTCTACACTTTTCAGTATCCTGCCATTTATTGTGTATTCCCTTGTCTTGTTAGCCTTCCCCGAAAGCATTACCTTAAACTTCTCCGGATTGAACTCCATTTTCCACTGTTCTGTCCACCAGACCAGTCCATTGATATCTTCCTGCAGTCTACAGCTCTACATTATCAACCACGGCCAATTTTTGTATCGTCTGCAAACTTCTTAATCATATCCCCAACATTCAAATCCAAATATTTGATATATACCACAAAAAGCAAGGGAACTAGGAGGGAGCCCTGTGAAATTTTACTTTTGTGACCAGTCTGCCACATGGGATCTTATCAAAAGCCTTTCTAAAATCTAAAGTCCATACAGACTTCATTAAATGCACCACCATCGACCCTCCTTGTTACCTCCTCAAAAAATTCAATCATGTTAGACAGACACAACCTTCCCTTAACAAATCGATGCTGACTGTCTTTCATTAATTTGTATCTTTCTAAATGAAGATTTATCCTGTCCCTCAGAATTTTTTCCAATTTTCCCACCACTGAGGTTGGGTTGATTGGCTTGTAATTACTCAATATATCCCTTCTTCCCTTGTTGGACATTGGTACAATGTTAACTGTCCTCCAGTCCTCTGGCATTACACCTGTAGCCAGAGAGGATTGGAAACTGATGCTCAGAGCCTCTGTTATTGCTTCCCTTAACAGCCTAGGATACATTTCGTCTGGGCCTGGGGATTCATCCACTTTCAAAGATGTCATACCTTTTAAATACATCCTCTCTCACTGTTAATTTCACCTACTATTTCACCCTCCTCCTCCCTGATTGCAATATCTGTATCGTCCCTTTCTTTTCTGAAAACAGATGCAAAGTATTCATTAAGAACTATACCAACATCTTCTGCCTCCACACACAGATTACCCTTATGGCCCCTAATAGGCCCTGCTCTTCCTTTAGTTATCCTCTTGCTCTTTATGTATTTCTAAAAACATTTGATTTTACTTGTCAATATTTTTTCATACCCTCTCTTTGCTTTCCTAATTTCCTTTTTAATTTCACCCCTAGACTTTTTATGCTCCTCTAGGTTTTCTGCAGTATTGAGCCCTTTTGTATCTGTCATAAGCTTCCCTTTTATTCTTTGCCCTCTCCTTTAAGCCCCTTAACATCCAGGGGGCTCTGGATTTGTTAGTCCCTCCCTTTTCCTTTAAGGGACATACTGGGTCATCTGGGACATGTATGAAAACCTTAGAGGGTTTGGTCCTGAGATGATATTTTTGGAAAGATAACAGATAATCCAATATTATGATTGAGGAATATTCAATATTGTTTGATTCCAGTCTAGTTATGATAATACATTGCATTTTGGCTTTTCCTCCTTGAAACACAGTTCAGTGGTACATTGCCACTTTGCCAATAATACTTCTAGGAATCCTGAACAAACAATTGCAAGGCCCTTCAGTAAAGCTGTTTACTTTGGAAAATGCTGTCAAATACAGTAATATTAGGCGGGATTTTGTTCTGAATATGGCAGTCCTGGTGACAGGCCGGAAAGTGGGGGTGACCTCGCCTCGGCCCTCCATCTGACCCCCGTTGCAATTCCATGGCGGACAAGCAATTAACTGCCTGACTTTGGGGACTCAGTCCCTTTGAGGGATGAGCTTCCGTCTCCAAGAGCTGCCAGCCATTTGACTGGGAGCAGTCGCAACTGCTGGTACTGCAGGAGGCCCTGCAGTACCAAAGAGTCCGGAGACCCTGGTAGAGGTAAGTGGAGGCGGGGTTACCAGGGCTATCCAGGCAAGCCCCAGTGATGGGGGGGCAGTGGGGGTGGGGGGGTGAGCGCTGATCACTGCCGAGGGGGCCTTCCGGGGGTCCTGGATTGCCCCCAAAGGAGAGACATTCCTCGACCCCACTAGGAGGCCGCCAGGTTTTACCTGGCAGTATCTACCCACAGCGGCAAGCTTCTCCAGCTTCTATTAAATTGTGGAGGTGGGAAGAGACACTTAAGTAGCCACTTAAGGGCCTCAATTAGCCTGAGGCGGGAAGGCCGTCCTTGGCTTTCCCAACCCAGGACTAAATTGGAAGGTGTTGCGAAGGCGACAGGCACTTCGCCCTCCACCTTCTGACGCAATGTTATGGGTCCCCCCCCAATCTCCATTCCCATCCTGAGGGGCTCGTGAAATTCAGTCCATTGTCTCTCCCATTCCCTTTAGCAAATTGGTTGCTTTGAATTGCTTCTGGTATTATTGGAAGTCCACATTCATAAGGATATTTGGATTATCCTTGCTAATCAAAATATCAAAATTTCCTCTGTAGAACTGGTTTATACTGGCATATTGTATATTTTGTGTGTGCATTTATGGATATGTACATGTGTATATAGCCCCAAAAATTTGCAATGGTGCCAATTTTTACCTTCTGGGAACCTTTGCTGTTGATTTTAATTTGTCTGCCAATGGAAGTAACAGCATCTCTTCTTTCTACTAGGCAATACAGGATGCTGCACCTGAGTCATTGGGAGTGGAGGGCTTACGGGCTGGTACTTGGGTGGGGATCCCCTATTAGTACATGACCATTGGGCTGGTCTGTACTTCTGGGGTCTCCCTGCCTTTCTTCTGCCACATTCCTCAGCCATGACAGCCTTCGCTTTGTCAAGTTTTCCATGCTTGTCCCATCCTCTGCTATTCTGCTCCAAAAATTTACACCTCCTCTGAACGCATCTTTTGTTTCTATGCTTGTCTCATTATAACCTCATTATGCCTTACACTATCATCATTTTTGTCATTTAATCACTCCACCCTTTCACAGACTTTTAATCACCACCCTTTTGTTCTTTTCCAAACCACCGCTCATTAGCTCCCTTTTCTCTGGCTCTGCACTTACTTTAAAGCTGTCCATCTGTAACATCTTCCAGTTCTGATGAAAGGTCATCAATCAGAAAAAATAACTTTCACTCAAGAGACGATGTTTGAGCTGCTAAGTGTTTCCAGCATTCTCTGTGCCAATGCCAATACCACTAAGGGTGCATTTAGGGTACCCACTCACCAAAGAGGTTTGATAGTCTGAGAGTTAGAATTAAGAGTGCCTGACTTGGTTGGGGGGGCGGGGGAGGGGTGAGAAGTGGTGGTGGTGGGATACCGGGTTTCTATGGAAACATTCTTTAATTGTCCGCCATTAGACCAGGTTCCACAAAGGACCGGGAACACAGAACTACTGATGTACACTACTCTGGCCTCAGTTCTCCTTCATCAATGGCTTCATTTTGACAGAGGTTCTGTCCCTTCAAAGGTCATCCCATAATTGTACTTAATTTTTTTTTTATTTTAGAGATACAGCACTGAAACAGGCCCTTCGGCCCACCGAGTCTGTGCCGACCAACAACCACCCATTTATTCTAACCCTACAGTAATCCCATATTCCCTATCACCTCTCTACACTAGGGACAATTTACAACGGCCAATTTACCTATCACCTGCAAGTCTTTGGACGTGGGAGGAAACCGGAGCACCCGGCGAAAACCCACGCAGACACAGGGAGAACTTGCAAACTCCGCACAGGCAGTACCCAGAATTGAACCTGGGTCCCTCGAGCTGTGAGGCTGCGGTGCTAACCACTGCGCCACTGTGCCGCCCATAAGGGCATGAGTTACTATGCAAAATCTTTGTCTAATTTGTGGCATGAGTTAAGGGCATGAGTTACTATGCAAAATCTTTGCCTAATTTGTGGCTCTTCTGGCATTCTCCCACAGGAGTATACCAAAAGGATGGGGTATTTCTGAGGCCTATATATATTTGCATATATTGACATACATTTGCATTAATCGATCTCCCATGGTATTGCTTATCGTGAATTCTTCAAGGAGAAATAGCAGGAGATAATTGGACCACAGTGAGGAGACATCATTCAGACCATATTTAAAAATTATACATTCTCTGTCTCTATTTTTATAGTCCTATTATAAATTCCTATGTCCACATTGATAATATAAACTATAAATTTGTCACTTCGTAATTACAGCTTCTTGATAGTGGTCAGGGATAGCCCAGCAGTGCCTCCACATGTCAGAGAGTGTAATTATGGCATGACAAGTTTAAATAGACAGTTTCCATTACAAATATGGACATAGACATTTAAAATGAAAAAAGTTGACAGAAAATGCATGTGTAATATTTTTAATATAGATAGATGTGCATATGTTTTATATATCACACAGAAACACACATAATTCTTTACAACCTTCCAAACTCCAAAGATACAGTAATTATCCTTTCAGTTGATTGCTCAATTACAGCTGTGTCATATAATCGATCAAAGGACTTGTTCAACAGGCTGTCAACATTTTCATTCATGTGTATCGGCTACTGTAAAAACAATCCCCTGCTTAATTTGAATTTTCATATTAACTGTTCTTTTCTGACAATCTTTGCTTTGTGCTTTAACAATCTTTTTGCCATTGCTATTTATCAAAGAGGCTCACTGGGAAGCATACACACTTTAATGAAGAATCAAAGAACAGGGTTGATTTTGTGCCTTTTAAGCATTCTGTTTCATGTTATTTACTTGAGGAGATTTTACTGACTTAGTTTGGTGCATGTTTACTGTTGAATGGTGGGGGGGGGGGCTGCAAAAGCTGCCTTTGTTTTTATGGCCAATTTTGTTTTAGTTTAATACCTATTATGCAATTTAAATTTACAAAAGCTTATCAAGGTCTGACAAAACAAAACATTATTACCATGTTAAAGCTATTTTCATAAGGCAATCTGAAATATCGTACCAACGAAGGATATGTATATCAATTGGTATCTGCTATTGAAGCATATGGCAGGTCAATAACCCTAACACTCTCTCTGGACTAATGCTTTGTCTTTTACTACAATTATTAGTACTCCCTTTACCTCTAGTTAGATGACATCTTTGTCATTTAATCTCTCCTGCCCTTTGCCCTATCACACACCTTCCTTTTTCTTCTTCTTTTGCCCCTCTCCACTTTCAGTCGCTCAAAGCCTATTACATTTTTAACTTTTGCCAGTTCTGATAAAAGGTCACAGTCCTGAAACATAGGGCTGGATTTTACGTTGGGGGTCGTGGCGGGGGTGAGGGGGGGGGCCCCCTGAAAATAATTCCGGGAGAGGCCCGCCACGCTCCCCGACGCCAGGAAGGCCCCGCCCCATATTACTGGCAGCAGCAAGGCTGCCCCAGAAGCCTAGTTTAACTATTTAAAGAGCTACTTACCTCATTATCCAGCCTGCTGCCTCTTACTCAACTGTTCCGCATATTCCGGTGAACGGGTGTTGATCACGTACTGTCCCATTTCCGACTAATAAAAGCCAGCAGGACAGCGTTGCAGTCCTCAGAGCCTGTGAAGGTAAGTCTTATGAAACGGGTCTTGGGGAGGGGGAATAGTATTACTCGGGGCACAACTCTGCAGGCATCAATAGAGGTGGGAGGGGGGATGATATTACTGGGGGCACAGCTCTGCATACGTGTAGGGAGGTGGGAGGGGGCTGGTATTACTGGGGACACAACTCTGCACATGTATAGGTAGGTGGGTGGGGGTATGGCATTACTGGGGGCACAACTCTGCATACGTGTAGGGAGCTACTGCGTACCCTCCCTCTGTAATGAGGGGTGCTCTGCACCATTTAATGTGTGTGAAGGAGCAATGGCACTCCGGGAACAGTAGGCATGTGAAGGCTGAAGGGCCAATCGATGCAGCAGCTACAATCTGAATGTAGGTCATGCTGTGCCACTCTTAGTGGAAGCTAAGACGGGCAATGCCATGCCATGCCACCTATTTGATGCATGAAAGCACCTGACGCACCAGCCAACATTATTCTTTGCCCTATTAGGTATCTTCGAAGAAGTGAAGGAACCAAGTTTAATTGCAACTTGGAGATGGGGATGGTACACCCTATATTCATTGATCCGCTTGTCGTGAGGAGCTATTTGTGCTGCAGGCAAAACCAACAGGCAGGTGCAGCCAACGTAGTAGCCCCGGGTCGTGAGCAGCAGCAGCCCTCAAGGACAGCTCGCCACTACTGATCGCTGCACATGTACAGATCCCGCATGACATACCTGCAGATGTCAGAGCGCCAGTGTCAGAGGCGACTGCGAATGTCAAGAGTGGCGGTGACAAATCTCTGTGCCCTGCTCAACGATGAACTGCAGCCGGTGGATATCATATGCCTGTGGCCTTCAAAGTGACAGCAGCTCTTAACTTTTACCCCTCAGCATCATTTCAGGGGCCCACCAGAGACCTTTGTGGGGGGCCACTCAGTCAGCAGTGGACCGCTGCATCAGGGAGGTCACCGATGCCCTGTACCGGAAGGCTGGTGTCTACATCCGCCTCACGACAGACCCTGGGAGCCAGGCCCAGAGGGCCATCGGTTTCGGCTCCATTGCAGGTTTCCCAAAAGTGCAAGGGGTCATAGACTTCACCCATGTGGCTATCAAGGCTCCTGCCGAGTGACCAGCTGCATACGTAAACCAGAAGGGCTTCCACTCGCTCAACATACAGCTAGTATGTGATCACCGGAAACGCTTCATGCAAATCTGTGCCTGCTTTCCAGGCAGCTGCCATGACACCTTCATCCTGCGCCAATCCCAGCTGCCATTGCTGTTCATTGAACTAGCTCACATCGAAGGGTGCCTTCTTGGAGA
Source organism: Heterodontus francisci (assembly GCF_036365525.1). Taxonomy (NCBI): domain Eukaryota; kingdom Metazoa; phylum Chordata; class Chondrichthyes; order Heterodontiformes; family Heterodontidae; genus Heterodontus; species Heterodontus francisci. The sequence continues at coordinate 19,172,939 of NC_090400.1, forward strand.
CAAGGGCTACTAACCCTTGTAAACATGGCTCCTGACACCACTGAGACACCCCACCACTGATGCAGAGGAGAGATACAACGCCAGCCACGGCATGACAACAGCCGCCATTGAGCAGGCGACTGGCATGCTAAAAATGTGCTTCCACTGCCTGGATAGATTGGGTGGTGCCCTGCAGTATGAACCCGAAAGGGTAGCTCGCATCATTGCTGTTTGCTGTGCTCTGCACAACTACGCACTCAATAGGGGGAAGACCTTGCACGATGAGGAGAGACGTCAGCAGGACTCCTCCTCGGACAATGAGGACCCAGAGGACTTACAGCAGGAAAGGCGCGTGGGAAGACAGAGAGCATCCAGGCAGCACATGCAGGGAGAGCAGCGAGCAAGGGATGCACAGCAACGCCTTATTGATCAAAGGTTCTCCAAGCCATAGAAAACACCATGTGCTCTGCAAGCCACACATCACCCTTGTTGTGCAGCAGTCCGCATCTGCAACATCTTTGTCTCCACCATTACTGGCAGCAGCATACTGAGCCATTGTCCATGTTACTGCATCCGTGGAGACGCACATGAGTAATGCTGGCATGGCAATGATGTTATTCCATACATTGGCAGTCTAAAAGGCCAATGATGTAAAGGGAGGAGACAGGTACGTGCTGGCACACATCATTCACACAGTAAAACGACACACGTTAGTGAACATTTAGTGAAATAACTTTTTACGGTGTAGTGTCGCCTGTGCAGACCCATTTGTGTCATGGGATTTTTCTAAAACGTTTGTGAGTGCTCCTTCACGGTGCCACCTCTGCGCTAGCAGCCTGACTGGAGGAAGGCTGCTGATCTGATTGCCGTTTGACTGTGGATGACTTTGGCTGTTGTCCTTTGTGCGCACGAGGCCTGGAGGATCCCGGCTGGCTGGTGATCCTGTGTCAGCGCAGAACTCTCTTCAGACGTCATGGCTGCTGGAGCTTGACTCACTGGTGGAGGGGCAGAGGGGACGGCATCCGCATTGGAATCACCTGGAGGGTGGACCCCAGATATGGCGCGCAAGCTCGCCTCCTCCATCTCAGGGCTCACGTGAACCCCTCTGCTCTCCTCGGAAGGACCAGGGGCAGGGACAGTCTCCATGTCCTTGGTCCTTCTTTCGCCTTGCCACTGCTGCATGGATCTGATGGCCTCAGCGAGGGATTGCAGGTCAGTGCGAATCAATGGAATCTGGCTCTCCAAGATCAACAACACGACACATGTCACAAGAGGGGTGCTGGTCCCAAAGGTGGGGGGCTGCTTGGTGTGCATCACTGAGTGAGTCACTCATGTAGGTGCCATGGTCTGAGCAGCAGATAAGGGTAAGTTCTTTCATACATTCAGACTAGACCAGCTGAGTATTTCCAACACATTCTGTTTTTATTTTATGTAAAATAAGGGCTTTTACAACTGTAAAGAGTAAAAGAATGCTTACAGAGAGAGTGGTACAGTTTGGGGATGATGGGATAGTCTAATTGTGGCATTTGAGGGTGTAGCACAGATATTCAATAAAAATGTCGGTGAAAATGAGAATGCAGGTTCACCTGGACCAGACCCTGATGGCATATACTCCAGGACAGGGGCCCTGGTGGCACATATCCGCAGGACCAAGCCCTGATGGCACATAATCCAGGATCAAGCCCTGATGGGACCTACCCTGGTAGTTGAAATGAGAGAAAATAGTCAATGCACTAAACACAATTTTTTCAATCTTCTTCAAATATGCCTGTGGGATGGGACAGTAGCCAATGTAACACCTTTGTTCAAGAACAGAAAGAAGAAAAACCTGGCAACTGTTAGCCTAATGTCAGTTGTCAGCAAACTATTAGAATCCATAATTGGTGGAAGCAGAAGACATGGCTGAAGTAGTAAATGAGCACTTGGCAAAAGGGAGGCAGGAACTTAAAACAATTATTATCACTTGAGAAAGAGTAATGGGAATACTAATGGAACTAAAGGCTGACAAGTCTCCTGGACCTGTTGACCTACATCTGAGGGTCTTAAAGGAAGTGGCTGCAGAGGTAGTGAATGCATTGGCTGTAATCTTCCAAAATTCCCTAGATTCTGGAAAGGTCCCAGCGGATTGGAAAACCGCAATGTAACACCTCTTTCAAGAAAGGTGGGGGGGTGCGACAGAAAGCTGGAAACTATGGCCCAGTTAGCCTATTGCCTGTCATTGGGAAATGGCTGGAATCCATTATTAAAAAGGTAGTAGCAAGACATCTAGAAAATCACAATACAATCAGGCAGAGTCAACATGGTTTTGTGAAAGGGAAATTGCATTTGACAAGTTTATTACAGTTCTTTGAGGATGTAACAAGCAGAATGGATAAAGGGGAGCCAGTAGTGTATTTGAATTTCCAAAAGGCATTCGATAAGGTGCCACATAAGATAACAGCTCATGGTATTGGGGTGATATATTAGCATGGAAAGAGGACTGGCTAACTAACAGGAAACAGAATCAGGATAAATGGGTCATTTTTCAGGATGGCAAACTGTAACTGGTGGAGTGGCACAGGGATTGGTGCTGGGGCTGGGACCAGTGTTCTGGTGAGTCATATAACTAGGGCAGTAGAGAGGGCTTTAAACTGAATAGTGAGGGTGAGGGATCAAGTGAGGGAAGATGTAATAGTTTAAAGAGAGAGGAGAAGGCAAGAGAGCAAGGATAATGATAATCAGGGTGTGACAGGAAGGGACAGTGCGTACAAACTCAAGAGTGAGCCAGCAGATAAGACTAGAGGTTATGAATTATCAGAGTTGGAGGGATGGTCAGGAGAGGTGAGATTTATAAATCCAAAGAGAAAGGCCAAGATATCAGAACAGTATAACATTGTGGGTAAAGACAAGCAGAATGGAACAGGGAGGGAAAGAGAGTTTAACAGAAATTGTACATCAGGAAATAAGGTAATTGAAGGGAATAGAAGCAAAAAAATGAAATTAAACGTTCTGTATCTGAATGTGAGAAGCATCTGCAATAAGATAAATGAACTATGGCACAAATAGAGGTAAATTATTCAGATCTAATCGCCATCACAAAGACATGGTTACATGGTGATCGAGGTTGGGAAATAAATATTCCAGGGTACACAATATTTATGGAAAGACAGAATAGCAAAGGAGGAGGGATAGCCCTGATGGTAAAGGATGACATAAGGGCATTAGTGAGAAAGGATCAGGCTTCAGAAGATCGTGAAGTAGAATCAGTATGGGTGGAGATAAGGAATACCAAGAATCAGAAAACATAGGTGGAAGTAGTTTATAGGCCCCCTAACAGTAGTTATACCATTGAACAGAGCATTAAACACAAAATTATTGCAGCTAGTAACAAAGGCAATGTAATAATTGTGGGGGACTCTAATCTTCATATAGACTGAGACAATGAAATTGACAGGAGTGATCTAGAAGATGAGTTTGTAGAATATTTTCGGGACAGTTTCTTGGAGCAATACATTGTGGAGCGAACTTAGGATAAAGCCATCTTAAATCTAGTATTGTGTACTGAAGCATGGTTAATAAGCAATTTCATATAATACAATGAGAAACAGTGATCATAATATCATTGAAATCCATGTTAAGTTTGAAAGTGACATGCTCTAATCACAAACAAGAATCTTAAACTTAAACAAAGTCAATTACGTAGGCATGAGGGGAGAACTGGCTAAGGTAAATTGGGTAAATAGACTAAAAGGTATGGCGGTAAATGAACAGTGGGAAACCTTTAACAAAATAATTCAAAATGCTCAACAAAAATACATTCTGTTGAAAAACAAAAACTCAGCCAGAAAGACCCATCCGTGGCTCACTCAGGAAGTTAAGAATACAATTAGATTAAAAGAAAAGGCTTACAATGTTGCAAAAAAGAGTAGCAATTCTGAGGATTGGGAGTGTTTCAGAAACCAGCAAAGGGCCATCAAAAAGTTGATAAAAAAAGGAAAAAAATAGAATATGAGAATAAACTAGCCAGTAATATAAAATGGCGCAAGGGGAGAGCCAACTGTGTAACAGCCCCGACAAACAAATTTTTCTGCAGCACCTGTGGAAGAGCCTGTCACTCTAGAATTGGCCTTTATAGCCACTCCAGGCGCTGCTCCACACACCACTGACCACCTCCAGGCGCTTACCCATTGTCTCTCGAGATAAGGAGGCCAAAGAAATATAAAACCAGATTGTAAGAACTTTTGTAGGTATAGCAAAAGGAAGAGAGTAACTGAAGTAAACGTTGGTCCCTTGGAAGCAGAGACAGGAGAAATTATCATGGGGAATGAGGAAATGGCAGAAGCATTGAACAAATATTTTGTGTTTGTCTTCAAAGTAAAAGACACAAGTTCCATACTAGAAATAGGCAGTAATCTAGGGGCTAACAATAGTGAGGAAATTAAGGAAATTTGTATCAACAGAGAAAAAAGTATTGGAGAAACATAAGAAACTAAAATCTGACAAATCTCCAGGACTTGATGGCCTACATCCTAGGGTTCTAAAAGATAGCTGGAGATATAGTGGATGCGGTAGCTATGATTTTCCAAAATTCCTTAGATTTGGGAATGGTCCCATCAGATTGGAAATTGGCAAATGTTACACCGCTTTTCAAGAAAAGGGAGAGAGAAAACAAGGAACTACAGGCCAGTTAGCCTAACATCAGTCGTGGGAAAATGCTGGAATCTATTATGAAGGATGTCTTAACAATGCACTTAGAAAAACACAGTATGATTAGAATAGGTCAACATGGTTTTATTAAAGGGATGTTTGACAAATTTATTAGAGTTTATTGAGGATGTAACTGGTAGGGTAGTTAAAGGGGAACCATCAGATGTAGTATACTTGAATTTCCAAAAGGCATTCGAAAAAGTGCCCAACAAAAGGCTAACTGGCAAGATAAGGACTCATGGAGTTGGGGGTAATATATTAGCATGGATAGATGATTGGTTAACAGACAGGAAGCAACAAGTGGGCATATACGGGGCATTTTCAAGTTGGCAGGTAGCAAATAGTTGGGTGTTGCAAGGATCAGTGCTGGGGCTTCATCTATTTACAATCTATATTACTTACATAAATGAAGAGACAGAGAATAATGTATCTAGGTTTGCTGATGATACAAAGATAGGTGGAAAGGTAAGCTGCGGGGAGGATACAGAGAGGCTGCAAAGAGATATAAACAGGTTAAGTGCGTGGACAACAAGATGGCAGATGGAGTACAATGCAGGGAAGTGTGAAGTTACGCACTTTGGTCGTAAGAATAGAAAGAAAAGCAGAATAATTTTTGAAAGGTGTGCAACTTTTAAGTCTCGATGTTTAAAGAGTCTTGGGTGTGCTGTACAAGGAACGCTGAAAGTTAACATGCAGGTACAACAAGTAATTAGGAAGGCAAATTGCATGTTGGCCTTTATTGCAAGGGGATTGGAGTACAGGAATAAGGAAGTATTGCTACAATTGTACAGGGTTTTGGTGAGACCACATCTGGAATACTGTGTGCAGTTTTGGTCTCCACATTTAAGAAAGGATATACTTGCTTTGGAGGCAATGCAGCAAAGATTCACGAGATTGGTCCCTGGGATGAGGGGTTGTCCTATGGTGAGTATTCTCTGGAGTTTAGAAGAATAAGAAGTGATTTCATTGAAACATTTAAGATTTTAAAGGGGCTGGATTCATAATAGATTCCAGCATTTTCCCATGACTGATGTTAGGTTAACTGGCCTGTAGTTCCTGGTTTTCTCTCTCCCTCCTTTCTTGAAAAGCAGTGGAACATTTGCCAATTTCCAACCTGATGGGACCGTTCCCAAATCTAAGGAATTTTGAAAGGTGTGCAACCCAGAGGGTGTGGATGCTCCATCGTTGAATACATTTAAGGTTGGGATAGACAGATTTTTGGTCTCTCAGGGAATCAAGGCGTATGGCGAACAGGCAGGAAAGTGGAGTTGAATCCTAACATCAGCCATGATCATTTTGAATGGCAGAGCAGGCTCGATGGGCCATATGGTCTACTCCTGCTCCTATTTCTTGTGCTCTTGTGGCCTCAACTATTTACGATCTATATTAATGAATTGGAGGGAGGCGCCGAATTTATTGTAGCCAAATTTGCTGACGCATGAGGATAGGTAGGAAAGCAAGTTGTGAGGAGGACACAAAGAGTCTGCAAAGGGATATAGATAGGTTAAGTGAGTGGACAAAAATTTGGCAGATGGTGTATAATGTGGGAAAAAGAGAGATTGTCCACTTTGGCAGGAAGAATAGAAAAGCAGATTATTATTTAAATGGAGTGAGACTTCAGAATGCTGTGGTACAGAGGGACCTTGGTGTCCCTGTACATGAATCACAAAAAGTCAGCATACAGGTACAGCAAGTAATCAGGAAGGCAAATGGAATGTTAGCCTTTATTGCAAGGGGAATGGAGTGTAAAAGTAGGGAAGTATTGCTGCAACTATACAGGGCATTGGTGAAATCGCATCTATAGTACTGTGTTCAGTTTTGGTCACCATATTTAAGGAGGGGCATACTTACATTGGAAGCAGTTCAGAGAAGGTTCACTAGGCTGATTTCTGGGATGTTGGGTTTGTCTTATGAGGGAAGGTTGTGCAGGTTGGACCAATACTCATTGGAGTTTAGAAGATTGAGAGGTGATCTTATTGAAAAGTATAAGATTCTGAGCGGGCTTAACAGGGCAGATGCTGGGAGGATGTTTCCCCTCGTGGGGGAATCTAGAACTAAGGGGCACAGTTTCAAATTAAGGGGTCTCCCATTTAAGATGAAGATGAGGAGGAATTTCTTCTGAGAGGGTCATTAGTGTTTGGAATTCTCTACCCCAGTGAATATATTCAAGGCTGTGTTCGAGAGATTTTTGATTGACAAGGAGTCAAGGGTTATGGAGGGCAGGCAGGAAAGTGGAATTAAGGCCACAATCAGATCAGCCATCTTATTGAATGGCGGAGCAGGCTAGAAGGGCTGGATGGCCTGCTCCTGCTCCTATTTCTTAGTTCTTCTGTTTACCAAGGAAGAGGACTTTGCCAAAGCTACAGTAAACAATGAGTTTGTTGAAATACCAAATGAGATAAAAATAGATAAGGATGATGTACTATACAGGCTGGCAGTACTTAAAGTGGGAAAATCACTCGGTCAGGATGGATCCTAGGTTGGTCAGGGAAGTAAGGGTAGATATTATGGAGGTGCAAGCCATAATCTTCCAATTCTCCTTAGAAACATGGGTGGTGCCAAAGGACTGGAGAATTGTAAATGTTACACCTTTGTTTAAAAAAGGGGGAGGGATAAACCTGGCAATTAGAGGCCATTCAGTTTAATGGTGGTGGTGGACAAGGCTTTAGAAAAAATAATCCAGGAGAAAATTAGCAGTCACTTAGAATCTTGGGCCGGGATTTAATGCCGAGGCGGTGGCCCACCCACTGGTTGAAAAGCTGCAGGCGTGCACACTGATCTCTGCCGGCCCTGGAAGCCAGGACCAGATTTTATGGTCATCAGGCAATTAGTTGCCTGAGGTCATGGCTTCTACCCCCCCCCCCCCACCCCCCCAAGGCAGGATGTCCCACCGCCAAGAGCTGCCGGCCAATCAGAGGGCCAGCAGCTCCTTAGTCCCTGCAGTGACATTGGTGGCAGACAAATGAGAGGTCGGGTGGGGGGTGGTGGGGATCTTCAAGCGGGGACAGCCTTTGTTGCTGGGAAGGCCCTCTGTGGGGCAGAGGTGCCCGAACAGGAGGGATGCCCCACCGAGCTCACAGTCAGGCTGCCAGGGTATAGCTGGCGGACTCGCGTGTGGTGTGGGCCACCCTGCAACTGCTAAAATATGTGGCCATTAATTAGCTATTAATTAGTAAAATACCAGCAGAGGTGGGTACATGATGGGCAAGACACCTCCTGCCATCCCACCTGATTTTACCCTCCCCACCCCACCTCCCAACCCGCTCCTGGAGCGGGGTGTATGTAAAATTACAGCCATAGAATCATAGAATGGTTACAGCACAGAAGGAGGCCATTTGGTCCATTGTGTCTATGCCAGCTCTCTACAAGAGAAACTCAACCAGTCCCACTCTCCCACCTTTCCACTGTAGCCCTCAATTTTTTTCTCTTCAGATAATTATTCAGTTCTCTTTTGAAGACCAAGATTGAATTTGCCTCCACCACACAGTCAGGCAGTGCATTCCAGATCCTAATTTCTCACTGCGTAAACATTTTTTTCCATTGCTTTTTTTGCCAATCACCTGAAATCAGTATCCTCTTGTTCTGGATCCTTCTGCCACCAGGAACAATTTCTCCCTATCTATTCTGTCCAGCCCCCTCATGATTTTGAACACCTCCATCAAGTCTCCTCTTAATGTTCTCTTCTCCAAGGAGAACAGCCTCAGCTTCTCCAATCTATCCATGTAACTGAAGTTCCTCATTCCTGGAACTCTTTTCATGAATCTTTTCTGCATCCTCTCTAATGCCTTCACACCCTTCCTAAAGTGTGGTGCCTAGCACTGGACACAATACGCTAGTTGTGGCCGAACCAGTGCTTTATACAGGTTTATCGTAACTTCCTTGCTTTTGTACTCTATGCCCCTGTTTATAAAGCCCAGGATACCAAATGCTTTATTAATCATTTCCTCAAATTACCCTGCCACTTGCAATGATTTGTGCACATATACTCCGAGGTCCCTCTGCTCCTGCACCACCTTTAGAATTGTGCCCTTTATTTTAATATTGCCTCTCCTCGTTCTTCCAACCAAAATGAATCACTGCACACTTCTCTGCACTAAATTTTATCTGCCACTTGTTCACCCATTCCACCAGCCTGTTTATGTCATACGAGCATACGAATTAGGAGCAGAAGTAGGCCAGTCAGCCCCTCGAGCCTGCTCCGCCATTCAATAAGATTATGGCTGATCTGTTTGTATCACGAATTCCACACTCCCATCTACCCCCGATAACCTTTGATTCCCTTGCCTAACTAGAATCTATCTACCTTCGCCTTAAAAATATTCAATGACCCTGCCTCCACCACCTTCTGACGCAGAGAGTTCCAAAATCGCACAACACTGATAGAAAAAATTCCTCCTCATCTGACCTAAAAGGGCGACCCCTAATTTTAAAACAGTTCCCCCTAGTTCTGGACTCACCCACAAGAGGAACCATCCTTTCCACATCCACGTTGTCAAGACTGTTCAGAATCTTATATATTTCATTCAAGTCTCCCCTCACTCTTCTAAACACCAGTGAAAACAAGCCCAGTCTGTCCAACCTTTCCTCATAAGACAACCCCCTCATTTCAGGTATCAATCTAGTAAACCTCCTCTGAACTGCCTACAATGTATTTACATCCTTTCTTAAATAAGGAGACCAAAACTCCACACAGTATTCGAGATGTGGTCTCACCATAGCACAGTGGCACACTGGTTAACACTGCAGCCTCACAGCTCCAGCAACCCAGGTTCGGTTCTGGATACTGCCTGTGCAGAGTTTGCAAGTTCTCCCTCTGACTGTGTGGATTTCCTCCGGGTGCTCTGGTTTCCTCCCACATGCTAGAGACTTGCAAGTGGATAGGTAAATTGGCCATTGTAAATTGCCCCTAGTGTAGGTAGGTGGTATGAGACTTGAGGGAAGGTGAGATGTGAGAGGGAAATGGGATTAATGTAGGATTAGTATAAATGGGTGGTTGATGGTTGGCATGGACTTGTTGGGCCAAAGGGCCTGTTTCGGTGCTGTATCGCTCTATGACTCTAACTGAAGCATCATATCCTTACTTTTATTTTCAATTCCTCAATGTCCTTTTGAAGTTTATCACTATCCTCCTCACAGTTCACAATATTTCCAAGTTTTGTGTCATCAGCAAATTTTGAAATTGTGCTCTGTCGGTCATTCATATGTATCAAGAAAAGAAGAGGTCCTAACACCGACCCCTGGGGAAGCCCACTATAGACCTTCCTCCAGTCCAAAAAAAACCTTTCACCACTACTCTGTTTCCTGTCACTCAGCTAACTTCACATTCATGCTGCTACTGTCCCTTTTATTCCATGAGCTCTAACTTTGCCGACAAGCCTGTGCTGTGACACTTTATCAAATGCCTTTTGGAAGTCCATGTACACCACCTTACCCTCATTAACCCTCTTGGGACTTGGACAAGCATGGACTTACAAAGGAGCGTCAGCGCAGATTTCTTAAGGAAAAAACGTGTTTGACTAACTTGACTGAGTTTTTTGATGAGGTAACAAAAAGGGTGCATGAGGGCAGTGCAGTTGATGTTGTATATATGGACTTTCAAAAGGCAGTTGATAAAGTACTACATATTAGGCAAAACTGAAAGGATAGAACACTGGAGCTTAGTCTTTATTCACGTACAAGCTGTTATTTACAGAAACACACATTGCACATCAGGCACCTCCAATCAACAACCCCTCTTTCAGTCTGCTCCTCTATATATGAGTGCGGATAAGTCCCCAATTAATACCCACCATCTGAATACAATTACCCACTCATTGATATACAATTAATAAGAGATTCTTAGTGGTGATTACAAGGCAGTAATCTACTCCTGAGATTATTATATTTATAGGTGCAAAAAAACAGGACACGGTAGCATAATAACTATGTTACTGGACTAATAATCCAGAGAACATAAATTCAAATCCTCCATGAAATTTTGGTAATATGAATTTAGCTTTTTTTAAAAAAACTATGGTAATAAAATAAACTGGTAAAGTGGCCATGAAGCTGTTGGATTGTCATATAAATCCAACTGGTTCAATAATGCAACTTAGGGAAGGAAACCTGTCATCCTGACCCATTCTGGTCTATATGTAAGTAATGAGAGGCAATGAATACCAGGCTTGCTCGTGATGCCCACATATTGAGAATGAATAAATAAGAGGATGGCATACCATGATACGACATCTTAAAAAATGACTAAGTCCATTAAGCCTTTAAAAATTTCCTGTCTTTCTGTCTATTTATCTGTATGTTTGTCTGTCTGCCTAATTTTATTCCTTTACTATAGGTTTTAAGACATGTCAACACATTTTAGGTATCACACTATGTAAATTTCTGTGCGCACTTTAGGAAAGTATTAAAACATAGAAAGGCAGTCATTTCCTGCTAACTCCTTATGACTTTAGAGAGGGGCTGTAATTTACAAGTACCCACCAATATCAATAAGTTCCTCAACAACAGAAAATACCCAAGATTTGAGTGAACCCATTGTGGAGGTCATGATAGTCAAATGGCATAGTACAGCATGGTTTGGGCTGTCACTATGTTGTTACATTCTAACTGAAGTAGTAACTCACGTAATGCATACTATAATATTACATGCATTTTGCAAGTTGAAGTTCGCAGTAATTTTTCTTTGTGTCAAACACGTAAATTCATCCTGCTGCAGACACTGAACTATCATCTCTAAATGACCAAAGAAAACAAGCAGACAATTCTGAGGCAAAAAACTAACCTTGAACATAGTTGTTCCAGGCTCTCGTCCACCCAGTACATTGCCCTCCATGATCTGTGCAATTCTTGTGTCTGCCACTCTCATGAAGTCCCTGACTAGATCAGTGACATCCACTGACCAGTCAGGTTCTAACATGGTGATCACCTGATTGGTGCCCTCTGAGGAAGTTGTATGGAATTGTGTGAACACTCGTACTAATGCATGCTGGTACTGTAGAGTGCAGCCTCGTGTTTTGCTTCGCTCTTCTTCATCTTCATCCTCACTGTCACGAGTGGGCCTGAAAAATACAGCACACGTACAGCAAGGTAAATGTTAAACTAACATATGTCTTTGAAATTTAAAAAACAATATTTTCTTTACTATTATATGAAAGGGCTCATGGCATCCTGCCAACCACTGTAATGACTATGCAATATCTGGCAAGGCCTCAAAAAGCTGTAATATTTCAGCTGCATCAGCCAATTGGATATACAAAGGAGCCAAAATATTATTTGGCTAGATACCTTTTCTCAAGGTTTCTGTCAAAGTCTTGCTAAAGACAGTTGCTGGGAGTTGTATGTCAGTATGCTTGAGGTGATTTGCAATTGCTGTGGACAAATGCCTAGTCTCCACTTGATGCCTCCCTCCAAAGCCTGCTGTGTCCTGGAAATTCACCTTGGAGGGATCACAGATCCTAAGCTGCTTCGCAACACTGGCAGTGTAAGAGGCTGGTACGCCCAAACAATTCATCACATGGATGCCAGCAATTATAAGCACTTCTCCCTTCCCTTGTTGTTGCTCTCTTTGCATATGTACCGACTACAGTCAAGCAGGTGTTCTGTTCTAGGGCTCTGGGGATCCACAAGAGCAGCCTGAGAATGCCACTGCATCCATTTTCTCTCTCTACCTGATGGGAAAAGCCCATTGTCTTTGCTTAGAAGTGTCCATGGCATTGTGGCTATGATGGGAACATTTGGGGGTGGGTGGGAATTCACTCACCACTTTAAAGAGCAGCACTTTATTGCAAAGGTCATGCTTTGGCTTGCCCAAGTAGGATTAATACTCCTTTAGCACAACCACAAGAATAGATGACAGAATGATTGAGAAAAGAGCATTTGTCTTGTCACAGACCATGTAAAAATTGTCTTGTCATAGAATCAACCAACAATGTAGCTTTGCACCATTAGCAAACTTAGATACATTACTCTCAATCTCTTTGTCTACATCATTAATATAGATTGTAAATAGCTGAGGCCCCAGCACTGATTCTTGTGGTAATCCACTACTCACAGTTTGCCAAGTTGAAAATGGCCCTTTTATCCTTACTCTCTGCTTCCTGCCCACTAACCAATCCTTTATCCATGCTAATATATTACCCCAACTTCATGAGCTCTTATCTTAACCTTTTGTGTGGCACCTTATCAAATGCCTTTTGGAAATCCAAGTATACTACATCTACTGGTTCCCCTTTATCTACCCTACTAGTTATATCTTCAAAAAATTCTAATAAATTTTTCAAACAAAATTTGCCTTTTGTAAAACCATGTTGACTTTGTCTGATCATACTATGTTTTTCAAAGTGCATTGTTAAGACTTCCTTGATAATAGATTCCAGCATTTTCCTGACAACTGATACCAGGCTAACTTGCCTGTAGTTCCCTGTTTTCTCTCTCGCATTAGAGACCATTCTAAAGCCGAGGGAATTTAAAAAATCACAACCAGTGCCTCCTCTATCTCTGCAGCTACCTCTTTTAGAACTTAGGATGTAGGCCATCAGGTCCTGGGGATTTGTCAGATTTTAATGCCTTAAGTTACTCGAATGCTTTTTCTTTGCTGGTATTAATTACCTTAAGTTCTTCATTCTTATTAGCCCCTTAGTTACCCTCTATTTCTGGTACGTAATTTGTGCCTTGTACTGTGAAAACAGATACAAAATATTTGTTCAATGCTTCTGCCATTTTCTCATTGCCCATGATAATTTCTTCTGTCGCTGCCTCTAAGGGACCAAGGTTTACTTTAGCTACTCTCCTTTTTACGTATTTGTAAAAGCTCCTACAATCTGTTTTTATATTTTGGCTAGTTTACTCTCCATTTCGATTTTTTCCCTTTTTGTCAACTTTTAGGTTGCCCAGGTTTCATCAAACCTGCAGACAAGGGCAGTGCTGTTGTTGTCTGGTGTACCGACCTCTACCTTGCAGAGACTCAGCGCCAACTCTCATACACTTCTTCCTACTTCCCCCGGACAATAACCCCACCACCGAACATCAAGCTACTGTCCACAGGACTGCCACTGACCTCATCTCCTTTGGAGATCTTCCCTCTACAGCTTCCAACCTCACAGTCCCGCAAACCCGGACAGCCCGCTTCTACCTCCTTCCCAAAATCCACAAACAGGACTATCCCGGCAGACCCATTGTTTCAGCCTGTTCCTGCCCCACTGAACTTCTTTCTTCCTATCTTGACTCGATCTTTTCTCCCCTGGTCCAGTCCCTTCCCACCTACATCCGCGACTCTTCTCGCCATACGTCACTTTGACAATTTCCAGTTTTTGGCCCTAACCACCTGCTCTTCACTATGGACGTCCAATCTCTCTACACCTCCATCCCCCACCAGGATGGTTTGAGGGCTCTCCACTTCTTCCTTGAACAGAGACCCAACCAGTCCCCATCCACCACTAACCTCCTCTGCCTGGCTGAACTTGTTCTCACATTGAACAACTTCTCCTTCAACTCCACCCACTTCCTTCAAGAAAAAGGTGTTGCTATGGGTACCCGGATGGGTCCTAGTTATGCCTGTCTTTTTGTGGGATATGTCGAACATTCCTTGTTCCAGTCCAACTCAGGTCCCCTCCCCCAACTCTTTTTACATTCATGAATGTATCGGTGCGGTTTCCTGGAACTAGAAAACTTTAACAACTTTGCTTCTAATGTCCACCCTTCTCTCACCTTCACATGGTCCATCTCCAACACTTCCCTTCCCTTCCTTGACTTCTCTGTCTCCATCTCTGGGGATAGGCTGTCTACTAATACTCATTATAAGCCCACCGACTCCCACTGCGACCTCAACTACACTTCTTCACACCCTGCCTCCTGTAAGGACTCCATTCCATTCTCCCAGTTTCTCCGTCTCCGACGCATCTGCTCTGATGATGCTACCTTCCACGACAGTGTTTCTGATATGTCTTCCTTTTTCCTCAACCGAGGACTCCCCCCCCACTGTGGTTGACAGGGCCCTCAACCGTGTCCAGCCCATTTCCCGCACCTCTACCCTCACCCCTTCCCCTCCCTCCCAGAACTGCGACAGGGTTCCCCTTGTCCTCACTTTCCAACTCACCAGCCTGCACATCCAAAGGATCATCCTCCGCCATTTCCGCCACATCCAGCGTGATGCCACTACCAAACGCATCTTCCCCTCCCTTCCCGTCAGCATTCCGAAGGGATCATTCCCTCCATGACACCCTGGTCCACTCCTCCATTACCCCCACCCCCTCATCCCCTTCCCACGGGACCTTCCCCTGCAATTGTAGGAGGTGTAATACCTGCCCATTTACCTCCTCTCTCCTCACTATTCAAGGCCCCAAACACTCCTTTCAGGTGAAGCAGCGACTTATTTGTACTTCTTTCAATGTAGTGTACTGTATTTGCTGCTCACAATGTGGTCTCCCCTACATTGGGTAGACCAAATGCAGATTGGGTGACTGCTTTGTGGAACACCTCCACTCAGTCCGAAAGCATGACCCCGAGCTTCCGGTTGCTCGCCATTTCAACCACCCCCCGCTCTCATGCTCACATCTCTGTCCTGGGATTGCTGCAGTGTTCCAGCGAATATCAACGCAAGCTCAAGGAACAGCACCTCATTTACCACTTAGGCATGCTACAGCCTAGCGGACTGAACATTGAGTTCAATAATTTCAGAGCATGACGGGCCCCCCTTTTTATTTTTAGTTATTTTTTCATTTTTCTTCATTTGATCTCAGCTTGTTTAGTTTGGCTCTATTGTGCCTATCCATTGTTTTTTTAATGTTTGTGCTTGGAGCCAGGGCTGTTCATTTTACAGTCAATTAACACCCTCTCTGCACTAACGTTTTGTCTTTCACTTGACCATTAACATACCGTCTGCCTTTGTTCCATGACCTTCTGGTCAGTTATTCTCTGTGACCCTGTCCTATCAACACCTTCTCTTTTGTCATCTCTTGCCCCACCCCCACTTTACTTGCTTAAAACCTTTTAGATTTCTAATATTTGTCAGTTCTGATGAAGGGTCACTGACCTCTCCACAGATGCTGCCAGACCTGCTGAGTATTTCCAGCATTTCTTGCTTTTATTTCAGATTTACAGCATCTGCAGTATTTTGCTTTTAATTTAGGTGGCCCTTTGCTGGTTTCTAAAACACACCCAATCCTTAGTTTAACTATTATTCTTTGTCACATTATAAGCCTCTTCTTCTAATCCAATGCTATCCTTAACTTCCTTAGTAAGCCACGGATATATCTTTCTTGCTGAGTTTTTATAATGAATGTATTTTTGTTGAATTGAATTGTTTCCTTAAATGTTTCCCACTGCTTATTTACTGCCATACCTTTTAGTCTATTTACCCAATCAACCTTAGCCCGCTCTGCCCTCATACCTGTGTTTATGTAAATTAAAAATTCTTGTTTGGGACTGGAGTATGTCACTTTCTAACTTAATATGGAATTCAACTGTGTTGTGATCACTATTTCCCAGTGGATATTTTACTATGAGATTACTAATTAACCCTGCTTCATTGCACAATACTAGATCTAAAATAGCTTTATCCCTAGTGTGCTGGAGTACGTGGTGCGAGACCAGTAGAGGAGCAGGTGCTGACTATTTTTTGAACAGATGACTTGTTGAATTCTGTTAGGTGCCCTGACTCTGGTTTCAAAGCTTGTCTTTTTTGAGGCAGACCCTAACTTGGAAGTGAAAGTAAAAACTTCAGGTTTCTGGGGAAATTGAAACTAGTGGTAACCAGATAAAATACAGTCATTTGACCAAAGGCATCCAGGCTCAGATTTGAAGACTGCAGAGTTCAAGCAGGCTGCAGGCTGTTTGGCACAGAAGCTGAAGAGACAGAAACCTGATTCTGGGAGGTGGCTGTTGGCAAATATGAGTTGCAGCAGCTGTTTTTGGTGATTTAAAGAGTTATTGGTGAAAACTCACCATCAAGACTATTGTGAGCAGGACTGAACACGTTCAAGAAGCGACAAGACTGAAATGTTGAAGGGAAGACTGCAATGCACGCTATTGATGAGAAGATATTACATCAGTATCTGCATCTTAGAGGAACAGGAGTTGGAAATCTATCTGAAGAAGTTCAAAATTTTGAGGAACTTTGAGGCTGCTCAGTACTATCTTTGCTGAGAGGACTACCCTGTAAATCTGTGAGATCTATCTTTGTTGAAAATGATAATTAACATGAAATCTGTAAACTATTTTTATTGACCATGATTTATCTGTTATTTCATGTTTAATTTATGTTTAATTTGGTTTGGTTGCTGGAGTTAAAAAAGTGAAATCCTATCCATTTGGTTTTTTTATTGGGGCTGTTCAGTAAATTTGGTTCCATTTGTTTGTTGATCTTTATGGGGATCATAACACGAGTTGGTTCCACAGCGCATTGTTCCAGGAAACTGTCACAAAAGCATTCTACAAACTCATCTTCCAGACCATCTTTGCCAATTTGATTGGTCCAGTCTATATGAACATTAAATCCCCCCCACAATTATTACATTGCCTTTGTTACAAGCTCCAATTATTTCATGCTTAATGCTTTAATGGTCCAAAGGTCTAAATACTGTTAGGTGGCCTATAAATTACACTCACCAATATTTTCTGACCATTGCTATTCCTAATCTCCACCCATATTGTTTTGATGGGCTTCATCTTATGTTCCAGTCGCCATAATTGGCGGTGGTGTTAAAAAATGGCGGCACTCACGCAAGGGCTTAGCTCTGCGGAACCGCCGTGATATTAAACACGGCAGCTCATTTACAACGCTGGGGCGGACTGCCCCTCCCCATTGACATGAAGGGGACAGGTGGTCCCGTCCCTGGCAATGGCGTCCGGTGCCACTGTGCAAGCGCTAAGGGTTCCAGGCCCTTATATTTAATCTGAGTTTTTAAAGATATAGACACTCAGAATTTATTCAAACTAGTTACATAAATGTTTCAAATCCCGCTCCCAACCGCCCAATGACCAAACAATTCATTCCTTGCCCTATTCCCCCAAAAATATTTACCTTGCACCCCACCCCCCCACAAGTTCACAAACTTTAATCTTTAACCCTTCCCAAAACCCCCTTGACCAATGAAAGTAGTTTAACCAGCTCCCCGCTCTCCCACACTGACAAACTTAACAGCTCCCCCTCCCCACCAGTGTTCCGCCTGACATCAATGGTTGGAGAGACGCCGGCTTCAATATGGCACCGGAATGGAAGGCGGGAGCAGGTATTTAATTCAATAATTAGCATTTTTTTAAATATTGAAATGTGGCTCCCGTTGCTGAGCGGTGGGGGGTCTGCCACGAGGCCTTGCCGCAGCCAGCAGTATGGGGCCGGGCCTTCCTGGCGTCGAGGCCCATGGCAGGCCTCTCCCGGAACCATTTTCTGGGCCCTCTGCCACAACCACCGATTTCAGGGGGTTGGTTAAATCCGCCCCTACTTCTTGATCTTCTAAGCCAAGATCCTTTTTCACTACTGTCCTTATGTCATCCTTGACTATCAGGGCAACTCCTCCTCCTTTTCCATTCTGTCTGTCTTTTCAAAATGTTGTGTACCATGTAATATTTATTTCCCAACCTTGGTCAAACTGGATTTTGTGTAGGAGGCGGGGCTCCCGGTGCCAGGCCGAAAAGGCAGGGGGAGTCTGCCTCGCCCAGAGCGATCCTCCAGTGTTTTTACATCAAAGTTTCATGAGC
The DNA here is from genome assembly GCF_036365525.1 of Heterodontus francisci. Taxonomy (NCBI): domain Eukaryota; kingdom Metazoa; phylum Chordata; class Chondrichthyes; order Heterodontiformes; family Heterodontidae; genus Heterodontus; species Heterodontus francisci. The sequence goes on from NC_090400.1 coordinate 19,191,296, forward strand.
CGGGATCCTCATCCCTTTAAAGATGGGGATCCCAACTCCATGAGCTGCAGGCGAATCAGAGGGCTGACAGCTCAGCAGTATCAGTAGCGCCAGCGGGAGCAGTGGCCACTCCCAGTACTGTAGAGGCCTTGGACCCACGCCCAGTGCTGCCTAACTGTTATTTCTTCAAGGGGCAATATCAGTAAGGGGACAACTAAAAAAGCTGTTCCGTGCTTTAAATCATAGGAATTGCCTTACAAGAAAAGCCCAGCCGTTGCAGTGATCTCCCAAGCACTTTCAGGATGGAATCTGCTGACACGTCTAGGGCCTCAGTTGCTGCCATTTCACCACCAATTCCATCATGGCATCTCACTTATTCCAGAATTAGCCCAGAGCAGCTGGTTAGTAAACTATTCATCCAATTAAATATTGGGAAGACAGAAGCCATTGTCTTTGGTCCCCATCACAAACTCTGCTCCCTACCCATCGACTCCATCCTTCTCCCTGGCAAATGTCTGAGGTTGAAGCAGACAGTTTGCAACTCAGTGTTATACTTGACCCTAGATCAGCTTTCAACCACATATCCGTGGCACCATGAAGACTGCATATTTCCACCTCTGTACCATCGTCCAACTCCACCCCTGCCTCAGCTCATCTGCATGACTTGACTATTCTAACAGTCCTGGCCAGCCTCCCGCCTTCCTCCATAAACTTGAGGTCATCCAAAACTCTGCTGCCCGTGTCTTAACATCCCACATCTTGTTCACCCATCATCCCTGTGCTCTGACTTACACTAGCTCCTGGTTAAGCAATTGCTTGATTTTAAAATTCTCATCCCTGTTTTAAAATCCGTCCATGGCCTCTCCCCTCCCTATCTCCATAACCTGCTCCAGCCCCACAACCTTCCGAGATATTTGCGCTCATCTAATTCTGGACTCTTGAGCATCCCCGATCTTAATTGCTCCACCATTGGCGGCTGTGTCTTCAGCTGTTTGGGCCCTAAGCGCTGGAATTCCCTCCTAAACCTCTCTGCTTTTCCTTTCCTCCCTTAAGATACTCCTTAAAACCCACCACTTTGACCAAGCATTTGGTCATTTGCCTTAGTATCTCCTTCTTGGCATATTTTGTTTATTAATGTTCCTGTGAAGCACGTTAGGCCATTTTATTATGTTTAAGGTGCTATATAAATACAAGTTGTTTCTGTTGTTGTAGTGACTTCAGCATCAGCCAGAGACACCCATTTGGGAGAAAGTAATGAGTCAGCAGGATTGTGACTAGGTGAAGCACTAATGAGAATAAGGGCCTGATAATGGAAGAGAAGGAAAGTGCCGCCCTCCACAAAGAAGGGAAAAAAGACTGACCCCGACTGAGAAGTCATGGTCCAGATCTCAGAGGCCAGTGTTCCAAAGATCAATGATTAGGAAGCATTGATGGCATATGGATGAATTATAGATGGTTTTCATGCATATGGTTCAAATGGTGGACAAGCAGAGGAGTCCACTGCTTGGATCTGCAACAGATTGGAACAAATTTGTGATTTCCTGCTGGATGCCCCGGAGACAGTGACAGATTACCATATTTCCGCAGCAACAGGGCACAAGGAGAAGATAGTAAGGACTTTGGTGACTTCTGGAAGGGCAGCGACCACGTTTCAGTGGATATGTTGAGGGCCAGTGTAAACATTACACATTCGCAGGGCTTCAAAGACCTGAGTGGGGCACTGACCAGTCGCACTTGTGATTCTATACCCAACACCAGTGTGCTGCAGGGAGTGAGTGCAAAAAGTTGCTGTCTCTCTGGACAGTGACACTGAACTGCTTCTTTAAGGCCTCCTCCAATGCCTACAAAAAAGGGAGCTTCAGACATGCCTTGGCACTGGATGGGAAAGGATGATGGAAGTTGATCCCTCTGTCACTACTGTTTCTCTGAGACGAGAGTCATCTAAAACTTCTAAAGTGCTGGAGTAGCCACCCTTCGCTCATCCTCACCTCACTTAGGGAGCATACTTGTAGAAGTAGCAGGTTAGGAGACTAAGCAAGTAAGCACATGGCATTAAAAAGAAGTAGTTGGGGGTTAATGGATTTTCGGGCACCTTTTGTGTGAATGTTGTTATAGGAAGTAAACAAGGCTTGAACACAGAGCTCCGAGTTAACTTCTGTGTATGCTTGCAACTTTTGCGAATAGGATATAATGGCATGGGATAAAAACAGAAAGTGCTGGAAATACTCAGCAGGTCTGGCAGCATCTGTGGAGATAGAAACAGAGTTAACGTTTCAGGTTGATGGCTTTTCATCAGAACACCTGGTCAAGAGGAGAAAAAGTAGTCAAGATAGGAAAAAGTAAGTTCAGTGGGGCAGGAACAGGATGAAATGATGGGTCTACCAGGACAGTCCTATTTGTGGATTTTGGGAAAGAGGAAGAAGCAGGCTGTTCAGAGTTGTGGGACTATGAGGTGGGAAGCTGTAGAGGGAAGATCTCCAGAGGAGATCGGTTGTGGAGTCATGGTCTGGAGGAGGTAGGTAGACGTGTCTGAAGCACAGTCTCTGCAATGTGTGCTAGACAACTACAGCACCACCCTTGTCAGCAGGTTTGATCACAATGTTGGGTTAGACCTGAAAGAACGGAGTACAGCCAGTTCAGAGGGAGACAGGTTAGAGTGAGTGAGGGAAGCAGAGAAATTAAGACGGTCGATATGCTGACAGTTTTCAATGAAAAGATCAAGAGTGGGTAAGAGGCCAGAGGGAGGGGTTCAGGTGGATGGAGAATACTGGAGTTGGATGAAAGGGTCCACTGGTCGGGGGGAGGACTCCTGGCCAAAGAGGTGAACCCGGAGACGAAGGCAATGGAAGAACAGCTCAATGTTGTGCCGAGCACGAAATTCATTGAGTTGGGGCTATAAGGGGATAAAACTGAATCCTTTGCTAAGTAAAGATTGTTCAGTGTCAGAGAGGGGAAGTTCAGAGGGTATTGTGAATATATGGCAAGGGGTGAGATTAGAAGAAGGGATGGGGTCAGAGGGGTGTGAAGGGGAAGAAAGATCTTTAGGGACATTGGTACCCATGAGTTGTTAGAGCTTGTGTTCCTTAACACCTGAAAGGAAGATAAGAAGTTTTTTGTTAAAGCGTCAGATAAGACGAAGGATGAAATGAAGCTGCAGAGCAGGACTGCTTTGAGATAGGGTGAGTCAGTGCTGCTGGGAAGAGAGGTCAAGTGCATACATGTGGCGACACATGGCACTGAGTGTGGATCTCAGGATGCGGTAAGAACAGCAGTCTGAGGAACATTGTATGTCTTGGAGATGCCTGTAACCCTGGGTGGATTCGAAACATAATGGATGGAATTTCTAATGAAAGTTCATCGACCTGAAATGTTAACTCTGTTTCTCTCTCCACAGATGCTACCAGACCTGCTGAGTAGTTCCAGTACTCTATTTTTATTTCAGATTTCCAGCATCCACAGTATTTTTCTTTTATTATAATGGCATGGGACCTTTGAACCTGAATTATTAAGGAAATTGGCAGAAGTCTTTTTTAAAGCAAACAGACAGGTGCGATGTGCCTTTATTTGGTATGTCAACCTTTATTTATTGAAAGGGGTGGGCGCAGTTATAGGATACTTGGCATGGTGTGGGCGGTGGGGCGGTGGGAGGTAACTTTCCTGGCAGTAAACTGGCACAGTGGAACACCCACTCAGCCCAATTTTCATTTCCACTGAAATCAATGGCAGTACACCTATCGCAGAATGCATTGTTTGTCACTGAACTCACACACAAGGGTATGTCTTTGGGAAGGGAATTTATGGAACATATGGACATTTTATCTATGTGGCTTAATAAGGATTTTGGTTTAATTTAAATTATGCTGTTTATGTAAGTCTGGTTCAGCTGAGAAAGGGAAAAAGCCAAAAGTTACACAAACCATTTATAATGTTGATAATTGGATGTCGCTTGGTGATATCCCATGCACGTATTGTGCTCTGCATCAAGGGACAGATTGTCGGTACACTGTGAACCCAAGGCAGCAGAATTTGATATCCACTTCCAGTGGGGTGTTATTGAGTGTGATCAGGAATGGAGATGCAACACCTTGTCCCATGACCACGGTTTTCTTGACGTTTATAGTCAAGGAGAACAAGTTACAGTCATGGGAGAGACAGTCAATGAGTCTTTGTAGCTGAGTTTCTGTGTGAGCGACAAGCACAGCATCATCAGCATGTAGAGGAGTTATCTAATCAGGATGCAATGTGTTTTTGTCTTTGCTTTCATCCTTGATAGATTGTAGAGCTTGCTGTCTGATCTAGTGTGCAAGTAGACTTCTTCCATATCTGCAGGGAAGGTGAAGGTCAGGAACATGGAGAAGAAGATGCCAAATAGAGGCTAGGACGCAACCTTGTTTCGCTCCATTTTTCACTCCGAAACTGTCGGATACGGAGCCATCAAACCGTACAGTGCAGTGCATGTTGTCATGGAAGGAGCGGATGAGACTGAGGAGCTTCAATGAACAGCTAATTGTTCCCAAAATGGAGCACCAGAAGTCATCAAATTGTGTATTTTTATATGTCAGATCAATTTTCACACAATAAAATGAAAGAACTTGTGCTTATATAACACCATTCACATCTCATCTTCAGTATGTCCCAAAGTGTGTTACAGCCAATCAATTGCATTTGAACTGTAGTCTCTGCTGTTTAGGCAAACACAACAGCCAGTTTTCACACATTAAGGACCATTAAACAGCAATGAGATACAAGATCAGTTGGTCTGCTTTTGGAGGTGTTGATTGAGGGTAATTGTTGGCCAGGAAACCGGGAGAATTCAGTATACCTTGTCATATTAAATAGGCTACTTAAGCTTATAGTAATACAATCTATATCTCTACTATTTAGAATTTAGAACATTACAGCGCAGTACAGGCCCTTCGGCCCTCAATGTTGCGCCGACCTGTGAAACCATCTGACCTACACTATTCCATTTTCATCCATATGTCTATCCAATGACCACTTAAATGCCCTTAAAGTTGGCGAGTCTACTACTGTTGCAGGCAGGGCGTTCCACGCCCCTACTACTCTCTGAGTAAAGAAACTACCTCTAACATCTGTCCTATATCTATCACCCCTCAACTTAAAGCTATGTCCCCTCGTGTTTGCCATCACCATCCGAGGAAAAAGATTCTCACTATCCACCCTATCTAACCCTCTGATTATCTTATATGTCTCTATTAAGTCACCTCTCCTCCTCCTTCTCTCCAACGAAAACAACCTCAAGTCCCTCAGCCTTTCCTCGTAAGACCTTCCCTCCATACCAGGCAACATCCTAGTAAATCTCCTCTGCACCCTTTCCAAAGCTTCCACATCCTTCCTATAATGCGGTGACCAGAATTGCACGCAATACTCCAGGTGCGGTCTCACCAGAGTTTTGTACAGCTGCAGCATGACCTCGTGGCTCCGAAACTCGATCCCCCTACTAATAAAAGCTAACACACCATATGCCTTCTTAACATCCCTATTAACCTGGGTAGCAACCTTCAGGGATTTATGTACCTGGACACCAAGATCTCTCTGCTCATCTACACTACCAAGAATCTTCCCATTAGCCCAGTACTCTGCATTCCTGTTACTTCTTCCAAAGTGAATCACCTCACACTTTTCCGCATTAAACTCCATTTGCCATCTCTCAGCCCAGCTCTGCAGCCTATCTATGTCCCTCTGTACCCTACAACACCCTTCGGCACTATCCAAAACTCTACCGACCTTAGTGTCATCCGCAAATTTACTAACCCACCCTTCTACACCCTCTTCCAGGTCTTTTATAAAAATGACAAACAGCAGTGGCCCCAAAACAGATCCTTGCGGTACACCACTAGTAACTAAACTCCAGGATGAACATTTGCCATCAACCACCACCCTCTGTCTTCTTTCAGCTAGCCAATTTCTGATCCAAAGCTCTAAATCACCTTCAACCCCATATTTCCATATTTTCTGCAATAGCCTACCGTGGGGAACCTTATCAAACGCCTTACTGAAATCCATATACATCACATCCACTGCTTTACCCTCATCCACCTGTTTGGTCACCTTCTCAAAAAACTCAATAAGGTTTGTGAGGCACGACCTACCCTTCACAAAACCGTGCTGACTATCGCTAATGAACTTATTCTTTTCAAGATGATTATAAATCCTGTCTCTTATAACCTTTTCCAACATTTTACCCACAACCGAAGTAAGGCTCACAGGTCTATAATTACCAGGGCTGTCTCTACTCCCCTTCTTGAACAAGGGGACAACATTTGCTATCCTCCAGTCTTCCGGCACTATTCCTGTCGACAATGACGACATAAAGATCAAGGACAAAGGCTCTGCAATCTCCTCCCTGGCTTCCCAGAGAATCCTAGGATAAATCCCATCTGGCCCAGGGGACTTATCTATTTTCACACTTTCCAAAATTGCTAACACCTCCTCCTTGTGAACCTCAATCCCATCTAGCCTAGTAGTCTGAATCTCAGTATTCTCCTCGACAACATTTTCTTTCTCTACTGTAAATACTGACGAAAAATATTCATTTAACGCTTCCCTTATCTCCTCTGATTCCACACACAACTTCCCACTAGTATCCTTGATTGGCCCTAATCTAACTCTAGTCATTCTTTTATTCCTGATATACCTATAGAAAGCCTTAGGGTTTTCCTTGATCCTATCCGCCAATGACTTCTCGTGTCCTCTCCTTGCTCTTCTTAGCTCTCCCTTTATTTTTGTGTCCTTTCTCAATTTCTTTTTCTTTTACATGCCTTCTTGTTAATTTCTCCTCCTTACGTCACACCAGAAATGAAGGAAACATTATTGTAAGTTTCTGTGAACCTACTCTCATGTATTGATGTCCTGTTGAAGGTGGTATTATCGCCTCGGCCAGGAGTTAAGATAGGATTAAAGTAACCTCTCATCAGTTACTGAATGCACTGGAGATACATAAGATACATGTGTTTACTTGATTAGCCTTCATGATCCCCACTTCATAGTATCTGTATATCTTTATTTAATAGTCAATAATCAGAACCAAATTATTTCCAAATTTGCTGATATACCCATTCATGAGCGCTCCACATTTCCTGGTTCAATGTATGTATATATTAACCTAATGTAGACGTATCATTCTACAGTGCATCCAATTTATTTGTCCAGATCCATATAATACTCCCAATCTTCGTTACACTACGAACTCTGTTACTTTGCTGTCACTAGGCATTTAAAATGTGTCAGGCCTAATACGTGATAGTGAAAGTTGCAAGTGTCTGATAAACTTTAAATATAACTCACTGGTCGGTGCACCAGAACCCTGGCTTAAGTAAGATCAGAGCTGCGTGGAGTCAATTTTTCATTCAATATTTGTTGTAAATTTTCCAAGAACCAATAAGTACAAAGTGACAGGGACAAATATGGCTACATTGCTCCTAGGCATGGTGGAGCTGGCATCAATGAAACCATGTTGGGTAGTTAAATGTCTGCTTCCTCAGGTTTTGGGATTTTTAGGGGACTAATGAATGGTGATCATCAACTACTACATTGACTTGTAACTTTCCAATTATGCTCAAAAACATGATAAGTATTAATTTCGATAGATTGGAAATTACATAGTAAAGAAATTATTTCAATTTCAGATTAAATTGAAAGATTTTCATTTTTTTTAGTCGTGATTATACTTGATGAGCAATAGATAAAATTCTTTTCTCATAAATAAGAAAGCTAAATATATTCACAATCAAATTACTATGTCAAGTATATTCATACAAGTTTCTAAAGTTAGAAAAGGATTCACATGCAAAGTTGGAACCATTTGAAACATCAAGCGCCTGCTGCCATTGTCTAGCAACAACTCAGGCAATGTTTGATGTCATCAGCAAATCTTTTATCATTAAACCAAGTACTCTCATATTACTTAGAAATAATGAGGCTCATAACCAATCTCAACTAGTCACAGAATCCTTTCCATTTTGCTATCTATTAGGAAGTTATTTTTAAACCTATTCCACCCATTTACCAATAACTACATGACATCTAATCTTTAAAGTTTCACATGTAGAACTTTATCAAATGTCTTCCGAAAATCTAAATAGATTATAGCAACCGTACATCCACAGCATCTAAATTAAATGTCTTCTGTTGCATGCCCTATTGCTTCTACTCCTTATGGTGTTTGCAGTCTTCAGGCACTGATAGTATCCCACATAATTTTCTCAAGCATTGATTATTTACACTACTAATATTAGACTAAATGGTCTATAATTCTTTTGAATATTTGTGATCCTTTCTCCTCATGGAGACCCAACAAATATTAACCGCCTAGCCTCTCATATTCATGAGGATTCTCGACTTTATACCATCTTGTCCCTGCAGCACAATTTAATCCTTTGAGTTAATTCCTAACATATCCTTAATTAATCTAGATAAATGAAACAGATTTCTCAGCTAATTTAAAACATACAAGAAAATACTGCAAACTCAAAGTATTTTATCAACATAAGACTTCATTGACATAAGTGTCAATGATTTCAAAAGTTATTACAGTGAAAAGAGCTTTTTTCTAGCTGCTGTGATTTGACTTTACATTTCTAAAATTCTCAGGTCCTGACTTAGAGCTGACTTCATGCTTGAACACCATGAAAGATTCCAATCTGAACCTGAACAATGAATGTTATCTGGAGAGAAAATCCAATTATTTTCAAAAAATTTGAAACTAGGAAGCAGCAATGTAGTTCGTCCATTAACAAGAAAAGAAAAACAAAAAATTGAAACAATAGATGAACATTTTTTTTGGCTAGGATATAGGGATAATTTAAAACAAGAAACAAGTTAATTAGTTCTATTAGGATTTTGTATAAGTCTGAACCAACTGAAAGCAATAGGTGATTACAAATTGTGAAGTATAACCAGCTATATGAAGAGAGATAGTGGGCACAAAATTAAGTTTGATGGCACCCATTGTTTGGGCACTATGGGTGTTGTTTGGGGATCAAAATAGCATCCGTTGCATTTATGCATGCTTCTGCTGTGACAATTGCCACATGCCAATTTGCTGAGGGTGTTCGTGCACACGTGTAGCTGAAAATATACAGAGCAGGCAGATCGCAAAGTCAATCAGCAAGCAGCACTGAATTGACATCAGCATTGCCATTTCAGAACTCAACGCTCCAGCCGAAGCCCTCTTTTAACCTCTGAAATGTAAACAAGCTTTAAGCAGCAACAGGAGATCTCTCCTCCTTCCTACCTCTTCCACCAAGACTGCCAGTTCTGTGTTGGAAAACCTCGGATTCCACTCTCTCCCATGTTGTGGCGTTGCTCATTTTTTCCAGGACAGATTCACTTCCTATATGACACACAGCAGCTGCTCCAGCCACAATGCATCTCCTCTTTAAGAGGTACAGGTTAGCTTTAAATAGTGCTAGCAAGTGTTGATTTTGGGGCCCCTGATGCATGCAGCCAATCAACAGAGCAGTTAGCACTGGTTGCATGCAGAAATCATGACAATGAGCAGAAGGCATGAATTTGGCCTGCTGTCTGCATTGGAATTAATAAATAAGCAGACCTAGGGTTTTCAAAGATTTATGTTTTTGTCTGCAGAGAATTTACTGCAATACTAATTGCTGTGGTTTGAAAACTAGCAAAGTGTGCACAAGAGGAGCATGCCTCAGAAGTACAAGTCAACAGTTTCTTGGACCTAGAATCTCTCCGTGTTTTCAATGTCAGTAGCACAGACAGTAGAATCATGATGCTGCCCTCGAGGTGGCTGTGGTGGGAAAGAGACAGTTGCCCATCTCCTTCTGGAATGTGTCTTTGCAAAGCAGGTGTGGAAAAAGATGCAGTGGTTTTTGTCGAGGTTCATCCCAAGCAGCTCGGTAACACGAGTCTGTGCTCTACGGGCTGTTCCCAGGGATGCACACCTAGATAAACATCAACTTCAAGATATTAACAGGAAAAGATAAAGATAAACTATTTCCACTGGTTGGAGATTCTAAAGCTAGGGGGCATAGTCTAAAAATTAGGACCAGACCATTCAGGAGAGATGTTAGGAAGCATTTCTTCACACAAAGGGTGGTAGAGGTTTGGAACTCTCTTCCACAAACAGCAGTTGAAGCTAGAACAGTTGTTAATTTAAAATCTGAGATCGATAGATTTTTGTTAAGCAAAGATATTAAGGGATATGGGCCGAAGGCTGGTATATGGAGTTAGGCCGCGGATCAGCCATGATCTCATTGAATGGCAGGACAGGCTTGAGGGGCTGAACGGCCTACTCCTGTTCTTATCTTCCTGTGTTCTTCCTAACTGCTGCTGGAGGACCAGCAATTCGGTGAAAGACGCTGTTTGGTATGTGCGAAACTTGCTGGTCTTCCAGTGCAAAGAGTTGTCCACAACCGAGTGTTGCAGACTGGCACATTCCAAGATCCAGGACTACGTGCTGAGGGATGTACTAAAGCTTGGGGCAGCCGCTGCAAAGGTTCAATGGGGAAAGACCACTGTATAAGGTCCTCCTGCCGTAGTGAACTGAGGGGCTGGACCCATGGAAAAACCCTCGGGCTGTATACACCAAATATGGTTTTGCTGTAAAATGTACATGGCATGTAAAATGGAATGGAAGGGATGTGAGGCAACTCACTCCTGTATCGAAGAAAACTGATTTCCTTTGCACTTCCTGGAATGTCAACTTGTTGCTGTTTTGAACTGTTTTTCAATGTATTTTTTACAGATTTTTATGAATAAAGCATATTTTTGGGGAAAAATATCAATACCAGGCATATTCCAGCATTTTTACCAATTGGTGACTGTAAATGTCCCTTTCTATATATCTCTATTTAGTTCCTCTTATAAAAAGAACCTGCATTATTATTCAGCACCTTATCACATCCTCAGTGCTTTACAATAAATGGATTACTTTTAAAGTGTAGTCACTTGCAGTGCAGACAAACACAGCTGCCAATTTTCGCACAAGGTTCCACAAACAGCAACTGAATAGATAATCTGTTTTTAATGATGTTAATTGAGTGAGGAATGTTAGCCAGGATACTGAGATAATTCTCTGCTCTTCTTCAAATAGTGCCATGAGATCTTTGACAATCAGTTTCACATCTCAACGAGAAAACAGTACTTTCGAAAATGCAGCATTACCTCAATACTGCAGTGAATTATCAATATAGGTTATGTGCTGAGAACCATAGTGGGGTTTGGAACCCATAATCTTTTAACTCAGAAGCAACAGTGCTACAAACTGAAACGAACTGATACATATTGGACTGAAGATGTTTTCACAAACAAATATAATTAAGGAATATAGTAAATAAAAGGAAGGAATTTGGAAAAAGTCCCAGCATCAACAATTTTAATAACCATTTCCTGAGCCTGAATTGTGCATATACAAATTCATTAGATAAAAAGAAAAAAAGAACCTGGGACGGAAACTGCAATCCAATCAAAGAGTTCAGAAATTGTAAAATACAATTCCTAATTACTTGGCAACCTTGTAATGTGTAATATTACTTGTTCCTTTGGTATGTTAACTATTGTGAGATTCACAGAACTCCAAATAATATTCAAAGAATACATGGGGTTATATTATAACATAAATGAAACCTATATATATATATAATAAAAGCAAAATACTGCGGATGCTGGAAACCTGAAATAAAAACAAGAAATGCTGGAACCACTCAGCAGGTCTGGCAGCATCTGTGAAAAGAGAAGCAGAGTTAACGTTTCGGGTCACTGACCCGAAACGTTAACTCTGCTTCTCTTTTCACAGATGCTGCCAGACCTGCTGAGTGGTTCCTATATATATATATATATATATATATATATATATACAGCTACTTCAGGAGCCACGTCTACACACATCTCACTCTATCAGACTACACCCACAACTTTCTGGTCATGTGTGATGCAACATCACTTCCTCTGGTGACCTTTACTTACAGCCTCTTAAGGTGTTCCTCTCTTAAGGTGGTCCCACAACATTCCCCTTTTTCCAAAGATGAAAACATATGTACAACATACAATGAAGTTGCAGTTCAGATTAACTATACATGATTAAAATAAAATGTTATTTACAAGTGCTATGACCAGGTGAGCAATGTGACTAGGGGTCTTGTGCTGTCTTTACCTGGTCTTATTGTAACAAGGTTTAATTTTTGACACACTCTGTTTTGAGCTCCCCTTTTTGTGAATCCTTGTTCACAGTTTCCAATTATAAGGCAAAGAAATGAGCACAAACAGGTTTTCTTTGGTTTAAAGCAGAAAGATGAAATTTATTGAACCTTAAACTTAAACTCTAGTATGGCTCACGCCTACAGATATACGAAGCGCCCACGCTAGCGTGCACATGCGATATAAACATGAGATAAGGACAGACAAAAGAAAAGATAAGTAGAACAGTTTGAGGCAACATCTTGTTACTGTTTCTTGAGCTCGCTGTAGTCCTTGATTGAAGATATGGTCTTGCATTTCGTTGGGCCGAGTAGTCTTCTTAAAACCTTGTTCACGGAGGAAACTGTTCTCTCTTTGAGTTTCATGTGTTTGCACAAGAGTCAGTTTTGTGGGAGATGAAACAGGCAGACAGGAGAGGAGATGTTCTCTGTCCATGAACACACGGCGTTCTGCCCAAAATCTGTTTTTCCAGTTTAAAGCTCCCCCAGTTGGCCAGCAGGTGGTCACGTGACCGACTGGTTTGACCAGGTCTCTTTCTGTGTACTGGGGGGCAGGGACTGACTCCCTTTGTTTCCACACTGTCTGGTACTATGCAAAAGTCCTTCCAGTCAGGAACTTGCAATTTTTAAGTTTTAATGTTCATGTGGTGAAATAATGTGTGCCTCAGTCTTGGCAGGTGGGGGATTTGCCTGACACAAGTAAGCAAGTTTAACTCTCTAAGGAGGTTTTGCTTATTGGTCTCAATCTTGTTATCATAAAGTTTTTCCCAGAGATGAGTTCGCCTTGACAACTCCTCCTCCTCCTGATGACTCAGAATTCTGGTAAGCACGTTCTTCCTCTGTGCTCATAACCTCTGTATGTTCATCTTCAGACTTTGTCTTTGTACCAGTCCACAATGCCACATGGATGTCACATGCTGTGTTGTCATACAGCTCTCTTCGTTGACTTTGGTTCAATCTGAGAATCGCACCATTAGGTGTCTGGACCTCGTACGATCTGGGGTGGTCGCAGATCCTAGTAATCTCTGCAGGAAACCAAGCTCCCAACGCATGATTGAGGACTCTGACATTCTGTCCCACTCACTATCGAGCCAATTCTGGTCCTGCTTACCTGACATACGATGCCCTCATCTTCCCTTGTTTAGAAAGCTTAGAAAAATGATGACTGGCAACATCACCAATCACCAGCAATCCCTCTGGCCTCCGGGTACTTGCTGCAATAAACTGAAGCTGGAGGAGACACTCCTGGTCATAGTGCCTCGTTGCGTCAAGACTCCCAGGCTTTCTGCTATCCTTTACATGGGCCGACCCGATACATTCGACCTCAATATTTTGTACCATCTTCGGTGCGCTACAGACTTCATGTATCGTGACAATTCGTAAACCTCGGCATACTGGAAGTCCTGCGACAGCTGGTCCAGTTGCATCTGAAATGTAGAATATTTGTGGTAGCCATTCAGAGCTCCCTTAGCTGCACTGCAAGATTGTCGTTCCAATTCACTTGATTGGAGAACCACTGTAGGCCGTCAGCCTAGTTGTGGTGGGTTGTACCATAGATTCCCATTTCTTTAGATATATATCCTTCAGTATACGGATGGGCAGAATATTTGCACTTGCTCCAGTGTCAATCTTTGCTCCAGTGTCAATTTTACTCCAAGCTTATGCCTGCCACTCTTCTGTGGACATATAATCCCAATCATGGTGAATGCCTCAAATTGCGTGATAGCATTGATACATTGATCGGAGTGGTGAGCGCACGGAGTGGAGACCTCGCTGGAGAGAGACGCAGTCAGAACGTCAAGGTTGGAATTTAATTCACGTGGGAATTCAGTGCAGAGAGGGAAAGAGTAATGGAGCGTGACATTCCAGCAAAGAAGGTAACTGGTTGGTCGAATATTTTCTCTTTTTCTCGTTCTAAACTAAAGAATTTTAATTGGGGTTAGTATAACATTAATTGGAATATTAAGAATAAGAATCTTCTGAGACTCAGGTAATTTATGAGTAAGGTTTTACTAGTTGTAGTAAGGTTTACCAGCAGTAATAAAGCTTAGTAGTAGTGAGGCTTAGTAGTAGTGGGGTTTATTAATTATAAATTAACTAAGAAAAATAAATTATTTAACACATTCTGAAGATGGCAGGGCAGGTGATGTGTTACGGCTACTGTATGTGGGAGCTGGTGGCGCCAGTGGGATCCACGGAAAACACGTCTGTAGTAAGTGTATGTGGCTTGAAGAGCTTCGGCTCAGAGTCAATGAGCTGGAGGGAAGCTACAGACTCTGTGATGCATCATGGAATGGGAAAGTTACCTGGACACTTTGTTCCAGAAGACAGTCACAACCCTTAGATAGGTTCGTCTGATTTGGTTAGTGGTCAGGGACAAGAGGGTGTGACTGCGAGTGAGACAGGTAAGGGGATCGAGAAGGCAGATGTGGAGGAGCCTCAGCCCATGCAATTGTCCAACAGATTTGAGGTTCTTTCTACGTGTATGGATGAGAGCAAGGGCTGCAGGGTGGATGAGCAAACTGACCATGGCACTGTGGTACAGGAAGCCATTTGTGGGGGGCGGGGGGCGAGTAAATAGGATTGGAGTGGTAGTAGGAGATAGTATATTCAGGGGTTAGACACTGTTCACCGTTCTCTGCAGTCAAGAGCAAGAGTCCAGAAGGCTCTGTTGCCAGCCTGGTGCCAGGGCTCGGGACATCTGCTCTGGGCTGAAGAGGAACTTGCAGTGGGAGGGAAGGATCCAGTTGTTGTGGTCCACGTGGATACCAACGACATAGACAGGGCTAGGAAAGAGGTTCTGCATAGAGAGTATGAGCAGCTAGGAGCTAAATTAAAAAAGCAGAATCTCAAAGTTAATAATCTCTGGATTATTACCTGAGCCAACAGCAAATTGGAGTAGGGTAAATAAGATTAGAAAGTTAAATGTGTGGCTGAAAGATTGGTGTGGGAGAAATGGGTTTTGAGTAGTGGGGTATTGGCACCAGTACTGGTGAAAGTGGGAGCTGTACCATAGGGATGGTTTTCACCTGAACTGTGCTGGGACCAGTGTTCTGGAGAGTCATATAACTAGGGCGGCAGCGAGGGCTTTGAACTAAATAGTGGGGGCAAGGGATCAAGTGAGGGAAGATGTGATAATTTATAGAGAGAGGAGAAGGCAAGAGAGCAAGGTAGCAATAAGGGAATTGATAATCTGACAGTGGCAATAAGGGAAGATTGGAGGGAAGCAAAACAAGAAGTAGAAAAGTAGTAAGCAAAATTAGAAGATGGACAAAGTGAAGGCAAGCATCAAATAGGATCAGAATGCGGAATAATGTTAAAAAGACAAAGTTAAGGGCACTCTATCTGAATGCATGCAGCATTCACAACAGAGCAGATGATTTGAAGGCACGAATGTAAATGGGTATGATTTAATTGCCATCACAGAGACATGGTTACAGGGTAACTAAGAGTGGGAAATGAACATTCAAGGATATTAGTCATTTAGGAAGGATAGGCAAAAAGGAAAAGGAGGTGGGATAGCACTCTTAATAAGGGACGAGATCAGTACATTAGTGAAAGAAGATCTTAGATCGAAGGAGAAAGATGTAGAATCAATTTGGGTGGAGCTAAGAAACAGCAAGGGGCAGCAAACATTGGTGGGAGTTGTTTCTCGGCCATCGGACAGTAGTGGTAATATAGGACACAGTATAAATCAGGAAATTAGAGTTGCATGTAATGTGGGTAATCTTCTTAGGCAGTCACCCAGGAACGAAGATGACTTTCTTCCACTCAGGGTTGTGTGTCCTTAGGTGACTGAATAGTCCAGTTCTGGATCAGCACACTCTGCCACAGGTGGGGCAGGTGGTGTTTGGTGAGGCAAGTGAATGGGATGCTCGAAATTCCGAACTCTCCTTCCACTGTTTGCACTTGGCTGCTGCCTGGGCAATTCAACGTTGTTCGAACTGGCTGTTTTGGGCGGTCTTGGGCAAGAGATTCCCACGAATCAGTGGAGATGTCACATTTTTTCAGGGAGACTTTAAGGTCATCCTTGTAGCGTTTCCTCTGCCCTTCGTAGCCCCTTGCCGTGACAGAGCTCGGAGTAGAAAGCTTGTTTTGGGAGTCTTGTGTCATGTGGACTATGTGGCCCACCCAGCATAACTGATTAGCCATGACCAGTGTCTCGATACTGGGATGGTAGCCTGAGAGAGGACACTGATATTGGAGTGCTGTCCTGCCACTGAATTTGCAGGATCTTGTGGAGACATCGCTGGTGATATCTGTCCAGGGCTTTGAGATGTCTGCTGTACAATGTTCATGTTTCCAACGCATACAAGAGGGCAGGTAACACTGTGGCCCTGTAGACCATGAGCTTGGTGCCAGGTTTGAGGTCTTTGTCATCAAAGACTCTTTTCCTCAGACAACCAAAGCCTGCACTGGTATACTGGAGGCAATGTTGAGTTTCATCTTTGATGTCTGCCTTTGCTAAGAGGAGGCTCCCATGGTATAGGAAGTGATCCACATTGTCCAGTGGTTCGCCGTGGATCTTGATAGTCAGGGGCCAGTGTTGTGCTGTGAGAGCAGGTTGGTAGAGAACCTTTGTCTTCCGGATGTTTAGCTTAAGACCCATTCTTTCATACACCTTGGTGAATGCATCGACGAGGGTTTGAAGCTCAGCCTCTGACTGTGCGCATACTTAAGCATCGTCAACATACTGCAGCTCGATGACAGAGGTTGGAGTGGCCTTGGTTCTGGACTCGAGGCAATGTAGGTTAAATAGTTTGCCGCTCGTCATGTAGAGTAGATGTACTCCAGCAGGGAGCTTCAAGGAGATGAGATAATATGGGTAAGACAGTAATAATGGGTGAATTCAATTTACATATAGACTGGGTAAACCTAATCATCACTAACGCTGTAGAGGATAAATTCCTGGAGCATGTACGAGATTGGTTTCTGGAGCAATACGTTAAAGAACCAACTAGGGATCAGGCTATTTTAGATTTAGTATCATGTAACGAGAATGGGCTTGTGAATAACCTTGTTGTAAAGGAGCCTTGGGGAAATAGTGACCATAATATGATAGAATTTTACATTCCGTTTGAAAATGATACAGTTCATTCTGAAATTAGTGTTACGACCACGGCGGGAGCAATGCACTGTCAATTCAGTCCCTCCACAGGTCGCAGCATATTATTAAGCTTTCACACCAAATCAGAAAACAGCCAAATTAAACACTGTAGTAACCCTAGAATGAAACAGACCAAACCAGGTATCTTTAGACAACAACAAATTAACTACTTACTAAAAAACTAAATATTAAACACAATTAAGATAAACCTATGTCTAATGACCTTATAACTTCTTATATTATTATAACTCCCCATTCACACACATACATTGAAAAGTAACATTAGTTAATCAGTTTTAAAAGTGGAGTTTTAAAAACTTAGCTGTCTCTTAAGAATAAATAAAGGAAGAATGTCTTTGTGGATTATGTTCCTGGTAGATGAGGTCTTCAAACGTAGATTTGATGAAAATAGTCCGTCAGAAGATAGGCATTCAACTCTTTGGCTGCAGCAAGCATTAAACAGTTCTGTGAGTGATGAGCACAGCAATTCAAACGGTTTCTTGACGAAGAAGCCATTTCTTCTTCACTCAGGGAATTAACTTGGCTTGTAGCTCCTGTAGAATTTTTTCTGAGGGAGAATAAACAGCTCCTTTCTCTTCAGTTCACCTCGCTGGAAAGTCTGTTCAGAACTAACTGGTTTCAGCCAGTGTCTGCCAGTTCCACACACAGCCAAGTGGAAACATTACCATGTGATCTCTCTCTCTCTTCTGCTGTTGCCCCGGATAACAAAAATGCATCCGTGGCACACTGTCTCTCCAGAATGTTCTCTCCCTTAATGGTATACTGTTTTTAACAAAGTTTTAAAGGCACACACACTGTTTTTAATCCAAGGAGAAAAATAATTACAGGTATGTGACACCTCAGCCCTTGACGAAATGAAATGCCATTCCCGAAATGCATTTCATTACAATGCCAAAAAAATAGAAATTGGAAAAACGCTAACTTTTTTTGCATTCACCCACCATTCACTCTACCAATAATTTCTTTATACCATTGCCATCCATATAAGTTAACACGGTTAAATTCGTGACAAAGTTTTGGCGATAATATCTTTTCCAGAAATATTTAGATGATAAGACTGTAACAACAAACTCCATCTAAATATTTTAGCATTTCGGTTTTTAAATTTTTCCACAAACATTAATGGGTTATGGTCAGTATATATTAATATTTCTTTATAGTCCTGGCGGACATACACTTCAAAATGTTTGAGAGCCAGCAAAAATCCTAATGTTTCTTTTTCCACAGTGGAAGACGTTTTTTGATGGCAATTCAGTTTTCTTGAAAAGTACCCTACTGACTTCTCTATGCCCGATTCGTCATCCCGAAATAGGACTGCACCAACCCCGAGGTCGCTAGCATCAATCGCTATTTTAAAGAGTTTAGCAAAATTTGGAGCAGCCAACACTGGTTCACTAGTTAAGATTGCCTTTCACATTTCAAAAGCTGCCTGCCATTCATCTGACCATACATACTACTTTGTTTCTCTTTTTCTGTAGTAGTTAATGGAGCATCCACAGTACTACAATTTCGTACAAATTTCCTGTAAAAACCACACATCCCTAAAAACCTCACTATTCCCCGTTCAGATTTAGGGATAGTGATAGGGATAGGGTACCACTGCCCTTTTTGGCAATACCTGTCTTTGCCCCACAATGCGTCCGAGGTAAGTTACTCTTGCTTTTCCGAATTTGCTTTTTGCCATATTTATTACGAAGTCCACGGCTGGTAACTTTTTAAACAGAATTTTTAGCTACTTTAAGTGTTCTTGCAAAGTGTTACTATAGAGTCATAGAGTTATACAGCACAGAAACAGGCCTTTCAGCCCACCATGTCTGCGCCGGCCATCATGCCTATCTATTCTAATCCCATTTTCCAGCATTTGGCCTGTAGCCTTGTATGTTATGGCGCTTCAAGTGCTCATCTAAATACTTCTTAAATGTTGTGTGGGTTCCTGCCTCTACCACCTCTTCAGGCAGTGTGTTCCAGATTCCAAGCACCCTCTGGGTGAAAACATTTTTCCTCAAATCCCCTCTAAACCTCCTGCCCCTTACCTTAAATCTATGCCCCCTGGTTATTGATACCTCCACTGAGGGAAAAGGTTTCTTCCTATCTACCCTTTTTATGCCCCTCATAATTTTGGATACCTCAATCATGTCCCTCCTCTGCCTTCTCTGCTCTAAGGAAAACAACTCTAGCCTTTCCAGTCTCTCTTCATAGCTGAAATGCTCCAGCCCACGCAACCAGCCTGGTGAATCTCCTCTGCACCCTCTCCAGTGCAATCACATCCTTCCTATAGGGTGGTGCCAAAACTGTACACAGTACTCCAGCTGTGGCCTAACTAGCGTTTTATACCGCTCCATCGTAACCTCCCTGCTCTTATATTCTATGCCTCGGCTAATAAAGGCAAGTATCCCATATGCCTTCCTAACCACCTTATCTACTTGTGCTGCTGCCTTCAGTGATCTATGGACAAGTACGCCAAGGTCCCTCTGACCCTATGTACTTCCTAAGGTCCTATCATCCATTGTATATTCCCTTGCCTTGTTAGACATCCCAAAATGCATCACCTCACACTTCTTAGGATTAAATTTCATTTGCCACTGCTCTGTCCATTTTACCAGCCTATCTATATCATCCTGTAATCCTCCTCACTCTATACGACACGACCAGTTTTCATGTCATCTACGAGCTTACTGATCATACCTCCTATATACACGTCTAAATCATTAATGTACTCTACAAACAGCAAGGGTTCCAGCACCGATCCCTCCAGTACACTACTGGTCACAGGCTTCCAATTGCAAAAACAACCCTCGACTAGCACCCTCTGCTTTCTGCCACTAAGCCAGTTTTTACACAGTTTAGAACACTGGCCACCACCTGATTCATTAATCTTTGAAAAATGGCTGCGGCATTTTTTAGCCTGAAAGGCATCACCTGGCATTGATAACGACCGTCAGGTATTACAACAGCTGATATCTCTTTGGCTCGAGATGTCAAAGGAACTTGCCAGTATCCCTTTAACAAGTCGATCTTGGTAATAAACCTAGCACTGCCCACTCTATCAATACAGTCTTCTAAATGCGGAATTGGGTAGGAGTCTGCCTCTGTTACTGCATTCACTTTTCTATAGTCTATACAAAATCGGGTTGAACCGTCAGGTTTAGGTCCCAGAACTATTGGCGAACTCCAGCTACTTTGACTAGGTTCCATCAAGTTGTTAGGATAAAAGCAAAATACTGCAGATGCTGGAAATCTGCAAAAACAAGAAATGATGGAAATACTCAGCAGGTCTGGCAGCATCTGTGGAGAGAGAAGCAGAGTGAACGTTTCAGGTCAGTGACCCTTCTTCAGAACTGGCAAATATTAGAAATGTGAAAGGATATAAGCAAGTAAAGCGGGGGTGGAGCAAGAGATAACTAAGGAGAAGGTGTAGATAGGACAAGGTCACAGAATAGCTGACCAGAAGGTCATGGAGCAAAGGCAAACAATATGTTAATGGTGTGTTGAAAGACAAAGCATTAGTAAAGATAGGGTGTTAACGGACTGGAAATTGAACAGCCGCAAGTACAAACATGAAAAAAAACAGTGGGTAAGCAAACTGAACAAACTAAGATGAAATAAAATAAAACAAACACAAAAAGATATATAAAAAAGAAAAAATAACTAAAAATAAAAGTAAAATGGGTGGGCCCATCATGCTCTGAAATTATTGAACTCAATGTTCAGTCCGGCAGGCTGTAGTGTGCCTAATCGGTAAATGAGATGCTGTTCCTCGAGCTTGCATTGATGTTAACTGGAACACTGCAGCAATTCCAGGACAGAGATGTGAGCATGAGAGCAGGGGGGAGTGTTGAAATGGCAAGCAACCTGAAGCTCGGGGTCATGCTTTCGGACTGAGCAGAGGTGTTCCGCAAAGCGGTCACCCAATCTGCATTTGGTCTCCCCAATGTAGAGGAGACCACATTGAGAGCAGCGAATACAGTATACTACAGAGAAAGAAGTACAAGTAAATCGCTGCTTCACCTGAAAGGAGTGTTTGGGCCCTGGGATAGTGAGGAGAGAGGAGGTTAAATGGGCAGGTATTATACCTGCTGCGATTGCAGGGGAAGATGCCGTGGGAAGGGGACGAGGTGATGGGGGTAATGGAGGAGTGGACCAGGGTGTCGCGGAGGGAATGATCCCTTCGGACAGAGGAAGGGAGGGGAAGATGCGTTTGGTAGTGGCATCACATTGGAGGTGGCGGAAATGGCGGAGGATGATCCTTTGGATATGGAGGCTGATGAGGTGGAAAGTGAGGACAAGGGGAACCCTGTCGCGGTTCTGGGAGGGAGGGGAAGGGGTGAGGGTAGAGGTGCGGGAAATGGGCCGGACACGGTTGAGGGCCCTGTCAACCACAGTGGGGGGGGGAGAATCTTGGTTGAAGAAAAAGGAAGACATATCAGAAGCACTGTCGTGGAAGGTAGCATCATCAGAGCAGATGCGTCGGAGACAGAGAAACTGGGAGAATGGAATGGAGTCCTTACAGGAGGCAGGGTGTGAAGAAGTGTGGTCGAGGTAGCTGTGAGAGTTGGTGGGCTTATAATGGATATTAGTAGTCAGCCTATCCCCAGAGATGGAGACAGAGAAGTCGAGGAAGGGAAGGGAAGTGTCGGAGATGGACCATGTAAAGGTGAGAGAAGGGTGGAAATTAGAAGCAAAGTTGATAAAGTTTTCCAGTTCGAGGCGGGAGCAGGAAACGGCACCGATACAGTCATCAATGTACCGGAAAAAGAGTTGGGGGAGGGGACCTGAGTATGACTGGAACAAGGAATGTTCGACATAGCCCACAAAAAGACAGGCATAATTAGGACCAATCCAGGTACCCATAGCAACACCTTTTACTTGAAGGAAGTGAGTAGAGTTGAAGGAGAAGTTGTTCAATGTGAGAACAAGTTCAGCCAGGCAGAGGAGGGTGGTGGTGGATGGGGACTGGTTGGGCCTCTGTTCAAGGAAGAAGCGGAGAGCCCTCAAACTGTCCTTGGGGATGGAGGTGTAGAGAGATTGGATGTCCATAGTGAAGAGGAGGCGGTTGGGGCCAGGAAACTGGAAATTGCCAAAATGACGTAGGGCGTCAGAAGAGTCACGGATGTAGGTGGGAAGAGACTGGACCATTGGAGAAAAGATCGAGTCAAGATAGGAAGAAATAAGTTCAGTGGGGCAGGAGCAGGCTGACACAATGGGTCAGCCAGGACAGTCCTGATTGTGGATTTTGAGAAGGAGGTAGAAGCGAGCTGTCCGGGGTTGCGGGACAATGAGGTTGGAAGCTGTCGAGGGAAGATCTCCAGAAGAGGTCAGTGACAGTCCTGTGGACAGTAGCTTGATGTTCGGTGGTGGGGTCATGGTCCAGAGGGAGGTAGGAGTCTTACAGGGTGTGATAGAGTGGATGTAGATAGGATGTTGTCCCTGGCTGGTGAGTCTAGAACCAGGGTACACAGTCTCAGAATAAGGGCTAGGCCTTTAAAACTGAGATGAGGAGGAATTTCTTCCCTTTGGAATATACAGAATTCCCTAACCAAGGGGTCTGTGGAAGCTCAATCATTGAGCATACTCAAGACAGAAATCGATAGATATCTGCATAGTAATGACTTGAAGGGATATGCGGATAGCGTGGGAAAGTGGCATTGAGGAAGATGATCAGCTACAATCCAACTGAATGGTAGAGCAGGCTCAATGGGCTGAATGGGCTACTCCTGCTTCTACGTTCCTATGATCCAAATTAACTATGTGAAATGCTTGCTTGCTGTTTGCATGAGTGCATTCTTCATCCATGTCCTCCTGACAATCTGCTGACCAGATATAGCTGCTTAGGCTTCTGTTGTGTGTTGGCATACCTTTTTTTGCATTTGCCATCTTTTCTTGCAGGTGTTCACTCTGCATGTGATCTGCCACCATTCCTGTGTGCAGTATCTGAGCTCAGCCTTCTGCACTGCCTTCCCCAATGCCCTCGCATGCCACAATTCTAGTAAGCCAGACAACAGTGAATAGGGTGAGTCAGGCCACATTTGCCACAAGGCTGAGTAGACTTCTGAGCCTTGGTTGCCATAAATGTTGCAGACTTCCCCAACACTTGTAACTGTTGGTGCCCAGCCACGATGGCTTCAAATTTCCTTCCATGACTGAGTAGTGCATCTATGGTGTGCCTTTCTTCTTTTCTGGCAGGTCTTTTTGAAAGGCCTTCAGTAGGGTAGATGCGATTACTAGCTCTAAAACCCGTTCCGACAATTCAATATCTGTGAAGTCGTATTCTTGAGTTTTGTCTCGGCACCTTGCAACAAACTGGTCAATGGACTCAACTTGCATTTGGCAGCAGGTCATAAGCTCAAGCCTATGTACTTGGAAATTGACCTTCATCTTGAGTTGATCCTCCAGGAATTTCCATAGCTTGCTAGGGTCCTTTTGATCCTCAGCTGACAATCCTGTTGTATTGATCCATTGCAGGCCCTCATTGCCCAGTGCGATCTTGATTTTGATAGCTTGTTTCTCTGGTTCACTCACTTCTTGATCCAGGAAACACAGTTACATCTGCTGCAGAAACAGTTTAAATTCAGACAGTATGTCCAATGCCTTCCAATCCATAATTGTGCTGTTTTACAAATACAAGCTTTTTCACATGTTTTATTTTTCACAGGCACGCTTCTTTTACAGGATCTCTGCTTTACAGGTCTTCTGTTTTACATGTACAGCTTTCTCTTCTTTTTTAGACAGGTTTGTTTTTTTAAAGGCTTGCCCCTTTTAAGAGTGAGATGACTGCTGCTTTCTTTGTTTACACAGCTTGTTTGATTTTATTTTAAACTGGGAGAGCAGTTTTTTTCCCTCTGCAGAGAGTTTCCGCTTGCAGTACTGGCAGCTGCCACAGCCAGCCTTTTACTTTGTGTCGGACCTCAGTGGTGCCGTTGAGCTCTTCCCGCTCTTTTCAGCTTAGGCCCTGCCCACAAACCAAAAAGCTAGGAAAACTAAAACAGTAATGGCATGGCGGTAATACTTCTTCTCATATTTTCTGGCCCACTGCCAGATTAGCTGAAAGCTCTGATCTCCTGGCAAATTGCCTGCTATACTCACAGAGTTTCAATGCCTCCCGGAGTTCCGTCGGCAGCCCTAGCTCACTGTACTGCTGTGGGGTCTCCTGCCAACATGCCCTTCACCTGAATCTTTAGCCACTCCAGATAAGCAATTAGCTCTTCTTTGTTCTCTCTTAGTGTGTTCTTCAGAAAAATATCAAACGTTGCCAAGATGTAATATTTCGTGATCTTCAGAAAAATATATCCCACCACTGCCGCCATATAATATTACTTGTTCCTTTGGTACGTGAACTATTGTAAGATTTACAGGACTCCAAGTAATATCAAAAGAATATGTCAATGTTTATTATAATGTAATTAGAACATATATATATATATATAAACACACATACACACAGCTACTTCGAGAGCCACATCTACACACATCTCACTCTGTCGGACTACACCCACAACTCTCTGGTCATGTGTGACGCAACATCACCTCCCCGGATGATATTTACTTACAGCCTCTGTAATCCACTGCAGATTATGTCACTGTCACTCTGTAATTGTTCCCTCAGAGGTGCATGATATTAGTCTCCAAACAATGCCAAACAGTATGGGGCATTAACTGTGTATTTTAATTCTAATCATAAACATTGATAACTTAGGAACGGATGCAACCAAGGTTTTCCTATTTTCATTTCATTAGCAATAATGGTCACATTGCAAATTGTAAATTAATGGATCACTGAATAAATTGACATCAACAACCAATGCTGGTCTATCTACCCAAAGTGCTTTTGTTTGTTTGTTTGCTCCTTTTTGCGAGGAGCAGCTTTGACAGAACGAGGTGCGGAGCGGACTTTCAGCTGAGCGGTCAATTTCAGTAAGTTACAAGTTAATCCCCTTTTGTTTCGGAGGACCAGGGGACTGCTGGGTAAGGGAAAACTATTTATTTGGGCAGTTTTAAAATCTTTGTCTTTTTGCGAGGAGCAGCTTTGACAGAACGAGGTGCGGAGCGGACTTTCAGCTGAGCGGTCAATTTCAGTAAGTTACAAGTTAATCCCCTTTTGTTTCGGAGGACCAGGGGACTGCTGGGTAAGGGAAAACTATTTATTTGGGCAGTTTTAAAATCTTTGTCTTTTTGCGAGGAGCAGCTTTGACAGAACGAGGTGCGGAGCGGACTTTCAGCTGAGCGGTCAATTTCAGTAAGTTACAAGTTAATCCCCTTTTGTTTCGGAGGATCAGGGGACTGCTGGGTAAGGGAAAACTATTTATTTGGGCAGTGGATACTGTTGGGGGGGACGACTTACCAGGGGTAAGCAATGCGGTGCAGGTCTCTGGCACAGAGTCTGTCCCTGTTGCTCAGAAGGGAAAGGGGAAGAGGAGCAGAGCATTAGTCATTGGGGACTCCATAGTTAGGGGAACAGATAGGAGGTTCTGTGGGAACGAGAGAGACTCACGGTTGGTGTGTTGCCTCCCAGGTGCCAGGGTACGTGATGTCTCCGATCGTGTTTTTGGGATCCTTAAGGGGGAGGGGGAGCACCCCCAAGTCGTGGTCCACATAGGCACCAACGACATAGGTAGGAAGAGAGATGGGGATTTAAGGCAGAAATTCAGGGAGCTAGGGTGGAAGCTTAGAGCGAGAACAACCAGAGTTGTTATCTCTGGGTTGTTGCCTGTGCCACGTGCTAGCGAAGAGAGGAATAGGGAGAGAGAGGAGTTGAACACGTGGCTGCAGGGATGGTGTAGGAGGGAGGGTTTTGGTTTCCTGGATAATTGGGGCTCTTTCTGGGGTAGGTGGGACCTCTACAAACAGGATGGTCTTCACCTGAACCAGAGGGGTACCAATATCCTGGGGGGGAGATTTGTTAGTGCTCTTCGGGGGGGTTTAAACTAAATCAGCAGGGGAATGGGAACCTAAATTGTAGTTCCAGTGTACAGGCTGTTGAGAGTAGTGAGGTAGGGGATAAGGTTACAGGGACGCAAGAGGGCACTGGCAAGCAAGAACCTGGTTTAAAGTGTGTCTACTTCAACGCCAGGAGCATCCGGAATAAGGTGGGTGAGCTTGCAGCATGGGTTGGTACCTGGGATCCTGATGTTGTGGCCATTTCAGAGACATGGGTAGAGCAGGGGCAGGAATGGATGTTGCAGGTTCCGGGATTTAGATGTTTCAGGAAGAACAGAGAAGAGGGTAAAAGAGGGGGGGGGTGTGGCATTGTTAATCAAGGAAAGTATTACAGCGGCAGAAAGGACGTTTGAGGACTCGTCTACTGAGGTAGTATGGGCCGAGGTTAGAAACAGGAGAGGAGAGGTCACCCTGTTGGGAGTTTTCTATAGACCTCCGAATAGTTCCAGAGATGTAGAGGAAAGGATAGCGAAGATGATTCTCGACAGGAGCAAGAGTAACAGGGTAGTGGTTATGGGGGACTTTAACTTTCCAAATATTGACTGGGAATACTATAGTTCGAGTACTTTAGATGGGTCTGTTTTTGTCCAGTGTGTGCAGGAGGGTTTTCTGACACAGTATGTGGACAGGCCAACCAGGGGCGATGCCACATTGGATTTGGTACTGGGTAATGAACCCGGCCAGGTGTTCGATTTAGATGTAGGTGAGCACTTTGGCGATAGTGATCACAATTCGGTTAGGTTTACCTTAGCGATGGGCAGGGACAGGTATATACCGCAGGGCAAGAATTATAGCTGGGGGAAAGGAAATTATGACGCGATTAGGCAAGATTTAGGATGTGTAGGATGGGGAAGGAAACTGCAGGGGATGGGCACAAACGAAATGTGGAGCTTATTCAAGGAGCAGCTAATGCGTGTCCTTGATAAGTATGTACCTGTCAGGCAGGGAGGCAGTTGTCGAGCGAGGGAGCCGTGGTTTACTCAAGAAGTTGAAGCGCTTGTCAAGAGGAAGAGGGTGGCTTATGTTAGGATGAGACGTGAAGGCTCAGTTAGGGCGCTTGAGAGTTACAAGCTAGCCAGGAAGGATCTAAAGGGAGGGCTAAGAAGAGCAAGGAGAGGACACGAGAAGTCATTGGCGGATAGGATCAAAGAAAACCCTAAGGCTTTCTATAGGTATATCAGGAATAAAAGAATGATAAGAGTTAGAACAGGGCCAATCAAGGATAGTAGTGGGAAGTTGTGTGCGGAATCAGAGGAGATAGGGGAAGCGTTAAATGAATATTTTTCGTCAGTATTTACAGTAGAAAAAGAAAATGTTGCCGAGGAGATTACTGAGATACAGCCTACTAGGCTAGATGGGATTGAGAGTCACAAGGAGGAGGTGTTAGCAATTTTGGAAAGAGTGAAAATAGATAAGTCCCCTGGGCCAGATGGGATTTATCCTAGGATTCTCTGGGAAGCCAGGGAGGAGATTGCAGAGCCGTTGTTGTTGATCTTTATGTCGTCATTGTCGACAGGAGTAGTGCCGGAGGACTGGAGGATAGCAAATGTTGTCCCCTTGTTCAAGAAGGGGAGTAGAGACAGCCCTGGTAATTATAGACCTGTGAGCCTTACTTCGGTTGTGGGTAAAATGTTGGAAAAGGTTATAAGAGACAGGATTTATAATCATCTTGAAAAGAATAAGTTCATTTGCGATAGTCAGCACGGTTTTGTGAAAGGTAGGTCGTGCCTCACAAACCTTATTGAGTTTTTCGAGAAGGTGACCAAACAGGTGGATGAGGGTAAAGCCGTGGATGTGGTGTATATGGATTTCAGTAAGGCGTTTGATAAGGTTCCCCACAGTAGGCTATTGCAGAAAATACGGAAGTATGGGGTTGAAGGTGATTTAGAGCTTTGGATCAGAAATTGGCTAGCTGAAAGAAGACAGAGGGTGGTGGTTGATGGCAAATGTTCATCCTGGAGTTCAGTTACTAGTGGTGTACCGCAAGGTTCTGTTTTGGGGCCACTGCTGTTTGTCATTTTTATAAACGACCTGGATGAGGGTGTAGAAGGGTGGGTTAGTAAATTTGCGGATGACACGAAGGTCGGTGGAGTTGTGGATAGTGTCGAAGGGTGTTGTAGGGTACAGAGGGACATAGATAGGCTGCAGAGCTGGGCTGAGAGATGGCAAATGGAGTTTAATGCGGAGAAGTGTGAGGTGATTCACTTTGGAAGGAGTAACAGCAATGCAGAGTACTGGGCTAATGGGAAGATTCTTGGTAGTGTAGATGAGCAGAGAGATCTTGGTGTCCAGGTACATAAATCCCTGAAAGTTGCTACCCAGGTTAATAGGGCTGTTAAGAAGGCATATGGTGTGTTAGCTTTTATTAGTAGGGGGATCGAGTTTCGGAGCCACGAGGTCATGATGCAGCTGTACAAAACTCTGGTGAGGCCGCACCTTGAGTATTGCGTGCAGTTCTGGTCACCGCATTATAGGAAGGATGTGGAAGCTTTGGAAAGGGTGCAGAGGAGATTTACTAGGATGTTGCCTGGTATGGAAGGAAGGTTTTACGAGGAAAGGCTGAGGGACTTGGGGTTGTTTTCGTTAGAGAGAAGGAGGAGGAGAGGTGACTTAATAGAGACATACAAGATAATCAGAGGGTTAGATAGGGTGGATAGTGAGAGTCTTTTTCCTCGGATGATGATGGCAAACACGAGGGGACATAGCTTTAAGTTGAGGGGTGAAAGATATAGGACAGATGTCAGAGGTAGTTTCTTTACGCAGAGAGTAGTAGGGGCGTGGAACGCCCTGCCTGCAACAGTAGTAGACTCGCCAACTTTAAGGGCATTTAAGTGGTCATTGGATAGACATATGGATGAAAATGGAATAGTGTAGGCCAGATGATCGGCGCAACATCGAGGGCTGAAGGGCCTGTACTGCGCTGTAATGTTCTAATTCTAAAAAAAAAAAAATTCTAAGAAGGGAGAGAGAAAATTGATTGTGGATTCATGCTAATTAATAAAAAGATTTAGGCTCTCACATCCAACAGTACATTCTTTAGTTAATTTATGGTTCAGTACTTCAATGACCTTGAAAACCTTCAGCCCGCTTGTAGTGACCTGCAAGACACTTTTGCCATTGCTAGCGTTTATGGATCTTCCCTCAACATTAGACAAATCCCAGCTTGTCTAACAAAGCTGGAATTTAGATGTCTGAGCAACTGCCTATGTTTGGATTTTTCAGTATTGACTCCTCGTACTCCACAATAGAATATTCACTGCCATTCTATAATGGGTCATTGAAATATCTGATAATAGCACCAACATAAAATGATAGACCTGGAAATTCATGGGGCCCTACCCCTCCAGCATATGTGTGATGGAGTGGAATCTGTGCACACCCTTGTCCTGTTCCAGACAGCCTGTCTCAAATCATGAAGATAGCGTTATTTGCATATCTGGGGTGGGTTGCTGGTACCTGGAAGATTGTATCAGCAGCTCCTGCAAAGCTTTGACCCAATCTCCCATTCCAAAGTAGAACGGTGCTATTGCCATTCCGCCTGAAGAGCTCCCAAAGCATTAAAGGGACGAAGGACATTTTTTGTTTCAAGTCTCTGGTTCTGACTGGAGCCACTCCAATGAATGTAATCAATCACCTCTGGGCTTCATTATCTTATTCCAATAAAATACTGGCCTTCAGAAGGCCTCAAAGTGACACGTCAGGTCTTTTAATAAGACAAATATTTGCAAAAAAAGGGACACATTTTTGTTTTGTCAGTTTTTTGTGAAATTTGGATCAGTGGATCAGGTTTATGTTATTGGGCTCAGTAAGTGATTCCAGCCAAATCTCACGAGTATGTCAACAGTCAATGCTGTCATAAAAATATACAGGGGGACATTACACATCATGCACACAGCATGAAAGTAACATATGCAGATGATAGCATATCCTTTTGTGCGATCAGCTCATTTTAATCAGTTCCATATGATCCACTGCGGATTGGTTGGTTTGCAGGGAGCATGAAGGGCTTGCAGGGCAGGGTATCTGGCAGGTCAGCTGTTCTTAAGCAACTGCTGCTCATAAATAAAGCTGAGTCGCACATTTCCTGATTAAAAGTTTTCCAACAGCACTTCAGTGTGACAGCAAGGAAGGAATGGGGGAGGAGGACTTCACCTGCTGAGGATACAGCTCTGGAAATGTTACTTCAATAGCTATTGAAGCAAAGCAGAATTGGTCTCTTTGGAGGTAAGGGCCTCCATCCAATGAGGATCTTTGTTCAAAATGTCTGAGTGGAGACGCCAGAATATGTTTATATATTATCCCATGTCAATAAGTTGTACGAGTAGATGTGGAAGAAATTTTTCAGACCTGTGAAAATTGTTAGGAGCACCTACACTTTTTGCTTACACTTCTCATATGGCCTTCTAATGAATGTCAATGACAGTTTGATGCTACTTCATTAAGGCAACATATGAAGCACTTTGGCTGTCTTTCAGTTGGTTGGCACATGCACATACATGTCTATGTCACTGCAGGGCACAGTTTTTTGCTGACACAGAAATATACTTCGAATAAAGTGTCCGCCCAAGAGCAGTGGCAGGACTTTTGTTGGTGTATGATCACCTTAAGAGTGTTGTCCCTTTAAGAACTCAGTGAGCTAAGTACCAGGATGTAGTCATGTGACTAGAAGCCACAGTTACTCTGCAACTGTAACACCCTTGATAAAGTTTTTGTAAATAGTTTTCTCTGTCGAATCTTCAACGACCTGGAATCTACACACCTCATTGTATTACTTAAGATAACACAATGAAACCCATGACACTTACCTCTGAGTTAGAATGTAGTGGGTTTGTAGTTATTTTTTATTCGTTTCATGGGATGTGGGCATCGCTGGCCAGGTCAGCATTTATTGCCCATCCCTAATTGCCCATGAGAAGGTGATGGTGAGTTGCCTTCTTGAACCACTGCAGTCCATGTGGGGTAAGTACATCCACAGTGCTATTAGAAAGGGAGTTCCAGAATTTTGATCCAGCGACAATGAAGGAACAGTGATATAGTTCCAAGTCAGGATGGTGTGTTGCTTGGAGGGAAACATGCAGGTGGTGGCGTTCCCACGCATCTGCTGCCCTTTTCCTTCTAGGTGGTAGAGGTCATGAGTTTGGAAGGTGCTGCCTGAGTAGCCTTGGTGCATTGCTGCAGTGCATCTTGTAGATGGTACACACTGCTGCCACTGTGCATGGGTGATGGAGGGAGTGCATGTTTGTGGGCGGAGTACCAATCAAGCGGGCTGCTTTATCCTGGATGGTGTCGAGCTTCTTGAGTGTTGTTGGAGCTGTACCCATCCAGGCAAGCGGAGAGTATTCCATCACACTCCTGACTTGTGCCTTGTAGATGGTGGACAGGCTTTGGGGAGTCAGGAGGTGAGTTACTCACCACAGGATTCCTAGCCTCTGTCCTGCTCTTGTAGTCACGGTGTTTATATGGCTACTCCAGTTCAGTTTCTGGTCAATGGTGACCATCAGGATGTTGATAGTGGGGGATTCAGCGATCGTAATGCCGCTGAATGTCAAAGGGAGATGGTTAGATTCTCTCTTGTTGGAGATAGTCATTTCCTGGCACTTGTGTGACGTGCATATTACTTGCCACTTATCAGCCCAAACCTGGATATTGTCCAGGTCTTGCTGCATTTCTACACGGACTGCTTCAGTATCTGAGGAGTCGTGAATGGTGCTGAACATTGTGCAATCATCAGCGAACATCGCCACTTCTGACCTTTTGATTGAAGGAAGGTCATTGATGAAGCAACTGTAATTGGTTGGTCCTAGGACACTACCCTGAGAGCTCCTGCAGTGATGTCCTGGAGCTGAAATGACTGACCTCCAACAACCACAACCACAACTTTTGTGCTGGGTACGATTCCAACAGCGGAGAGTTTTCCCCGGAATCCCATTGACTCCAGTTTTGCTCGGGCTCCTTGATGCCATACTTGGTCAAATGCTGCCTTGATGTCAAGGGCAGTCACTCTCATCTCACCTCTTGAGTTCAGCTGTTTTGTCCATGTTTGAATTAAAGATGTAATGAGGTCAGGAGCTGAGTGGCCCTGGCGGAACCCAAACTGAGCGTTACTGAGCAGGTTATTGCTTAGCAAGTGCTGCTTTATGGCACTGCCAATGACACCTTCCATCACTTTACTGATGATCGACAGTAGACTGATGGGGCGGTAATTACTGGATTGCATTTGTCCTGCTTTTTGTGTACAAGACATACCTGGGCAATTTTTCACATTGCCGGGTAGGTGGCAGTGTTGTAGCTGTACTGGAACAGCTTGGATAGTGGTGCGGTAAGTTCAGGAGCACAGGTCTTCAGTACTGTTGCCGGAATGTTGTCAGGGCCTACAGCCTTTGCAGTATCCTTCAGTCATTTCTTGATACCACGCGGAGTGGGTAGATGTAATGCAGAGTGCAGCCAGTGCCAAGTCCACGGCACCACATGTAGCTCAGCTGTATGGGGGTGCTGAGAATGATCAGAAAGTAACTGTAATAGGGGCCTCAATAGTTAGGAGAACAGCAGACATGTAATGGAACAGCAGAGGTGCCATTCTGTAGCTGCAGTCATAATTCCAAGATGGTCTGTTGTCTCCCTGGTGCCAGGGTTCAGGATGTCACTGAATGGTTAAAGAACATTCTGAAGGGGAAGTGTGAACAGCCAGAGGTTGTGGCACAAACGACATAGGTAGAAAGAGGGATGAGGTCCTGCAGGCAGATTTTAGGACGCGAGAAATTAAATTAATAAGCAGGACATCAACAGTACTAATCTCTGGATTGCTCCCAGTACCACGTAGTGAGAATAGAGATAGGAGAATAGAACAGATGAATTCATGGCTGGAGAGATGGTGCAGGAGGGAGGGCTTTGTATTCCTGGGACATTGGAACTAGCTCTTGGGGAGGTGAAACCTGTACAGGCCAGACAGGTTGCACCTCAGTAGAGCCAGGACCAATGTCCTTGTGAGGCAGTTTGCAAGTGCTGTGGAGTTTTAAGCTAACTTGGCAAGGGGATGGGAACCAGGATGTAGTATTAGAAAGGAGAAACAAGGTGCACAAAGGATTGGGAGAGACAGATAGCACTAGAGTAAGAAGTAGTAAGGTATTAGGTAGGGTCAGAGGGAATACAATAAGATCTAAATGAGGTTTACAGTGCATGTACATAAACTCACAAAACATGGTAAATAAGGTTGGTAAGCTGAATGCACAAATAGCCACAGAGCAATATGACGTAGTGGCAATAATGGAGACCTGACTCAAGCAAGGGCAGGACTGAACATAAATATTCTTGGATACAAGGTGTTTAGCAAAGACATGGAAGGAAAGAATAGGAAGGGTGGCAGTATTGTTTAAGGAGAATATTACAGTACTGGAGAATGAGAGGATGTCCTGGAGTCGTCATGGACAGAATCTATTTGGTTAGAGTTAAGAAACAACAGAGGTGCCATTACATTGCTGGATGTATTCTGTAGAAGATCAATTAGTGGCAAAGATATAGAGGAGCAATTTGCAGGGAAATTACAGAGGTGCAAGAATCATAATGAAATGACAATGGGGCCTTCAATTATCCTAATATAGACTGGGCTAGTAATAGTGTAAAGGGCAAAAAGAGTGACGAGTCTTTGATGTGTGTTCAGGCGGATTTTCTTGATCAGTATGTTTCTGGGCCAACAAGGAAGGAGACATTCCTGGATATGGTTCTGACGAATGAGGTGGGTCAAATGGATCAAGGGTCAGTTGGGCAACATTTAGGGAACCGTGATCATAGTATCTTAAGGTTTACATTAGCAATGCAAAAGGAGAAGCAATAATCTAGAGTAAAAATACTTAATTGGAGGAGGGCCAATTTCAGTGGGTTGAGAACAGATCTGTCCCAGATAAATTGGAATCAAAGACTGGCATGCAAAACTGTAAGGGAACAACGGGCTGACTTTAAAAAAGAAATGGGTCCGGTACAGTCACGGTACATTCGCACAAACAGAAAAGATAGGGCAACCAAAGCCAGAGCTCCCTGACTGATGAAACAGATAGAGAGTAAGATGAGGCAGAAAAAAGGTGCGTGTGACAGATGCCAGGTTGATAATACAAAGTGTGAACCAGGCTGAATATAGAAAGTTCAGACGGGAAGTGAAAAGATCATAAGAGGGGCAAAGAAAGAGTATGAGAAGAGACTGGTAGCTTACATAAAAGGGAATCCAAAGTGTTCTTGTAGGCATATAAATAGTAAAAGGATAATAAGAGGGGTGAGGCCAATTAGGGACCAGAAAGGACCTGTCATAGAGGCAGCAGGCATAGCTGAGCTACGAACTGCATCTGTCTTCACCAAGGAAGAAGATGCTGCCAAAGTCATAGTGAAAGAGGAGATAGTTAAAATACTGGATGGACTGAAAATGATAAAGATGACGAATTAGAAAGGCTGGTTGAGCTTAAAGTTGGTAAGTCACCAGGACGCTTCTGAGGATGCTGAGAGAAGTAAGCTCGAAAATTGTGGAGGTACTGGCCATTATCTTGTTTTTAGCCATTTTAGGGATGTGGGCATTGCTGGCTAGGCCAGCATTTATTTCCCATCCTTAATTCCCCTTGAGAAGGTGGTGCTGAGCCGCCTTCTTGAACTGCTGCAGTCCATGTGGTGCAGGTACACCCAGAATGCAGATAGGAAGGAAGTCCCAGCCACCGTGAAGGATCTGCTATATAGTTCCAAATCAAGATGGTGTGTAGCTTGGAGGGTGTCTTGCAGGTGGTGCTGTACCCAGGCATCTGCTACCCTTGCCCTTCTAGGTGGTAGAGGTCGCAGGTTTGGAATGTGCAGTCAAAGGAGCCTTGCGAATTGCTGCAGTGCCTTTTGTAGATGGTACACACTGTTGCCACTGTGCATCCATGGTGGAGGAAGTGAATGTTTGAGGTGGTGGATGGGGTGCCAATTTAGTGGGCTGCATTGTCGTGGATGGTGTCAAGCTTCTTGAGTGTTGTTGGAACTGCATTCATTCAAGCAAGCAGAGAGGATTCCATCACCATCCAGACTTGTGCCTTGCAGATGGCGGACAGGCTTTGGGGAGTCAGGAGGTGAGTTACTCACCACGGAATTCCCAGAATCTGACCTGCTGTTGTAGCCACAGTATTTATATGCATTTAAGTTTCTGGTCAATAGTAGCCCTCAGGATGTTGATGGTGAGGGATTCAGCAACAATAATGCTGTTGAATGTCAAGGGGCAATGATTAGATTATCTCTTGTTGGAGATGATCATTGCTTGGCACTTGTGTGGCATGAATGTTTCTTGCCACATCAGCCAAAGCCTGCATGTTGCTTTGCTGCATGTGGTCGCCGACTCCTTCACTATCTGAGAGGTTCTGAGTGGAACTGAATACTGCACAATCTTCAGTGACCATCCCCACTTCTGACTTATGATGGAGGGAAGATCGTTGATGAAGCAGCTGAAGATGGGTTGGGCCTCAGACACTACCCTGAGGAATTCCTGTAGTGATGTCCTGGGGCTGGGATGATTGGCCTCCAACATCTTCCTCTGTGCTAGGTATGACTCCAAGAGCTTTCAGTCTGATTCCCATTGACTTCAATTTTGCTAGGGCTCCTTGATGCCACACTTGGCCAAATGCTGCCTTGATGTCAAGGTCAATCACTCTCACCTCACTTCTAGAATTCAGCTATTTTGTCCATGTTTAGACCAAGGCTGTAATGAGGTCTGGAGCCGGGTCACCCTGGCAGAACCCAAACTGAGTACCAGCGAGCAGGTTATTGCTGAATAAGTGCTGCTTGATAGCACTGTCGATGACACCTTCCATCACTTTGCTGATGATTGAGAGTTGACTGATGGGGTGGTAATTGGCTGGATTGGATTTGTCCTGCTTTTTGTGGACAGGGCATACCTGGGCATTTTTTCACAGTGTCGGTAGATGCCTGAGCTGTAGCTGTACTGGAACAGCTTGGCTAGGGGCTCAGCTAGTTCTGCAGCACGTCTTCAGTACTACAGCCAGGATGTTGTTAGGACCCATGGCCTTTGCAGTATCCAGCGCGTTCAGCCGTTTCTTGATATCACATGAAGTAAATCGAATAGTCTGAAGACTGGCATCTATGATGGTGGGGATCTCAGGAGAAGGCCGATATGAATCATCTACTTGCACTTCTGGCAAATGCTTCAGCCTTGTCTTCTGCACTGACGTACTGGACTCCCCTATCATTCAAGATGTGGATGTTTGTGGAGCCTCTTCCTCCAGTTAGTTGCTTAATTGTCCACCACCATTCACAACTGGATGGGGCAGGACAGCAGAGCTTTGATCTGGTCCATTGGTTGTGGGATTGCTTTGTTCTTTCTATAGCATGCTGCTTCCGCTTTTTAGCAAACATGTAGTCCTGTGTTGTAGCTCCACCAGACTGGCATCTCATTTTTAGGTATGCCTGGTGCTGCTCCTGGCATGCTTTCCTACACTCCTCATTGAACCAGGATTGGTCCCCTAGCTTGATGGTAATGGCAGAGTGAGGGATATGCCGGCCTATGAGATTACAGATTATGGTTGAATACAATTCTGCTGCTGCTGATAGCTCACAGCACCTCATGGATGCCCAGTTGTGAGCTACTAGATCTATTCTGAGTCTATCCCATTTAGCATGGTGGTCGTGCCACACAACATGATGGTGGGTGTTCTCAGTGTGAAGACTGGACTTCTTAGGACTGTGTGGTGGTCACTCCTACCAATACTTTCAAGGGCAAATGCATCTGCGTCAGGTAGTTTAGTGAGGATGAGGTCAAGTTGGTTTTTCCCTCTTGTTGGTTCTTTCACCCTGCTGCAGATATATCCCACAGGATTTGGCCAACACAGTCAGTAGTGGTGCAACTGAGTCACTTTCGGTGAAAAACATTTTTTATGTAACGTGCGGTTAGAATCTGGAATGCACCTTAAATAGTGTTGGAGACAGATTCAGTTGTGGCTTTCAAAGGGGAACTTACACCTGAGGTATAAATGCACATCCCTCTGAAACCCCCTCAGAACCTCATCCAAAACCTGCAATTAGAGAGATGTACCCAACAGGAAACACATTCTCAGAATTCTGATATTTTTAGTTGCATAAAGATACATTTGGAAAACAGAAAGCTGACAAAAATCCCAACATGGAAAAAAATCAAGGCCACAATAGAAAACAGCAAAAAAAGGAATGAAAACAATGCCAATAAGCAATGAATAATGTATTGAAATAAATTTCTACAGGTAAGAATTGCAAAAATGGCATTCCCATTTGAGAGTACTATGTTCAATATGCCTGTAGGGGCTTTCAAATCAGTGCCAATTGAAAATGGATGATGAATGACTTCTGGAATTCCTGGCACTGAGCATGTGAAATGATGGCAACACTTTTCATCTATTTGCATAATTTTTAAGCTTTACTGAGGAAATTGCATGAAAAATGCAATTGCCCTCTGCTTTTAAATCATTACCTAGCCACAGAATAGCATGTTTCAGGTAAGAAACCATTCAACTGCATAATCAGACCCCTATTTTAAAATCAATATTAAACTAATTATTTGTAACTATTTAATTTTTTTAAAGGAGTCATGATGATAATATTTATTCTTTAAGGACTGCCAGATCAACTGTAAGTCAATTTGAAAGATTTGCCACCTCAAATTAAGCTGTGTGAATATTAGAGCTTGAATGCTCAACACACCTGTAGTAATTCCTTTGCCCGTTGTTTTAGCAGAAGGCATTAGCTCACTTATTTTGAACTGGTTAATTCCTCAATAAAATAACAATGGATTGGCATACAGAATCATAGAATGTTGCAACAAAGGAACAGGCCATTCAGCCCTGCAAGTCTTAACTGGTGGCCCTGCTGCATAACTTGAACATCAATGCTATTAAAACAGGGCAGCACAGTGGTGCAGTGGTTAGCACCGCAGCCTCACAGCTCCAGCGACCCGGGTTCAATTCTGGGTACTGCCTGTGTGGAGTTTGCAAGTTCTCCCTGTGTCTGTGTGGGTTTTCTCCGGGTGCTCCGGTTTCCTCCCACAGCCAAAAGACTTGCAGGTTGATAGGTAGATTGGCCATTATAAATTGCCCCTAGTATAGGTAGGTGGTAGGGGAATATAGGGACAGGTGAAGATGTGGTAGGAATATGGGATTAGTATAGGATTAGTATAAATGGGTGGTTAATGGTCGGCACAGACTCGGTGGGCCGAAGGGCCTGTTTTAGTGCTGTATCTCTAAATCAAAATCAAATCCAATTTCAAGGCTTTGTATTATAAATCTGGAACATATTTCTGTCACAGGTATTTCTGTTGAGGGAATAAAATCAATAGGATTTTACCTTTTTCTTCTGCTCCACTAAGAAAATAAGGCATATGGAGTTACTTATTTTTCATCAACTTTACCATAAAATGAAGATTGATTCAGGCTACTCACCTTCTGTCAGGGAGGATGGGCACCCTCCAGCCTTTCACTTGACTCAGTTTGCCATCTGATAATTCAATCTGCAGAGGAAGTTTTGGTACCCAAACTGTCAGCTCCAGTGGGGCACTCAAGTGTTCATAGTTGAAAATAATCCGGGCATTCATTGAGCCTTGAGATTCCTTGCCACTCACAAACACATAATCACATCCTTTGGAGACCTGCGAGAAAACAGGAAAGTTTGAATCAACAGAAATCTGCACAAAGAGGAATTCTGGATCAAGTGATTAATTTACAGTCCAGAAGTATCCAATAATCAATCCTAATATAAATATAATATAAATAATCTAAATCTCATAATGTTTGACAATGTATAGCTAGCACAAACACAAGCAATAGTTTCATTTGGTTTTGAATGTTACAAGATACTTTCTTAATTTCAAAGCTGATGAGGAGAACACTGGCATTGATGTAAACCTTTCTACATTTTTACCCATAATTCCAAATGACTGAATCTCTTCAGAAAACTTGGGTCATTCCAACAGAATGTGTAACAATTAGACAAATAACAAAAAGCTTGCCAGTAGAATTTGAAAACTGGAAGCCCTAACTTTATAAACTTGGAAGGCAATAAGGTGCGCTAACTTGACCAAGTTCATATGCTCATATAAAAAGACATTCACTACAACTAAAGCACTGCCTATCCTAACACCTCTGACTGAGCCAATAGAACACACCCTTCTTCTGTGAAGTACTCCAACTAGTGGCTTGGTTAAGGACAGAAAGAAACAACGTTTATGTACTATAATCAAGCAATGTAATGCTACGATATTTGTATAAAACTTGCCTTGTGATTCTTAATCAAATCGACACAATAGAGATTTATAAGCACTAAAACTGATTAAATTTTGTACAGACTAAACCACCCAACATCAACGTATCTTATTAAAATATTTAAGCTGCAAAGAGTTTTTAAATCTAAACCTAAAACTAATGCAGCACTGTACTTTTTAGATTTAATATCTGTCCCATCTGATATGCAGTAGTTTGAAACAGGTGGAAAAGCTACTTGAAGCAGTCTCACTTTGGAGTAGAATTTATAATTGGCACTATTCTTACATGAATAACACTCTTGTATCAAAAATAACACTCTTGTACCAAATTCCTCTTGGTAGTACTTAATGCTGGGGAGTGCCTGATTGAAGGATTTAAGCTGATTAACAATAATGATCAGGAATTTGGATTTAGTTATTGTGGAGGAGGTAATCTCAGGACTCGAACAGTCAGGCTGTGGTGGAGGTGGGGTATGGGGTTCTGCTACAGTGAAGGCACTGGGCCTGATAATATGATTTACATTACACAGGATAAAACATTGTATCCTCTGACTAACTGGGAGATCTGGTGGTAATAGTACTTGAAACGTTTTGTACCGATTGCACTTGAAAGTGACACAAATGCCAAGTTTCTGTCAGACTGATATCTGCTTGGTTCAAGCATAATATTTATAAAACAGCATCATATCCAAGTTGAACAAAGAATGCTGTACGAATAAACTAGTGGAAGCTAAAAGTTGTTACCAAAAGAGGCAGTAAAGTGCTTCTAACTGTCCTCAGCTGTGCTTAATCACACCAATTAGACCTGAGCATAGAGGTTCTTCTTGGTCCTCCTGGAGTAACTCAGGCAGAAGGCATTTGAAACTTCTTTGGGAGCTGTTCTCCACTTTCATTTTATCCCCACCACTTCCAGGATTTCCTGCTGGGTGTGGGAGGGGACATATGACATGTCTGCTGATATAGGTGCAGGTTATGTAAATGATGGAAATACAATATCTGAAATATTTTCTGTCATTTGCACCAAAGTAACATTGGATGGTAAATCACCGCTGGTGTGTAGAGCTGAAATGGGTGCTGAAGGTAACGTTTAAAATTTGTCATGAAAAACCTACATACCAAATGGGAAATATTAATTTCATCAGTTGGGACCTTGCCTGTGACTTTTACTGGAAATTGTTACAAATAACTTTTAAAATGAAAAGCTGGCAGCCAAGATGGCCACTGCATTTTATATATGAAATACCAACGGAATAGACTGCTGACAGCATGACTGATTCAACTTAGCCAGAACAATGGGGTGCTCTCTGATTAAATTATCTGAAATGGCTTTATCACTACGGTCGTCAAGAGGAGTAAAGCCTTGAATATCAGAGAAGCTACCAGAAGAACATCATTAAAAACAAAATGAGGTTTGGGAATGTCATGTGACTGCTTGTGCAGCTCTGGAGAGACTAAGCTTTGACTGAGAAAGCAGAACAGTAACTGTAAGCCATCAATGGAGCAGCTCTCTCTCTCTCTCACTCTCCAGAAAAGATCCAGAGATGCCTTGGCTGCAACTGCTAAAGCCTCGAACCTACAGACCAGCACAGCCAACAACTAGGGGACAAGGATCAAATGCCCTCTTCTGCCTTCCGGAACCTGAGAAGCAACCCCGCAACCGTGCACGTGGCCCAGCGAGAACTTCAGCTCAACAATTTCAACTAAGGACTCTGGGCTTGATATTCAGTATTTAAATTCCATTTTTCCAGACTCTACTCCAACCACCAAAGCTGTTTTCCCTCTGTAATTTATTTGTGTGTGTGTGATTCTCATGTGAATGTGTGCATGGATGTGTAGTGTATTTTAGTAATTTTTAACCAGTTTAGAGTGTTAAGAATAATAAACTTACATCTTTCTTGTTTAAACTCAAGAAAACCTATCTGATTGGTTCTTTTGCAATTGCATTAGAGGAACAGGAACAAGCACTCACTGAGGTGATAAGTTCAATCACTGTCTAAGAAGGATAAAGCCTGTTGCAGTCAAACTAGAGAAGGGGCAAAAGGGGAAGCCTGAGACCCCTTCCTCACCTGGCCGTAAACAAATTGAAATGGCCAAAATTAGTAGACTGATCAATAACATAGGTTAAGGTGTTATTTTCAGAGTCTTCAAATTTTTACAATGCGGCAGAGAACCTACCAACCATGTGACACCAATTTATGCCCCACTTCTGACACAGCAATTCCTGCACCCTTTCCACATAGCAATTTATGCCCTTCCCCCACCTGCCACCAACTTACATCCTCCAAAGTGCCACCAATTTATGACCTTCCTTTGCAACAGCAATTTATGCTCCCTTTCCCACATGACAGAAAATTATGCCCCTTCCAGATGACACCAACCTATGCCGATTCTCCCTCCACCACCCCCATGAACTTTCTAGCAGGTTCCTGCTTAAAAGTGCAAATTACCTTCAGGACAGAAAATTAGCCAGGATGACAGGTACATCTTGGTGGTGAGCGGAAGTCTCACCTCACCAAAGATGTGCAGGGTTTCTTCAAAAAGTGGAAGATTGTGGCTCTTATGTCCAAGTTCAACACAAGTCCATTTCAACAGCAACATAATACAATGAGATGGATTTTGCAAAAGAAGTAATGGTGAGCCTAACTGTGCTCACCATTATTAAAGTGTAAATTGATAGCAACTTCCAGCAACCGCATATGTGCGGTTAAAAGCGTAAATCAGGAAGTTGCTGTCTGAGTTGCCATTCTCCTTCATAAGCTTAGCAATAACAGTACCTCACTGAGAGATCTGGCATTGAGATGCATGGAATGGCATGAAGTTGCTGTATTTATGTAATATATACATGCTAAACTCACCAGGAAAAGTTAGGGCTTGTCCGTTCCAGTGCAAGTAAATTTTGAATGACATGATAAGTCTTAATTACTGCCAAACAATCCCTCAGGCATTGAAAATTAATTTTTACAAATGTGAGGTCTCATTCCATCAGATTTTAATAATTGACGAACATTTAAAATTATATTAAAAAATTAAGTAACTTTTTTTCCTTCTGCTTTTAATCTTATCTTTTTGTTTCTTTATCTGACTTTGTGTACATGATTTAACATAGAATTAACTATTCTAACTGACACTTCCCAGTTCAGACTTGCGTTCCTCATTAATGACTTTTCAATCCGATCAGTTAGGGAGATACACAGTCATTTACCTTTCTCACACGGCCCTGTAGAGAGTGTTGTGCTGAAATGGCTTTCTAATCACAGCAAGTTCCAGTGCAACATCCCATTCAATATCTGCAGGCCAGTGTAAGTGTAATGAACAGCTTGCATCATTTGTTCGCCGCTGATAGCCGATGTGTTTTTTAGCTCTCCCTTGGTGAATCCTTGTTCACTGCTTTCCAATTATAAAGCAAAGAAATGAGCGCAAACAGGCTTTCTTAGGTTTAAAGAAGAAAGGGGACATTTTATTAAACTTAAACTCTAATTCGGTTAACGCCTACAGATACACAATGGCCCACGCTAGCATGCATATGCGATACACACATGCAGATAAGGATAGAAAAGTGTAGAAGAAAAAATAAAGTGGAAAAGTTTGAGGCAATCTCTGAGGAGGGCTTTTTGTTACTGTGCTTCCAGCTCACTGTACAG
This sequence comes from Heterodontus francisci, assembly GCF_036365525.1. Taxonomy (NCBI): domain Eukaryota; kingdom Metazoa; phylum Chordata; class Chondrichthyes; order Heterodontiformes; family Heterodontidae; genus Heterodontus; species Heterodontus francisci. Next base: position 19,234,409 of record NC_090400.1, read on the forward strand.
TCCTTGATTGAAGGTATGGTCTTGCTTTTCATTGGGGCCCAGTATTCTTCTTAAATCTTGTTCACTGTAGGAGATTTTTCTCTCTTGGAGTTCATGTGTCTTCAATGGGTCTTGGAGTTCAGTGAGAAAGAGATGGGAGCAGACAGGAGAGGCTCTTTTCAATCCGGGAGCTTTCTGACAGTTCAAACACTGTTTCTACAATTTAAAACTCCCTAAGTTGGCCAGCAGGGTGGTCTCGTGACCAACTGGTTTCATCAGGTCTGTTCTGTGTATTGTATGGGGGCAGGGGACAGCTCGTTTGTTCCAACACTGTCTGCTAATATTCAAAAATGTCTTTCCAGCCAGGGGCCTGGCAATTCCTTGGAACAGCTTCTTCCCAGCAAAAATTTGAAATTTAATGTCCATGTGGTGAAATTAATGTGCCTCATTCTTGGCAGGTGTGGGCCTGCATGACACACATTACTCACATATAAACTTACCTTTTTGTTTTGGCAGTTTCTTTTTGCAGCGGCGACAGGGAGAGCGAGGTGGCAGCTGGGTAAGTGAGTTTACAACTTATATAAACTTACCTTTTTGTTTTGGCGGTTTCTTTTTGCAGCGGCGACAGGGAGAGCGAGGTGGCAGCTGGGTAAGTCAGTTTACAACTTATATAAACTTACCTTTTTGTTTTGGCGGTTTCTTTTTGCAGCGGCGACAGGGAGAGCGAGGTGGCAGCTGGGTAAGTCAGTTTACAACTTATATAAACTTACCTTTTTGTTTTGGCGGTTTCTTTTTGCAGCGGCGACAGGGAGAGCAAGGTGGCAGCTGGGTAAGTGAGTTTACAACTTATATAAACTTACCTTTTTGTTTTGGCGGTTTCTTTTTGCAGCGGCGACAGGGAGAGCGAGGTGGCAGCTGGGTAAGTCAGTTTACAACTTATATAAACTTACCTTTTTGTTTTGGCGGTTTCTTTTTGCAGCGGCGACAGGGAGAGCAAGGTGGCAGCTGGGTAAGTGACTTTACAACTTATATAAACTTACCTTTTTGTTTTGGCGGTTTCTTTTTGCAGCGGCGACAGGGAGAGCAAGGTGGCAGCTGGGTAAGTGAGTTTACAACTTATATAAACTTACCTTTTTGTTTTGGCGGTTTCTTTTTGCAGCGGCGACAGGGAGAGCGAGGTGGCAGCTGGGTAAGTAAGTCCTATATATTTGGGCAGCGGCTGAACCCGAGACACTACACCTGTAGTGTCTCCCACCCGCCCTCCTCCTCTAACCAAAAAAAAAGGACTCGGTGGTGTACACATAAGGTAAGGCTTTTTCTATTTATTTTTTTTTCGTGTGATTGGTCAAAACTTTTCGTTCCTTTTTCGTTTATCTAAGTTAAGACTAACTTAAGCTTAAGATTGAAAATGGCAGGAGATCTCAGACCCGTGTTATGCTCCTCATGCTCAATGTGGGAGCTCAGGGACACGGCTGATGTCCCTGACTCCTTCACGTGCTGGAAGTGTGTCCAGCTGCAGCTCTTGTTAGATCGCATGACGGCTCTGGAGCTGCGGATGGACTCACTTTGGAGCATCCGCGATGCTGAGGAGGTCGTGGATAGCACGTTTAGCGAATTGGTCACACCGCAGATTAGGATTGTTGAGGGTGAAAGGGAATGGGTGACCAAAAGGCAGAGAAAGAGCAGGAAGGCAGTGCAGGTGTCCCCTGCGGTCATCTCCTTCCAAAACAGGTATACCGTTTTGGATACTGTTGAGGGAGATGGCTCACCAGGGGAAGGCAGCAGTAGCCAGGTTCATGGCACCGTGGCTGGCTCTGCTGTTCGGAAGGGCGGAAAAAAGAGTGGAAGGGCTATAGTCATCGGGGATTCGATTGTAAGGGGAGTAGATAGGCGGTTCTGTGGTCGAAAACGAGACTCCCGAATGGTATGTTGCCTCCCAGCTGCACGGGTCAGGGATGTCTCAGATCGGCTGCAGAACATTCTGAAAGGGGAGGGTGAACAGCCAGTTGTCGTTGTGCACATAGGCACCAATGATATAGGTAAAAAACGGGATGAGGTCCTACAAGCAGAATTTAGGGAGTTAGGAGCCAAGTTAAAAAGTAGGACCTCAGAGGTAGTAATCTCAGGATTGCTACCAGTGCCACGTGATAGTCAGAGTAGAAATGAAAGAATAGTCAGGATGAATGCGTGGCTTGAGAGATGGTGCAGGAGGGAGGGGTTCAGATTTTTGGGACATTGGGACCGGTTCTGGGGGAAGTGGGACTATTACAAATTGGACGGTCTACACCTGGGCCGGACTGGAACCAATGTCCTTGGGGGTGCTTTTGCTAACGCTGTTGGGGAGGGTTTAAACTAATGTGGCAGGGGGATGGGAAGCAAATGAGGTCAGTGGACCGTAAAGAGGTAGTAGCTAAAGCCTGTAAGGAACTAGATAATGAAGGCAGCGTGACTAAGGGAAAGAGTAGACAGGGAGCAGATGATGAACGCAAAGGGACTGGTGGTCTGAGGTGCATTTGTTTTAATGCAAGAAGTGTAGTAGGTAAGGCAGATGAACTTAGGGCCTGGATTAGTACCTGGGAGTATGATGTTATTGCTATTACTGAGACTTGGTTGAGGGAAGGGCATGATTGGCAACTAAATATCCCAGGATATCGATGCTTCCGGCGGGATAGAGAGGGAGGTAAAAGGGGTGGAGGAGTTGCAGTACTGGTCAAAGAGGATATCACAGCTGTGCTGAAGGAGGGCACTATGGAGGACTCGAGCAGTGAGGCAATATGGCCAGAACTCAGAAATAGGAAGGGTGCGGTAACAATGTTGGGGCTGCACTACAGGCCTCCCAACAGCGAGTGTGAGATAGAGGTACAAATATGTAAACAGATTATGGAAAGATGTAGGAGCAACAGGATGGTGGTGATAGGAGATTTTAATTTTCCCAACATTGACTGGGATTCACTTAGTGTTAGAGGTCTAGATGGAGCAGAATTTGTAAGGAGCATCCAGGAGGGTTTTCTAGAGCAGTATGTAAATAGTCCAACTCGGGAAGGGGCCATACTGGACCTGGTGTTGGGGAATGAGCCCGGCCAGGTGGTTGAAGTTTCAGTAGGGGACTACTTTGGGAATAGTGATCACAATTCCGTAAGTTTTAGAATACTCATGGACAAAGACGAGAGTGGTCCCAAAGGAAGAGTGCTAAATTGGGGGAAGGCCAACTAGACCAAAATTCGGCAGGAGCTGGGGAATGTAGATTGGGAGCAGCTGTTTGAAGGTAAATCCACATTTGATATGTGGGAGGCTTTTAAAGAGAGGTTGATTAGCATGCAGGAGAGACATGTTCCTGTGAAAATGAGGGCTAGAAATGGCAAGATTAGGGAACCATGGATGACAGGTGAAATTGTGAGACTAGCTAAGAGGAAAAAGGAAGCATACATAAGGTCTAGGAGGCTGAAGAAAGACGAAGCTTTGAAAGAATATCGGGAATGTAGGACCAATCTGAAACGAGGAACTAAGAGGGCTAAAAGGGGTCATGAAATATCTTTAGCAAACAGGGTTAAGGAAAATCCCAAAGCCTTTTATTCATATATAAGGAGCAAGAGGGTAACTAGAGAAAGGACTGGCCCACTCAAGGACAAAGGAGGAAAGTTATGCGTGGAGTCAGAGAACATGGGTGAGATTCTAAACGAGTACTTTGCATCGGTATTCACCGAGGAGAGGAACATGACGGATGTTGAGGTTAGGGACAGATGTTTGCTTACTCTAGGTCAATTCGGCATAAGGAGGGAGGAAGTGTTGGGTATTCTAAAAGGCATTAAGGTGGACAAGTCCCCAGGTCCGGATGGGATCTATCCCAGGTTAGTGAGGGAAGCGAGAGAGGAAATAGCTGGGGCCTTAACAGATATCTTTGCAGCATCCTTAAACACGGGTGAGGTCCCGGAGGACTGGAGAATTGCTAATGTTGTCCCCTTGTTTAAGAAGGGTAGCAGGGAAAATCCAGGTAATTATAGACCGGTGAGCCTGACGTCAGTGGTAGGGAAGCTGCTGGAGAAGATACTGAGGGATAGGATCTATTCCCATTTGGAAGAAAATGGGCTTATCAGTGATAGGCAACATGGTTTTGTGCAGGGAAGGTCATGTCTTACCAACTTAATAGAATTCTTTGCGGAAGTGACAAAGTTGATTGATGAGGGAAGGGCTGTAGATGTCATATACATGGACTTCAGTAGGGCGTTTGATAAGGTTCCCCATGGTAGGCTGATGGAGAAAGTGAAGTCGCATGGGGTCCAGGGTGTACTAGCTAGATGGATAAAGAACTGGCTGGGCAACAGGAGACAGAGAGTAGCAGTGGAAGGGAGTTTCTCAAAATGGAGACGTGTGACCAGTGGTGTTCCACAGGGATCCGTGCTGGGACCACTGTTGTTTGTGATATACATAAATGATTTGGAGGAAAGTATAGGTGGTCTGATTAGCAAGTTTGCAGACGACACTAAGATTGGTGGAGTAGCAGATAGTGAAGGGGACTGTCAGAGAATACAGCAGAATATAGATAGATTGGAGAGTTGGGCAGAGAAATGGCAGATGGAGTTCAATCAGGGCAAATGCGAGGTCATGCATTTTGGAAGATCCAATTCAAGAGTGAACTATACAGTAAATGGAAAAGTCCTGGGGAAAATTGATGTCCAGAGAGATTTGGGTGTTCAGGTCCATTGTTCCCTGAAGGTGGCAACGCAGGTCAATAGAGTGGTCAAGAAGGCATACGGCATGCTTTCCTTCATCGGACGGGGTATTAAGTACAAGGGTTGGCAGGTCATGTTACAGTTGTATAGGACTTTGGTTCGGCCACATTTGGAATACTGCGTGCAGTTCTGGTCGCCACATTACCAAAAGGATGTAGATGCTTTGGAGAGGGTGCAGAGGAGGTTCACCAGGATGTTGCCTGGTATGGAGGGTGCTAGCTATGAAGAGAGGTTGAGCAGATTAGGATTATTTTCATTAGAAAGACGGAGGTTGAGGGGGGACCTGATTGAGGTGTACAAAATCATGAGAGGTATAGACGGGGTGGATAGCAAGAAGCTTTTTCCCAGAGTGGGGGATTCAATTACTAGCGGTCACGAGCTCAAAGTGAGAGGGGAAAAGTTTATGGGGGATATGCGTGGAAAGTTCTTTATGCAGAGGGTGGTGGGTGCCTGGAACGCGTTGCCAGCGGAGGTGGTAGACGCGGGCACGATAGCGTCTTTTAAGATGTATCTAGACAGATACATGAATGGGCAGGAAGCAAAGTGATACAGACCCTTAGAAAATAGGCGACATGTTTAGATAGAGGATCTGGATCAGCGCAGGCTTGGAGGGCCAAAGGGCCTGTTCCTGTGCTGTAATTTTCTTTGTTCTTTGTTCTTTGTGTGATAGTTAGAATGTCTTTTTGGTTTGATGGCAGCATCCTGTTAGTGGCGAACACCACACGTGTTGCTACTGCATAGTAGCAGCGTGAAACAACTAGCTTCACCTGTTGCTCAAATTTTATATGGACTGTACGTTCCAAAGACTGGCAGATCATATCAAACAACATGTCCCTTCTACTGTTGGCAACGGGCAAGATACAGGGCGTACCCAACCAACCCGTGCTTGCAAAACCCAAAACACAGTGTCCAACATTAGATGTGATTCCACAATCGGACAACATTTGCTAAATAATCCTCAGAGTGCTAAGAATTACACTGACAACCAATTTAAGATTGTTAGTAGGGCTCGCAGTGTGGCGCATTTGCGAGTACTGGAAGCTACATATATTAATATACAGGGCCCTGTTCTTTGCAGACAGAAATAATATGTACAAACATTGCACCTGTTTCAGCTAAACAAAATAAGTGACAGCCATTCGCTGTTTCATTCCTCAGGGCACTGCCTTGACCAATCAGAGTCAAGCTGCCTGGTGTAAATTTCCAACAAAGCTTGGCAGTTAACTGTCAGTCACTGTAAACTGGTGCATTCTACATGAAGATGCCTCTACCAATCAGAGTTCACTTGCCAACCAATCAGCATTCTCTTCTCATACGTATAAAGTTGTTGTTTTCCCTTACATTGGTATTCTTGCAGATTGTCCTGAGGAGTGCAAGATGAAAAGCTTCGACAACGTGTCTCTATTTTCAGCAATATTTAAGTTCTGTACTACCAAACAACTATATGGAAAGATGTCAGTTGTCCCTTTTTTGGTTTGGCATCCGAAATATGTATAGATGGCAGTTACTGGGATCTTTCTCTGGTGCAATTCATTCAGGCGGCGTCAAGGATTTATCCAGCAGGTTTTTCCAACATTTCAGGAGAAATGCAGCAAAAGGGGTTTCAAGCAGGCCTTTCAGAATGAATGTAACATCAATTTCTCTATTTCTTATACTCGCTTCTAAGAGCTTCTCAAAAGAGATGGAAAAGCTGGCAGCCTTTTCAAAGAGATGAAACAGGCTGAGCTGGGGTTTTGTCCTTCAGGTCGATTTTTAAAACTCCACCTGACTGTCCAAAGTGAAACCAAAACAATATCTCAAGAGTCAAGCCTTCTGACCCCTATAAATCTTGACCTGTCACTTCTCTATAGGCATCTCCCCCAAGGCAGAAAGCCCCTGCTGAGTATTTATCTGAAGACAGGTGACTTCCAGTACTGTTGTTTCCAAACAAGATACCTTAGTCCTTTCAATGACCCCAGTGAAAAAAAATCCATGGAACCTTGTTCAGTTTTCCCAAATAAAACACAAGTCTCCAAACTTTAACAAAAAAATTGAAGTACTTTCATAACACCTGTCATAAGTTCAGATGATAATTTTTGTGCTTAGTCCATAAAATATTACTGTATGGTTGGGGTAATGATGAGTTCTCACAGTCCAGTCCTTGAAGGTAAGGCAACTCAGCCTTATCTGTACTTTTATGATTTACTCATTGATTATTATTTTTGAATTTCACAGACCTATAGAGTTGGAAAGGGCTGGTCTTAGGGTTGTTGCCTCATTGCTGGAAAAGATCCATGTTGGAACACAAAGCGTTGTTAGCATCAGCAACCAGAAATATATGGAAATTAATGCCAATTACACACTTCTGCACTCCAGTAACATTGTAAGTCATGGCTCACCGCATTATCTAGGACAGGAGCCTGAGGCTTGCTGAAATCTGGTTGCACATGGTGAGGTATAATACAGTGGAAAAATACCATTAATGCTGAGAACGTGCACAAGAATCTTGAGCAAACCTCAATGAAGCAATGAAAAAGTACTTAAAAGAGCACTTAGCTTCAGAATATTGTATTTGTGATGACTTGTATATTTTTAATGCAATATAGCTGTTATTAAAGTTCCTCCCCATATTTTTGATATTTTTTTTGTATTATTTCAGTAAGTTTTTTTGATTTTTTTTACTTCTAGCATTTTCTAACTGCTAGGTTTGTTTTTAAAATATCTCAAATACAATGTCATGGAGGAACGGTGGAAATCAGCAGGCCCTAGACCATACGTGCAGTTCTTGGCAAACTTAACTGTCAGTGACTGAGAAAACTGCCTCAATTTCCACTGGGTCAACAAGGTGCCAGCTGTTGAGCTTTGCCATATGCAGTACACCTGAAAACAAAGTGCAATATAGGGATGGCACTTTCCTCAGCTATTATGCTTGTGACTCATTGCCAGATAGCATAGCTATAACAGCTTATATGCAAACTGACAGATCAAACCTAATGTGCCGATCATAGTGGCTTGCATTTTCCCAATGCCATTGCATTGCTGCATTTCCTAAAGAAGTCAACAGTGGCTATTCAATGCGAAGCCCATCCTGTGCCTATGAGTGACGATGTTTGGGCTTCAATGGTTTAATGAATGAAGTGACTAGACATGAGTTCGTATGGCTTTCCAATGTAAGCTGCAGCTTGAATGTGTGCTGTGTCGAAGTATGGTGCCATAAGGTTGTGTGAGGGTTTGTCATGGGCTAGTGGTACAGCTTGAAAGTCAATATTTGATAGTACCTAATCTTGCACCATCAACATGGCACATAGTACTATTGAGCAGTATGTCAACTTATCTGTTCTTGGCTCTGCAGATACTGTACATAGTATTCAGCCTTCTTGCAACCTTCTGACAGGTATGGTACATCCTGCCTTGTGAGGAGGGCACTCCTCAGCGCCCTCCTTGTACTCACCTGATCCAGGAGCATGCTAACTCCACCAGTCATTAAATAGGTGGTTGGGGTCACTGCCTCTATTAATTAACTGGTTGTTTCCATAATGCGCTCCTCTGCTAATTGTCCTCAGACTGTTTTATGCACCAATATTACTTTGTTCTTGGGCTTCCACTTTATATCACTCTACCACTTTTTTGCCTCCTTTCCATACAGCCTTTGAACTGACTGATAAATAGTAAAATAAAACAATAAAAGCTATCAAAAGATTAAAAAACTAAAAATGTTGAAAGTTAAAAATATTGAAACATCTCCCTATCCCAGTTCCTACGACACCATTAAGAGGTTGTTGAAGGGATGGTTCAGGTCATGTGGCTCCCTCCATAATGCTACAAGGTCAGTTGTTTGCCCATCAGGTGGAGCCAGACCCAATGGCAGCAGTCTGAGCATGTGTGGAAGAAGCTCTGATTGGCCTCCCTTGTCTCGTATGGGCCAACCATAGTGTTGTGACATTGTCAAGGTACCTGCAGATGTGGCCCGTGGACATTTCCAACTAAGTTGCATTCTGCAGCACCTTGTTTGGCATGTGCACCAACGTCTGTACACTGTGCATAGCATCCTTCTTCTAAAAGCAGGAGTCCAGAGTCTCTGGCTTAGCAGGCAAGGCAATAATGCATACTAACAAATCACTTAGTCATCAGACAACATCAGTCCTATCTAGACTCTACTTTTTCTCTCCTTGTCCAGTCTCTTCTGAAAATATATCCATGACTCTTCTGACAACTTCTGCCACTCTAACAGTTTCCAAGTTTCCTGGTGCTAACTACCTCTTTTACACCATGGATGTCCAGTCTCTATACAATTCCAATCCCACCTGCAAAGCATGAGGGTGCTATGCTTCTTTCTTGAACGGAAGGCCAACCAGTACCCATCCACCATCACCCTCCTCCACTTGGCTGAACTGTTCTCACATTAAACAACTTCTTCTTTGACTTGCTTCACTTTTTCCAAATAAAAGGTATTGCTATAGGAACCACATGGGTCCTAGCCATACCTGCCTTTTTGTGGGATTTGTGGAACGTTCTCTGTTTCAGTTCTATTCAGGTCCCCTCCAACTTCTCTTTTTCCAGTTTATTGATAACTATATCAGTGTTGCTTCCTGCTCTCACCCTGAACTGCAAAATTTGATCAACTTCGCTTCCAAATTCCATGCCTCTGACCTTCACATGGTCTATTTCTGACTCTTCCTTTCCTCGACTTTATCTCCATTTCTAGAGATAGGCTGTCAACCGATATTTATTGTAAGCCCACTGACTCTGACAGTTACCTTGATTAAACTTCCTCCTATCCTGCTTCTTGTATGAGCTCTATTCCATTCTCCCAGTTTCTCCATCACATCTGTTCTGATGATGTCACCTTCCACTATGTCCTCCTTTTTCTTCAACCGAGGATTCCCCTCCACCGTCCATCCCATTTTCCGCATTTCTGCCCTCGTTCTTCTCCCTCCCAGAACCATGATAGAGTTCCTCTTGTTCTTAGCTTCCACCCCACAAGCCTCCACATTCAACAGATCTTCCTTTGCCATTTTCACCACCTCCAGCATGATGCCTCCACCAAATACATTACCCATCCCCTTTCAGCATTCCAAAGGGACTGTTCCCTCGGTGACATCCTGATCCACTCCTCAATCATCACCAACAACAGCTCCCCTTCCCACATCAGCTTCCAGTGCAAGGCGATGCAACACTTGCCCTTTCACCTCCTCCCTTCTGACTGTCCAGGGCCCCAAACATCCCTTTTCAGGTGAAACAGCAACTTACTTGTACTTCTTTCAATTTAATATACTGTATTTCCTACTCAATATGTGATCTTCTCTTCGGAAGAGCAAATGCAGATTGGATGATCGCTTGCTGAACACCTCCATTCAGTCCGCAAGCATGATTGAGCTTCCGGTTGCTTGTCAGTTTAATTCTCTGTGCAATATCCACTCTGACCTCTTTGTCCTCTGCCTCCTATACTGTTCCAGTGAAGCTTAATGGAAGCTTGAGGAACAGCACCTCATCTTTTCAACGGGCACTTTATAACTTTACAGCCTCAATAATGAATTCAACAATTTCAGATCCTAAACACTGTTCCTATTTTTTCGGACAGCAGATGCTGGTAATGGTTCTGCTGTTGTCATTTACAGTTCCTCTAGACCCATCTTTAGTTTCTTTACATGTCCCATTATTAACACCTTTTGCCTTGAACCATCATCCCTTTTGCCATTTAATCACTCCTGTCTTCCACTTTATCACAGACCTTCCCTTTTGTCCTTTCCTCCCCTGTCTCCATTTCCCTGCCTCTGTTCTTGCTAAAAACCTGCAACATCTGTAACAAATTCCAGTTCTGATGAAAGGTCATCAGCCTGAAACAACTGATTCTCTCTCCACAGATGCTGTCTGACCTGCTGGGTATTTCCTGCATTTTCTATTTTTATTTCAGTAAAGCTATAACAATTGAGCCCACTGGGATTTAGCCATATAATTACCAGGAGTAGATCATAGACAATGGCGTCCTGGGAGAACTAAACAATGGCATTGATATGGTGTCTCAAAGTGCTTTACAAGGGGAACAATAAACACAAAGTTTGAAATTAAGGAAAAACTTAGGGGAGATCATAGAAGGCATGGTGAAAGAGCTAAGTTTTGAGTTGGACTTTGAAAGTGGCGAGAGAAGTAGACAGACAAAAAGATTTATTCAGAGAACTTCAGAGTGGAGTGGCATGGTGGCTGAAAGCTGTACTACAAATGATGGAATGGTGCAGGTGAGATTCTTAGTACAGCAATTTGGATTATCAGCTAATACATTCTGGGATGTGAAGCTGGGGAAGATTGTCGAAGCAGAGTGGAGCAAGGACACAAAGGCCTTTGAAGAGGAGGACAACATTTTTTGAACTGAACGATGAGGAAGGTTGGAGAGGTACAGGAATTTAGGGAGGGAATTCCAGTGATTAGGAACTAATTGGCTGAAGGCATGGGTGCCAATGGTGGGGTGGAGAAGTTTGGGAAGCACAAGAGTTAGTGGAAGGAAAGGTTTCTCGAGTTAGAAGTGGTTGCAGATAGGGGAGTAGTGAGGCTGTGAAGGAATTGATATACCAAGACACAAATTTTAAATTTGAGGGAATGGAAGGCAATGTAGATCCAATTGGATTTTGCTCTGTGTTGAGTTTTCTGATCTCAATTGGGGCAGAAGCTGAAGTACTACAATTTCTCTGAATGCCCCCATGTTAGGCACAAGAAAATAAAACTAATTGTTATCTAGTGAACATACTGGGTAGTGTGTATGTATGACCTTGGATGGGGGCAGGAATGAGCTAGGCTGTGATGTCCTCCACAGTCCAAAAGCTTACCAGCACTGATTGCTTAGGATCAAAAGTGAAGCATGGCTACTTGGACAAGACTTGGGGTGGGGGTTGTGGGGGGGGGCATTATCAGTGCTCATGGAACCATGCCCACTAAAGAGTGCACGGCTCCAGGAAAGGAGGGAAGAAAATTGGAACAAAAACACAATGAAATCTGTACATTGGTTGAATACTGTACCGCATTAGATACCCTGCTTCTGAGCCTTTATTACTGATGTAGCAGCAGATGAGCAAGAACCAGATGTACTGAAAGCCTTGCAGATCAGCCACAGCTAGTAATGTTATCACAATGCAATCACTGTGATTTATGAAGAAGTGCTATAATCCTGACACAACAATTATACTGCTCAGTTTCCATGGGAAACATATTCTCAAGGGCCACTTTCAGCAATTCTGTTGCACATTTTGTTTCTCCCAGCTCCAAAATGTTTGGAGTATGCCAACTGAATGATCTATTCACAAACAAAAAGAACAAATTTGAAATAAGACTGAGTTGTATTGGTGGACATAAGAATAGAAAGACTTGCATTTATATAGCGCCTTTCATGACCAAAGTGCTTTACAGCCAATGAAGTGCTTTTGAAGTGTAGTTACTGTTGTAATGTAGGAAATGCAACAAAACAAGAGGATGCTCAATGTACCATTCAATTGCTTAGCTGTAGAATTCTTGACATGTTTCAATGTTTATAAGGATTGCTTTTCATGTGAATTGTAAGTGTAAAGTTTAAATGGCTGTATGAGCTGGAAACTTCTGCGTGAGAAGTAATCCATTTTGTCATCCAATGTGCGGAACTTTGCACTTGCCAGTAGTAAAATTTCATCTGCCATTCTGGCCATGAGAAAAAAAAGAACATGCATTCACTGTCCATAGCACCTTTCACAATCTCAGGATGTGCTGAACTGCTTTACATCCAATTAAGTACTTTTGAATGAAGGAAGATGAGCAAACAGAGTTCTGAGCCCTCCCGAGAACTATCAGCAAGGAGCAGCACATGTAGTGGGCTCAGGTTGGAAAATCATGGGGCAGTATTCGATAATTATGGGTGCAGGCTGTGACTTCCTGACGTCTGTTCCTTGTCAGGAGTGCCTGATCTCAGACCAGCTGTGTGGTTCCTATTGTTCGCTTATATAGATTCTGAACAGCAGGAAAAAAGGAAAAACCTGCATCAAATTGAATGTCCCAAATCCAATTTATACTATGTTTGTGACTTTTGAGTAAATGTCTTACACGAGTCCTGCTGCTCTGGAAGTGCCCCTAAGATAGAAATGGATCTTCAGAGTATTTCTTGCTTTGTTGGAGGGACCATTTAAGTGGAAATTGTCATTGAGCTGCTAAATTGTGGTAGTCAAAGCAATCTTAGAATCAGCAGCTGATTGTAATGTAATTATCCTGATCTCTTCAATCCATAATACAGAGAAGCTGCAATACAGGCAGATTATACTGATAACAAAGATATTTACTTTTCATTTTTAAATGAAATGGACCCATATTCCTTTGCATGTTCTTACAGCTTACAACCTGCCTTACTTGTCAATCAAACTGGAATCAAGGGGCCAATTCATCATTTTTATACTGATTACTGTCAGCAGGAATTAGAGATAATTAATTCATTTTATTGGCCTGGAATATCATGGATCAAATCAGTTCAAATAAAATTTACAGTTCAAATAAAATTTAAAATACGTTGTAACAAATGTACAGCATTTTTTCACCTTCAGTGTTTGAGGGGTACAACGACATGGAAATGGTTGGGCTTTGTGCGGGACTTTGGGTGGGGCAATGACTGTGCTATTGGGCAAAATCACTTTTTCCTTCAAAATCTGGAAGGTCCATTCACAATACGGATAAAAAAATCCTGCAATAATTGACTATGTAGGTAGGATTAGAGTTATGAATTAAAATCTCAGCAAAATTTGTATGTGTATATATGTATGTATATATATATATAAAATTTATTTTCTCCATGTCGCTTGGCTTTCGGCAGCAAACTGGAAGCTGGTGCTGTCGCCACACAAGCAAAATGCGGCTGGCTGACTGCGATCAGGCAGCAGCTGGCAAATTAAGAATGAGGAGATGTGGGGCCTGTACAATCAAAGGCCTGAGGCAGGGAAAGGGACGCCAATGGCACTGTCATCAGGTGCAATGGCCAGTGCTGCCGCCATATTAAAAGGGCTGCCAGCCCTACAGTCACTCTTGCCTGGATGGAAAGAAAGCCTTCCTGAGTGCCCTTTGTTCCCCTAGGCCTTTGCTGCTGACTGTGCTGCCCCTTGGACTTTTGCTGCTGCCTGGGCTGCCCACTGGAGCTTTGCTGCTGCCTGTGCTGCCCCTTGGACCTTTGCTGCTGCCTGTGCTGCCCCTTGGACCTTTGCTGCTGCCTGTGCTGCCCCTGGACCTTTGCTGCTGCCTGTGCTGCCCCTGGACCTTTGCTGCTGACTGTACAGCCCCTTGGATCTTTGCTGCTGATTGTACAGCCCCTTGGATCTTTGCTGCTGATTGTACAGCCCCTTGAGTCTTTGCTGCTGACTGTACAGCCCCTTAGATCTTGGCTGCTGACTCGGCTTCCTAACAGGCAAGGAGCTGATTGCAAGCCTGCAGTGACCATGGCTGAAGGAAGACCCCGGGTGGTCCCACGGTTTACCGATGCCTCGCTGTAGGTTCTCCTCCAGGCTGCAAGAAAAAGGCGGGAGCTCCTCTTCTCTAGGGATGGGAGGAGGAAACCTGCCCACATGACAAATCGTCTGGACGGAGAATGCGGAACAGGTCAGCAGCCGTGGGGTCACTCCAGTGCAGAAGTGGGTCAATGACTTGATCTGGGCTGCTAACGTGGGGACTCCAAATACTTTGGATCCTTTGGGCATTGTATGTGGCTTAGCGAGAGGAAGCTTTTGGTGGGAAGGGAGGGACCACCCAGTTATGTGCATTGGGGAAGGGTAGCAGGACATGATGCCTGTAGCTGGGCTGCATCTCAGTGAAGGGCGCACGTCAGTCATTGCTAAACTCCACACAGTCCCTCGAGAGGGCCTACATGCAGCAGGTATATATGTGTCCCCACCATGCGCCACTGGACTATCACCATCAGAAGTCTGGGGCTTGTCCCCGCTGGGAGTTAACTTTGGTTATCTTTGTGCCTGCAGGAGAAGACAGCGCACAATCAGAAGGAGCATGCCAAGATTGGCAGTGGAGTGCCATTTCTGCATGTCCGAAGCCTGATGGAGGAGAAGGCCATGGAACTGGCAGGGCAGCAAGGTGGTAACTATGCTGATGGCAAGGCAGGGGCGCCTACCCAAGAGAGTGAGCATCTTCTGGGGCACAAGGATGTATCTGGTACTAACAAACCATGCTGTGCATCAATGGAGGGGCACAGTAGAGGTGGTTAGAGTGTCATGATGGGCAGATCCTAACTGTTCAATATCTATGTTTTCGCATGCAGGTCAAGCTGAATCACAACAAGAAGTAACGGAAGAGACTGGGGGGCAGGTGGCCACCTCTGAGGGGGAGGAGGGAACCTCAGAGGGTGCACCATCACATCATTCCCCCCGCACCCTCCACCAGCACAGATATGGTGGGTATCCAGTCGTGGGTTAGATTTGGGCACACACATGGTGAGCACAGCACAGATGCGCCCAGGCAGCTGATGGAAGCTGTGACAGCCGAGGCCACTGGCAGTTGGAGGACTGTGGGAGGTAAGGCCCATGCTGAGCCCTAAGCTGATGACTTGCATCTGGTGTCCCCATCAATACAGAAATGCTGCAGCTGCAGCGAACGGTAAATCAACAGCCGGCAGAGAAGACAGAGACTGTGCATACAAGTGCGGATGATGGAGGAGTCCATCCAGGCCTTGGGTGCTACTCTGTCTCTGCTGGTTGCACATCTGGCTTCCTCCATTGAGAGACTGACGACTCTCGTAGAGAACCAGATCCAGCACACCAATCAGTGGCTGCCGGAGATACACGCAGACCTACACTCCATCACATTGTCCATGAGCTCTATGCGTCAGTGGCAAGGGGAGGCAGCTGGACTCTCAACCAGGTCCATGTCCCTCTCTGATCGGCAGGGATGTACAAGTGGCCTTATAAGGGGGGAGGGGCAGCTGGCTGCCACATCTGGGAACTCCTCTCATGGTGCTCCTGGTGTGGACAGTAGCTCCAAAGCCCCTCTGCCAGTGATGCCAGTGCCTCTATCATCCCTAATGACAGAGGGGATCCCGGCACCTTTGCAGGAGGCCCTCAGTATGCCAGGGTCCCCAGGCCTCTGGTAGCCAGAGAATAGCCACCAAAGTCATCCCATGCAAGCAGGCAGCAAGGTCAGCAGCCTGCTTCCACCTCACCTGACAGCTCAGGGAGAGAACCATGTAACAGCACCCGAAAATGATACAAAAAGAGCACCCAGATGGACTTAGGGGATCATGGGTGAAAATACATTCAGATGGGTAGTAGTGCATCTGGTGTGACGTGGAATAAACAAATGATGTTCACTCACTACATCTCCTTTCTGTTGTAGATGCCCTTTGGGAAATCACTTAAACCCCTCCTCCCAAGGGGCTGGAAGCAAGGGACCAAGCCCCAAGTGCATATGTTTCAGCTTCGCCACTGTGTGATGCACACCTGGGTGCTGTATTGCAGAAGGAAGGAGGTGACAACAGGGCTGCTTAAAGGTAAGGATTTATTGCTGTGGTTCCAGAAGGTGGTAAGGATCAAAATAAACATGAATGTATAAGGGCATCTTGTGCCTCCCTTGCGTGTATTGTTACGACCCCGAGGCGGGAGGAGTGCACTGTTTATTCTAGTCCCACTTCTCTTCAGGTCACAACATATTATTTTAAATTTTCCCACTTATCGATACGGTCAATTATATACACAATTTTTCCCAGAATTGAACACACTAACCAGGTTTCTTTAATGAGCAACAAAATTATCAGTTTATTATAAAACAAGTCTTAACTAGTAATGAAGTAAAACATAAACACACAGATCGAAATTTTAAAATTCCCTTTTTACTTTAGTCCCTTCAAACTCTCACACACATAGATACTGGTTAACCGAAAAAATAAATGGGATTTTTATAAATTCAGAGCTCTGTTACAGACAAAAAAAAACACGCTGTCAGATTACTTGCTCATTTTTTGAAGAAAACAGCAGATGAGATATGTTGTTCCAAAACTGGCATACGGTCTAACTTCAGAGTATAAGTAGAAAGGTCACTGAGATTTTTTAGAACAGTTCTTTTCAGCCAGTGCTGAGAAGTAATTTAGCAGGCTTTCTTCAAAGGCAGGAAATGAGATGAATTGACAAAGTGGACTTCACAGGGTCTTTTATGGAACTGCTGGAAAGCAAGCTGGGTTGTGGTCTCCTCTCATTTTTTGGAAATTCTCCAGCAGACTTGACTTTATCAGCCACTCACTCCAGAAGATAAAACACACACTGACCCAACAACCAAAAAACTTGAGAGTTTTTTTTCTGCCCATCTCAGGTATGCTCTGCTGCTACTGGGCTTGTCCAATCAAGGGACGCTTGTCACTTTTCTGCCCATTACCAGGGATTTTGTTCTAGCTTTAACCTGAGTCATGTGATAACCAGTAAACATTGTTGCCAATCCGGTTCCTTCAGTGCCCCCTTGATGGCTCTCTTTTAAAAAAAAACTGGTCCAACATTTATTCAGTTAAAAGTATATAGTTTAACAAAAACAGAATCACTTTCATAACAGTATCAAATGGTGCCTTTCCTGCCGTGTCTGGGGCCCTTCATCTGGCACTGCCTGGATAGCAACCTCCTCTGCATCCCGTCATCGGAGGAGGCATCACACTTCACAATATCCTCACTGGCCAATGCCTCTGCCCTCTGTAGTGCTAGGTTGTACAGTGCACAGCAGACCACCACGATGCACGAGACCCTCACCGGACTCCAATGGATTGATCTAGGTGCCTGAATCTCATCTTCAGGAAACCAATGGCCTGCTTGATGGTCGCTCGAGTTGACGCATGGCAAGTGTTATCCCTCTTCTCTGCATCTGTGCACGGGTTCATCACAGGTGTTTGTAGCCATGTTCTCAGTGGGTAGTCCTTGTCTCCAAGGATCCATCCCTGAAGGTGCATGTGGGGGGCGGGAAAGGTCTGGCACCTGGGACTGCCAAAGTAGGTAGGCGTCATGATTGCATTCCAGGAATCATGCGCACACCTGTAAGACCCATTGACAGTTATCACAGACCAGTTGCACACTGAGCAGGTGGAAGCTCTTCCTGTTGATGAAGGCTGCAGGCTAGTCTGCGGGTGCCACGTGTGTGCAGTCAATGACCCCCCCGCACCTGGTGGAATCCAGTGATGGCCCCGAATCCTCTATCCCTCTCAGCTGGACTGTTTGGATTGGTGCGGAAGTGTACACATTTGCCAGCCCTCCTGAGAAGGGCATTGGTGACCTCCTTAATGCATCGTTGCACTGCAGACTGCAAGATTCCATACATATCTTCATTTGATCCCTGGAAAGATACAGTGGTGTAGATGTTCAGTGCCACAGTTACATTCAGTGTCACTGGCATTGGATGCCCACTAAGTTCCATGGTGCTCAACTCAACTTGCATCATGGCACAGAGATAATTGACAGCCTCCCTAGAGAGGTACAGTCTTTGAAGACACTGCCGCTCAGACACCTGCGGGTAGTTGAACCTTGCCAGTAGATCCTCTCTGGAATGTAGCTTCTTCTGCGCACAGGAGGCTGTTGGCGTGTCCCTCTGCATCCTTCTCTGTTCTGGAGGCTGGCCCTCCTGTGTGCCCCCAAGCTGCAATGGTGGCTCTGCCAATGTCTATACCTCCCTCCCTCTCTGCTGCTTCTCCTCAACGGAGGCCCCGTA
The DNA here is from genome assembly GCF_036365525.1 of Heterodontus francisci. Classification (NCBI taxonomy): domain Eukaryota; kingdom Metazoa; phylum Chordata; class Chondrichthyes; order Heterodontiformes; family Heterodontidae; genus Heterodontus; species Heterodontus francisci. Next base: position 19,252,774 of record NC_090400.1, read on the forward strand.
GCCAGGGTGAATGAGACCGATGAGAGGTCGCTTTTCCTTGAATGCAAGGCCTTCACAGTAAATGGTTACACCACCTTCTCCTCACTTGTCACCTCTGATGAGATGGCATTGTGCTGATAACACTCTGGTGTGGTTCCCCCACAGTGCTGGCACCTTGATCTCACTCCTAATAGTGTTTCCTAATGCTCTCCCTCCTCCACCCTTGCTGCCAAATGACGCTGCCTCACCCGATGGCTTTCCAGTGAAGTCAACACTCAGCTCCTGCCTCCTTGTCACCTCCTTTCAGCAGGCAATGCCCCGAAGCCCTGTGGTTCCTGTTCACATCAGTTAAATGCAAAATGGAGAATAAAACTGCTGTCTATTGGTTCTTAAGTACCTTAATTGCCTTCCTGCCTCGTGGATGTGCGAAGTCCACCCTCCATTTCAGCTGCCGACAGTAAAATCCGGAAAGGACGCCACGACATTGGAATTCCTGTTCGACGTCTTCCATCCTTATTTTAGCCCCCCCTCCCAACCACCTCCATTCCCGTCCCAAACGGTCCCTTAAAATTCTGGCCATAGACTTTAACTAGAGTAAATTCTCCTGTGCTCTGGGAATGGACTTTAACTGGCATATAGTCCTCTGGGTTCTAGACTTGGAGTTTAACTGGCATATCTTGGGTTCAGGGAATGGACTTTAATTGGCATACTTTGGAATCAGGAAATTAACTTTTAACTGCCATACCTTGGATTCTGGGAGTCCTCTGGGACCTTGTCTATGTAATGGTCATGGTAAGCTTAAATAGTGAGTGTTAGCAGGGTAGTTGACTGGAGAATCTCACAGCTGAACCTATTCCATTTTCATCCGACCATGCACGCACACTTTATAACAGGGATCATTAGCTACTGATCAGAAGCAGGAATTGTGGCTGCTTTTTACATATATTTTAATATTTTGGGGTCTTAAGGATATATTCACACACGAAAGCTTCCTTCAGCATGTTTATATGCTGGAGGAATATGCACACCACACTGAGACGGAAATACAACTGACACCCATTTTCTAGGTGCAATCCTAGTGTACCATCAAATAACCACTCTAAATTTCTGCCTAAATTTGGCTTATTTTGCTGTAAGTTAAATGACAAACTGAATATATTAATACAGAGACTGCTAGTAGGTCCAACATATGGTATGGTGACAATAGAGTGAGAGTTGCTACTGCAGGAGATGCCTTTGGCATCAGATATCAAACAGCTGCATGATTCAGGAAGCACAAGGCACTAGGGATACAGATTTATTTTCAGACATGAAAACAGAATTGCAAAGACTAAATCAACCTACAGCTGATGTACCAACTGATGCCAAAGAATAACATTACAGTCTGAAATATTACATGAAAAGCTCATAGCTTATTCCAATTCTTTTCTGGAAAAAAAAAGCAAAATGGGGCTATGGGAAAAAAGATCACTGCACCCATGACGATCAGTTAAAATAATAAACAGCTGCAATGTAATGAAAGCATGAAAAGCACTTTTAAAAACGACCAAGTTATGTAGGATATGAAGTGGTGTCTTTATAAGGTTTCCACAGGCTCTATACTTGGGCAGAATGTTTAGGTCCCGCCAGGGATGGGCGGATGCTAAAAATAGTGGCATAGCCAACGTGCCGGTTTCCCGTTGCCGTTTCTGCCGCTGGTGAGTTTCATCAGGATGGTGGAAGGCGGGCCCAGGCAACCAGCCCAATTCAGGAATAAGGCCAATGAAAGGTAGTTAACAAGCTCATTGAGAGCTCGATGAAGGCCAGTTTGGGATTTTGGTCAGGGCTCAAGGGTTGCACGCTAGGTCAGGAGATCAGGTGTACAGAGCCGGCAACACAACGGGGAGCCAGTCATGGCTGCACCATCAACTTAGGTGGCCTGTAAAAGGGAGCGTGGCTAAGAGGGACACTAAGCCAAGGGCACACAGGTGCCATCAAGTGTGTAAAAGTTGCGGGGCGAGTGTTCTATACCTGTTCTGTCAGTGCAGGGGGTCGTCACCCTCCTGTCATTGTCGGGGCTTAAGAAGAGGGGGTAAGGCTTCGAGACATTAGAGGGAGTCCAGTTGAGTGTAAGGAAAGCAATGGCTGGAAATGGGAGTGCAACACTCAGATTTTGGTTCTAGTGGTGATACGGAGCAACATCCTCAGCAGGAGAGGCACAGCCCCGGGCATGAGGAGGCAGTGGAGAGGGACAAGGGGCAGGAAGGCAACAGAGGCCAGACCCTCAGCATAGGATCTACTGCTCATGATGATCCTCTGTTTGTTGCTCCGAGAAGTCTGCTGGATGTGCAATAAAGCCATGTGGAAAATATGTCAGAGATGCCTGAGATCATGTGTGGCTTTGCGTGTGCCATGGAAGACTCCATGCAAGCCATGATGCCTGCCATGTCCCAGGCATTTGAGCGTATAGCTTCCTCAGTCGAGAGTCTGGCGAGCTCTGTGGTGAGTCTGGTTGAGCACTCGAGCCATATGCGATATGCGATCTGACCTGCTCTCCTTCACTGTTGCCATGGGCTCCATGCAGTAGAGTATAAGCAAGAGGGGGAAAAGGAACCTGGACCTCCCTCCAGGTGACCCTTTCTCTCTGGGAGATAGGCAGTGCCATCATGCACACAGATGGAGGAGCGCGTGCCAGCTTTCCTGGGGCATTTCTCTCAGGACACCCCCAGGGTAAGCGACATCTCATCCTCACCCCCGACATTGACCCCCTTACCTCCAGCAGGCGATCACACGGGAGATACTCAAGTAGCATTGCTGCAGACCCCCAGTAGGATGGAGCCATCAAGGCCCCATTCCACCAGAGGACGCACGGTCATCCACAGCAACGGGCAGTGCAATGAGCAGACTGCCTCCACCTCAACTGCTAATGTCGGGGTAGCACCTAGACGTAGTGGGAGAAAAAGGAAATTGAAACAGTTTTAATCACGAAGGTGGCATGGGTGCTGTACAAATTGTCACGATTGCAAAGATGCATTAAAACATTTTTATTTCAAGCAAATGGATACAAGGATGTTTTTTGGAGACCAATGGCAGGAATGCAATGATGCTTGCAAAGCATCTTGGGAAATGTCCAGTGTCCATATCTCATTGAAATTTGAGACTTCACTCTTCAATGATGGCTGTTTTCCTATTGATGATTAATAACTTTTTCCAACACTGTCATGCCTTACTTTGGTTTTCTATGGTCATAACTTAACGCTGCTTGCAGTTGTGTGTAGTCACATTCAGCGTAGTCCATAGATGATTTCAAATGCCAATCACGTGCAAGTGCAGCAAAGCTTCATTAAGATTGCAGAGATGAAGAAGATCTCTTGCAAAAAGGAATTTCCGTGGGAATTTTTATGTTTCTCCTCCCAACGTTCTGAGCCTTGCTGGGGGGATCAGTAAGTACCCAGGACACACATTCCTCCCATGTTCAGGAGCAGTATGCAGCCTCAGGCTCCCGAGCTGGTTTGTCTGCTGGAGGTTGAACATCCAGAGGCCTGTCACGAGGGTCTGGCGTTGTGCTCACCTTGCCAGAGCGAATAAGGTCATTGAACCTTTTCCGGCACTGAATCCAGCCCTTCTGACCACATTTTGGCTGCTGATGGTCTCAGCAACCTCGATCCAGGCCAGCTTTGTTTGGGAGGGCAACCTTCTCCCGCCACACTCTGGAAAGAGGACCTCCCTCCTCTCCCTCACTGCCTCAAGGTGGACCTCCAGGTTGGCATCAGAGAAGCGAGGGGCAGCCCTGTCTCGGGTGCCAGCCTTTCTTCTTCCATCACTGGTGCATCTACTCCTTCAGCCAAATGGCAGCCACAGTAATAGGCCCCCACTTGCTTAGTCCCACCTCCATTCCTGCCACCATGGCCGCACAACACTCCCTCCAGCCAATTAGCAGCCTGCTGTGACTGTTTCTTGCACCCCGCCATGCATGGTCGGGACCCGGAAATGGTCCCTAACTCGGTTTCCCAACCCTGGAAGGAAAATCAGGCCCCTTGTGTGTTTCAGCAGTGGAGTTGGGTTGGGAACACCAGTCAGCTGGAATGTTGTTCTGGAAACACCGAAAATGCAAGAGGCAATTGCAAATTATACCATATGCATACAGTTTGCATTGTTCATGGATCTACGTGCCTCTATATAGCAACTATCAGATGATACCAGTAAACACTTAACATTTCTCTGTCTTGTATTTTATCACTAACCAATTTAAAATAAATGAGTTAACATCTGCTTTAAAATAGAAGGCTGAAGACCAATGTGTGAAGACCAATCTGCAAATATCCTCAACAGTAATTTATTATTTCATATTGCTAATCTATGCATTATGCCTTCTATCACTTTTTTTTCCTAGTTTTCAACCTTTCTTCAGGCCTTTGCATTTTTTCCCCACCATATATTTTCTTCCTCAATCTCATTCCTGTCTATTTTATGTAACAAGCACATCTGTCTTCTCCTCCTTTTCCTTATGAACATTTCTGATCTGTCCTATGGTTCCAATTTTGCCCCACCTGATCCTTATCTACATACTCTCAAAGTCATTATTTGTAAGGATGGGATCAGTTTTCACATGTACACCGAAAAAGCCCAGATTTTCTAGATATTTTCCCCCGAATTGGCCTTGAGTTTTTATCTGATTTTTTTCTTCTCCCAGGAGATTAAATTGGTGGATATTGCAATGGTGGTTGGTTTATGAAAAAAAACTGCTTGTGAAGTAATTGATGAAAGTTGCACTGCTTGATGTTTTGCAATGCACTGTTTCCTGATACAAGTTAACATTTCAAAATAATAATCTGTGGATTTAATTTCTTTGTTCGATTTACAAAAACAAAAACTTAGATTTCCATTTTACTCCTCATGTGGCAATTAAAAAGCCTAGAGACTAATCAAGGGGAAGAAAGAGCATTAAAAGGGTAAAATCACAGTTAAATTGCAAGTTCTTCAGGAGGTTTTTGAAAACAGGTTGAGAGGTGACACAATGGAAGTGATTAGGGAGGTAATTCTAGAAGGTGTGGTATAGTGATTGAAGAACCGGTCACCCGTAGTGGAGTGCAGTGTCTGACTTTAAAGACTTTAAAGGGACGGGGATCTGGCCTCCTGAAACTTTGATTTAAAAAGACCAGAGAATCGCTCCCGGGGCTGAGAAAATGCAGAAGTGGGGAACCCCCGCCTTTTTGGCCCATCGCCGGGAGCCCTGCCTCCAGCCCAAATCCAGCCCGTTGTCTGTGTATCAGCCGTGGCTCAGTTGGTAGCACTCTCGCCTCAGAGATACAAGGTTCTGGGTTAAACTCTCACTTCAGTGCTTCAGCACAAAATTTACACTGAGATTCCAGTGCAGTACTAAGGGAGTGCTGCACTGATGGAGATACTGTCTTTCGGATGAGACGTAAAACTGAGGTCCCATCTACCTGCTCAGGTGGATTTAAAAGATCCCATGACACTATTTCAAAGAAGAGCAGGGGAATTATCCATGGTGTCCTGGCCAATATTTGTCCCTCAAATAGCATCACAAAAACAGATTATCTTGTCATTATTACATTGCTGTTTGTGGGAGTTTGCTCTGCGCAACTTGGCTGCCACGTTTCCTGCAGTACAACAGTGACTACAGTTCAAGAGCACTTCATTGGTTGTAAAGTGCTTTGAGATTCCACTGGGCGTGAAAAGTGCTATATAAATGCAAGTTTTTCTTTCTTTCTATTTTGAGATGTTGGGCTGAATCTTGTGCCCATGGTGGGGGTCCCAGCACAGGGTTGGAAAGCTGGGGCAACTCTGCCTTGGCAGTTGGAGGATTCCCCACTGCATTTTTTGGCACTCAGATAATTAACTGCTGCCTCTAAGAGCTGCTGACCATACAGCCACTGCTGGGACTGCAGTAGGCCTGGACCAACCAGCATAGAGGAGGCCCTGAAACCTAGGCGGGGGTGCGGGGAGGGGGTTCTTCCTGAAGGGGCGGCACTCCTTTGGCCACAGGGTCCCCCAATCAGGAAGGCCCCCACCCTGAGTCCGCAGGGAGGCTTCCAGCTTTTACTGGATGACCTTACACCTCCGCTGGTAGAATAGCTTAATTGGCCACTTAATGGGCCTCAATTGGCCTCTGGGCAGGAAGGCCACCTTTGACCTTCCCGCCCTCTGGTAAAATTCCATGGCATTGAGAAGGCGATGGGCACACGATCTCCCCACCCCTTCCCCCCGCAACCGCATTCCCTCGCTATTTTATGCCACCCCGCTCCCCCACAACTCCCATTCTGTTTCTAAAGGGCTGGTAAAATCAAGCCCGTAGTGTGCAGGGTAGGAAAATATCAAACAGGAAGTGGTGAGAGAAGTAAGAAGGTAATTGCGAGGCAATGATGCATTCCAGGAAAAAAGGAAAGTTGGAGATAGGACAGTAGTTGGAGGGATTGGAGGGTTTCAAACTAAGTGTGTTGGGGAATGCTGGCAGCAATTTTGAAGGACTTAAGACCGGAAACAAATTGATGATGATGTCAGCAAATAGGGGGCTAAGGAGAAGCTGGGAAGGGGAGAAAGTCAAGAAAGTAGGTGATAAATGTCATGCATGAGATGACTTAGTCAGAAAGTGAGCAGAGGGCTGGAGTCAAGGGTGAAAAGGGAAGGGATAAGAAGGGAGTAGATATTGGACACAAAGGAATTTTGTCTCTGAGGAAAACATGGATAGCGCAATGGGGAAAGGCCAGGAAACAATTACTGGTTTCAAAAAGGAGCTTGGAGTTGTTCCTGCCATCCAGAATAATATTGGAATGGTATGAAGTTTTGGCTATTGAACGAAAGCAAATGTTAGAGCTTGAAGTGGTATTGCTATATTTGCAATGTGTCAGTAGCCTTGTCACTCGCCAAGAACGGTAAAGCTTATGGCTTCAAATTCAAGAGGTGGTTGTACAAAGGGGAGCAGTGACAGTGGAAGACTGCAGGGTGTAACTGTCAAGCGAACATTGTGAAGCATCATAAAATGCTGTTTGGTGTCAATCAACTTCCAGTTTCCTTTTTGGATGGGAAAGCATTTGGTCTTAATGACACAGATGTATTTGGTTGACTACTATTGCAGAGAATTTTTGGCATGCATAACATCCTACCCTTCTGTGTCATAGCCTACTATCAACTCCTAAATGCTGTCCCACATAGCTGCCACTGAACATGCACTATTTTATTCAGATGCTGAAATCCTCCTACCATGCTGAAATGGCACATTACACAGACAGCTCTCTCAGCTGTGAGGGTCTACTTCCACTTTTCACTTTGTCACCTCTTCAGATTATAAAAACTGTTTCAGCACAAAACTAATTAAAAAGCACTGAAGACTCTCAAACCTGTTATTTGCAACTTTCTTCAACCCACTCAAGCTGTCAACTGTAGAATAACCAGGCGATTATTTTACAAAGCTGTGTCACTTTGTTAAAGCTTTAAGTCATGCCTGTATTTAGGTTGTGGGCAAGGTTATCATTCAACTTCTTTTCTGCATGACAGGATCAACCTCTGAAACAATAGCTGTCATAATGAAACGGGGTTAGAAAAGAATATAATCTGCAATATGGTTTCACTGCTGAACAAGTTATAGAACCAGGATCATTCCTTTTGTTATTTTAAAACAATTTCTCTCAAAAACCTTCTATATTACCTTTGAAATGAGAAAAAATTCTAGATGGTTAGATTTTAATGGCTCCAATATTACTGATGAGGCAGGAAAGGAGCAAGGGGGCCCTGTAACGGGGGGAGAACCCAGCAAGGCTGGGGGAATGGTGGCGAGTTGATGTTAATGGGAGGCCACATTTAAATAAAAGCATGCAGAATCTTGTCTGACACCAAGCTAGGATGACTAACTGACTGCTGGGCAGGAGTAGGAATCTGTGGCAGATTGCCTGTGGGAACAGTCCCAGCAGTTAGTGTTGGGGGTGAGGGGGGTGGGGGTGGTGGGGTGGTGTTGCAGGAAGGCTTTAGACGTAATTGGAAGAAGCACTTGGGAATGATGGGGGCGGGAGAGAAGGACTTGTCTACGATCTGGAAGTGGGGAGCTCAAGGCAAGGGAGGCCTTCCCGGCCCACAAGAAAACCTGGAATATAACTTTCATAGTTTTCTTCTGGCCCAGGATCTGGCTCCCAACAGGTTTGCTTGATGGAGAAGCCAGTACTGCTCCCCTGCTCAGGCTTCAGGTTGAAATTGCAGATCAGATCCTGATGACATCATCATCTGATCTGCATATTTAAAGTAGGAACCCACTTCTTTCCCTTGGGTCCTGCTTGGCTGCTCAAAGGAGCAAGTTAATATCGGCACACGGTGGGAAGGAAGTGCGATTGGAGCGGATAAGTGACTGGTGTTATTTTAACTGCTCCCCTGCCCTGTTTCCCCCAGGCAGGGGCAATTAAAAGTGGGTTTAATGATTCAATTGTTAAGTGATCGATGTTTAGAATTAGAACATTACAGCACAGTACAGGCCCTTCGGCCCTCAATGTTGCGCCGACCTGTGAAACCATCTGACCTACACTATTCCATTTTCATCCATATGTCTATCCAATGACCACTTAAATGCCCTTAAAGTTGGCGAGTCTACTACTGTTGCAGGCAGGGCGTTCCACGCCCCTACTACTCTCTGAGTAAAGAAACTACCTCTAACATCTGTCCTATATCTATCACCCCTCAACTTAAAGCTATGTCCCCTCGTGTTTGCCATCACCATCCGAGGAAAAAGACTCTCACTATCCACCCTATCTAACCCTCTGATTATCTTATATGTCTCTATTAAGTCACCTCTCCTCCTCCTTCTCTCCAACGAAAACAACCTCAAGTCCCTCAGCCTTTCCTCGTAAGACCTTCCCTCCATACCAGGCAACATCCTAGTAAATCTCCTCTGCACCCTTTCCAAAGCTTCCACATCCTTCCTATAATGCGGTGACCAGAACTGCACGCAATACTCCAGGTGCGGTCTCACCAGAGTTTTGTACAGCTGCAGCATGACCTCGTAGCTCCGAAACTCGATCCCCCTACTAATAAAAGCTAACACACCATATGCCTTCTTAACAGCCCTATTAACCTGGGTAGCAACTTTCAGGGATTTATGTACCTGGACACCAAGATCTCTCTGCTCATCTACACTACCAAGAATCTTCCCATTAGCTCAGTACTCTGCATTCCTGTTACTCCTTCCAAAGTGAATCACCTCACACTTTTCCGCATTAAACTCCATTTGCCATCTCTCAGCCCAGCTCTGCAGCCTATCTATGTCCCTCTGTACCCTACAACATCCTTCGGCACTATCCACAACTCCACCGACCTTCGTGTCATCCGCAAATTTACTAACCCACCCTTCTACACACTCTTCCAGGTCATTTATAAAAATGACAAACAGCAGTGGCCCCAAAACAAATCCTTGTGGTACACCACTAGTAACTAAACTCCAGGATGAACATTTGCCATCAACCACCACCCTCTGTCTTCTTTCAGCTAGCCAATTTCTGATCCAAAGCTCTAAATCACCTTCAACCCCATACTTCCGTTGAGATGGGAGCAGGAAGTACTGAGTAGCATGTCCTGTTGATTTGTGTAAGGACCCATGCTATTTCTGGTTTACATAACTTGGATTATTTTCTGTCCAACTACTGCTGCATTTCTAACCTCTCTTTCCTCTCCAAAGTCCTCCAAATTGCTTTCATCTCCCAAAAGTCCCTGTCTGAATCCCTCAAGCATACTTTCCACTTTGCTCACAGCACCAAAGTCTTTCTGGCAAAGTTGCAAAGTATATCCTGTGTGACTGTCCTTGTCCTCACAAATTTTCCACAGCATTTTATATAGTTGACTAACAATCTCACTCCATTATCTTCTCTTTATTCTACAATTCCAAGGAACTGCCCTTAAAAATCTGCCTATTTTTACACTTGGAACAGTAGTTGCCACAGTGAAAATGATAGTCAGTCCCTGCTGCAAAACTGAAATATTTGCTGCATCCTTCTTGCCTGGTTACACAAATCAGATATAATGGTAAAATCCTGATGCGCCTGTCCATTATTCCGGTCTTTAGAATTATTACAGTAGGTTGTACTGATGCTGGCTAGTGTGCCCCAATGAAACTTGAATTGACACATAACTAGGCTGAGCCAACAAAAAGCAGTTCAATCAGAAACATCCTAAAATGCTGAAATGTAACACCCTCAATGTAGAGCTTCTGGCCTCCTTTTTAAGGCTCAGCATTTGAATGCATGCAGACTGATGTTGGGTAATCATAATGAAGCCGTAAATGAAGAAATAGGGTGAACAATAAAATGCACAAAATGACACTTAGAACCTCGAACAGAGGAGTCAGAAAACTGCTGTACCATCTTGAATATGCATGCTAATTAAACTTTTAATGGCAAAACAAAAGTGTATGACCATCTAGTACAGATTCTCACAAAGGCAGCATGTGATCAATATTTGTCAACATCGCACTCCAAACCTAGCATTAGGCTCAGATAGCCTTCAATTAAACAACAATTTGCTGGATTTAGTCTAAATAAGTTGTCTAATTCTAAAAAGAAAATTATGCCATATCAATTTTACAACACCTCTAACTTGCTTCCAGCTTTGAGCCATTCCACATTCAACATACCATGACAATTGCTTGATTTGGCCATCTTTAGTTATTAATATGCGTAATATTCCTATTCATTATTTTTATTCTCTCTCCTCATTTATAGTGCTAGCCAGCTTCCCCTAAGCCTGATTCACTGATGGCTAGGAAAACCCACTAAAAAGATGCGTCTGCGTAGTTGCCACACACAGTGAATATGGCAAAGTTAATTTGGTCTTGCCGCTGGTTGTGCAAGAGCTGTATGTCAGGAGCTGATGGCACGAGCACATGACAAACATTGGCTATATTCTTATACCAGATCTGTTCCAGGTGCAAGAAGGTGCACAAAAGCTGCCTCTGCTGCAATGTTCTTTCCTTTGACTAATCTTACAGAATTACCAGTCAAAATGAGTGAGAAACATTGCAAGCTCACTTAGAAATCTTTAAGAATGAGGTGTAAAAATGGGGCACACTTAAACTAAAACGAGAGTAAGCTTCAACAGATCTACTCATCACTGAGCACACTGAAATCAAAAAAATAAGCATGAAGAATTTGCACGTGTTAACGGAAACTCTAGCAGCTTTTAGACATTTATTACGTTTATTTAAATTCAAAGTATTTTGTGGAAATATGTTAAACAATACATAAGAACTTGAAAAGCAGTTACATTGCTGAAATAATAGAAATGCAAAATATTCATAACTGGCAAAGTATATGAGTATCAGTAAACCAATCAAACCTCAAAGAGGCAGAATTATTGTTAAAGCTTCAACATTTATCATGAGCCATTCATTGTTGAGAATGTATTACGAAGAAAGCAGATTGGCAGAAATTAATAGCAACTTATCAGGTTGTTATTAGACTCTTTGCAAGGATATTATCAAAGATGCATTCTTAAAATGGAGATTTAAAGTTCTATGGTCAACATAGTGCCGTGCTCATAATGCTCATGAGAATCATTTTAATTGCAGCATTTTGTTCTCTGAAATACTAAGGTCACCAATGACTTATGCTGTGATTGTGTAGACACTAGAGATAATCTGCATTAGTCACTGCTGCTAATCAATACTCAGGATCTCTAAAGCTTTCAGCATTGAGCTTGCATTGGATAGAGTCCTTTGCTCTTGAAAGAAATTAAACGGGGCTAAAATTCTGGAAGTCCACTCTGGCAGTGGAAGTAGTTTGAGTCGGACTGCAAGTCAAAAACATGGACCCAGTCCCAAATAACAGAAAAACCTTGAACTTTGGGTAGGGGGCTGAGGGGAGAACAAGAACATGGACCTTACCACTCTGTCTGAGGAGGAGGGGTAATGGGCCATTGTGCCTAAAGGCAATCACAAGTTTCAAACAGCTGTCGATTTTGAGCTTACTGTTTTCCTAATGGCAGTGTCGGCCCCACTTGCACTGCATTTTTGCATGTATACCTGCATCTTGCAGGTCACTTTCTGTGGGGCAGAAGAGGAGGCAGGGATGTAGAATTTCTGGTGGGTGATGTCATTCTGCTAATTCTCTCTCCTCTTCAGACATCACGGGGAATGGGGTGGAAGCAAGAAGTGCCAGTGCCAATTCCCCCTCCCAATGCCATTTTTTCTCTTTAGTAAAAAAAAGGAGTACAGACCCAATAACACTGGATCCTGCCTTCTACTCCACCACCTCCCTCAGGTGTACATCAGCATTCTGCCCTTCCAGGCCCAGAAATTCTGTACCTAAATACTTTAACAATTCAGCAGCTGAGATTGTATTCACATTTGCAAAACCCTAATACAAAGACAAATCATTTCTAGATTAATACTTGAAATGATGGGAATATGGAGTTGAGGATTATGTAATTATAAAACTGTTGAATGGATGGATGGATAGAAAGAGGAATGTAATAGTTGAACATTTCTCTAGTTCTCCGGCCAACATTCTCACCTGTTAAAATGGCATAAAGAGGAATTTGATATGAATGCTTAACTGGCCAAATTCTACTGGAAGCAAATTCAATATAGCCATTAACCTCTTTATTTTAAATAGTTAACTATATCTCAGCTAATTTATAGGCTAATTCATTTTAGGGATTATCCTTATAATATATGTTAGGGTACAGATACACATAGTTAATATACACATTAGCTTAGTTAGTCAAGTTAGTTCAATATTTATTAATTGTGCGCTATTATGCTTGGACTCATTTATTCAATGATACAAAATATTATAACATAGGAACAGGAATAGGACATTTAGCCTCACGAGTCTGTTCTGCTGTTCAATAAGATTCATAGCTGATCTGTGACCTAACTCCTTATATCTGCCTTTACTCTGTATCCCATTATACCTTTGGTTAACGCAATTTAAAATTAACTATTGACCTACGATCAACTGCCCTTTGCAGAAGAGAATTCCTAACTTATACCACCTTTCACTTCTGAAAGGTCTGACTTTAATTTTTAGGCTATGTCTTCAAGTCCTAAATTTCTTAACCAGCAGAAATAATTTCCCTCCATCTACCCGATCAATATTGTTTAATTAATTCACAGGATATGGGCTTTGCTTGCAAGGGCAGCATTTATGGCCCATCTCTAATTGCCCTTGAGAAGATGGTGGTGAGCTGCCTTCTTGAATACAACTAAGTGGCTGGCTAAGCCATTTCAGAGCGCAGTTAAGAGTCAACAATGTCTGGAGTGACATATAGGCCAGATCAGTGAATCAGGTGGTGATAATCCTGTAGTTTCATGGTCACTATTACTGATCCTAGCTTTTCATTCCAGATTTATTTAAATAATTGAATTTAAATTCCTCAGATACCCAGGTGAGATTTGAACCATTGTCTCCAGATCATTAATCCAGGCAGTTCCTCTTAATATCTTGAAAACTTTGATCAAATCACCCATTAATCTACTAAATTCCATGAAATACAACCCTAGTTTGTGCAATCTCTCCTCGTAATTTAACTCTTAGAGTCTAGGAATCATTCTAGTAAATCTACCACTGCACTTGCTCCAAGGCCAAGATATTTTTCCTAAGGTGTGGTGCTCAGAAGTGAACACAGTATGCCAGATGTGGTCTAACCAGAGCTTTGTATAGCTGAAGCTTGACTTCTAACCCCTTGCAAATTAGTTCTCTAGAAATAAAGGTCAGCATTACATCTGCCTTTTTGATTATTTTCTGTACCTGTCAATGACACTTTAATGATCTATATATATGGACCCCCAAGTCTCTTTGGGCCATCACTGATGCTAGCTTTTCATCATTTGGAAAGTACTCTGATGTAACTTTTTTGATCCAAAGTAAATGACCTCACATTTGCCTGCATAGATATCCATTTTCCACAGTTTTGTCCATTCACTTATTATATTAACTCGTAATTTTATACTTCCATACACTGCTTACTATACCGCCTATCTTTGTGTCATCAACAAACTTGGATTGCATCTCCCTATCCCATCATCTAAGTAGTTAATAAATATAGTGAATAGCTGAGGCCCCAGCGGAATGCCACGAGTTACATTCTGCCAAATTGAGTTGCAGCCCATTATCTCTGTCTCTTGTCACTCAGTCAATCTTCAAACCATGTCAATAATTTGGTCTCAATATCATTAATAATGAATATGTTGCATTCTTCCACCTCAGTGACATAAACAAAATAACTCTCATATTCTAATCTTCTGAGCCTGGCAGAAACTTGGCCTTGCAGTTTTATGCCTAAAAACCTGTCACTGGGTGTTTGTCTTCGTTTTTATCTCTGTGAGAGGAGGTCCTGTTCCAGACAACACCTGATGAATACCCAGTACAAGAGCCCTCTCTACACAATGGGTATGAGGTGTTTATCAATTACCAAACAAAGTTAATGATTTGCTTAATGTTATAATTTTTGTGGAAAAAAATCTCAATACCTCATCCATTAGCATTTAACTACCTTGTTTCAGTTATTTTAAAAAATAAACTTGTGTGAATATACTTTTCTTTTAAAACAAAATATTTAAATGTAACTCCTTACCAATTGGCAGCATAGTGGTTATGTTACTGCACTGGTAATCTAGCAGCCTAAACTAATTATCCAGAGACATGAGCTCAATTCCCACAAGGGCAGCTGGGGACTTTAAATTCAGTTAATTAAATAAATTAATTAATGTAATGCTGACCATTACCAGATTGTTAGAAAAGCCCATCTGGTTCACTAATGTCCTTCAGGCGAGGAAGTCTGCTTTCCTTACCCTGTCTGGCCTATATGTGACTCCAGACACACAGAAATGTGGTTGACACTTAGCTATCCTCTGAAATGGCTAGTAAGCTACTCAGTTATATCAAACTGCTATGAAAAAGGAAAAATAAGACTAAAACCAGACAGATCTCAGTTTTGACCTAGACATTGCACTCGGCTACGAAAAAGGCACACCTAGCCCAGTCGACCCTGCAAAGTCCTTCTGAATAATATCTGGGAACTTGTGCCAAAATTGGAAGAGCTGTCCTACAGACTAGTCAAGCAACAGCCTGACTTAGTCATACTCATGGAATCATAGCTTAAAGCCAAAGTCCCACATTCCCCACTGGCAGAACAGATCCAAGAGAGGTGGCAGCATTGTGGTAAACACTTGAAAAGGAGTGGTCCTGGGAGTCTTCAACATTTACTCCAAACCCTATGAAGCCTGATGGAATCAGGTCAAACATGGGCAAGGAAATCGCCTGCTGATTACTACCTACACTCTACCCTCAGATGGTGAATTAATACTCCTCCACGGTGAACATCACTTGGAAGAAGCACTGAAGGTAGCAAGGGTACAGAAGGTACTCTGGGTGGGGAACTTCAATGCCCAAAACTAAGCGTGTCTTGGTAGTACCACTGCTGACTGAGTCCTGAAGGACATAACTGCTTGACTGGGTCTGTGGCAGATGGTGACAGAACTAATACGAGGGAAAAAACCTACATGACCATATCCAAACTTGTCTACCTGTTGGAGATGCATCTGTCCATAACAATATCAACACGAGTGACTATTGCACAGTTCTTGTGGAGATGAGGTCCCAATGCATACTGAGGAGATCTTCCATGGTGATGTGTGGTACTACAACTGTGTTAAATGGGATACATACAGAACAAATCTAGCAGCTTAAAACTACGCATCCATGAAGTGGTGTGGGCCATCAGCAGCAGCACAATTGCATACCATCACAATCTGTAACCTGATGGCCTGACATATGGGGGAGGCGGTGGCGTAGTGGTCATGTCGCTGGACTAGTAACTCAGAGACCCAGGATACTGCTCTAAGGACATGGGTTCAAATGCCATCCCAGCAGAGGGTGAAATCTGAATTCAATTAATCTGGAAATTTAAAAAGCTAGTCTAATGGTGACCATAAAATCATTGTCAATTATTGTAAAAACCCATCTGGTTCACTAATGAAATCTGCTGTCCTTACCTGGTCTGGCCTGCATCTAAATCCAGACCCACAGCAATGTGGTTGACTCTTAAAAGAAATGCGCTCTGAAATGGCTTAGCAAGCCACTCAGTTCAAGGGCAATTAGGGATGGGCAATAAATGCTGGCCTAGCCAGTGATGCCTACATCCCAGAAATGAATAATGAAAAAAAATCCCTCACTATACAATTACATTCAAGAAGGGAACCAACCCTGGCTCAACGTTTAGCACCAGGCATAGCTAAAAATGAAGTGCCAACCTGGTGAAGCTACAGCACAGGAGCACGGCGGGGATAAAGCAGCAGTGGACAGAGAGAGAGGGAGAGCACTGCAAGAACAGCGGAAGCTCCCAAGAGCACAGTGGGGATAAAGCAACAGCGGATGGAGAGCACTGTGAGAACAGTGGAAGGTCCAAGAGCACAGCTGGGATAAAGCAGCAGCAGAGAGAAAAAGACAGCACTGTGAGAGAAAAGCAGAAAAAAAAAATCAAAGTGTGACATCACAGGATTAAGGGTAAGTGATTGGTTGGTGAGTATTTCTCTTTTTCTCTCTCTAAACTAGGGCAGTCTTTCAAATTAGGAGCCAGGACATTAATCACCTCAATCAGGGTGAGAATAACAGTGAGTAGATTAATAAGAGTAGCACAGAGCAAGTCTAGAGGTATTGATTAAAATTAATAGTTTAAACAATCTACCAAATAGATTCTAAAAGAGGGAATAGAGAATGGGCAGCTGCAACCTGTTGCTTGCAATTCCTGCGTCATGTGCGAACTTCAGGACACTTCACGTGACTTGGGTGACCACGCGTGTCGGAAGCGTCTCCAGCTGCTTCAGCTCAAGCTTAGGATTTCCAAGCTTGAGGGGTAGCTGGAGTCACTGTGGACCAGCAGGGAGCAGGAGAGTTTCCTGGATCATACTTTCCAGGAGGTGGTCACCCTACAGGCATTAAGAGTTCAGGATACCTGGTGGGTGGCCATCCGGAAGAGGCAGGAGGGTGCAGGAGTCTTTGGGGTGTCTGCCACTCTCAAACAGGTACTCAGCATTGGAGACTGCTGGGAGCAATGGTATCTTGAGTCATGGTAAATGTTAGTTTTAAAGACTGGAGGATGGTAGACTGGTGTTTCCCCAAGGGTCAGTGTTAGGACCACTGCTTTCTTTGCTATATATAAATTACTTGGATCTTGGAATACAGAGTAGAATTTCAAAATTTGCCTATGATACCAAACTTGGAGGAGTGGCAAACAGAGGGGATGATACAAATTTGCCGATGATACCAAACTTGGAGGAGCTGCAAACAGTGGTGATGATACAAATTGCCTGCAACAGGACATTAATAGGTTAGCGGAATGGGTAGACAGGTGGCAGAAATTTATACTGACAAGTGTAAGTTGATGCATTTTGGCAGTAAGAATTAGGTATGGCAATATGACTTAATGGCGCAGTTCTAAATAGTGTGCAGGAACAGAAGGACCTGTGGGGGACTCGTGCATCGATCTTTGAAGGTGGCAGGACATATTCAGAGTGTGGTTGGCAAAGCATATGAGATCTTGGGCTTCATAAATAGAACTATATAGTGCAAAAGTAGGTAAGTTATGCTGAGCCTTTATAAAGCTTTGGTTAGGCCCCAACTAGAGTATTGTGTCCAGTTCTGGTTACCACATTTTAGGAAGGATGTGAGGGTCCTTGAGCGGGTGCACAGGAGATTTACCAGAATGGATCCAGGTATGGGGGATTTTAGTTGCAAGGTTATGTTGGAAAAGCTGGGCTTGTACTCCCTGGACCAAAGAAGATTGAGGGGAGATTTGATAGAGGTGTACAATATTATGACAAGTTAGACAAGGAAGAACTGTTCCCATTAACAGATGGTACAAGGACTAGGGGCCACAGATTGAAAGTTTTGGGCAAGAGATGCAGGAGAAATGTGAGGAAGAACTGTTTTACTCAGCGAGCGGTAATGACCTGGAACATTGTCCACAAGGGTGGTGGAAGCGAAAATAATCAAAGATTTCAAAAGGAAATTGGATGAGCACTGGAAGGAAATAAACTTGCTGGGCTACGGGGATCAAGCAGGGGAGTGGGACTGACTGCATTGCACCACAGAGAGCTGGCATGGACTCAATGGGCCAAATGGCCAACTTCTATGTTGTGAATGACTCTATAACTCTATATTCATACTAAACAGTGCAAGTAGCGTGCGATAGAGCTAAATGATCACACAACCAACGGATGAGATCAAAGCTCTGTTGTCCTGCCACATTCAATCATAAGTGCTGGTGGAGAATTAACTATCAGCCTGAACATCCCCATTCTCAATGACGGCAGAGCCCAGTGCAAAAAGCAAAGCTGAAGCATTTGCAACCATCTTCATCCTGGAGTGCATCCAAATGATGCTCTATCTCAGCCTCCTCATCCTGGAGTGCATCCAAATGATGCTCTATCTCAGCCTCCTCCTGAGGTCCCCACCTTCACAGTAACCAGTCTTCAGCCAATTCAATTCACTCTATGTCATAACATGAAACAGTTAAGCGCACCGGATACAGCAAAGGCTATGGGCCCTGATAACATCCCGGCTGTAGTGTTGAAGATTTGTGCTCCAGAAACAGCCGTGCCTTTAGCCAAGCTGTTCCAGTACAACACAGAGTGGAAAATTGCACAGGTATGTCCTGTCTATAAAAAGCAGGACAAATCCAATCTGGCCAATTACTAACCCATGATACTCTCAATCATCAGCAAAGTGATGGAAGTTGTCATCGACAGTGCTATTAAGTTGCACTTACTGATAACCTGCTCATCAATGCTCAGTCTGGGGTCTGTCAGGCCCATTCGGCTTCAGATCTCAATACAGCCTCGGCCCAAACATGGAAAAAAAGAGCTGAATTCCAAAGCTGAGGTGGGAGAGACTGCCCTTGACATCAAGGCAGCATTTAACATGTGAGTGTGGCATCCAGGAAGCCTAGTAAAATTCAAATCGATGGGAATTAGGAGTCATACCTGGCACAAAGGATGGTGGACATGGTTGCTGGAGGCCAATCATCTCAGCTCCAGAACATTGCTGCAGAGTTTCTCAGGGCAGTAGGCTAGGCCCAACCATCTTCAGCTGCTTCATCAATGACCTTTCCTCCATCATAAGGACAGAAGTAGGGATGTTCACTGATGACTGCACAGTGTTCAGTTCCATTTGCAACTCCTCAGACAATGAAGTAGTCAGTGCCCACATGCAGCAAGGCCTGGACAACATTTAGGTTTGGGCTTCTAAGTGGCAAGTAACATTTGCACCACACAAGTTATCAGGGGAGGTGGTGGTGTATTGGTACTTTCACTAAACTAGTAATCCTGAGGTGCAGGCTAAAGCCCTGGGGACATGGGTTCGAATCCCACCATGGCAGATGGTGAAATTTGAATTCAATTAATAATAAAATCTGGAATTTAAAAAAAAAAATCTAGTCTAATGGTGCCAATGAAACCATTGTCAATTGTTGTTAAAACCCATCTGGTTCACTAATGTCCTTTAGGGAAGGAAATCTGCTGTCTTTACCTGGTCTGGCCTACATGTGACTCCAGACTCAAAGCAATGTGGTTGACTCTTAACTGCCCTCTGAAGTGGCCTAGCAAGTCACTCAGTTTCTCAAGGACAATTAGGGATGGGCAACAAATGCTGGCCTTGCCAGCGATGCCCACATCCCTTGAACGAATAAAAAAAAAACAAGATTGAGTCTAAGCACCTCCCCTTGACATTCAATAGCATTAACATTGTCAAATCCCCCAACATCAACATCCTGGGAGTCACCATGAACCAGAAACTTAATTAGACCAGCATATAAACAGTGTGGCTATAAGAGCAGGTCATAGTCTAGGTATTCTGCAGCGAGTGACACACCTCCTGACTTCCTAAAGCCATCTACAAGGCACAAGTCAGATTATTAAGAAATACTCTTCACTTTCCTGGATGAGTGCAGCTCTGACAACACTCAAGAAGCTCGACGCCATCCAAGACAAAGCTACCTGCTTGATCAGGACCCTATGCTCTACCTTAAACCTTCACTCCCCCCATCACCAGTGCACCATGGCTGCAATATGTTCTATCTACAAGATACCAGAGTATCTTGTAGATAGCAACTTGCCAAAGCTTCTTTGGTAGCACCTTCCAAAACGTGATCTTTACCAACAAGAAAGGCAAGTGCAACAGGAACATGGGAACAGCATTAGCTCTAGGTCCCCTCCTTACTCATCATCCTCACAGCTCCAGCGACCCGGGTTCAATTCTGGATACCGCCTGTGTGGAGTTTGCAAGTTCTCCCTGTGTCTGCATGGGTTTCCTCCGGGTGCTACGGTTTCCTCCCACAGCCAAAAGACTTGCAGGTTGATAGGTAAATTGGCCATTATAAATTGCCCCTAGTATAGGTAGGTGTAGGGGAATATAGGGACAGGTGAGGATGTGGTAGGAATATGGGATTAGTGTAGGATTAGTATAAATGGCTGGTTAATGGTCGGCACAGACTCGGTGGGCTGAAGGGCCTGTTTCAGTGCCGTATCTCTAAATCAAATCAAATCCTGACTTGGAAATATAATGCCATTCCTTCACCATCGCTGGGTCAAAATCCTGGAACTCCCTACCTAACAGCATTATGGGAGTACCTTGACTACAGAGACTGCAGTGTTTTAAGAAGGCTGCTCACTACCACCTTTCAAGCCAGTTGGGGATGGGCAATAAATGCTGGCCTTGCCAGCGATGCCCACATCCATGAATTAATGAAAAAAGTGCTTTTTTGCAAAAATAGTCAAAGATCCTGAAACATGACAACTTGTCTGTACACAATGTATAATATATTTTGGTGACACATTCCATTGAGCCAGTTTCATCAATTATCTTGCTAATTTATCACTGTTTTGAAATGAAATCAATGGAAAATCTGATCTAGTGACATCATCCCTCCCCCACAGTGCCACTCATCATAAAGCAGATGATACAATGTTTATAATGACAGGTGCATTACATCATTCAATATACCAACACAGTCCTTTCCTCCTAAAGTGGATCTATATCTAAGTGGCCTGTCCTTTTAAGGCTACAAAGTCTCATTGCTGCAAATATTGTGAAGATTAACAATTGTTGATGAAGCAAGTTTTCAGATTGACAGGTGTTTGTGAATTTTCAACCTTTAGGTGGGAAGAAATGACTCCCCTTTTTCTTATAATGTCTAATTAAAAAGAAAGATAAAAAGAGACGCAGATACAATTTCAAGGTTTAGAAATGTAAATCACATGCTGGATTTGCATTTTAGATATACATCAATAGATAAATATATATATTTATAAAATCATTGCATGGTGCTGAACTAATGGAATTTTGAGATATTCCAAGCCTCAACCTCCGTCAGTGGTTTTAGCGTATCCCAGCAACAACAAAAACTTGCATTTATAGTGTGCTTTAATGTAGAAAAATGTCCTTATGTGCTTCACAGAAACACAATGAGGCACAATTTGACACCAAGCCAAATGGGGAGATATTAGGAGGAATGAGTAAAAGCTTAGTCAAAGAGGTCTGTTTTGAGGAAGTTAAAAAATGAGAGGGAAGTGAAGAGGCAGAGAACTGAAGGAGGGAATTAAAGTGTTTAGGACCTAGGCAGCTGAAGACATTGATGCCAATGGTGGGGCGAAGGAAGTGAGAGATGCAGAAGGCCACAGTTGGAGGAATACAGAGTTCTTTGAAGATTGTGGGGCTGGACAAGGTTACAAAGATTGGAAGGGTTGAGGCCTGGAAGAGATATAAACACAAGGATGAGAGTTTTAAATCTGAGGCATTGGAGGATGGTGAGCAATGGTCAATGAGAACAGGGGTGCTGGGTGAATGGGACTTGGTGCAGGATAGCATATAAACAATAGAGTTTTGGATAAGTTGGAGTTTATGGAAAGTGGAGAATGAGAGGCTAGCCAGGAGAGAGTTGGAATAGTTGAGTCATGTGGTGACAAATGCATGGATGCAGGTTTCAGCAGCAGATGGTCTAAGCAGGGACAAAGGTGTGTGAAATTCTGGGGGCAGAAGTAGGTGATCTTTGTGATGGAGAATATATGAGGTTGGAAGTTCAATTCAGGGTGAAACAGAATGTTGAAGTTGAGAACAGACTGGTTCAACATGAAACTAAGGTGGAATGAGGGGATGAAATGGATGCTAAAGGTACAGAGATTGTAGCGGGAGTCGAAGATGATGGCTTTTGTTTTCCCAATGTTTAAGAGGAGGAAATTGTAGCTCATCCAGCAGTGGATATTGTCTGACAACACAGAACCAGTGAGGTGCTGACAGATGTATGGTAAAGGTAAAACTGTCATCAGCTTTGAAATCTGACCCCATATTTTTGAAAGATGTGATCTAAGAGAAGTATAAAGATGAGATGGCAAAAAGGACCAAGGACAGATCTTTGAGAGACTCCTGTGGTAACAGTGCAACAGAGAAAAGCAATCTATTGCTGGAGCTGCTTTGGATAGGTAAGAGTGGAGCTAAGCAAGAGTACTCACACAAAGCTAGCCAACAGAAGAGAGGCATTAGAGAACAACGATGTGGTAAACCTCATCAAAGGCTGCAGAGAAGTCAAGATAAATGAGGAGGGATAGTGCACCACAGTAACAAAGAATCTAATTTTTGATTTTGATATGGCTGTTTCAGTATTGTGACGGGAGCAGAAACATAATTCGAGAATTTCAAATGTAGAGTTGCAGGAAACATAGGCATGTATTTCAGAGAGAACAATGCACTCAAGGGCTTTAGAGAGGAAAGGGAGGTTGGAGATGAGACAGTAGTTTACAAGGGCAGCAGGGTTTGGGGTGCACATAACAAGCCTAATTTTGGATTGCAACCAGTTCTTTGAGTGTAAATCCAACAACACTTGTACCTGTCTCCGTGTATTATAAAAAATAGTTACAGACTACAGGGAAATAGATGGGTAAAAAAACAGACAAGAAATGCTCTAGACATCGAAGAAAATCTAAAATATTTCAATAATGTAGTTTACATAAAGAATAAATATATATGCCTAAATGAGATTTTGCATTAGTACTTTTTCACTATGAGTACTTTGATACCAATTTATGCAAAGCTGAAATATTTGTAAAGGCAACTGAATAACAAGTGGAAATGGTGCAAGTCCACAAAGTTCTAGGATAGTATCAAAGCCTCTGTGATGGCCCTGGTGCAAATGTCAGTCCATTTCAATGGCGCAAAGAAACCCGCATTCCAGAAAATATTGATTCAGCATTTATATTAGATGGTTTAAAAGCAGCTGAATATATAACAGTAAACATCAATATTATGCATATAAAATAAAAGCAAGATACTGCAGATGCTGGAAATCTGAAAAAACAAATAATGCTGGAAATACTCAGCTGGTCTGGTAGCATCAGTGGAGAGAGAAGCAGAGTTAATGTTTCAGGTCAGTGACCCTTCATCAGAACTGTTAAATCTATTTAAAATAAATGGGTTAATGTCTGCATTAAAATAGTAGAGCAAAATGAGACAAGAATTTTGTCAGCTGATGCAATTCCAGGGTGGATCAGGCCTCTATCCTAATTTTATGCATAGAAATCAGGTAGGACACAAACCAATTTCAATCCTGTAGTCTCCATTCAGCATTTGCCCTGATAATGTGCTGTGATAGGGAATCCCTTTTGTAGATGATTGCCGGCACAAATCTGTGCCTTGCCACTTCATGTCAAATCAACAGAATGTCCCCCCCCAAAATAAATATGATTTAATTAACATTAGAGATGTTAATCCTTATTGCTGTAGTGTTAGGGAGAAAAATAAATTGTAGTGTTAATGTTACATCTGCACTATGATTCATATAGTTGTGTGAACATTTACTTATTCTTCATGTGAAATGCTGAAGTAATTAGAATGTGGTAGTTGATAAATAACATTTTAATTTCTGTCTGCATTTGCTGAATAATATATTTACTGATACATGTATCTCTGCACCCTAAAAATGGATAACTCATTAACAAAAAGAAATATTTTGCCCTTTTAAATATGAATTAAAATGAAATATTTATAAAGAAGCTAGAGGGAAGACTTTAATCATGTGTTTGTTATGTTAAATTCTACATTCAGGCTAAAATGCCAACTGCTCATTTGCTTCTTGGTCTTTCATTGCCTATGGTCATAGCTAACCTACATAAATCACTACAAGATATATTGGAATATTTGCCAACGAAACCAAGATCAACCTAAGCTATCCTATACATTTTACTTTGATGCGGTGCAGTTTTGGAAAACTATATAGTTTAATTAAAGTGTGAAATTGCCAATTTGAATCTAGTGGGCAGTGCTGTAACTTCAACTGGAGAAAAGCCTGGAATTTTGTTTTTAAACCCATATGCCTATCTACCGACATGCTGTACATTTACTTATATGTTAAAAAAGGCTACGTTTAGTGACACCACGGG
The DNA here is from genome assembly GCF_036365525.1 of Heterodontus francisci. Taxonomy (NCBI): domain Eukaryota; kingdom Metazoa; phylum Chordata; class Chondrichthyes; order Heterodontiformes; family Heterodontidae; genus Heterodontus; species Heterodontus francisci. Next base: position 19,277,156 of record NC_090400.1, read on the forward strand.
ATGTAATTAACAGAATTTTTAGTTGCACTCCCAGGATGTAGAAGGACAATAATCGCCCAACACCTTGCCTGGATTATGTAATTTGATACAGTCAATACTACCGAGTGGGACTATACAAGGAGTCCAATTCTGGGCTCTTCCGTTACAATTCAGTTGCAGTTACACCGCTGGTACAATCAATAAGGAAATTAATGTGCATTTTGATACAGTCAGGCTGTAGACTGACAGCACTGCATTGAAGTTCTCTACATGGCTAAATGCAGAACTCAACACACAGCACAGCATTAATAGTCAGGCTGGGCTGGAGCAACTGAGCAATGTCATGTGCATGCATGCCATTGGCCTGACTCCATAAAAAAACTGTGTATATATCCTTTTTGATTAAACTCTTTGGATAAGAGTGATCACATGAACATCCCAAAAAAAAACAGAAAAAGCTGAAAATACTCAATAGGTCATGAAAGGTCTTAAACCTGGAAAGTTGACTGACTAACTTTTGCTTCTCCATAAGTGCTACCTGACCCAGTGAGTTGTTCCAGATTTTTCCCATTTTATTTTCAGGTTATATCAGCAGCTGCTACATTCTGTTTTTTGTTTACATGACCTTTCTTGTTGAGTGACACATTCTAACAATTTAATTGGAACCAGTTCTGATGAAAGGTCAACCTGAAACGTTAACTCTTTTTCTCTCCATCGATGCTGCCTGACCTGCTTAGTATTTCCTGCACTGTCTTTATCTCTTACAAAATTGATAAAATTTTTGCATTTTGGGACAGAACTTCATTGAGGAAAATCTGCTTTTGTCTTTCTTGCTGCTGGTTTAAAGAAAGCTTGGTGTAGGTGGCTACATGTGGAAAAAGTAAAAAGTGTATCTGTTACCTCCTTGACTCAAGTCGGCTATCTCCTCTGATGGGTACTGGAAAGACCTGTCACATAGAAATTCAGTGCAGTAGTTACTTCAACTATCAGTGGGACTGCAGCCTTACTAATTCAGTATGTCCAAAGTTCCTATAATGAGTGGCATATTACACTGCCACTCTCTCTTTTAGGCCTCAACTTCTCGGCATTTCTTCTCTAAGAATTCAAGCAGCTCACACTCTGGCTCGGATTTTGCATGGAGACCTGAGCTGCTGCTGCCAGGGTCAGAAGCGGGTGCCACGGCGCTCGCAATCTGATCCCCGATTGGAAAGCTTTCTCACCGGCCAGCCACTTAACTGCTGGCAGGTGGGAGGGGGGGTTGCTGACCATTCCCGGAACGAAGTTGGGCATTGAGCTGGCAGGCGCAAGGTGATGCTGCTGGAGGTGCTTGCGCCATTTTTAAAGGGCTGCCAGCATTCTCGGAATACAACTGAAGACTGCCCTGAAGGCCAAGACTGCCCAGAAGACACAGCCAGCAACCAGCCCTGCCAATGTGAGAAGGCCTATTAGTCATCGAAGCAGGCATTCTGAAGATGGAGGAACAAGGTGCTTGTTGGTTCAGTGACGACTCCCTGCAGGTTCTCCTCCAGGCTACTCGGAAAGGCAAGCCTGGATAGAAGGTGCAGAGGAGGTCAGCAGCTTTGTGGTTGTCTGGCTGCAGTGCTGCAAGTGCATGAATAACCTGTTTCATTCCACCAAGGTGAGTACCCCACACCTCGGTTCCCTTCGGGGTTAACAAATGGCTAGATGTGAGGGTGTGGTTGTTGGAGAGGGAAAGCCATCCAATCAGTAGCAATGGGGTCAGGCTGCAACAGCTTCTGTAAGAGGAATGGATGCAGCTTGTTCATTGGGTGCTCGACTGTCAGTGGCAACCCTTGCAGGTCGCTCCAGAGTGGCTGAATGCTGCACGCATGCTGGTGCCCCCAAAATGGACAGCTAGGCTGCCACCCGCTTAGGCATTGTGCCTTTATTTATCAGGCAATTAACATTGCTTTTCTTTGTTCCTGCTGGAAAAGAGAGTCCACAATGCTAAAGAAAGGGCCCAGACTGGCGGCAGGGTGCAATTTCTCACCATCCTCACATCCATGGAAGAGGCAGCCCTGGAACTGGCAGAGCAGCATGGCAGTCACTCCATCACGAATGGTGAAGTTGGAGTGTAGGCGCAAGAGGATGAGTAGCCTCATGACCGGGCACAAGGAAGCCTTGGGCGAGAATGAGGGATGGTGCTCCTGTATCCTCCACTGCACAAACATTGATCTAAACACCAGCCGATTCTGGAGGCACGTGTTTGGAAGGGCAAAACCCTTTGATCTATCTGTTCTCTCATGCAGGTCATCCACAAGAACAGAGATCTGCCATCTCTGGGAGACAGCCGTCCACCTCTGAGGAGGTGGAAGCGACCTCAGAGGGTACACATCATTCGCTTTTAATCCCCACCAGCGCAGATATTCTCACGTTGGTGGGTATCCATTTGTGCTCAGATTCGGAGTCATGACCTGGTGAGAGCACCACACAAGCACCTGAGCAACTATGGACAGCCGAAGCCACTGACACTCAGAGGAGTGTGGGAGGCCGGGCCGATGCTGAGCCCCAGGCTGATGACATGTCTCTGGAGTCATCTGTAAAGCGGCAGATCCTGGATGTACGGCGTGAGGTGTGTGAAGATCTGGCAGAGATCCTAGAGGGTATGTGTACCCCAGCTCAGACATTGGAGGAGTCCATCCAGGCCATGAGTACTGCCATTTTCCTCTCGTCTGCGCGCATGGTCTCCTCCATCGAAAGATTGGCAACTGTCCTGGAGAGCCACATCCAGCAGGCCAATCAGTGGATACTGGAGATGCCAGCAGACCTGTATGCGATTGCCTTGTCCATGAACTCAATGTAGCAGTGGCAAGGAGAGAGGTGGACCAGATGCCATCTCAGGTCAACAGGCAGGTTGTTACAAGGGAGGATGCTCCTCAGCTCCTCTGCCAGTGACACCAGCACCTCAAGTTGCAGTGACAACATACACCAGCCAGGTTTCTTTAATAAATAACAAAATTATCAGTTTATTATAAAACAAGACTTATCCAGTAAAGAAGCAAAGCATTAACACACAGATTGAAATATGAAAGCTTGCTTTTAAATACCCCACACAAACTCACACACACACAGAGGAAAAAAAAAACGAAATTCTCTCTGCAGTGGTCTGTTACAAAAAAAAGAGCATTAGAGGGGATTTGAGAAAAAAGGTTTTCACCCAGAGGGTGGTTGGAATCTGGAACGCACTGCCTGAAGAGGTGGTTGAGGCAGGAACCCTCACAACATTTAAGAAGTATTTAAATGTGCACTTGAAACGCCATAGCATACAAGGCTACGGGCCAAGTGCTGGAAAATGGGATTAGAATAGTTTGGTGCTTGATGGCCGGCACGGACAGGTTGGGCCAAAGGGCCTGTTTCTGTGCTGTATAACTCTATGACAGTGGAGGCTCATACACCTGTGTAGGAACCCCTCAGCATGCCAGGGCCTCCCAGGCCTCAGGCAGCCAAGGATGGCCACCAAGGTCATCCCAAGCCACGAGGCAGTCTGCCTCCACCGCAGCTGGCGGCAAAGGGGGTGCACCATGTAGGAGCATTTGTAGGAGAATTAAGAGAGCCCATTAGATGCAATTGGGCTTCACGGGTGAATAGATTGTTTAGGAGTTACTGTTTATGTCTGCTTATGTTTGTGATAAAAAAAATCATATTAAGTTTACGGCACAGGAAGAGGCCACTTGCCCATCGTGTCTGCACCGGCTGTAAAATGAGCCACCTAACCTAATCCCACCTTCCAGCATTTGGTCCGTAGCCCTGCAGGTTAGGCACTTGAGGTGCATATCCAGACACCTTTTAAATGAGTTGAGGGTTTCCGCCTCTACTACTCTTTCAGGCAGTGAGCTCCAGACCCCCACCACCCTTTGGGTGAAAAACATTCCTCATCTCTCCTCTAATCTTTCTACTAATCACTTTAAATCTATGCCCCCTAGCCACTGACCTCTCTGCTAAGGTAAATAGGCCCTTCACCTCCACTCTATCCAGGCCCCTCACAATTTTGTATATTTCAATCAAATCTCCCCTCAGCCTTCTCTGTTCCAAGGAGAACACCCCAGCCTATCCAATCTTTCCTCATAGCTGCATTTTTCCTGTTCCGGCAACATCCTCTTGAATCTCCTCTGTACCCTCTCGAGTGCAATTACATCCTTTCTGTAATGAGGTGACCAGAACTACACACAGTACTCAAGTTGTGGCCTAACCAATGATTTATACAGTTTCAGCATAACCTCCCCGCTCTTGTGTTCTATACCTCGGATAATAAAGGAAAGGATTCCATATGCCTTCTTAACCACCTTATCGATCTGTCCTGCTACCTTCAGGGATCTGTGGACATTCACTTCCTCTACACCTCTCAGTATTCTCCCATTTATTGTGCATTCTTTGCCTTGTTTGACCTCCCCAAATATAGCGGCTCTCTGGAAGAAGAGGAGTACCCAGGCTCGCCCCAGAGGCTGTTTGGAAGGACCAGAGTGCGTGTTCTTGTCAAATTGTCCATGCAGAAGCGCAAGATGTAACTGGGTGCCGGAGCCTGGGCTTTTAACTGAGGTACATGGCAACAGTGGAGGGTGAAGGTGAACCTTTATTTGATTGGAAGAATGAGGTAGGAAGGGTCATCAGAAATGTGTATGTGTAAGCATATCCTGAGCCTTCCTCGCGCCTATATCATTGCGCCTTCCACGTGGCCCCTCATGTCTTTCAGGATGCTGCAGCTGCTCACCAGCTTCCTCACCATCCTCCTCGTGTGAGGAGGCATCTCCCGCCACTATATCCTCATTGGCTAGGGCTCCCATGTTGCAGTGCCAAGTTGTGCAAAGCGCAGCAGACCACCACGATCCGTGAGACACTTGCTGGGGCATATTGAATCCAGGCAACTGAACCTCATCTTCAGAACACCTACAATCTGTTCAATGGTGGCTCGGTTTGCCACGTGGCTGGTGTTGTATTTCTCCTCTGCCCCCATCTTTGGGTTCCTCACTGGAATTAATGGGTAGCCCTTATCACCAAGAATCCAACCATGAAGGTGCGAAGGAGGACAGAAAAGCTCGGGCACCTGTGAGTACCTGAATATGTAGACATCATGGCTGCTTTCAGGGTACCAAGCACACACCTGCAGGATCCATTGGCGGTGGTCTCGGACCAATCAGACTTGGATGGCATGGAAGCCCTTTACTGTTAATGAAAGTCACTGGCTGACCTGGGGAAGCCTTGATGGCCACATGTGTGCAGTCTATCACACCCTGCACCTGGAAAAATCCAGCAATGGCCTTGAAGCCGATGGCTTTCTCAGATTGACTGTCTGGATCAGTGCAATAATGGATCTATTGGTTGACTCTCCTAAAGCAGGTATCAGTCACCACCTTGATGCAATTATGTGCCACTGATTGGGAGATCTAATACATGTCTCCAGTGGGCCCCTGGAATGAACCGGAGATACAGAAGTCAGGGCCATGGTGACCTTCACTGTCACTGGCATCGGGTGACCACCAACACCAATGGGGCTCAGCTCATCTGCCATCAGGAGAGGCACAGTCTTCAGCAACATTGCTGTGACTATGATTGCCACTCCAACATCAGAGGTAGCTTATTCGCTGTCTGTACACTCTTGCTGCAGAGACCCTTCTTCTTTGTGCTAGACCCTGCTCGCGGTTCCCTCTGCGGCCTTCTCCTGCTTCTCCACACCGAGGCTGCCTCTGCAGGTGGCCAAGAGGTTGCTGCTTTCTGGATCCCTGTGGCTGCAACTCCCTCCCTTTCAGGTGCTCTTCCTCGCTGGAGGACCCGTTTCTTGAGTGGATGATGCCCATGGCGGGTGGGCACTTCTAGTCTCAAGGGACACTCTCCCAGACACTTCCTCCAACCACCCTACCCCCTCTCAGTTCCCTCTCAATGCGCCTATGTGCCAGCAACCAGTTGGCCCTATGGAGCCATGACCCCAAAGCCCTGGCATCTGAACTGCCCCTCCTCACAACAATATGCTATGGCTGCGCTGCTCCAGCCTTCCTGTGAAGGCATGCTGCCTCACCGGACAGCTGCCGAATTCAGCACTGAACTGACCTGCCGCCTCTTTGCCACACTGACATACCTGCCAGAGTTCTGACGACCCATGGTCCCCGTGCTCATTGTGCAAAATAGAAGCTGGCCTGTAAAATCCCAGTCAATTGGCACTTTAAGTGCCTTAATTACCTTGATTTCAGATCCACACGTCCTTTCCACTCCACATGCTGTCCGCTGCTTGGAAAATCTGCTCCCCCAACCCCTCACCTCCCCCCCGCCTCCAAAGATGCAGGCAAAGGGGCCAGAAAATGCTAGCCTCTGTGATAGGTGGTGGGTTTGTTGGTGAGATTCCATTTCTCCTTTTCCAATGCTACAAGCTTTCTGTGATTTTTATCCACTCTTCTTCCTTCAGCATAATGTTGATGATGGTGTTGGCTGCTTCCTATGCTGATGCAGCCAAGAAATTCAAACTGTTGCTCAAACCGATTGTTCCTGCAGTCTCACCTCTATTAGCAACCTATTTGCACAAATCAAGTTCCAATTTTTATGTCGAGGGAAACATGGGGCTGGATTTTATAAACTCGCCGCCAATCTCGGCGGCAAGCTTCAAAAATGGCGGTCCGCCCATGTGGACCAGACGTCACGGAGCCGCTGCACTCATTTAAATGGCTATGGCTGACCGCCCAATGATCCATCCCTGGCAACGGTGTTAGGTGGCCACTGCGCAGGTGCCAACGCCATTTTTGAAGGGCTTCGAGCCCTCCATTACAATTTAAAAGACACAGTGATTTGAAATTTATTCAAAACAATTAAATAAATGTTTCTAGCTCCTCTCCCACCCCCCAGTAACCATGTAATTCATTTCTTGCCCTTTCCCCTCCCCGAAATACTTACCTTGTGCACCTGACCTTCCCCCCACAAAGTTCACAAACGATGCCCCTTTTACCATCCCCTGAACCAATCGGAGGAGTTGAACCCCGCTCCCCCACTCCCGCACAGAGAAACGTACCTGCTCCCCCCTCCCCATCAGCGTTCTGCCTCGGATCTTTGGATGGAGATCCAAAGGCGCAGGAGTGCCAGCCACCGGTGCCAATATCGGAAGGGAATGGATGGCAGGAGCAGGTAGGGGATTTATTCATTAATTAACATTCATTTAAATATTTAGATTTGGTCCACGCCGCCGCCGGCAGTACGGGGCTGGGCTTTCCCGGCATTGAGGCCGTGGTGGGCCTCTGCCTGAGCCATTTTCTGCCCCCCTCCCCACCATGACCCCCAACATTGTGGGCGGGCTCTAAAAATATATCCCATGGAACAAGCATGACCAACATTAAGCTACTAAACTTAGCAATGCGTCCCCATAATTTTATAGCCACTTACCCAGGAAAAGAGTACCTAGTGCGGGAACAAAACATCAATTTGCACAAGTATGGCAAGGCAGTTTCTAAATATATGCTACAAGGTGTAAATGTTCTGCTGTTTTGAATTACCAATATTATGGACTGTCATTGTAGAAATAATTCCTGACTTTTATGTAATAACCAGAACAGCATTGATGCCTTGGACCACAACAAAGAAAAAAGAAACATTGGAATTTAAATGGGCTCACTTTGTTGTGTAACTTACACTGAGAGAGTTCAGAAAGGTAAGAAAACTTCATTTAAAATATTTGCCTCATTAATCACAGGTTACAATCATAAAAAAAAGTTGAACATAAGAGTAAACATGAATGCCATGTTATTACAGTTATAGCACAGTGTTACGACCAGGTAAGAAAGGGGTCTAAGGGTCCCCTCTCAGCTTTCACCTGGTCTTACCGTAACAGGGTTTAATTTTAAACACACCGTGATTTTAGCTCCCCCTTGGTGAATCCTTGTTCACTGCTTTCCAACTATAAGGCAAAGAAACCAGCAGAACAGGTTTTCTTAGGTTTAAAGAAGAAAGGTTGAACTTTATTAAACTTAAACTCGAATTCAATTAACGCCCAAGGATACCCCATGCGCCCACGCTAGCATGCATACACGATACACACATGCAGATAGAGACAGAAAAGAGCAGAAGAAATAAAGTGGAAAACTTTTAGGCAATAGCTGAAGATGGTTTTGGTTACTGTTCTTGGAGTTCGTAGTAGAGTCCTTGATTGTAGGTAGGTCTAGCTTTTTGTCAGGGCCCAATATTCTTCTTAAACCTTGTTCGATGTAGGAAACTTTTCTGTCTTGTGGTTCACGTGCCTTCAGGGTGTTTGGAGTTCTGTGATAAAGAGATGGGAGCAGACAGGAGAGGTCTTCTCAGTCCAGGAGCAAACAGTCTTTCTTTGAGTTCAAACTCTGAGGCTAGTTCAAAAAATTCTGGATCAGTTAGTCATGTGACCAGCTGGTTTAACCAGTCCTGGCTTTTATGGATTGTATCCTTCCTAGCAGTCTCTGGAATGTTCTTCCTTACACCTTCAATGTCTGGTGAGCAAAACCCATTGTGAGCTAAGTGGACCAGAGAATAGCCCCTTTGTCTCCACAAGCACTGTCTGTTAGTATGCAAATGTTTTTAAGCTAAGTGTCTGGCAGCCCTTGTAACAGGCCTTCTCTTCTTCCCAGCAACAGTTTAAAATCAATGTTCATATGACAACATTAATATGCCTCATTCTTGGCAGGCGGGAGCCTGTATGACAGCAGACAGAATTAATGGCTTCCTGTGTGTGCTAGTTAATGCTAAATGCCTCATTTGTTTTTGATAATTCACTCAAGTTTCTGGAATTAACAGTAGCTGCGAGAGCTAGCATCGGCAATCATTGATCGCAGGTCGCTATTGCCATGGGACCCATCTATTTTATCATAATCAGAAATAATCTATTGAGAAACATTGACTCCACATACTCAGAAACACCACCACAGTTTTGAAATGCAAGGCAGTTGGATGCACTGGCTGGAGACTGATTCATGAATACTTCGGGCACAAACTCCAGCTCCGTAAATCCCGTAGTTTTGGCGCTTTCAGTGCTGGTTTAGGTGAGAAATGGCATCTGCACCGCTCTCACCTACTGCCAGTGCGGCCCATGGCATATACCATATAATTGCTGGCATTGCGTGCATACGCCGGAAGTATGCAGAGTAGGCAGATCTTAACTTCAGTCACTGTGATTTGATGTCCAACATACCATTTTTGACTTTGCCACTCTAGTTAATGCCCTCCCTTAAACATGTGCAGCTTAACATGCATTCAGCAGCATGAGGGGCCCCCAACCAGCACTATTTAAAGGCATCAACATTCAACATTTAGGTTAGTTGCTTTTTATTATCTACTTGCTCTTGCTGAGTTTGTGGAAGTACTGTATTGCTGAGGGAGTTCAGAAAAGTTGGTAAAGTCTGCAGGGAGTGGTGCTGGATGTTGGAAAATCGTTTGCTTCTGAAAGGCTTCCCAGTCATGGGGGCTGTAGCTGCAGTTCCCCTTGGGCTGCAGCATCAGAGGGATATGGACCAGAAGTAGCAAAAATGACAAGCTGTTCAGAGAGGTGGAGGAGAAGGGCTCTGAGCAGAAGGCCTTACCCACTTCGGGTCATTGGGGAGTGCTTCTCCTACCTGTTCCTAAGCCACGAACAGTGTACTTGGTGGCTGTGCTTTGCCGAGGAGTTGGTCATAGAACTGTGCCACCTCTTGGAACCAGACCTGCAACCTCACAGCAGGGTGAAGGCAGTGCTGCCAGTGGCCGTCAATGTGACTGTGGCTCTGATCTTTTTTGCTAGCACATCTTTCCAGGCTGGAACAGGCAACATAGTAAGTATTGGCAGTTCACCATCCAATGATGCTCTGGGAGGTCCCAGAGGATCTGTACGCTGAGAGAGGGGACTTCATGGTCTTCTTCCTAAACAGAGGCAAGCAGGAGGAGCGGGCACATGACATTGCCAAAATAGTGGGCTTCCCATGGTGCAGAGTGCCATTGACTGCACACATGCCCTCTTTGTGGGCGCTGCATCTCAATGGTGAGATGTATGAAAATGTAAAGGGTACTGCTCACTAAAGATGCAGTTGGTATACAACCACACTCATGCTGGTGATTTCCCTCATTCCTGGCAGATGTCATGATTTGTTCATCCTGACCTAGTCTGCTGTTCCAACAATCTACCAGCAATCACATCAAACCAGAGGGTGATGCTTGGCAACCAGGGATATTCACTGCACACCTGGCTAATGACTCCCCTCTGTAACCCCACCACCTGTAGCCAGCACTCATACATTGAGAGCCATGCTGTAACAAGGAATGTCATTGAGCAGACTGGGCAGCATCATGCTGAGGCAACGGTTCTGGTGCCTGGACAGCTCAGGAACTCTGATGCTTGCTGGACTGGGTGTTCCAACTCATGTTGCTCTGTTACATCCTTCACAACCTGCCCATCATAAGGCTGCAGCCTTTGCCACCATGGGTTTGACAAGCACTTCAAGAGGAGTAAGAGGAGGAGATAGCTGGCAAATCCATATTCCAGATAGCCTGTCCATGAGCGCATCATCGACTCCAGTTTCCCTCAATAAAACCCAGATCCCTATTGTTCAAAAATTCCCCACCTTACCATCCCTCTGTGATGGATCATCACAGCATCCTCTTGGCCGCAAACCTGAAAGAAATGCCATCATAAAATAACCGTTCCATACCAACTTTATCCAACAATTACACATCTAATACTCCACACAACACTCAACTAATCAAGTGCTTTCCTTTAGTGTCTGTCTTGGGAGTGCCTTTGCCTGGCCTAGAGCTTCTATGCAGTGCTATCCCAGTGCTGCAGCATGGCTGGTAGAAGGCTGCTGACTTTCAGTGGGGGACATTGCAGATGGCCTTGAAGGATGACCACGAGCAGCTCTGGGCCTTAAAGCCCAACTTTGGACTGTACCACCTTGGCATTTGCAGTAATAGTATGGGCTGGCTGGCTGATGGGCAACAGCAAGGGCTGTGGCAGTGCTGGGAGCACGAATTTTGTCATCCTGAGAGAGGACAGTAGGTTCAAGTTCCATGGAGGCACTGCTATTTTCTTGGGGCATGCCTTAGCAATTCTAGAAATCTGCTGGAGTACCGATTACTTGACTGCTGTGAGACCCTGCAAGCCCTTTGAGCACTGGTATCTACATCCAGGATGTTATGAAAGTGTTGCCATTTTAAAATATTTTTTGAGGACTCATGTTTTAGAATTGTGGAGATGGATTCATTGGAGGACTGAAGTGATTCCATAGATGCTAGACTTTATTTTTAAGGAGTCACTGGAAGGACTGTGTTTAAAAACATTTACTGGATGTCGCATGTCTTCAACTAAGTAAACAAGAGGTGCCTTCTGACTGGCAGTTGCTTACAAGAGAAGTGAGATGTTATGGATTATGGTACTCAAGAGTAGGTTTCATTTTTGAATACTGTTTTGAGTCAGTTGGGTTTGTGGCCTGCTGAAAGAAACACCCAGTTCATCTTTTCTCCACCTCTCTGAGAAACCCTGCAAAAATATCCAGTGTGTGATAGCTGTAACGCCTGATGTTGCAGTTCTCCTGAGAAGCTTTTGGAAGACTTCCTCTTGACATCTCCTGAATGAACTGCTTCTGACAAGAACCCAATGACTTGTCTACGTGCTACGTGTACTCGAACGCCAGACTCTATGCCAGCCGGAAAATAACATATCTTATCCTTTTTCTTCAAGAATTAACAGGTACTTTGGCCAAGGCATCTTTATTTTTGCTTTACCTTGTGTGTTTGTGTGTGTGTGTGTGTTGGCTACTTAGAAGGGAATATATATATATATAAAAATATATATTTCCTGTCATATTTCAAACTGTGTGTTAAAGCTTTGAATCTTTATTGACTAAGTCTTGTTTTATAATAAATTAATACTTTTGTTGTTTATTAAAGAAGCCTGGTTGGTGAATTTTATTCTGAAACTAAATAGAGTATATAATTAACTGCATCGGTAACTGGGTACACATTTAAATATATGTTGTGACCTGTGGAGAAGTGGAACTAGAGAAATACAGTGCACTCCTCCCACCTTGGTCGTAACATATAACTGGGGACTCTGTGCGGGATAACCCAAAGCCGATGTGTTCAATTGTAAATGGGGTAATAATAATTGAAAACGAAAACACCAGGTTTCTTGTGCATTAGAGTAAAGTTTACACTACCGGAATGGCTTTGTCAATTGCTATGACCTTTCTGGGGAGGGAGGACCAATCCCCGAGTGATTTGCAAATCTTAACCAAGGCTAGGCTAAAGGAATTGGCAGAAAAGTTGGAGTTAGAATTAAAACCAGGAGCTAAGAAAGTAGACATAACTGAAGTAGAGGCACAGCATTTGAAATTGAAAGAAGAAAAAGGCAATGCAGATGATAATTCAGTTGAATTAGCTAGGATTCAGTTACAGATGAAGCATCTTCAACAGGAAAAAGAATTGGAAACCAACAAACTTGAGCTTGAACAGGAAAAAGAAAAGAAAAAACTTGAACTAAATTTCAAAAAGCCAAGGTAGAGTGGTCAGGAGAGTACCAAGCATCTTTTGAAAGGCTGAAAGCCATTTTGATCAATGAACCAGTGTTGGCTGCCCCAAATTTCACTAAGCCCGCTAAGGTTCAAACATGGACAAAAGAGCTGAACTCAAGAGCTGAACTCAAGAGGTGAGGTGAGAGTGACTGCCCTTGACATCAAGGCAGCATTTGAACGAGTTTGGCATCAAGGAGCCCTAGCAAAACTGAGGTCAATGGGAATCAGGGGGAAAACCCTCCGCTGGCTGGAGTCATACCTAGCGCAAAGGAAGATGGTTGTGGTTGTTGGAGGTCAATCATCTGAGCTCCAGGACATCACTGCAGGTGTTCCTCAGGGTAGTGTCCTAGGCCCAACCATCTTCAGATGCTTCATCAATGACCTTCCTTCAATTATAAGGTCAGAAGTGGGGATGTTCGCTGATGATTGCACAATGTTCAGCACCATTCGTGACTCCTCAGATACTGAAGCAGTCCGTGTAGAAATGCAGCAAGACCTGGACAATATCCAGGCTTGGGCTGATAACTGGCAAGTAATATTTGTGCCACACAAGTGCCAGGCAATGACCATCTCCAACAAAAGAGAATCTAACCATCTCCCCTTGACATTCTACGGCATTACCATCGCTGAATCCCCCACTATCAACATCCTAGGGGCTACCACTGTCCAGAAACTGAACTGGAGTAGCCATAAAATACCGTGGCTACAAGTGCAGGTCAGAGGCTGGAAATCCTGTGGTGAGTAACTCACCTCCTGACTCCCCAAAGCCTATCCACTATCTACAAGGCACAAGTCAGGAGTGTGATGGAATACTCTCCACTTGCCTGGATGGGTGCAGCTCCAACAACACTCAAGAAGCACAACACCATCCAGGACAAAGCAGCCCGCTTGATTGGCAACCCATCTACAAACATTCACTCCCTCCACCACCGACGCACAGAGGCAGCAGTGTGTAACATCTACAAGATGCAATGCAGCAAGGCTCCTTAGACAGCACCTTCCAAACCCGCGACCTCTACCAACTAGAAGGACAAGGGCAGCAAATGCATGGGAACACCACCACCTGCAAGTTCCTCTCCAAGTCACACACTATCCTGACTTGGAACGATATCGCCATTTCTTCACTGTCACTGGGTCAAAATCCTGGAACTCCCTTCCCAACAGCACTGTGGGTGTACCTACCCCACATGGACTGCAGCGGTTCAAGAAGGCAGCTCACCATAAAGGGCAATTAGGGATGGGCAATAAATGCTGGCCTGGCCAGCGACGCCCACATCCCATGAATGAATTTAAAAAAAATTAAAAGGTAGCGATTGATACCAGTGACCTGGGGGTTGGTGCAGTCCTGTTACAAGACGATGAATCGGGCATAGAAAGGCCAGTGGGATACTTCCAAAAAGCTAAATCAACACTAAAAGAGATACTGAAATGTGGAAAAAGAAACCCTGGGGTTACTACTAGCTCTGAAGCATTTTGAAGGATATGTCCACCATGACTGCAGACAGACACTGTATATACGGATCATAACCCCCTAGCCTTTGTGGGAAAATTCCAAAACCGGAATACCAGACTATTTCGATGGAGTTTACTATTGCAGCCCTATCACTTAAAGATCATCTACATTGCGGGGAAAATAATGTATTTGCTGATGCTTTGTCTAGAATTTAACTTTGCTTTGAGTTATCTGAGAACAAATATGGTACAAAGCAGAACTGTATTAGTTACAGGTAAAGAATGAATGAGAATGAGTGTTTTAAATGTGTTTTAATATTTTTTTCATCTTTTTTTCCCACACTTTGTAATGAAGTGCATTTAAAAATGGCTTTTCTTTCCTTCAAGGATGGAGGTCTTATGAAAGTGCTTCCAATTTTTTATATTTTTTGAGGACTCGTGTTTTAGAATTGTGGAGATGGATTCATTGGAGAACTGAAGTGATTCCATAGATGCTGGACTTTTTTTTAAAAGGATCACTGGAAGGACTGTGTTTAAAAACAACATTTACTGGATGTCCTATGTCTTCAGCTAAGTAAACAACAGGTGCCTTCTGACTTTAGGAGTTGTATACAAGAGAAGTGACATGTCAAGATTTATGGTGCTCAAGAGTAGGTTTCATTTTTGAATACTGTTTTGAGTCAGTTGGCTGAAAGAAACACCCAGTTCAACTTCTCTCCACCTCCCTGAGAAATCCTGCAAAAAAAGTCTAGTGTGTGATAGCTGTAACGCCTGATGCCACAGTTTTCCTGAGAAGCTTTTGGAAGACTTCCTCTCAACATCTCCTGGACGAACTGCTTCTGAAAAGATCCCCGTGACCCGTTTACGTGCACTTGGATGCCAGACTCTATGCCATCTGGAACATGACATATCTTATTCTTTTTCTTCAAGAATTAAAAAATAATTTGGCCAAAGCACCTTTATTTTTCCTTTAACCGGTGTGTGTGTGTGTGTTGGGTACTTAGAAGGGAATATATATATATTTACTGTCATATTTCAAACCGTGTGTTAAGGCTTTGCATCTTTATTGACAAAGTCTTGTTTTATAATAAATTAATACTTTTGTTGTTTATTCAAGAAACCTAGTTGGTGGATTTTATTCTAAAACTAAAATAGGAAGAGTTATAATTGACTGCATTGGTAACTGGGTACACATTTAAATATATGTTGTGACATGTGGAGAAGTGGGACTAAAGAAAGACAGTGCACTCCTCCTGCCTTGGTCGTAACAATGATGGCAGCAATATTAGCCTGCATGGCAACAAGCTGAAATTTTATGATCTCAGTCTGAGCTTCCACTGCAGCACTCAAATGTTGCATGGCTTCTACATGTGCTGTATTGGAAGCTGAGACATAAGTCAACGGATGCTGTATCGTGGTTGGGTCTACAAGTGTTCTCATGGAGTTGGCCATCATTTTCACACTGGAAAGGATGGGTTCCAACTTATGTGCAAAACCCCATCCCAAGTTGGAGCCGGACTCTTCCATGCTCCTTGACAGTGATAGTAGGCCCTCTGGCAGGCCTGCCAATGCACCAAGCATCTTGGTGTGCATACCATCAGCCTTTCTCTATATGCCGCTCCACTAAAATTCTCATCTGAGTCATCTGCAACAAAACCTATGTGCAGTTTCACCCTCCGGGAGCTGGCACCTATGCTATCCTTTCCCCCTGGCCACCAGGTGCAGATCCTGTCACTAAGCTACCCTCTAAAGTAACTCCAGTGTCAGTATCTGAGCAGCTGGCTGTGTGTGTCAGAGCGCGTGATGGTGTTTAGTTTGTTAGTGTTTAGTCTCCTTAGTCTGTTCTCCTTCCAGGCCTTCAACCTAAGCATCACTGGCTGGCCCAGTTTCTGGGTATCTGAAAGCATAAATGCACAAGTGCAGAGTTGGGGTGAGGGAAGTGGGAGAAAGCGGGAGGTGCATGGTTACACCATCTGCAGCTTGTACAAAATAACAGATTGCAGAATGAGGGTGAAGTGGGATTTGAGAAGGTGCACGAGGCAGCAACATCCAGTCATCTCGATGGCTTCTCACTTGCCACAGTCTCAGTGACAGCCACTCCAGCACTGTCTGCTCAGGTGTGTCAGTACATGCAGCTGTGCCTGTACCCCCACCCCCTCCCAACCCCGTGGTTATCTGCTGCTGCTATTATGATGGGCCAAAGGGCCTGTTTCTGTGCTGTATAACTCTATGGGCCACCTTGTCCTGCAAAAGAGGGGCAAGTGTGTCAGTGAATGTGCTGCAATGTGCTTGAGTGATATGCCTGCCACAGTTGAATAGCTGGTAGTCTGTGCAAGCTGTGAGATGTGATTGTGCTTCTTGCAGCACTGCTAAATGTGTGAGGGTGAGGTGAAACATATGAATGTGAGGTTTGAGTCATGCTTGACATTGGTAGGTGAGTGAAGCGGGTGTGGTGAATGGAGCAATGTGTGAGGCATGGAAGGATGCATTCACTGACCTTTTACCACTTGTGTTTGGTCATGAAACTTTTTGCAGCAATGCAACCAGGTCCTCTGCGATGGACTGGTGGTATTTGACTGCCACAGCCACTACTTTCTTCGCACTTGTCTGGAGGGTCTCCTGCGGGAAGAGAACCTCTCTCATCCTGTTGACCTTCTGCACTAATGACTCCAGAGCGGCATCTGGAAACCTGAGGGCGCTCTGTAGCCTGTTGAGCCATTTTTGTTCCTTCTTCCACAATCATTCAAATAAGCAGGCAGCACCAAGTTTTTACATTTCGGAATTACTGATGAAATTATTAGTGGGCAAGAAATTAATGCATTTGTTTGACACTTCTCTGATTGCACCCTCCCCGATTCTGCCTCTGAACAAGTTTACGGAGGTCCGGCGGGAGGGGGGGCGGGGGGGGCGCGGTGGGAAACGACCTGCCCGCCCGAAGCCAATCAAGGCCCTTAAGTGGCCACGTAAGGGCTCTCGCCCGCCTCCACGGGTATTTTACCCGTGGCAAGTGGGTGTGCCGGGGACGTGAAAGGCTGCCCAGTGATAGCTGCCCTGGGAGGGTGGGGGGACATGGCAGTCGGGCACAGGGTGCCCAATTGAGGGTCGGCCCCCGGCATCCCCACCCCTGGGATCCAAGATGCCCCCCTCCCAACAAACGACCACCCTAGCCTCACCAGGGCACAACCGATCCCCCTGGTGAGGCAACCCAAACCTACCCACTCTCTTGAGTCCATGGCGTCGGCTGGGCTGCAGTCCCAGCAGTGGCCACCACTCCCGGTAGCACTGCTGAGACTAAGAGCTGCCGGCTCACTGATTGGCCGGCAGCTCACTGAGGCGGGACCTCCTCCCTCAAGTGGGTGGAAGTCCCGCTTCGGGCCAATTAAAGCCTGGGGTTCCGTAAAATACGGGACAGATCCCCAGGCTGGGCAGAAGCGGGTTCATCACCGACATTTACATCGGAGTCCGGCTCCCGTCCGCCCACTGTAAAATTCCGGACTAAGTTGGAGATAGTTGATGTGGCAGATGGTCTGCATTTCTTGCATCATAAAAAGTCCTAGGGCTTATACCATTGTGCCAACTGATTTTGACCTGAAGCTGAACTGAAATTAATTATTACTTCACACTAACCCCCTTAAACCACCCAAATTATATCTCTACAAATCTGCAGGGTCAGAAAGGTAAGATCCTCATGTATGGATAATGCATACTATTTGAATAATATAGAAGATTCTACAATGTAGATAGTCTTATTTACTAATTCAACAAACTTCATAAATTATAACAGCATACCAAAGTTGTGGTAAGCTAGGAGGAAGACACTCCAACTTAGCAACCATGACATCATGGGCTAGATCTTCCACCTATTGACTAATAGATGTACAGGAAATCTTGTCCAATGTCTCAGAGCTGATTATTCAGTGCTGCAGTTAAATCTAGACATTAATGTTTAGCAAATATGTAAGGTTTGGTTCATGTGGCTGATTTGGATACGGTAGCAATTGGAACCTGCTTGAGAGATGCACAGGACGTTGCAATGGAACTGCCTCTGGCTTCCCCACCAGATGATAACAATGCAGGAGGCACTCAGTAGTTGGTTAGCCACTGTTTTGTCACTGGTTTACTACTGTTGTATCTTAGAAAACCAACAGCTGTCAGGACTCTAAATTGTTCCGAGCAAGAGGTATAATAACTGAGGCTTCTCCATATAGTTGAAATAACATTCTAGTACTGATTTGCGAAACAATGGCTAAAATAATGGCCTGGATTTTGTGGTTAGAAGCAAAGTGACGATGCTTGCCACTGTCCTTGAAGAAAGCTGCCCACAATATTCATCTCTGTGGTGTGGATTGCACCTTACTCAAAGTTAGTTTGAAGCTGGCATCAAGTCAACGGATCTCAAGGTGTCCATCAAGCAGAGTAAGCAGCCAATCACATTGATGTATTCTCACAGACATAAACCAGCAAGAAAAATGCACTGATTTTCCTTTACTCTTTTAAATTTTACAGAGAATGAAATAACTGATTGGAACATGCACATCAGAAGCTGAAATATCATAAGTAAGCTTTTTAAAATAAAAGTTATATCAAATAACTTGGAAGTTTTATCACAATGGAAAGATTTGACATTTCTGTTATGACCAGGTAAGAAAGGAGTCTAGAGGTCTTTTACTGTCTTCACCTGGTCTTATTGTAACAGGGTTTAATTTTAAACACACTGTATTTTGAGCTCCCCCTTTGGTGAATCCTTGTTCACCACTTTCCAATTATAAAGCAACGAAATGAGCATAAACAGGCTTTCTGAGGTTTAAAGAAGAAAAATGACATTTATTAAACCTTAAACTTAAACTCTAATACGGTTAACGCCTATGGATGTACGACGCGCGCCCGCGCTAGCATGCGATACAAACATGCAAATAGGGACATAAAAGAGCAGAAGAAAAAGAAAATGGAGAAGTTTAAGGCAATCTCAGAAGAATTTCTTGTTTACTGTGCTTCGAGCTCACTGCAGTCCTTTTGTAAGTAGTCTTGCTTTTTGTTGGGGCCCAGTATTCTTCTTAAACTTTGTTTACTGTAAGAGACTTTTCTCTCTTGGGGCTCATGTGTTTTCAGTGGTTTCCAAAGCTGGTGAGAGCGAGATGAGAGCAGACTGGAGAGCGGTGTTCTCAGTCCAGGGGAAAATTGCCTTCTGATTTTAACTTCCCTGTTGGAAGTTCCAATTCAAAAAACTCCAACAGTCGGCCAGGCATGTGACCAAATTGGTCCGACCACGTCTGTTTTTGTATTTGGCCATCTTAGCAGTTAACCTGGTATGCTAGCCTTTCCACCTTCAATGTCTGGTAATCAAAAGTCCATTGTGGATTAAATTGGAGCAGGGAATAGCTCCTTTGTTCTTTTAAGTACTGTCTGTTGATATGCTAATGTCTCTCTCCAGCCAAAGTCTCCAATTGTTTTTTAAAGCAAGTTCTTTCTTCACCAACAACAGTCCAAAATCAATGTTCATATGGTGAAATTAATTTTCCTCATTCTTGGCAGGTAGGGTGCCTGCCTGACAGTACACAAATATAAAATTCATTTTCCAAGGCCAGAGATGTTTTTCAGCAGTAGTTCCAACTTCATACACCATTAAAATCCAGTTACACCTCATTAACAAGGTGTAACTTTTCAGGTTTTTAAACAGTAATATTACAGCATAAAAGGGGAAGTTCTCATCAGTTTAGTGATTTCTAATTGATTGCAGTCTGTAGTGTCTTCAACAGTGCACCCAATGGAGAAGCGTTGAATCACTGATAACAACTTCTGGATTTCTGTGTTTAACTGCATATGTGCAGACTTCAGAAGTTGCCATCAGTTTCAGAAGAGCAATGAACGCTGACAGTATTGCTGTAATTATTACCACAAAATCCGGGCTATTGGGATGATCATTTCTTGATCCAAATGGGAAGCAACCTTAATGTAGCATCTCTAAGTGGGTCTTCAAGACTGCACTATCAGAATGCTAAATTAAATGGTGGGGGGGGGGGGGGGCGCTCAAAATGTCTGCAAGCTCGAACTACTGCTCAAGCAATAGTGTTGCTTTTCATGCAAGAGACTTAAGTACACATTGCAAGAAGTTTAAACATTGGGCACAAACTTGGGAACTGTGATGGCAATTTCCAAACATAAAACATAACATCATCAGTTAGTCACTTAATGATCCAAACACATGTAGGTTATTGTTACAAATTCTGGTCTACCATAGATACCTTCTTGAGCCCCGTGGCATTGGTCACCTTTGTGAGTGATTTCTGTGTTATTTTTATGAATACACAGCAGTGTAACCCAAGAACAAAACAATATCATCTCCTTGTAACATGGACTGGATATTCGTGTCTGTTGTAAGAATGCTTCTTCAATCTTGTAGAAGGTAGATTTAGCAATTCTTTGGTGAGGTGAGGTCTCATATGTAGACAGTATGGCAGTTATGATTGTATTCACTGAATTCAAACAGTACAGCTTATCATGTAATAATACAAAATATACAACACAGCGCGTTCCCACATCTGACTTTCTAAGCTTATCAAAAGCCTTTGCAGCTCTTTTCTTTAACAACCTGACATATAAGTCTTTATTCATGTCCTTTCTTTCCCCAGAGGAAGTAACAACTTGGTTCCTGGCCCCTTCCCCTGTCCAGGATTGGCCAGAGAGCTGCTAATCAAATGTACGACTGAGCCCCCTCCTTTGAAACTGCTTCTTCTTCTTAGGCAGCCCCTCGGGAACAAGAATTACTTTCTTCCACTCCAAAGTTGTGGGTCTTTAGGTGACTGAATAGTCCAATTCTGGATCCGCACACTCTGCGACAGGTGGGGCAGGTAGTGTTTGATGAGGCGAGCGGATGGGATGCTTGAAGTTCCAAACGCTCCTTCCGCTGTTTGCGCTTAGAAACTGCATACAAGGCTCAGCAAGAAAAACATCCCAATTCCCCCTCAGTGTAAATGTGTGCTTCAGGGATGAGATAATGATTCCTCTGGAATCATTGTTGTTCCCAATCCTCTTAGGTAACAGTATCAATGCCTGTCTTTAATATACATTCTACCAATGTCAGCAGCCTGTGGGCTTTCCTTTTTAAACTCGTGTGAATCCACTTTGTTTTCCAAATAGAAAAATGACCAAAAGGGCGAAATAGCTGACATATGAATCCGAATAGAACTAGATTTTGAACCAATGTCTAACAGATGCTGCCGATATTCAAGAATATTACAAGAGGACTATCTGATTTAGTGGAACACAGCTGTATAAACATTTTCCATTTTGTGTTACAAGCTCTATTAGCAGAACTAATTATCTACCACAAGAGATGAGAGATTTTGATTAACACTTTTCATCTTTTAAAAACTGAGAAGTAGTATTGGCAGGATTTTCGGATCATCAGGGCTGATTAACACATTTGCGGCAAGCTGCATGTCCTGATCCTGATGCAGAATGCTGGCTCCAGGCCTGCACAATATCAGGCAGCCTGGAGGCCAACTCAGTTGGGAAAAAGGTGGGGTATGGGGCGTGCAGTGGCAGTGGCCCACATTATTCTTATGGAGCCAACAAAAGCTTTGCAGTTCCTCCTAACCACAAAAAAAGAATTTAACACTTACCTCTTTGGGACTCTTCTGCTGCACCATCTGTTTTACTGAGCAGAGCGTCCACAGCAGACACTCCACCCAGTAGGCATTTAAAATGGCATCAGGCTTCTAGTGCATCAGAGGCCTCTGATTTGCACAGATTATGCGGCACACTCAGAGTTCAGCAACAGACTTTTCCTATTATTTCCTCAGATAACTTTACACAAAGTCTAAAATCTGCTGTATCATTTTTCCAATCGACTGTTTTAAAGATATATATAAGTATTGTTTTTTGTTAAAGCCCCATAGCCTGAGAACCGAAGATATTGTGCCTCAAATCTAAGATAAAAGAGCTAACAGACTGCATTGTCACTAAGATTGTGACCATCTAATCAGCTGCCACTGCCACTTCCCTCCCTCTGTTAGCCGACCAGGCAAAACTTCCTCTAAGGTTCCCCCTGACCCTAGCTCTGAACTTTTATCCTTATTTCTCTGCTATCTCCCCTCATGCCCTCTCTGAGCTCATCTTGTCCATGAGACCCACCTCCTGCTCCATTAACCCTATCCTCACTAAAATGCTGACCATCCAACTTCCCTTCCTGGCTCCAATATTAACTAATATTGTTAACAGTTCTCCTTCCTCAGGTTATGTTCCCCTCTCCTTCAAATCTGTCATCATCATCACCCCTCTCCTCCAATAAACAACCCTTGACCACACTGCCCTTGCAAACTACTATCCTATCTACAACCTCCATTTCCTTGCCAAAGTCTTTGAATGTTGCCTCCCAAATTCGTGCCCACTTTCCCAGAGTTCCATGTTTGAATCCCTCCAATCAGGTTTCTGCCCCTTCCAAAGTTACAAATGACATCCTATGTGACTATGACAAAGATAAACTATCCCTCCTTGTCCTTTTTGATCTGTCTGAAGCCTTTGACACGATTGGCCAAACAATCCTCCTCCAAGGCTTCTCCACTGCCGTCCAGCTGGGTGGGATGCACTCTATTCTTATCTATCTAATCGTAGCCATCGAATCACCTGCAATGGCTTTTCTTCCCGCTCCTGCACCGTTACCTCTGATTTCCCCAAGAATCTATCCCTGGCCCCCTTCTATTCCACATCTACATTCTGACCCTCGGTGACATCATTTGAAAACACAGTGTCAGTTTTCTCACGTACACTGACGACACTCAGCTCTACCTCACCATCATCTCTCTCAACCCCTCCACTGTCTCTAAATTGTCAGAATGCTTGTCCAATATCCTGTACTGTATGAACAGTAATTTCCTCCAACTAGATATGGGAAGACCTAAGCCATTTTCTTCAGTCCCCTCCACAAACTCCATTCCCTAGCCATTGGATCTGTGCCTCACCCTGGCAACTGTCCAAGTCTAAGCCAGACTGTTTGCAACATTGATGTCATACTTGACTCTGAGATGAGCTTCCAACTACATATCTCTGTGATATGCCCAACTCCGCCCCTGCTTCAGCTCATCTATGGCTGAAACCTTGGTCAATGTCTTTGTTACTTCTGGACTTGACTATTCCAATGCACTCCTGGCTGGCCTCCGCATTCTACCCTCTGTACACTTGAGATCATCCAAAACGCTTCTCTCATATCCTATTCATCCATTACCCCACGCTCGCTGACCTACAGTAGCTCCCAATTAAGCAATGCCTTGATTTTAAAATTTTCATCCTTGTCTTTAAATTCCTCTAAGGTCTTTCCCCTTCCTATCTGTGTAACTTCCTCCAGCCACACCAGATGAGATGTATCCCAGGCTGTTATGTGAGGCAAGGGAGGAGATAGCAGGGGCTCTGACTCAAATTTTCAAATCCTCTCTGGCCATAGGAGAGGTACCAGAGGGATGGAGGACAGTGAATGTGGCACCATTATTCAAGAAGGGTAGCAAGGATAAACCAGGTAATTACAGGCCGGTGAGTCTAACATCAGTGGTAGGGAAACTATTGGAAAAAATTCTGAGGGACAGGGTTAATCTCCACTTGGAGAGGCAGGGATTAATCAGGGATAGTCAGCATGGCTTTGTCAGGGGGAGATGGTGTCTAACTAACTTGATTGAATTTTTCGAGGCAATGACTAGATGTGTAGATGAGGGTAAAGCAGTTGATGTAGTCTACATGGACTTCAGTAAGGCTTTTGATAAGGTCCCACATTGGAGATTGGTTAAGAAGGTAAGAGCCCATGGGATGCAAGGCAATTTGGCAAATTGGATCCAACATTGGCTTCGTGGCAGGAGGCACAGGGTGATGGTCGAGGGTTGGTTTTGCGATTGGAAGCCTGTGACCAGTGGTGTACCACAGGGATCGGTGCTGGGACCCTTGCTGTTTGTAGTGTACATTAACGATTTAGGCGTGAATATAGAAGGTATGATCAGTAAGTTCGCCAATGACACGCAATTTGGTGGTGTCGTAAATATTGAGGAGGAAAGCCTTAGACTACAGGACAATATGCTGGTGATGGGTGGAATACTGGCAAATGGAATTTAATCCTGAGAAGTGTGAGGTGATGCATTTTGGGAGGACTAACAAGGCAAGGGAATATAGAATGGATGGTAGGACCATAGGAAGTACAGAGGGTCAGAGGGACCTTGGTGTACTTGTCCATAGATCATTGAGGCAGCAGCACAGGTAGATAAGGTGGTTAGGAAGGCATATGGGATACTTGCCTTTATTAGCCGAGGCATAGAATATAAGAGCAGGGAGGTTATGATGGAGCTGTACAAAACACTAGTTAGGCCACAGCTGGAGTACTGTGTACAGTTCTGGGCACCACACTATAAGAAGGATGTGATTGCACTGGAGGGGGTGTAGAGGAGATTTACCAGGATGTTGCCTGGCTGGAGCATTTCAGCAATGAAGAGAGACTGAAAAGGCTAGGGTTGTTTTCATTTGAGTAGAGAAGGCTGAGGGGGGACCTGATTGAGGTATACAAAATTATGAGGGGCACTGATAGTTTAGATAGGAAGAAACTTTTTCCCTTAGTGGAGGGGTCAATAACCAGGGGGCATAGATTTAAGGGAAGGGGCAGGAGCTTTAGAGGGGATTTGAGGAAAAGAAATTTCACTCAGAGGCTGGCTGGAATCTGGAACTCACTGCCTGAAGAGGTGGTAGAGGCAGGAACCCTCACAGCATTTAAGAAGTATTTAGATGAGCACTTGAAACGCCATAGCATACAAGACTATGGGCCAAGTGCTGGAAAATGGGATTAGATCAGTTAGGTGTTTGATGGCCGGCGCAGACACGATGGGCTGAAGGGCATGTTTCTGTGCTCTATGACTCTAACTCTCTATGACTCAAACTCTCCGAGTGATCTGCACTCATTTAACTCTGGCTTCTTGATCATCCCCGATTTTAATCACTCCACAATTGAAAGGCATGCCTTCAGCTGGCAATGTGCTGAGCTCTGCAATTCTCTCCCTAAACCCTTCCGTATCTCTATTTCTTTTTCTTCCTTTAAGACACTCCTTAAAACTGACCTCTTACACAAAGCTGTTTGTCATCTGCCCTAATATCTCATTATGTGGCTCAGTGTTAAATAGTTTTATAATGCTCCTTTGAAGTGCCCTAGGTTGTTTTATTACTCTAAAAGCACTATATAAATACAAATTGTCATTGTTGTTGTAGAATCATAAAACTTTCTTCATTTGCATCATGAGACACAAAGCCATTAAAGAAAGCTCAATGACAATAATGATGGTGGTTCTCAGAGATAATAGAAAATGTGAACTTCAGTGTAACCCTCCAAGAAGGTAAATGGTATAAAGCTGTAATATTAAATTTAAACAAATGATATCCGGGAATGTGCTCACAATCTTGAGGTTCAGATAATATTTGCAAAACACACTGTTTTGATATTATGACATATCAATGACTATTCAAAACCCCAAGGTGTGCTACAGGCTTGTTGCATAATGCCAGCCAACATTTATTCTCCCTTTATTATACTTTCCCCTTAATTATTTCAATTTTTCTCTTAGGTGGAGTTCACTTCTGTAAAACTTGTTTGTCATGATGAAGAAGGTTAAGCTGCTTTTCATTATTTAATGTTATATTTACTTGGTTTCCTGTGTCATGACTCCCATTGCAGCTAATAGCAACCTTAAAGTTCGTGTATAATATTTGCCATGGACAAGGACAGGAAGACCTTGTACAAAATAGTGCCTGGTTTCAACAATTTTAGCAAGTTTACTCGTAGTTTCCCCTGGCTGCATAGTCCCATGTACTGGGACTCGCCTGTCCTAAACTCAATGTAAGAGGAGCTTAAATAAATTATTGTGTGTCTACAAAAGAATGAAATTAGAAAATACCATCCATGGTCTGCTGGAAGAAGCAGAATGGTTTTTTTGTCAATTCATACTTTTAAGTGCTGAGAAATCAATGGAACCCCCAATTCATTTTTGGTAGCACAGAATATGTTTTCTTTTCTTCAGTAACCGAACAAAAAGTCTTACTTGATACCTTGTTCTGAACCTTCTTACTCTCAGGGTCTCTCCACTGCATCAATTACTCACATATACCGAGGGAGTGCTGCACTACTGGAGGTGCTGTCTTTTGGATGAAACATTTAACCCATCTGTTCTCTCAGGGGGACACAAAAGATTCCATGGCACTATTTCGAAGAGGAGCATGGGGTTCTCCCCTGTGTCAATATTTATCACTGAACCAACATCACTAAAACAGTTTCTCTGCTCATTATCACATTGCGATCGGTGGGACCTTGCTGTGTGCAAATTGGCTGCTGCATTTCCTACATTACAACACTGATAACATTTCAAAAGTACTTCCCTGGCTGGAATGCACTTTGAAACAGCCTGAGATTGTGAAAAATGCAATACAAAATACTAGTCTTTACTTTATATGCATTATTAAATTATGCAGTAAAGGCCAGCTAACAATGCAGATGCTTTACTGAAAAGCTAACGAACAAGCAGATGCTACTGTTCTGCTTGTGACATTTAGAAACAGAGTAATAAGTAATACCACACCACCAAACTGCATACGCAATACACACATGCAGATAGAGACAGAAAAGAGCAGAAGAAATAAAGTGGAAAAGTCGGAGGGAATATCTGAAGATGGTTTTGGTTACTGTTCTTCAAGCTCACTGTACAGTCCTTGATTGAAGGTAGGTCTTGCTTTTCGTTGGGGTCCAGTATTCTTCTAAAACCTTGTTCAATGTAAGAGACTTTTCTCTCTTGTGGTTCATTTGTCCTCAGTGGGGCCAGAGGCTTGTGAGAAAGAGATGGGAGCAGACAGGAGAAGTCTTCTCACTCCAGGAACAAACAGTCTTTCTCAGTTCAAAAACTCTGTGGCTAATTCAAAAAACCCTGGACCACCCAGTTAGTCATGTGACCAGCTAGTTTAACCAGTCCTGGATGGCTTTTGTGGATTGTATCACCTTAGCAGTCTCCGGAATGCTCTTCCGTACACCTTCAATGTCTGGTGATCAAAATCCATTGTAGGTTGAATGTGTCAGGGAATGGTCCTTTTGTCTCCACAAGCACTGTCTGTTAGTGTGTAAATATTTTTCAGCTGAGTGGCAGCCCTTGTAATGGGCCTTCTCTTCTTCCCAGCAAGTTTAAAATCAATGTTCATATGACAACATTAATATGCCTTATTCGTTGCAGTTGGGGGCCTGCACGAAGGTATATAACATAATTGAGATGTGAGAAAAATGTGACCTGTATCAAGGGAGACAGTGACGTGGTGGTAATGTCATGGAACTAGTAATCCAGAGTCCTAGGCTAATCCCCTGGGGTCATGGGTTCAAATCTCACCATGGCAACTGGTGGAATTTACATTCAATTAATTAATAAAAAATCTGGAATTGAAAGCTAGTTTTAATAATGGTGCCATGAAACTAACGTTCTTTAGGGAAGGAAATCAGCTGTTCTTACCTGGTTTGGCCTAAATGTGATTCCAGACTCATAGCAATGTGGGTGACTCTTAACTACTCTCTTAAATGGCCTAGCAAGCCTCTCAGTTGTCAAGGGCAATTAGGGTTGGGCAACCCCATGAAAAAATTTTTAAAAAATGTCCTCAGCCCAACTGGAAAGGAGGCATTGCTGTATCTGGTGCTGGGAAATGAGGTGGACCAAGTGTCTGTTGGGGAGCTTGGGTAAGAGTGATCATTGTATCATAAGGTTTAGACTAGTAATGCAGAAAAGCCAGCAACAAAATAAAGTAGAACGTCTGGATTGGAAGAGGGCTAATTTCAACATGAAGAGAAGTGATCTGGCCAGGGTAAAATGGAACCAAAGACTGACAGGAAGAGCTGTATCAGAACAATGGGTTATCTTTAAGGAAGAGATACTTCATGTACAGTCTATGTACATTCCAACAAGGGCGAAAGGTAAGGGAACCAAAAACAGGGCTCCTTGGATGAAGGAGATAGAGATTATGATCAAACAAAAAGAGGATGTATGATGCATGTGAGGTAAATTCTTCAAGTGAGAAGCAGGCCATATACAATAAGTTGAGAGGGGGGTGAAGAGAAAAATAAGACTAGCAAAGAGAAAACATGAGAATAGAATGGCAGTCATAAATGGGAACCCAAAAATCTTCGACCAGCATGTAAATAGTAAGCGAGTAGCAAGAAGTGGAATGGAGCAGATTACTGACAAAGAGGGCAATATATGCTTAGAGGCACATGGCAAGGCTAATATACTTAATGAGTACTTTGTATCAGTGTTCAGTAAGGAAGTGAAATCTGACAAAATATCGGTAGAAGCGGAGAGAGTAAAGGCAATGGATAGAATAAAAATTGAGAGGAGGAGGTACTAAAAAAGCTGGCTATGCTTAGGGTAGAAAAGTCACCTGGTCCGGATGGCTTACATTCCAGGTTGCAAAGGAAGTGGGGGTGGAGATAGCAGAAAGGCTTGCCATATTCTTCCAATTTTCCCTGGATATGGGGGAGGTAACAGAGGATTGGAGAGTGGCAAATGTGACACCCTTATTCAAGAAAGGATGTAAGGACAGTCCTAGCAATTACAGGTCAGTTAGTTTAACATCAGTGGTAGGTAAGATTTTAGAAACAATAATCAAGGACAAAATGAACACTTGAATTACTTGAATTTTTTGATGAAGTAACAGAGAAAGTTGATGAAGGAAATGCAATGGATGTTGTCAATATGGATTTCAAGAAAGCATTTGATAAGGGACCACATAAAAGGCTGGTTAACACAACTGAGGCTCATGGAGTAGGAGGGTCAGTGCTCAATTGGATAAAAGATTGGCTTCGGATAGAAAACTGCTTTTTGTGCTATATACAAATGACTTGGATCTTGGAATAAAGAGTAGAATTTCAAAATTTTCTGATGACACCAAACTTGGAGGTGTGGCAAACAGTGAGGATGATATGAACCGCCTGCAACAAGACATAGATAGGCTTGCAGAATGGGTAGACAGGTGGAAGATGGAATTTAATACTGACAAGTGTGAGGTGATGCATTTTGGCAGAAGGAATGGGAAGAGGCAATATATACATAATGGCACAGTTCTAAAGAGTGTGCAGGAAAAGAGGGACCTGGGGGTGTATGTGCATTGATCTTTGAAGGCGTCAGGACATATTGAGAGAGTAGTTACTAAAGCATATGGGATCTTGGGCCTCATAAGTACAGGCATTGAGTACAAAATCAGGGAAGTTATGATGAACCTTTATAAAGCTCTGGTTAGACCCCAACTAGAGTATTCTGTCCAGTTATGGTCACCACACTTTAGGAAGGATTTGAGAGTCCTTGAGAGGGTGCAGAGGAGATTTACCAGTTGGTTCAAGGGATTGGGGAACTTTAGTTACAAGGTTAGGTTGGAAAAGCTGGGTTTGTTCTCCTTAGAAAAAAGGAAATTGTGGGGAGATTTAATAGAAGCGTACGAGATTATGATAGGTTTAGATAAGTTAGACAAGGAAAAGCTGTTCCCATTAACTAATGGCACAAGGACTAGGAAACACAGATTGATGTTTTTGGGCAAGAAATGCAGCGGGAATATGAGAAAGCACTTTTTTACGCAGCGTGCAATAATGACCTGGAACTCGCTGCCACAAGGGTGGTGGAAGCAGAGACAATCAATGACGTCAAAAGGAAATTGAATGGCCACTTGAAGGAAATAAACTTGCAGGGCTACTGAGATTGACCAGGAGAGTGGGACTGACTGGATAGCTCTGTGCAGAGGCGGCATGGAACCAATGGGCCAAAGGGCCGCCTTCTGTGCTGTAAATGACTCTTAGGGTATTACTAATCTTGAATCCTTAAACGACTGTATTGTGTATGCCATCTAATCTATATAAATAGATTCTCAATGACAACATCATGTTTTCTACAGTTAATATTTTAAAACCAAAATTATTTGAATGAAGCTGATGAATTAATGGTCTTGCACACTTCAGCCGCAAAAATGGGCTTCATAGCACTGCTACAAGCAACAAACTGAAATCTTGGCAGTGGAGCACAGGTAGAACTAAAAACAAAAAGGAGGCAATCACTTTGATGAGAGTGTACTACAGACCTCTAGACAGTCAGGCAGAGATAGAGGAGCAGATATGTAGGCAAATCTCAGAGAGGTGTAAAAATAATAGGGTAATAATAGTACAGAATTTCAACTTCCCTTAGTGCAAAAGGCTTAAAGGGGGCGGAATTCTTAAAGTGCATCCAGGAGAGCTTTTTGAGCCAGCACGTAGAAAGTGCTATAAGGAAAGGGGCAGTACTGGACCTAATCTTAGGGAATGAAGCTGGACAAGTGGTAGAAGTGTCAGTGGGGGGGCATTTCGGTGATAGTGACCATAACTCTGTAAGATTTAAGGTAGTTATGGAAAAGGACAAAGATAGACTGGAAATAAAGGTACCAAATTGGGGGAAGGCCGATTTCAATATGATAAAACAGGATCTGGCCAAAGTGAACTGGGGGCAGCTACTTGTAGGAAAGTCTACATCAGACCAGTGGGAGTAATTCAAAAAGGAAATAGTGAGAGTTCAGGGCCAACATGTTCCCGTAAAGGTGAACGGTAGGACTAACAAGTCCAGGGAACCCTGGATGTCAAGGGGTATTGAGGATTGGATAAGGGAAAAAAAGGGAGGCTTATGGCAGATTCAGAGCGCTGAAAACAGCGGAGGCCCAAGAGGAGTATAGAAAATGTAGGGGAGTACTTAAAAAAGTAATTAGGAGACCGAAGAGGGGGCATGAAAAAACATTGACGGACAAGATAAAGGAAAATCCCAAGGTGTTTTATAAGGATATTAAGGGCAAGAGGATAACCAGGGAAAGAGTAGGACACATTAGAGACCAAAGTGGCAATCTGTGTATGGGGCCCGAAGACGTAGGTGAGGTTTTGAATGATTACTTTTCACTATGGAGAAGGACTATGTAGGTGTAGAGATCAGAGAGGGGGATTGTGATATACTTGAACAAATTAGCATTGAAAGGGAGGAGGTATTAGATGTTTTAGTGGGCTTAAAAGTGAATAAATGCCCAGGCCCAGATGAGATGTATCCCAGGCTGCTATGTGAGGCAAGGGAGGAGATTGCAGGGGCTCTGACACATATTTTCAAATCCTCTCTGGCTACAGGGGAGGTGCCAGAGGACTGGAGGATAGCGAATGTAGTATCATTATTCAAGACGGGTATCAGGGATAAACCAAGTAATTACAGGCCAGTGAGACTAACATCAGTGGTAGGGAAACTATTGGAAAAAATTCTGAGAGACAGGATTAATCTCCACTTGGAGAGGAAGGGATTAATCAGGGATTGTCAGTATGGCTTTGTCAGGGGGAGATCATGTCTAACTAACTTGATTGAATTTTTCGAGGAGGTGACTAGATGTGTAGATGAGGGTAAAGCAGTTGATGTAGTCTACATGGACTTCAGTAAGGCTTTTGATAAGGTCCCGCGTGGGAGATTGGTTAAGAAGGTAAGAGCCCATGGGATCCAGGGCAATTTGGCCAACTGGATCCAAAATTGGCTTGGTGGCAGAAAACAGAGGGTAATGGTCAAGGGTTGTTTTTGCGAGTGGAAGCCTGTGACCAGTGGTGTACCACAGGGATCGGTGCTGGGACCCTTGCTGTTTGTAGTGTACATTAATGATTTAGACGTGAATATAGGAGGTATGATAAGTAAGTTCGCAGATGACACGAAAATTGGTGGTGTCGTAAATAGTGAGGAGGAAAGCCTTAGATTACAGGATGATATAGATGGGCTGATAAGATGGGCAGAGCTGTGGAAAATGGAATTTAATCCTGAGAAGTGTGAGTTGATGCATTTTGGGAGGACTAACAAGGCAAGGGAACATAGAATGGACTATAGGAAGTACAGAGGGTCAGAGGGACCTTGGTGTACTTGTCCATAGATCACTGAAGGCAGCAGCACAGGTAGATAAGGTGGTTAGGAAGGCATATGGGATACTTGCCTTTATTAGCCGAGGCACAGAATATAAGAGCAGGGAGATTATGATGGAGCTGTATAAAACACTAGTTAGGCCACAGCTGGAGTACTGTGCACAGTTCTGGTCGCCACACTATGGGAAGGATGTGATTGCACTGAAGAAGGTGCAGAGAAGATTCACCAGGATGGTTGCCTGGGCTGGAGCATTTCAGCTATGAAGAGAAACTGGATAGGTTAGGGTTATTTTCCTTAGAGCAGAGACGGCTGAGGGGGGACCTGATTGAGGTATACATAATTATGAGGGGCATGGATAAAGTAGATAGGAAGAAACATTTTCCCTTAGCGGAGTTGTCAATGACCAGGGGGCATAGATTTGAGGTAAGGGGCAGGAGGTTTAGAGGGGATTTGAGGAAAAACTTTTTCACCCAGAGGGTGGTTGGAATCTGGAACACATTGCTTAAAGGGGTGGTAGAGGTAGGTACCCTCACAACATTTCAGAAGTATTTAGATGAGCACTTGAAATGCCATTGCATATAAGGCTAAGGGCCAAGTGCTGGAAAATGGGATTAGAATAGATAGGAGCTCGATGGCCAGCATGGACATGATGGGCCAAAGGGTCTGTTTCAGTGCTGTATAACTCTATGACTCTATGAACACCTCTGGTGTGGCATACAATGCATGCCCTGACTGACAGGACACTGCCACGGATATGCCATGCATGCATCATAAGCATGCAGAGTGGGAAAATCGTGATGTCAATCAGCCTCTATGTCTGATTTGGTACACCCTCTGCCAATTTGGACCATGCAGATCCAGTTAACACCTTTTCATAAGAGCATTAGAAGTAGGAGCAGGATTAGACCATACAGCCTGTGCTGCCATTCAGTACAATAATGGCTGAACTTCTGCCTCAACTCCACTTTCCCACCCGCTCCCCATATCCCAAGATTCCCTGATTCTATCTCCGCCTGGAATATACTCAACAATGGAGCATCCACAACCCTCTGAGGTAAAGAATTCCAAAGATTCACAAGCCTCTGAGTGAAGAAATTCCTCCTCACCTCAGTTCTAAATCATAGGCCCCATTTCCTGAGACTGTACCCTCATGTTCTAGATTCCCCAGCCAGGGGAAACGATCTCTCAGTGTTGAACCTGTCAAGTCCTTTTAGAATCTTGTATGTTTCAATGAGATAACCAAATTCCAGAGAATATTGCTCAGTCTTGTATCATAGG
Source organism: Heterodontus francisci (assembly GCF_036365525.1). Lineage (NCBI taxonomy): Eukaryota > Metazoa > Chordata > Chondrichthyes > Heterodontiformes > Heterodontidae > Heterodontus > Heterodontus francisci. Next base: position 19,310,298 of record NC_090400.1, read on the forward strand.
ACAACCCTCTGATCCCAGGAAGAAAAATCTCGTGAATCTTTGCTGTACTGCCTCCAATGCAAGTATAGCCTTCCTGATATATGGAGACCATAACTACACATAGTGCTCCAGGGGTGGTCTCACCAAAGCCATATATAATTGTAGTAAGATCTCCTTATACATGTACTCCAATCCCCTTGCAATAAAGAACAATATTCCATTTGCCTTCCTAATCGCTTGCTGTACGTGCATGCTAACTTGCTGTGTTCCTTGTATGAGTACATCCCAAATCTCTCTGAACATCAACATTTAAAAGTTTCACACCTTTTAAAAATATTTTGTTTTTCTATTCTCACTACCAAAATGAATAACCTCACACTTACCCACATTATACTCCATCTGTCACCTTGTTGCCCACTCACTTACCCTGTCTACATCTCTTTACAGCCTCTTTGTGTCCTCCTCACAGCTTACATTCCCACCTAGCTTTGTATCATCAGCAAAATTGGATATATTACTCTGGGTCTCTTCATCTAAGTCCTTAATATAAATTGTAAATAGCTGAGGCCCTAGCATTGATCCTTGCAGCACTCCACTAGTTACAGCCTGCCAGCTTGAAAATGCCCCCTTTATCCCTACTCTACTTCCTGACCATTAACCAATCCTCCATCCATGCTAATATATTACTCCCTACTCTATGAGCCCTATCTTATATATTAATCTTTTGTGTGGCACCTTATCAAATGCCTTTTGGAAATCCAAGTATACTACACCTCCTGGCTCCCTTTTATAGTTGCATCCACAAAAATCTCCATTCAATTTTTTCCCTTTCGTAAAACCATGTTGACTTTGGCTGATCATACTAAGATTTTCTTATTGCACTGTTAAGATTTCCTTAATAATAGATTCCAGCTTTTTTTCCCAATGACTGATGTCAGGCTAACTGGTCTGTAGTTTTCTGTTTTCTCTCTCCTTCCTTTCTTGAATAGTGGTGTTACATTTGCTAACTTCCAATCCATTGAGACCATTCTGGAATCTAGGAAATTTGGAAAAATCGTAATCAGTGCATCCACTATCTCTGCAGCTACCTCTTTTAGAACGCAAGGATGTCGGCCATCAGGTCCTGGGGATTTGTTGGCTTTTAGTCCCTTAAGCTTCTCTAATATATTTTCTCTGCTGATATTTTAAGTTCCTCACTCTTATTATCCCCTTGAGTACCCTCTATTTCTCGTATGTAATTTGTGTCTTCTACTGCAAAGATAGACACAAAGTATTTGTTCAAAGTCTCTGCCAGTGCCTTCTGAATCAAAACCTCTTCTCCCACACCACCCTTTAAGTTATGTGTTTAAATCTCTAATCTTCTTGACTTTATGCCATTGGCACAATGCTCAGGTAGTAAACCAGAGATTATTACCCTTGAAGTTCTGCTTATTAACGTGGAACACAGTTCCTCAAACTCCCTCTACAGAACCTCATTCTTATTTTCATCTATGTCGTTGGTTCCTACATGGACCACAAACATAATGGGTTACGGTCAGTGTCTATCAGTATTTCTTCATAGTCCTGTCAGACATATACCTCAAAATGGTTGAGAGCCAATAAAAGTCCCAATGTTTCTTTTTCCATGGTAGAATACCTTTTCTGATGACAATTTCTGGAAAAATACCCTACTGGCATCTCCAGGCCCGTTTTGCCATCTTGCAAGAGGACTGTACCAACCCCCAGGTCGCTAACATCGATTGCTATTTTAGCAAAATTTGGAGCAGCCAACACTGGTTCATTAGTTGCCTTTCGCATTTCAAAAGCTACCTGGCATTCATCTGACCATACCACTTTGTTTTTCTTATTTTGTAGCAAGTCGGTTAATGGAGCAGCCACAGTACTAAAATGTCGTACAAATTTCCAGTAAAAACCTCATTATTTCCCGTTTAGATTTAGGGGTAGGGAACTCCATTAAGGCTTGTACTTTTGCCATTTCTGGCAATACCTGTCCTTGCCCCACTATGTGTCCGAGGTAAGTTACTCTTGCCTTTCCTAATTCACTTTTTTCCAGATTTATCACTAAGTCCACGGCTTGTAACTTTTTAAACAGAATTTCTGGCTGGTTTAAGTGTTCTTGCCAAGTGTTACTGTATATGAGCACATCATTGAGATATACTACACAGTTGGGAACACTGGCTACCACCTGGTTCATTAATCTTTGAAAAGTGGCTGGGGCATTTTTAAATCCGAAAGACATCACCCGGCACTGATAAAGACCGTCAGATGTTACAAAAGCTGATATCTCTTTGGCTCAAGGAGTCAAAGGAACTTGCCAGTATCCCTTGAACAAGTCGATCTTGGTAAGAAACCTAGCGCTGCCCACTCTGTCAATACAGTCTTCTAAATGAAAAATTGGGTAGGAGTCTGCCTTCGTTACTGCATGGACTCTTCTATAGTCTACACAAAATGGGGTTAACCCATCAGGTTTAGGTACTAGAACTACTGGTGAACTCCAGCTACTCTGACTAGGTTTGATCAAATTGTTTTCCAGCATGTACTGGATCTCTGCTTTCACTTGGGCCTGTTTGTCCGGACTCAAGCGGTAAGGATGTTGCTTGAAAGGAATCGTCCTCCCTATATCCACATCATGTGTGGCTAAGGTTGTACATTCCGGCTTATCCTTAGAAACTCTTTTAAATGTTGAGAAAAGCGTTGTTAGATGTTCACATTGTTTTGCCTCTGAGTGCAAAAGCACATTGTCCAATTTTCCTAGCCATTCTGTATTCGTTAATCTGATAGTTGGAGGTTCAATCTGAGAATTTTCTCAGCCTGCTTCTGCCTCATCCTCACTATCCTTTTCCTTCTGGACAGTCCCGATTACCTGACATACCTGTACTGGCTTATCCTCCTCCGTGCGGTAATATTGCTTTGGCATATTGATGTGACACAACCGGTTCTTCTTCTGGCAATCAGGGGTGTCAATCAAGTAATCTACCTTACCCATTCTTTTGATCACTGTACATGGGCCACTGAACCATGCTTTTAATGGTTCTCCCTGTAATGGTAACAACACTAATACTTTGGTTGAAAATCGTGGGCTTTTGCATTCTGCCCATTTTTTCATATTGGCTTGGGATGCTTTCAGGTGTTCCTGAGCCACTTCCATTAACTAAAATTTTAGTGTTTAAGGCACACTCTGGTGAAAACGTTATATCTTTCCCCAGCAAGAGTGTTTGGGTTGCTCTGTATCCCTGAGTATAATGATAGGTTTTCCTGCCTCACTTACAAGATATGGAGTTACTCTCCCCTTTGACAAAAATTGATTATAACTTTCAGGTATTTTATTCTTAACCTCTACACTCCTTTTAGTTTTAGTATCTGGTTTTACAACTGTCATAGAGTCATAGAGTTATACAGCACAGAAACAGGCCCTTTGGCCCACTGTGTCTGCGCCGGCCATCAAGCCTATTTATTCTAATCCCATTTTCCAGCACTTGGTCCATAGCTTGTCATTAAAGCTATAGCCTGGTATGCTACACTCTCAGCCAGAGTCCTTTCCCCTGCACTAGCTTTGTCTACCCCAACAAGTCATATGGGTTTACCTCGCAACTTCCAGCATTCTGAACGAAGATGACCCATTTTGTGGCACTGATAACACTTTGGCTTGTGAACCTCACTTCTACCCTCAACACCTTCCTTTCTGACCTAAGGAAGTGATCCTGGAACATTCCCAGCTGTTCCTTCTTGTCCCCGACTACATGCCTTCCTTTCACTCTCCCACTTTCTATTCTTCTCGGGTTTATGGGGGTGACGGACAAAAGCTTTTGGTTTATTCACAAGCTCAAAATCATCAGCAATTTCCACTGCTTGCCTACTGTTCAAAACTTTCCGGTTATCTACATGAGTTCTCACTACTGAAGGAATGGAGATTTTAAACTCTTCTAAGAGAATCAACCCTTCAAAGGTTCTCATTTGTGGTTTCCAGCTTTAATGCCCATATCCAATGGTCAAAACTAATTTGCTTCACCCTTTCAAATTCTACATATGTCTGCCCAGTCAATCTCTGTAAGTTCCGAAACTTCTGACGGTAAGCTTCAGGGACTAACTCATATGCAGCGAGAATAGTCTTTTTTGCCATTTCATAATCTGCAGAAACCATTTAAGGAAGCATGGCATAAACTTCATGAGCTCTGCCTACCAACCTGCTTTGCATAAGCAGTGTCCAGCTTTCCTTCAGCCATTTCATCTGTTTGGCTATTTTTTCAAAAGATATGAAAAAATGTCCCTTTCCTCGAACTTAGGAAGAGCCTGTATAAATTTAAACAACTTTTCACTGGGTCCTGAGCTGAATTCAGATTCTTCCTGACCCAAAGTTTCCCTGGATTCAAAACTACCCCTTCGTCTTAGTTCCATCTCTTTTAGTCTAAATTCCCTTTCTTCCCTTTCACTTTCTCTCTGTTTTTCAAATTCAAGTTTTCTTAATTCTTTTTCAGCCTCAAGTTTTCTTATTGCTGTTGCTTTTTCTGTTTCCTGTTGAAGCTCCAGTTTGTTCATTTCTAACTGAATGCTAGCCAATTCCACTGCATTGCTCTCTGACTTCCTACCTTCTTGTCTCTCATCTTCTTCTTCTTCTAATTCCAGATGTTGGGCTATTATGTCAATTACCTCTGCTTTTTGGCACTTGATTTCAATTCTAACCCCAATTTTGCTGCCAATTCTTTTAGTTTGTTCTTAGTTAAAGTTATCAAGTCACTGAGGGAAACATTCTACTTTCCCAAAAACTCTGCTGCAACCGCTAATGCCATTACAATAGTATAGACTGTACCTTATTATACAAGAATCCTGGTTCCTTTTATTTTTCGTAATTGGCATTAGATTTGGATCCCAACAATCGTGTTTCCAATTGATATGATCCCAGACATGAGAGCAATTAATGTGATGCCAGACACAAGACCCCAATTTGGTTGTTATCCCAGAGAAGAGCAATTAATATGCTTCCAAACGCGAGCCCTCCAAATTAGTCTGATTCTGATCCCAGACTCGAGCCGCCTAATTAAATATGATTCTGATCACGGACAAAGCCCCCAAATCAAAATATGTTACGATCACGGTGGGAGCAACACACTGTTAATTCAGTCCCATCGCTCCACAGGTTACAGCATGCTTCTTTAATCTTTCCAAATTGGAAAAGCAGCCAAATTGAACACTCTAGTATCCGCTGAATGAAGTGGACCAAACAAGGTTTCTTAAGACAACAAATGAACTATTAAAAAAAAATAAAATCTTAAACACTACTGAGATAAACTAATGTCTAAAGACCTTATAACTTCTTATTTAAAAATCTAACTCCCACATTCGCATACATACACACAAAACTAACAGTAAAGCGTTTTTTTTTATTTTTATTTTATTTTTTTATTTAGAGATACAACTCTGAAACAGGCTCTTCGGCCCACCGAGTCTGTGCCGACCAACAACCACCCATTTATACTAACCCTACAGTAATCCCATATTCCCTATCACCTCCCTACACTAGGGGCAATTTACAACAGCCAATTTACCTATCACCTGCAAGTCTTTGGATGTGGGAGGAAACCGGAGCACCCGGCGAAAACCTACGCAGACACAGAGAGAACTTGCAAACTCCGCACAGGCAGCACCCAGAATCGAACCCGGGTCCCTGGAGCTGTGAGGCTGCGGTCCTAACCACTGCGCCACTGTGCCGCCCATTTTTAATTAGCTGACTGTTGAAAATAGAATAAAAAAAGTCTTTGCAAGTTACGTTCCTGACGAATGGAGTCTTCCAATGTAGAAACAGTCAAAGGTAGCATGAAGTCTACACAGTGGTCCAATGGAAAATAATGTCCTTCAAAGACAGGAATTCAGCAGTTCAGCTGTTGCAGCATTAAGCTGACCCTTCAGTGATAAACACAGCAAATACACAGCTGTTCTTATTTTTCTTAGGGAATTAATTCAGCTTGAAGCTTTGTTGAATTTTGAGAGAGGAATAACACAGCTTCTTCAGTTCAAATTGCCTCAGAACTCGCTCTGCTCAAACTTGTCCCAGCCAGCTCGTTTAAAAAGTCAAACTGCAACACCGAATCACGTGACCTCTCTCTCCTGCTGCTGTTGCTTAGTAACCAGAATGCAACTGGCAGACTAAGTCTTCGGAACGTTCTGTCTTAAAGGTGCACTGATCTTTTTACAGTCTTAAAGGCGCACACAATATTTCCGAGGAGAGAAAAAAAAAGACCATGACAACGCAATGACTGCCTCAATGGGGCTGGGCATAGGGCAGTTGCGCATTGCAACCTCCACACTTGCAAACGGGCCTTGACAATTTTACTCTGCTTAACATCACTCATGTTTGCTGCCTGTTAAAAACTGAAAGTGATTTTTCATTTCTAACTTTTTGTAAAGCTATCTGGAAATTACACCAGTCCAATCATATTTTGATTTAAGTCTTGAGCCCAGAAGTCAAATGATTTAGCCAATTACTCATAAAATCTGAAAGCATTACCAATACTGAGTATTATTCTTAACAGAGAATAATAAATTCTTGTAGAGAATAGACTATCCCAATCAGGTAATATGCTCATGCAGCTCACATCATATTACATCAGGGCAGTGAATCTGACAACTCTTTCCTGGTATATCCTTCGTAAAAGCAATGCAGGTAGCTTGCTGCAGTCAACCGATATGGGCTGTCAGAACAATTGCTTTCCTTAGGCTTGTCACACTAGGATAGTGCTACAGCCTTGTCAGGTAAAAACTCAACAATTCTGTCCAGCACTAGGATAAGATGAATGAATCCAACATGTACCTTGTCCAGTAACTCAAAGATTGTTTACAGCATTTGGATTCAGATAAGAACAGTCAGGCTATGTGTTTGTCAGGGCATGGAAGAAGTGCAGCTGAACAATTCTTTTTAAAGCATATAGTGAAACCCCCTTTTATATACTGAAAGTGGACCAAGACTGGCGAGGCATCTTCTCCTAATGAGTGAGAGTGAATCTCACAATGCTTTCAATGGAAGGCTTCAGACAAGATCACTGGAAACTGCTAAATTCTGCTTCACCTCTTTCCTGGTCTATCCTCACTTATTTAAAATAGGTCCGGGCAGCAATTCAAGGCCTAGTAATATAAGTGTACCCAAAATTAGGAGTGAAGGGCTACAGGGGTCAATGCCAGAATTGGCCCCAGGTGCATGTATTATCGGGTTTTCAGCCTCATATCATCAAGTCAGCAATCTGTGGACACTTAAAAGGTGTCCCTAGGCACCTCACTGTAGAAGAATACTTGGAAATCAGGCTGTGTTGCCATCAGCAGCTCTCAAGCAGGTTTTTACAGGGGAAAGGTGGGCGACTAAGGAGGCATATTTGGAAAGAGGGTAGTGGTGTCTGGGAAGGAGTGTGGATGTAATCGGGAGGGACAGTATAGATAATCCGGGTTGGGGTGGTTAGAGGTGATCTGGAGTGGGGTAACTGTGATCAGGAGGGAGGATAGCGGTGATCGGATGGAAGGGTAACAGTAATCGGGAGGGAGGGTAGGGGTGGCCAGGATCAGGAGAGTAGCAGTGGCCCTGATGGAGAGTAGTGGTGTCCAGGATCGGGAGGGTAGCAATGATCAGGAGATACTGTAGAGTCTGTGATTGTAGAGGGCAACTTAATGTTTGTTTTTAAATCCCTTCAAAGTATTGGGCCTCTTTTCTACAACATCCTCCAGTCTGCAATCCCTTTCCCCCAATTTCATCCAACTCTGGCCTCTTCTGCATTCTCCCTTCCCTTCATCTCACCATTGTTGACCATGCCTTCGTCCACCTAGGCCCCATGCTCTAGAATGACCTCCCTAAACCCCTCTGCCACTCCACCTCCCTCTCCTCCTAAAAATCTATCTCCTTGACCAAGCTTTTAGTCACTTCTCCTGATATCACCCTCTCTCTCAGCAGCCATTTTGTCTGACTATGCCTCTTTGAGTGCCTTGGGACATTTATTTACGTTAAACGTGTTATATAAAAACAAGTGTTAGTAGTCATTGTTGTTACCTATATATGCTCATGCATACAGCTAGCATGATTTGCAATTTACAATCTATTGTGGCCTTGGTCTACAAATTATATAAACCAAACATCTGTTGCGATGCAGGAAGGCAGTAGGGAGGCATATAGGATGGTGTAATTGTGTTTATTTTAGCATTGTCTCAGCAGTAGAAAGGGATGGAGCATTGCACATCATTGTTCTTTTCATTTAGAGGAGAGGAAGCATATACAATGATGTCTACTAACTAGGTGTCTACACTCAAGCCTGCATTGAGTGAATGCTGAATGGACCAATTCTTCCTAAAACTATGCACTAATATAAAACATTTTCTACAGTAGTATCAATGGTCTTGAAGGCTCAGATGGCACTGCATTCACTTTTATAATATGCTGCCCTTAAGAAAACAGATAACTGTCCTCTCAGCTCGTTAGAAATTACATTGGCACTTGGAAGCTGGTGAGCAGGGCATTGGGTATCTGTTTGTACAGAGTGCTGCTTTGTTTTAACCAGAATGCGGAATAAGTGAGACAGCAAAACTTAATCCTATACACAATACTTAAAAAACAGGTATTGGCAATCTAGCTGCAGCATTTAGTTCCAAAGTTGCAATATACTATGCATAATAACAGTGAGTTGTAATCTCTAGGTGCTTCCGACTGACATGAACTACTTCTGTTCCACTCGGGATGCCATCACCCCTTTCTCAAGAAATTATGTTACATCTTTGTAACATATCAGTCAAACTGTTCCATTTGGATTAGACCAGACACCACGTTTGCTATGACTGTTACCTGAATGTGTAATGGAAATGCTGATACTACATCCATTTTCTTAACTGTACCTTGCTCTACGGCAGCAAGGCCTGGACAACGTATGTCAGCCAAGAGTGATGTCTCAACGCATTCCATCTTCGCTGTCTCCAGAGAATCCTTGGCATCAGGTGGCAGGACCGTATCTCCAACACAGAAGGCCTTGAGGCAGCCAACATCCCCAGCATGTATGCCCTACTGAGCCAGCAGTGCTTGAGATGGCTTGGCCACATGAGCCGCATAGAAGATGGCAGGATCTCCAAGGACGTATTGTACAGCAAGCCCGTCACTGGTATCAGACCCACCGGCCGTCCATGTCTCCATTTTAAAAACATTTGCAAACGCGACATGAAGTCCTGCGACACAGACCACAAGTTGTGGGAGCCAGTTGCCAGCGATCGCTAGAGCGGGGCTGAAGAGAGGCGAGTCGAAGAGGCACAGCAGTTGGCAGAAAAGAGACAAAAGTGTAAGGAGAGTGCCCACTGTGTAACAGCCCCGACAACCAACTTCACCTGCAGCGCTTGTGGAAGAGTCTGTCACTCTAGCATTGGCCTTTATAGCCACTCCAGGCGCTGCTCCACAAACCACTGACCACCTCTAGGCGCTTACCCATTGTCTCCTGAGACAAGGAGGCCAAAAAGGAAAGGAATCAATCCGTTATTGTGTGAACAAAACAAATTAATTCAGCTGGCAATATTTGCTAACAATTCATGTCATGTTTATTGTTGTCTCACTAATTAGATTAATAATATCTTAATAAGTTACCTTAATAATATCCTCATTAGTTGATCTGCACTCAACAAAGGACGACACATCCGTGATGATTCCATTCATTTCCACAGCAACAACCTTTAGAGGGATGGCCACTGTCCTTCCTGTCAGTATTGCAGTGTTGATGATCTCAGTATCCTGGTAAAGGAGGGAAAAAGCATAACTTTAATCTTTAGGCAATTCATTGTTTTCACCTATTTAGCAAACTAGATGTAGCATTCACGATTTGCTTTACTGATTTTGTGTAATCTGTAGGAAAAGCGCCAGATTTCAGGTCAAGCAAGTATGTTGCAGCTTCAATCTTTGAACACAAGAAATAAATCTACTCAGGTTTTTTAGAATTGTTTCCTCTCTCATTATTTTAAACTTTTTCTCCCCCATCAACATTTACCAATCCCCAGCTCAGAAAGTAAATACACAATAGGCCATGAACAGGTAAGGAAGATTGATGTGAATAGCTTTTTTTATTTCTTCCTGCCTTGGGTAGAAGCACTGACCAGCCAGCAAGTTCTGCTTCTGACAAAATGGGCTGAACTTACCCTCTGGGGAAGGGAAACATGAGTCATGACTGTAATGAGAAGCATTTTTTTTAATGTCGTCTGATACAACATAAATGAGATGCGTGGAGTTCAGGTTGATTGAAGATCTCAAACAGGTTTATTAAACAGCTAACTAATCTATACAGCACAGAGCTATCTATCTACAGAACTTGCCTCTTGGTGTTACAGGAGCAGACTGAGACTGGCATGTAGTTACATGACTGCATCCTGGTACTTGGCTTATTAGCATATTAAGACCAAAGGCAATCACACAACATCCCCCTTCTTTCCAAAGTCTTGTGTGCTAAAAGCAAAAACATATAAAATTAGATAACATCAAAATTATTGACAACCAGATCTGGTTATGGTAGAACCTTCTGGGGCTTTGGATTTCACCCTTGGCTGTCCTGGGTTTGCAGGCATTTGTCAATGCGTTAGCTGCTGTCCTGTTGATCTGTCACACCCCACCGTTGAAGCGTGCTCTCTCGAGTCCTGCAACTGGAGTACTGCACACGTCTCTCAGTTGGCTTTGGTTCCTTCTCAACACCACTCCGCCAGATGTTGTAATCTCGTAGGACCTACGCTCACCGCACACTCTGGACACCTCTGCAGGCAACCATATTTTCATTGTGGGGTGTATAACATTGACCTTTTGTCCTACCTGTAGCTGAGGTGGTTCCACCCATGCGTGTCGGTCATGCACCATCTTTATTCTCCCCTGTTTCTTGAGCAGTGTCTCTTGCACCTCAGAGAATTTGGACAGACGATGGCTTGGTAGAATCATCCGCACTTGTCTGCCAAATGTGATCTCTGCTGGTGACGGTAAGCCCATATCCATACATGTAGCTTTTAGGTGGCACCCCGTAGGGAGTTGCATGTATACTTGAAAAGGAAAAACTTGCAATGCTCCTGGGAAAAAGCAGGGAAGTGGACTAATTGGATAGCTGTTTCAAAAGGTCGTCACAGGCACAATGGGCTGAATGGCCTTCATCTGTGCTGTATGATTCGATGGGAGAGAAAATTGTTTACATAGTGCCACTTCAAAGCGGCATTACGGAGACTACATCAATTTCCCGGAGGCAGACAGCACCACCACCCTCAACTTGCCTGGGTTTCTTCAATGATATCAAAGAGGAATGCTGTGCGGGCCAAGCAAGTAGTGGCCAGCAGCGTTGTTTGCCCCCGGGGAAACAACATCGTCTATGTAGCGCGGTTTTGAAGCGGCACTACACAAACAAATTTTCCCCCATGAATCTATAGACTCAAGATTAGATTATTCCATATTAATGAAAACCTAGACAGATATATTATCACAAGTTTATTCTGCCAGTTCTTTAAACACTGCTTGGTCCTTGACTGCTTCAAAATTATTTATCAGCCTTTCTCTTTAAACCAGTAAGACTATGCAGATCCTCTGTTGGGACTGTGCATCCAATTGATGAAAAGAGTTAGTTAACACAGTTAGTTCCTGTATATGGTGGGAAAGAGAAAAAGAAATGCTACGTAAGCAAGTTATTTATATCTTAGTCTAGCACAGGAATTGCAAACCATTGATTTTTTTTTTACAATCCAGGGAGATGACTGAGTTGAAACAACTATCAAAATAAATGCTATGTTACTGCTACTATTCATTTGTTCCATTAGTTTAATAAATCTGTTTGGCAGTTTAAACTTAAGACAAAGTTATTGGAGCGCTGTTCTGCCACATTCCAAAGACAAGAAGTATCAGCTGAAAGTACTGCAGAGAACCAATTAACTGAAATAATGTTTATATATTATCCATTTATGCTATAAATTTGACTTAGATATCATTACAGGTGAATACTACCCGACAAAGTGGAAAATTGCCCAGGCATGTCCTGTTCAAAAAAGGCAGGACAAATCCAATCTTGCCAAAATTACTGCCCCATTAATCTGTTCTCAATCATAACTAAAGTGATGGAAGGGGTCTTCAACAGTGCTATGAAGAGGCACTTACTCAACAATAATCTGCTCACCGATGCTCAGTTTGAGTTCCATCAGGACCACTCAGTTCAAGACCTCAATACAGCCTTGATCCAACCATGGAAAAAAGAGTTGAATTCCAGAGTGAGATGAGACTGACTGTCCTTGACATTAAGGTAGCATTTGACTGAGTGTGGCATCAAGAAATCCTAGTAAAACTGAAGTCAATGGAAATCGGGGGAAACTCTCCACTGGTTGAATTCATACCTAGCACAAAGGAAGATAGATGGTTGTGGTTATAGGAAGCCAATCATCTCATCTCTGGGACATTGTGCATAAGTTTCTCAGGGCATTGTCCTAGGCCCAACCATCTTCAGCTGCTTCAGCAATGACTTTCCCTCCAAAATAAGGTCAGAAGTGGGGATGTGTGCCGATGGTTGCGCAGTGCTCAGTTCCATTTGCAACTTCTCAGATAATGAAGCAGTCTGTGCCCACATGCAGCAAGACCTGGATAACATTCCGCCTTGGGCTGACAAGTGGCAAATAACATTTATGCCACACAAGTGTCAGGTGTCAGGCATAGACCATCTCCAACAAGACAGAGTCTAACCACCTCCACCTCCCCTTGACATTCAATGGCATTACCACCGTTAAATTTGTCATCAGCATCCAGGGGTCATCATTGACCAGATTCTTAACTGGACCAGCCACATAAATACTACAACAGCACATGATAGGCTGGGTATTCTGCAGGGAATGACTCACTTCCTTTCTCCCTTAAGTGTTTCTGCCACCTACAAGACCCAAGTCAGGAGTGTGATGGAATATTCTCCACTTACCTGGATGAGTACAGCTCCAACAACGTACAAGAAGCTCGACACCATCCAAATCAAAGCAGCTCACTTGATTGACACCCTATCCAGCATCTTAAACATTCACTCCCTCTACCACCAGCGCGCAGTGCAGCAGTATGTACCATCTACAAGATGCACTGCAGCAACTTGTCAAAGCTTCTTCTGCAGCACCTCCAAAACCCTTGACCTCTACTGCCAAGAAGGATGAGCACAGCAGGTGCATGGGAACACCACCACCTCCAAGTTCCCCTCTGAATTACACACCATCCTGATTTGGAAATATATCACAGTTCATCGTCACTGGGTCAAAATCCTGGAATGACTCTATACCTATGACTATTACTCCCTACCTAACAGTACTACAGGAGCACCTTCATCCCAAAATCTGCAGTGGTTTAAGGCGTGAGGTTCACCAATAACTTCTCATGGTCCATTAGAGATGGGCAATAAATTCAGGAGTTGCCAGAGATGTTCACATCCCATTAATTAATTAAAAAATAAAACAGTATCAGGGACATAAGGAGGTAGTGCTCTCCTTCTGACACACAGAAGCTGAAAAGTTAAAAGGCAAAAACTCTTCTAATTTGTAAGTGGTTAATTCATTATTAGTTTATGGCTGTTATAACATTTATTACATCCTTCTGTTCCTCTCTGAAATTATAGCATTCATTTTGGAAGTTTTTGCTTCTCTCTTCTGAAGTCAGAAATATCACCTGGGGTTCCAGAGTTGGCAAAAGACTTCCTCTACATTGCCCAATTGGCCAATCTCTGTACCTAGCTGGGCAGTGAAATCTGAAAGACTTTTTGACTTTAGCTACCATCACTGCCAAGCCTAATCTTCTGTTCAATTGATAACCACTCCCACACATTTTCAGGAAAGGTCACCAGATGTCAATCAGAAGCAGGAATGCTTGCTCCTTTTTCACATCTGTCGCTCAGAGTCATTGGGTGCAAAATTCAATCACCCCAATTTTCAGGCACAGGGTCCACATTATGCAGCGTGCCCATGCTCGTCGGAAATGGGGCAGATAAGATAGAAAATTGATCTACCCACCTCATTTCCCTGATAGTGGCGTGCAAAGGTGTGCTCCCCAGGCAGCTCCAGTATCCATTTCTGCACAAGCATCCTCTGCATGCTCCAGGGAGCTGAGTAGCGTTTGGTAGAAAGCATGTGTTCCAGGCAGCCTCCACTATTTAAAGGTGCAGTCCCTATAAAAGGGAGTTGCAGCGATGCACTGCAGGCTGCTGACAAAGAAGCCACGTCATAGCAAGGGAAGGAGTGGGCTCCTAAATTTAGCGATGCTGCCCTGGACACACTCTGCTGGGAGGATGAAGCCAGGAAGAACGCCATGTTTCCAGCTGGGGGTGGGGTCAGGGGGGCAAGAAGCCCTCCAGTGCTGCCATATCTCAGGGATGCGAGCACATGGCTTCCTCCATCAAGAGGGTGGCGAACTTCATGGAGACCCAGATACCACAGACGCGCGCAGATCTACACACCATCATCTTGGCCATAAGCTCAACGTGGCAGTGGCAAAGCGACAGAAGGACAAGGCGTCTGGACTCTTCTCCAGCTCCTCATCCTTCTCTGGTGAAAAGGGAGGTTCAAGTGAACCTTGAAAGAGAGGAAGAGAGGCTGGCCTCCACAGCTGGGGGCTCCCCTCAGGGCACTCCAAGTTTGGGCAGCAGCTCCTCAGCCCCTCTGCCAGTGAGCCCAGTTCCGGCAGCCGTGACACCTGAGGAGAGTCCTGCACCAGTGCAGGAAACCTTCAGGCAGCCGGTGCCTTCCAAGCTCAAGGCAGCCAGAGAACAGCTGCCAAAGTCATCACAGGCCAAGGGGATGGGTTCACACTTCGTGGAAGCACTCGCAAACGTATAAAGAAAAGCACCTCGGCACACTTGGGGGTTCACAGGTGTGTAATATCTGACATGATATTCGGGGCTTTTGCTACGACTATTGTGGATGGTGGAGGGTATCTCAGCATAGAGTGTGTTCTCTACTTTTTCGGGCCCCTGCTCAGGCATACGAGCTAGCAACCCCACTGCCTTGTGGGCATCTTGGGAGAGACAGGCTAAGGGAGTAAACCCTAACAGAAAATCCGGAGAAGAGCCCTTAAGGCGGTCATGTATAATCTTTGTCATGTTTCCGGCAGATCTTGCAGCAAAACTGGTGCCAAACTTCGTGCTCTGCACTCCTTTGGACGCCACTAGGAAGGCCGAGAGAGGGGTTTTGCTTGGGCAACTCACAACCTCCATACATTCCGCCCAGGCTTGCGCCATGGAGAGGTCACACCATAGTCGCCTTACAGCAACCAAAACAACACAGAAGGCAGCAATTACAGGTTTTAAGTCCAGCTCAATTGGTGTAGAGATTGGGCACCTTGGGTTGCCTTTGTCGGTGGGAGAGGTTGTCGTATCTCATTGGACAGCTACCGCCCGCCTCAAACTGGGCATCCCCCGGTCAGAAAGGTTCTGTCCCACCACAGTCCACCTGCTTCAATGGGTTCTTGGAGCTTAGGGTCATTGCCTGACAACAGGACTGTAATACTGCACCAAACAGCACGACAAAAAAAGGAAAGGTACCAGCCCTTCGTTTTGCAAGCTGGAACATCAGAACTATGCGTCCTGGCCTGTGGGAAGATCTTACACAAATCGATCACTCTCGGAAGACCGCCATCATTAACAATGAGCTCAGTAGACTCAATGTGGACAATGCAGCACTTCAGGAGACGCACCTCCCTGTGAGCGGATCACTAAGAGAGGAAGACTACACCTTCTACTGGCAGGGTAGGGATCCAGAAGAACCAAGACAGCATGGAGTGGACTTTGCCATCAGAAACTCTTTGCTCAGCATGATAGAGCTACTTACAAATGGCTCGGAACGCATAAGGTCCATCCGACTGCTTACCGCCTCTGGTCCAGTACACCTACTCAGCATCTATGCTCCAACATTCTGCTCCCCACCTAAAGTTAAAGACCAGTTCTATGAGGAATGCAATGGCATTGGAAGGATGAATGAGAATGGACAGAGACTGCTGGAGTTGTGTACCGACCACAACCTCTGCATCACCAACTCGTTCTTACAAACTAAACCCTGTCATCAGGTTTCATGGAGACACCCAAGATCATGTCGTTGGCACCAGCTGGACCGCATTGTTACAAGGCAAGCCTCCATAAACAGTGTTCAAATCACACGCAGCTTCCACAATGCAGACAGCAACACTGACCACTCCCTGGTGTGCGGCAAAGTTAGACTCAAACCAAAGAAGTTACATCACTCCAAGCAGAATGGCCAGCCGGCGCATCAACACTACCAGAATTTCTTACCCACAGCTGTCACAAAAATTTCTCAATTCGCTTGAAAAAGCTCTTCAAAACACTCCTGCAACGGATACAGAGACCAAGTGGGCCAACATCAGAGATGCCATCTATGACTCAGCAATGACCACCTTTGGCAAACGTAAGAAGCAGAATGCAGACTGGTTTCAATCTCACTTTAAAGAGATGGAACCAGTCATAGCCATCAAGCACACTGCACTGCTGAACTACAAGAAAGCCCCCAGCGAGTGAACAGCCTTAGCAGTTAAAGCCACCAGAAGCACCGCACAAAGAACAGCTCGGCGCTGTGCAAACGACTACTGGCGACACCTATGCAGTCGTATTCATCTGGCCTCCGACACCGGAAACATCAGAGGAATGTATGATGGCATGAAGAGAGGTTTTGGGCCAATCATCAAGAAGATCGCTCCCCACCCCCCCCAAGTCTAAGTCAGGGGAAACGCTCACTGACCCAAGCAAGCAAATGGACCGCTGGGTGCAGCACTCCCTAGAACTGTGCTCCAGGGAAAACGATGTCACTGATACCGCCCTCAATGCAGCCCAGTCTCTGCCAGTCATGGATGAGCTAGACCAACAGCCAGCAAAATCGGAGCTCAGTAATGCAATCGATTCTCTAGCCAGCGGAAAAGCCCCTGGAAAAGACGGCATTAGCCCTGAAATAATCAAGTGTGCCAAGCCTGCTATACTCTCAGCACTCCATGAACTGCTTTGCCTGTGCTGGGATGAGGGAGCAGTACCACAGGACATGCACGATGCCAATATCATCACCCTCTACAAGAACAAGGTTGACCGCGGTGACTGCAACAACTAACGTGGAATTTCCCTGCTCAGCACAGTGGGGAAAGCCTTCGCTCGAGTCATTTCAAACAGACTCCAGAAGCTGGCTGAGCGGGTCTACCCTGAGGCACAGTGTGGCTTTCGAGCAGAGAGATCCACTATTGATATGCTGTTCTCCCTTCGCCAGCTACAGGAGGAATGCCGTGAACAACAGATGCCCCTCTATGTTTCCTTCATAGATCTCACCAAAGCCTTTGACCTCGTCAGCAGACGTGGTCTCTTCAGACTACTAGATCGGATGTCCACCAAAGCTACTAAGCATCATCACCTCATTCCTTGACAACATGAAAGGCACAATTCAGCATAACGGTGCATCATCAGACTCCTTCCCATCCTGAGTGGTGTGAAACAGGGCTGTGTTCTCGCACCCACACTGTTTGGGAACTTCTTCCCACTGCTGCTCTCTCATGCGTTTAAGTCTTCGGAAGAAGGAATTTTCCTCCACACAAGATCAGATGGCAGGTTGTTCAATCTTGCCTGTTTTCGAGCGAAGACCAAAGTATGGAAAGGACTCATCAGGGAACTCCTCTTTGCTGACGATGCTGCATTCACATCCTACATGGAAGAGTGTCTGCAGAGACTCATTGACAGGCTTGCAGCTGGCTGCAACGAATTTGGCCTGACCATCAGTTTCAAGAAAAGGAACATCATGGGACAGGACATCAGAAATGCTCCATCCATCCATATTGGTGACCACACTCTGGAAGTGGTTCAAGAGTTGGCCTACCTGGGCTCAACCATTACCAGCAACCTGTCTCATGATGCAAAAATCAACAAGCTCATGGGAAAGGCTTCCACTGCTATGTCCAGACTGGCCAAGAGAGTGTGGGAAAATGGCACACTGACATGAAACACAAAAGTCCGAGTGTTTCAAGCCCGTGTCCTCAATACTTTGCTCCACGGCAGCGAAGCCTGGACAATGTATGTCAGCCAAGAGTGAAGCCTCAACTCATTCCATCTTCGCTGTCTCCGGAGAATCCTTGGCATCAGGTGGCAGGACCGTATCTCCAACACAGAAGTCCTTGAGACAGCCAATATCCCCAGCATGTATGCCCAACTGAGCCAGCGGCGCTTGAGATGGCTTGGCCATATGAGCCGCATGGAAGATGGCAGGATCCCCAAGGACGTATTGTACAGCGAGCTCAACACTGGTATCAGACCCACCGGCCGTCCATGTCACCACTTTAAAGACGTTTGCAAACGCGACATGAAGTCTTGCAACATTGACCACAAGTCTGGGGAGCCAGTTGCCAGCGATCGGCAGCTATAAAGGCGGGGCTGAAGAGAGGCGAGTCGAAGAGGCTCAGCAGTTGGCAGGAAAAGAGTCAGAAGTGTAAGGAGAGTGCCAACTGTGTAACAGCCCTGACGACGAACTTGACCTGTAGCGCCTGTGGAAGAATCTGTCACTCTAGAATTGGCCATTATAGCCACTCCAGGCACGGCTCCACAAACGACTGACCACCTCTAAGCGCTTACCCATTGTCTCTCGAGACAAGGAGGCCAAAAGGAAGGAAGGAATAACTGACATTTGAAGTTTCATATAAAGGAGTTTTGTTCAAGCCATTAACATTTATTGTGTAAAAGTGATTATTCTATCATACCTTAATTGTTAGCTGCAAACTTCACCCTTCCCTCTTAGTGAAATGCCAATGTAAGTACGGCCCTCATTTAAATATGATCGCCCATAGGCAATAGTACGTGTTTCAGCTGGGCGCTAGACACAGAACACAAATGGAAAGGAGGCGACAGACTATATGCATTGAGGTCAGTCTTTATTGTTCTATCTGTGAGTGGGCATCAGGATGGCTGGAAAAGGGTAATTATGAGGTTGTCTCTTGCCTCCTTGGCATGTCGCTCAATCTTCCTGGCTTCCGGTGCAAGGGCTTCAACATCTAGTGCTGTTTGCTCCTCTCCCTCTTCCGCATCTTCCTCATTGGTGGAGGCGTGTTGCTCAGGCATCTCCTCGTCATGCAAGGCCTCCCCCCTCTGCAGCGCTAGATTGCACGGAGCATAGCAGACCACCACGATACGTGAGATCCTTGCAGGGGCATACTGCAGGGCTCCACTGGATTGAACTAGGCAGCAGAATCTCATCATCAGCAGCCCAATGGCCTGCTTGATGGCCGCTTGGTTGGACCCGTGGCAAGTGTTGTATCTTTCCTCCGCTGCATTGTGAAGGTTCCTCACAGGTGTGAGTAGCCAAGTCTTCAATGGGTAGCCCTTATTCCCAAGAATCCATCCCTGAAGGCAAGCAGGGGCTG
Source organism: Heterodontus francisci (assembly GCF_036365525.1). NCBI lineage: Eukaryota > Metazoa > Chordata > Chondrichthyes > Heterodontiformes > Heterodontidae > Heterodontus > Heterodontus francisci. The sequence continues at coordinate 19,329,649 of NC_090400.1, forward strand.
AAAAGCTATGGCACCTGGGACTGTCGAAGTATGTAGGCATCGTGGCTGCTTCCCAGGAAGTGGGCATATACCTGCAGGAAGCGTTTTCAGTGGTTGATGGAATGGAAGCCCTTCCTGTTGATGAAGGCGGCTGGCTGGTCTGTGCGTGCTATCTATCACAGATTGCCCCTGGGGAAATCCAGCGATGGACCCGAATCTGATGACCCTCTTAGCCTGACTGTCATGGTTCGTCTGAAATTGCACATAGTCGCTGGCCTCTTGAACAGGGGATTGGTCACCTCCTTGATGCAGCGTTGCGCTGCTGCCTGTGAGACCCTACACATGCACCCAGTGGATCCTTGGAATGATCCAGAAATGTAAAAGTTTAGTGCCACTGTGCTCTTCAGGGCCACTGGCATAGGGTGACCATTAAATCCCATAGGTTGCAACTTGCTACAGTAAGGTGCATAAGCTGGTGACGGCCTTCCTGGAGAGGTGTAGTCTTCGCTGACAATGCCTCTCCGACATTTGGAGGTAGCTTATTTGAGTCTGGTACGCACTCTAGTGCAGGTGGGCCCGCCTTGGCATGGCTGGCTGCTGTTGCTCTCATTGTGGAGCTTCACGGACAGGCACAGCTGCTACTTGGCCCTCCCTCCGACGGAGGCGTCGCATTACAGACATGATGGGCCAAGTGACCTCTTTCTGTGCCTTAAACTTTCTATGATTCTATGATACACCAGGGGAGTCCAAAAAGACAAGGTGTGTGAGACTTATTCCAGGTGACCAGTGGGTCTACAGAGCGTTGCTGATGTAAGGAGTAAGGGTTGCACAGAGTGGAGACGTCACTGGAGGGAGGCGTAGTCAGAGTGTCAAAGTGAGAATTTGGTTCACGTGGGAATTCGGTGCAGAGGGGAAAGAGGATTTGAGGGTGACATTCCAGCAAAGAGGGTAAGTGATTGGTTGAACATTTTCTCTTTTTCTGTCTTATCTAAACTAAGAAATTTTAACTGGGGTTAGTATAACATTAATTGAATTAATAAGAATATGAGCCTACTGACACTCAGGTTATTTTTTAGTAAGGTTTTATTAGCAGTCGTGAGGTTTACCAACAGCTGTGAAGCTTATTAGTAGTGGGGCTTAGTGGTACTGGAGTTTATTAATTATAAATTAAATGAAGAAAAATAAATTAACACATAATAAAGATGGCAGGTCAGGTGACATGTTGTGGCTGCATTATGTGGGAGCTGGTGGACGCCAGTGTGATCCACGGCAAACACATCTGCCGTTAGTGTCTATGGCTCAAGGATATTTGGCTCAGAGTCAATGAGCTGGAGGCCAAGCTATAGTCATTTCAATGCATCAGGCAGGGGGAAAGTTACCTGGATACTTTGTTCCAGAAGGCAGTCACACCCCTGAGGGTAAAGTCTTCTGATTTGGTCAGTGGTCAGGGACAGGAGGGTGTAACTGCGAGTGAGGCAGGTAAGGGGATCGAAAAGGCAGAAGTGGAGGATCCTCAGCCCTTGCAATTGTCGAACAGGTTTATGGTTCTTTCAGCTCATATGCATGAGAGTGAGTGCTGCAGGGTGGATGAGCAAACTGACCATGGCACTGTGGTAAAGGAAGCCATTCAAGCGGTGGGAGCAAATAGGAATGTAATGGTAGTAGGGCACAGTATAGTCAAGGGGATAATCACAGTTCTCTGTGGCCAAGAGCGAGAGTCCAGAAGGATGTGTTGCCTGCCCAGTGCCAGTGTTCAAGACATCTGCTCAGGACTGGACAGGAACTTGCAGTGGGAGGGGAAGGATCAATTGTTGTGGTCCACATGGGTACCAATGACATAGGTAGGACTAGGAAAGATGTTCTGCATAGGGAGTATGATTAGCTTGGTGATAAATTAAAAAGCAGAACTCAAAGGTAATCATTTCTGGGTTACTGCCCGAGCCACGAGCAAATTGGTGTGGGATAAATAAGATTAGAGGCTTAAGTGTGTGGCTCAAAGATTGGTGTGGGAGAAATGGGTTTCAATTCATGGGGCACTGGCACCAGTACTGGGGAAAGTGGGAGCTGTACCGTTGGGCCAGTCTTCACCTGAACTATGAGGCCAGTGTCCTAGCGAGTCGTATAACTAGGGCAGTAGAGAGGCTTTAAACTAAATAGTGGGTGTAGTAAAAAGGTCTGAAAGGGTTAAGGGTCTGAAAGGGTTAATCTTGAGGGTGTAAAGAATACCTCCTACCATGATGATGTAAGAGATCACATGTGAGAAAGACGCAAAGCGAGATGCCGTATGGCTTTTGTAAGAGTCACACAGGCTAGTGTGAGGTGTAAGTAGTTATAATATTCTAAAGATTAAAGTTCAACTACTACAGACTAAGAATCTCTCTAGCTAGACTAACTAAGGCGGCAGCGTACCGAACAAACATATAATATGGTGGTAGCAGTGGGATCGAGAACAGAAGTTCTTACCATCCTACACCTAGAAGAAGAATTTAAACCAACGAGTTGAAAAGGCCTGACATGGAAAAAAAAGTGCCAAAAAACTGCAGATCTTGAGCAGAGGCTGAGAGAAGCTTCGCAGCTGAAAGACAGCCTGCTCCACAGAATGGGTGCCTGCAAATAAATTCCATTGATTGGGTAAGTTACAGTTCTGATGGTAAAGGAATCATGTTAAAAGTCTTTAAGGGCTAAAAGCAATTTTCTGAAGACATCGTGTTAGAAAAAAGGGGAAAACCCAATCCTTCACTTGGGGAACACAAGGCTGAAGAGCGGGAAACCCCCAAAAGCACGGGAACTGCCAAAAAGCATGGGAAACCCTTGAACATAGCAGGGACACTATTAAGGCAACCAAGCTTGAAGAAAAACAAATAAACTGAAGTTACCAAAGGTGAAAACCCTAAACCCTAAAACAGCTTATTAAAAACAGCAAGGAACACTCGCAAGCACCTGTGATACTCCCTTAAAGCAAGCTAGCCTGAAAAAAGGTGTTTCCTAAGGGGGAACACTTTAAAAAAGTCTATTAAATAAAGCAACATGAATCAAAAATTGGGAGTGCTGGAGCGTTTCCAAAGTCAAGAGCAACCCAATCAAATTCAAAACTGGGTATTATGGAGAAAAAGATTTCTCAGATACAGAACTGCATCTAAGTTAGACAGACAATCTTAAGCAGAGCAAGTGAATACACTGTTATATTTTACTGGGGCTATGGCAGATAATGTGATTGCCAGACAAGGTCTTAATGAGGCATCTGCCAAATGTAACAAAGTTTTAAAAGCTTTTGATTCTTATTTCAACTTGTGGAGTAATAAGATTTTCGAAAGAGCAAGATTCAACAAAAAGGTCCTGAAACCTGGCAAAACAATCGATGCTTTTATCAATGACCTTTACAGATTAGCTGAAGAATGTGAGTATGGAGACCCGAAAGCAGAATTGATAAAGATCGTATTGTTGTGGGTATTGCTGATGAATCCCTATCAGATTTATTGCAGTCTACAGAAGACCTCACCCTGGATAAAGCTATTCAGCTGGTGAGACAAGCTGAGGTCCAGAAGAACAACAGAGCAATCCAGCGAGGTGAAGAAAAACCTTATAGGAAACCTCCTATAATTGTTCAGTTCTTTCACCAGAGGGCTGAAAAAGAGGCACCGGGAAAAAAGGTGCACTGTGGGGAGTGGAGGAGAAGCAAAAGAAGCCATTAAACCCTGCCAGTGATGTGACACCAAAAGTACTCATAGGCGCGGACAATGTCCTGCAAATAGAGCAGAATGCTTTTATTGTAGAAAAATAGGTCACTTCAGTAAATGTGCCAAAATAAAATCTTGACTACCTCAAATTCTCAAGGAAAATCATTTAAGAATAGGGTGGTTAAAGAGTCTCCTGCAGCAGAGCATTCAAAACATTTTCTTGGAGAGATCAATGATCCAAATCAGGCATTTTGGTCTTCAGATATATATATTGTCATGAAGGTGCTTCCAATACTAATATTTTTGAGGACTTGTGTTTAAAAGATTGTGAAAATTGGTTCATTTGAAAGACTGAGGAAATGCCTGGATTTGTTTTTTTTTTACAGTGTTACTGGAAGGACACTTTGGATTAAAAAAAAACACTTCCTGGAAGAGACAATGAAGTGCTAAAATAAACATAAGGAGCCTTGCTGGCCATTGGAGCTGTTTAAAGAGAAGTCACATATTTAGGTTTATGGTGGTCAGGAGTTTTGGCTTTTTGATTTGGCTTGGACTGTTTGAATACTCAGTTGCTGTGTAGCCTGCTAAGAGAGAAGCCACCCAACACATCCTTTTTCACCTGTTTTGGAAAATCTTCTGAGAATTCAGTGTGATAGCTGAAACCACTGATGCAGTAATTCTCCTGAAAAGCCTGCAAAACTGTGTGTAACTAAGCTTTGCATCTCTATTGAATAAGTCTTGTTTTAGAATAAATCAATAATTTTGTTCCTTATTAAAGAAACCTGGGTAGCGGATGTTTTAATTCTGAAACTAATATAGATAAAATATATAATTGGCTGTATCGGTAACTGGGTAAAACATTTAAACATACGTTGTGACCAGTGGAGTAGTGGAACTAGAGAAAGACAGTGCAATCCTCCAACCTTGGTCTTAACAATGTCAATGGACATATCACTAATTTCAAATTTGACACCGGAGCAAGAGTAATGGTTTTATCAGACAAACAGCCGTGGCATTCCACATACTTTCTGGAACCAATGGAAACTCACTCACATGGCCCAGAAGGGGTTGAACTTGAAGTAAAGGGGAAGTTACAGGCAATACTTCAGTACAAGGGAAAGCAGATATTAGAAAGACTGTATGTCCTAAGAAATCAGGAGTTCTCACTCTTAAGTAGAAAAGCTTGTATTGACCTTCATCTTATAGAGAAAGTAGAAGTTAAACAACAAGAATCCAGGAGTCACTTTCAAGAGGAATTCCCGAAATTACTCACAAGTCTAGGAAGACTGAGCCGGGACAGAGGGAGAGCCCCCCCACCACCCAATGAGCATTGCGGAGACCGAACTCCGCCAGAGAGCCCGCCCAAGGGAGAGAGAATCTGCACAACACAGCACAGCCCACCCTGCCGCCCAAAAACTACCAGAGCAAGAAAGAGAAATGCAGCAAGCTCTTGCAGGAGTTCTGCACGGACAGAGAACTCGGGAAGAAGCAAGTCCAACAAATTCGTCAGGCGCAGAGGCAAGATGACGAAGGCATCTACGTCTGCCAATATTGTGAACAAGGTTGGGCACAGAGTCCCAAGGGTAAGAGGAGGAAAATCTTCTTCGAACACAGAAGACACTTTACTATAGTGGATGATTTATTCATATATGACAAGAGACTGGTGATTCCAGAGTCACTCAGAGTAGAGATCTTGGAAAAAATACACCAGTGCCATATTGGGATAACTAAATGTAGAGCAGGGGCTCAGGCGTCCATGTGGTGGTCAAGAATCTCGAAGGATAGCTAAGAACTGATTTCGAATTGTGACGTATGTACAGTTCACAGACAGGATCAGAGAGTACAGGACAAAGAAAGGTCTTACCGAAAAAAGCAAGCCCATAACTATAACGGGAAATATCTTACCGGAAACCTACTGAAATTGTCAGAAGGGCAAAAGGTATGGGTTTGAGATCAAAACACAGGAGTAATTCTCCAGAAAGTGGAGAATCAACAGCGATCCTATTTACTAAGAACTCCAGAAGGTACTGTAGGAAGAAATAGAAAGCAACTTATTCCTTTACAGCAAAGACATCAATTAGTCATACATTTAGACCAAGGTTGTCCAGGATCTCGCCCATCAAAGGTTTCCATCCAGCCCGCAGATGTGTCTCAGAGATGAAAAATTTTCCATCGTCTTCTTCTTTCAGACTGGCTTTTTAAAAAAATCGCAAGAAAGTTTCACAGCTGACAGGTGCTTGGAGCAGGAACAGCGGCTTCTGAACTTCGGACGGATTTGGGATTTTCCGGTAGGTTCCAACTTTTTTTTAAAAAGTCCACAGAAAAACTCTGAATCTGTTTGAAGTTCAGAAGCTGCTGTTCCTGATGTCCACAGTTGTCAGCTGTGAAACTGACTTGCGATTTTTAAAAAAAAGCACTGACCAACCACAAACCCAGATGTTGTTTCCAGTTGTACTATTAAGCTGCTGTGCAGAGTGCTCCCACTCCCTGCAACTGTTGGGGGGGGGGGGAGAGAGAGGTGGGGACAAAGAGAAAGGGGACAAAGAGAGAGGAGGCACAGAGTGAGAGGGAAGAGAGAAGGGGGCAGAGAGAGACATAGGGGAGAGAAAGAGAAAGGGGGGACAGAGAGTGAAAAAGGGGGGACAGAGTGAGGGGCGACACAGAGAGGGGGGAACAACAGAGAGAGAAGGGAAACACAGACAGGGGAGAACTCAGAGAGGGGGGACAGAGAAAGACAGAGAGAGAGAGAGAAAGAGTGTGATCAAGATCACTCCTGCAGATGGACTTCTATCCGGAATACTCCGCATTGCTAAAACAAGTGTGCGGGCAAACATTGACTACTTATGCAAGCAAAAGAATGCCAGGTAACTCAATAAATCAGTGTCCAACATAGTGACAAGACGTAAGTCAATAAATTAATCTTCTTATTCATAGCTTCTTCACAAAAATGCACATTTGTTGTTGTTTTGATTAAAAGATAAATATTTAATGTCTTTACCTTACGAAAATTGTCTCACCGGCCCCCTAAGTAAGACAAAAATTGTAATGTGGCCCCCCCGAGCAGAAAGGTTGGACAACCCTAATTTAGACGAATCAGATATTGAACCGGAAATTCAGAAAGCACCGAATACTACAAACCTCAATGAAGGTCGTCCAAGTCAAGACACAATAGATCAGAGAAAGACTACCAATCTTCATTATCTGACGACAACAAGATTAGGGAGAGTTGTGAAGCCTCCTGACAGATTGAATCTATTAAGTTAGAGACTTAGGGGGTGGTGGGGGAGATGGGGTAGTATGTAAATAAAAATGTGAATGTATGTAAATGTTTATTTAGATAAAGACTTGGGGGGGGGAGCGGTGAGATGTAGTATAAGGATCTGAAAGGGTTAATCTTGAGAGAGTGTAAAGAATACCATGATGACGTAAGAGATCACATGTGAGAGAGACTTGAAGCGAGATGCAGCGTGGCTTTTGGAGGAGTCACACAGGCTAGTGTGGAGTGTAAATGGTTATAATGTAATAAAGATTAATGTTTAACTTCTGCAGACTAAGAATCTCTCTAGCTAGACTAACTAAGGTGGCAGCGTACTGAACAAACATATAACAATGGGGGCAAGGGATCAAGTGAGGGAAGATGTGATAATTTAAAGGTAGAGGAGAAGGCAAGACAGAAAGATAGCAATAAGGGTAATGATAATCAGAGTGTGGCAGGAATGGACAGAGCATACAACTTAAGAGTGCTCCAGCACATAAGGCTAGAGATTGTGAACTAACAGAGGAGGGAGGGAGTTCGGCTGAAGGGAGATGTAAAAGTTCAAAGAGAAAGGTTGAGGCATCAGAACAGTATAGCATTTTGGGTAAAGACAAGCAGAATGGGACAGGAAGGGACAGAGAGTTTAACAAAAACTCTATATCAGCGAATAGGGTCATTGCAGGGAGTAGAAGCAAAAAAAAATTAAAAGTTCTGTACCTGAATGCGCAAAGTGTCTGCAAATAGACAGATGATCTAGTGGCACAAATAGAGGTAAATGATTTAGATCTAATCGCCATTACAGAAACATTGCTACAAGGTGATCAAGGTTGGGAAATAAATATTCCAGGGTACACAATATTTTGGAAAGACAGACAGAATGGCAAAGGAGACGGGGTAGCCCTGATAGTAAAGGATGACATAAGGACATTAGTGAGAAAGGATCTGGCCTCAGAAGATCATGAAGTAGAATTGGTATGGGTGGAAATTAGGAACAGCAAAAATCAGAAAACACTGGTGAGAGTAGTTTATAGGCCCCTCCAACAGTAGCTATACCATTGGTCAGAGCATTAAACAAGAAATTATTGGAGCTTGTAACAAAGACAATGTAATAATTGTGGGGGAGTTTAATCTTTATTTAAACTGGGACAATTAAATTGGCAAGAGCGGTCTAGAAGATGAGTTTGTAGAATGTTTTCGGGGCAGTTACTTGGAGCAGTACATTGTGGAACCGACTAGAGGTAAAACTATCTTAGATCTAGTATTGTGTAATGAAGCGGGGTTAATTAGTAATGTCGTAGGAAAAGATCCACTTGGAAATAGTGATCATAATGTCATTGAATTCCATGTTAAATTTAAAAGTGACATACTTCAATCACAAACAAAAATGTTAAACTTAAACAAATCCAATTATGTAGGTATGAGGGGAGAATTGGCTAAGTAAATTGGATAACCAGACTAAAAGGTATGGCAGTAAATGAACAGTGGGAAACCTTTAAAGAAACAATTCAAAATGTTCAACAAAAATACATTCCACTGAAAAACAAAAACTCAGCAATAAAGACCCATCCATGATTCACTCAGGAAGTTAAGGATAGTATTAAATTAAAAGAAGAGGCTTACAATGTTGCAAAATTGCAGAGCAAGTCTGAGGGATGGGAATGTTTTAGAAACCAGCAAAGGGCCACCAAAAAGTTGATAAATAAGAAAAAATGGAATATGAGAGTAAACTAGCTAGTAAATTGAAAAGAGATTGTAAGAGCTTTTATAGGTATCTCAAAAGGAAGAGAGCAAATAAAGTAAATGTTGGTTACTTAGAAGCAGAGACAGGAGAAATTATCATGGTGAATGAGGAAATGGCAGAGGCATTGAACAAATATTTTGTGTCTGTCTTCACAGTAGGAGACACACGTTTCATACCAGAAACAGACAGTAGCCTAGGGTCTAAAAAGAATGAGGAAAGTAAGGAAATTAATATCAGCAGAGAAAAGTATCGTAGAAACTTAAGGGACTAAAATCTGACAAATCCTTGGGGCCTAATGGGCTACACCCTAGGGTTCTAAAAGAGGTAGCTGCAGAGATAGTGGATGCTTTAGCTATAATTTTCCAAAATTCCTTAGATCCCATCAGATTGGAAGTTGGAAAAGGAGAGAGAAAACAGCAACATAAGGCCAGTTAGCCTAACATCAGTAGTTGGGAAAAAGTTGGAATCTATTATTAAGGAAGTCTTAACAATGCACTTAGAAAAGCAGTATGATTAGAACAAGTCAACATGATCTTACAAAATGGAAAATCTGTTTGACAAATTTATTAGAGTTTCTGAGGGTGTAACTAGTAGGGTAGATAAAGGGGAACCAGTAGATGTAGTTGGTTAACAGACAGAAAACAAAGAGTGGGCATAAATGGGGCATTTTCAAGTTGGCAGGCAGTGAATAGTGCAGTGCCGCAAGGATCAGTGCTGGGGCCTCAGCTATCTACAGCCTATATTAATGACTTAGATGAAGAGACATAAAGTAATGTATCTAAGTTTGCTGATGATACAAAGGAAAGGTAAGCTGTTGGGAGGACACCGAGAGGCTTCAAAGAGATAAAACAGGTTAAGTGAGTGGACAACTAGATGGCATATGGAGTATAATGTAGGGAAGTGTGAAGTTATTCACTTTGGTTGTAAGAATAGAAAAGCAGAACATTTTTTGAAAGATGTGAAACTTGTAAGTGTTGATGTTCAAAGAGACTTGGGTGTGCTTGTACAAGGAATGCAGAAAGTTCGCATGCAGGTACAGCAAGCAATTAGAAAGGCAAGTGGCATGTTGGCCTTTCTTGCAAAGGGATTGGAGTACAGGAATAAAGAAGTCTTGGTGAGGTGAGAGTGACTGCCCTTGACATCAAGGCAGCATTTGACTGAGTATGGCATCAAGGAGCCCGAGCAAAACTGGAGTCAACGGGAATCAAGGGGAAAACTCTTCATTGGTTGGAGTCATGCCTAGTGCAAAGGAAGATGGTTGTGGTTGTTGGAGGCCAATCATCTCAGCTCCAGAACATCACAGCAGGTGTTCCTCAGGTAGTGTCCTAGGCCCCAACCATCTTCAGCTGCTTCATCAGTAACCTTCCTTCAATCATAAGGTCAGAAGTGGGGATGTTCGCTGATGATTGCACAATGTTCAGCACCATTTGCAACACCTCGGATACTGAGGCATTAAGACCTGGACAATAGCCAGGCTTGGGCTGATAAGTGGCAAGTAACATTCGCGCCACACAAGTGCCAGATAATGACTATCTCAAACAAGAGAGAATCGAACCATCTCCCCATGACATTCAATGGCATTACGATCGCTGAATCCCCCACTCTCAATATCCTGGGGGTTACCATTGACCAGAAACTGAACTGGATCAGCCACAAAAATACCTTGGCTACAAGGGCAGGTCAGAGCATGGGAATCCTGTGGTGAGTAAATCACCTCCTGACTTCTTAAAGCCTGTTCACCATCTACAAGGCACACTTCAGGAGTATGATGGAATACTCTCCACTTGCCTGGATGGATTCAGCTTCAACAACACACAAAAAGCTCGACACCATCCAGGACAAAGCAGCCTGCTTGATTGGCAACCCATTCACCACCTTAAACATTCAGTCCCTCCAGCACCGACGCACAGTGGCAGCAGTGTGTGCCATCTACAAGATGCACTGCAGCAACACACCAAGGCTCTTTAGACAGCGCTTCCAAACCCGCGACCTCTACCAAATAGAAAGACAAGGGCAGCAAATGCACGCGAACACCACCACCTGCAAGTTCCCCTCCAAGTCATACACCACCCTGACTTGGAACTATATTCCTTCACTGTCGCTGAGTCAAAATCCTGGAACTCCTTTCTTAACAGCACAGTGGGTGTATTTACACCTCAAGGACTGCAGCAGTTCAAGAAGGCAGCTCACCACCTTCTCAAGGATAATTGGGGCTGGGCTATAAATGCTGTCCTAGCCAGCGACACCCACATCCCATGAATGAATTTTAAAAAATGTACAGGGTTGTGGTGAGACCACATCTGGAATACGGATTGCAGTTTTGGTCTCCACATTTAAGAAAGGATATATTTGCATTGGAGGCAGTACAGCGAAGGTTCACTAAATTGGTCCCTGGGATGAGGGGGTTGTCCTATGATGAGAGGATGAGTAAATTGGGCCTCTATTCCCTGCACTTTAGGAGAATGAGAGGCGATCTCATGAGACATACAAGATTCTGAAAGGGCTGGATAGAGTAGACACTGAGAGATTGTTTCTGCTGGTCAGGGAATCTAAAACACAGGGGCATAAGGGATAAGGGACTGATCATTTAGGACTGAGATGAGGAGAAATAACTTCACTCAAAGGGTTGTGAATCTTTGGAATTCTCAACCCCAGAGAGTTGTGGATGCTCCATCGTTAAATATATTTAAGGCTGGGATAGACAGATTTTTGGTGTCTCAGGGAATCAAGGGATATGGCGAGCGGGCGGGAAAGTGGAGTCGAAGCCTAAGATCAGCCATGATCGTATTGAATGGCAGAGCAGGTTCGATGGGCCATCTGGTCTACTCCTGCTCCTATTTCTTGTGTTCTTGTATTCAAAGACAATCCTGCACTGGCAACTGAAGTTTTGCTACTTCTCCCAGCAGAATCTCTGATGGTCCTCAGTTCCTACACTTGCTGATGACCAACCGTCTTACCCAGCAGTATTGGCAACCATATGTCTCACCCAAAAGTTTGTTCACCCGATACAGTCACCCAAATGCAAGTCCCCTCCCTTACGAAGCACCCGAGATCCAGACTCCGCTTGAAGAGCGCCCGAGACCCTGATTCCCCTCACAGAGCGCACAGCACTGCAGTCTGAAAATGACCTCTGCACCCTGCCTCTTCCCCTTTGCTGTTCTGTTCATGGCTGCTTACTCATCGCGTTACTGAAGCCTCGCCATGGTGCTGCTAACTTTTAATGGTCATGAAACCAAAGGCACATTGAGTGCCACCCGCCTTCCACTTAATCCCAAGCTCCCCCACTGAATTGTGACAAATTAGATGCAAATACATTGACATTAATTGTTCAGCAATTTAAAATACATTTCCTTTGTGTCAGGGCGGCAATGCCGCCTTGGTGCTTCCCGCCGCTGACTAAATCCAGACGCGACATCACGATGCCAAGTTTCCAAGCGTACGCTTCCAACGTGATTCTCCGTCCCATGACTATCACCATTTCCGCTTCAAATGGTTGCACAAAATTCTGCCCAACAGGAGAGAAAGCCAGAGGATCAAAAGAGGACCAGGAAGATTACATCCCCTCAGCAACATGGATGAGATGGTCTTTGAATCATAGCCAGCAGTGTTCTGGAGTCGGTGCATCCTCAATGATGGTACGTTGTTGTCTTATGCACATTCTCCATGAACTCCTAACCTTCATCCTGAAAGGTGCCATGAAATGGAGACTGCAGATGGAGTGAATATGGACCTCTTTATTTCCTCCCCAACCCCCTCTCCTTACCCCTACCCTTCCCTTATGGCTTTTATGCTTCCAGATAGCCAGGAACTACCGGCTGCTCAGCCCTTCCAGAAGAAAATCGAAGGGCAAGTGGAGGAAGACAGACTCAACCGCACACAGGCACCTGCTCATATACTGGCATAGTGCATACCTTAGAGGCTAGTTTAGAGTTAGGATCTGCACATGGATAAGGGGGATAGGTCAGCTTGTATGCAAAATTCCCAGAGGGCACGGATGCAGATGGGTTCTGCTGCGGGGGACTCACATGGAACCTCTTTGGGGCACATTACAGGAAAACACTGATGAATATGCATACTGACATACTTGATGTATTGGCAAGCCTACCAGATAGCCTTCAGTCACTGGTTAGGAGAGTGGAGGAATCCAGCTCCATCTTGGCACATCAAGCAGAGCTTAGAGCATATCTTTTCCACCATTAAACTGGTGGGTAACTCTGTGGCAGCATTGCCAGAGCAACCCATAATGGAGTGTCTGTTGGCTGCTGTCTCAGTTTTCACTGCAGTACAGGAAGAGGTCAGAGATAGAGGTAATATGATCCCTGGCAACGGGCGAGTAGCCTCAGAATGCTGCCCGCCCAACCCAGACTGCTCTCATCCAGGCAAAAACAGCTGGCATCATAGATATTCTAAGTGCTCAACAGGACATGCAGGCTCTCACAACAGTCCAGCCATTTGTGCTCCAGTAGATGAAGAGGCGTGCTGAGATGCTGCCCCAATTGGCAATGGCACTGTGGAGCACAAGCCTGATGTCAGCTCACGATTACAGCATTCGTGCTCCCACCACAGCCACTCTGCCAATGCCCCTGCTATTGCCTCTCAGCCAGCCAGCTGAGACTGCTGCCACTCATACCGAGGTGGTGCAGTCTGAAACTTGGCTCTTAAGGCCTAGAGATACTCCAGGATGTCCTCCAAGGCCATCTGCAGTCTCCTCCACTGAAAGTCAGCAGCCTTCCACCAGCTATGCTGCAGCCACTGGGGTAGCACTGCATAGGAGCACTAAACCAAGAAAATGCACCCACAAGACATGCACTAAGGAAATGCATAACGGTGATTAGTTCTGGGCTTTTTGTATTATTGATGTGTTGCTGGATAAAGTTGTTGTGTTCAGGTAATTGCTGGTGGCCTTTATTGAGTGACATGGGCCAAGGGAACTTCGTTTGAAATGGATGTATTGTAAGGGAATGCTGGGTCCATGTTGGGGGTGGGGAAGCCATTCCGCTGAAGCAAAGCCTCACAATATGGTCCCTCTCCCCATGTTCAGTTGTAGCTGGTCCAAGTGGTCTCCTCCCTTCTACCTCCTCCTTCTCGCATGAGGTGCTCTCTAGATCCCAGGAGGGAGTGGCTGGGCCCTCATAATAGCGAGGTTGTGAAAGATACAGCACACTATCACAAATATGGAGACCCTCTCGGGCATGTACTGTAGAGATTCCCCCTCCCCCAAGTAACCTAGGCAGAGAAATTCCTGCTTCCAGACCGATGGCTTGCACCACGGTGTTATGTATGGGTCCACATGTCCTGTTGAGCACTTGGAATATCCATGTATGAATCCATGGGTCTCATTGATGACCCTCTGACCTTGCATGGTGGGATGGGTGAAACGGGGTCATGAGCCATATGTGAAGGGGGGAGAGTATTCCTGGTCTCTGAGAAGCCATCCTGTTTTCTGTCTTGGAGCTTCGAAGATGGTGGGTAGTGCAGATTGTCGAAGAATGAAAGTGCCTCGAGTGCTTCCAGCATAGAGGGCATTCTTGGTGCACACCAACTGCACACTGATTGAGTGATAGCCCTTGCAGTTGCGGTATCCATCTCCTTTGATATGGAGACCACCAGAGCCATTATGTGTGCAGTCAATGGTGCCCTGCACCATTGGAAAGCTTGCCATCCAGGTGAACCCACGTGTTATCAGACAGAGGAGAATGAAGTTCCCTCTTCTCCTCTAGAGCGCCTCTCTGTCACCTCCCAGATGCTTCTGTGGACGGTGAACTGTGACACGTTATTGATGTCGCCAGCTGCTGCCTGGAAGGAAATGGTTGTGAAGAAATAAATGACAACGGTGATCTTCACTGGTACTGGGAGGGCCGTCCTCACCCTGGTTTGAGGATCCAGCTTTCATGAAGGAGGTGGCACCATGTGTCACTATCTCCTTAATGAAGTGAAGTCTCCCAAAGCACTGCTCCTGGCTCATCCCAATGTAGGAGTGGTGCTCCCAGAAAAACCTCACAGCGTTGGGCTTCTAAGGTGAGCCCTCCTTCTCCTCCCTCCTTCCAGAGGTTCCCCTCTCTGCCTCCTCCTCTATCTGTCCTGTTCATGCTGCAGAGCAAGTGGCACAGCAACTACTGTCCCCTTTCTTATTAAAGACAATGTAATTCTCTCAGCCAATGGTCAGCAGAAATTTTCAATTAGCTCCAGCAACTCACCACAGAGCTTCCACCAATTTTTCCTGAGCACTAGTAAGTCAAAAGCACCTCAGCTGCACCTTGTTGAGTGACCCTTTAAATAACCCCAGAACAGGGCCTATCTTGTCTACTATCCTCATTATTTCAGGAGTGATAAGAAAGGCGTTCCCTGCACATTCTGTGGCTAATTGTACTATTTGTGTGGTGCATTAGCCTGTTGTGATCTGTGAAGTCATGATCTTTAATCTCTTCTGGCGCATGCAGGGGACACACCTGTGTGTGCTATTCCAGTCGCCTGATGTCGTGCACTCCACATGGGAAATGGCCAGCGGTGTCTTCCACGCTACTAACATGGAGATATGTCTGAGTAGAAGCAGTGCTACCCGAATTCATTTTGCACCCACTGAATTCAGAGTTGCCTTCAGTAAGATGTTAACTCTGCACAAACCTGGGATATAACTAGTCTGATTCCTCAGTACCACACCACTGACCCACTGGGCCAGAGGAGGACTCAAATCACTTTTACTATAAACAAAATAGCATCAATAAGCACCAATTCAAAATCGAGAACTTAAGGATTTCAACAGATTTTTTGACTTCATAAATACCAAAATTTTATGGACCTTGAAACAAAATCTAAATACTTGTCATTTACCATAGCAACATGAAGATTGAATTTTCACAAATTGCACTGATATACTGTGGCAAATGCTGAGAATGCAATCTGATTATAAATTTAACCCAGGAGGTCTGCAATATGACTTCAGGGTAGAAATTATAGTTGCCAATGTTATTGCTCAAATGCTTGAAAGCTTTGTACCAAATTCCTTTTACTGCTATTTAACAAAAGAGTTAATCAGTTCATTTTAATTAAGCTAACAACTCATATAATGATAACAGTCATTTCTACTATTACATCTTCCCATATGGCAAATTTTAACTCTTCTAAAGACAGATGACATGAAGTTTCTGAAACTGAACATGCTCATATTAAGCATTGGAAATAATACAAAAACTCAAAATAAAAAAAATTAAGTACAATGTTTCAGTCATTAAAAAATAATCAAAAGCATGCCAAAGCAAATAAATTTTATCATTCTCAGATAAATAATTATTAAGCTGAAATAAGGTAATTTTAAAATGATTCTGAATTAATTTGGAGACACACATATTGATATGGTCTTTTACAATATCCAATCTCATTGAACAAAGAAAAGGATATTTAGACCTATTTTAGCTTTTGTAAACAAATCTACATTAAAATAAATGTTAGAACATGATAAAAAAAATCTCCAGTCAGGAATAAGCTCATCGTATGCCATATCTGCCCATTTTAAAAGATGTTCTATACCAGGCTGGCTTTCCAACCATACTTTCATTATATTTGTATGTGTGAACTTCCACAGGAGAAAAACGAAGCTGGCAATAGAACATTTCAACACTTTTCATTCAGTGACAGGAAGTCAGTCTTGACTCAGTTGGTAGCACCCTGGCCTATGAATCAGAAGGTTGTGGGTTCAAGTTCCACTCCAGAGACATGAGCACATAATCTAGTCTGACACTTCAGTGCTACTGAGGAAGTGCTACACTGTCAGAGGTGCTGCCTTTGATGAAATGTTAAATTGAGACCCAGTCTGCCCTGTCAGGTAGATGTAAAATATCCCATGGCACAATTTGAACAGCAGGTGAGCTCTCCATGGTGTCCTGGACCAACAGTTATCTCTTTAAGAACATCACTAAAACAGACTATCCAGTCATGTTACAATTGCTGTTTATGGGACCTTGCTGTACACAAATTGGCTGCCACGTTTCCTACATTACAACAGTAACTAAACTTCAAAAATACTTTAACGGCTGTAAAGTGCTTTGGCATGTCTTGAGGTTGCAAAAGGTTCTATATATATGCAAGTTCTTTCCTTCTTTCTTTGACTTGTGTCAGTTGCATGCAGTGTTCCACTAAGTTGCGCAGAACAGTGTGTTCCAAGCTAAATTTCTGCACCAGTATAAGATTGCGTTTATACCCTATTTTCATGGTTTCTTCAAATTAGATTTTTAAATTAGTGTTAATTGTTATAAAATAGGAAGGCATTTTATTTCTGCCAACTATTCTTAACAAGAATCATCAATTAGAATGTTAGAATATTATTAGCAAGAGGCAGCATGGTTTTGTGAAGGGAGGTTGTGTCTCACTAACTTGATGGAGTTTTTTGAGGAAGTGACGAAGATGATTGATGAAGGAAGGGCAGTGGATGTTTTCTATATGGACTTCAGTAAAGCCTTTGACAAGGTCCCTCATGGCAGACTGGTACAAAGGGTGAAGTCACACGGGATCAGAGGTGAGCTGGCAAGATGGATACAGAACTGGCTCGGTCATAGAAGACAGAGGGTAGCAGTGGAAGGGTGCTTTTCTGAATGGAGGGATGTGACTAGTGGTGTTCCGCAGGGAGCAGTGCTGGGACCTTTGCTATTTGTATTATATATAAATGATTTGGAGGAAAATGTAGCTGGTCTGATTAGTAAGTTTGCGGACGACACAAAGGTTGGTGGAGTTGTGGATAGTGATGAGAATTGTCAGAGGATACAGCAGGATACAGATCGCTTGGAGACTTGGGTGTAGAAATGGCAGATGGAGTTTAATCCAGACAAATGTGAGGTAATGCATTTTGGAAGATCTAATACAGGTGGGAAGTATACAGTAAATGGCAGAACCCTTAGGAGTATTGACAGGCAGAGAGATCTGGGCGTACAGGTCCACAGGTCACTGAAAGTGGCAACGTAGGTGGATAAGATAGTCAAGAAGGCATACGGCATGCTTGCCTTCATCGGTCGGGGCATAGAGTATAAAAATTGGCAAGTCATGCTGCAGCTGTACAGAACCTTAGTTAGGCCACACTTAGAATATTGTGTGCAATTCTGGTCACCACACTACCAGAAGGACATGGAGGCTTTGGAGAGGGTACAGAAAAGGTTTACCAGGATGTTGCCTGATCTGGAGGGCATTAGCTATGAGGAGAGGTTGGATAAACTCGGATTGTTTTCACTGGAACGACGGAGGTGGAGGGGCGACATGATAGAGGTTTACAAAGTTATGAGTGGCATGGACAGAGTGGATAGTCAGAAGCTTTTTCCCAGGGTGGAACAGTCAGTTACTATGGGACATAGGTTTAAGGTGTGAGGGGCAAAATTTAGAGGGGATGTGCGAGGCAAGTTCTTTACACAGAGGGTGGTGAGTGCCTGGAACTTGCTGCTGGGGGAGGTGGTAGAAGCAGGTACGATAGCGACGTTTAAGAGGCATCTTGACAAATACATGAATAGGATGGGAATAGAGGGATATGGTCCCCAGGAGTGCAGAAGGTTTTATTTTAGACAGGCATCAAGATCGGCGCAGGCTTGGAGGGCCGAATGGCCTGTTCCTGTGCTGTACTGTTCTTTGTTGTTCTTTGTAATATAAGAGTCAGATTGAAAAGTCATTCTGTTCAGCACAATCCCATCTCCTAAAGAATTTTGGAGATCCCATTTCTCATGTTTATTGAATTAGTTGTGCGTTTGAATTTTGCTGCAGACAATAACTGTTCTTAACCATACTTTTCTAATCAGGGATCCTAGATACATGAAAACACTGACATTGCTTGATGTAATAATTGGAAAGAATCTATTCAAATAAGTTAATAAGTAATTTACATTACAAGTTTAGCATTGGTACAAAGTGGTTTGTGCTCTGCATTGACATTAAAGTTTTTGCACTGTAAAATAGAACTGACCTGACTGGAGTGAAGCAAAGTGAAATTCTCTTTTTCATCGCATCCACTTTGCTCCCGTGTCAGGTTAAGCCCAGATTCTAAATTTAGGCTGCATGTACAGCAAAACTATTGGGTGGGTGCAAAATGATACACATGTAGTGTAAATGTGCCCTAAATAATCTGCTATATTATTCAATTTACATGAGACCCTTGATTTGATATTCACTCATTTTTCAGTCAAACATGTGAACTAATCACAATGGCACAATAACCACTAATTATATATTACATAGAATTTACAACACATAACAACAGGCCATTGGTGCCAATTTGTTTATGCCAGTGTTTGTGCTCCACATGAGCCTCCTCCCATCCTACTTCATCTCACCCTATCAGCATATCCTTCTATTCCTTTCTCCCTTATATACTTATCTAGCTTCCCCTTCAATGCATTTATGCTAATCACCTCAAATTCAGCTCCATTTATATCAGAACATTGTAAGTATTTATTCCACACTTCTTGAGAGAGAAATTCAACTTGCACACAGATGGATGGCAAGTCAGCAGAATGATTGCTCTCTATGCTGGCCCAAGATGACCTGAGGCCTGAGCCAAATTTAAATAGAAATGGCAAGCTACAGGCAGCAAACAAACATCCTGGTACAGCTCGCTGGTCGTGGGCGAGACAAATTCCAGGTGGCTTAGCACTGAGCCAGGCTGGACGTAGATCCTGTTAGCGGGATGTTAGAGTTGGATCTGAGAGAATGGAGTGCTGCAGGTTCGAGGGAGGTAGATTGGAATGAGTGAGGGGAGTAGAGAAATTGAGACAGACAATCTCATTCCAGCAGTTCCCAATGAAAATATCTAGACAGTATAGGAGGTCAGAGGGAGGGGTCCAGGTGGAATGAGAACTCTGAAGATGGGAGACAGGGTCCACTGTGCAGGGCAAAGATTCCTGGCCAAAGAAGTGAGTGTGGAGGCAGAGGGGACGGAAGAAGAGCTCAGCATTGTGCCGAGCTCAAAATTCATTGAGGTGGGGGTGTAAGGGAATGAATGAGGCCTTTGCTAAGGACTGATCATTAGGGGTCAGAGAGGGATAGATCAGAGGGGAGCGTGAAAACAAGACAAGGGGTAAGACTGGAAGGAGGCATGTGAAGGGGAAGAAGGATATGGAGAGGCATTGATATTAAACTATAGTGGAGTCAAGGGTTATGGGAAACAGGTGGGAAAGTGGAGTTGAGGCCAGGATTGATCATAATACAAAGCAAAATACTGCAGATGTATGGGAACCCAAATGGAGCCTGGATACACTTGCCTTTTTGTGGAATACTTGAAACATTCTTAGTCCTGTTCAGCATACCTCCCTCTCCTCTTTTTCCAGTACATTGATGATTGCATTGATGTTGCTTCCTGCTCTTGCCCCAAACTTGAAAATTTCATCAACTTTGCTTCAAATTTCCACCCTTCCTCGACTCTTCCCTTCCTATCCTTGACTTCTCTGTTTCGATTTTTAGGAATAGACTGTCAACCCATGTCTGCTCCAAGCCCACTGACTCCCAGAGCTACCTTGATTAGACTTACTCCCACATAACTTCTGTAAGGACTCTATTCCATCCTCCCAGTTTTCCCATCTCCATTGCATCCGTTAAGTCTTTTTTATTATTCTTTTTCATGGATGTAAGCTCGTCGCTGGCAAGGCCAGCATTTGTTGCCCAACCCTAATTGCCCTTGACAACTGAGTGGCTTGCTAGGCCATTTCAGAGGGCAGGTAAGAGTCAAACACATTGCTGTGGGTCTGGAGTCACATGTTGACCAGACCAGGTAAGGACGAAAGATTTCCTTCCCTAAAGGACATTAGCGAACCAGATGGGTTTTTACAACAATCGATGATAGTTTCTTGGAACTGTTACTGAGACTAGCTTTCAATTCCAGAGTTTTAGTAATTAATTGAATTTAAATTCTACCATCAACCATGATGGGATTTGAATGCATGCCCCTGGGACATTAGCCTGGATCTCTGGATTAATAGTTCAGTGACATTACCACTATGCCACCGTCTCCCCACTCTCTTCCTCTGGCCTCAACTTAGGATTCCCCTCTACGATGGTTGACAGTGCCCTAGACTGCACTTCTAACCTCACCCCCTCCCCTGCCTCCCAGAATCATGATACAGTTCTCCTTGTTCTCACCTTCCACCCCACCAGCCTCCGTATTCGACAGATCATCCTCTGCCAGTTCCACAACCTCCCGCGCAATGCCATCATCAAACATATCTTCCCCTTCCCTTTCAGCATTCTGAAATGACTGTTCCCTCTGTTATACCCTAGTTTATTCTTCCCTCACCCTCAAAATCAGCACCCCTTCCATGCAAACTCAAGAGATGCAATGCCCACCCATTCACTTCCTCCCTCTCACTGTCCAGGACCCCAAATACTCGTTCCAGGTGAAACAGCGATTTACTTGTACTTATTACAATTTACTATATTGTATTCACTGCTCACAATGCAGTCTGCTTTATACTGGGGAGACCAAATGCAGATTGGGTGATTGCTTTGCTGAACACCTGCATTCAGTCTACAAGTGTGATCTTCAGCTTCTGGTTGCTTGCCGTTTTAATGCTCTGTCCTACTCCTCTGTCCTCGGCCATGTACACTGTTCCAATGAAGCTCAAAGAACAGCACCTCATTTTTGATTAGGCACTTTACAATCTTCTGGACTCAACATCGATGTCAACAATTTCAGATCATACCAATGCTCCCATTTTTTCAGACATCAGATGCTGGTAAAGATTCTGCTGTTGCCATTCACAGCTCCTCCAGACTCATCTTTTCCTTACTTTCCCAGTTACCAACTACTTTTTCCTTAATCACACCTACCTTCTACACCTTTTTGCCTGTCTACCAAACCCACTTCCTTGCCTCTGTACTTGTTTAAAACCTGTTGTACCTGCAATATTTTCCAGTTTTGGCATCAACTTGATACGTTAACTCTGTTTTTCTCTTTTCGCAGATACTGCCTGGCCTGTTGAGTATTTTCAACACTTTCTGCTTATATTATTGAAGAAGACTGATGTGAATACACATGTAGGGCTGAATTTAGTTGAGCCAGTAAGGGTCCTAGTGCTAGGCTGAAAAGGTGAAGGGAACCCCACCTCGGCCCTTCGGAATCTGCCTGGTGCAATTCAGCAGCACTCGAGCAATTAACTGCCCAGAACAGGGGTTTCCATCCCTAGAAGGATAGGAATCCCACCTCCAAGAGCTGCCGGCCAATCAGAGGGCTGGCAGCTCAGTCATCTTTTTTCTTTGTTTCTTTTGGGCCTCCTTATCTCGAGAGACAATGGATACGCGCCTGGAGGTGGTCAGTGGTTTGTGAAGCAGCGCCTGGAGTGGCTATAAAGGCCAATTCTGGAGTGACAGGCTCTTCCACAGGTGCTGCAGAGAAATTTGTTTGTTGGGGCTGTTGCACAGTTGGCTCTCCCCTTGCGCCTCTGTCTTTTATCCTGCCAACTACTAAGTCTCTTCGACTCGCCACAATTTAGCCCTGTCTTTATGGCTGCCCGCCAGCTCTGGCGAATGCTGGCAACTGACTCCCACGACTTGTGATCAATGTCACACGATTTCATGTCGCGTTTGCAGACGTCTTTATAACGGAGACATGGACGGCCGGTGGGTCTGATACCAGTGGCGAGCTCGCTGTACAATGTGTCTTTGGGGATCCTGCCATCTTCCATGCGGCTCACATGGCCAAGCCATCTCAAGCGCCGCTGACTCAGTAGTGTGTATAAGCTGGGGGTGTTGGCCGCTTCAAGGACTTCTGTGTTGGAGATATATCAGTCATATCAGCAGCATTACTAGGAGCAGTGGCCACTGTCGGTACTACACCAGGCCTGGGAATAGGCCTGGTGCTGGAGCTCCGGACCCTAGGTAAGTGAGGTAGGGTCATGGGGAGGGTAGGCATTGAGGGTGGGGGGTTGTTAATGAAGAGGCAGCCTTTGTCACCAGGGGCCCTCTGTGGGCCACACAGATTGCCCACGGAGGAGGCAACCCTCCAAGCTCACAGGAAGGCTGCCTTGTTTCACTGGATCACTTCTCGTGTGGCAGAGGCACCCCCCCCCCCCCCCCGACTGCTGGTTTAATTCTAGCAGCGGCAGGAAGAGGCCCTTAAATGGCTGCTGATTGGCTACTTAAGGGCCTCAATTGGCCTCTGCGTGGGAAGGCCCTCTTCAGCCTTTCCTGCCCCTCGACTTAACTGCAGTGTGATGGGAAGGCGATGGGCACCACCCCCCCACCCCCCCGCCCCAACCTCCTGGGCCATCTCCAGGGGGGGCCATATTTTCTAAGTATACTGGGCTACCTGCCAGGAAGGCCTGTGCAGTCAGAGTGCATGGAGGAATCAATTTAATTTTACTGGTCTAAGCACAGGTAATTAAAACTATCCAATTAATCTAAATACTCCAGTGGGGCCCCTAGTGAAGGAGCCTTTGGAGGCAACTCTGACAGCTTATATGGGAGCTCGGACTGCTACCATCTTAACTTGGGTTCAGGAATCCCCTCTGGCTTTCAAAGAATGAGGTAGAGTGTGGATATGGGCTTTGGGAGCATATCAGCACTCTTTTTATGCAGAGCAGTGAGACTGCTGAGGCTTAGCCCCATGACACCAAGGGAAAGGCACATGCTGTCCTCTCTCAGGATGACAGCACATCTTCTCCCCCACCAGCCTCTCAGACAGTGCTCTTGTTGTTTCCAGAGAGCCAGCTGGGCTAAACTGATATAGCGTTCTGTAGCTCGGCACTCCACAGCAATCTCAAGTGCCCTCAGTGGAAATTTAGCAGCTTTCTCCTTCCCAGGCTTAGCCACCAAGGGAACCATCTCACTGGAGCAAAGCCCACAGCTCTTTCATCTGGGGTCGCTGCCTCTAACAGGTCCAGTTTATCCTCCATAATATTTTAGTCCCGCCTGAACATGTGTAGTGTTGGGATGCAATCTATCACGTACATGATAACCTGATGGTGACCTTGCTATTGAGAAGCTACTAAATCAAAGGAAACAGCAAATGATTCTCCATATGTATGCTGTAAGGCTCAATGATACAGTTTATATTCCGAGTGCACTTGCACAAGCGAGTGGCTTAATGAATTCAGAATTGGTTTGATCTTTCCTTTTTGTTTCTGATTCACTACCAGTAGAATTTGAGTGCAGCTATTAGCATTCTTGTAATGAAAAGCTCAGCGTAGTTTAAAAGTGCACTATAACCTAATTTACATATATTTTACATTACAATAAGTCTTTGAATAAAGAGGGTTTTGCATTTGTAGTATTATAGTTTTTCATTTCAAATTATTAAAATGCAAATGTGCTAGCTAAGCAATGAAACTTTTCAATAACAAATGACGTTGGATACTAAATTAAAGCTTGAGTCAATCTCATCTATATGACTAACTGCAAGTCTTGTAGTAAATTGACTCATCAATGTTCAACAGAGTGCAATTGAGTTGGAGGTAACTTGCTAAAAATTCAGTGAGGTCCTAAGGGGTGCAGTTATTACTGGTCCATTTTACATTTAAGAAGTAAATTATAACCATAAGAATGTATTTTATTTTTTATTCATTCATTTACAGAATGTGGGTATCACTGGCAAGGCCAGCATTTAGTGCACATCTCTAATTGCCCTTGAGAAGTTAGTGGTGAGCTGCCTTCTTGAACTGCTGCAGTCGTTGTGGGGAAGGTACTGCTACAATGCAATTAGATATAGAGTTCCAGGATTCTCACCCAGCGACAATGAAGGAAAAGTAATGTATATTCAAGTCAGGATGGTGAGTGACGTGGAAGAGAATTTGGAGGTGATATTGTTCCCAAGTGCCTGCTGCTTTGTCCTTCTTGGCAGTAGAGGCCACAAGTTTGAGAGGTGCTGTCGAAGTAACATTGACAAGTTGCTACAGTGCATCTTGCAGATCAGGGGTTCTCAACCGGGCATCCCCTTGGAATCTGCAGAAGATTTTAAGGGGTCTGCCAAAGCACGTCGCCTTGTCAGAGGGAAAGGTAACATTGTCTAGTTATTGGACTAGTAATCCAGAAACCAGAACAAATGATCCAGAGGCATGAGTTCAAATTCCACCATGGCAACGGGGAACTTAAATTCAAATAATTAAATAAATCTGGAATAAAAAGTAATGGTGACCATGAAACTACCGCATTGTCGTAAAAACCCATCTGGCTCACTAATCTCCTTCAGGCAAGGAAATCTGCAGTCCTTACCCGGTCTGGCCTACATGTGACTCCAGACCCACAGCAATGTGACTGACTCTTAATTGTCCTCTGAAATGGCCTAGCAAGCCACTTAGTTGTATCAAACTGCTGTGAAAATGGCAAATAAGAATAAAATAGGATGGACCACTCAATATCAACCTCGGCGCCAGATATGACAAAGGCACACCCAGCTTAAGTGACCCTACAAAGCACTCCTCACTAATAGCTGGGAATGTTTGCCAAAATTGGGAGAACTGTCCCACAGGCTAGTCAAGTAGTAGCCTGACATAGTTACAGTCACAGAATCATACATTTCAGTCAACATCCCAGACTCTTCTATCATCATCCTTGATTATGTCCTGTCCCACCAGCAAGCCAGACCCATCAGAGGTGGCAGCACAGTTGTATACAGTTGGGAGGCAGTGGCCCTGAGAATCCTGATTTCGGACCCCAAGAAGTCTCACGGCAATGGTCAAACATAGACAAGGAAACCTCTTGCTCATTACCACCTACCTCCTGCCTCAGATGATGAATCAGTGCTCCTCCATGTTGAACATCACTTGGAAGAAGCACAGAGGGTAGTAAGGGAGCTGAATGTAACTCTGTGAAGGGACTACAATGTCCATCACCAACAGTGACTCAGTTGCACCAGTACTGACCGAGATGACAGAGTACTAAAGGACATAGCTGCCAGACTGAGTCTGTGGCAGGTGTTGAGAGAACCAACATGAGGGAAAAACCTACTTGACTTCGTCCACCCGAATATACCTGTTGCAAATGCATCTGTCGATGACAGTATTGGTAGAAGTGACCACTGTACCGTCTTCGTGAAGAGAAAGTTTCATCTTCACATTGAGTACACCCTCCATCGTTTAGTGCAGCACTACCATGGTGCTAAATGGGATAGATTCAGAACAGATCTAGCAGCTCAAAACTGACCCCCCATGAGGCCCTGTGGGCCATCAGCAGCCGCTGATTCAACCACAATCAGTAACCTCATGGTCCAGCATATCCCTCACTCTACCATTACCATCAAGCCAGGGGATCAACCCTGATTCAATAAGGAGTGTAGAAGAACATGCCAGGAGGAGCAGCAGGCATACCTAAAAATGAGATAAAAACCTAGTGAAGCTACAACACAAGACTACATTGATGCTAAACAGCAGAAGCAACATGCAATAAACAGAGCTAAGTGGTCCCTCAAACAACAGATCAGATAAAGGCTCTGCAGTTCTACCACATCCAGTCGTGAATGATGATGACAATTAACACGAGGAAGCGGCCCCATGAACATCCCTGTGCTCAATGATGGCAGAGCCCAGCACGTGAGTGTAAAAGACAAGACTGAAGTGTATGCAACCATCTTCCGCCAGAAGTACTGAGCGGATGATCCATCTCGGCCTCCTTCTAAGGTCCCCAGCAACATGGAAAAGTCTTCAGCTAATTTGATTCACTCCACATGATATCAAGAAATGGCTGAGTGTACTGGATACAACAAAGGTCCTGATGACTTGGGGCGGCACAGTGGCGCAGTGGTTAGCACCGCAGCCTCACAGCTCCAGCGACCTGGGTTCGGTTCTGGGTACTGCCTGTGTGGAGTTTGCAAGTTCTCCCTGAGACCGCGTGGGTTTCCGCTGGGTGCTCCGGTTTCCTCCCACAGCCAAAGACTTGCAGGTTGATAGGTAAATTGGCCATTGTAAATTGCCCCTAGTGTAGGTAGGTGGTAGGAGAATGGTGGGGATGTGGTAGGGAATATGGGATTAATGTAGGATTAGTATAAATGGGTGGTTGTTGGTCAGCACAGACTCGGTGGGCTGAAAGGCCTGTTTCAGTGCTGTATCTCTCTATGACTCTCCGGCTGTTACTTGTATATTGATTGCATTTACTTGTGTGCAGGTCATGGGCAATAACTGGGGATTCACTTGTGACCCTATAAAAAGGAACAGACTGAAAGTGGTAGTTGGGTGAGGAGGTGCATGTTTGTAATGTGCATCTCTGTAAATAAATGCATATAAAAGTGTGTAAATATTGGCTCCAGTTCCA
Source organism: Heterodontus francisci (assembly GCF_036365525.1). Classification (NCBI taxonomy): domain Eukaryota; kingdom Metazoa; phylum Chordata; class Chondrichthyes; order Heterodontiformes; family Heterodontidae; genus Heterodontus; species Heterodontus francisci. Next base: position 19,356,506 of record NC_090400.1, read on the forward strand.
TCCTTCACCACCTGACTTTCTGGAATATAACACCGGCTGTAGTGGTGAATACATGCGCTCCAGAACTAGCCATGCCTCTATCCAAGCTGTTCCAGTACAGCCTCAACACTGGCATCTAGCTGACAATGTGAAAAATTGTCTAGAAATGTCCATGCCACAAAAAGCAGGATAAGTCCAATCCCACCACGTCAACGTATTCTCAATTATCAGCAAAGTGATGGCAGGCGCTATCAAGCGTCACTTATTCACCAAGAACCTGCTTGTTGATGCTCAGTTTAGGTTCCTCCAGGACCACTCGTCTCCTGACCTCATTATAACCATGGTTCAAACATGAACAAAAAAAAATGGAGGCGAGAGTGACTACCCTTGACATCAAGGCAGCATTTGACTCAGTGTGGCATCAAGGAGCCCCAGCAAAGTTGAAGTCAATGGGGATCAGAGAGACAACTCTCCCATGGTTGGAGTCATTCCTAGCACAAGGAAGATAGTTATGGTTGTTGGAGGAAAATCATCGCAGTTCCAGGACATTGCTGCAGGAGTTCCTCAGGGGAGTATCCAGGGGAGTATACAACTAACAGGAGCAAGTGGCTTCACAAATATCCCCACCCTTAATGATGGGGGAGCCAGCACATCAGTGCAAAAGATAAGGCTGAAGCATTTGCAACAGTCTTCAGCCAGAGTGCCGAGTGGATGATCCATCATGGTCTCCTCTGAAGTCCCCAGCATCACAGATGCCATTCTTCAGCCAATTTGATTCACTCCACGTGATACTAAGAAACGATGGAAGGCACTGGATACTGCCAAGGCTATGGGTCCTGACAATATTCTGGCAATAGTACTAAAGACCTGTGCTCCAGAACTTTCCGTGCCCCTAGCCAAGCTGTTCCAGTACAGCAACAACATTGGCTTCTACCCGGAAAAGTGGAAAATTGCCCAGATGTGTCCTGTCCACAAAAAGCAGGATAAATCCAACCCGGCCAATTACTGTCCCAAAGGTCTACTCTTGATCATCAGTGAAGTGATGGAAGGTGTCATTGACAGTCCTATCAAGCAGCACTTGCTTAGCAATAACCTGCTCACTGACGATCAGTTTGGGTTCCGCCAGTGCCTCTCAGCTCCTGACCACATTACAGCCTTGGTTCAAACATGGACAAAATAGCTGAACTCAAGAGATGAGGTGAGAGTGACTGACCTTGACATCAGGGCAGCATTTGACAGAGTATGGCATCAAGGAGCCCTAGCAAAACTGGAGTCAATGGGAATCAGGGGCAAATTAGAGCCATACCTAATGCAAAGGAAGATGGTTATGGTTGTTGGAGGTCAATTATCTCAGCTTCAGGACATCACTGCAGGGTAGTGTCCGAGGCCCAACCATCTTCAGCTGCTTCATCAATGACCTTCCTTCAATCATAAGGTCAGAAGTGGGGATGTTCGCTGATGATTGCACAATGTTCAGCACCATTCATGACTCCTCAGATACTGAAGCAGTCTATGTAGAAATGCAGTAAGATCTGGACAACATCCAGTCGTTGGCAGATATGTAGGCAAATCTCTGAGAAGTGCAAGAACGATAGTGCAGTAATAGTAGGGGATTTTAACTACCCCAATATTAATTGGGATAGTTTTAGTGTGAAAAGGAATTGGAGCAGAATTCTTGAGGTGCATTCAGGAGAACTGTTTTGGCCAGTATGTAGCAAGTCCAACAAGAGAGGGCACAGGTTTAGACTTAGTTTTAGGAAATGAAGATGGGCAGGTGGAAGGTGTGGCAGTGGGAGAGCATTTTGGAGGTAGTGATCATAAGTCAGTCAGTTTTAACATAATTATGGAAAAGGACAGAGATAGAACAGGAATCAGAGTTGTCAATTGGGGCAAGGCCAATGTTAGTAAACTAAGGAGTGATTTAGCAAAAATGGATTGGAAACAGCTACTTGAAGGTAAATCAGTGTCAGATCAGTGGGAGGCATTCATAGGGGAGATTCAAGGGGTTCACAGTAAACAAATTCCCACAAAGAAAAAGGGTGAGACGGCCAAATCTAGAGCCCCATGGATGTCAAGGAGCTTACAGGATAAGGTAAGGCAGAAAAGGAAAGATTACATACCAACACCGAGAACTCAATACTACAGAAAGTCGAGAGGAGTATAGAAAGTGGAGGGGTGAAATCAAAAACGAAATTAGGAAAGCAAAGTGAGGGCGTGAAAGAATATTGTCAAGCAAAATCAAGGTAAACACAAAGATGTTTTATCAATACATTAAGAGTACGAATATAACTAAGGAGAGAGTAGGGCCCATAAAAGACCAAAAAGGTAACCTATGTGTCGGGGCGGAAGATGTTGGTATTGTTCTTAATGAATACTTTACGTCTGTCTTCACAAAAGAGGGAGACAATGCAGAGATTGTAGTTAAGGAAGAGATGCATGAAGTATTGGATGTGATAAACATAGGGAGAGAGGAAGTACTGATTGGATTAGCATTCTTGAAAGCTGATAAATCACCAGGGCCGGATGAAATGAACACCAGGCTGTTAAACAAAGCAAGAGAGGAAATATTGGAAGGACTGACCATCATTTTCCAGTCCTCACTGGATAGAGGTGTGGTGCCGGAGGGTTGGTGAGCTGCTAACGTTGTACCTCTGTTTTAAAAGGGAGCGAGGGATAGACCGAATAATTTCAGGCCAGTCAGTCTAACCTCAGTAGTGTGAAAATTATTGGAAACTATTCTGAGAGACAGGATAACAGCCACTTAGAAAGGCACAGGTTAATCAAGGATAGTCAGCATGCATTGTTAAGGGAAGATCTTGTCTGACAAATTTAATCAAATTTTCTGAAGAAGTAACAAGGAAGATAGATGAGGGTAGTGCAGTTGATGTGGTCTACATGGACTTTAGCAAGGCTTTTGACAAGGTCCCATATGGCAGACTGGTTAAAGAAAGAAAATCCCATGGGATCCAGGGAAATGCAGCAAGGTGGATGCAAAATTGGCTCAGAGGCAGGAAACAAACGGTAATTGTTGACGGGTGTTTTAGTGACTGGAGGGCTGTTTCCAGTGGCATTTCGCAGGGCTCAGTACTGGGTCCCTTGCTTTTTGTGGTATAAATTAACGATTTGGACGTAACTGTAGGGGGCATGATCAAGAGGTTTGCAGATGACACAAAGATTGGCTGTGTGGTAGATAGAGAGGAGGATAGCTGTCGGCTGCAGGAAGATATTGATGGTCTGATCAGGTGGACAGAAAAGTGGCAAATGAAATTCAACCCCGGAGAAGTGTGAGGTGATGCATTTGGGAGGTCAAACAAGGCAAAGGAATACACGATTAACGGGAAAATACTGAGAAGTGTAGAGGAAGTGAAGGACCTTGGAGTGAATGCCCACAGATCCCTGAAGGTAGCAGGACAGCTTGATAAGGTGGTTAAGAAGGCACATGGAATCCTTTCCTTTATTAGCCGAGGTAAAGAATATAAGAGCAGGGAGGTTATGCTGGAACTGTGTAACTCATTAGTTAGGCCACAGCTTGAGTACTGTGTGTAGTTCTTGTCACCTCATTACAGAAAGGATGCAATTGCACTAGAGAGGGTACAGAGGAGATTTACGGGGATGTTGCTCTTCTTTGGACCCCTTGTCTCGAGAGACAGTGGGTAAGCGCCAAGAGGTGGTCAGTGGTTTGTGAAGCAGTGCCTGGAGTGGCTAAAAAGGCCAATTCTGGAGTGACAGACTCTTCTACAGGCGCTGCAGGTAAAATTGGTTGTCAGGGCTGTTACACAGTTGGCTCTCTCCTTGCACTTCTGTCTTTTTTCCTGCCAACTGCTAATTCTCTTCGACTCACCACTCTTTAGCTCTGCCTTTATGGTTGTCTGCCAGCTCTGGCGATCACTGGCAACTGACTCCCACGACTTGTGGTCAATTTCACAGGACTTCATGTCGCGTTTGCAGACGTCTTTAAAGTGGAGACATGGACAGCCGGTGGGTCTGATACCAGTGACGAGCTCGCTGTACAATGTGTCCTTGGGGATCCTGCCATCTTCCATGCGGCTCACATGGCCAAGCCATCTTAAGCGTTGCTGGCTCAGTAGGGTGTATATGCTGGGGATGTTGGCCGCCTCAAGGACTTCTGCGTTGGAGATATGGTCCTGACACCTGATGCCAAGGATTCTCCGGGGGCAGCGAGGATGGAATGAATTGAGACGTCGCTCTTGGCTGACATACGTTGTCCAGGCCTCGCTGCCGTAGAGCAAGGTACTGAGGATACAGGCTTGAAACACTTGGAATTTTGTTTCGTGTCAGTGAGCTATTTTCCCACGCCCTCTTGGCCAGTCCGGACATAGCAGTGGACGCCTTTCCCATGTGCTTGTTGATTTCTGCATCAAGAGACCAGTTACTGGTGATAGTTGAACCTAGGTAGGTGAACTCTTGAACCACTTCCAGAGTGTGGTCGCCAATATTGATGGATGGAGCATTTCTGGCGTCCTGTCCGACGATGTTTATTTTCTTGAGGCTGATGGTTAGGCCAAATTCGTTGCAGGCAGCCGCAATCCTGTCAATGAGTCTCTGCAGACACTCTTCTGTGTGGGATGTTATTGCAGCATCGTCAGCAAAGAGGAGTTCCCTGATGAGGACTTTCTGTACTTTGGTCTTCACTCTAAGACATGCAAGGTTGAACAGCCTGCCATCTGATCTTGTGTGGAGGAAAATTCCTTCTTCTGAAGACTTGAACGCATGTGAGAGCAGCAGTGGGAAGATGATCCCAAAGAGTGTAGGTGTGAGAACACAGCCCTGTTTCACGCCACTCAGGATAGGAAAGGGATCTGATGAGGCACCACTATGCTGAATTGTGCCTTTCATATTGTCATGGAATGAGGTGATGATACTTAGTAGCTTTGGTGGACATCTGATCTTTGCTGAAGAGACCACGTCTGCTGACGAGGTCAAAGGGTTTGGTGAGATCTATGAAAGCAATGTAGAGGGGCATCTGTTGTTCGCAGCTTTTCTCCTGTAGCTGGCGAAGGGGGAACAGTGTGTCAATGGTGCATCTTTCTGCTCGAAAGCTGCACTGTGCCTCAGGGTAGACATGCTCAGCCAGCTTCTGGAGTCTGTTTAAAACGACTCGAGCGAAGACTTTCCCCACTATGCTGAGCAGGGAGATTCCACGGTAGTTGTTGCAGTCACCATGGTCACCCTTGTTCTTATAGTGAGTGATGATATTGGCATCGTGCATGTCCTGTGGTACTGCTCCCTCATCCCAGCACAGGCAAAGCAGTTCTTGGAGTGCTGAGAGTATAGCAGGCTTGGCACTCTTGATTATTTCAGGGGTAATGCCGTCCTTTCCAGGGGCTTTTCCACTGGTTACAGAATCAATGGCAGAGACTGGGCTGCGTTGAGGGCAGTATCAGTGACAACATTTTCCCTGGAGTGCAGTTCTAGGTAGTGCTCCACCCAGCGGTCCATTTGCCTGCATTGGTCAGTGATCATTTCCCCTGATTTAGACTTGAGGGGTGCGATCTTCTTGATGGTTGACCCAAAAGCTCTCTTAATGCCATCATGTTTCCAGTGTCGGAGGCCAGCTGAATATGACTGCGTAGGTGTTGCCAGTAGTCATCTGCACAGTGCCTGGCTGTTCTTTGTGCAGCGCTTCTGGCTACTTTAAGTGCTATGGATGTTAACTCGCTGGGAGTATCCTTGTAGTTCAACAGTGCAGTGCGCTGTGCGGCTATGACAGGTTCCAGCTCTTCAAAGTGAGACTGATATTGAAACCAGTCTGTATTCTGCTTCTCACGTTTGCCAATGTTACGGAATCATTACAGAAAGGATGTAATTGCACTAGAGAGGGTACAGAGGAGATTTACGAGGATGTTGCCAGGACTGGAAAAATGCAGCTATGAGGAAAGATTGGATTGGCTGGGGTTGTTCTCCTTGGAACAGAGAAGGCTGCGGGGAGATCTGATTGAAATGTACAAAATTGTGAGGGTCCTGGATAGAGTGGAGGTGAAGGGCCTATTTGCCTTAGCAGAGAGGTCAGTGACTAGGGGGCATAGATTTAAAGTGGTTGGTAGATAAATTAGAGGAGAGCTGAGGAAAATGTTTTTCACCCAGAGGGTGGTTGGGGTCTGGAACTCACTGCCTGAAAGGGTAGTTGAGGCAGAAACTCTCAACTCATTCAAAAAGAGTCTGGATATGCACCTCAAGTGCCGTAATCTGCAGGGCTACGGACCAAAGCTGGAAGGTGGGATTAGAATGGTGGATCATTTTTTGGCTGGCACAGACATGATGGGTTCAGTGGCCTCGTTCTGTGCCTTAAACTTTCTATGATTCTATAAGTGGCAAGTAACATTCATGCCACACAAGTACCAGGCAAGGACTATCTCAAAGAAGAGAGAATCTAACCATCTCCCCTTGACATTCAATGGCATTACCATCGCTGAAGCCCCCACTATCAACATCCTGGGGGTTACTACTGACCAGAAACTGAACTGGAGTAGCCACATAAATACCTTGTCTACAAGAGCAGGTCAGAGGCTAGGAATCCTGCAGTGAGTAACTCACCTCTTGACTTCCCAAAGCCTGTCCACCATCTACAAGGCACAAGTCAGGAGTGTGATGGAATACTCTCCACTTGCCTGGATGGATGCAGCTCCAACAACACTCAAGAAGCTCGACGCCATCCAGGACAAAGCAGCCTGCTTGATTGGCACCCCATCCACAAACATTCAGTCCCTCCACCACCAACTCACAGTGGCAGCAGTGTGTGCCGTCTACAAGATTCACTGCAGCAACGCACCAAGGCTCCTAAGACAGCATCTTCCAAATCCGCGTACTCTACCACCTAAAAGGACAAGGGCAGCAGATGCATGGGAACACCACAACCTGCAAGTTCACCTACAAGCCACACACTATCCTGACTTTGAATTATATCACTGTTCCTTCACTGTCGCTGGGTCAAAATCCTGGAAGTCCCTTCCTAAGAGCACTGTGGGTGTACCTACCCCTCATGGATTGCAGCGGTTCAAAAGACGGCTAACCACCACCTTCTCAAGGGCAATTAGGGATGGGTAATAAATGCTGGCCTGGCCAGCAACGCCCACATCCCACAAACGAATAAATAAAGGTCCAACTATCTTCACCTTCCTTTCATCAAAACGTCTGAAGTGACGATCTTCATACAGCATGCAGCAGGACCTGGACTACATACAGCTTGGGCTGATAAGTGGCAAATAGCATTCATACCACACTAGTTCCAGGTAATAAACATCTCCAACAACAGGGTCTAACCACCTCCCTTCGACCTTCAATGTGATTACTATCGCTGAATCCCCCCCATCCCTCCGCCCCACCATCAATATTCTAGGAGCCATCGTTGACCAGAAACTTACCTGGATCAGCCACATAAATACCGTGGTGACAGGAGCAGGTCAGAGACTGGGTATTCTGCGACAAGCAACTCATTTCCTAACTCCCCAAAGCCTTTCCACCATCTACAAGGCACAAGTCAGGAAAGTGATACAATACTTTCCACTGCCTGGATGAGTGCAGCTCTAACAACACTCAAGAAGCTTGATACCATTCCAGGACAAAGCATCCAGCTTGATTGGCACACCATCCACTACCTTAAACATTCACTCCCATTCTGTCGTTCTTGAACCGCTGCAGTCCTTGTGGTATAGGCACACCCATGGTACTGTTAGGGAGGGAGTTCCAGGATTTTGACTCAGTAACAGTGAAGGAGCAGTAATATATTACCAAGTTAGGATTGTGTGTGACTTGGACAGAAACTTACAGGTGGTGGTGTCCCCATGTATCTGTTGCCCTTGTTCTTCTAGGCAGTAGATGTTACGATTTGGAAGGTACTATTGAAAGAGCCTTGGTCAATTGCTGAAATGCACCTTGTAGATTGCACAGACTGGGGCCAGTGCGTTGGTGGTGGAGGCAGTGAATGTTTAAGGTGGTGGATGGGGGTGCCAATTAAAGGGCTGCTTTGTCTTGGATGGTGACAAGCTTCTTCAGTGCTGCTGGAGCTGCACTCATGTAGGTTAGTGGAGAGTATTCCATCACACTTCTGACTTGTGATTTGGGGAATCAGGAGATTAATTACTTGTGCAGAATACCCAGCCTCTGACCTGCTCTTGTAGCCACAGTGTTCCAGTAGCTGGTCCAGTTAGGTTTCTGGTCAAAGGTGATCCCTAGGATATTGATGGTGAGAGATTCAGTGATGGTAATCATGTTGAAGGTTAAGGGGGGGTGGTTAGACTCTGTTGCTTGAATTGTTCATTACCTGGCATTTGTGCTGCAAATGTGATTTGCCACTTATTAGCCCAAGCCAGAATGTTGTCCATACCTTGCTGCATGTGGGCACAGACTCCATAAAGAATCGTACATTCCTGTAGAATCGTAAAGATTCTGCAGGAATGCAGCAGAGGTTTTGAATGGCTACTTTGCTTCAGTCTTCACTATTGAAGATGATGGTGGGTTACCAATACTACACCACAGTGTTGATTTTAAAACTGAACATTTAAAGTGGATGTGGATATAGTTCTTGCTAGAATTAGAGCTTTGAAACTGACTAGGCAGATGGCCCTAATGGTATTCACTGTAGGGTGCTCGAAGAAATAGGACTCTGCTATGCAAAACACCTGGTCATACATTTAATAGCTTTCTAGAATTGGACCAGTGAGAGGTCCAATTGATGTCTATTGTTAAAGATGGTAATATATCAGAATCAGGAAAATATGGGCCCATTAATTTGATCTCAGTTACAGGTCATTTGCTAGAAGGGATCATTAGAGATACACTGTACAATTACCTTAAAGAAAAGGGAGTTGTTAGGGAATCTCAGCTTGTTTTCTGGAAAAGAAGTCTTGAGTAAACAACTTGGATGAACTATTTTGAGGAAGTTGCAAAGTTGGTGGATGATGGTAGTCCGGTCAGTATGATAAAGTGCCGCACAAAAGGCTACAAGTAAGCTAAGTAGAGTAAGACGTAGGATTGTCAAGCAGATTTTGCATTGAATGAGAAACTGATAGCATTCATTTGAATAGAAAGTAGTTAATCAATGGTAGAGGTACTGTGAACAGGCCTGTCACTAGTGGAGTCCTGCAGGAGTGGGAATCGGTTCTAAGACTGTTGTTCTTTACCAACTTTAACAAAGATCTGAATGAAGGCATAAGGCAAACTCCACAAGTTTGTGGATGATATTAAAATACAGAAAATAAGGACTTTGGATGATAAGAATTGATTGCAGGGAGATCTAGATGGAATGGGTGAATGGTTCCATGTCTGGCAGATGCCTTTTAATGTAGACACAGAAGAAAGAAAGACTTGCATTGATATAGCACCTCTCAGGACCTCAGTCTGAAAGCACTTTACATTCAATGAAGTACTTTTGAAGTGTAAAGACTGTTGTAATGTAAGAAACATGGCAGCAAATTTGTGCACAGCAAGTGTCCCATAAACAGCAATCTGATAATGACCTGATAATTCATTTTGTTTATGATATTGGTTGATAGATAAATATTGGCAGAACAATGAGAGAAATCTAAAACAAAAGCAAAATACTGTACATCGTAGAAATCTGATATAAAAACAGAAAATGCTAGAAATACTCAGCAGGTCTGGCAGCATCTGTGGAGAGAGAAACAGAGTTAATGGGATGGATTTTTAAAGCTCGCTGGGTGCAGGGGTGCACGCGATTTGAAGATCGCATTCTTGGAGGTCAGCCTTGGGGCCTGCTGCGTCCAGAATGCAAAGTCATTTTTAAAGGGACACTGGGAGGCAGGGAACAGCAACCCCGTAAGCCTCCAATTAATTGCCTGTTGAAATCATTAACAGGCTTGTTTGCAACAGTTCGGGATTTTTAAAGGTAGGAATGGGGAGAATGCCATTTGGGGAACATGGCAGGGTGTACAAGATGTGAACACGGCCGGGAGGGGGCGCAATGAGAGGTATAGGAAAGGTGATTAAAATAATGCTGAGGGACAAAATTAAGCTCAGTAACTTCAAAGGTGCCACAGAGTAGTCATTGTTGAGCTGTGAGACTTGCTTTTCTAAGTGGCAAGGGCAGAAATCCAGAGAGGGACGTGGAACCACTGGAATCACTTGGGTGCTTGGGATTAGCAATGGAAGGCCTGGTGAATAAATAAACCCTTGCTGAGGGAGTTCGGATGGGAACAGTCTTCTCTGACATTGGACAGAGCAGCTATGATGAGCTTCAGCAGATGCAACCTTCTAGGCAACTGGCCAGAGGAGCACAGCAGGGGGCTGCAAGGGGAAGAAGGCACTACCCTAGATATTGGGTTTACCACCCAAGAGTCAGCTACTTGCAAATGAGAGAACCAGTGCCATAGGAGGCTGCACCTATGGTTTCAGTCATTTGTGCGCTAATCCACAACGACCTGAGACCTCGTGTCCCCTATGGCAGACCCTTACCTGCAGCCATCAAGGTCACCATCGCCCTGAATTTCTATGCAACCGGTGGCATCTTGCAGTCGGCAGCTCATCATGCTATCAGGCATGACATGAATGCCATATTCCAGAGTGTGGGGGACTACACCCACTTTGACAGAGGTGGGCCTGCGCAGGCACAGAGGGCATTGGATTTTGCCTCCATCACTGCATTCCCCCAGTAGAGGACATCATCTGGTCATCAAGGCATCCAGTGACCGGTAGCTGCCATGACTCCTTCATCAGCTGCCATTCCAGGCTGCCTCGGATCTTCCATCTCCCAAAGTGTGTGGATGGATTGTAGGGGACAAGGGATATCCCTTGGAAACATAGCTACTGACTCCTCTCAGGGAGCCCCAGACAGAGGCACAGAGGCAATACAACCAATGACACCTGTTCAGCAGGCGAACTATTGAACAGACCATTGGGCTTCTGAAGATGCGATTCCAGTGCCTGGGCTGGTTAGGTGGTTTCCTCCAATAACCTCCTGCAATGGTCTCTGTCATTGTCATGATCTGCTGCGCTCTCCATAACGTGGCCCTCTAGAGAGGTGTGGACCTTGAAGACAGTGAAGCCGTGGAGGAGACAGCTTATCGGGGAGGAGCAGGAGATAAGAGGAGGCGGAGAGGGATAACACTGAACAGAGAGGTGCCCCAGCTGCAGAACAAGGTGGCCTCCGCCTGCCACCCTCTGGGAAGAGGATCTCCCTGCACTCCCTCATGGCCTTCAGCATTAGATCCAAGTTGGCATTGATGAAGTGAGGGTCTGCCCTGCTCCTAGTGCCAGCCCTGCAGCTTCTCTGTGACATCTTGCTTCCCTCTGGTGCTGTGGAAGGCTGATCTCTCCCTCAGGACAACAAGCAGCCTTAGTGATCGCTGCCATGGGAGTCTTGATGAGTCCCAACTCTGATCTGACTCACCTCCATTCATGGGCCCACTGGCTCTAAGTGGACAGGAAACTGTCTCCGTATCAATTATGGGCTCACACATTTGAAAATTGCAATCAGAAACAGTTTCCCACCGGAGGCGGATTTCTAATTCAGAACCAGACCCGCTTCCTGTTTCCCACCTCTGAAATGATAATCCAGCCCAATGTATCAAGTCTGTGACCTTTTATTAGAACTGATGTATACACAATGCAAAGTTGTGTTCTCAAGGCTGCTCAGTGCAAAAAGGATCTGAGGATTAGAGGCCATGATTCATTGAAGACGCATGATTGGTTCCATGAAACCCAATGTGGTATTGGGATGTATTACCAGGGAAATAAAATATAAATTGAAAGAAGACCTATCCTCTCGTTCTACAAGGCATTGGTCAGGTCACAGATTGAAAACAATTTCCAGTGTTGGTCGTCTTACAAGGTGGAGGATATATATGGAATAGGTGGTGCTTCTTTCCACAGAGATTCATTAACCTCAGGGATAAATTGCTAGCGAGCTGAATTTTGTGCCCTTGGCAAGGCTCCCAGCGCCAGGCTGAAATGGCGGGGGAATCCTGCCTTGGACAGCTGGAGCCACGCTCCCCCACCCACCACTCCCCACCCCACAACCCCTGAACGATTCTATAGCCTGCTGCCGATATCCCCGTCCTTTCAAAGACGGGGATCCTGCCTCCAAGAGCTGCTGCCCAATCACAGGGCCCGCAGCTCAGTAGTTCCACTGGGAGCAGTGGCCCCTGCCGGTACTGCAAGAGTCCTTGGACCCAGGCCCAGCGCAGGAGCCCGGACACAAGATAGGTGAGGCGGGGTGCCAGGGCCAGACTAGAAGGCCCTGGCGAGGGTGGTGGAGGGTGGGCGTTTAATGCAAGGGGAGGAGGGGTTTACAGGGGTAGACTTTTTCCTGCCGGGGGCCCTCCCCACAAGTCCACAGGGAGGTTGCCTCATTTTACTGGGCGACCTCCCCACCGCAGGTTAAATCCCAGCAGCAATAGGAAGAGGCCCTTAAGTGACCTTTGCCCCCCTCCCCTCCCTGCCGCCACCGCGAATCTATGGGCCCCCTCATCTCCGAACACATCTCAGGGGCTGCCTATAAAATTCAGCCCAGCATGTGCCGTATGTAAATTCTTTACAAGCATTCAAAAGCTGGATGACGTCTTCTAGCAGCAAATATCTCTGCTTATAAAAGCTAGATGGGCTACTGGAGGTCAGTGTCACCTGTCAACACAGTCTCCTGGAGTTTACTTTAGTGTCTTTGTGGTCAGACTGGAATTTCCCAGAGTTTATGTCTAAATTGGCCAAAGTAATTTTTCTCCTTTTTTTTGCCTTATAATAAAAAGGAAACAATCTCCATGGCTCCAATGGCATGGAGATCTTGACTTTACTTGGGTTTGCATAATGATATTGTTGGCCACAAAAAAATTGTGACATGTTACAGTGTGGCCCCAAAAGTAAATATAAAAAAGAAAGTATCACAGCTTAAGTGCGACTTTCCCAGCACTCCAGCAACAACAGAAAAGTGCCTTCTGTTTCAGGCACTGGCTGTCACTTACAGTAGTCCATGCTTTGTATGCATATGATAAATGTCTAATATTAATGATGTGGTAATAATGAAAAATGTGCAAATTGACATCACTGTATCATAACCATTTAATTTAAATATGCCTATTCAGTTATGGCTGAGCATGTCAAGCATTCATTGGAAGTTGTGACAGAAAATGTGTGCGTGAAAAAAGTTAAGTGTTACAGGTCCCCATTCCATTTCCCTTCCTTACCTGCCCCAATATGGAATAACAAATCAGACAGTATGAAGAAAAAAAATCTAGGCTTGTATGTGCAAAAATTTCATTAATCCATTTCACCTGTTTGATTCGAACCAAGAAAAAACAGGCACAATGTTTTTTTAAACTACAGCTAAAAAATCAAATGTACAGTTCCAGCAGTTTCAAACAAATTAATGGATTAACAAGTGAAGCGCGAAATTAAATCCTGAGCACCTCAAAGTGTTACTCTTAATCACAATGGTATCACTGGTATTCAGTGCCTACAAAAATCCTGAGACTTAGTCAAGACGTAGCTGGGAATTAATTTATTTTTACTTATAATTAGTAGCTTCCAAGCTGCAAGATCCTACTTTGAAGTAAAATAAACACATTCTGCCTCCAAATTCCCTTGCATTATAAAAGTCTCTGCAGTGCCAAGCAGCCTTTTTGAAAGGAGCCTTTATCCAATCCATGAAAGATCGGGTTCAGTTACTCATGAAACTGTACTCCAGCAATAGTGAATAATTTCAGAAGAGAAGAATAGAGAAAGCATTGGTGGGGAAGAAGGGGATAAAAAGAGTCTCACCTCAGGTGCAGGCATATGGGAACACCACCACTTCCAATTTCCCTTCCAAGTCACATGCCATCCTGACTTGGAAATATATTGTCATTCCTTCATCGTCACCGGGCCAAAATCCTGGAACTTCCTCCCTGACAGCACTGCAGGTATATCCTATACCCCATGGACTGTAGCGGTTCAAGGTGGCTCACCACCACCTTCTCAAGTGCTATTAGGGATGGGAAATAAATGCTGGCCTTGACAACAATGCTAACATACCATGAATGAATGAGAGCGCATGGAATTAGTGACACTATAATGACTTGGATAGGGAATTGGTTAGCAGGTATTAGTGCTAATAAGGGGGAAAAATCAGAAAAGATTTCAACTTCTGAATGCTATACAATGATCTCTCTTGGTAAGTGTGGGTATTGAATGCAGTAAGAACTGGTTTAGCCTAGGTGCCTTCTGTGGTCAATAACTTGCCAACACTTATTACTTATGCTCATGCCACTTGGTCATTGTACTGGAGGGCTGTTAGTGCCAATGGAACTGTATGCCTAAAAGAGTTTGTGTCTCCAGGAGTGGACAGTAGAGATTTGGAAGGGAAAATGAATCATACCTATTTTGGATGATGGTGTCAGCTGGTATTAAATTCCAAGGAAAGGCTGCAGAAGCTGGTAATGTTTATACGAGAGAAAAGGCGGCTTCGGGGATGATCCTATAAAAGTGCTGAAGATCCAAAAGGGAATTATGGTAGTTACAGATTCAACAAGAAGACATTGCCTTAAATTAAGAAAAAGGGACAACAAAAAGAAAGTTCAGATAAAGTTCTTTACCTAGAATGTATGGAATAGACTGTTAAGGGAGGCAATGAAGATACTAGCTACACATGATGTAAGATAGTTGCTTTGGGAACAGAGCTCTCTCTGTCTCTGCTTTAACATACAGAACTTTAAGCTATTTGTCAAGACACTTCAACATGTTATAACAGGCATCCTAATGTTATTAATTATGCAGTATGATATAATACTGCATACTTAAAGCTTTGCCATTAATAGCTACAGTCAAGCACTAAAATAAAACTCCAAAAATTAATTTTGAAGTCATGATCGGACTTCAAAATGACATTAGAAAGAACTGAACCATCGAAAATTTCAATTATCAGTAATAAAGGGAACTAAATCAACAATAAGAAAACTTTGCGGCTCATAAGCCAGAGTTTGTGCTTGATTTTCCTTTATAGGAAAAATAGTGAGAAGCAAAGAACATCATATGACTGTCAACAGATATGCAAAGTTGATGTTAAGTCTGAAAATGAAAATATGATGAATATGTATAAGTAGCTGTGAATAGTTTAGCAAGTTAAACCTAATCCTGAAATGGGAAGTCAGGAGGTGGCAGGCGATTCACAAGGCAGTGGAGGCTGAAGCAGAAACAGAGGCATGCAATGTTGCAGTGAAAGACAGTTTTTGTGGTGGAGATGGAGAGCAGTTCATGACTGAATAGGTGGTCAGGATTGCAAACATTGTGGTTCAGCCTGAGATGGTAGCCGAAGATGATAGCTTCAGTCTTTTCAGTCTTGAGCTGCACGAAATTAAGAATCATCCAAGACTGGATGTTGAACAAGCAGTCTGGCAGTACAGAAACAATGGAGGCAATAGAGGTGGAACTTGATGTCATCTGTATACATGTGAAAGCTGACATAATCAGGCCAAATGTGCTGAGGGATTGCTAGATTAGTTATGTGTCAATTATGCTCAAGCTTACAACCCTCAGATTTAAGGCAGTGAAGATGAGAGATGCACTAGGGACAATGGCTTGGGTAGCAGACTTGCTAAGGGCAAGGCTATTGATTTACTTTGCCAACACAAAATAATGAATTGAGAGGCATACTGTGGAGTGTTAAATAGATGGAAGGAGTTATAAAGCTGTAATCCAATCAACTGTAAGAGCAACACTTAGGATGTCTGTGATTATTTGAGCCTGGATATTGGATTAATGTGCATTTATTAGCTTTATAAAGCTGACAGGTGTGGATATGTTCATGGGCATCAGAGGATTGAAGTATCACAAGGTTGGAAAAGTTATGCTGCAGTTTTGTGGAATACAACCAGGAAATGTGGAACAAGACAAGCAATAGAGCATTGAAAGTTTGTTAATGGATGTTTAGCAGTTTTAACAACCACAAAACAACAACTTATATTTATATAGCGCTTCTAACACTTCACAGGACCATTTTAAAACAAATACACGACACCGACCCACGTAAGGAGATATTATGTCAGATGTCTACAGGCTTGGTCAAAGAGATAGGTTTTCAGGAGTATCTTAAAAGAGGAAAGCATGGTAGCAAGGTGGAGAGGTGCAGAGAGGGAACTCCAGAGCTTAGGTCCTAGGCAACTGAAGGTGTGGTCACCAGCAGTGGAGCGATTAAAAATTGGGGTGCTCAAGAGGCTAGATTTATATGAGCGCCGACATCTCAGAGGGTCGTGGGGCTGGAGATGTTTACAGAAATAGGGTGGGGTGAAGCCATGGAGGGATTTGAAAACGACGAGAATTTTAAAATTATGACGTTGCTTGATCAGGAGCCAATGTAGGTCAGCGAGCACAGGGGTGACAGGAGAACAGGACTTGACGCAAGGTTTTTAATATTCTTTCATGGAATGCGGGCGTTGCTGGCAAGCCCAGCATTTGTTGCCCATCCCTATTTGCCCTTGAGAAGATGGCGGTGAGCTGCCTTCTTGAACCGCTGCTGTGCGGGTACACCCACGGTACTGTTAGGGAGGGAGTTCCAGGATTTTGATCTGGTGACTGTGAAGGAATGGTGATATATTTCCAAGTCAGGATGGTGTGTCACTTGGAGGGGAACTTGCAGATGGTGGTGTTCCCATGTGTCTGCTGTCCTTTTAGGTGGAATGGGTTGTGGGTTTGGAAGGTGCGGTTGAAGGAGCCTTGGTGAATTGCTGCAGTGCACCTTGCATATGGTACAGACTGCTGCCACTGTTCATCGGTGGTGGAGGAAGTGAATATTTAAGGAAGTGGATGAGGCGCTAATCAAGCAGGCTGCTTTGTCCTGGATGGTGTCGAGTTTCCTAAGTGTTGTTGCCACCGCACTCATCCAAGTAAGTGGAGGGTATTCCATCACATTCCTTACTGGTGCCTTGTAGATGGTGGACAGGCTTTGGGGAGTCAGGAGGTGGCTTACTCGCTACAGAATTCCCAGTCTCTGACCTGCTCTTGTAGCCACAGTATTTATGTAGCTGCTCCAGTTCAGTTTCTGGTCAATGGTAACCCCCAGGGTGTTGATAGTGGGGGATTCAGCGATGGTAACGCAGTTGAATGTCAAGAAGAGATGGTTAGATTCTCTCTTATTCGAGATCATCATTACCTGGCACTTGTGTGGAGCGAATGTTACTTACCACTTATCAGCCCAAGCCTGAATGTTGTCCAGGTCTTGCTGCATAGGGATAAGGACTGCTTCAGTATCTGAGGAGTTGCGAATGGTACTGAACATCATACAGTCATCAGCGAACGTCCCCACTTCTGAACTTATGATGGAGGGAAGTTCATTGATGAAGCAGCTGAAATTGGTTGGACCTAGGACACTACCCTGAGGAACTCCTGCAGCAATGTCCTGGGGCTAATATGATTGGCCTTCAACAACCACAACCATCTTCCTTTGTGCTAGGCATGACTCCAACCTGTTTTCTCCTTGATTCCCAATGACTTCAGTTTGGCTCGGGCCCCTTGACACCACACGGTCAAATGCTGCCTTGATATCCAGGGAATTTCTCTTACCTCACCTCTTGAATTCAGCTCTTTTGTCCATGTCTGGACCAAGGCTGTAATAAGGTCAGGAGCTGAGTGGTCCTGGCAGAACCCAAACTGAGCATCGGTGAGCAGGTTATTGATGTTTAAGTGGCACTTGATAGCATTGTCAATGACACCTTCCATCACTTTGCTGATGATTGAGAGTATTCTGATGGGGCGCTAATTTGCTGTTTGGATTTGTCCTGCTTTTTGTGGATAGGACATACCTGGGTAATTTTCCACATTGTCGGGTTGATGCCACTGTTGTAGCTGTACTAAAACAGCTTGACTTGGGCACGGCTAGTTCTGCAGCACAAGTCTTCAGTACTACAGCCAGGAAGTTGTCAGAACCCATAGCCTTTGCAGTATCCATTGCCTTCAGCCGTTTCTTGATATCATGTGGAGTAAATCGGATTGGCTGATGACTGGTATTTGTGTTGCTTGGGACCTCAGGAGGAGGCTGAGATGGATCAACACTTCTGGCTGAAGATGGTTGCGAATGCTTCAGCCTTTTCTTTTGCACTATTGTGTTGGGCACCCCCATCACTGAGGATGGGGATATTTGTGGAGCCTCCTCCTCCTGCTAGTTGTTTAATTGTCCACCACCATTCACGAAAGGATGTGGCAGGACTGCAGAGCTTTGATCTGATCTACTGTTTGTGGGATTGCTTAGCTCTGTCTATTGCATGATGCTTCCGCTGTTTAGCATGCAAGTAGTCCTGTGTTATAGTTTCACGGGTTGACACCTCATTTATAGGTATGTCTGCTGATGCTCCTGGGATGCTCTCCTGCACTCCTCATTGAACCCGGGTAGATTCCCTGCCTTGATGGTAATGATAGAGTGAGGGATCTGCCATGCCATGAGATTACAGATTGTGATTGAATACAATTCTGCTGCTGCTGATGGTCCACAGCGCCTCGTGGATGCCCAGTTTTGAGCTGCCAGATCTGTTCTGAATCTATCCCATTCAGCACATTGGTAGTGCTACAAAACATGATGGAGGGTATCCTCAGTGTGAAGATAGGACTTCATTTTCTTAAGGATTATGCCGTGGTCACTCCTACCAATACTGTTTTGGACAGATGCATCTGCAACAGGTAGATTGGTGAGGACAAGGTCTAGTAGACTTTTCCCTCTTGGTGGTTCCCTCACCACCTGTCGCAGGCCTAGTATGACAGATATGTCTTGCAGGACTCAGTCCACTCGGCCAGTAGTGATGTGGCAAATATGTCATGCAGGACTCAACCCGCTCGGTCAGTAGTGGTGCTAACGGGCCATTGAAGTCTTCACCCAGAGTACGTTCTGTGCCCTTGCCACCCCCTCTGTGCTTCTTCCAAGTGGTGTTCAACATGGCGGAGTAACGATTCATCAGCTGAGGGAGGGCCATAGGTGGCAATCAACAGGACGTTTCCTTGCCTATGTTTGACCTGATGCCATGAGGCTTCATGGGGTCTGGAATCAATGTTGAGGACTGCCAGGGAAACACCCTCTTGATTGTTTACCACTGTACTGCCACCTCTGGTGGGTCTGTCCTGCCGGTGGAACAAGACATACCCAGGAATGGTGTTGTTAGTGTCTGGGACATTGGATGAAAAGTATGTTTCTGTGAGTATGACTATGTCAGGCTGTTGCTTGACTAGTCTGTGCGACACAAGCAGCAGAGTTTTAGATGAGCTCAAGTTGATGGAAGGTAGAATGTGGGAGACCACCCAGGAGTGCAATGGAATAGTTAATTGTGGAGGTAACAAAGGCATGAATGAGTGTTTCAGCAGCAGATGAGCTGAGATGGGGCAAAGTTGGGTGATGTTATGGAGGTTTAAATAGGCAGTCTTAGCAATGGCACAAATATGTGGTCGGAAGATCCTCTCGGGGTCAAATACGACACCAAGGTTCCGACCAGACTGGTTTAATCTGATACTTTTGCCAGGGAGAGGGATGGAGTCAGTAGATAGGGAATGGAGTTTGGAGTGGGGGCTGAAAACAATGGCTTCAGCATTATTAGATTGGAGGACATTTCTATTCATCCAGTACTGGTTATCAGATAAACAGTGGTGGAGTCCTGAAAGGTGGCGGTGAGGTGGATGTCATCATCATGCGTGTAAAACGTATTGCTGTGCTTCAGATGATGTCACCAAGGGGCAGCATGTAGATGAGAAATAGCAGGAGGCAAAGGATTGATCTTTGGGGGATACCAAAGGGAATGATGAGGGAGCAGAAAGAGAAGCCACTAGATAACAATGGAACCAGGTGACAGCAGTTCCACCCAGCTGGACGACAGTGGAGAGGCATTGGAGGAGGATGGTGTGATCAACTGTGTCAAAGGCTGCAAACAGGTCGAGAAGGGTGAGGAGGGAAGGTTTACCTTTGTCACAGTCACATAGGATGCCATTTGTGACTTTGATAAGAACCATTTTGGTACTGTGGCAGGGGTGGAAACCTGGCACAGTGGTTAGCACTGCAGCCTCACAGCTCCAGGGACCCGGGTTCGATTCTGGGTACTTCCTGTGTGGAGTTTGCAAGTTCTCCCTGTGTCTGCGTGGGTTTTCTCCGGGTGCTCCGGTTTCCTCCCACAAGCCAAAAAGACTTGCAGGTTGGTAGGTAAATTGGCCATTATAAATTGTCACTAGTATAGGTAGGTGGTAGGGAAATATAGGGACAGGTGGGGATGTTTGGTAGGAATATGGGATTAGTGTAGGATTAGTATAAATGGGTGGTTGATGGTCGGCACAGACTCGGTGGGCCGAAGGGCCTGTTTCATTGCTGTATCTCTAATCTAATCTAATCTGATTGGAGGGATTCAAACATTCCAGGAAAGATGGGAATGGATTTGGGAAGTGACAACACGTTCAAGGACTTTGGAGATGAAAGGGAGGTTGGAGATGGGCAGTAGTTTGTAAGGGCAGTGCTGTCAAATGTCGGTATTTTGAGAAGAGGGGTGATGACGGCAGACGTAAAGGAAAGAGGGACAACATCTGAAGAGAACCGTTAAAATATCGGCTAACGTGAGAACCAGAAAGGGAAGTTGAGTGTTCAGCAGAATAGTGGAAATAGGGAAAGGGGGCAGGAAGTGGGTCTCATTGCCAAGATGAGCTTGGAGAAGGCATGGGGGAGATAGGAGAGAAACTAGAGAAAGATGCGAATTAGGGCTAGGGCAGGCGGGAGCTTTGGAGGAAGTTTGGCCCAGTGAGCTAGTGAAAGGGTGGGACGTGGCAGAGGCAGCTGATCAGATTAACACCACAGTTCATTTCTATAAAGCCATTGGACATGTCAGTAGATATATTACCACAAGACAATTTTAAATAGGCTGCCAAAGTGTCTAATTACCCAATAGAGCATAGAAACTCATCACATCACTCACAATATTTTCTCACAGTTTTCAAAATATTCATTCTCGAAATGTGAGTGTCACTGGCAAGGCCAGCATTTACTTCCCGTCCCTAGTTGCCCTTGAGAAGTTGGAGGTGGGCCTTCTCCTTCAACTGCTGCAGTTAGTGCAATGAAGGTGCTCCCACAATTATGTTAATTAGGGAGTTTCAGGAATTTTACCTAGTGACAATAAGGGAATGGCGATGTATGTCCAAGTCATGTTAGTGCATGACACCTGCTGCCCTTGTCCTTCTACGAGTTCATGGGTTTGGGAAGTGCTGCTAAAGAAGCCTTAGCAAGTTGCTGCAGCGCATCCTGCACACATTGCAGCCACATTATGCCAATAATAGATGTTTAAGCAAGTGAAAGAGGTGCTGATCAAGTGCACTACTTTTTCTGGATAGTGTTGAACTTCTTGCAGCTACACCCATCCATTTAAGTGGAGAACATTCCATCACACTCCTGACATGTGTCTTGTTGGTGACACAAAACCTTTGGGGAGTCAGGAGGTGAGTGACTCAGAATATCCAGCCTCTAACATGGTCTAGTAGCCACAGCACTTATGTGGCTGATCCAGTTCAGTTGCTGGTCAATAGTAACACTCAGGATGTTGATGCTGGGAGACATGGAAATGGTAATGCCGTTAAATGTCAAGGGAAAGCGGTTAGGCTCTATCTTATTGGAGATAGTCATTTCCTCACACTTGTTTGATACAAATATAATTTGCCATTTATCAGCCTAAGCCTAGGTGCTGTCCAGATCTTGCTGCATATGGGCATGGACTGCGTCATTATCTGAAGAATTGTGTAGGAGAACTGTGAAATCTTCATCAAATAGCTCCAACTCTGACCTTATGGTGAATAGCAGGTCATAGATAGAAGGGCCTAGGACATTGCCCTGAAGAACCTTTACAGCAACGTCCTGGGCTGAGATGATCTGCTTCCAATGACCACAACCATCTTCCTTTGTGCCAGGCATGACTACTGCCACTGAAGTTTTCTGCCTGATCCCCATTGACGTCAGTTCTACTACAGCTCCTTGATGCCACACTTGGTCAAATGCTACTTGGATGTCAATGGCAGGCACTGTCAACTCACCTCTAGAGTTCAGCTTTTTTGTCCATGTTGGACCAAGGCCTACTCATGGAGAATGATAGTTTGACTTTGGAAAAGGCCATGACCTTGGCCATCCAAATAGAATCCCAAATGTTAGATTCAAAGATGTTACACAAAAATACACCCTCAGGCTCAGGGTCACAGACACAGCTTGCCCAATCAGCTCAAGTGCAAGGGTCACAGACAAAGAGACTTCAGCAGGCTCATCACGGTCAGGCACCCTGAAAAAAGTGCCCAAATTGTGAGGGTACCCGTGGATTCAAAACATCATGTTCGGCACAAGGGAAAAATGCAACTCATGCTCAAAGATGAACCACTTTGCAAAGGTATGCAAGTCGTTGAAGAAGAAGATTTCATCAGTTCGATACGTGGAGGAATCTATTTCTGAGAGCAAAATATGGGATATGTATACTATCATGGACAGTAAAGCACTTGGTCCCATGTACGGAGATCACTTCAAGATTGCACAGTTGCGATCGTGGGCATTTCAGTGTTGCTCCTCATTGATGTGGGTATGAAAGTATTCATATTGAGCGAAGACATTTACCATCATTATTATTTTTGCAACTTTCACTCCTGCGACACTCTTCAAAAGCTTATGATGACTTGATTATTGCTGTCTTCTGAATTATCACAGTGCCAGTGCACTACAACAATGTCAACCTAGACAAGTTCACATTCTATGTGGTCAAAGGCAGGAGCCTTATGGGGGTAGACCTGTTCGATAAGCTTGGCTTCAAACTTGCAGACCCCATCGAAGCACACACGAATGTGATCGATGATATAGCATATGCACAACAGTATCCTCCCTTATACACCGGATTTGGAGAGAATCGGGGTGCTGTCATGCTCATCACACTGACACATCAATTCCACCTGTTTCAGAAAATTCGAGACAGTTGCTATTTGCAATTCGCACTGAAGTGTTACAGGAGCTTAAATGACTGGATGTAGACGGTATCACTGAGTGAATCAACTCATACCCATGAATATCGAACCTAGTCATTATGTGATGCAAAAATGGAGAACTTAGACTATGTATTAACTTTAAGTCAGTCAACAAAGCAAATATTCCGGACAAACACCCACTCCCTCCGATTGAAAAACTATCGGAATCATTTCATGAGTCCACAGTCTTCACAAAGCTTGACATGCGATGGAGCTATCTTCAGGTATCACTACTGGAGTGAAGCCGACAGCTTACAGCATTTGTTCCACACAACAGCATGTTTCAGTATCGTGGAATGCCCAATGGACTAAGTTCAGCATCTAGCATGTTCTAGAAGATTGTCTCTTTAGTCTTGTCAGACGTCGAAGGGAAGCTCAACCTTCTCGACTATGTCATTGTCCATGAAGGAACAAAGCAGAACATGATCAGCGGTTAACCGTGGCGCTCACTCGACTCGCACAACACAATTTGATACTCAACAAGGACAAATGCATATTCGCAGTGATTGACTTTCTTGGGTACAAAGTGACAGCAGCTGGAGTAAAGCTTATGGATGAAAACATCAAAACCATTCATGTGCTTCCGACCCTGTCTAACACAAAAGAGTTGGTATCGTTCCTCAGCACTATCAACTCACAAATTTGTATCCCAGTACGCGGAGATCGCAGAGCCTCTTGAAAAGCTACTTGTCAAGAAAACACTAAATGCCAAATGACAAATATTAATTCATCGGCTGGAAACTTACATTAAGCTTTAATGGAAAAAATGCTACAGTGAACTTTAAAAAAAAACTGACAACTAAGATGGCTACCACAATTTGCATCTGAAATACAAGGAGATCTAATCGGAGACACAAGTCGAACAAGAAGCCCAGCCAGGACAATGCTTTGGCTAACTGAGTAGATTATCCACATCATCCTCATTAGCAGGACATTCAAAGCCATCTTGAGGCATTCATGAATGGAGACATCCCTCCAGAGGGTAAACACTGACAATATCACCTGAGAGAGGTTTGAGTTTTAGACTTTGGACCTCATTAAAAACAAAGGGGATTGAGAGAACCATGTGACCGTCTCCCAGGCTCTGTAAAACTGGGAGTTTTGTTACAGAAAAAGAGACAAGCAGTAACAGAGTGCAGCAGCAGAGAAGGCTGTGTGCCTCACTTTTTCTCTCTCTCTGTGTCTCTCCAGAAAACATCAAGTTTGAAAACCATCTATGACTGGAGACCCTCCAAGCTTACAGACTACTACAGCTAGAGACCAGGGGAAGAGAGCCAACTACAATTCTGCCCCCAAGAAAACCCTGAACAAAGCAGGCCAGCCACAAAGTGCACTTTGACCAGCCAAGACTTCAAGAATATAATTCCAGCTGGAAGACCACCGAATCATCCAACCTCAGACTATGTATTTAACTTTTATTTATTCTGGACTTCAATCCAACCAAAAAAACCTCCTTTCCACTTTGTAATCTATTTGTGTATGAGTGATTCTCGTGTGAATGTGTGCATGAATGTGTAGCGTATTTTTTATTATTTTAGATCGGGTTTTGCTTATCGAGTATAATAAACTTACCTCTTTCTTGTTTAAACTCAAGAAAACCTGTCCGATTGGTTCTTTCACTATCATATTAAAGGTAAAAGGTAAAACGCTCACTAAGGTCATAAGCACAACCAGTGTTTAAAAGGAATAAACCCTGTTGCGGTCAAATAAGAGGAAGGGCAAGAGCGGCAACTATGACCCCCTCCTCGCCTTGACCGTAACACTACTGCTCACAGATACACAATGGGGATGGACAATTGCATAGCAAACAGCATTTGACACATTAAAAGCGAAGAAAGCATCTCCGCCAATGCTCATACATTTCAACCGACATGTGAAAATGTATGTCACAACAGACGCGTCAGGAAATGCAATAGGAGCTGCTGTCTCACAGAACATTGCAGGAAGCAAATAACTGATCGCATACGTATCACATCTGTTGTTGGAAACTGAATGCAAATACTCCACTGGAGAGTGGGAAGCACTAGCCTGCATCTACCATTATGAACATTGGCACATGTATCTCTATGGTAGGTAGTTCACCCTCTGCACCGATCACCAAGCATTGAATAGATTGTTAGCCACGTCAGGATTTGGTCATCGACATCTACGCATCATCCAATTATCTGATTGCCTTCATTAGTACAATGTCAAAGTCGAATATCTCGCAGGGTCACGCAATCTCGCAGGTTCATGCATGGTTAGCGATAGCGGAAAGACTTGCGGCATCGAAGACTAGGTAGTCGAGGTGATTTTGCACACCTAGTACATCACTCCAAATAGATCCTCTTACTGTTTTCATGGCTTCCCACATCATCATAACGTTCTGCCACTACATGCTCATGAAAAAAAATATCACAGTTCACCACCAGTCATCTTCACCCCAAAATTTCTTTAGGCAAGGTTCCAATTTGATTTAGAAAACAAAATTCAAGGAAGGTGTTCTGTAACATCCCTGACATTAACCATATCAGCAGGCCACACAGCAGAATTCTACTAAATATGATGTGTTATCCATTGATTTATAATATATCCTGCAGATACATCATTTATGATTGTAGCAACACCTAAGAATGACAGTAATCTAGCATGTTTTTTTTCAATAATTTGAATTGCATTAATATTGATGAGATTGACTATTAAAGTACTCCAGGAGTCAATTTCCTAATCCATTATATCATTGCAATGTCATATTTTATTGCAAAAAATAAAGGTTCTTTACCAGGGAAATACTCAATTCATGAAACAGACAAAAAGATTTTACTGTGGTTAACAATTTTGTTGTCAATTTTTAAAGATCAAATATCAACATATCCAATTTTGACAGAGTGCTCATCCAGATCCATTAAAGGATGATTTTTAATGCTGAAAAACAGATTGCAATAGAAGTCATGGCTATTTATTTGGCTGGAAGTAACTTGCATATTGAATGCTCTTGTCAAGCAATGGTTCACAATGCAAGCTGCAGCTATATCAAAGGCAATTGTGTATGTGTTGTAATTTCCTGTATTTCAAAATTTGAAATGGCTAAATATTATCAAAATTCAAGAAAATTAGCTTATATTTGCGAAGCAGATTTTACCAGGGACATTGAATTAAGTCAACCAGATCTAAAAATGTTGCAAATGGGCTGGTTTGAGATCATCTAGAAATACCACTGTGCTGTTCATTCATTACATTGGACACATTTCTGTATGAAGGAATAATACCTTTGTACAAAAAATGCTTCAGATTTCTGGATAGAATATGTATATTCAGTTTTATGATGAATTAATCATTAATAGAATAAATAATACATAGAATATTGGCTGGGATTGACTTAAAAGGATAAAATCTAATTGTAGGGAGCTTGTCTATTAAACACTATTTGAACCCAGACTGTATTATATTAAACTTTATTGTATATATTTTTGCCTAGAAATTATAGCTCCCTGAGGGGGATGGAATTGAAGCAATGGCTGCATGGGAAGAGGTAGGAACCTGCTTCATCTAACTTAAACAGTAAATTGCAGATCATCAGTTGGGCACCTCATCTGCCACCTCATTTATGTCCCAAGAAGCCTTTTGGGGTATTCCTGGGATGTTCCGGGAATCCCCTTGGAGCTCCACCAATTAAACCCTCTACTGTTCAGGGGATCCCATATCTGCTCAGAGTCGGCATGGCTTCCATTGTGGGCTTGCAAAAGGCCTGTAGGTAAAAAACTGAAATGTAGTGAATTGGTTCAGAGATGTTCTTCCCTATTACTGATATCTAACTATGATCATTCATCTAGCAATGATGTGTTACATTTCATTTCTTACACACATTTCTTCTAAGTGAAATACTTACATCCAGTAGCCTTTTTCTATCACTCATTTAATCACTCTTCTCTGTCATGTCTTATTGATCGGCTCAAAACGATATAACAGAAAATCTGACGTGAGGAGTAGGGAACTCTCAAATCAAAAGTAAAAAAAGTTGCCAGTATATGTAAATACATGATTAAACTGAACATTTTGTTTTGTGTCTTTTTGCACTTACATTCATGTTTTTATTTGACAGCCTATGCTACTCTCTAAAGTCCAACCTTGGACTTGATATTTCTAATATTTCTCTTTGGCTCTACAAACCTACTCTGGCCCATAGCCAGTACATTGCATCACCATCCCCCATTCCCCCCCCAACAGTGGGATTACTTGCACATGGGCCCAGACCATAAGCCAGCTCCCATCATCCCTAGCCAGTAAGGTACAGAAGAGCTCTGATTTGGTGTGTGTAGCTTGCTGGATCCAAGCAAATGAGACCCAGCCTCAAAATGGTTTGGGCCTCATAGTGACAACAATGGGTGGGCGCTTCACCTGCTGACCACCCATTTTGTGTCAGATGTTAAATTCAGCGTTTAAATGTTAAAGGCGGGGCTAAAGTGTGGCGAGTCGAAGAGACTTAGCAGTTGGCAGGAAAAAAGACAGAAGCGCAAGGGGAGAGCCAACTGTGTAACAGCCCCGACAAACAATTTTTTCTGCAGCACCTGTGGAAGAGCCAGTCACTCTAGAATTGGCCTTTATAGCCACTCCACGTGCTGCTCCACACACCACTGACCACCTCCAGGCGCTTACCCATTGTCTCTCGAAATAAGGAGGCCAAAGAATAAGAGCTTGCTGGATCCAAGCAAATGAGACCCAGCCTCAAAATGGTTTGGGCCTCATAGTGACAACAATGGGTCGGCGCTTCACCTGCTGACCACCCATTCTGCGTCAAATGTTAAATTCAGCCCCAGAAAGAAGCAAAAGAAAACAGAAACAGGAAGAGATGGCCAAACACACAGCTCATTAACACATTTATTAATTTTTGTTGCAATATGTGGGACTTCTGAAGATCTTTCCATATTACTGCATCTCAAAGTTTGTAGCAATCACCTATTCTTTTTCGGTTCTATGCTTGATATCTAGAAAGCTACTGTCCATATGCTAGAATACAATTTGCATTAAGAAGGCCATTTGATCCCATTCTTCCAGAAACTTAGTGGGCTGAATTTTATTAGCTTTGAACTTGGCGGTCTTCTGACTAGGAAGTGCCGCAGCTGGGTGGGGGCTCGTATAAATAGAGGGGGTGGAGCGGCCGCCCCCATTGACGTAGAGGGGGTGGCCGCTGCGTCCCCAGCAACGTCGTCCGGCATCACCGCGCAGGCGCCAGTGCCATTTTTAAAGGGCTTCAAGCCCTTCAGTAAAATTTTAATATTTAAAGGTCCCGGTCTCCAGGAAATAAAAATAAAATTTTATTTCAACTCTAAATCCTGTCTCCCACCCCCCAATTGGTCATTTATAAATAAATTGCCCTCTCCCTCCGTAATAAACTTTTAATGATATCCCGAACTTTCCCCCCCGAAATTTGTTCCTTTTGACCCTCAACCCCTTCCCACCAGCCCCGCAGCTAATAAAAATTGTTTTCCCCGCTCCCCCACCACTCCCGCCCTGAAAATTTTATTTCGCCCCCCCTCCCCACCAGGTTCGCGTCTCGAACTCCGTATGGAGTTCCAAAGGCGCGTGAAGTGCGATCAGCGGGCGTAAAATCTGCGTGGGACAACCACCGCCAGCAGGTAAGTTAATTTACATCCAATTTTTGTGCATTTAAATATGTAGATGAAGGCCCCACTGCCGTCGGGGGGGGGGGGGCGCACTGAGATCCCCCCCCGCCACTGGTAATATGCTGTGGGCCCTTCTCAACATCGGGGGTCGAGGTGGGCCTCTCCCCACAGAATTTTACGGGCCCCCCAGCCGCGACCTATGCCATCGAGGGGCTGGCAAAATTCAGCCCATTATCTTACCATTACAGCATTTTCAACCTGCTTCTTAAATGAATCCAGTGCACTGACTTCACTCACCCTTCATGACAGTCCAATCCAGCCCTGATTACTCTCTATGTAAAAGAATATTTTCTGATGTCCGTTCAAAATATTTTCCTTCACAATCCAGACTCTGCTTTCTTGTCCTGCTGCACTGGCATTTCTGAATTCATTGCTCCAGTTTTATTTTCGCTATCCCATTAACTATTTAATGTATTTCTATATGGTTTCCCTTTCCAGCAGTCTACTCTTTGTTCTGTAAAACATGCATCTATCTTTCCAAATCTTATTCAACCTTTCAGCTGCCTTTTCCACTGTGGCTATATGACCTTAATGACAGTAGTTCATATTTTCATTACTTTATACATATGAAAATACATATCGTTACATTTTATGGTCTTCTAAATCTAGTCAGTATAATTAGTTGATGTCTACACATTTGTTGAAGAAAGCACCAATTAGCAAGTATAAGTGCCGGTGAAGTACTTTATTTTCAGAGATCATCATAAAACCAAAATGATGCCAGTGGATTTTTTCAGAAAAGGCAGGGAAGTTTATTTTCAAAATGCAGTAAACTATGTAAACTACATCTACAAAGCTAAGATGTCTTGAATGTGCACACGGAGACTTTGCTAATAAGAATTGCTAAATTACTAACAACCACAACAAATTAATCAGAAGTTCCAGTTCATTAAACACACAGAAGCTGCAGAGATACATACAGATTTCAGAATTCCAGGCAGGTTGTAAGTGATTTACTGGTGCGGAGATTCTGTTTCAGTTGTAGTCTTTGCTTACGCACATTTGGTCCCTGACTGACAAGACAGCTGACAGTGATTCTGACAAGGTATCAGTCACTCTTTGATATATAGTTGGTGTAACATTCAAATTGGTAAAAATTCATACTCTCTATATACATCATTACTTTGGCAGGGACTACTTTTTTCTCAACAGTTTTTCAAACACTGGATTACCAAAAGCAAAGCTCATCTTGCAAAACAAATCTTCCCATTTCAGTCTGTAATCACAAATAATGAAAAATAAATTTCTTACACCTTAACTTAATTCTGTATTTTATTCTGTGATGAGTGGAGCCACAGAGTAATTTCAAGGAAATGCTTTCATTGCATTTATATTTTACTATGTTAAAGGTGCTATATCAATGCAAGATGTTATTGCATTTCCATTATGATTTCATAAGAGTGAAATGCTGATTTTTTTATATGAAGATGTATCTTACCTTACGTGTACAATAAATTATTGAACATAAAAACTCCATTAGCACCTTTAACATAGCAAGACATCCCATGGTGGTTCACAGCAAGAACAAACATTGAACCGGAATTCGAAGAGTTAAAGAAGGTGAGCAAAGGCACGTGTTAAAGACATAGATTTTGAGTAGTCTTCTACTCAAGCAGCAAGGCGGGGGTTTAGGGAGATACTTAGAGTGAAGGAACATAAAGGATATGGTATTAAAGGTAGAACAAAGGGGGGAGTGAGGAAGATGCACAGTAGTAATGAGGTGTGTTACGACCAGGTGAGATAGGGGTCTAGGGGTTCCCTCTCAGCCTTTGCCTGGCTTAACCGTAACAGGGTTTAATTTTAGAAACACCGTGTTTTTAGCTCCCCCTTAGTGAATCCTTGTTCACTGCCCCAACTGTAAGGCAAAGAAATCAAACAGGTTTCCTTAGATTTAAACAAGAAAGTCAAAAGTTTATTAATCTTAAACTTTAATTCGGTTAACGATTGTGAATATGCAACGTGACCACGCTAGCATGCATACACGATAAACACACTCGCAGATAGAGACAGAAAAAGTAGAAGGAGTAAAGGGGAAAAGTTTGAGACAATACCTGGTACTTATAGTCCTTTAAGTTCAATTTGGAATCTTTGGTTGTCGGCAAGTCTTGCAACTTGTTGGGGCCCAGTTCATGCTTCGACTTGTTCCGATGTAGGAGTCTTGAGGTTTACGTGGGTCCTGTGGCTTGGGAGAAAGCGAGAGAGACAGCCAGGCGAGAGACTTGCTTGTTTCATCTTCAGTTGCACACTGCCTCCTGAATTCAGACTGTCCTGTGGCTAGTTCAAAAAACCTGGACCAGCCAGCTATTCATGTGACCAGCTGATACAACCAGTCCTGGCTCTGTGGATTGTATCATCTTAGCAGGGCCTGGAATTCGCTTCCCTACACCTTCAATGTCTGGTGATCAAAATCCATTTGGGGTTATTTCGAGCAGGGAATAGTCCTGTGTCTCCACAAGCAGCATCTCTTAGCAAATGTCCTTCTAGCCCAGTGCCTGGTGATCTTCAAACAAATCATTTCTTCACTCCAACAACAGTTTAAAATCAATGTTCATATGACAAAATTAATATGCCTCCTTCTTGGCAGGTAGGGGGGGTGTCTGCATGACAGGTGAAAAAGTAGAGTTGGGGTATGGGATGTAGCTTCAGAGGAAGTTGCAGAACTAGAGTTATGCTTTGTCTAAAATAAAACAGATTTTGATATTGATGGCCTGGGAGATGACGAAACTGTAGAGATTAGAAGGGTAGGGGTGATAGATGTTTGGGACATCTTATGGGATAGGATGCCAGTGCTTGGTTTTGGATAATTTAGTGTTTGTTAAGGGTACAGCCTGGGAGGCTGACAAAGAAGTCAGTGGAGAAATTATACTTAGAGGTAATTAACACATAAATGAGTGAAGTAGTCATAAGGCTGAAGGTGGGCAATATTATGGAGATGGAAATTTGTATTGTTAGTGTTAGAAGTTTAAATTTGATGCCCAACCAGGGTCAAACAGAGTATCAATAATTTGTTTGTTGATAATGTTACCGAGTGGCAGCATGTGTACAAGGAAAAAGATGGAGTCAAAGATGTCAGCTTGGGGCATGCTGGAGGTGACCATCGGGCATAATGCAGGTGTGTTGGTTTCATTGGGACAGATATGATTGGAGCCATGGGCAGCAGTAACACAGTGGTGGTATGGGAGTGGAAGTGAGGGAGTGGATGTATCTATTTAACCAACCTTCTTTGTAGCTTTAAAACATCTTCCTGTGTACTGATAATAAATAAACATATGCTAAAATGTGTGAAACCATTGCAATTATGGTGCTATTTTACTAACAATAAATTGCTGTTTGCTTCGTAGCTAATTATTATTCACTATGTTTTACTGAAATACATTCCAAGCTAACAGCACTTCATTACTCCTGACTTAGGCTGCTTGTATCAGTATGATTTTCCTTTGCAGATAGGAACCCTGGACCTGCTAGCTCAAATCCTCTAGTGGCCAATACACAGTAGTATTGATAAATATTGCTTACATAACCTAATGTGTACAGAACTGGGAGTTTGATTCCAAGATGGCCTTTTATATATTGGTCGCAGGTAATGCAGTGCACACATTCAAGTTACTGTAATTGCTACCCATTTCCTTTTAATGTAGGTGAAATATTTTCTTAGCCTTCTACTAGTTTAACCTGTGCCAAGCAGCACATTTTGCTAAATCGCCATAACAGTGGTTCTTCACCATAGACAAAGCCACTCTGATGATCCTGCAAAGTAAGCTCATCTAAGGATCAATGGTATGATCTAGCAGAGTTAAGGAAAGCAAAAAAAAAAAGGAAAGGTTGAAAGACAGAAAGCCAAAACAGATATGAAAAGGAGGAAAGATATGAAGGAAAATGTTTACTGAAATTAAATAATTCTACCACACAATCCATTTGTTGTTGAGGCTACCTTGATCTTTGGCAAACAAAAGTAGTTAAGGCTTTATATCTGCACCATTGAGGTCAAATGGGACTCAAGTTCATAGGTTATTCAAAGTGAGAGAAGGCATGAGCAAGGACATACAAGAATGGGATACAAACCAGAAGACAAAAGAGGATCGTAGCTTGCAGTGAGATGGACTTGTCGATCAAAAATAAGACAGTCAGAGCCAGCAGATTAAATTGGAATGTAGGAATGGAATCAAAGACACTAGATGCTAGTTCAATTAGACTCAGCTGTTATCTTACTTAGTAATTGAATATGCAATCGATTATTCAAATAATCACAGTGGCGCAGTGGTTAGCACCGCAGCCTCACAGTTCCAGCGACCTGGGTTCAATTCTGGGTACTGCCTGTGCGGAGTTTGCAAGTTCTCCCTGTGACCGCGTGGGTTTTCGCCGGGTGCTCCGGTTTCCTCCCACAGCCAAAGACTTGCAGGTTGATAGGTAAATTGGCCATTATAAATTGCCCCTAGTATAGGTAGGGGAATATAGGGAAGGTGGGGATGTGGTAGGAATATGGGATTAGTGTAGGATTAGTATAAATGGGTGGTTGATGGTCGGCACAGACTCGGTGGGCCGAAGGGCCTGTTTCAGTGCTGTATCTCTAAATTAAAAAAAAATAACAAATATTGAGTCACATTAATCTGTTTGATATACAAAATGCTTCTGTAAAATTATATCTAGAATATCTGCCACAATTATGTGGAATGTCATATTGAATGAACTTAGCTGGTTGCCATTTGCTGACACAATGAACTGCTAACCAAAATGATTATTCAGCCTTTTTTTTAATGCTGCAGTATCCTCAGTGTTCGAACCAACATAACAATGAAACCAAACACCTACCTAGGATATTACTACAGCTGTACTGGTTGACTTGAAGACCTGTAGCTGAACCAATTATCTGATTTCTTATTTATTTAAAATCAAATTATCCAGGCAACGTACTTAATCTCTAATTTTGACTGAGGTCTGATATAGATATAAGCCAAGCATTTCCTCACAACTACTCCCGCTTCACTGCCATAATTTCACCGGAAGCGTCATGAAAAGCCTGCTTACAAGCATAAACAGGGTTTCTGCGGCAATTCTGGTGAGCTAATGGTGGCAGGGCATGAACAGTTCCGAGGAAATTCCTAATCACAGAGAGATGTAAATTGCATTTAAACAGGATAATAAATGTCTGGCACTTTACAAAGATATAGAGTGATTATGGCACAGAAGGAGGTCATTCGGCCGATCAAGTCCATGCCGGCTCTCTGTCAGTCCCATTTCCTTGCTCTATCCCTGTAGCCCTGGAATTTTATTTGAAGGATAGTGAGTATTCTATCAGTCTGATCACCTGTGTGAAAAGTTTTATACCTCAGCAGTTTTCATCAGCCATTCCGGCGACAGAATAACAGTGCTCAGAAATGTATTTTTTCCTTAGAATTAATTACATTGAAAATGCAACACAGAGACAGGCCATTTGCTAGTGTTTATATTCCACACTATTTTCTTCATTTCACTCTATCAACATATCCTTCTATTCTCTCATACATATGGACATATGTACGAACATACGAATTAGGAGCAGGAGTAGGCCACTCGGCCCCTAAAGCCTGCTCCGCCATTCAATAAGTTCATGGCTGAACTGATGACTCCACATTAGAACTTACCCCCATAACCTTTCACCCCCTTGCTTATCAAGAATCTGTCTAGCTCTGCCTTAAAAATATTGAAAGACTCTGCTTCCACTGCCTTTTGAGGAAGAGAATTCCAAAGACTCATGACCCTCTGAGAGAAAAAATGTCTCCTCATCTCTGTCTTAAATGGGCGACCCTTTATTTTTAAACAGTGACCCTGAGTTCGAGATTCTCCCACAAGGGAAAACATCCTTTCCACATCTACCCTGTCAAGACCCCTCAGGATCTTATATGTTTCAATCAAGTCGCCTCTTATTCTTCTAAATTCCAGCAGATACAAGCTTAGCCTGTCCAACCTTTCCTCATAAGATAGCCCGCCCAATCCAGGTATCAGTCTCGTAAACCTTCTCTGAACCGCTTCCAACACATTTTTATCCTTCCTTAAATAAGTAGACCAGTACTGTACACAGTACACCAGATGTGGTCTCACCAATGCCCTGTATAGCTGAAGCATAACCTCCCTACTTTTGTATTCAATTCCCCTCGCAATAAATGATAACATTCTATTAGCATTCCTAATTACGTGCTGTACCTGCATACTAACCTTTTGCAATTCATGCACAAGGACACCCAGATCCCTCTGCATCTCAGAGCTCCGCAATCTTTCACCATTTAGATAAAATGCTTCTTTGTTATATTTCCTCCCAAAATGGACAACTTGGCAATTTCCCACATTATACTCAATTTGACAGATTTTTGACCACTCATTTAACCTATCTATATCCCTTTGTAACCTCCATATGTTCTCTTCACAACCTACTTTCCTACCTATCCTTGTGTCATCAGCAAATTTAGCAACCATACCTTCGGTCCCTTCATCTAAGTCATTTATATGAACTGTAAAAGTTGAGGCCCCAGCACAGATCCCTGTGGCACACCACTCCTTACATCTTGCCAACCAGAAAATGACCCATTTATGCCTACTCTGTTTCCTGTTAGCTAGCCAATCTTCCATTCAAGCCAGTATGTTACCCCCTACACCATAATCTTTTATTTTTTGCAATAACCTTTGAAGCGGCACCTTATCAAATGCGTTCTGGAAATCTAAGTACAATACATCTACCGGTTCCTCTTCATCCACAGTACATGTAACTACCTCAAAGAACTCCAATAAGTTGGTTAAACATGATTTCCCTTACACAAAACCATGTTGGCTCTGCCTGATTACCTTCAATTTTTCTAAGTGCCCTGCTATAACGTCTTTAATAATAGCTTAGAGTCAAAGAGTTATACAGCACAGAAACAGGCCCTTCGGCCCATCGTGTCTGTGCCGACGGACCATCAAGCACGACAACTATTCTAGTCCCATTTTCCAGCACTTGGCCCGTAGCCTTGTATGCTATGGCGTTTCAAGTGCTCATCTAAATACTTCTTAAATGTTGTGAGGGTTCCTGCCTCTACCACCACTTCAGGCAGTGTATTCCAGATTCCAGCCACGCTCTGGATGAAATTTTTTTTCCTCAAATCCCCTCTAAACCTCCTGCCCCCGACCTTAAATCTATGCCCCCGGGTTATTGACCCCTCTGCTAAGGGAAAAAGTCTCTTCCTATCTAACCTATCAATGCCCCTCATAATTTTGTGTACCTCAATCATGTCCCCCCTCATCCCTCTCTGTTCTAAGGAAAACATCCCTAGCCTTTTCAGTCTCTCTTCATAGCTGAAATGCTATGAAATGCTGAAAGGTTGCCCAGGCAACATCCTGGTGAATCTCCTCTGCACCCTCTCCAGTGCAATCACATCCTTCTTATAGTGTGGTGCCCAGAACTGTACACAGTACTCCAGCTGTGGCCGAACTAACGTTTTATACAGCTCCATCATAACCTCCGTACTCTTATATTCTATGCCTCGGCTAATAAAGGCATGTATTCCATATGCCTTCCTAACCACCTTATCTACCTGTGCTGCTGCCTTCAGTGATCTATGGACAAGTACACCAAGGTCCCTCTGACCTTCTGTACTTCTGATGGTCCTACCATCCATAGTATATTCTCCTGCCTTGTTAGTCCTCCCAAAATGCATCAACTCACACTTCTCAGGATTAAATTCCATTTGCCATAGCTCCGCCCATATTACCAGTCCATCTATATCATCCTGTAATTTAAGGCTTTCCTCCTCACTATTTACAACACCACCAATTTTTGTGTCATCTGCGAACTTACGTATCATACCTCCTATATTCACGTCTAAATCATTAATGTACACTTCAAACAGTGAGGGTCCCAGCACCGATCCCTGTGGTACACCACTGGTCACAGGCTTCCACTCGCAAAAACAACCCTCGACCATTACCCTCTGTTTTCTGCCACCAAGCCAATTTTGGATCCAGTTGGCCAAATTGCCCTGGATCCCATGGGCTCTTACCTTCTTAACCAATCTCCCATGCGGGACCTTATCAAAAGCCTTACTGAAGTCCAAATAGACTACATCAACTGCTTTACTCTCATCTACACATCTAGTCACCTCCTCAAAAAATTCAATCAAGTTAGTTAGACATGATCTCCCCCTGACAAAGCCATGCTGACTATCCCTGATTATTACCTGCCTCTCCAAGTAGAGACTAATCCTGTCCCTCAGAATCTTTTCCAATAGTTTCCCTACCACTGATGTTAGACTCACCGGCCTGTAATTACCTAGTCTATCCCTGCTACCCTTCTTGAATAATGGTACCACATTCGCTGTCCTCCAGTCCTCTGGCACCTCTCCCATGGCCAGAGAGGATCTGAAAATTTGTGTCGGAGCCCCTGCTATCACCTCCCTTGCCTCACACAACAGCCTGGGATACATCTCATCTGGGCCTGGGGATGTATCCACTTTTAAGCCCGCTAAAACATCTAATACCTCCTCCCTTTCAATGTTAATGTGTTCAAGTACATCACAATCCCCCTCCCTGATCTCGACACCTACATTGTCATTCTCCACAGTGAAAACAGATGAAAAGTAATCATTTAAAGCCTCACCTATGTCTTCTATCACTTTCCCTAAGACAGATGTTAAGCTAACTGGCCTGTAGATTCCTGCTTTCTGTCTCCCTCCCTTTTTGAATATTCACTATTTTCCAGTCCAGCAGAACCTTCCCCGAATGTAGGGAATTTTGGAAAATTAAAACTAACGCATCATCCATCACACTAGCCACTTCCTTTAACACCCCAGGATGAAGTCTATCAGGACCCGGGGACTTGTCAGCCCACAGCTCCAACAGTTTGTCAGTACCACTTCCCTGGTGATTGTAATTTTCTTGAGTTCCTCCCTCTCTTCCATTTCCTGACTTACAGCTAATTCTGGGATGTTACTTGTATCTCTATTGTGCAGACCCATGCACTTATCTAGCTTCCCCTTAAATGGATCTATGCTATTCCTCTCAACCTCTATATGTGGTAGTGAGATCCACATTCTCATCACACTCTATTGGTTTGAAGTACTTTCACTTGCAAAAAATATATTTTTATAAACAACACTACAGTCAAGTTTGAGTATTTGTCTCCCAGGACAATCAACAGTTACCTCATAAAATGTGCACTGATAAGATCTAATATGGCCCCAAAAGATATAATTATCATATCACTTGCAGAGCAATGGCTTCAATGTGTAAATCAGCATGATTTGCAAACAGCTCATAGTCATGTGGCCGCTCCCATTCAGCCTCTGGTCAATGGTAACCCTCAGTTCGTTGACAATGGGGAACTCAGCAACGGCAATGTCACCGAATGTCAAGGTGAGATGGCCAGATTCTCTCTTATGGAGATGGTCATTGCCTGGCACCTATCCCGCGCGAATGCCACTTGCCATCCACCAGCAGGGGAGGCAGTGGCGTATTGGTATTGTCACTGGACT
This sequence comes from Heterodontus francisci, assembly GCF_036365525.1. Taxonomy (NCBI): domain Eukaryota; kingdom Metazoa; phylum Chordata; class Chondrichthyes; order Heterodontiformes; family Heterodontidae; genus Heterodontus; species Heterodontus francisci. The sequence continues at coordinate 19,394,571 of NC_090400.1, forward strand.
AGTAACCCAGAGACCCAGGGTATTGCTCTGGGGACATGGAGACATGGGTTCAAATCCCACCATGGCAGAAGATGGAATTTGAATTCAATTCATAAATCTGGAATTAAAAAGCTAGTCTAATGATGGCCATACAACTGTCGACTGTTGTAAAAACCCATCTGGTTCACAAATGTCCTTTTGGGAAGGAAATCTGCTGTTCTTACCTGGTCTTGCCTACATGTGACTCCAGACCCACAGCAATGTGGTTGACTCTTAAATGCTCTCTGAAATGGCCTAGCAAGCCATTCAGTTGTATCTAACCACTACAAAGTCAATAAAGAATGAAACCGGACGGACCACCCGGCATCGACCTAGGCACCGGAAACGACAACAACAAAACCCAGCCCGGTTGACCCTGCAAAGACCTCCTTACTAACATTTGGGGGCTTGTGCCAAAGTTGGGAGAGCTGTTCCACAGATAAGTCAAGCAACAGTCTGACATAGTCATACTCACCGAATCGTACCTTACAAACAAGGTCCCAGACACCGCCATCACCATCCCCGGGTATGTCCTGCCCCACTGGCAGGACAGACTCACCAGAGGTGCTGGCATAGTGGTATACAGTCAGGAGGGAGTTGCCCTAGGAGTCCTCAACATCGACTCCAGACCCCATAAAGTTTCATGGCATCAGGTCAAACATGGGCAAGGAAACCTCCTGTTGATTACCACCTACTGCCCCCCCCCCCCTCAGCTGATGATTCAGTTCTCCTCCATGTTGAACAGCACTTGGAGGAAGCACTGAAGCTGGCAAGGGCGCAGAATGTACTCTGGGTGGGAGGCTTCAATGTCTATCACCAAGAGTGGCTCGGTAGCACCACTACTGACCGAGCTGGCCGAATCCTAAAGGACATAGCTGCTAGACTGGGTCTGCAGCAGGTAGTAAAGGAACTAACAAGAGGGAAAAATACACTTGACCTCGTCCTCACCAATCTGCCTGCATCTGTCCATAACAGTACTGGTAGGAGTGACCACCGCACATTCCTTGTGGAGACAAAGTCCCGTCTTCACACTGAGGATACCCTCCGCCGTATTGTGTGGCACTACCACCGTGCTAAAGGGGATAGCTTTCGAACAGATCTAGCAACCATGAAGCGCTGTGGGCCATTAGCAGCAGCAGAATTGTACTCAACTACAATCTGTAACATCATGGCCTGGCATATCCCCCACTCTACCATTACCATCAAGCCAGGGGATCAACCCTGGTTCAATGAAGAGTGCAGGAGGGCATGCAGGAGCAGCAACAGGAATACCTCAAAATAAGGTGTCAACCTGGTGAAGCTAAAACCCAGGACTACTTGCATGCCAAACAGCGTAAGCAGCATGCGATAGACAGAGCTAAGTGATCTCATAACCAACGGGTCAGATCTAGGCTCTGCATTCCTGCCACATCCAGTCGTGAATGGTGGTGGACAATTAAACAACTAATTGGAGGTGGTGGCTCCACAAATATACCCATCCTCAATGATGGGGGAGCCCACCACATCAGTGCAAAAGATAAGGCTGAACCATTTGCAACAATCTTCAGCCAGAAGTGCAGAGTTGATGATCCATTTCAGCTTCCTCCTGAAGTCCCCAGCATCACAGATGCCAGGCTTCAGCCAATTCGATTCACTCCGTGTGACATCAAGTAACGAATGAAGGCACTGGATACTGCAAAGGCTGTGGGCCCTGACAATATTCCGGTAATAGTACGGAAGGCCTGTGCTCCAGAACTTGCCACGCCCCTAGCCAAGCTGTTCCAGTACAGCTACAACACTGACATCTACGCTGCAAAGTGGAAAATTGCCCAGGTATGTCCTGTACACAAAAAGCAGGACAAGTCCAACGCGGCCAATTACCGCCTCATCAGCCTACTCTCAGTCATCAGTAAAGTGATGGAAGGTGTCATCAACAGTGCCATCAAGCAGCACTTGCTTAGCAATAACCTGTTCAGTGACGCTCAGTTTGGGTTCCGCCAGGGCCACTCAGCTCCTGACCTCATTACAGCCTTGGTTCAAACATGGACAAAAGAACTGAACTCAAGAGGTGAGGTGAGAGTGACTGCCCTTGACATCAAGACAGCATTTGACTGAGGATGGCATCAAGGAGCCCTAGCAAAACTGGAGTCAATGGGAATCAGGGGGAAAACTCTCCGCTGGTTGGAGTCATACCTAGCACAAAGGAAGATGGTTGTGGTTGTTGGAGGTCAATCATCTGAGCTCCAGGACATCACTGCAGAAGTTCCTCAGGGTAGTGTCCTAGGCCCAACTATCTTCAGCTGCTTCATCAATGGCATTCGTTCAATCATAACGTCAGAAGTGGGGATGTTCGCTGATGACTGCACAATGTTCAGCACCATTCGCGACTCCTCAGATACTGAAGCAGTCTGTGTAGAAATGCAGCAAGACCTGGAAAATATCCAGGCTTGGGCTGATAAGTGGCAAGTAACATTCGAACCACACAAGTGCCAGGCAATGACCATCTCCAACAAGAGAGAATCTAACCATCTCCCCTTGACATTCAATGGGATTACCATCACTGAATCCCCCACTATCAACATCCTAGGGGCTACCATTGACCAGAACCTGAACTGGAGTAGCCATATAAATACCGTGGCTACGAGAAGGTCCGAGGCTCGGAATCCTGCGGCAAGTAACTCACCTCCTGACTCCCCAAAGCCTGTCCACCATCTACAAGGCACAAGTCAGGAGTGTGATGGAATACTCTCCACTTGCCTGGATGGGTGCAGCTCCAACAACACTCAAGAAACTCGACGCCATCCAGGACAAAGCAGCCCGCTTGATTGGCACCCCATCCACAAACATTCACTCCCTCCACCACCGACGCACAGTGGCAGCAGTGTGTACCATCTACAAGATGCACTGCAGCAATGCACCAAGGCTCCTTCGACAGCACCTTCCAAACCCGCGACCTCTACCAACTGGAAGGACAAGGTCAGAAAATGCATGGGAACACCACCACCTGCAAGTTCCCCTCCAAGTCACACACCATCCTGACTTGGACCTATATTACCATTCCTTCACTGTCTCTGGGTCAAAATCCTGGAACTCCCTTCCTAACAGCACTGTGGGTGTACCTACTTCCCATGGATTGTAGCGGTTCAAGAAGATAGCTCACCACCACCTTCTCAAGGGCAATTAGGGATGGGCAATAAATGCTGGCCTAGCCAGTGACGCCCACATCCCATGAATGAATAAAAAAAAAGTGCACAAACATTAAACTATTATCCTTCCCACCATCTTCTACACCCATGACATTAATTTGACCCCACCCCTCTTCTCCCGCGCTGAGAAACCTACCTCCTCCCCATCCCCACCAGTGTTGCGCTTCGTTTCCCCGAAGCCGTTGCAGTGCCAACTGCCGGGGTGAAGATCGCGGCGGGGCTTCAGGAGGCGATGGGAGAGCAATTACTGCAGATATTTTAATTTATTTAAATATTTAATTGAGGTTCCGTTGCTGAACGGCAGGGGTTGGGGTGGTGGGGTGGTAGGGGATTGGTGGTGGTGGTGGGTCCTGCCACGAGGCCTCGCTGCCACCGGCAATATCGGGCCGGGCGTTGCCAGTGTCAAGGTCCATTGGAGGCCTCAACTGAGCCCATCTTCAGGCCACCCCCCGCCACGGATTCCGATGTCAAGGGCGCTATTGAATCCAGCCCCAACGGCCATAGCTGCCAGCCTGGGCTGCAGTTGGTGAGAGAACCAATACAAAGAAAAAATATACTTGACCTTGTCTTACCAACCTAGCTTTCCCAAATACATCTATTCATGATAGTACTGGTAGGAATGATAATCGCATAGTCCTCATGGAGTCAAAGTCCTGTCTTCACACTGAAGATACCCTCCATTGTGTTGTGTGGCACTGCCACGGTGTTAGACAGGATAGATTTTGAATAGATGTAGCAACTCAAAACTGGGCATCCTGAGGCGCTGTAGGCCATCAGCAGCAGCAGCAGATTGTATTCAACCACAATCTGTGACCTCATGGTCTGGCATATCCCTCACTCTACCATTACCATCAAACCAGGGGATCAACCCTGGTTCAATGAAGAGTGCAGGAGGGCATGCCAGAAGCAGCACCAGGCATACCTAAAAATGAGGTGTCAGCCTGGTGAAGCTACAACCCAGGACTACTTGCATGCCAAAGTGTGAAAACAGCATGAATTTAACTCCATATGATGTTAGAAAATTTATTGCTTGCAGGCATCAAGATGGATAATTGAAACTTAAAGAATGCATTTAACTAAGCTTGGTATAAGAATTTGAATTGCGTTTCTTTTAAATTGCTTGTGTCGGTGATTGGATTTAATGGTACAGCCACCACACCAAACTTGAACTAGACAGACAAAACTACATCACTTTGGTCATAGGGCACCAGCAGTGCATACTCTCTGTGTAAGTTTATCCAGAGGTACTGCTGCTTTTCCTTGATGTTGAGAGCAGAGTGTTCTTGGAATATTCAAGTATGATACAGATTGGTTGAGTGAGTGGGAAAAAATCTGGCAGATGGAGTATAATGTCGGAAGATGTGAATTTCTTCACTTTGGCAGGAAGAATAAAAAACGGAGAATGACTGCAGAATTCCGAGGTGCACAGGGATCTAGGTGTCTAGCGCATGAGTCACAAAAAGTTTGGATCCAGGTACAGCAAATCATAAAGAAAGCTAATAGAATTCTATCCTTTATTATGAGAAGAATTGAAAATAAAAGTAAGGATGTTATGCTTCAGGTATACAGGGCATTGGTGAGATCACATCTCGAATATGGTGTGCAGTTTTGATCTCCTTATTTAAGGAAGGATGTAAATGTGTTGGAGGCTGTTCAGAGGAGATTTACTGGATTGATACCTGGAATGAGGGGGTTGTCTTATGAGGAAAGGTTGGACAGACTGGGCTTATTTTCACTGGAGTTTAGAAGAGTGAGGGGAGACTTGAATGAAGTCCATAAGATCCTGAATGGTCTTGACAAGGTGGATGTGGAAAGGATGTGGGTGAGTCCAGAACTAGGGTGCACTGTTTTAAAATTAAGGGTCACCCTTTTAGGTTAGAGATGAGGAGAAATTTTTTTCCCTCAAAGGGTTGTGCGACTTTGGAACTCTTTGCATCAGAAGGTGCTGGAGGTGGGGTCATTGACTATTTTTAAAGCGGAGGTAGATAGATTCTTGTTAGGCAAGGGAATCAAAGATTATTGGGGATAGATGGGAAGTATGGAATTCAAGACACAAACAGATCAGCCATGATCTTACTAAATGGCGAAGCAGGCTCGAGGGGCCGAAAGGCCTGCTTCTGCTCCTAACTCGTATGTTCGTATGTATTGATATACAGGGCTAAGCAATCCCACAACCAACGGATCAGATCTAAGCTCTGCCACATCCAGTCGTGAATGTTGGTGGTCAATTAAACAACTAACAGGAGGAGGAAGCTCCATGAACATCCCCATCCTCAATGATGGCGGCATGCAGCATATGAGTACAAAAGACAAGGCTGAAGTATTTGCAACCATCATCGGACTGAAGTGCTGAATGGATGATCCACCTTGGCCTCCTCCTGAGGACCCCACCATCACTGATGCCACCCTTTAGCCAATTCGACTGACTGCACATAATATCAAGGGATGGCTAAGCACATTGGATACAGCAAAGGCTATAGGCCCTGACAACATGCCGGCTGTAGTGCTGGAGACATGTGCTCTGGAACTAGCCGTGCCTCTAGCCAAGCTGTTCCAGCACAGCTCGAACACTGGCATCTACCCAACAAAGTGGAAAATTGTCTAGATATGTCCTGTCCACAAATAGTAGGACAAATCCAACCCAGCCAATTAACACCCCTTTGGTCAATCAGCAATGTGATGGGAGATGTCGCAACAGTGCTACCAAGCTGCACTTACTCACCAATAACCTGCTCACTGACGCCGAGTTTGGGTTTCACCAGGACCACTCAGCTCCAGATCTCATTATAGCCTTGGTCCAGATATGGATAAAAGAGCTCCATTCCAGAGGTGAGGTGAGTCTGACTCCCTTGATAAGGCAGCATTTGAATGACTGAGGCATCAAGAAATCTTTGTAAAATTGAAGTTAATGAAAATTGGGGGAAACCTCTCCACAACTAGAACAAAGAAAGATTATTGTGGTTGTTGCAAGCCAATCATTTCAGTTCCAGGACATCGCTGCAGTAGTTCCTCATGGCAGTGTATAGGCCAAACCACCTTCAGTTGCTTCATCAATCGCCTTCTCCCCATCATAAGATCAGAAGTAGGGATGTTCCCTGATGTTTGCACAATGTTCAGTTCCATTTGCAACTCCTCAGATAAAGAAGCAGTCCGTGCCCACCTGCAGCAAGATCTGAACAACATTCAGGCTTGAGCTGATAAGTGGCAAGTAACATTTGGGCCACACAAGTGATAGGCAATGACATCTCCAAGAAGAGAGAGTCTAACCACCTGCCCTTGACATTCAATGGGATTACCATCGCTGAATTCCCCCACCATCAATTTCCTGGGGTTATCATTGACAGTAAACTTACCTGGACCAGCCACATAAATATTGTGGTTACAAGAGCAAGTCAGAGGATGGGTATTCTGCAGCAAGCAACTCTCCTCCTGATTCCCCAAAGCTATTCCACCATTTATAGTCACAGATCAGGAGGGTGATGGAATGCTCCCTTCTTGCCTGGATGAGTGCAGCTCCAACGTCACACGAGAAGTACAACACTATCCAGGACAAAGCAGCCTGCTTATTTGGCACCCCATCCAGCACCTTAGGTTTTCACCACTGGTGCACTGTGGGAGCAGTGTGTACCATCTACAAGATGTACTGTGAAACCTGCCAAGGCTTCTTCGACAGCACCTTTCAATCCCGTGACATCTACTGCCTAGAAGGACAAGGGCAGTGGACGCATGGGAACACCATCACCTGCAAGTTTCCCTCCAAATCATATACCATCCTGACATGGAGCTATATTGCCGTTCCTTCATCATCACTGGGTCAAAATCCTGGAACTTCTTCCCAAACAGCATTGTGGGTGCAGCTACAGCATGGACTGCAATGCTTCGAGAAGATGGCACACCATCACCTTCTCAAGGGCAATTAGGGATGGGCAATAAATTTTGGCCACATACCATGAAAGAATTTTTAAAAACTTAGTTTGCTGATAGCACAGAATTATGTGGCTAGTGACACGTGAAAGACAGTATGGTAGCTTTCAATGGGAACTGGGAAAAAAAAGACTGGACACCAAAAACAAATGCCATGATTCGCTAAGTCTGTTGATCAGGTCTCATGGGGAAGGATGAAATTCCACTACACAATATTTTTCAAGCAATGTTCAACTACTTTGTGTAAAATTCCAGCTTCCTTTGTCAACAAAATCAATCTGTTTTAAACAAATGGATTAATAACTTGGTTAAAGTAGTTGACAGAGAACTTCGCACAAATAGGCTAAACAATGTGATACAAAAAATGCACGGCAAAATCACAACACCAAAAAGGTTTGCAATACAGCAAATACACCATCTGCTGCACCATGATCCTTCCCTGATGACAAGTACAGTGGTGCAGTGGTGTCTTCTAAGCAGCCTGTTCTGGAAACTTAGTCCAAAAGCTTTCCTTTCAGACAGGCAATGACATCCAATTAAGATCAAACTTTTATAATCCTTTTAGATGGCCATATTTTTCTATGTTAGGAATAAAAATAGAAGTACAAGGAATGGGCAAAAAATTTAAATTTTGCAAATTGCAGTCCATAACATCTCTCTAGTGTATTTATACAAAAAAATCTGTTATTCTTCCTGTCCCAGATTTACATCCATCATAAAGTTATGACATTAACAGCTTAGAAATATCAGCAACATGTATCACAAATTATGTTTATCTCTTTTCTAGAATGATTTCTTCTTTCCCCTCTCCCAATTTTCTACCTAATCACTACCTATTGATTAATTTTGTTTAAAATGGGAAAATTAATATTTGAATAAGGAATGCTTTCAGATTTTGACATAGATCAAACAACCATGTGGCTTTTGCCAAATTTTCTCCACAACTTGCAACGCTCTATAATGGTACATAGTCAACTCTGAAGTAGCACACCATAATGAGGATTTACAGTATCACAATCCTGCTTAAATTCCACTTTCTGTCTCTGACATGTCTGAAATAACATGAAAATTCATGGAATCCTTGTTCAGCCACAAATCATTACACACAACTGTAATAAATGGAAATTTTAATATTACAGCTTGAGTTACTGTTCTTTTACTTGACTAATGTGGCTGCAATGGCATATTGAGAAATAAGATAAGGAATTCAGTTAATGAGATTTTTCTTTTCAAATGCAAAAAGTCATAAAGCGACTTGCTAACTGAATGAATAATAACTTCAATATCCATGGCTCCTTTAGTTTGAAGTATGTTATCTGTAATGATGCTCTGGTGTATGTAGCCTACCATGAAGCCAGTATTTCCCAGCTGGAATCACCCTGCTTCACATCCAGAGTCTTTATTCCACAAATGTGGCACAGTATTGGTAGGAGTGACCACCGCACGGTCGTTGTGGAGATGAAGTTCCGCCTTCACATTGAGGATACCCTCTTCCATGTTGTGTGGCACTACCGCCGGGCTAAATGGGATAGATTTCAAACAGATCTAGCAATGCAAAACTGGGCATCCATGAGGCGCTGTGGGCCATCAGCAGCAGCAGAATTGTACTCAACCACAATCTGTGACCTCATGGCCCGGCATATCCCCCACTCTACCATCACCAGCAAGCCAGGAGATCAACCCTGGTTCAATGAAGAGTGCAGGAGGGCATGCCAGGAGCAGCACCAGGCGTACCTCAAAATGAGGTGTCAACCTGGTGAAGCTACAACCCAGGACTATCTGCGTGCCAAACTGCGTAAGCAGCATGCGATAGACAGAGCTAAGCAATCCCATAACCAACGGATCAGATCTAAGCTCTGCAGTCCTGCCACATCCAGCCGTGAATGGTGGTGGACAATTAAACAACTAACTGGAGGAGGTGGCTCAACAAATATCCCCATCCTCAATGATGGGGGAGCCCAGCACCTCAGTGCGAAAGATAAGGCTGAAGCATTTGCAACAATCTTCAGCCAGAAGTGCCGAGTTGATGATCCATCTTGGCCTCCTCCTGAAGTCCTCAGCATCACAGATGCCAGGCTTCAGCCAATTCGATTCACTCCACGTGATTTCAAGAAACGACTGAAGGCACTGGATACTGCAAAGGCTATGGGCCCTGACAATATTCCGGTAATAGTACTGAAGGCCTGTGCTTCAGAACTTGCCGCGCCCCTAGCCAAGCTGTTCCAGTACAGCTACAACACTGGCATCTACGCTGCAATGTGGAAAATTGCCCAGGTATGTCCTGTCCACAAAAAGCAGGACAAGTCCAACCCGGCCAATTACCGCCCCATCAGCCTACTCTCAGTCATCAGTAAAGTGATGGAAGGTATCATCAACAGTGCCATCAAGCGACACTTGCTTAGCAATAACCTGCTCAGTGACGCTCAGTTTGGGTCCCGCCAGGGACACTCAGCTCCTGACCTCATTACAGCCTTGGTTCAAACATGGACAAAAGAGCTGAACTCAAGAGGAGAGGTGAGAGTGACTGCTCTTGACATCAAGGCAGCATTTGACTGAGTATGGCATCAAGGAGCCCTAAGGTCAATGGGAATCAGGGGGAAAACCCTCTGCTGGCTGGAGTCATACCTAGCGCAAAGGAAGATGGTTATGGTTGTTGGAGGTCAATCATCTGAGCTCCAGGACATCACTGCAGGAGTCAGGGTAGTGGCCTAAGCCCAACCATCTTCAGCTGCTTCATCAATGACCTTCCTTCAATCATAAGGTCAGAAGTGGGGATGTTCGCTGATGACTGCACAATGTTCAGCACCATTCGCGACTCCTCAGATACTGAAGCAGTCTGTGTAGAAATGCAGCAAGACCTGGACTTGGGCTGAGGCTGAGAGGTGGCAAGTAATATTTGCACGACACAAGTGCCAGGCAATGACCATCTCCAATGAGAGAATCTAACCATCTCCCCTTGACATTCATTGCCATTACCATCGCTGAATCCCCCAATATCAACATCCTAAGGGCTACCATTGACCAGAAACTGAACTGGAGTAGCCATATAAATACCGTGGCTACAAGAGCAGGTCAGAGGCTAGGAATCTTGAGGCGAGTAACTCACCTCCTGACTCCCCAAAGCCTGTCCACCATCTACAAGGCACAAGTCAGGAGTGTGATGGAATACTCTCCACTTGCCTGGATGGTTGCAGCTCCAACAACACTCAAGAAGCTGGACACCATCCAGGACAAAGCAGCACACTTGATTGGCACCCCATCCACCAACATTCACTCCCTTCACCACCGACGCACAGTGGCAGCAGTGTGTACCATCTACAGATGCACTGCAGCAATGCACCAAGGGTCCTTAGACAGCACCTTCTAAACCCGCGACCTCTACCAACTGGAAGGACAAGGGCAGCAAATCCATGGGAACACCACCAACTGCAAGTTCCCCTCCAAGTCACACACCATCCTGACTTGGAACTATATCGCCGTTCCTTCACTGTCACTGGGTCAAAATCCTGGAACTCCGTTCCTATCAGCACTGTGGGTGTACCTACCCCACATGGACTGCAGCGGTTCAAGAAGGCAGCCCACCACCACCTTCTCAAAGGCAATTAGGGATGGGCAATAAATGTTGGCCTGGCCAGCGACGCCCATATCCCATGAATGAATAAAAAAGAAATTAAAGTAAGATCAACAAAGTTGATAGTTGGAGTTAAATTCTGACATCCGGGATCAAACTGTTTTAATTCTTTGAGTACTAAATGCCCCTTATTGTTTTAATTTGAATATTTCATCTAATTTTTTCACAATTTTTCTCCTCTCAGCAAAATGTCATGGGCAGGTACAAATAAAATCAATAAAGTTAACCAAATACTGGCTTTATAACTTGAGGATTAGAAGACAAGGGGTTAGGAGATATCCTGCAGCTATGCAAAGCCTTGGTTAGATGACACCTGGAATACTGTGAGCAGTTCTGGGCACCACACCTTAAGAAGGATACACTGGTCTTGGAGGCAGTGCATCGTAGATTTACTGGAATGATTCCTGGACTCCAAGAGTTAACTTACAAAGTAGGGCTGTATTCCCTGGAATTTAGAAGATTAAGGGGTGGTTTGTTTGAAGCTTTCAAGATATTAAGGGGAACATATAGCGTAGATAGAGAAAAACTATTTTTGCTGGTTGGGGAATGTAGGACGAGGGGCACAGCGTAAATATTGGAGCTGGACCTTTCTGGAGTGAAATTCGGAATTACTTCTACACCCAAAGGGTGGTAGAGATTTGGAACTTGTTTCTGGCAATGGCTGTGGATGCTCGGTTAATTTTTAATTTTAAATCTGAGATTGATAGATTTTTGTTAACCAAGGGTATTAAATGATGTGGGGCAAAGGCAGTATGGAGTTAGATCACAGATCAGGCATGATCTCATTGAATGGAGGAAGCAGGGATAGGTACCAACATGTTGCACCACAGACATTTGACAAAATTATTGACTCAGCCACGGACCTGGGAGCTATTAATTTGTATATAAAGTGATTAGCCAACCGAATGCTATCAAAACACAGTCCAATTTAAAACACATTTTTCCATGGCATTGTTCTTGCTTGTACAACTAGTCAATGTCTGCCCGCACACTAGATATAGCAATGTGGGGAATTCAGACAGATGTCCATCTGTCAGGAGTGATCGTGATCGCTCTGTCTCCCCCTTTCTGTGTCCATCCCCCTCCCCCTCCATTCTCTGGGCTGGATTTTAAGCAGCCCTCAACGTTGAGATCCGTGGCTTGGGGGGCGGGGGTGGGGGGGTCTCTGAAGATGGCTCCGAATGAGGCCCGCCACAGATCTCAACACCAGCAGTACCCAGCCCAGATCTCCTGGTGGCAGCAAGGCAGCATGGCAGCCTCCCCCCCCGCTTCTCAGTGACAGGACCACAATCACCATATTAAAATTAATGCATATACATATACTTACCCTAGATCTTGAGGGCCCGCCGAAATCTTTGGTGTAGCGGCTGCCACTCCGGTGCCTTCAGATCCCTGTCCGGGAAAAAGAGACGCCACGCTGCTGGGGATGGGGGAGGAGGTACATTTATGAGTGTGGTGGGCAGGGGATGATGAGGTCAAATAAACGTCATGGACGTAGGGGATGGTGGGAAGGGTTGTACTTTAAACTTTGTGCAGTTTGAGGGGGGGGGGAAAGGTCAGATGTTAGAGGTAAGTGTTTTGGGGGCGGGGAAGAATAAGTAGTTCATGTAATTGTTACTGGTGGGGGGTGGGGGAAGAGTGGCAAATGAAATGTATTTATTTAATTTTATTCAATATGTCTTTAAATATTTAAATAAGCTGGCAGGGCTGACTCTACTTTATAAATGGCGTCAGCGCCTGCACACAGGTAACTGATGCCATTTCTGGGGATGGACAGCCTGTCCCCTCCACACAATTGGGGTGGCTCTTTGGCGTGCACCCGTGCAGCTCGGCCGCCATTTTTTGAGTTCGCCGCTGAGATCGGCAGCAGGCTCACAGAATCCAGCCCTCTGTGTCCATCTCCCACTCCCTCCCACTGTGTCCATCCCTTTCTTCCACCCCATGTCCATCATCCTCTCTCCCACCTGTGTCCATTCCCCTCTTCACCCTGTCTCATCACACTCTCCCCCCAATCTGTCCATCCCCCTCCCCCCACCACCCGGGGTGTCCATCCACCTTTCCCCTCATTCTGTGACAATCCCCCTCCCTCCCGTGTCCATCTCCCTCTCCCCCCCCATGTCCATCCCCCTATTTCCCTCTTGTGTCCATCTCCCTCCCTCCTCTCTATCCATCCCCTCTCCCCCCTGTGTCCATCCCCCTCTCCCCCCACCATGTCCATCCCCCTCCCTTGCCCTCTCCCTCCCTCTGTGTCCATCACCCTCCACCCCACAACTGTGTCCAGCCTCTCTCCCCCAACTCTGTGTCCATCCCCATCTCCCCCACCCTACTTCCAACACTGGCCACTTCCTGCTCTCCCCTCAACCTCTCTCTCTCTCCCCGCTCCCCCGCAGCAGCTATTCCCGCTCACTTCCTGAACCACGTGAAAACAGCAGGGGTGGTCGATCCCAGCATGCCTACACTGTGAACCACCAATCAGCGCTCATCCTGCCCAGGCAGCCTGCTGTCAGTCACAGGCACTGAGAGGCGGCCGCCATCTGTCGGACACAGGACCCGCCTTCATCAGATGTACACTTTAATAGGAGAGCCATCAATCAAAGCCGAGCTATGGGAAGTACACTGTCAGTCAGAGGATTGGCGCGCCGGATGGAAATCACGGACTTCTAAATTTTTTTTACCACGGACACTGGTGTACGGACACATTGCCGACCCCTGGGCGGAAGAAGCTTGGGGTTAAATGGCTTACTTGTGCCCCTATGTTCCTCTTCCCTTCCAGCTGTTGACCTTTTGGGGGTACAATTCTATTGCAGTGCTTGCCTCCAGGTATCTCATGCAAATAGCCTTTGCTCATGTGTAATAACAGGGGCATTCCAACAGGGGTTACTGGCCAGTGATCAGGAATGGGAACTAGATCAGGGATGCTGAGACGAATTGAGCTGAGATCAACGAACTCAGCAGAGTTTGAATGTGAAACCTTCGTGGTACATAAAGGTCAGCTACTCACTGAATAAATCCACTGAGCAAAGAAGGAGCTTAAGTATTTCACATTAAAAGGGAATGTTAGGCTCAAAGCTCACATAGAAGTTGGTAAATATATGCCAGTCCAGTGGGGTTTTGCGGGGGAGGGTGGGGGGGGGGGGGTGCGTGTGTGGAAATCATCTTGTACATCAGTCAGTATTAATGTTGTGGCTGTGAGTACAATGCTATACCTGCCATGTCATCAATAATCACAGCTGCAAAGTATAGTACTCTATCTACACTTGCTGAACAGGTCCCAACCATGGAATCCAAGCAAAAATTTACATTTTAAATAATATTTTAAACATGCCCAAATGTTTGAGAGGGGGAAACAGTGGACTGTGAGTCTAATAGAATAGCAGACCAAGAACTGAAAGATTAGAGTTTAATGCAATTGTATCGTTGACCTTCATTTTTATATGTGGTTCAGATTTTCTTCCTGATTTTGGCCTAGGAAATAACCTTATACATTGGTCATCCATATGCAAATTTATGTAGTACTTATCATACAACATGTATAAGTGTATATCATCTGATCAAGCAAACAATATCATGACTTAATTCCATACAAATTATATAACATGAGCACAGAACAGAAAGCCAACAACAGTAGCTGGTTTCGTCGAAGATCAGTGAAGGATAATTATGGGAACTAAATCTATTCTCACTGAATAAAATCGGCATAAACCATGAATTTCTTTTTATGAATAGGAGCATGGAATGTCTACTTCAAATTGGTTAATTTATGGAATGGGTTGATATACAGCACACTGAATGCACTTGGTTAAGGCAATTAAAAGGAAATGGAGAGATTTCTGGATTGAATATAAAGGAATATGGATCTGAACAGTTTGATTCAATGGGATTTTTTCCAATCCTACTTGCTAGCACTGGATAACTAGCACAATAGAAAACTCTCGATCACAGATGAGACAAATCGTAACTGCACAAAGAACCAAAGAGGGGAGGGAACATGTTATTGCAACACAAAGAAAGAAGACTGAAGGCAGAATGCCGTAGCAAATATTGAGAGCATATAATGTAAAGGTAAGAATTTCTGAAATTGCAGAAAGTAAATACCCTAATTTCTTGTTACGTTCTTAGAAAATACAGGAGACCTCACTTTATATTTGAGGATGGTTATATAGGTACTGGGAAGAATATTTTTGAACAAGACAAAAAATGGTTTTTCACTTAAGTGTATAAAAATTCCCTGGTAATTATTGTCTACTTTTTGACCTATTTTGAATCTTCAGCAATGGTGAAAATACGGAGGTGGTATCTCACCGGCCAAGGAGGAATGGTTAAAACTTAGCGGCCTAGAAATTGAACCATGGCCATTTGGGGGGAGTAGTTTGTGCCCCCCGATCCTGAATGGTGAGACCTGGGATTCTCCATATATTGGGCCTAGGACCACATTTCAATATTCCCAGTGTAGGACTATTAAGTTTGGCTGCTGCAACGCTATCAGGGATCAGGAAGGGGACCTATGCTGGGTCTCAAATCTTGGTAAAAAAACTGAAAATTTGAAGTACAGCTTAGCAAAGTACCAGAGGATATTTTCGAAGAAGGTGGCACGTTCTCCCCATCTTCAGGGGTCTGACCAATTCCACTCAAAGACAAAAGGTTTGAGCTTTATGAACTTTATGTTATGCTTAAAGTCAGGCAATTAAAACTAAAGAATTAGACTTCTGCTTTGAAAGCATAAGTGCAATTTCTAATTATTTTAAACTCAAAGAGGTAAAAATTTGTTATGGACTGTTTTCAGGCATATAACTGATAGCACATTTCCAGCGCAAAGTCAAACTGCATCCCTGAAGCTTGACAGAAATTAGGTCTCCGGCTGCATTCTAACAATCGTGGTGAGCTGTCAGCACTTGTGGCAACTCAAGAAGCAAAAGGCTGGTGTAACAGCATCCAATTGGGCTGTATGCCTTGCTGGCAGGGGCACTGAGGTAAGTCTTGTAAATTGATGGGGAGCTAGTGAAGGCTGGCAGTGGTACGTCCTGACCACACAATAAAGTAAATTTTTAAAAATAACTTACCAATTGGCAGCCACTGGTTAGGCAGCACTAATTGGAGAAAAACTCGAGCAGAGCAGGCCCAGCATCTGCAGTTGAACAATACATTCACAACATAGTTGAAATTTAGCCAATAACTTCAGCAGAAGTTTATTAAGAGCCTCACTCCATCACAAGGTTAATAATGGGCTGTTTACTGATTCCCCAGTGTTCAGCTCCATTCATAACTCTTCTGATAAAGATATAGCCCATTGCAGCAAGCATGCATGCATGGACTGACAAGTGGGGCTGGCACATGCCAAGTACAATTCGCGCCACATAACTGTCAGATAATGACCATCTCCTCTTCATCATCAGCAACACCACTATCACTGATTCCCCCTGCCATCAATATTTTGGGGAGGGGGAAGGGTCACCATTGACCATAAGCTTAATTGGACTAGCCATATCAAAACAACAGCTACAGCAGCAGGTCAGAGGCACGGTATTGTGCAATTCGTGGCTCACTCTCGACACCTCAAAGTCTCTCCCCCAACTACAAGATTCAAATCAGGAGTATGATTCAACATTCACCTGGATGTGCAGCGACAACACCATCCAGGATAGAGCAGTTTGTTTGATTGGTGGCCTGCCACTGGATTCAATGTCCTGTATACAAAAAGCAGGACAAATCCAACCCAGCCAATTACCACCCTATCAGTCTACTCTTGATCATCAGCAAAGTGATGGAAGGAGTCATCGACAGCCCTATGAAGCGGCACTTGCTCAGCAATAACCTGCTCAGTGACGCTCAGATGGGTTCCAGCAGGGCCACTCAGCTCCTGACCTCATTACAACCTTTGTACAAACTAGACAAAAGAGCAAAACTCCAGAGATGATGTCAGAGTGACTGCCCTTGACATCAAGGCAGTATTTGACTGAGTATGGCATCAAGGAGACCTAGCAAAACTGGCGTCAATGGGAATCAGGTGGAAAACTCTCCACAGGTTGGAGTCATACTTAGCACAAAGGAAGATGGTTGCGGTTGTTGAAGGTCAATCATCACTGCAAGACTTCCTCAAGGTAGTGTCCTAGGCCTAACCATCTTCAGCTGCTTCATCAATGACCTTCCCTCCGTCATAAGATCAGAAGTGGGGATGTTCACTGATGTGATTGCACAATGTTCAATATCATTCGCGACTCCTCAGATACTGAAGCAGACTGTGTCCAGATGCAGCAAGACCTGGACAACATCCAGGCTTGGCCTGATAAGTGGCAAGTAACATTCGTGCCAAACAAGTGCCAGGCAATGACCATCTCAAACATGAGAGAATCTAATCATCTCCCCTTGATGTTCAATGGCATTACTATCGCTGAATCCCAACTATCAACATCCTGAGGGATACTATTGACTAGAAACTGAACTGGACCAGTCACATAAATTCTGTGGCTCCAAGAGCAGGTTACAGGCTGGGAATTCTGCGGCGAGTAACTCACCTACTGACTCCCTAAATCCAGTCCACCATCTACAAGGTACAAATCTGGATACACTCCACTTGCCTGGATGGGTGCAGCTCCAACAGCACTCCAGAAGCTCAACATCATCCACGACAAAGCAGACAGCTTGACTGGCACCCCATCCACCACCTTTAACATTCAAGTCCTTTACTACCGACACACAGTGGCAGCAGTGTGTACATCTACAAGATGTACTGAAGCAACTCAACAAGGTTCCTTCGACAGCACCTTCCAAACCTGCAACCTCTACCACCCAGAAGGACAAGCAGCAAATGCACGGGAACATCACCAATTGCAGGTTCCCCTCAAGTCACACATCACCCTGACTTGGAGCTATATCGCTATTCCTTCATTGTCGCTGGGTCAATATCCTGGAACTCCCTTCCTAACAGCATTGTGGGTGTACCTACACCCCAAGAACTGCAGTAGTTCAAGAAGGCAGCACACCACCACTTCCTCAAGGGCAATCAGGGATGGGCAATAAATTCCGACCTAGCCAGTGATATTCACATCCCATAAATGAATAAAAAAAAGCCCCCATTATTTATATTGGGCTCATTGAGATAGAACAAAGAACAAAGAAAATTACAGCACAGGAACAGGCCCTTTGGCCCTCCAAGCCTGCGCCGATCCAGATCCTGTATCTAAACATGTCGCCTATTTTCTTAGGGTCTGTATCTCTTTGCTTCCTGCCCATTCATGTATCTGTCTAGATACATCTTAAAAGACGCTATCGTGCCCGCGTCTACCACCTCCGCTGCCAACTCGTTCCAGGCACCCACCACCCTCTGTGTAAAGAACTTTCCACGCATATCCCCCCTAAACATTTCCCCTCGCACTTTGAACTCGTGACCCCTAGTAATTGAATCTCCCACTCTGGGAAAAAGCTTCTTGCTATCCACCCTGTCTATACCTCTCATGATTTTGTACACCTCAATCAGGTCCCCCCTCAACCTCCGTCTTTCTAATGAAAATAATCCTAATCTGCTCAACCTCTCTTCATAGCTAGCGCCCTCCATACCAGGCAACATCCTGGTGAACCTCCTCTGCACCCTCTCCAAAGCATCTACATCCTTTTGGTAATGTGGCGACCAGAACTGCACGCAGTATTCCAAATGTGGCCGAACCAAAGTCTTATACAACTGTAACATGACCTGCCAACCCTTGTACTCAATACCCCGTCCGATGAAGGAAAGCATGCCGTATGCCTTCTTGACCACTCTATTGACCTGCGTTGCCACCTTCAGGGAACAATGGACCTGAACACCCAAGTCTCTCTGTACATCAATTTTCCCCAGGACTTTTCCATTTACTGTATAATTCACTCTTGAATTGGATCTTCCAAAATGCATCACCTCGCATTTGCCCTGATTGAACTCCATCTGCCATTTTTCTGCCCAACTCTCCAATCTATTTATATTCTGCTGTATTCTCTGACAGTCCCCTTCACTATCTGCTACTCCACCAATCTTAGTGTCGTCTGCAAACTTGCTAATCAGACCACCTATACTTTCCTCCAGTTAGCCTGCTATATGAGATGGATGGTAAAATGAGTAATGCTTTTTAAACATAAAGCAGAAATTCAACATGCCCGCAAATAACCAGTGAACAAAGTAAACTAGCGTGTTTACTTTGTTCACACAGGTTCACAAATGTTTTTTAAGCCACAATTGCTAAAACAGTCAAAAAAAGGTAACTTCACATTTTATAAAGACCTACCATTGTAAAGCTATTTTATCATATCCCTCATATGTCTCGCTATTCTTTCTTTCAGGGTACATTCCACTATTCCACCCAATTCCAATGTCAAGCTCAAAGGCCTTTTTGTTTCCTGGGTTATCCTTCTACATTCTTATGGGTTAAAATAACAGTTGTATTTTAAAAGGGTCTCATTTTAGTTGTCTAAACTGAAGTATCCACATAATATTCTAGCCTAAAGATCTGCCTTTCCCTTCTTATACTAATACTTTCTTCTATAAAAACCGAAAACTTTTCTTCAAGTACACTTTAGTCTTGCTAACAAAAATGCCTTGGCAATACTAATGTGTTTGATAAAATGTTCACTCTATGGAATTACTGCACTTATTGACTGTATTCATGATATGGTGTCTGAGATTTGTTTAATGTTTGCCACAGTATCGTAAGTACACTTTGTTATGATTGGCTTTTTCCAAAATTATTTTATCATGCAAATGGCATAATTTCAATTTCCATAATGGACTGCACTTCTTATGAATCTGTGTCTATTGCTCTCTTCATACAAAGTTAGCATAGCCCGCAGCGAACAATTACCCTATTTAGGAGTAATGCTATACACTGGGACTTAAATGAGATTCCCATTCCCTCTTCTTCAATCAGATGGCATAAAATATTAAACATCAGGCCCAGTTTGTACAAGCTGAGACCATGAAAGGAATTTATTAACAATTAAATGATTTACCGAAGCAAATATACAGACAGAGATTAAAGATATAAATATGTAGTAATTTACATACATACAAGTTACAAAAATAGTTTAATGTTCTCCCATCTCCTGCTGGTAAATTCATGAAATACAGTCTATTGTAGCTACAGTGAGTTTACAGCTCAGGAACAGGCCATTCTGCCCAACTGCTCTATGCGGGTGTTTGTGTGCCACCAAGCGTCCTCCCACTTTATCTTACCTTATCCACATATCCTTCTATTCCTTCTCCTTCCTGTACTTATTAGTTTGCTCTTAAATGCATTAAGTTATTAAGCTAATAAACAACCTGCTTATTGAATTCAATGTACATGAATGTATATCAGCCACTACCAGAACAAAAGAATAATCAAAAGATTTGAAATTTATACATTGGATTTTTTTGATGGAAGTGTAATTCCTAAGAAGCAAAGAAAACAGTTTTCACAGTCTCCACATCAGCACACGATGGATGATAGCCTTTGATGGTCAGATCCCCACCTGCAGTTTTATCACATCATAATGAGATTAGACTACAATATTATGTGATCCTTTAGTTTAGACAGCTAAAACGGGACCCTTTTAAAGTACAACTATTTAAGCTGTACTGTATTGGTGTCACTGAGACTGCCCTCAATGCAGCCCAGCCTCTACCAGTCATGGATGAGCTGGACATACAGCCAACCAAATCGGAACTCAGTGATGCCATTGATTCCCTAGCCAGTGGAAAAGCTCCTGGGAAGGACAGCATTACCCCTGAAATAATCAAGAGTGCCAAGCCTGCTATACTCTCAGCACTACATGAACTGCTATGCCTGTGCTGGGACGAGGGAGCAGTACCCCAGGACATGCGCGATGCCAACATCATCACCCTCTATAAAAACAAAGGTGACCGCGGTGACTGCAACAACTACCGTGGAATCTCCCTGCTCAGCATAGTGGGGAAAGTCTTTGCTCGAGTCGCTCTGAACAGGCTCCAGAAGCTGGCCGAGCGCGTCTACCCTGAGGCGCAGTGTGGCTTTCGTGCAGAGAGATCGACTATTGACATGCTGTTCTCCCTTCGTCAGATACAGGAGAAATGCCGTGAACAACAGATGCCCCTCTACATTGCTTTCATTGATCTCACCAAAGCCTTTGACCTCGTCAGCAGACGTGGTCTCTTCAGACTACTAGAAAAGATCGGATGTCCACCAAAGCTACTAAGTATCATCACCTCATTCCATGACAATATGAAAGGCACAATTCAACATGGTGGCTCCTCATCAGAGCCCTTTCCTATCCTGAGTGGTGTGAAACAGGGCTGTGTTCTCGCACCCACACTTTTTGGGATTTTCTTCTCCCTGCTGCTTTCACATGCGTTCAAATCCTCTGAAGAAGGAATTTTCCTCCACACAAGATCAGGGGGCAGGTTGTTCAACCTTGCCCGTCTAAGAGCGAAGTCCAAAGTACGGAAAGTCCTCATCAGAGAACTTCTCTTTGCTGACGATGCTGCTTTAACATCTCACACTGAAGAATGCCTGCAGAGTCTCATCGACAGGTTTGCGTCTGCCTGCAATGAATTTGGCCTAACCATCAGCCTCAAGAAAACGAACATCATGGGGCAGGATGTCAGAAATGCTCCATCCATCAATATTGGCGACCACGCTCTGGAAGTGGTTCAAGAGTTCACCTACCTCGGCTCAACTATCACCAGTAACCTGTCTCTAGATGCAGAAATCAACAAGCGCATGGGTAAGGCTTCCACTGCTATGTCCAGACTGGCCAAGAGAGTGTGGGAAAATGGCGCACTGACACGGAACACAAAAGTCCGAGTGTATCAGGCCTGTGTCCTCAGTACCTTGCTCTACGGCAGCGAGGCCTGGACAACGTATGCCAGCCAAGAGCGACGCCTCAATTCATTCCATCTTCGCTGCCTTCGGAGAATACTTGGCATCAGGTGGCAGGACTATATCTCCAACACAGAAGTCCTTGAAGCGGCCAACACCCCCAGCTTATACACACTACTGAGTCAGCGGCGCTTGAGATGGCTTGGCCATGTGAGCCGCATGGAAGATGGCAGGATCCCCAAAGACACATTGTACAGCGAGCTCGCCACTGGTATCAGACCCACCGGCCGTCCATGTCTCCGTTATAAAGACGTCTGCAAACGTGACATGAAATCGTGTGACATTGATCACAAGTCGTGGGAGTCAGTTGCCAGCATTCGCCAGAGCTGGCGGGCAGCCATAAAGACAGGGCTAAATTGTGGCGAGTCGAAGAGACTTAGTAGTTGGCAGGAAAAAAGACAGAGGCGCAAGGGGAGAGCCAACTGTGCAACAGCCCCAACAAACAAATTTCTCTGCAGCACCTGTGGAAGAGCCTGTCACTCCAGAATTGGCCTTTATAGCCACTCCAGGCGCTGCTTCACAAACCACTGACCACCTCCAGGCGCGTATCCATTGTCTCTCGAGATAAGGAGGCCCAAAAGAATTGGTGTCTGATCAGCAAACATCACCATGCAGATATTCATTAGCATTTTAAACACTGACTCCAAACATCCTGGATCAAAGCAAAAAAAAACTGAACTTGTTAGCTAGTCCATTTCCACTGTGCCATTCGTAAATTTGATAAACCCGGCCTCCTCTCCTGACCGCTGATCCTCAGCCCCAGTCTGCACTCGAGATTCTGGACCCCCAGCCTCCTCTCCCAACCTTCCTCCCCTGCCCCGATCCCAAACTCTCAGCCTCATTTGCCGATCCCAATCCCTCAGCCTCATCTTCTTATGCCTGATCCTCCTCCTTGACCTCTTCTCGCCTCCCCGGCCCCAGTCCCGGAACCTCAGCCTCATCAAAGGGTATAAGACAGATGCCAAGCTTTAGTTATTTCGGAAGAAAGAAAGACCTCTCGTTACCTTCAAAGCCCTAGGTTCATCTTCACGATTTCTCATCAAATTCAGGCACATGAGTTTCAGAAGTGGGGCTAACATACGTTACCTGTGGGTTGGCTAGGATACAGTCTCTTCCCACCGACATCTGTGACTCTTCTGACGCTCTACGTCATTTTGACAATTTCCAGTTTCCTGGTCCCAACCGCCTCCTCTTCACTATGGATGTCCAATCGCTCTACACCTCCATCCCCCACCAGGATGGTTTGAGGGCTCTCCGCTTCTTCCTGGAATAGAGGCCCAACCAGTCCCCATCCACCACCACCACCCTCCTCCGCCTGGCTGAACTTGTTCTCACATTGAACAACTTCTCCCTCAACTCCACCCACTTCCTTCAAGTAAAAGGTGTCGCTATGGGTACCCGCATGGGTCCAAGTTATGCCTGGCTTTTTGTGGGATATGTCGAGCATTCTTTGTTCCAGTCCTACTCAGGCCCCCTCCCCCAACTCTTTTCCCGGTA
Organism: Heterodontus francisci; assembly: GCF_036365525.1. Classification (NCBI taxonomy): domain Eukaryota; kingdom Metazoa; phylum Chordata; class Chondrichthyes; order Heterodontiformes; family Heterodontidae; genus Heterodontus; species Heterodontus francisci. The sequence continues at coordinate 19,417,685 of NC_090400.1, forward strand.
CATTGATCACTGTATTGGTGCCGTTTCCTGCTCCCGCCCCGAACTGGAAAACTTTATCAACTTTGCTTCAAATTTCCACCTTTCTCTCACCTTTACATGGTCCATCTCTGACACTTCCCTTCCCTTCCTCGACTTCTCTGTCTCCATCTCTGGGGATAGGTTGTCTACTAATATCCATTATAAGCCCACCAACTCCCACAGCTACCTCAACTACACTTCTTCACACCTTACCTCCTGTAAGGACTCCATTCCATTCTCCCAGTTTCTCCATCTCCGACGCATCTGCTCTGATGATGCTACCTTCCATGACGGTGCTTCTGATATGACCTCCTTTTTCCTCAACCAAGGATTTCCCCCCACTGTGGTTGACAGGGCCCTCAACCGTGTCCGGCCCATTTCCCGCACCTCTACCCCCCAGAACCGTGACAGGGTTCCCCTTGTCCTCACTTTCCACCCCATCAGCCTCCATATCCAAAGGATCATCCGCCACCTCCAGCGTGATGCAACTACCAGTTGCATCTTCCCCTCCCTTCCCCTGTCAGCATTCCGAAGGGATCGTTCCCTCCGTGACACCTTGGTCCACTCCTCCATTACCCCCACCACCTCGTCCCCGTCCCATGGCACCTTCCCCTGCAATCGCAGGAGGTGTAATACCTGCCCATTTACCTCCTCTCTCCTCACTATCCCAGGCCCCAAACACTCCTTTCAGGTGAAGCAGCAATTTACTTGTTTCAATGTAGTATACTGTATTTGCTGCTCACAATGTGGTCTCCTCTACATTGGGGAGACCAAGCGCAGACTGGGTGACTGCTTTGCGAACATCTCCGCTCAGTCCGCAAGCAGGACCCTGAGCTTCCGGTTGCTTGCCATTTCAACACTCCCCCCGCTCTCATGCTCACATCTCTGTCTTGGGATTGCTGCAGTGTTCCGGTGAACAGCAACGCAAGCTCGAGGAACAGCATCTCATCTACCGATTAGGCACACTACAGCCTGCCGGACTGAACATTGAGTTCAATAATTTCAGAGCATGACAGCCCCCCATTTTACTTTCATTTTTAGTTATTTTTTCTTTTTTTCTTTTTTACATTTTTTACAATCTTTTTTTTGCATTTATTTCATTTCATCTTAGTTTGTTCAGTTTGCTTACCCACTGTTTTTTTTCATGTTTGCACTTGCTGCTGTTCAATATTCAGTCCGTTAACACCTAATCTGTACTAATGCTTTGTCTTTCAACACACCATTAACATATTGTTTGCCTTTGCTCCACGACTTTCTGGTCAGCTATTCTGTGACCTTGTCCTATTACACCTTCTCCTTTGTTATCTCTTGCCTCACCCCCACCTCACTTGCTTATAACCTGTGACTTTTCTAATATTTATCAGTTCCGAAGAAGGGTCACTGACCCGAAACATTAACTCTGCTTCTCGTTTAACAGATGCTGCCAGACCTGCTGTGTGGTTCCAGCATTTCTTGTTTTTATTTAAGATGATGGTTTTGCTGACAATAATCGGAGTAGATTATCAAACCTATTACTGTTTCTAGATGTACGAATCCATATAAAAGATAAATAATTACCCAACAGTAACCCACAGTATAAGTTTAAGGTTATGCATCTACAAAGTTATTTTCCTTTTTATACGCAGTCAGTAAAATGCCATAGTCACGCGTTAAGGAAGAAATGTTCAATTTGTCTTTGGGATATTAAAATGCTTGCTAAATTGAATTTTAAGTGATTTTATTTTATTTACTGTGCCTTTTGTACTCCAGTACTGACAATCAAGATGTCGCACTGCAGGTTACAATCATACTTTTAAAACTTAACAGAGAAATGGCAGTTTCTCTTTGGGGTTGTACATTGGGCAAATGGGTACCCAAACAAAAAGGAACAAGCTCAACACATGCATTTAAATATCTGCATCAAATCTGGACTCTTATTGAGGTTAAAATACAAAATATGCATATCTACTTTAGCTCACTAAATTCAGAAGAGCTGTCAACTGCAGCACAAAAATGAATCAGTGAAAAGCTTGCATCTGTAATTCTACACTGGATGTGCAGCTACTTTCCCAATGGGATGACTAATTGGTTATTTATACTGTTGGTAGAGACTGTTATGAGAAAGAACGAAGGGGAAGAATTTCAAGTTTTAGAAAAATCCAGAAGATGCTTGCTCAATTGGACTTAAGGAATGAAATTACTCTCAGCATACATACATGGCTGAATTTTACGCTGCCCCAGCGGGCCAGATGGTGACGTGGGAGCGGTGTAAAATTGAGCGGGAGTCTCTGGGAGGCCTTCCTGCCCCAGTCCCAGCTCCGGCCAACTTTACGGTGGTGGTGGTGGGGGGGGGGGGGCCCGCCACCCCAGGCCAATCGAGGCCCTTAAGTGGCCACTTTTGGTCGGCGCAACATCGAGGGCCGAAGGGCCTGTACTGCGCTGTAATGTTCTAATTCTAATTCTAATTCTTAACGGGCAGTTCAGGGCCTTCGCCCACCTCCACGGGTATTTTACCTGTGGCAAGCGGGCATGCTGGGGACATGAAAGGCCACCCAGCGATAGCTGCCGCCTTTCTGCGCCCCGGGGAGGTGTCATGGCAGTCAGGCACAGGGTGCCCAATTGAGGGCTGCCCCCACCTCCCAACCCACCCCTGGGACCCAAGACACCCACCCCCCGTCCTTCCAAATTACCACCCTTGCCTCGCTGGCATGACCGATCACGTCCCTGGCGAGGCAACCCCAACTTATCTGCAGTCCCGACTCTATGGCATCCTCCTTGGTTGGCTGGGCTGCAGTCCCAGCAGTGGCCTCTGCTCCCGGTGGCACTGCTAGAACAGCTGCGGCCCGATGATTGGCCGGCAGCTCACTGAGGCGGGACCTCCTCACTCAAGCGGGTGGAAGTCCCGCCTCGGGACAATTAAAGCCCGGGGACCCGTAAAATGCGGGTCGGCTCCCCGGGTTAGGCGGAAGCGGGTTCACCACCGACTTTTACACAGGTGGCGAAGTCCTGTCCGCCTAAGGTAAAATTCAGCCCACAGTGAGGCATGCTTTGTTATTTCTTGTACTATAAGGAGGTTGACTGAAATTAAGTCGAAGCAGGTGAGAATTCTATAACCGCTACTCTGCACTCACTTAAATTGACAATTTGCATCTGACCTCATCTCCCCAAAGTGTTAATCCGTCCATTTCTCGGAAGATTGGAGGTGACTGCACTTGACACCACTCTACAGTATCTAGTTCATTTAACAAGGGGGCGATATCATTATTACATCCCTGGGTCATGTTATCCATGAAACTGGATATTAAGTGGTAAAGGCAAACTCCTGATTGTAAAGGATGGAAGAGACCAGAGGTGATGAACTCAAGTATATATCTACAGCAGACCAGAAACGTGTAACAATCTCCAGCAGCACTCTAGCGTTTTACTATAATCCATACAAAGGGATGTTAATATATTTTGAACAACCATCTTATTTTTTACCTTTATATGTTTAAGTAAAGATGATTGTATTGCTACCAGTACATATTTCAAATAATGTTTGATGTTTACTATGTAATGACATTTTCCAAATATTTGCTATAAGCAGTAATCTTGCAAGATCCATAACTTATCAAAGAATCATCAGAGATGAGTGTTTCAGAAAGCACTTGAATGTTCTACTTAAGATAATTTGGATAAATTGATATTTTGTTGTTTATAAATGAATATACATATACTTAGGGGTTAGAAGGAGAGTATACTTGTGATTTGCAGCTTTAAGATGTTAATCTTATTCCAGACAAGGGCAGATGTACCTTTCCTGCTTAATTTCAGCTGCCACTAACAACTTTGCATTTTTGAGATAAAACTAATAAGAAATAATCTTCAAATAACAACTCATACGCCAAAAGAGACAAAATAGCAAGGTTTATGGCCAGCTGGTTTGGATGGCCTCTTTCACAGAATGACTGCGGAAATTGAGCATTGAAATTTGTAGGTTGTTTTCTCTACACCAGTATGTGCCAGTCATTGTGTAGTATTTAAAAATTTTAGACTAATTGATCCATATTAATAAATTATTCAAAAATTAGTTTTTTTTAGTTTTGCAGTAAATATGCTTCCCAGTCTTGAATGGGATATTAATGGCTACCTGGCTAGGCCAGTGAAAAACTGTTGGGAAACCTTACATTTTCATATAGTTATATATGTTAAAAAAAAATTCCACCTCCTTTTCTACCCCCGTTCCCCATGAAGCCACAAGGACTCTTGCACGTTCGCATCCCCCTGTTATTTTTCATAAGTAGCCATTCTTCATGTTTGAATCTGGACAGTGACTATTAATGGGTTGTTCCAGGGAAGGCATCACAAGCACATATTTTCCAGTACAGGTCAACAGATAATAATCATGTGTGGGAAAAATTGAATATTTTGTTCCCTCTTCTTCAGAGATGCTGCTGTAGCTTAGATCAAGGAATGAATCTGGGATTTTCTGGCTTGTTTGGATTAATAATTCACCGGGTAGTGCCTTTACTGTCCAGGCTAGCAAGGGAGCTTTGGAATGCTTACAATTATATTAGAATGAACTACAAGTTAACAGTATTATAATATTAGAAGGCAAAATACACAGATTTCCTGTTTTTCTTTTATGCCTCTGTGAATTGCCTTTAAATATTTTTTCTTGGTTAAACATGCTATATAAATGCAAGCTGTTATAGATATGAATCAATGTTTCACAGAAATGTCAAAAGCCATTAAGCCACAAGCAGGGTTTATTGCAAAAAACAATTTATCTTTATTAAACTTTTTCTTTAAATTTGTATTTTTTACTGGAGGAGATTAAGAATACCTTTCCAATTTAAAATCAATTATTAATAATGTGCCAAGCTTACTTGAACACTGCAGCTATAATGTTCTGACTGGGCTTTAACTGAACTTCTACTCTGGTAACCAGTTACTCTGCACTTTGGAGACAATGTCTGAGGTACATTGTACTAAAAATCAAAAGCTGACAGATTTTAATTGGATCTGTCTAACACACTGGAGCTGTCAGCTGATGAGGTTTTTTTTGCAGTATTGTTTCAGTTACATGGTTTCTCCCTCACCTTCTTAAATAATTGAATGACAATTGTAATTTTACAATTCAAAAGCTGAATTCGTAAATCTAGAAAGTTTTGTAAACTTTTGACTCAAACACCTGCAATTTATTCACCTATTTCATTTAACATGTTGAACATGATGAAACCATCAGGTTCTGGAGATTTGTCCAGCTTAAGTACTATTATTTTCTCCATTACCATTTAAAATTATATTAAATCCACTACATTTCTCCCCTTGGCTTACTTTTAAGTTCCCTTGTATCACTGGTATTTTATCCTCATACAAATTAGGAGCAGGAATAGGCCATATGACCCCCCTCGAGCCTACTCTACCATTCAACAAGATCACAGCTGGTCTTCTGCATCAAATTCACTTTCCCATCCTACTCCCATATCCATTGATTCTCTTGGTGTTGAAAAGTCTAATGATATTAGTTTTGACTATACTGAATAACTGACCATCTACAGCCAACTGGGGTAGAGAATTCCAAAGGTTCAGAACCTTCCAAGTAAAGAAATTTCTCCTCATTACAGTCCTAAATGGCTGACCCTTTATTCTGACCTTCAATTCTAGACTCTCCAGCAAGGGTAAACAGCCTCTCAGTATCTCCCTTGTCAAGCCCTCCAAGAATTTTATTTGTTTCAATGAGATTACCTCTCATTCTTCTAAACTGCAGAGAATATAGGCCCATTCTACTCATTCTCACCACATAACCCTCTCATCCCAGGAATCGATCTTTTCAACCTTTTGTTACACCCCCTCTAAGACAAGTATGCCCTTCCTTAGGTAAGGAGACCAAAACTGTACACAGTACTCCGGGAGTGATCTCCAAAATCCTATATTAATGCAGCAAGTCTTTGTTACTCTTATACTCCAAACGCCTTGCAATAAAGACTAAAAAAAAAACATTCACCTTTCTAATTGCTTGATGTATATTAACTTCCTGTGATTTGTGTACCAGGGTACCTTAATCCCTCTGCATACCAACATTTAAGATTTACGCATACCTTTTAAAAAATATTCTGGTTTTCTATTCTTCATGCCAAAATAGATACTTGCACATTTCCCCACATTATATTCCATCTGCCACCTTCTCACCCACTCCCTTAACTTGTCTATATCTCTTTTCATCCTCCTCACAGCTTACTTTCCCACCCAGCTTAGTATCGTAAACAAATTTGATATGTTACATTTGGTCCCCTCATCTAAGTCATTGATACGGATTGTAAATAGCTGAGGCCCAAGCACTGATCCTTGCAGTACCCTGCTAGGTACAGCCCGCCAACCCTAAAATGACCCATTTATTCCTACTCTCTCTTTTCTGTCCAGTAACCAAACCTTAATCCATGTCCCCACTGCACAACTCCTACAAGTTTTGCAGCCTTTCCTGTTCCTTAATGCTATCTATAATGTTTCCACTACCTGGGAGTCAGAGAAGTGGCAGACCTGTGTGGAAGCAGACTGGAGCGTGAGGATATAAATTAGGGTCGAAAGATTTGCAGTAAATAGCTACAAATTTTTAAAAAATTAAAATTGATGTACTACCTTATAATTAATTAAGGTACACAAGCAGAAGGGAACAGCTGATGAGTGTACTGTTCTTTTTTATTTTAAAGCAGTAAGGTTTATTACTGAGGTTATTGCTACTATTGGTAACATTTTAGAATTGGTAAGGTATATTAATATTGGTAAGGTAGATTAGTTTTGGTAAGTGGGCATCACAGGGAAGCAGGTAAGTGATTGGCTGGGTGAGACACGGAGCTACAAACAGCGCGAGAGGGGAGAGAGAGCGGCAAGGCACAGAGAGCAAGTCGGTGAGTATCTGGTGGGTTTTTTCTTACCTTCTTATTTTCTGCTGAGTATTATTTTTTCTTGCACATTTAAGTCTATCTACTAAGTAGAAGCTAAAATACCAGTAATCGGTAGGTAGCTACCCATTTGTTCATTCTATTTATAAGTTTATTGTTGTGTTTATTTAACTTACAATTTTTAGTGCAGTAAGTAAATAATTCGAGGCATGGCAGGGCTGCTCATACCCATCGAATGCACATCCTGTGCCATGTGGGGAATCCAGGACCCTACCCATGTCCTGAACAACTACATGTGCATAAAGTGCCAGAAAATCCAAAAATTTGAGCACCGAATATTGGAACTCGAGGAGCAACTGGTGTCACCGATGTGCATTCGCGAAGATGAGAGATACGTGGATAGCACATTTCAGGAGGTGATCACCCCACAGCTTAAGACAGCGCAGGCAGAGAGGGACAGGGTGGCTGCCAGACAGACAAGAAGGACAAGGCAGGCAGTGCAGGAGTCCCCAAAGGGCATCCCACTTTCTAACCGGTATTCAATTCTGAGTACCGATGGGAGAGATTGTTCGTCTGGAGAGTGCAGCAAGAGTCATGACCAGAGCACCATGGGTGGCTCAGCTGTGCAGGGAGGGAGGAGAAAAGGCAGGAGAGCAATAGTGATAGGATATTCTATAGTTAGGGGAACAGACAGGCATTTCTGTGGTCGCAGACATGATTCCAGGATGGTATGCTGCCTCCCTGGTGCAAGCATCATGGATATCACTGAGTGGCTACAGAGTATTCTGGAGGGCGAGGGTGCACAGCCAGAGGTCGTGGTCCACATTGGGACCAACAATATTGGTAGAAAAAGGGATGAGGTCCTGCAGGCTGAGTTTAGGGAGTTAGGAAAGAGATTAGGAAGCAGGACCTCAAAGGTAGTAATCTCTGGATTACTCCCAAGGCCACATGCTAGTGAGTATAGAAATAGGAGAATACACCAAATGAATGCGTGGCTGGAGAGATGATGCAGGAGGGCGGGTTTCAGATTTCTGGGATATTAGGATGGGTTCTGGGGAAGGTGGGACCTGTATAAGCTGGACGGTCTACACCTGAACAGGACTGGGACGAATATCCTTGCAGGAAGATTTGCTAGTGCTGTTGGGGATTTTAAATTAGTTTGGTAGGGGGGTGGGAACCGGAGGGCAGTTTCACATAGGACAAATTCAGGGCAGGGAAAGGGAGGCAGAAAATTAGCGAATGACTCTGAAAGACAGAAGAAGTAAAGGTTAAAAAGTGCAGCATAGGAATTTGGCAGTGTTAAAAGGTATTTATTTAAATGCAAGGAGCATAGCAAATAAAGCTGATGAGCTGAGAGCACAGATAGACACATGGCAACACAATATCACTGCTATAATGGAAACTTGGCTTAAAGAGGGGCAAAAATGTCAGCTCAAAATTCCTGGATATAGAGTTTTCAGGTGGGATAGAGATGGGAATAAAAAAGGAGGGGGTGTAGAATGAATGGTTAAGGAAGCAATAACAGCTGTGAGGAGGGATGATATACTAAATGAATCATCAAATGAGGCCATATGGGTTCAGGGGCAGCCACACTACTGGGAGTGTACAACAGACCCCTAAATAGTGAGAGGGAGATAGAAGAACAAATATGTAGGCAAATTCCTGAGTGCAAAAACAATAGGGCACTGATAGTTGGGGATTTCAATTACCCTAATATCAACTGGGATACAAACATTGTGAAGGGCATAGAGAGCACAAAATTCTTGAACTGTATCAAGAGAACATTTTTTAGTCAGCACGTAACAAGCTCAACGAGAGTGGGTGCAATTCTAGATTTAGTCTTCGGAAATGAAGCTGGGTAAGTGGATAAAGTAGCAGTGGGTGACCATTTTGGAGATAGTGATCCATAATAGTTAGTTTTAGCATAATCATGGAAAAGGACAAAGTTCAAACAGGAGTAAAAGTTCTAATTTGGGGGAAGACAAATTTTACGAAGCTGAGAGGTGATTTGGCGAAAGTGAATGGATACAGCTACTTGAAGGAAAATCAGTGGCAAACCAGTGAGAGACATTCAAAAGCGAGATTCTACAGGCACAGTGTAGACATGTCCCCACAAAGATAAAGGGTGGTACTGCCAAATCTAGAGCCCATTGGTTATCTAGAAGCATACAGGGTAAGATGAAGCAAAAAAAGAAAGCTTATGATGGTCACAAAAAACTTAATACTTTAGAAAGCCTTGATAAGTATAGAAAGTGCAGGGGTGAAGTAAAAAAGGAAATTAGGAAAGCAAAGCGAGGACATGAAAAATTATTGGCAGGTAAAATCAAGGAAAACCCACAGATGTTTTATCAGTACATTAAAAGCAAGAGGATAACTAAGGACAGGGTAGGGCTTATCAGAGCTGCACATGGGAACTTATGCGTGGATGCACAAGGTGTGTGCAGGGTTCTTAATGAGTTTTTTAATCTCTGTCTTCACAAAGGAGAGGGATGATGCAGACATTGTAGAAAAGAGGAGGACTGTGAAATATTAAATACGATAAGCATAATGAGAGAGGAAGTACTAGAGGGTCTGACATCCTTGAAAGTGGATAAATCACCAGGGCCGGATGGATTGTATCCCAGGTTGTAAAAGGAAGCCAGGGAGGAAATAGCAGATGCTCTGAGGATCATCTTCAAATCTTCACTAGATACAGGCAAGTTAACAGAGGATTGGAGGTCTGCGACCGTTGTACCATTGTTTAAAAAGGGTGCAAGGGATAGGCCAAATAATTATAGGCCAGTCAGTCTGACCTCAGTGGTGGGAAAATTATTAGAATCAATTCTGAGAGGTAGCATAAACTGCCTCTTAGAAAGGCACGGATTAATCAGGGATAGTCAGCTTAGATTTGTTAAGGGAAGGTCATGTCCTACTAACCTAACTGAATTTTTGAGGAACTAACAAGGAGGATTGATGAGGGTAGTGCAGTGGATGTGGTCTACTTGGATTTTAGTAAGACAATTGACAAGACCCCACATGGCAGACTGGTCAGAAAAATAAAAGCCCATGGGATACAGGGGAATGTGGCAGGTTGGACCCAAAATTGGCTCAGTGACAGGAAACAAAGGGTAGTGGTCGATGGATGATTTTGCAAATGGAAAGCAGTTTCCAGTGGTGTACCACAGGGCTCATTGTTGGGTCCCTTGTTGTTTGTGGTATATATTAATGATTTGGATTTAAATGTGGGAGGCATGATTGGGAAATTTGCAGATGATACTAAAATTGGCCGTGTAGTTGATAGTGAAGAGGACAGCTGTAGACTCCAGAATTATATCAATAGTTTAGTTGAGTGGGCGGAAATGTGGCAAATGGAATTCAAACCGGTGAAGTATGAGGTAATGCATTTGGGGAGGGCAAACAAATCGAGGGATTACACAATAAACGGGAGAATATTGAGAGGGGTAGAAGTAGTGAGTGGCCTTGGAGTGCATGTCCACAGGTCCCTGAAGGTGGCAGGACAGGTAGATAAAGTGCTGAAGAAGGCATATGGAATGTTTTCCTTTACTGGCCGAGGTATAGAATACAAAATCAGGGATGTAATGTTGGAACTGTATAAAACGCTGGGTAGACCACAGCTGGAGTATTGCATACAGTGACTTAATTGTGGTGTACAAAATTATGAGGGGCCGGGATAGAGTAGTCAGGAAGGACCTGTTACCCCCAGTGGAAAGGTTACTTACCGGGGGCACAGATTTAAGGTGATTAGTAGAAGGATTAGAGGGGACACGAGGAATAACTTTTTCACCCAGAGGGTGGTGGCTGTCTGGAATTCACTGCCCGGATTGGTGGTGGAGGCAGAAACCCTTAACTCATTTTAAAGGTACCTCGACATGCACATGAAGTTCTGTAAAAGGCTATGGACCAGGTGCTGGAAGGTGGAATTAGATTGGGCGGCTAGTTTTTTCAGCTGGTGCAGACACGATGGGCTGAATGGCCTTCTTCTGTGCTGTAACCTTTCCATGGTTCTATGGGTCAAGGCGTTCACTTACCTGGGAGTGGGAGAGGCACACCGGTCAGCTGCTTGGAATTGGCGTGCGCTGGGTTTGAAGGAAGAATGAGAAAAAGCAAACAGTGATGTCATGCAAAGTCATAAATTGATTGCTCGGTGAGTATCTCCTGTAAGTCTCTATGTGCAAATAGCAAGTTTAATTCACTACTTTTAGGAAAGGTATGTAAATAGCTGGAATATAGAAAATTTAAAAGCTGGTGAGTCTGCTGTTGCATTTTAGTTTAAGCAGTAAAGCTTATTGTATTACCAAGGTTAAATTAGTATAGTAAGTGCTGATGAGGTGGGGCATTAATTCAAAAAATAACAAATTAATTTAATAGTTAATTAAAATGCATTAAGGATGATTTGGCAGGTGATTTGTTGCAGCTGCAGTATTTGAGAGCTGGTGGACACCGGTGTGATCCATGGCAAACATGTCTGCAGTAAGTGTCTACGGCTCGAGGACCTTCGGCTCAGAATTTTACACCGTCCCAGTGGGTCGGATGGTGGTGTGGGGGCGGCGTAAAATTGAGCGGCAGGCTCTGGGAGGCCCACCCACTCCGATTCCGCCTCCGGACAAGTTTACGGAGGTCAGGCGTGGGGGGGGGGTGGGGGCCTGCCCGAGGCCAATCAAGACCCTTAAGTGGCCATGGTATTTTACCCAGGGCAAGCTAGTGTGCTGGGGACATGAAAGGCCACTCAGTGATAGCTGACGGCCTTTCCGCACCCCGGGGGTGGGGGGGCATGGTAGTCGGCACAGGGTGCCCGATTGAGGGTCGCCCCCGCCTCCCAACCCACCCCCGGGATCCAAGACGTGCCCCTCCCCCCAAACGACCACCCTAGCCTCACCAGGGCATGACCGATCCCCCCGGTGAGGCAACCCAAAGTTACCCACTCTCTCGGGTCCATGGCGTTGGCTTGGCTGCAGTCCCAGCAGTGGCCACCGGTCCCGGTGGCGCTGCTGAGACTGAGCTGCCGGCCCGCTGATTGGCCGGCAGCTCACTGAGGCGGGACCTCCTCCCTCGGTACAATTAAAGCCTGGGGATCGGTAAAATATGGGACGGATCCCCGGGCTAGACAGAAATGGGTTCGTCACCGACATTTACGTCGGAGTCCAGCTCCCATCCGCCCATTGTAAAATTCTGGCCAATGAGCTGGAGGCTGAGCTACAGGCACTAATTCAGTAGGGAGGGGGAAATTTACCTGGACACTTTGTTCCAGAAGGCAGTCACACCCCTTAAAATAAGGTCGTCTGATTTGGTCAGTGGTCAGGGACAGGAGGATGTGACTGCGAGTGAGGCAGGTAAAGGGATCAAGAAGGCAGAAGTGGAGGAGCCTCAGCCCTTGCAATTGTCCAACAGGTTTGAGGTTCTTTCAGCTTGTATGGATGAGAACGTAGGTTGCAGGATGGATGAGAAAACTGACAATGGCACCTTGGCACAGGAAGCCATTTAAGCGAGGGGAGTAAACAGAAATGCGGTGGTAGTAGGAGATAGTAGAGTCAGAGGGATAGAGACAGTTCTCTGCAGCCAAAAGCGAGAATCCAGAAGATTGTGTTGCCTACCTGGTGCCAGGGTTCGGGACATCTGCTCTGGGTTGGAGAGGAACTTGCAGTGGGAGGGAGAGAATCCAGTTGTCGTGGTCGACGTGGGTAGGAATGACATAGCTAGAACTAGGAAAGAGGTTCTGCATAGGGAGCATGATCAGCTAGGGGCTAAATTAGAAAGCAGAATCTCAAAGGTAATAATCGAGAGATTAATCCACAAGCAAATTGGCATAGGGTAAATAAGATTAGAGAGTTAAATGCATGGTTCAAAGATTGGTGTGGGAGAAAAGAGTTTCGATTCATGGGGTACTGGCACCAGTACTGGGGAAAGTGGGAGCTGTACCATTGGGCCGGTCTTCACCTGAACCGTGCTGTGTTCTGGTGAGTCATATAACTAGGGCGGTAGAGAGGGCTTTAAACTAAATAGTGGAGGCGAGGGATCAAGTGAGAGAATTTATGTTAAATTAAAGAGAGAGGACAAGGCAAGACAGCAAGGTAGCAATAAGGGAAATAATAATCAGAGCCTGGCAGGAAGGGACAGAATGTACAAAATTAAGAGTGTGCAAGCAGCTAAGGTTAGATATTGTGTAAATAGTAAAAAGACAGAACTAAAGGCTCTGCATTTAAATGTGGGTAGCGTTCATAACAAAACAAATGAATTGATAGCTCAAATAGAAATAAATATGTATGTTCTGATAGCCAAGACAGAGGCATGGCTGCAAGATGACAAAGGCTGGGACCTGAATATTCAAGGATACTTGACATTTTGGAAGGACAGGAAACTAGGAAAAGGTGGAGGGGTAGCTCCGTTAATTAAGGATAACATTAGTACAATAGAGAGAGATTACGTTAGTTCTAAAAATAAAGATATATAATTTGGGCAGGATAGTGGCGCAGTGGTTAGCACTGCATAGCTCCAGTGACCTGGGTTTGGTTCTGGGCACTGCCTGTGCGGAGTTTGCAAGTTCTCCCTGTGACCGTATGGGTTTCTGCTGGGTGCTCTTGTTTCCTCCCACAGCCAAAGACTTGCAGGTTGATAGGTAAATTAGCCATCGTAAATTGCCCCTAGTGTAGGTAGGTGGGAGGAGAATTGAGGGAAGGTGGTGATGTGGTAGGGAATATGGGATTAATGTAGGATTAGTATAAATGGGTGGTTGATGGTCGGCACAGACTCGGTGGGCCGAAGGGCCTGTTTCAGTGCTGTATCTCTCTATCACTCTATCGGTTTGGGTAGACATAGGATATAGTAAAGGTAGGAAGTCAGTTGTGGGAGTAGTTTATAGGCCCCCTGACAGTAACCACACTATAGGACGGGGTATACAGGGAGATATAATGGGGCCTTGTGAGAAAGATACAGTGATAATCATGTGTGATTTTACTCTACGTATAGATTGAACAAATCAGCTTGGCAAAGCTAGCCTGGATGACAGGTTCATAGGGTGTTTTCGGGACAGTTTTTTAGAGCTGCATATTCTACAGCCAACCAGAGACCAGGCTATTCTAGATCTGGTAATGTGTAACGAGACAGGATTAATTAATGACCTCATAGTAAAGGTGCCCCCCCCTAGGTAGCAGTGATCACAACATGATTGAATTTGGCATTCAGTTTGAGAGTGAGAAGAGTGGATCTAAGACTAGTGTTTTAAACTTAAATAAGGGAATTAAGAGGGTTTGAAGACAGAGCTGGCTAAGGTAAACTGGGAAATTAGGTTAAGGGATTGGTCAGTAGAGATGCAATGGCAGACATTTAAGGAGATATTTCATAACTCCCAGCAAAGATACATTCTAGTGAGAAAGAAAGACTCTAGGGGAAGGACGCACCATTCGTGGCTAATCAAGGAAGTTAAAAATAGTATCAAATTGAAAGAAAATGCGTACAATTCAGTGACGAGTAGTGGCAGGTCAGAAGATTGGACAGAATATAAAAAATAGCAAAGAATGACGAAAAGAATAATGAGAGAGAAATTAGTGTACAAGAGAAAGCTAGCTAGAAATATAAAAACGGATTGTAAAGAGTTTCTACAGGTATTTAAAAGGGAAAAGAGTAAATAAAGTGAGTGTTGGTCTTCTAGAGACTGAGTCTGGGAAGTTAATAATGGAAAATATGGAAATGGTGGAGTAATTGAACAGAAGTTTTGCATCTGTCTTCACTGTAGAGGATACAAATAACATCTCAGAAATAATTGTGATTCAAGAGTTGAAAGGGAGGGAGGAACTTAAAATAATTACCATCACCAGGGAAAAGGAACTGAGAAGATTATTAGAACTAAAAGCTGACAAGTCCCCAAGTCCTGGTGGACTTCATCCAAGGGTCTTAAAAGAAGTAACTGCTGAGATAGTGGATGCATTGGTTTCAATTTTCTAAAATTCCCTAGATTCTGGAAAGGTCCATCAGATTGGAAAATAGCGAATGTAACTCCATTATTCAAGAAAGGAGGAAGACAGAAAGCAGGAACCTACAGGCCAGTTAGCTTAACATAGGGAAAATCATGGAATCTATTATTAAGGAGGTTATAACAGGTCATTTAGAAATCAGGCAGAGTCAACATGGTTTTGTGGAAGGGAAATCATGTTTGACTAATTTGTTAGAGTTCTTTAAGGAAGTAACAAGCAATGTGGATAAAGGGGAACCTGTGGATGTGGTGTACTTGGATTTCCAGAAGGCATTTAACAAGGTGCACAAAGATTACTAAACAAAATAAGAGCCCAGGGTATAGGGGGTAACATAGTATGGATAGAGGATTAGTTAGCTAACAGGAAAGAGAGAGTAGGCATAAATGGGTCATTTTCAGGTTGGCAAGCTGTAACTAGTGGAGTGCCACAGGGGCCTCAACTATTTACAATCTATATCAATGACTTGGATGAAGGGACAGAATGTATGGTTGCTAAATTTGCTGATGACACAAAGATAGGTAGGAGAGTAAGATGTGAAGAGGACATAAGGGCCGGAATTTAACGCTGGGCGGATGGGAGCCAGACTCTGACGTAAATGTCGGTGCCGATCCCGCTCCCGCCCAGCCTGGGGATCCGTCCCGTATTTTACGGATCCCCAGGCTTCAATTGGCCCGAGGCGGGACTTCCACCCACTTGAAGGAGGAGGACCCGCCTCAGTGAGCTGCCGGCCAATCAGCGGGCCGGCAGCTCTTAGTCTCAGCAGCACCACCGGGAGCGGTGGCCACTGCAGGGACTTCAGCCCAGACAACTGAGGAGGACGCAATGGAACCGGGACAGAAGGTAAGTTTGGGCAGCCTCACCAGGAGAATCGGTTGTGCCCTGGTGAGGCTAGGGTGGTCGTTTGGGGGGAGGGGCGTGTCTTGGATCCGGGGGTTGGGTTGGGAGGCGGAGGTGGCCCTCAATCGGGCACCCTGTTAAGTGGCCACTTAAGGGTCTTGATTGGTCTTGGGCAGGCGGGCCGCTTCTCACCCCCCCCGCCCCCCGCCGGACCTCCGTAAACTTGGTCGGAGCCAGAATCGGGGCGGTTAGGCTCCCAGAGCCTGCCATTTAATTTTACGCCACCCCCACGCCACCATCCGATCCGCTGGGGCGGTGTAAAAGTCCGGCCAAGGAGTCTGCAAAGGGATATAGATAGATTAAGTGAGTGGGCAAAGATTTGGCAGATGGAGTATAATGTGGGAAAATGTGAACTTGTCCACTTTGCCCAGAAGAATCGAAAAGCAACATATTATTTAAATGGAGAGAGATTGCAGAACTCTGAGATACAGAGGGATCTGGGTATCCTAGTACACAGAACACAAAAAGTTAGTATGCAGGTACAGCAAATAATTAAGAAGGCAAATGCAGTGCTGTCGTTTATTGCAAGGGGAATGGAATATAAAAGCAGAGATGTCTTGCTACAGTTGTACAGGGAATTGGTGAGACCACATCTAGAGTATTGTGTACAGTTTTGGTCTCCTTACTTAGAAAGGATATAATTGCATTGGAACCAGTTCAGAGAAGATTCGCTCAACTGATTCCTGGGATGAGAGGGTTATCTTATGAAGAAAGGTTGGGTCTGTATTCATTGGAGTTTGGAAGGATGAGACGTGATCTTATGGAAACATATAAGATCCTGAGGGGACTTGACAGGGTGGATGTGGAAAAGACATTTCCCCTTGTGGGAGAGGCTAAAATTAGGGGGCACAGTATAAAAATAAGGGGTGTCCCATTTAGGACAGAGATGAGGAGAAATGTTTTCTCTCAGAGGGTCGTGAGTCTGTGGAATTCTCTTCCCCTGACAGTGGTGGAGGCAGGGTCATTGAATGTTTTTAAGGTAGAGGTAGACAGATGCTTGACAAACAAGGGAGTCAAAGGGTATCAGGGGTAGGCAGGAAAGTGGAGTTGACTCCACAAACACATCAGCCATGATCTTATGGAATGGCAGAGCAGGCTCGAGGGGCCAAATAGCCTACTCCGGCTCCTAGTTTGTATGTTTGTATGTACTGAAATCCCTCATTTTTACTGCATTAATTGTGACTTTTATCAATATAGTTATTCCTCCTCCTTTCCCAATTTCTCTGTCCGCTAAAGATCATATAGGCTGTTTTAGATTTAATCATGCTGAAATTGAGCTGGGTCTCTGTAAATGGCTACTACAGTGCACTGAATTTGTACTTCTAACTCAAAATCTTCCGAAACCAAGAATACTATTGGAAAATACCCAAATACTACCTTCAGAAACCAAGAATTTCCTGAGTAAACATGAAGGGCTGTAGGTGTCGGGATCCTGATGACGGGATGATATGGGGGTCCCGTGCCCGAGCATGTCGTCGGGCACCGGAACAGGAGAGGTGGGTGCTGCTGATGCAGGTAGAGGAACGCAAGGGCCACTCAAGATGGAGGTACTCACTGAACAGGTCAGCAAAGTTAAAAATAAAGAATGACCACAGCTGTCAGACCATATGGATTGTGGCTGCAGCTGTGGCCCACTGATCCCTGCAGCTCCATGACAGGTGAAGCCATAGGATATGTCGATGGTCCCCTGGCCTGCTGCTTTAAATTTGCATATATGGCTCCAATGACATCCTCGGGGCCCGACTGCTATTTTTTCTGTGGGTCTGAGGAGGAAAGTGGTTGTGGGTTTCTCTCTCAGGTTCACTTAGGGGTTCGAGGAGTAGGGGGCCAAAGGAGTCTTTTTACTTTTCTTGACTTTCATTGTGGGACCATGAGGAGCAGGTGTACTCCTCCTGGTCGAACAAGGATAGTTTAGGTCTCCCTGGCCGAGGCTCCCTACCATCACTCAACTTGCCTCAGTGCCAGTGACACTTCCTTCGGCCTCTTGCTGATTGACATTACCCTTCCCATCAGTTTCCGGCAGGAAATTGGCAGGGGAATGCAGATAATGGCTGAGAGCTTACATCTCTTAGGGCAGCACAGTGGCGCAGTGGCTAGCACAGTAGCCTCACAGCTCCAGCGACCCAGCTTCGGTTCTGGGTACTGCCTGTGCGGAGTTTATAAGTTCTCCCTGTGACCGTGTGGGTTTCCGCCGGGTGCTCCGGTTTCCTCCCACTGCCAAAGACTTGCAGGTTGATAGGTAAATTGGCCATTGTAAATTGCCCCTAGTGCAGGTAGAATTGAGGGAAGGTGGGGATGTGGTAGGGAATATGGGATTAATGTAGTATTAGTATAAATGGGTGGTTGTTGGTCGGCACAGACTCAGTGGGCCGAAGGGCCTGTTTCAGTGCTGTATCTCTCTATGACTCTCTGGCCTCATGCTGCTAAAGTCATCACTGTGCCACCTGCCCTTGCCCCAACCGCCCAATTCTCACCTTGAATTAAATTTAGGTCTACATCGTCAGCGACTTGAAGCAAACCAGTGCAGTCATGTAGGTAACATTATTATAAACAGCAACTGAAATATTCTGCTAGTAAATCAAGAATGAAGGAAAGAACCTGCACCTTTCATGATTTCAGAATGCCCCAAAGGAGCTTTCAACCAATGAATTACTTGTGAAATGTATTCACCGTTGTTATATAGGTAAACATAGCAGTTAACTTGCACACTGTAAAGTCCCACAAATAGAAATGAGATAAACAACCAGTTAATCTGTTTTATTATTTTTGATTATATGAAAATAAAATCAGAAATATGATACTCCAATGCTAGACAGTCCATTCTGGAGTGCTGTATGCATAATAAAAGGAATGAAAATACCAGGGAACAAATTCAAGTATGAGAAATTTTGGATAGTCACCTAGAGTTAGATAGAGTTAGAGAAAGGCCGAAAAAAAAGTACCAGACTGAAGCAGCATCAGTATTACCAGCATCATGGGTGCTATCTCCAGGACCTTAGAGTTGTAACCTGAACCAAATGTGGTGGCAAAGCCACGTGGTGTGCTACTGCAGTAGTGCCAAAATCTTGTAGAAGTGTGCAAGGGGGAAAGGATTTCACTGCATACTATGGGCTGAATTTTGTCAGCCCATCATGTGTTCTGGTGGTGGCACTGGAAGCGGGTGTCATCGCCGCACATGACGCATGCGGCCAGTTGACCGCAATCACGCAGCAGCCAGCCAATTTGGATTCATGAGGAGCGGGGCCTGTCCTATTGGAGGACAGGGGCAGGCAACGAGGCATCGACGGTGCAGTCAGCTGGCAGGAATGCAGGTGCTGCTGCTGTATTTAAAGTGCTGCCAGCCCTGCTTGTACTACTGTTTCACTTAGTGAGTTTGCTGCTGCTTTGCCTTTCTACCCGTTTGCTGGTGTGCTGCTGACCCCATGTTACTCGGTTCCTTCTGTAGACCCTGTGCTATTGACCCCCTGTGACTCAACTCCCTCTGGGGCTCCAGTGCTGCTGCCATCCAGACCAAGGCTCTATAACACCAGGAGCTAACTGAGAGCCAACAGGGACCATGTCTGAAGGAAGACACCGGGTGGCCCCATGGCTTAGCGATGCCTTCCTGCAGATTTTCCTCCAGCTGTAAGGGAAAGGTAGGAGGTCCTCTTCCCAAGAGAAGGTACGAAGAGACACTCCCACCTGACCAAGCCTGCCTGGATGAAGATTGCAGAGGAGGTCAGCAGCCATGGGGTCACCCACCCAACCCGGGTCCAGTGGCACAAGAGGATCATTTACCTCCTTTGCTCCTCCATACTGTTTTTCTCTTTGGGGCTCACATGGGTCAAGGTAGGAGCGAGCCCAACATGGGGAGTGAGTGACCGCAAAGGCAGTGGCATGAGGCAGCAGCAGCTCCTGTTAGATGCATGGCTGCATCTCTGCGACAGTCAGCCTTCTAACTTAGCTTACCCCCATGCGCCATTCATTAAATTTGAAATCCCCCCATAAAATTGGAATGAGGTCCATGCAAATGCATGGTCAGATGGTCAGTAGCTGATCAACAAATATAACTGTAGTCCTGCCGCGAGGTAGTGGCAACACCGCCTTGGAGCTTTCCTGCCATTGACAAAATCTGGAGCCAATGTCACGATGTCGGGTTTCCGGGTGAGCACATCACACCCCAATTTTTCATTCCTACCTCCCCCCTCCCCAACCTCCCAACCCGCCCCTTCTGGCCACACAAAATTCTGCTTTATCTCTCAGGATATCATTATCCAGGGAACATTAGTGGATTGAAATAAACATAAAATACCGTGGATGCTGGAAATCTGAAATAAAAACAGGAAGTGCTGGAAATACCCAGCAGGTCTGGCAGCATCTGTAGAGAGAGAAATGTTTCAGGTCTGTTCTGATGAAAGGTCACTGACCTGAAACGTTAACTCTGCTTCCCTCTCCACAGATGCTGCCAGACCTGCTGAGTATTTCCAGCACTTTCTGTTTTTATTACATTAGTTGATTGAACTGTACTAACTCACCTGAAGCTTAACAGACAGATCCCGTACAAGTTTAGACAATAAAAAGCAACAGCGGCTCACAACCGAAGTCAGCAAACTGGGGAAGCTTTTCATTTAACAACGGAAATCAGGTTCAAGTGAGTGTCAGGAAATCAGGATCAAATGAGTGTAACAGCAGATGGTGTTGCCTTGGGAATACCAGCAAGATTTATTAAATATACTCTATAACTTTCAAATTGTAAATATGAAGGGGTAAAACACACTCAGAACAGATTATTCCAACAGTTTCATTAGAGCATTATTTTGTATGATGTGATTTGTGCTAACCATTGCAATTTCTACCCATTAATAACAAACCTACAAAGAGGGTATGTTCTCAATAAGAAATAGTCAACAAAAGACTATTTTTTCCTTTAATATGTTGCATTACCTTGATTTTACTAAAGTCTGTCAATACATTCAGTAATCAGCATGCTTATAGTCTTGATTTTTAATTGTGTCCAAAATATTAGCTGCTATAAAAATGAAATGTCCAACACATGGACTCAATGGGCCAAATGGCCTCCTTCTGTGCCATAAATGACTCTATGACTAAATGACTTCATGACATGAATTGGATTAAAATAACACGCAAGAATATTTAAACACTTCCGATGAACATATCTCTGAGGTTAAAATGCTCTGGTTGCTGTAAATGTGTTGAGGTAATTTTTCGTGCCATTGTATTGCACTTTTAGGAGTGCATTATTTTGAACACTGCAATTCCTGCAAAGTCCCTCTTATTACAATGCAAGCAAAACTGATGAGCCAATCAGAATACATCAATATAATTTTTTTTATTCATTAATGGGATGTGGGCATCACTGGAGAGGCCAGTATTTATTACCCATTCCTAATTGTCCGTGAGAAGGTGGTGGTGAGCTACCTTCTTGAACCACTGCAGTTAGTGAAGTGAAGATACACCCGAGGTGATGTTAGGTAGGGTAATTCCAGGATTTTGACCCAGCAACAATGAAAGACAGCAATATATTTTTAAGTCAGGATGGTGTGTAACTTGTAGGGAACATCAAAGTGGTCGTGTTTCCATGGTCCTGCTGTCCTTGCCCTTCTAGGTGGTAGACGTCCTGGGTTTGGGAGGAAGCTTTGGCATGTTGCTGCAGTTTACTTGTAAATGGTACACACTGTAGCCATGTTGCACTGATGGTGAAAACAGTAAATGTTTAAGGTGGTGGACTGGGTGCCAATTAAGTGGGCTGCTTTGTCCTGGATGGTGTCGGGCTTCTTGAGTGCTGTTGGGGCTCTCCAGTCAAGTGGAGAGTATTCCATAACACCTGGCGTGACATGTAGGTAGTGGAAAAAGGCATTGAGGAGTCATTCACCACAGAATACCCTGCCTCTAACTTGTTCTTGTAGCCATAGTATTTATTTAGCTGGCCCAATTAAGTTTCTGGTCAATGGTGACCCCCAGGATGTTGATGGTGAGGGATTTGACAATGGTAGTGACATTGAATGCCAAGAGGAGATGGCTGTGGCCTTATGGGAGACCTTATGATGGAGGGAAGATCATTGATGAAGAAGCTATTGATGGTTGGGCCTAGGCCAGTGCTCAAAGAAACTCCTGCAATCATGTCCCGATACTATGATGATTGACCTCCAGCAGTCACACCATCTTCCTTTGTACTAGGTTTAGACAGTTTTCCCCTGATTCCCACTGATTTCAATTTTACTAGGGCTCCTTAATGCCACAGTCGGTCAAATGCTGCCTTGATGTCAAGGGCAGTCCTTTGCACGCTCATTGCAAGTTGTTAGTCCCAACCAATAAGATCAATTGGAGTATCAGGAAGGCAAGACTGGTGGCTTAAGAACCAATAAAATTGATTACAGGGTGGAGCAAATGGTTGTTCAAACCAATCAAATGCTACTTTCTTCCAATGTTTGTTGCATATGAAATTGAAGCAGATGTTTTAAGATGAGCTTATGGGCTCACTGAGTCACTGTCACAGTGAAGTGCCATTGAGGTCTGAAGAAGGTAGCCAACATTTCCTTTTTAAAAAAAGATTACTTCCCCCATCCTCCTACACAGCAGACCATAGCTGGGGTTGTAGGGGATCCTGGGGTGGCTCTACCACAACTTAAGGCAGGTAGATTCTGGAATTTCTGGCTTCTATGGGAAATCAGGTGGTAGAGAAGCATTCAAAGCAGTGCTTGTGTTTGCCTGCACCATGGTAATGCAGTACCCTCCCACTGACCATGTAAACTCACAGAGTTAACCAAGATAAGTACCGCTAGGACCACAAGCCTGAAGTTTCAGTTTCGGACTTTTATTTTGGGACACGGCAGCTTTTCTGAAGCTGTTGATCATTATTTTCTAGTTTGCTATACTGACATGTATAATTATATAAATGTACAAACCTGTCTAAAATGTATTCATAATGCCATATACATGTTGCATCTGATGTGACTGAACAACATGTCACAAGACAACAGATAAACTTGCATATTGATTCTGGGTCAATTAAATTAATTGTATAGTCAACCGAAGAAAAGAACAATGTCAGTGTAATTCTGGTTAAGGAGGGAATTTTTTTTTATTTCCGCAAAGTATAATTATTAAATACTTTATGAATGATCAGAAATGTATAAAACAATATTAACCAAAGGTATTTACATAACTAGTTTAAATCGGTTATCAATCTACCTGGAAAAGGCTGTTTACAAAGAGGCAAACCAAATCTTTCAGCTAATTTTCACAAAGCATTAACACACTGCAGTAAGCACATTTGAGGAGGCCTCATCGCTTTATCTTAATTTACTGCACTAACTAAGTGCATCTGTTTCCTACAACTAGAGGAAATAAAGAAAAAACAGTCACACTGTTCACTGGTCCAAAACTCCCTTCCTCACCTGATAGACTGTGACAGGCATAAGAGCATTGTCGATCACAGGCTCATCAGTGTCCATCTGTCCCCTGTAGGAATGGGTTTGTGTGATAAATGAATGTAATTACAGATACAGATCTGTTGTTGGCTAATTTGTATCCATTAGAAGGAATACTGCATTAATTAAAGCTTGCAAATTGATAGGGTAGAACATGGTGTCTGCTGTTTTTGGCAGCCTGGAAAATAAACTACAGTCCAACAGTATAATTATTTAGAGTGCAGTACTGTTGAACACACTTTACTAGATAATCATGGCTCTATATAAACCATCATTTGATGGCCTAGTGAAAATGGAAACTAACAAAAGTATTGTTTGCATTTACTCAGCCACAAACAGACAATGGGACACACTGCACGTTACAGGAGTACATACATGGTCATAAAATCTTAAGTGGAAATCTATATAATTTAAAAAATTAATTAAAACACATCACTATTCCAACCCCACTCCTATTTTACTTCCACATCCTGGAAATGGTTAAATAAATAATGCATCTACTTTGGGGAACAATGCTGCCAAATATATTGACAGAAATGTTCAAATATATAGATTGGACAAGAAATTCTAATGATCTGTTTGGGCAAAATAGGTATTCCTGGCATAGGGGTTGCAATTTGGCCTATCATTCACACATGCCAGAGTTACTCCCCTTCTAATATAGATGCTAAATTCTGGTGTAGGTGGATCCTGACAGAAGATGTACTCGCCTCAAAAGGGCTGAATGTATGCAAAATGCAGGTTAGTTAGGGCAAAACCTGCTGTCCAAGACATTCTCTAATTTAAGCTAGAATTCCAGCTGATTAAATGTCAACTGATTAAATGGCTCAGTTGGTAGCATGCTCACCTCTGAGTCAGAAGTTTGTGGGTTCAAGTCCCACTCCTGGACTAGGCTGTAAAAGGCACTTTGGGGTGTCTAATAGTTGTGAAAGGCACCAGATGAATATTTTTCATTCATCTATGGGATGTGAGTGTCACCGGCAAGCCCAGCATTTACTGCCCATCCCCTAATTGCCCTAGAGAAGGTGGTGGCAAGCCACCTTCTTGAACTGTTGCTGTCCAAGTGTTGTAGGTACACCCACAGTGCTATAAGGGAGGGAATTCCAGGATTTTGACCCAGCGACACTGAAGGAATGGTTATTCAGTTCCAAGTCAAGATGATGTCTGACTTGGAGGGAAACTTGCAGGTGGTGGTGTTCCCATGCATCTGTTGCCCTTGTTCGTCTAGGTGCCAGAGGTTGTGGGTTTGGAAAGTGCTGTCAAAGGAGCCTTGGCAAGTTGCTGCAGTGCATCTTGTTCATGGTGGTGGAAGGAGTGAATGTTTAAGGTGGTGACAGGGGTGCCGATCAAACAGGATGCTTTATCTTGGATGGTGTTGAGCTTCTTGAGTGTTGTTTGAGCTTCACTCATCTAGGAAAGTGGAGAGTATTCCATCATTCCATCAAAGGGAAAGTCTTGCTTGACCAACATCATTAAATTTTTTGAAGAGGTAACTGAGAGAGTAGGCAAGGATAATACAGTAGATGTAATTTAATTAGATTTTCTAAAGGCCTTCGATAAAGTCTCACATAATAGACTAATGAATAAGATCAGAAAATGCAGGGTCAGGGTACAAGCAGCAGAATGAAAATGGAAGGAGAATGAAAATTAGAGTAAATCAGTGGGGCGATGGAAGGGTGTTTTGTTGAGTTAATAGAAACCGTACGAAACGATAAAGAAAAATGATGGGAAATGAGTTTAACAACAGGCAGCACAGGAGTGGTGGGTAAAGTGAGCGGAGCTGTGAGGCTGCTTTACCATAGATGTAGTCGTGGGTTCGCTCCGGCTTGAAGCGCTGCTTCTGCTGCAGACTCCCTTCACGACAGAAAGCGGAGAGTAGGAGTTAAAGAGTAGTTATTCAGAGTGGCAGAAGGTAGAAAGTGGTGTTCCACAAGGATCAGTGCTGGTACCACTGTTGTTCAAAATTTATATTAATGATTTAGATTTTGGAATCAAAACCATAATTTCTAAGTTTGCAGATGACACTAAAGGATGGAAGGGGTGGTGGTTGTCAATACTGAGGAGGACCGCAACAAATTACACGATGATATTAACAAATTTGCACAATGGGCATTTATTTAGCAAACAAATTTCAAGCTAGATAAATGCCAGGTATTATATTTTGGCAAGAAAAATAGAGGTTGCATAATACTTAGAAAATAAGAATTTAAATGGGGTAAAGAAGCAAAGGAGTCAGGAAGTACAAATATACAAATCACTAAAGTAGCTATGCAGATTAACAAGGTCATAAAAAAGCAAACAAAGCATGAGGGTTTATTTTTAGAGGAATAGAATTGAAAAGTAAATAAGTTATGCTAAACTTGTATCAAACCTTGTTCAAACCACACCTGGAGTCCTGCATACAATTCTGGTTGCCATATTATAAAAAAATATAGAGCCACTGGAGTGGGTGAAAAAAGGATTTACAAAAATGATACAAGAACTGAGAGGTTATACCTATCAGGAGAGGATGAACAGGCTGGGTCTGTTTTCTTTTGAAAAGAGAAGCTGAGGGGTGACCTAATAGAGGTCCTTAAAATTATGAAAGGTTTTGGTAGACACAGAATGTTTCCATATGTGGGGAAGAGCAAAACTAGAGGCCATCAATACAAGATAGTCACTAAAAAATCAAATGGAAATTCAGAAGAAACTTCTTTATCTAGACTGTGATGAGAATGCGGAACTCACTACCACAGAGTGGTTGAAGCGAATAGTATAGATGCATTTAAAGGGAGGCTAGATAAGTATACGAGGGAGAAGGGAACATAGGAAATAGGAGCAGCAGTAGGCCATTCGGCCTCTTGAGCTTGCTTGTGATTCAACTAGATCATGGCTGATCATCTACCTCAATGCATTTTCCCCCACTAACCCCATATCCCTTGATATCTTTAATATCTAGAAATCTATCGATCTCTGTCTTGAAGATATTCAATGACTGAGCTTCCACAGTCCTCTGGGGTAGAGAATTCCAAAGATTCACCACCCTCTGAGTGAAGAAATTCCTCCTCATCTCAGTCCTAAATGGCCTACCTCTTATTTTAAGACGTGTCCCCTGGTTCTAGACCCCGCAGTTATGCTGCAAGAGTTAGATGAGGAATGGCAGGAGGAGGCTCCAGTGGAGTAATAATGCTGGCATGGTCTGGTTGGGCTAAATGGCCTGTTTCTGTGATGTATATCCTATGTAGTGTTTGATCGGATAAGCTTTGTATTCTACCTTCTAACCAATCAAACTGGCTCTGAAGCCTACAGTCCTGCCCTCTAACCAATCTGATTGGTCATAACAGGCTAGAGTCCTACCTTCCAACTGATTTGATTGGTCAACACTGACAACCTATAGTCCCAGGAGAAAGAAAGCTGATTTTTGTTGTGAAGCACCAACATGCTCACACATAGCTTGCAATGCTGAATGTCAGCTTAACAATGGGCGTCTAAGTAATTTGATTTTAAGACATGCACTAAGGATCGGTATGCTAAATGGCATTGTTGAAAATGTCTAAGACGTGGACTTTAGTAAAGATATGATCCTGCTCCTGTTGTTGTCCAACACAATTCTTTCAATGCTCTCCCATGAATTAGTCATAATTGCCAACTAGTATTGCAATAAAATACATTCTGTGGCCCAGTACTGATGCCCCATTTGGCAAAACATTAAAGCTTTGCCACAAACAAATAGCTACCTGCAAATATTATAGCTAAGAATTTTATACACATTAATACATGGAACCAAAGGATGCAGTGGCAGA
Source organism: Heterodontus francisci (assembly GCF_036365525.1). Taxonomy (NCBI): domain Eukaryota; kingdom Metazoa; phylum Chordata; class Chondrichthyes; order Heterodontiformes; family Heterodontidae; genus Heterodontus; species Heterodontus francisci. The sequence continues at coordinate 19,444,642 of NC_090400.1, forward strand.
TAAAAATTTTGCACCTCATTTCATGGAAAGAATGAAATGACAATGAAGTCTCAAGCAGAAGTTTTATATGAGGCTGTGGAATAGTCCAGGCTGAATATCACAAAAGATGCAGTGCATGGACTAGAAGGGCATTCACTTGATGTGCTTAGACCAGAGGTAAAACTGTAGTGATCTTGAGACTATGGAACCTGAGATTACACAATGATATAGGCTCAAAACAAGAATATATGGGTTAGTTTACTATACAAATCAATTTTAGCTTGTATCAAAGCACACATGGGGCTGAATTTTATCAGCCCGTCATGGATCCCAGTGGGGAGCTAATTGAGGGTGGCGTCACCGCTCATCACGAGTGCGGCTGGCCAACCGCGATCATGTGGCAGCAAGCCCATTTGAATGCAGGAGGTGCGGGGACTGTCCCATTGGAGAATGGGGCATCAGTCCCTTTGATGCTGTGCTGCTGACCCCCCTCCCCCCCACCGCCCCCACTGCCTGGAGTCCCTGTGCTGCTGTGCTGTTGACCAAGGTCTCATAAGGCCAGGAGCTCTCCGGAAGCCAAGGGAGAACATGTCAGGTGGAAGATACTGGGTAGCCCCACGGTTCAGCAATGACTTCCTGTGATTCTTCTCCAGGCTATAAGGGAAAGGTAGGAGCTCCTCTTCCGAAGGGATGGCAGGAAGTGATCCTCCCACCTGACCAAGCAAGCCTGGATGGAGATCGCAGAGGAGGTCAGCGGCTGTGGGATCCAGTGCTGCAAAAGGCTCTGTCAAGGTGAGTCCTCCATATCTATCCCATCTTTGGCACGTGACCCCGACCATAGTCACGCGCCAAAGATGGGATAGATATGAAGGACTCACCTTGGCAGAGACTATGGTCACGCGGGTGGAAGCATGACATGGTGAGGGAGTAGCTGCAAAGGGGTGGCAAGGTACTGAGGCAACAGCTGATCACGTGAGATGCATGGCTGCATCTCCAAGACAGCCGGCCTTCTGTCCTCGCTTTTGCCCCTTGCCCCTTGAGAGCAGACATGAGGAGGTGGCATTTGGGAGCCCCCATCAGGTGCCAAAGGGCTTCCACCAGAACAAGTGCCCTGCTGAGCTCCATGAGAAGACTAACAGTGTCCCTCTTTCTGCTCGCAGGGGAAAAAGGCCCACAAAACTAGAGAAAGGGTGAAGACTGGAGGTGAGATCCCAGACATCCGAGAACAGACCCTGGCAGAGGAAGCGGCCCTGAAACTAGCAGACTCCCAGGGTGGCTGATTCATAGCAGACGGAGAGACTAGAGTGTTCACCCAAGAGAGTGAGGAGGCATTGTGGTCATGTGGCAACCACCGACCTTCTAAATAACCACATCATACTTGGTTGACTTGGGCAGATCGATGCAGCAGAACCGGTAAATGTTTGTGTTTTCTCATGTAGGTTGTGGCACCTCGGTGGGAAGATCGTCTGCTGGAATCCCGTCTTCCTCTGAGGAGAAGGAGGAAGAATCCTCAATGGGTACACCGTCACCCTGCAATCTCCATCAGCACAGAAACTCTCATTTCGATGGTTATGCGCTTGGGCTTAGATGCAGTGTCACAAGCGAGTGAGAGCACAACACATGTCTCCAAGCAGCTGACAGAGGTCATGACTGGCAAGGCCATTGACCGTTGGGGGACTGTGGGAAGCATGGCCCATGTTGAGGCCCTGGCTGATGAAGAGCCTCTGGTTTTGGCAGCACAGAACATGCTGGAGTTGCAGAGAGAAGTAAAGGAACATCTAGCGGAGCTGCGAGAGGCAATGTGCAGTCATGCACAGATGATGGAGTAGTCCATCCATGCCAGTACATTCTTCTGGGGAGGGTGAACAGCGAGAGGTCGTGGTCCACATTGGTACCAATGACATAAGAAGAAGAGGGATGAGGTGCTGAAAGCAGAGCTTCAGGAGTTAGGAAAGAAAAAGCAGGACCTCAAAAGCAGTAATCTCAGGATTACTCCCAGTGCCATGTGTTAGTGAACATAGGAATAGGAGGATTAAGCGATTTAACATGTGCCTGGAGAAATGGTGCACAAGGGAGGGCAACAGATTTCTGAGGCATTGGGACCTGTTCTGGGCTGGGTGGGTCCTGTACAAGATGGACAGGTTGCACCCTAGCAGGACCGGGACTAACGTCCTCACAGGGACATTTGCTGGTGCTGTTGGGGAGGGTTTAAATTAAATTGGCAGGGGGTTGTAAACCTAAGAGGGAACTCAGATTGGAGGGAAGCAAAACTGGTAACAGGAAGTAGAAAACGAGTAAGTGAAATTGGAAGGCAGACAAGACAAAGGCAAACATTAAATAGGATCGGAATGAGGAATAATGTTAAGACAAAGTAAGGGCACTCTATCTGAGTGCATGCAGCATTCACAACAAGGTAGATGATTTGAAGGCACAAATAGAGATAAATGAGTATGATTTAATTGCCATTACGGAGTCGTGATTAAAGGGTGACCAGGACTGGGAACTGAATCTGCAGGGATATTTGCATTTAGGAGGGATACGTGGAGAGGAAAAGGAGCTGGGGTAGCACTGTTAATAAGGAACAAAATCAGTACATTAGTGAGACAGGATCTTAGATCGAAGGAGCAAAATGTAGGCTGGGATTTTTCACTTGTTGGAAGGGAGCCGTCCAAGTCGGTGGCGAGCCCGCTTCCTCCTGGCTTGGGGATCCGACCCAAATTTTGCGGTTCCCCGGCCTTTAACTGTTCTGAGGCGGGACTTCCACCAGCTTCAAGCAGGAAGTCCCGCCTAATGGAGCTGCCGGCCAATCAGCGGGCCAGCAGCTCTTAGTCCCAGCAGCACCACCAGGAGCGGTGGCCACTGCTGGGACTGCAGCCCAGCTTCAGGAAGATGATTTTTGGGAGGCCCGGAACCAAGATAAGTTTTTGTTGCCTCACCGGGGGTGATTGGTCGGTCCCCGGCGAGGCAAGGGTGGTTGACAGGGGGGACGGGGGGCATGCTGTGTGTTGGGGCTGGTTGGGGCAGCAGGAGCTTTTCTCGGGCATGGGCCGCCCGCTTGCCACAGGTAAAATCCCTGCGGTGGTGGGCAGAGGCCCTTAAGTGACCATTAAGTGGCTATTTAAGGGCCTTGAGCCTGGGGCAGGCGGGCCATTTTTTGCTACCGCCGCCCTGCATAAAGTGGCAGCGGAGGCGGGAGCGAGTTGGAAAGGGCCCCCAAGCCCCCGCTCCATTTTACGCACCCCCCCCGCCACCTTCCTGCTCTTTGGGGGGGGCATTAAATTCCGGCTGTAGAATCAGTTTGGGTGGAGCTAAGAAACAACAAGGGGCAGCAAACATTGGTGGGAGTTGTTTATAGGCCACCAAACTGATAATGTTGGGCACGGTATAAATCAGGAAATTAGAGCTGCATGTAGCATGAGCTATACAGTAATAATGGGCAACTTCAATTTACATATAGATTGGGTAAACCTAATCAGCACTAATGCTTTGGAGGATAAATTCCTGGAGAGTGTACGAGATGGGTTTCTGGAGCAGTATGTAGAAGAACCAACTGGGGATCAGGCTATTTTCGATTTAGTATTGTGTAAAGAGAAAGGACTAATTAATAACCTTGCTGTAAAGGAGCCATTAGGAAATAGTGACCACAATGTGATAGAATTTTATATTAAGTTTGAAAGGGACATATTTCATTCTGAAAGTAGGGTCTTAAATCTGAACAAAGGAAACTATGAAGGTATGAGTGGCAAGTTGGCTATGGTGGAATGGGAAAATACATTCAAAGATCTGACGGTGGACAGGCAATGGCTAGTATTTAAAGAAGTATTACACAGTTTACAACAAATATACATTCCTCTAAGACACAAAAACCCAACAGGAAAGGTGAATCAACCATGGCTAACAAAAGAGGTTGAAGACTGCATTTGGTCAAAGGAAGAGGCTTATAAGGTTGCCAGAAAAAGTGGTAAGTTTGAGGAATGGGAGCAATTTAGAGTCCAACAAAGGAGGACGAAGAAACTGAGAAAGAAATGGAAAAGCGATTATGAATGCAAGCTAGGTCGAAACATAAAGGCGGACTATAAAAGCTTCTTTAGTAATGTGAAAAAGAAAAGATTAGCAAGGACAAATGTGAGTCCATTGCAGGCGGAGACAGGAGAGTTTGTGGTGGAGAATGAGGAACTAAATGAGAGACTAAACAATTACTTTGTGTCTGTCTTCAGGGAGGAAGACACAGTAAATCTCCCAGAAATACTAGGGAAACAAGGGACTTGTAAAAATGAGGAACTGAAAGAAATTTGTCTCAATAAAGAGGTAGCACTCAAAAAAATAATTGGATTGAAAGTTGATAATTCCCCTGGACCGGATGCGCTACATACCAGAGTATTGAAGGAGGTGGCTTTAGAGATAGTGAATGCATTGGTGGTTATCTTTCAAAATACTTGCATGCCAAACAGCGGAAGCAGTGTGCAATAGACAGAGCTAAGCGATCCCACAACCAACCGATCAGATCTAAGCTCTGCAATCCTGCCACATCCAGTCGTGAATGGTGGTGGACAATTAAACAACTGATAGGAGGAGGAGGCGCTACAAACATCCCCATCCTCAATGATGGGGAGCCCAGCACATCAGTGCAAAAGACAAGGCTGAATCATTTGCATCCATCTTCAGCCAGAAGTGCCGTGTTGATGATCCGCCTGAGGTCCCCAGCATCACAGATGCCAGTCTTCAGCCATTCCGATTCACTCCACATGATATCAAGAAACAGCTGAAGGCTCTGGATACTGCAAAGGCTATGGGCCCTGACAACATTCAGGCAATAGTACTGAGGTCTTGTGCTCCAGAACTAGCCGCATTCCTAGCCAAGCTGTTCCAGTACAGCGACAACACTGGCATTTACCCAGCAATGTGGAAGATTGCCCAGGTATGTCCTGTCCACAAAAAGCAGGACAAATCTGACCTGGCCAATTACCGCCCTATCAGTCTACTCCCGATCGTCAGCAAAGTGACAGAAAGGGTCGTCAACAGTGTCACGAAAAGCTAGCATGCAGGTGCAGAAATCAATTAGGAAGACAAATGGTACGTTGGCTTTCATCGCAAGGGGTTTTGAGTACCGGAGTAAAGAAATCTTGCTGCAATTGTATGGAGCCTTGGTGAGATCGCACCCCGAGTCTTGTGTACAGTTTTGGTCTCCTCATCTAAGGAAGGATATTCTTGTCATAGAGGGAGTGCAACAGAGGTTCACTAGACTAATCCCTCAAATGGCGAGATTGACTTATGAGGAGAGATTGAGGAAACTGTATTCTCTAGAGTTTCGAAGAATGAGAGATGATCTCATTGAAACTTAGCAAATTCTTACAGGGTGTGATAGAGTATATGTAGATAGGATGTTTCCCCTGGCTGGTGAGTCTAGAACCAGGGAACATAGTCTCAGAATAAGGGGTAGGCCATTTAAGACTGAGATGAGGAGGAATTTCTTCACTCAGAGGGCAGTGAATCTTTGGAATTCTCTACCCCAGAGGGCTGTGGGAGCTCAATCATAGAGCATGTTCAATACAGAAATTGATACATTGATGAGATCAAGGGAAGCGTGGGAAAGTGGTCTTGATGTAGGTGATCAGCCATGATCTAATTGAGTGGCAGAGCAGGCTCGAGGGGCTGAATGGCCTACTCCTGCTCCTATGTTCCTAAGGAAGTTATGCAAAATCTTTATGTCATGAATTAGGCCTCAGATAGAGCACTATGATTAATTCCCATCACCACACTTTAGGTAAATGCTAAGAACTTGGTGAGGGTGCAGAGGTGATTTATTTATTTTATTTTATTTAGAGATACAGCACTGAAACAGGCCCTTCGGCCCACCGAGTCTGTGCCGACCATCAACAACCCACTTATACTAATCCTACATTAATCCCATATTCCTACCACATCCCCACAATTCCCCTACCCCCTACCTATACTAGGGGCAATTTATAACGGCCAATTTACCTATCAACCTGCAAGTCTTTGGCTGTGGGAGGAAACCGGAGCTCCCGGCGAAAACCCACGTGGTCACAGGGAGAACTTGCAAACTCCGCACAAGCAGTACGCAGAATTGAACCCGGGTCGCTGGAGCTGTGAGGCTGCGGTGCCAACCACTGTGCCATTTACTAGAATGGTAGCAGGGATTAGGGACTTTAGTCATGTCAAGAGATCAGATAAACTGGGACTATTCTCTTTGGAGCATTGAAGGTTAAGGGGAATTTTAACATATTCAGAATTATTAGATTTTGGCAGAGGACAGAGGGAGAAAATGTTTCCACTGGCAGGGGATTCAGTAACCGGAGGACACAGATTTAGGTTAATTGGCAAAAGAACTAGAGGGGAGAAGAAGAGAATTTTTTTTTAAATCAGCAACTTGTTATGATTTGGAATGCACTGACTGAAAGGGTGGTGGAAGCAGATTCAATCGTGACATTCAAAAAGGAATTGGATAAATATTTGAAAAGGAAAAATTTGCAGGGCTATGGGGAAAGAACAGGGGAGTGGGACTAATTAAATAGCTCAAAGAGCTGGCAGAGGCATGATGGGCCAAATGGCCTCCATCTGTGCTATTTGATTGTATGATTCTATTTTCTATTTGAACATATGCTGAACATAAATTTGATGCATCTAAAAAACACATAAGCAAAATATTTACAAAATAAAATTAAAGGCAATCCTGTTTATTACCAAAATCAATAAAGTTTGAAAACAAAATAAGAAAAGATATAAGGAATATTTTCTTCATGGGATCAAACCACAGCCCCTGCTACTAAGTATCCTCCAAAATTGGTTGTTCCTGACTGCACATAAGAAAATTTAATTTTACATTCAGCAAATATAAAAATGAGCTAATCACTTTCTTGTATCACTCACTACCCTCTTCCATGCCCCGTCCCTGGAAAAAAACTATTCCCCAATTCACTTTACAACTGCCTTTTCAAAATCCCAACTGTTTAGCCTCCATTCACCACAACACTTCTGCAGATACTGATTTGCTCAACTGCTCGCTCACCTCCACCTTTTATGCCCTAGTCCCCAATAAAACTATCACTGTCTGTCACCCTGGCCATTCCCCGGTACAGCCCTCATCTCTGCTCCCTTAAGTTCATGGAACGCAGGCTTGAAAAGATATGGTGGAGAACTGGTTTGGCCATCCACTGGCAGATCTGCTGGACCACATAAAACACTATTGGGTCCTGCTCTCGTCTGCTAAAATTGCTCCTGGATCATCCTGGAATGCAAAGATATGGCCTCGTCTCTCCTTGTCTCTGTAATCTTCTCCAGCCCCACATTTCTCCGTGATATCTGCACTCATCTAATTCTGACCTCTTGAAAATCCCCAATTGCTCTACCATTGGTGGCTGTGCCTTCAGTTGCCTAGGTTCCAAGCTCTGGAATACCCTCCCTACACCTCTCTGCTGCGCTTTCCTCCTTTAAGACACTCCTTAAAACCCTCCTCTTTGACCACATTTTTGGTCATCTGACCTAATATCTCCTTGTGTGGCTCGGTATCATATTTTGTTTTATAATGCTTCTTTGAAGTGTCTTAGGTCGTTTTACTACATTAAAGGCGCTATATAAATATACATTGTTGTTGTAATATAAGAAACAGCTGCTAAAGTTACCATTGACACCATAGTCTTTAAGATTGCTATATTCTCCCCTCTGCAGCAGTACTGCATATTACCTCTCCGGCATACTGAGCCACAAATGTGTGTTCACTGCTGACTACCAAAGTCTCCCTCTAAGTTTTTTTCATTCATTCTTGGCCTGTTCATTTGATTGCACAGTATCTTGAAATTTGTTCCGTGCTTGTGCAGTATCTTTAAAGGGACATGGATCTTATGGGTTCCCACGCACACATGCAGTTACAGGTAACATTGGTGAATAACCATATATGAATGTGATGATCTTAGCTCTGCTCCATTTCTGGAAAAAAGTAATGCCTCTTTTCAACACTTTCTTAAACTACCTCAACTCTGACCCTCACTCTTCACGTGCATGTGTTGCACTCAACCTATTTAATTCTGCCTTCAATGTTCTTGCTCCCTTCACTCCCTCTTGCATCCCCCAACTCCTACCCTACTCCCCCACCACCCCTCTGGCCCATCATCTCAGATCTTTAAAGCTAAGGGCTGCAATCTGGAGCACACTTGATATGCTGCTGTCCTGGTTGTTCAGCACCTAAAGCAATATCACATTTCCTCTTCTCATTCATATCCTCCCAGTCCTCCAAGATTATCCTGGTTGGTCCAGCTTCCTTTTCTCAATGACAAACTGCCTCCTCCAAACCGCTTCTTCAGTTCCCTCCATATATGAGTCCAATGCTAAGTGTGTGAGGAACTTATAGATATAGGCAGATGGGGCCTCGGTTTAACATCTCATTCGAAAGACAGTACGTCCAACAGTGCAGCTCATCCTCAATCCTCAGTATTGTACCGGAGTGTCAGCCTTGATTTTTGTAGTCAATTGCCTAAGCTACCTACGCTCCTACCTGAGGCACTCGCCTTCAACCCTGTATTCTTTCTCCATCCCCCTATAGCTTTCCCACTGCCCGGATCCTCCTTTTCTCACCTACATGTTGGCCCTCAGTGGCATCATTCAAAGGCAAGGGGTCTGCTCAAAAAAAAGACTTGCATTTATATAGCGCCTTTCATGACAACTGGACATCTCTTTGCAGCTAATGAAGTACTTTTGAAGTATAATGTAGGAAACGTGGCAGCCAATTTGCACACAGCAAGATCCCACAAACAGCAATGTGATAATGACCAGATAATCTGTTTTTGTGATGTTGATTGAGGGATAAATATTGGCCAGGACACCAGGATAACTCCCCAGCTCTTCTTCAAAATAGTGCCATGGGATCTAATACATCCACTCGAGCAGGCAGATTGGGCCTCGGTTTAACGTCTCATCCAAAAGACAGCACCTCCAACAGTGCAGCATGCTCTCAGTACTGTACTGCAGTATCAGCCTTGATTTGTGTACTCAAGCTCTTGAGTGGGGCTGGAACCTAAAACCTTGGGATTTGGAGACAAGAGCGTCATAGAATTATACAGTACAGAAACAGGCCCTTTAGCCCACCGTGTCCGTGCCGGCCATCCAGCCTAGCTATTCTAATCCCATTTTCCAGCACTTGGCCCGTAGCCTTGTATGCTATGGCATTTCAAATGCTCATCTAAATACTACTTGCATGTTGTAAGGGTTCCTGCCTCTACCACCTCCAAAAAGTGTGTTCCAGATTCCAACCACCCTCTGGGTGAAAAAAGTTTTCCTCAAACCCTCTCTAAACCTCCTGCCAACTGAGCCATGGCTAACACCAACAGCTCATGTAAATTACAGCTCTACCTTTCTATCATCACCCTTGACTACTCCTGTGCAGTCGGATTGCTTAGCTGACATTAATTCAGAATGAGCAAGTATTTCTTTTAGTGCAGCATTGCTGAGAGTGAAGCCATGTTGTTTTGCTTCTATCAAAACCTCTGCACCTTAGCTCCTCAACTTCATTTCTCTTCCTGCCAGCTAGCTCAGGCTGACCTGGGATATGCACAACCCATTATTGTACGGTTTCCTTTTGCCATTTGATGGATTTTCAGCAGTATAATAAATTACATTTATAACACCTTTTAAAGTATTGAAATGTCCTAAAGCATTTCACAGAGGCAAAAATAACCAGGCACTAAGAAGGACTTTAGGTGGCGACCAAAAATGGCAACACCATAGAAGCACTTGTAGATAGGACAAGGATTTTGGAAACAACTGGGTGAATTTTAACAGCCAAAAATGGGTTGCATGGGACCGGCTGAAGAATTAGGGGAGATATCCGCAGTGTCTTGGCCAATATCTATCCTGCAATCAACATCAAAAAAACAGATTATTTGGTCATTATCACATTGCTGTTTGTGGGAGTTTGCTGTGCGCAACTTGGCTGCCACGTTTCTTACATTACAAAAGTAACTACACTTCAAAAGTACTTCATTGGCTGTAAAGCACTTTGAGATGTCTGGTGGTCATGAAAAGTGCTATATAACTGCAAGTCTTCCTTTTTTAAAATTTTTTTTTCCTTTTGCTTGTCTGCTTTTTAATCTTCTCTCCATGACTCCTCACTTCACATTTGTAAAAGTTTGTGAGAACGACATTGTTCATAGGGAGAGAAGCACATTTACTATTTTCCATTATAGGTATCCTATTTCTGTAGATTAAGGTTTTAATGTAAATGGATTTAATTGCTCAATAGATCTAGAAATTTCTATGGGAAAGTGTGTAGTATGGTGGTTAGAATATAATGTTGTTATCTTTGTGCATACTCAGACTCATGGGATGAAAGTAGCCTCTTCCTCTGGTTTGTAAGATTTCTATGTAAAATAAGTTTGAACAATCTCAGTCAAGTGGATAAGATTAGATGGCAAAACTGCCAATAACACGCCAATTAGCATTAAATTGACTGCATCACTCAAACAGTTTTTATGTTATTGTTTATGTCATTATAGAAGTGGTGCTCATGCAGCACACTGATATTGATCAACAACTTCTGCTTCATGGTTTAGATCATCTTAGCCCCTGGATATGTCCAACCTCTGCACTGTGCTGTTCTATATGAACAGGCTGCAGACTGTTCCTCTTTTTATCTTAATTGCATTAAACAGTACCCCTATTTCTTTGTTCCGTCCCATTTACTTTCTGTGTGAATTTAAGAAGATCAAACGAAGTGCTCAGTGCTTAACAATGTGAGCTGCCTTGCTCTGAATGCTGTAAAGGATGATGCCCGCTTTAGATTCAGATCCCACAGTAAAGGTTTTCCATATAGCAGCTGAAGAATTGGCCAGACATTATTGACCACCACACATTAAGGACAGGTGACTTCTAACAGGAATGTTGAAAATCAAATTTGTGTAAATGGACAGAGATCAGGCAGCCTGCTGTCACTTTATGCACCAAAATGAAATGTAAGAAAATTAGCAGCTTAGCCGCTGCCCTGGTTTCACTTTAATCAACAAGGACATTTAACAGTACTGTGAGTTATACCCTGTTCAGCCTGTCTGTCTCTCCTGAGCAAGCAATGCTTTTGTCCTGTATACAGAGTAGTATCTGTAATTAGGTACCCACCAAATCTATGTGTCAACAGTAAATGAGTTAATTGTAAAGGATCCTTTCCCTGCTCTGTTCCCCCACCATCCACCCCCCAGGGCCTACATTTACCAAAAAGCCCACTGAGACCCTACGAACGCCCCAATCTTGGCTCACTATTTGCCAGAGAGCACCTCCCACACCAACTTGATGTTAATTTGATCTGAGGCTTAATATCAGGGGCTCCTTGAACCCCACCATTCAGGTGCAGGGATTGTACTCTGCATCCTTAACATACCCAAATTACTAGGCCCATAAACTTTCACAGACCATGTATCATTTTTCATCTCATGGATTCTCCCAATTTATTTAATTTCTAGGGAGAGGTGGACAACCAGAGGTAAAACTTCCAATATTACATTGCGAAATCTCTTCCCAACCTGCAAGATAATTTAATATTATTATAATTGTAACAATAAAACATTACAGCACTCTATTTAAATTTGCCCAGTTCCATTCCCCAGATTGCACAGCTATGATTTCAGCAGCACAGTATAGGCTGGTCATACGGCCACTGTCATTGAATCTGGTCTTTGGCTGGTGAATTGGTGTTAATTTACTTTGTACCATCATAATGACAGCATTAAAGAAACAAACAATAAGCTCTGCTCACTGAGTTATGACCTGTGGTAAAATATGGATATCAAAAAAGGTAAAAGACAGATGCCGATGAGACATGCACAATTATGACTGGTATTTCGTCTTTAACAACATTTCTTTACTTAGACTGCCATCAGAGATGGTAGCCTGTCTTACCTATGATTCAAACTGTGCATAGCTTGAAAAAGAGCTTCAGCCATTAATTATGATCGATGTCAACTTGTCAAAGAATTGCAATGTTACCAGGGACATTGCCTCCCAGTCAGGGGGTTTTGGAGGTGACATTAAAATTATGTATAGCCAGAAAATTAGAATAGGTCAATTTCATTTGCACTAATGGTGCTGGGATAGCCACAATGCCATTGCATTCTTTTGCTTTCTGTCACTGTGAAGTGAAAGAAAGCAAGAGAACATGGAAAATTAAAAGTATGATCCATAGAGGTGAGATTAGGATCCGGAGGTGGTGCATGCAGAGGATTGTAATCTCATGCAGAAGGCTTCCACTAAATCTGGAAATGTTGAGAGGCCTGGTCTACTGTTCCAAGGCAGGTTTAGAGTGGCATTTTATTGTGCTATCTGAGGCATTTATTTTAACTGCTTTATGTTTATGGTGTGATGACACCATCATACGAATGTTGTAAAGCACAAAAACACAGAAGAAACATTACAGTGTTGACAATGCCACTTTCGAGAGAATGGAATGTTTGGATGTTAAAAGTAAATGTATACATTTTTCAGAAGCAACAACTTACTGATATTGTTTCATATAAATTATTGGGTACCTTAGAATTGAATAATGTATTTCAATGTCTCCAACTCATGGGAAGAGAACATTTAGCAATCTCATATCTGTAGCAAAAATTCAGGGTCGTGCATCCACTGTATTATACCATAGATAAGCTATTTGGCCCCTTTCCCTGAAAACCCAGCATAAACCTCCACAACATAAGGAACACCAAAAGCTATGTCACTAGACCATTCACAAATAAAGCTTCAATACTGTGCAAAAACTCACCATGGAGAGTGGTACAATTGCACGGATGTCCTTTTGGATCACCGCCAATTCTGTCACCACTTTGTCCGAATCTGGAGGAGGATTTTTTCCACGGTAGTCAACATGCCACATAATACGTCTTGTCACTGACTGGCTGGTAAAATTTTCCATCTCAAAGTTCAATTGAATGATTTCACTGGGCTGAACACTTTCACTGTTAAGAAATTAGAAGGAGAAAACAATCAACTATATTTTAGATTTTGTATTTAAACAGATCAAAACAGTTTTGAAAGTATGAACTCTTTAATTTATTTACATACTTTACTTTCTTCTGAGCCTAGCAAAAACAGTGAACAGAAATCTTCTTGTACTCTCACTGCACAGTTGTGTATTTATTTTCTTTCCCAGAACGTCAAAACTATAGACTTTAAACAACCCTCATCTTCCTTTCCTCCTACAAAGTTTTAAAATCCAAGCTTAGCATCGAGTAACCACTGAAGTATTTTGTCCAGTTCTGGGCACTACATATTAAGAAGGATGTGAAGGCTTTAGAGAGGTTGCAGAAAAGATTTACGAGAACGGTTCCAGGAATGAGGAACTTCAGTTACTGGATAAATTGGAGAAGCTGAGGTTGTTCTCCTTAAAGAACAGAAGGTTGCGAGGAGATTTGATAGAGGCTTTTAAAATGATGACGGGGTCTAGACAGTAGATCGGGAGAAACTGTTACCATTGGCCAAGTGTCGAGGACCAGAGAATACCGATTTAATGTGAATTGCAAAAGAACCAATGGCGACATGAGGAAACACTTTCTTTATCCAGAGAGTGGTTAGGATCTGGAATGGACTGGCTGAGAGTGTGGTGGAGGCAGATTCAATTGTGGCTTTTAAAAAGGAATTGGATAAGCACCTGAAGAGAAAAAAAATTGCAGAGCTACGGGGAAAGAGAAGGGAAGTGGGACAGTGGGAGTGGCTCTTGCAGAGAGCTGACATAGACATGACAGGCCAAATTCCCTCCTTCTGTGCTGTAACCATTCTATGATTCTACTTCCTGATTTACCCAGTCTTTAAGGTTAGTCTTGACCCTCTGCCTAAATTATCAATAATATTCTTAATAATAATTAGTGCTACAACTACCAACTACTAAAGTCTGCACTACATTAAGAATGCATATTAGCCTAAGTTCCATGCATGAGCTATTAGATAATTTTTCCCTGCTTAACACATACCCAATTTATTGTCAAACTGGTGTCAAAACAATGCCAGAATTCACATTGATTCAACACAATGTGGCAGCATAAACTCTGTAAAAATGCACATTCAGCTCTCATACAAACATTAAAGTGTTGGAGAGCAGAGATACTGCAGTGTAAAATATGTGGCCCAATTACAAGATGATACTTTAGATCTTAACATCCCTTAAATGCAATTGGCCAATTGGATGGTTAGTCAATTCAACATTAAGAAAAGGCTGTAGCAGATTAGATTAGATTAGATTAGAGATACAGCACTGAAACAGGCCCTTCGGCCCACCGAGTCTGTGCCGAACATCAACCACCCATTTATACTAATCCTACACTAATCCCATATTCCTACCAAAATTCAGTGTACATGATAGGCTTTGACAGGAACAGAATAAGTATGATTTAATTAATGTTAAAATTCATGTTTAACATGTTCTGCAAACTATTGAAAAATCCTCAAAAGAAAATGCTTGAAAATCCAAGAATTCATCATTCAATTAGTCACATGGTCTTGAAAATTAAGTTCTTTCAAAATAAAATATTTTAATATATTTTTACATAATTGCAAACTTTACACCAACACTGACAAAAATAAATACAATTCTTCCAACAACTTATATTTATACAGCACCTCTAATGTCATAAAATGTCCCAAAGTGCTTCAGAGGAGCATTATAAAGCAACATTAGACACCGAGCCACATAAAGCAATATTTGGGCAAATGCCCAAAAGCTTGATTGAAGAGGTAGGTTTTAAGGAGCATCTGAAAAGAAGAAAGAGAGCTGGAGAAGTTCAGAGAGAACTACGTAGAATCTACAGCACAGAAACAGGTCTTTTTGTCCTAACTGGTCTATGCAGGTTGTTGTGAAAGTGTTTCCATTTTTAAATATTTTTTGAGGACTCGTGTTTAGAATTGTGGAGATGGATTCATTGGAGGACTGAAGTGATTCCATAAATTCCTTTTTTCTTTAAAGGGTCGCTGGAAGGACTCTGTTTAAAAACATTTACTGGATGTCACATGTCTTCAGCTAAGTAAACAACAGGTACCTTCTGACAATAGGAGTTGTTTACAAGAAAAGTGACATGTCAAGATTTATGGTGCTCAAGAGTGGGTTTCATTTTTGAATAGGAGTTTTGAGTCAGTTGGGTTTGTAGCCTGCTGAAAGAAACACCCAGCTGATCTTTTCTTCCCCTCTCAGAAACCCTACAAAAAATCCAGTGTGTGATAGCTGTAACACCTAATGCCACATTTCTCCTGACAAGCTTTTGGAAGACTTCCTCTTGACATCCTGAATGAACTGCTTCCGAAAATATCCCAGTGACCCGTTTATGTGTACTCGGACGCTGGACTGTATGCCATCTGGAACATAACATAGCTTATCCTTTTTCTTCAAGAAGTAACAAATACTTTGACCAAAGCATCTTTATTTTTCCTTTAATCTGTGTATGTGTGTTGGGTATTTAGAAGGCAATATATATATTTACTGTCATCTTTCAAACTGTGTGTTGAAGCTTTACATCTTTATTGACTAAGTCTTGTTTTATAATAAATGAATATTTTTGTTGTTTATTAAGGAAACTTGGTTGGTGGATTTTATTCTGAAACGAAAATAGATAGAATATATAATTGGCTGCATCGGTAACTGGTACACATTTAAATATATGTTGTGACCTGTGGAGAAGTGGATCTAGAGAAAGACAGTGCACTCCTTCTGCCTTGGTCATAACAAGGTGTTTGTACTCCATATGAGCACCCTGCCACTGTAATTACCTTTTCCCACCCTGTTCATTTTTTCTTATTTCCTTCTCCATCATGTGTGCTGTTAGTGGCTATCTTGTATTTCTTTAGTCTACATCCACCCTATTAATCACCTCATAATTTTATGTGGACCATTATCAAATCTCCTCTTTGTCTTCTCCAAAGGAGCCTGCTCAATCTTTCATGATAGTTGAATTCTCTTAATTCTGGTAACATACTTGTAAATCTTTTCTGCATTTTCTCCAGTGCATCGATATCCTTTCTGTAGTATGGAGACCTGAAGTGGGCGCACAGTGGGTTGGATTTTGTCACGCTGGCGGGGGTCCCGGTGTCAGGCTGAAAATGCAGGTGGGAATCCCGTCTCAGCCATTTGGGGCTGCCACTGGTGCAATTCTAAGTTGCCCGGGCAGTTAACAGCCCAGCACCGAAAGACCCCTCCCTTTAAAGATGGGGATCCTGCCTCCAAGAGCTGCTGGCCAATCACAGGGATGGCAGCTCAGTAGTATTGGGAGCGCCACTGGGAGCAGTCGGCACTGCAGAGGCCTTGGACCCAGCCCAGCACTGGAGCACCAAACCTTAGGTAAGTGAAGTGAGGTTGTTGGAGCCAGACTGGAAGGCCCCGGTGAAGTGGGAGGGTGGAGAGTAGGGGTTTAGTGCAGGGGAGGGGGGTTCAGGGAGGTGGAGTTTTTCCTGGCGGTGGCCACAGATTGCCCACAGAGGAGAGCCTCCCACCCCAAAGCCTGCAGGTGGGTCTCCTAATTTTACTGGACGACTTCCCCGCATTGCCTGATAATTTAGTATCGCCAGCTGAGTCTATCTCACTCATCCCTTAGTGGCTCTATCCCTACCTTAATTCTCATTTTGTTACATATGTGCCTGCAGAATACTTTACTATTTCTTCTTAAATTCTTCAAGCTTCAAACCATGTATGTCAGACAAAATACTTTGCAGACTTTAACTGCGTGTGTAGGCTGAAAGCACAGAATGTTCAGGGGCTGCTCGAGATGTGACTGAAGGAATGTACTGATACTGAGATGATGAATGATGAAGTCATAATAGGGTATGTGTCATTCTGCTCTGATGAATCACCACAGGAATGAGTATGACTGGACACGGGGAGAGGTCAATTGGATAAGAAACAGTATAAAAGAGACTCTCCCGATCAAGTCTGTGTGGTGGAGAGAACCAGAAACAAGAAGACAAATAGAAAAGTCTGAAGACCAAACGTTGCAAGAGAAGGTATGCACTCCCTGTCCATAACTAATAAGGGAAGTAAATAGCCCGCTGTTATGGCCACGTGGTGAAGTTTGGGTGATTTCCACTGTTCAACTCCCACCTGACCGCAGCAAGTGTGTTTTATTATTAGGGTTTAACCCCTTGGTGTTTTATTTGTCAAATAAACCCCCACACAGTGACAGGTTTTCTTGTAGGTTTAAAAACAAAAGTCAATTGTTTAATGATCAGTACACCTTATCCCGAAACTGCCACAACCACATCCATTCATGCATTCACTCGCACACATACATACACACAAGACACAGAGAGGTGAAAGGGGTAAGCAATTATAAGTGTGGGGGAGAGGGGGTAGGTTTCGAGGCGGTCACAGTGAAACTATTGAATTCTTTTGGAAATCAAGTTCTCATTGGTTGCCTGAGGTAGATTGTAGATTTCTCTCTTTGTTGAAAGTTCAGTTGAAGTCAATGGATCACTTCTAGTTCACTGCTGTATAGTGTAGATGTACAATTTCACAACAGGACATGTGCCTTTTGGTTTGCTGGAAACAAGCTTCTGGATGCTGCCTTTTTTGGTGTCTCTCTCTAGACAGTTTTTTTAAGGTAAAGCTGTGTTGTTAACGTCTCACTTCTGGGTAGGAGATGCTTTGGTCTCACCCCCAGGTGATCGCACAATGGCCCAGGATGTGGCTATGTCGCACCTTCTTTGTTTCAGAAGAAGACATTCAATTCTGGAATGTTTTAGGATGGGTGCAATTGACACCTCTTAGCTTTGAAGATTTTAATATACAAAGGCCAAGTTTTTTTTCCTTGGTGGCCATTTTGGAGCATGTTCACTTTTTAAAAGAAAGGTCCATTTTTTAAAAGACAAAGTCAGTTTTTATAACTCTTCAGATTTTTCCCGTAATTTGTATCATCACAATTCTTGTGTGTGTGACACCCACGTTACATTGTAAATCACTGCCCAAGTTTATTGCCTTAGTTTGAGTAAAACTTAATATACTTGTTCTGACTTTGTCTCAATAAAGTAGTTTCACAACTGAACTTTTTTCACGTCTGAAACTGTTGTAAGAGGTTAGCTCCTTACAGTTTAGATATGACAGCTTACAGTGGGGACCCAGATGGAACATGACTAGGTTGTGAACTCTTTGTGTGAGAGAAAGGAAGAATCTTGAGATTGGCGAGTCCGGCCAACATGCGTCTTGGGAGGGGAACCTTATTGGAGTATGAGGACCCAGTGGACCCACAGGTGATCAAAGGCACTCATGAGAGATATATAGTCATGTTGTTTAAAGATGTCAAACAGGTCTTTGAGGATAAATTAGATAAGCTACCCATCAATGAAGTACATGGGTTAGTGGCTGGATGCCTGAATGTAGACAATCAGAAGCCATATAGGGAAGTCACAGAGCTTATCCAAGATAGGGTAGGTCAGAAAAAGCTAAAAATTGAGTAGGCAAGAAACCTTCTGGCTTATCAGTGGGTCTGAGATTTGGAGCTGTTTAACCAGCTGTGTTACCACAGTAGCATATCTCTAGTCTGAATGCTAGCAAGGAGAGTTGGAGGAACAGGATTAGGAAGAAAACAAATAAGTTAAAAGGGCACACAACAAAAGTTAAACCTGTTGTGAGAAAAAAAATGATGCAGTTTTTGGGGGGAATTCTATGCTCACTCCACGTTGGGTTTGGAAGTGGGGAGAACATAAAATAGGGTGGTATGGTGGCGGCAGTGTGGGGGGGGGGGGGAATCGCCACCACCTTCTTGCCTGCCAAAATTAAGTTTGGGGCGGGGAGCCCTGTGAACAGCCTTCCGGCCGCCAATTGAGGCCCTTAACTGGCCAATTAAGGGCCTCATTCCACCACTGCAATTAACTGTGCATCAGGTGGCTCTGTCGCCACACGGGAAGCACGGCATGTAAAACCATGCAGGCTGCTTTCTGGCTCCGGATGTCCCCCTCATTAAAAGGCACTGAGTGCCTGAACGAGGGACCTGGCATCAGGAAGGGGCAGGCCCCGCTGAGAGCCACCCACCTGCTCTTGCTACTAAAACCCCTACACCTCCCTCTCCGCGACCCCCCACCCACAGGACACACCCTGATTTACCTGTGGCCTGGGTCCAGCAATGCTCCTGGGCCTCAGGTAGGTGCTCCACAGTGGCGCTGCTCCATGAAAGAGTTGCTGGCCTCTGATTTGAAAGGCAGCTCTCCGAGGGCAAGACTTCCGTCACCGGCGTCCTTGATCCCATGTAAGGCCCACCGCCGTCCACTTAAGTGCCTATTTGGCACCAGATTCGGCAGGCCTCACACAGAAGGGGAGATGCGGGGCTCTTGGCATCGCTTTTTCCGGACGTCGAGACACCCGTTGCCAGCATAAAATCCCAGCCTCTGTGTATGTGAATGGTGTATGGGAATCCCTAATTTGCGAATAATAGTATTTCTTTTGTTTGAAGGTTTGTCTTAAAAAAAAATCTGTATCTGTGTCAGCTTTACTGTTGTGTGCACAGAACTACAAGTTGTTTAACCCTTTGTAGTTTCGTCGTTAACGTTAGTAGTATCTAAGTAGTATGAAAGTGCAAATGTGAATCTGTTTATTTCCACTTAACATTGTGACTGTTATGAAGATACTTCTATAATTTTTGTTAACTATTTTTTTGAGGACTCATATTTAAATTGTGAAGATGGATTCATTGGAAGGCTGGCAATTTCATAAATGCTGGACTTTGCTTTGTTGTTGACAGTTCACTGAAAGGACACTAAGACGTTGTTTGAAAACAACCTTTGCTGGAAATCGTGTGCTTTTGGCTCAGTAAACAACAGAAACCTTGGTGACCTGAGGAAGATGTTTACAGAGAAACCACATTTCAAGGTTTATGGCGGTCAGGAGGTTGACTTTCAGTTTGGGGTGTGAACTGTTTTGAAGACAGTTGGAGATCAACTTGCCAAGGAAAATCCACCTAGCTCACCTCTTTCTCTAACTCTTTGAAGAAACCCTGCAAAGATCCAGTATGGGAGAGCTAAAATCCCTCGTGCTGCATCTCCCCTGAGAAGCTGGAGAAAAACCTGCCAGATTAATTCTCAACGCCGTCTGAAAAGAACTGCTTTAGAAAAGATCCCAGTGACTTGTCTCCGTATACGCAGATGCCAGACCAAAAGGAACAACTGACTTCCTTCCATATCTTCTCTTTTTTCTTCGAAAATTAACAAGTATTTGGCCAAAGTATTCTTTTATGTCTTTTTTTGTAACAGACCTCTGCAGAGAGAATTTCTGTATTTTTTTCAGTGTGTGTGTGTGTAGTGGGGATGGGGGGGGTGGAATTTTAAAAAGAGAACTTTCATATTTCAATCTGTGTGTTAATGCTTTGCTTTGATACTGGATAAGTCTTGTTTGATAATAAATTGATAATTTTGTTGTTCATTAAAGAAACCTGGTTGATGTATTTTATTCTGGGATAATGAGTATATAATTTACTGAATCAGTAACTGGGTAAACATTTTTCAAATATATGTTGTGACTTGCGGAGAAGTGGGACTAGAAAAGACAGTGAGCTCCTCCCACCTTGGTCATAACAGCACCCAGAATTAGAAAAATATAAAAACTGAATTACATTTTATATTAAAGATCCGAGTGTGTTTTTTAAATTAAAATTTCACTTTGCAATTGTGAAAAGGTACTGAAAATGTTTGTTTTGTAAGAGATAACCTTTAGCCTTGAAGATGTCTGGCACAAATACAATTTGAGTTTCAAAGCACTTTGCTTTAATTGGACTAGTGTTTTTTTTAAAAACTGCTATTGCTTTTTTTGCTGATTAAAGATTTGTCTTACCGACTGTTTTTCCATATGAGCAAACATCAGGAATTGAAAATTGGTTTAACAGAGAAAAAGGATAAATACAAAATATATGGGAAAGATTCTGTACCCTTTTTCTACAGTTAAAAGGCTGCAAGGTCGCAGTGTTGTCTCTTTAAAACACTGGCATGAATGTTTCAGAGCTCAAAAGCTGTGGAAAGCTCTTTAATTCTTCTTGCTGTAAGAATGTTGAAAGTTGTATTTAACTATGAAAGCTAACTTTTATTTTAGTTTTATTTTTCTTCAGTTTATTAATCATTTGGAAAGGCAGCTGAAGAAAGAACAAGAAAACGTGACAATTCATCATTTCTTTAAAAAAGCATATGCTATTCTGCTTAGTGTTTAGTTAATAAGTGTTGGTTTGAATTAAGTTGGAATTATTAAGGTTAACTAAAGTGTTAAATTGTGAAAACCCAAATTTCATTGGTGGTAACAGTGAAATTCTCGTCATTATTTCAAGGTATGTGGTCGTCTTTAATTCCGGATAATAAGGCTCACACATGTAAAACTTAGCAGTTTTGAATTTTAAATGTTTCTTGTTGTGAATGGGAATGAGATATTTGTAGTGATTCTGGTTGTTTATTCTTCTTGGTTGTACCTAAAAAATCTTTGGGTCTTAAGATGTTAAAAAATTTGGAAATCATTGGAGTTTAATCTAAAATGTTGTCTTCCCTGATGGAAATGCTTTCCTTTGAAGTTGATAATGTTACTAATTTTTTTGTTGTTTTCAATCCCTAAGGATAAATTTGGGCACATTTGAAGAAAAGATCCCAAAAAGAATTTGAAAAAACCTAAAATTGAGTTTGTTTTTTTTTCGATTGGAAATTTTTATTTTAAAGTTATGTAAAGTGACGCAATTGCATGCATCCGACAATGTTTTGCTCTGCCCCTTTGAAAACGAGCAGAGAATTTAATCCTTTCTGCTGACAGATAGTTTTTTTTTGTTCATCACGCAACTACCTCTGTATTGCTGAGTGTCAATTTATATATTGGAATTATTGATAAAATAAAATTGATATGAATAGCTATTTCAAGCACTCAGAGAAAATTTAACTGTAACCTACAACCATCTGGAGAGAATTCTTTGCATGAACCATCCATGCCACGGTGATTGTCAACTTGCAGACTGGTTGATCAGCTAAAGTTTTGTGCAGCATTTCATCAATCACCGCATGATTCCTTTTCCGAGTCCATTCATGAACATACAAATTAGGAACAGGAGTAAGCCATTTGGCCCCTTCGAGCTTGCCCCACCATTTAATAAGATCATGGCTGATTTGATTGTGGCCTCAACTCCACTTTCCACCTAACCCCGATACCCTTTGACTCCCTTATTAGTCAAGAATTTATCTACCTCTGCCTCAAAAATATTCAATGGCCCTGTCTCCACTGCTCTCTGGGGAAGAGACTTCCATAGACTCACAACCCTCATTTTTTCCACACATGTCTCTGAACTCATCATTGGCAACTTTCCCTCCATTCTCAGTTAGAAACTTTGCTGGTGCCCCAAGTCGAGTTCCTATCCATTTCTCCATGAATTGTCGATAATAACTCTTTTATCCTTACTATGTGTTATGGTAGAAAGAAAGATTAATTCCGGTTGTCTCATCTATAAAATGTAAATGAAAATATTTCTGTCTTTGACCCATACTTGATCCATGGCAATTACCTGATCAAAGTCAACTGTCAAAAGAAGGCTTACAACAGGATGTGGCGGCGTCCTGTGATACTTTTTTTTCAGATTTCACAATTCTCACTAATCTCTTCTATTAGCATCCTATATTCTTCACCAAACACACCTGCTTCTTTTATCAGGATTTTTAACCTTTGACAAGTAGGGTAAGCAAATTATCCATCTAACTTTAAGACAATTTGCTTTCTTCCTCTCTGATTCTTATCACCTGATGCTATTAATACTTGTCTGACACTCTGATGAGAACATCAGATTTTGTTAATGGAAAGCAATGTCCTGACTGGGTAAACTGCAGATCAACTGACTTTCCAAAAATGATTGCCTTATCATGCTCCATGTCAGGTTTCATTTGTGCCTTTTTCATAGAATATGCTGTCTTTCAACAGCATATGCACCTCACTAGAGACTACATAATTACTTATAAAATGGCTTACTCCAGCTATTTTATATGGAATTATAACTTTTTAGTGACCTCAATGTGTTGTCATTGCCAAACCTAAAGGAAGTAGTACTTTTATATTCAGTAGCCTTGAGCCAATCCTCATCACTTAGTGAATCAAGATAACATTTTAACCAACCTGTCTCACACACTCTTGAAATACAAGCATTATCTAGCACTGCACAGTTAAAGGAGTCCATGATTAATACATTCATCACAGGAGTAAAACTCCTTGTGACCAATATAATTTGTTCTTCATCATTATCTTCATTCTCTTCCTCAGAATTATTTTCATCATTTCGAGGACCCTACCTCTTCACATTGGGCAATTCACTGCATAATTATACTTTGAATCACTTCTGAAGTACCTATTAACTGTTCCTTGGGCATTCCTGGGTATCATTCACCCACTGGCGGGCAGCCATAAAGGCGGGGCTAAAGTGTGGTGAGTCGAAGAGACTTAGTAGTTGGCAGGAAAAATGACAGAGGCGCAAGGGGAGAGCCAACTGTGTAACAGCCCAACAAACAACTTTTTCTGCAGCACCTGTGGAAGAGCCTGTCACTCTAGAATTGGCCTTTATAGCCACTCCAGGCGCTGCTCCACACACCACTGACCACCTCCAGGCGCTTACCCATTGTCTCTCGAGATAAGGAGGCCAAAGAAGAATTCACCCATTATTCTTGTTCCAATTTTGTCTTCTGTTATAAAAGCCAGATCTGCTAAAGGTGCTTTCATCCTCACTTTGCCTGTCTTTAAACCCTTCCATTGTATTGATGTAAGCCTCCGGCATCTGGACTATCTTAAAATCTGGCAATCATTGAGTCTTCTATTTTTTTTAAAGCAGCAGCTATCTGATCCAGCATGGTCTCCTTCCGTGAAAACTGAACACCAGTTAACACCAGTAAGCTGCCCATATGAGTCACCTTAGCACAATGCAGTAATTTAAATGCTAGTATTGATCCAGGGATCTGCAAATTGAATTTCTTCAACCTTTTAGACAATCTGTTAAAGTCCATGATATATTCTTCCTTGGAATGACCATCCGTTTTCTGAAATCTATCACAATCTGACCATGCCTCATAGGCATTTAGCAGATCATCTTCCTTGTAAATTTCATTCAGGATCTCTAATTTAGCATCTAAGTGTCTAATGTCACTATCCAACTGATGGGCATCCATCTCATAAAATATTTTACTTCTGATTTCACTTCTTATAGGAAACAACAACGCCAAGGCCATACCTTGTTTTCTCTTCTGTATGGCCATAACTATGTCCACATATCTTTTAGTTATTCTTCCACTGGTTATATGGTTCAGACTCCAAGAACATCAGAGGGTAATCATACCCTGACAATTTAGTCTTGGGGATGAATTTTACCAGCCCCTTGACGCCGTGGGTCGTGCCGGGAGGGGGGGCCCGTAAAATTCTGCGGGGAGACGTCCGCCTCGACTCCCGACATCGAGAAGGGCTCGCCATGTATTACCGGACCTCGGCGGTGGGGCCTACACCTACATATTGAAATGAACATAAATAAGATGCAAATTACCCTACCTGCTGGCAGTGGCCGTCCCATGCCACTTTTACGACAGCCGATAGCAACTCACGCGCCATTGGAACTCCATGTGGAGTTCCGAGGCGAGAAACTGGTCGGGAGGGGGAGGAGTAAAATTTTCAGGGCGGGGGGAGGAAGCAGGAAAAACGTTTTTTATTGGCAATGGGGATGTTGGGAGGAGGTTGAAGGGCAAAAGTGAAGAGGTTGGGGGGGGTGGTGGTGAAATTGGTGTTGGGAATAAAGATCATGTTGTTAATATTGCACCGAAAACAAACATTGTGGGGTGGGTGGGATGGGTCCTCCATCATTTATTGCAATTTGTACACTAAATACACCGAAATATTACTTTACAAATTACAATTACTTCTAAGGGCTTTCAGCCCTTTAAAAATGGCGCCAGCGCCTGCACAGTGGTGCCAGACGCCGTTGCCAGGGACGCAGCGGCCGCCCCCGCTTCATCATCGGGGGCGGCAGCTCAACCCCCTCCATTTCAATGAACCCCCGCACGTAATATCGTGAGGGATCTGCGGCGGCACTTCAGTGTTGTAAAGCCACCGCTTTCACTGCACGCCGCTGCAGAGAGTGGTGCACTGATAAAATTCAGCCCTTGCTTTCTGCAATTTTCCACAATGGCCACTAGGATATTAGTTCTATGTATTAAAAAAAAAGTTTCTTAGTTTCCAAACCTCATCTTTAGGCAATCTTCCTCTGCTAACATGTTATACTTCAGAAAGCTTAGTGGTGAAGGATAGAACTGGCGTCAATCTTTACACACTTTTATAGGCTTCTACTTATGGAGATACACATTACAAACATGCAGCTCCTAACCCAAACACCATAGTTTCAGTCTGTTCCTTTTATAGGAGCACAAGTGAATATCCAGTTAATGCCCACCACATGCATATAATTAATACATAATTAACCATTGGAGCTTGAAATGCTTTGTCAATGGGAATAGTTGTCACAGTGATTGTTGCATCCAGTAAGAGAAAACTGGATAAAAACTTGAAAGAGTGTAAGATACAGGGCTATGGAGAGAGAGTGGGAGAATGGGATTAGGTCTGCCTTGCTGTAGGAAAGAGATAGTACAATCAAGACGGACTGAATTGCCACCTCTTGTGCTGTAAATGTATATGGTTTTATTTTTCGACAAATCTATTCAAGGGTGTAATATGAACATATCAGTGTATGTTACTGCAGGATACAGTGATGGGTTCTACTCAACTATTTTAAAATTGCAGCCTTTCTTTTTAGGAGCATCACCTTGTTCCCAGGCTAAGAAAGGTAGGATTTCAAGCAACTTTCATTCAGGGTCTGGCCAATTAACACTTTAGAGCACACTCTAAGAGGTGCATGCATAAGAGAGGGACCCAGTACGACTTGTCCATATGTTGTCATTCTCTCCTTCAAAGAAGCTGTCTTCCTGATAGAAAATGTATCAGACATTTAAATATCAAAAATATTCAAAATGTGCTTTATACATGTTTATATTAAATCATGGCTAAAGTGTAATATGACTATTTAAAGAATGCTATTTATTATTAATTAGCACTTTCACAATTTAGATCTAACTGAAAGTTGCACTCCCCTTCTTCCACCATATCTTTTCACTCCAATAAGTGATGGAGGAACTTCTTCGATAAATCATGCATGCAGCCATACACGCAGACTACCAACTCAGCACAAATAAAAGGGCACCAACAAATTTGGCTTCAGATACTGAACTGCAGAGGAATCTTCAAGTGATGTGTGCACAATTCTTTAATATGCATTGCCGGGGCTCTTGTACAGAAATCAATATGTCCTTATAAAGAATGTTTTCTTCTCTGTGAATATCACTCATCAGTGCATGGGGAACATGCCAAACCTTTAAGTCAGACCTAAAATCATGGGCTAATGTTAGTTTTCTCTTCTAATGTGGACACACTTGTGTTCACAGTCTGTAATTAAGGCTGACAGTTGGGCATTCAACAAGGCCTCAGAAAATTAATATTGCACCATTCATTTTTCTTTTTCAGTTCTCTTTGACTTTGTACTATGTGCATTAACCCTTTGGTACTAAATAATGTGTCGGTGAGTGATAATAAGGCACACACAAGAAAAATTATTCACTGTTCTTTAAATATTTTTGATCAATGAATTGGCATCTATGATTTATCAAAGCAGTTCACTGTTGTTAAATGTATATTAATTGTGTTTCATTGTATGCATTTGCGAGGCATAAACTGGGGATTTACTTGGGCCCCTGGAAATAGACACAGACTAAAACTGTGGTTATTCGGTTAGGAGGTGTATGCTTGAAATGCATAATTCTGTAAATAAATATAAAAGTGTGTAAAGATTGGCTCCAGTTCTATCCTCACCAACTGGCTTTCTGGATTAGAACATGGGAGAAGAGTATGGTTGGTGAAGGTTGGAAGCTAAGAAAAAAGAAAATCAGACAGAAAACTACAATCCTCATAGCCAGTAAAGTGAAAATAGCAGAAAGCAAGTGTAAATTGTCAGGGTATGATGATCCTCCAATGTTCTTGGAGTCTGCATCATATGACAAGTGGAAGAATAAAGCAGATAAGTGGACATAGGTTACCTCTGTACTGAAGAGGAAAGAAAGTTTGTCCTTGGCGTTGTCACATTTTACCACAAGTAAAATCAGAAGTATTTTCTGAGCTGGACGCCTGTCAGTTGGATAGCGATGAAGGTTTGGACCTTATAGTAGAGTTTCTTGATGACATTTACAAAAAAGATGATTTGTTCAATGCCTATGAGGCATGGTCAGACTTTAATAGATTTCGGAACACAGATGGTCATTTCATGGAGGAATACATCATGGATTTTAACAGATTGTATAAAAGATTGATGAAATTTAATTTGGGGATCCTTGGACCAGGACCTTAAGTGCTCGTTTTTTATGATGAAGCTCCTGAGGAACAGAATGCAGCAGATCAAGGGCTGGGCTAGTGGTGTAGTGGATAGATGGCAGCAGTTCTGACAGACATAAAAGGACAAGTAAAGGCCATAGCTTGAATAGATTACACAATGAAATAAAGGCCACAAAACAGTCTCACAACAGGACTAGAAGCACAAGTTCTCATGATTGTGAAGTTTTGGTGCCTGTCAATAAACGAGGATAAGCTAATAAGAGGGACAAAACAAGGAGAATTAAATAGTTGGAGAGAGCTTGGACTTCATTCTGAGGTATCAGATAATGGGCAAACAGCTTTGTCACATAGGTGGATTTGTACAGAAAAAGTCCTTGCAGATGGGACTTTTAAAGCTAAAGCAAGTCTAATTTGCTAGGGGTTTTGAAAAGCAACTGGGTGACATAGATGCTAAAGTGGACTCTCCCACAGCTGGAAAAGTAATCCTGGAAATTTATTTTTAGCTGTTTTCGCCACATATTCATGGGAGCATAGAACAATCGACATAAACGCTGCATTTCTGCAGGATGACACTTTTCAGACAGAAGTGTTTCTGCAACTGCCTAAAGAGACAGCTGGCGCAGAAGAAAAACTACGGAAACTAAATAAATGCGTCTATGGCCTGACTGAATCTTCAAGGGTGTGGTATCTTCTGGTAAGATCTGTTTTGCTAAAAATAGATTTTGTTCAACCAAAAACAGATCCCGCAATGCTTTTTTGGTATCATAAAGGAAGACTTCCAGGCATCTTCATGTCGCATGTTGATAATTTCTTATGAGGTGATACTGCAGAATTTGAGAAATGTGTTATCAATAAGATTAGAGTAGAATCTAATATTGGGAGTCAGGCTTGTAGGACTTTTAAATATATTGGTTTAGATATTAAGCAGAGTAGGTTTGGAATAGCTTTAAATCAACAAACCTATTCAGAGAGTTTTACTCGCATCAGGTTAATCGTACTATGTCATCACATAAAGATGAGGTTATATCTAAAGAAGAGACAGAGCAATTGTGAAGCTTGATTGGTCAGTTGAACTGGTTGTGTGCTCAGAACAGACCAGATGCTAGTTTTGATGTGTAGGAGTTAAGTATCACGATGAAACACCCTAAAGTGCAGAATATTTTAAGGGCAAATAAAATATTTAAAAACTTAAATTTGGAAATGTGTGTACTTAAGTTCCCAATCTTAGGACATGAAACTAGTAAATTTTTAGCATGCTTCATATGCTAATCTTCCATATTGGTATTGTAATGCATTCATAAAATTTCTTAAGGTTGAAAATGGAAAATTTTGTCCTTTAGTTTTGGAAGCTAGAAAATAAAAATGATTGTTGAAAGTACTCTGGCTGCTGAAACACAGGCTCTTGTAGAGGCAGTGGATATGGGATTTAATTTGTTAATTATTTAAGTGAGATTCTGTACAAGAGGCATATTGAAGATAGTATGCCCATTGAATGTTATGTAGATAATCATTCACTGTGGGATAATGTACACTCTATGAAGAGTGAGAGTGTAAAAAGGTTATGGATTGATCTTGCTGGCTTGAAAGAAATGCTGGAGAAGAAGAAAATCTCTAAAATTAAATGGGTGATGCATCAACTGTCTGATTGCCCATGCATTTCTTTTTGTAAAACAAAGAAATTGTTAGGAGTCCTGGGGTTGGGGGGGGGTGGGGTGGTGGTGTCTTGCAACGTAATGCTTTGTACAGAATATGGAGGTTTATGATTTAATTTGTTTTGAAATTTTGGTTATGCATATTAACTCTAATTTTTATTTAAGGAGGGAGAAGGGAATGTGTTAATTAAATGTGTTTAATTGTACGCCTGTGGTAGGCATTAAATGGGGACTTACTTGAGCCTCTATAAATAGACTGAGACTAAAACTGTGGTTGTTGGGTTAGGAGGTATATGCTTGTAATGGTTTTTTTATTATTCGTTTCATGGTAAGTGGGTGTCGCTGGCCAGGCCAGCATTTATTGTCCATCCTTCAATGCCCATGAGAAGGTGGTGGTGAGCTGCAGTCTATGTGGGGAAGGTAAACCCACAGTGCTATTAAGAAGGGAGTTCCAGGATTTTGACCCAGTGACAGTGAAGCAACGGCGATATAGTTCCAAATCAGGATGGTGTGTGGCTTGGAGGGGAACCTGCAGGTGGAGGTATTCCCACACATCTGCTGCCTGTGTCCTTCTAGGTGGTAGAGGTCGCAGGTTTGGAAGATGCTGCCTGAGTATCCCTGGTGCATTGCTGCAGTGCATCTTGTAGATGGTACACACTGCTGCCACTATGCGTCGGTGGTGGAGGGAGTGAATATTTGTGAATGGGGTGCCATTCAAGCAGGCTGCTTTGTTCTGGATGGTGTCGAGCTTCTTGAGCGTTGTTGGAGCTGCGCCCATCCAGGCAAGTGCAGATTATGTGCAACTCTGTAAATAAATGTAAAAGTGTGTAAAGATTGGCTTCCATTCTATCCTTCACGAACTGGTTTTCTGGAACAGAACCACCATGACCAGCGTAAGTAATAAGAAATAAAGAGATTGCGATGAGTAGAATGGGAGAGGATGGTGCTTTTACTGAGATTTCATCTTAGGTTTGAAATACCTAAGTGTTTATTGATTTAATTTTGTATGGCACTGAAATGTCATAATATGTTGAAGTGAGTGCATTTTTGTTATGAAGTAAATGTCTAACATTTGATCTGTCGACATATAAACCAGATGAATTTTATATATTGTAGTTCTTATTTTATTTCCATAATCTGGTGTTAAAACACAGCTGGCTGATCAGTTGCATTTTTACACTGGAGTTAAAATGACAATGACCATACAATTTAGTCCAGTGTATATCCACACTTATTTGACCTGCCTCTCAATTGGAAGACAA
The DNA here is from genome assembly GCF_036365525.1 of Heterodontus francisci. Classification (NCBI taxonomy): domain Eukaryota; kingdom Metazoa; phylum Chordata; class Chondrichthyes; order Heterodontiformes; family Heterodontidae; genus Heterodontus; species Heterodontus francisci. The sequence continues at coordinate 19,474,914 of NC_090400.1, forward strand.
ATTCCACCCACCCACCCCACCCCACCCCACCCCAAGGAATCAGAAACATTTAATAAGCACGTCACTATAAGCCTCGATGATTCAAGGTCACCAAAAGAGTGTAAACATTTTACGATTGGATCTCTCATTTACGTTAGAGCAACTGGAATCTGGAAAATGAACAGAATTGCTTCTTGTAAAATTGGCTCCAAAAATAAACATTGTGAAAACATTCTGCAAAATTGGTTTTTGAAATAAACAATCCTCGATAATTGTACAAAATACAAAGAAAACATAGAAAATTGATGTTTTTGCAAAATAAAACTACACTAAGTGGGTCCATGCAAACAAAGTAAAACATATAAAAAAAACATGATAGAGTTTTACTATAAGCAGGAAAGAACAGACCAGATTCAGAAGAATATAACTGCCTCCTTCCTTTTTCAAAAGGAGTTTTATTCTTAAAGTTATATATTAAAATGAACAGCATCAGAATTTCAAGGGCTTGACAATAATTTTTATTTCATTTTACAATATTCATCATTATGCAAAGGTTTGGAGTTTCTGGCCTGAAGATCCGAATCTGGGCAAACTTTCTATGGCCGGGGGATTTGTCTTGATTTACCCATCAATGGAAAGCACTAGTATCACAAGGGACACACTGGAGGTGCCCACAATAGTAAAGATGCTAGCGAGTCTGGTGGAGGTGGTCCTGAAAAAAATATAGTTGACCTTGGCGATAAATTTTCAGGGCCTATATAACTAAAGTCTTGTATCTAGCGTATGTCCATTGAATGTGGAAAAGTGTCTGTAACACTTCAAAGTGTCTACCATACTAAAGATTAAATTTATAACATCATAAACACATTATTAAAAAATCAATGAACATAGCCATAAAACACTTGGCAGGATTCTCAACTGCCCCTGGAATCCTATCAAACTTCAGAAGCCCCCTATTTGTTGTCACTGTATTTCAAAATTGCTTTATCTGGTTTTGGAAATGGCCCCTACTTTAAAGAGGGAGAGGGAATTTTCAGTTTAACTGCTGGAGTATAAAACTAGTATTCCAATTTGCCTCCTGTTGTAGAAACCACCTGATTTTCTGTTTAATCTAAGCAATGGAAACAGACATCCTTCAGTTTAAGCAATGGGTGCGCTAGTTGCCTTGATACTGTCATCATGTAAATCAAATAAACATTCCTAAAATCTCAAATCAAACTGTTCATTAAGGTTTAGTTAATGATTGCCCTAGCTTCCCTAATCCTGCAGTTTACAGACCTTGGATTGAAAACTACAGAACAGCAGGCGAGAAGTCTTGAGGAGCGAAATGCTAAATCCCAAGTTATTCCAATGCACTGAGGTATTAGAGTTAGGGGTTAGACTAATCACCAAAAACGACAGGCCCTGGTTTAGCAACGGGAATGGAGTCAAGCAGTTAATCTAATTATTTAAATACAAAGAAGGAACGTGCTCTTAGTCCAACATGTTTCAATAATGTACGTCAAAGGGAGATGATGCCCAAAAACTGTTCAGAAATCGCAGATAAACAGTGTTGGTTTATGCAAACTAAAATATTAATAATGCAATCATAAGATACTATTGGGCCATTTTTGTTTTCACTGCCCATTGAGCACATAAGATGAAGAAATCATTCGGGTGCATTACACTAATAATGGTGAGCTGCCAGCACTGAACGAGTGCTGACTAGTGCGGAGTGGGTGGAAAATCTGGCAGCTCCTCTGTACAGCCAAGCTGGAAGTCAGGCATTAAGAGCTTATGTGACAACTGGAGGCACCACATAAGCTCCGTCAGGAGGCAGCAAGATTTTTCTGGCCGTACAGAAAAGGATTTTAAACTTTTTTGAAACAGTTGCAGCAGTCCGTTTAAGGAATGCTGGTTCAACTGCTCATAGCATCAGTTTCCTAAATATAGCATAGGACCCTGTTTAAAATATTTTAATGAGGTTCTTGCTGGTTTTGGGTGAGCGCACTGGCCACCTATTTTGAGACCCATTCAACAAATGCACTGGGCTGGTTTCAGATGAAAAGACGGGGTTAAGATTTTAGAAATAAAATTCTTGTCTCACCACTGTTTCTTGCATGCTGAAAAATAAGGCATTAGTGAGATGACAATTGGTCCTCTATATAAAAATGACAAAATAATTTGTGGCAAACTCCAAATACAAGGTTAACGTAATTAAATATTTTAGAGCATCACAAGAGCTTACAATGAGGAGAGATGATTGGCGAGGATTGGTCCAGTGAGAAGGGAAAAGTTGGATGATTGGTCAGTCTGGCTAACAGCAGAACTGGCAACTTTCCTAACATAAAAGGGAGAATTATGTTAAGGGCAGTGCGGAAGGGCTATCCTTCAGCAAAGTTCCTATTATTTTGCGGCTCTTTAGTTTCTTACTGAATTCTGTTAGTGTTTGCAGTCTTATTTGACTTCCTCTTTCATTTGCTTTTCTCTTTTTTGGAGAGAATGCTCCCTTTTATAAGGATGTCTGACCTCTTTTAGACATTTCCCTGCATAGTGTTACGACCAGGTGAGAAAGAGGTCCAGAGTTCCCTTTCAGCCTTCACCTGGTCTTACCATAACAGGGTTTAATTTTAAACACACTGTTTTTAGCTCCCCCTTGGTGAATCCTTGTTCACCGCTTTCCAATTGTAAGGCAAAGAATCCAGCCAAACAGGTTTTCTTAGGTTTAAAGAAGAAAAGTTGAAATTTATTAAACTTAAACTCTAATTCAGTTAATGCCTACAGATATGCGATGCAGCCATGTTAGCATGCATATGCGATATACACATGCAGATCGAGACAGTAAAGAGCAGAATAAAGTAGAAAAGTTTGAGGCAATATTTGAAGATGGTTTTGGTTACTGTTCTTCAAGCTCACTGCAGAATCCTTGATTGTAGGTAGGTCTTGCTTTTCGATGGGGCCTAGTATTCTTCTTAAATCTTGTTGACTGTAGGAGACTTTTCTCTCTTGTGGTTCACGTCTTCAGTGGATTTGGAGTTCCGTGAGAAACAGATGGGAGCAGACAGGAGAGGTCTTCTCAGTCCAGGAGCAAACAGTCTCTCTCTCAAACTGTCTGTACAATTCAAAAAAGTTCAGGTCATCCAGGAGGTTAGTCATATTACTAGTGGTTTGTGGATTCAGCCATCTTAGCAATCATCCTGGAATGTGAAAGCAAAATAAAAGCAAAATACTGCGGATGCTGGAAATCTGAAACAAAAACAAGAAATGCTGGATTCACTCAGCAGGTCTGGCAGCATCTGTGGAAAGAGAAGCAGAGTTAACGTTTCGGGTCAGTGACCCTTCTTCCTGGAATGTGAGCTTCCTCACCTTCAATGTCTGGTGATCAAAGTCCATTGTGGGTTGAATGTGTCAAAGAGCAGTCCTTTGTCTCCACAAGCCCTGTAGGTGAGTATGTAAATGTTTTTTTCCAGCCATGGCTGATCTGTTTAACAAGTCATTTCCTCGCTCCAGCAACAGTTTAAAATCAGTGTTCATATGACAAAATTAATAAGCCTCATTCTTGGCAGGTAGGGGTCTGCATGACAATAGTATAGATCATAAAATGACATTGAATGTAAAGCACAGGAACAGGCCATTCACTACTCATCTATGTTGGTATTTATGCTTGACCCGAGCCTCCTCCCATGCTATTTCATCTACCCCTATCAGCATAACCTTTTATTGCTTCCTCCCTCATGTATCTTAAATGCATCTATTCTATTCACCTCAACAACCGCATGCGGTAGCAAGTTCCACATTCTAACCACTCTAAGCAGCTTTTCTCGAATTCCTTATTGGATTTATTGGTATATTTATGACCCCTAGTTTTGGATTCCCCCAAAAACATAAATAGTTCTCTACGTCTACCCCATCAAACCCCTTCATAATTTTGAAGACCTCTATCAGGTAACCTATCAGCCTTCTCTTTTCTGGAAAAAAAAGCCCCAGCCTATTCAGTTTGTCCAGTTCTGGGATCATCTTTGCAAATCTTCTTTGTAACTCCTCCAGTGCCTCTATATCGTTGTTGTAATATAGAGTTCAGATTTGGGTTCCTAAACATAGTGTAGTGTTCTGATTTACATATTTTAATGAGGTAACTGGCCAGTTTTGGGCAGGAGCACTGCCCGTCTCTTTTGAGATCCTTTCAAACATTGCAGTGGGTAGAATTGATTCAGAACTCAAAAGAACTGAGCCTTCTTCCCACACACACCACATGCGCTTACACTATGGCAGCGTACTATTTTCTCAATTCTCTTTTTCCTTCTGCTATTTTTACTTGCCCACTTTTTTCCTCTGTTTTCATTTGGCCACAAGCTAAACCCAACCCCATTTTGTTACTCAAAATCCAACACATGTCTGAACATAAGAACTAGGAGCAGAAGTAGGTAATTCAGCCACTCGAGCCTGCTCCGCCATTCAATATGATCATGGCTGATCTCATCTCGGCCTCAACTCCACTTTCCTGCCCGTTCTCCATAACCCTTCAACCCATTACCAATGAAAAATCTATCTCCTCCTTAAATTTACTCAATGTCCTGGCATCCACCGCAATCTGGGGTAGTGAATTCTACAGACTCATGACCCTTTGAAAGAAGTAATTTCTCCTCATCTCTGTTTTAAATCTGCTACCCCTTTCCTAAAACTATGACCTCTTGTTCTAGATTGTCCCACAAGAGGAAACATCCTCTCTACGTCTACTTAGTCAATCCCCTTAATCATCTTATATACTTTAATTAGATCTCCTCTCATTCTTCTAAACTCTAGAGAGTAAAGGCCTAAACTGCTCAATCTCTCTTCATAAGACAAACCCCTCATCTCTGGAATCAATCTAGTGAACCCCCTCCAGTGCAACTACTCAAATGAGGGGACCAAAACTGTATGTAATACTCCAGGTGTGGTCTCACTAATGCCTGTACAGTTGCAGCAACACTTCTCTACTTTTATACTCTATTCCTTTAGCAATAAATGCCAAAATTCTATTTGCCTTCCTTATTACCTGCTGTACCTGCATACTAGTTTTCAGTGAATCATGCACGAGGACACTCAGATCCCTCTGCACCGAAGCACTCTCCATTTAGATAGTAATTTGCCTTTCTATTCTTCTGACCAAAATGGATAACCTCACACTTATCCACGTTAAACTCCATTGCCAAATTTTGGCCCATTCACCTAACCTATCCATATCCATTTGTAAATTTCTTATTTCTTTATTGCAACTTACTATCCCATCTATTTTAGTGTCATCTGCAAGTTTGACGATAGTACCTTCTATCCCTGTATCCAAGTCATTAATATGGATTGCAAATAGTTGGCGCCCCGAGGACCGAACCCTGTGGCACCCCACTAGTTATATCTTGCCAGCCAGAAAAAGACCCATTTATCCCGACTCTCTGTTTTCTGTTGGTTAGCCAATCCTCTATCCAAGCTAATAAATTGCCCCTAACCCCATGTGATCTTACCTTGTGTATTAACCTTTTGTCAGGCACCTTATCAAATGCCTTCTGGAAGTCCAGATATACTACATCTACAGGATCCCCATTATCCACTTTGCTTGTTACAGCTTTGAAGAACTCTAGCAAATTAGTCAAACACGATTTACCCTTCATAAAACCATGCTGACTCTGATGGATTGCATTTTAACTTTCTCAATGTCCTGTTATTACTTCCTTAATAATGGATTCTAACAATTTCCCAACGACAGATTCTAAACTAACTAGTCTATAGTTTCCTACTTTCTGCCTCCCTTCCTTTTTGAATAAGGGCGTTATATTAGCATTTTTCCAATCCACTGGAACCTTTCCCGCATCCAGGGAATTTTGGAATATTAAAACCAATGGATCCACTATCTCCACTGCAACACACGTTGCTGAAGTGCCTTTGGGATAACTGCCCGAGTGCCATATGCAATTCAGTTATCGCCAAAAAATGTACTCTGGAAAACAGGATCAGTTCTTCCCCTATATCACAAGGCCACTCAGATGTGAGGTATTGACTTACTTGCTACAGTACGCCGTCTGCTGCTGACTCTGTCTCCAACTCCTCTCGTGTAACAAGATTTGTGGTCACGTGCGAAATCAATGCGATCACGCAGTCTTCAATGTCACAAGTTGTTTTGCTGTCGCTAACACTATCTGCTTCAGTATTATGGCTAAGCATATCCGCTACCTTGCGTGAACTCGCAAGGTACTCGACCTCTAAGTTATACTAATGTAGACGATCTGACGATCTGTAGATGCGTAGAGGCGGATGACCTGATCCTGACGTAGCAAATAATGTAGTCAACGCTTGGTGATCAGTGCGAAGAGTAAACATTCTACCAAAAAGATACATGTACCAATGTTCACATGCATAGATACAGGCTAGTGCTTCCCGCTCTTCAGTAGAATATTTACATTCCGTGTCTGACAATGGGAGTGATGCATAAGCGATTGGTCGTTTGCATCCATCAATGGACTGTGAGAGTACAGTGCCAATTGCAGTTCCCAACGCATCTGTTGTGACATATGTTTCTGCATGTGGGCTGAAATGCGTGAGGATTCGTGGAGATGCTATCTTCACCTTTAACGTTTCAAATGCTGATTTCTGTGCGACAGTCCATTCCAAATGAGCCTCTTTATGAAGTAGCTTCTGAAGAGGCTCTGTAGTCTCTGCGTAATTAGAAACAAATTTATGATATAAGTTGATAGTACCGAGAGACTATGCCAATTCTTTCACATTGGACAGTGTTAAAAGTGCTTGAAAGGCTTTGACGTTGTTGTGTGTAAGCTTTACTCTGGCTGTTGTCACTCTGTAACCTGGAAAGTCAATCTCGGGTGCCACAAACATGCATTTATCCATGTTGAGCGTCAAATTGCGTTTTATAAGTCAAGTGAGCACTGCTGATAATCATTGATCACATTCAGTTTTGTCCCATCCATGGTCGACATCGTCAAGTAGGTCGAGCCTCCCCTGAACATCTGACCAGACTGAAGAAACTATCTTCTGGAATGCGCTAGGTGCTGAACTTAGTTCATATGGCATTCTTCGGTACTGAAACACATCTTCATGAGTAACAAAAGCTGTAAGATATCGGCTTTGTTCTGCTAGAGGTATCTGAAGATAACTCTGTCGCATATCAAGCTTTGTGAAGACTGTGCAGTCATGAAATGATGTTCTTGAATTGTAAGAAGTGGATATTTGGTTGGTATGATAGCTTTGTTGACTGCCTTTTGGTCAATGTATAGTCGAAGTTCACCATTTTTCCATCATGCAATGACTAGATTTGATACCCACAGTGATGAGTCAATTCATTCAATGATACCGTCTGCTTCTAGTTGTTTCAGCTCCTGTGACACTTCAGCACGGATTGCAAACGGCAGCCATCTCAAACTGTGAAACTGGTCAAATTGATGTGTCGACGCGAGGAGCATGACAGTACCCTTCGATCTCCCCAAATCCAGTAAATAAGGAAGGATACTGGCATGTATAATCTGCATTATCAATCCCATTAAAGTGTGTCCCGGTGGGGTCAGCGAGTTTGAATCCAAGCCTAAAGAAAAGGTTAACCCCCAAAAAGGCTTCAGCCTTTAGCTACGTAGAAAGTGAAGCTGTCTAGGGTTCCATTTTTGTAGCATACTGGAACTGTGATCGTCCCTGAAACTAGAATGATAGTGTTGTCATAAGCTTGAAGAGTGTCTGTTGCAGGAGTGAGAGAGAATTGTGAAAAATAGACACTTTCGCATCGATATTGATAAGAAGTAACACTGAGATGCCGGCAATCTCGATTAAGCACTCAAGAACAAAGAACAGTACAGCACAGGAACAGGCCATTCAGCCCGCCAAGCCTGCGCCGATCTTGATGCCTGCCGAAACTAACACCTTCTGCACTTCCAGGGCCCATATCCCTCTATTCCCTTCCTATTCATGCATTTGTCAAGATATCTCTTAAACGTCGCTATCGTATCTGCTTCCACCACCTCCCCTGGCAGAAAGTTCCAGGCACTCACCACCCTCTGTGTAAAAAACTTGCCTCGCACATCCCCTCTAAACTTTGCCCCTCGCGCCTTAAACCTATGTCCCCTAGTAACTGACTCTTCCACCCTGGGAAAAAGCTTCTGACTAGCCACTCTGTCCATGCCGCTCATAACTTTGTAAACCTCTATCATGTCGCCCCTCCACCTCCGTCGTTCCAGTGAAAACAATCCGACTTTTTCCAACCTCTCCTCATAGTTAATGCCCTCTAGACCAGGCAACATCCTGGTAAACCTCCTCTGTACCATCTCCAAAGCCTGCACGTCCTTCTGGTAGTGTGGTGACCAGAATTGCACGCAATTTTCTAAGTGTGGCCTAACTAAGGTTCTGTACAGCTGCAACATGACTTGCCAATTTTTATACTCTATGCCCCGACCGATGAAGGCAAGCATGCCGTATGCCTTCTTGACTACCTTCTCCACCTGCGTTGCCACTTTCAGTGACCTGTGGACCTGTACGCCCAGATCTCTCTGCCTGTCAATACTCCTAAGGGTTCTGCCATTTACTGTACACCTCTCACCTGCATTAGACCTTCCAAAATGCATTACCTCACATTTGTCCGGATTAAACTCCATCTGCCATTTCTCCGCACACATCTCTAACCGATCTATATCCTGCTGCATCCTCTGACAATCCTCATCACTGTCCGCAACTCCACCAACCTTTGTGTCGTCCGCAAACTTACTAATCAGACCAGCTACATTTTCCTCCAAATCATTTATATATACTACAAACAGCAAAGGTCCCAGCACTGATCCCTGCGGAACACCACTAGTCACATCCCTCCATTCAGAAAAATACCCATCCACCGTTACCCTCTGTCTTCTGTGACTGAGCCAGTTCTGTATCCATCTTGTCAGCTCACCTCTGATCCCGTGTGACTTCACCTTTTGCACCAGTCTGCCATGCGGGACCTTGTCAAAGGCTTTACTGAAGTCCATATAGACAACATCCACTGCCCTTCCCTCATCAATCATCTTCGTCACTTCCTCAAAAAACTCAATCAAATTAGTAAGACACGACCTCCCCTTCACAAAACCATGCTGCCTCTCGCTAATAAGTTCGTTTGTTTCCAAATGGGAGTAAATCCTGTCCCGAAGAATCCTCTCTAATAGTTTCACTACCACTGACGTAAGGCTCACCGGCCTATAATTTCCTGGATTATCCTTGCCACCCTTCTTAAACAAAGGAGCAACATTGGCTATTCTCCAGTCCTCTGGGACCTCACCTGTAGCCAATGAGGATGCAAAGATTTCTGTCAAGGCCCCAGCAATTTCTTCCCTTGCCTCCCTCAGTATTCTAGGGTAGATCCCATCAGGCCCTGGGGACATATCTACCTTAATGCTTTGCAAGACACCCAACACCACCTCCTTTTTGATAATGAGATGACTGAGACTATCTGCACTCCCTTCCCTGGGCTCATCATCCACCAAGTCCTTCTCCTTGGTGAATACTGATGCAAAGTACTCATTTAGCACTTAGCCCATTTCCTCTGGCTCCACGCATAGATTCCCATCTCTGTCCTTGAGTGGGCCGACCCTTTCCCTGGTTACCCTCTTGCTCTTTATATATGTATAAAAAGCCTTGGGATTTTCCTTAATCCTGTTTGCCAATGACTTTTCATGACCCCTTTTAGTCCTCCTAACTCCTTTCTTAAGTTCCTTCCTACTATCTTTATATTCCTCAAGTGCTTCATCTGTTCCTAGCCTTCCAGCCCTTACACTCCTTAAAGTAATCTGGTACTTTTTGCGATGGAATATACATGTTATACCTCACTCTCAGGAAGAGGCTCCCCTATGTGTCGAACCGATGAAGTCTTTTCCTTTGACGATCTGCGCATCTTTGCAAAATGGTTCCACTTTGAACATGAGTTATACTTTTCCCCTCGAGCTGGCATTGTGACTTGATCAGGATTTTCACAATTTGGGCACAGTTTTCAGGTAACTGACCATGATGGGGCACATTTTGATGAGGTTGCTGAAGTCTTCTTGTCCTTAACCCTTGCACTGAAGCTGGTTGGGCAAGTTTTGTCTGCAACCCTGAATCTAAGGGTGCATGTGTGTGTAACCTCTTTGAATCTAACATGGCAGATTTGATCTGGACTGCTAAGGTTTGGCTTTTTCCAAGGTTAAATCATCATCCCCCATGAGAAGATGTTCCCTAATTCGTGGAATTGAAATCTTCTCAATTAATTGGTCACAAATTAGTTTGTTGGTTTTTGTGCCAAATTTACATGTAGACGCCAATTGCTGCAATGCTGTCACATATTGTTTAATGGGCTCACCATGTCCCTGGGATCTCTGGCGGAATGCCTATCACTCTGTCATCACGCATTTCTTTGGCCTGAAGTATTTGTCAAGAGTCCTTACTGCCATATCAAACGTAGACTTCTGTGAACTGCTCGAAGACACGCGGTCCTTCTGCTCCTAAACAACGTATGAGTATTGCTTTCTTATCTGGGCTGTCCATCCCTGTAGCGAGCAAGTAGGTCTTGAACCCCGAAATTCATCATTCCCACACAAAGAAGGATTTCCTGGCATCGGAAGGAAAGGTTCTGGAGCAGGTAGCATAAGATTTTGCTGAATCATCTTGGTCGCCATATTTTTGTTATGTCTACGCTGGGTTACTGGGTTGAGTTTGTAATATCTGATTTAACTCAGAGCAATGCAGACATTACACTTGTGTTGAAACTAACTGGTTTATTTACAACACATTAACTGCAAAGGTTCTTACAGGATTTCAGTACAATCAGACTAGTGTGTTCTGTGGAAGCTTCCAGCTGTGCGTCTGTCTTAGTTTCACTTTCACTCTGCAGCTCCCCCCCCCCCAGAGGCTAAAGCAATCAAACAGTGAACCCAGATAGTGGGCAGACTGATACAATCAAACCCTGATCGTTCAAACACTACAGTTGTAGGCGGTGACACAGCTCAGTCCTTGCTGAACCTGAGTCTCCTCAGGCATTGCTCCTGGGTCAGGTGAAGGTAGGATAACTGCTGTTTGAAACCTTTGGTGGGTAGGATATTCTGTGAAGAACGCTTCTCCTCCTCTCTCTTTGCAGAGCTTCCCCTCTCTGCATCTTCCGCTCCATGTCCTGGTCATTTTCAAGAGGCACTGAAACAACTGCCCCCATATCTGGGTCAGGTATTCATCTTCCCTCCCTGACTGTAATCACCAGCTTCCCAAAAGTAACTCCAAAAACCCATCACACTGTTTCCACAAACTCAGTCTAAACAAAAGTTAGTCAAAAGCACCTCACCTACAAATTGTTGAGTTTTTCTTTAAATAGCCCTGGTCCAGGGCTCATCTTGCAGCGGAACACCTGGTCTTAGGTGAGTGATGTACAAATTCGTTGCCTGGACCTGTGTGGTCTAAATTAGGCAAATGAGCATGACATCAGGATAGTGCTGATTCAGTACCTTCTGCCGCACACTGAGGCACCTGCATGGAGGCCCTTTTCATGATGGAGTACTGCGAGGGCCACACCTGAAGCCACTGGGAGTGCAGCGTGCCCCAGCAAAAGGGCATTAGGCCTCCATAGAGATGAAATTGGCGCCATGTGGTTCAGATGATGCAGAACTGGGAAGGAAACAAGTACTAAGGCCACTGGCGGCTTTCGTTACAGATGCCATTGCTCTCGTCAAGCTTAAAAGCTCCTGGAAAAGTTATAGAACGATCCAGAAAATTCCACAGAATGGCTTCTGATATAGAGGATCTACCTCAAGTATACTACTGTGCTTCCCATACCTCAGCTTATACAGTGATGTTGCTTCCCATGACCTGGTTGAGGTGCTTATTGCGTATGGCTTGGCCATGGCCAACTACCTCCATTTACATGGTGCAGGACAAACTATGGGTGGGCAATAATTGGAACTGGCATGAGAAAAAGTTCAATGGATATTTTTGGAGACACCATCGCAGTCCAAAGCCACAACACCAGACTGTACTTACCTTAATTGGATATGGGTATTTTTCTCAAGGGAAAATTCAGGCCTATAACTATGACAAGCCCTACTATTAGACATAAGCACATAGAGAAGGCATGGCATAATGATATTGTCATTGGACTATTAACCCAGAGATCCAGGGTATTACTCTGGGGACATGGGTTAAAATCTCATCACAGCAGAAAGTGGAATTTGAATTCAATTAATAAATCTGGAATTAAAAGCTTGTTTAATGATGGCCACGAAACCATTGTCGATTGTTCTAAAAAACCCATCTGATTCACTAATGTCCTTTATGGAAGGAAATCTGCTGTTCTGACCTGGTCTGGCCTACATGTGACTCCAGACCCACAGCAATGCCCTCTGAGAGGGCCTAGCAAGCCACTCAGTTGTATCAAACAAGGTCAATAAGGAATGAAACTGGATGGACCACACGGCATCAACCAAGGTACTGGAAACGACAACAGCAAACCAGCCCTGTCGACCCTGCAAAGTCCTCCTTACTAACATCGGGGGACTTGTGCCAAATCTCAAAATCACAGAATAATACAGTGCAGAAGAGGCCCTTCGGCCCATCGAGTCTGCACCGATGCATTGAAGACACCTGACCTGTCTACCTAATCCCATTTGCCAGCACATGGCCCATAGCCTTGAATGTTATGACGTGCCAAGTGCTCATCCAGGTACTTTTTAAAGGATGTGAGGCAACCCGCCTCTACCACCCTCTCAGGCAGGGCATTCCAGACCGTCACCACCCTCTGGGTAAAAAAGTTCTTCCTCAAATCCCCCTTAAACCTCCCGCCTCTCACCTTAAACTTGTGACCACTCGTAACTGACTCTTCAACTAAGGGGAACAGCTGCTCCCTATCCACCCTGTCCATGTCCCTCATAATCTTGTACACCTCGATCAGGTCACCCCTCAGTCTTCTCTGCTCCAGCGAAAACAACCCAAGCCTATCCAACCTCTCTTCATAGCTTAAATGTTCCATCCCAGGCAACATCCTGGTGAATCGCCTCTGCACCCCTTCCAATGCAATCACATCCTTCCTATAATGTGGCGACCAGAATTACACACAGTACTCCAGCTGTGGCCTTACCAAAGCTCTGTACAACTCCAACATGACCTCCCTGATTTTGTAATCTATGCCTCGATTGATAAAGGCAAGAGTCCCATATGCCTTTTTCACCACCCTATTAACCTGCCCTTCTGCCTTCAGAGATCTATGGACAAACACGCCAAGGTTCCTCTGTTCCTCGGAACTTCCCAGTGTCAGGCCATTCATTGAATACTTCTGTGTCACATTACTGCTTCCAAAGTTTATCACCTCACACTTTTCAGCATTAAATTCCATCTGCCACTTTTCTGCCCATTTGACCATCCCGTCTATATCTTCCTGTAACCTAAGATACTCCATCTCGCTGTTAACCACTCGGCCAATCTTTGTGTCATCTGCGAACTTACTGATCCTACCCCCCACATAGTCATCTATGTCGTTTATATAAATGACAAACAATAGGGGACCCAGCACAGATCCCTGTGGTACGCCACTGGACACTGGCTTCCAGTCACTAAAAGAGCCGTCAGTCATCACTCTGTCTCCTACAGCTAAGCCAATTTTGAATCCACCGAATCAAGTTACCTTGTATCCCATGTGCATTTGCTTTCTTGATATGTTTCCCATGTGGGACCTTGTCAAAGGCTTTGCTGAAATCCATGCAAACTACATCAACTGCACTACCCTCATCTATACACCTGGTCACATGCTCAAAAAATGCAATCAAATTTGTTAGGCATGCCCTCCCTCTGACAAAGCCATTCTGACTATTCCTAATCAAATTTTGCCTCTCCAAGTGGAGATAGATTCTCTCCTTCAGAATTTTCTCCAATAGTTTCCCTAACACTGAAATGAGACTCACTGGTCTGTAGTTCCCTGGCTTATCTCTACAACCTTTCTTAAATAGTGGGACCACATTAGCTGTTCTCCAGTCCTCTGGCACCTCCCCCGTGGCCAGAGAGGAATAAAAAATTAGGGTCAGATCCCCTGCAATCTCCACCCTCGCCTCCCACAGCATCCTGGGACACAAATCGTCCGGACCTGGAGATTTGTCCACTTTTAAGCCTTCCACAATCTCCAATACCTTGTCACTCCCTATGACAATTTGCTCAAGAACCTCACAGTCTCTCTCTCTAAGTTCCATATCTACATCCTCATTCTCTTGGGTGAAGACAGATGTGAAGTATTCGTTCAACACCCTACCAATGTCCTCTGGCTCCACCCACAAATTTCCCCCTTGGTCCCTAATGGGTCCTACTCTTTCCAAAGTTGGGAGAGTTGCCCCACAGCCAAGTCAAGCAGCAGCCTGACAGAGTCATACTCATGGAATCATATCTTACAGATAATGTCCCAGACTCTGCCATCACCATCCCCGGGTATGTCCTGTCCCACCGGCAGGACAGACCCACCAGAGGTGGTGGCACAGTGGTATACAGTCGCGAGGGAGTTGCTGTGGGAGTCCTCAACATTGACTGCGGACCCCATGAAGTCTCATGGTATCAGGTTAAACATGGGCAAGGAAACCTCTGACTGATTACCACCTACCGCAGCCACCCCCCCGCACCCCCCCCATCCCCAGCTGATGAATTAGTACTCCATGTTGAACAGCACTTGGAGGAAGCACTGAGGGTGGCAAGGGCGCAGAATGTACTCTGGGTGGGGGACTTCAATGTCCATCACCAAGAGTGGCTCCATAGCACCATTACTGACCAAGCTGGCCGAGTCCTAAAGGACATAGCTGCTAAATAGCTGCGGGAGGTGGTGAGGGAACCAACAAGAGGGAAAAACATACTTGTACTTGTCCTCCCCAATCTGCCTGTCGCAGATTCATCGGTCTATGACTGTATTGGTAGGAGCGACCACCGCACAGTCCTTGTGGAGACAAAGCCCCATCCTCCCATTGAGGATACCCTCCATCGTGTTGTGTGGCACTACCACCGTGCTAGATGGGATAAACTTCAAACAGATCTAACAACTCGAAACTGGGCATCCATGAGGCACTGTGGACCATCAGCAGCAGCAGAACTGTACTCAACCACAATCTGTAACCTCATGGCCTGGTATATCTCCCAGTCTACCATTACCATCTATCTGGGGGATCAACCCTGGTTCAATGAAGAGTGCAGGAAAGCATGCCAGGTGAAGCACCAGGCATTCTTCTAAATGAGGTGTCAACCTGGTGAAGCTACAAGCCAGGACTAATACATGCCAAACAGCGTAAGCAGCAATTGATAGACAGAGCTAAGTGATCCCACAACCAGTGGATCAGATCTAAGCTCTGAAGTCCTGCCACATCCAGTCGTGAATGGTGGTGGACAATTGAGCAACTAACAGGAACAGGTGGCTCCACAAATATCCCCATCCTCAATGATGGGGGTGCCTAACACATGAGTGCAAACGCTAAGGCTGAAGCATTTGGAACAATCTTCAGCCAGAAATGCTGAGTGGATGATCCATCTTGGGCCCCTCCTGAAGTCCCTGCATCACAGATGCCAGACTTCAGTCAATTCGATTCACTCGCGTGATATCAAGAAACGACTGAAGGCACTGGATACTGCAAAGGCTATGGGCCCTGACAACATTCCAGCAATAGAACTGAAGACCTGTGCTTCAGAACTTGCTGTGCCCCTAGCCAATCTGTTCCAGTACAGCTACAACACTGGCATCTGCCCAGCAATGTGGAAAATTGCCCAGGTATGTCCAGTACACAAAAAGCAGGACAAATCCAATCCGGCCAATTATCAACCTCTACTCTCGATCATCAGTAACATGATGGAAGGTGTCGTCGACAGTGCTATCAAGTGACAGTTGCTTAGTAATAACCTGCTCCGTGACGCTCTGTTTGGGTTCTGCCAGGGCCACTCAGCTCCTGACCTCATTACAGCCTTGCTTCAAACATGGACAAAAGGGCTGAACTCAAGAGATGAGGTGAGAGTGACTGCCCTTGACATCAAGACAGCATTTGACCGAGTATGGCTTCAAGAATCCCTAATAAAACTGGAGTCAAAGGGAATCAGGGGAAAAATACTCCGCTAGTCGGAGTCATACCTTGCGCAATGGATGATGGCTGTGGTTGTTGGAGGTGAATCATCTCAGCTCCAGAACATCAGTGCAGGAGTTCCTCAGGATAATGTCCTAGGCCCAACCATCTTCAGCTGCTTCATCAATGGCCTTCCCTCCATAAGGTCAGAAGTGGGGATTTTCGCTGATGATTGCACAATGTTCAGCACCATTCGCGACTCCTCAGATACTGAAGCAGTCAGTGTAGAAATGCAGCAAGACCTGGACAATATCCAGGCTTGGGCCGATAAGTGGCAAGTAATATTCGCGCCACACAAGTGCCAGGCAATGACCATCTCCAACAAGAGAGAATCTAACCATCTCCCCTTGACATTCAATGGCATTACGATTGCTGAATCCCCCACTATCAACATCCTGGGGGTTACCAATGACCAGAAAATGAACTGGAGTAGCCATATAAATACCGTGGTTACAAGAGCAGGTCAGAAGCGAGGAATCCTGTGGCGAGTAACTCACCTCCTGACTCCCCAAAGCCTGTCCACCATCTACAAGGCACAAGTCAGGAGTGTGATGGAATACTCTCCGCTTGCCTGGATGGGTGCAGCTCTAACAACACTCAAGAGGCTCGAAATCATCCAGGACAAAGCAGCCCGCTTGATTGGCACCCCATCCACAACTATCACTCCCTCCACCACCGATGCACAGTGGAAGCAAAGTGTACCATCTACAAGATGCACTGTAGCAATGTACCACGGCTCCTTAGACAGCATCTTCCAAACCCACGACCTCTACCACCTAGATGGACAAGAGCAGCAGTTGCACGGGAACACCACCACCTGCAATTCCCCTCCAAGTCGCAGACCATCCTGACTTAGAACTGTATCGCCATTCCTTCACTGTCGCTGGATCAAAATCCTGGAACTCCCTTCCTAACTGCACTGTGGGTGTACCTACCCCACACAGACTGCATCTCAAGGGCAATTAGGGATGGGCAATAAATGCTGGCATAGCCAGCAATGCCCACATCCCATGAATGAATGAAAAAAAATCTAGTGTACTGCATTGTCAGAGGCACTGTTCTTTGGATGAGATGTTAAGCCAGGCCCGCATCTACTTGCTCCAGTGGTTAAGTTTGACATTAGTGATTATGTAACAATACTTTAAGAAAAACAGGAAGTTCTCTCAATATCCTGGTCAATATTCCTACTTCAAACAAACAAATTAAATAGTCCTTCATCTCATTTGTTTGTGGCATTTTGTTACATGTTTGCAATAACAATAATTATTACAGTTGGAATAAATAGTAATTCGTTGTATGTGGGACAAGGTACTATATAAATATGCATTTTCCTTCTCGTTTCCTTATAGAAAAACTTAACAAGGTACTATATAAATATAATAAAACTTAACAAGGTACTATATAAATATGCATTTTCCTTCTCGTTTCCTTATAGAAAAACTTAACTCATGATTTCAGAATGCTGGCCTATGATCTATTTATTCCCACACATTTCTCACTTTACTAATGATGGATCAGGGCTGCAAACACACAGGTCACAGGTTTAAAATCCTAGATCGGGTGTGTCCAAAATTATTGGCTTCATGGACCCTTAATTATGTACCATAGAGCCCTGTGGGACACATGTAAGTTACAACACAAAACACTGATCCACAGCATACCACTGGTAAACTAAAACTAATATTGTGTAATTATATTCTTGTAAAAGAATCCTCAAACAAAGTTACAAATGGATTTAGATTTTTTCCACCAATGAGGAATCAGCACCAAATAGACCTCTCCAAATGACAAGGTGAATCTATCAAAGAAATACTTAGTACAAAATGAAACTGCTTCAATAGGTCTTTGCAGGCTGGATAACTAGGATTTGTAAGTCACATGAGCTGTAGTTTGGATACCCAGCCCTGCATTGTAGCCTTTGGGATGAAAAACTGACAACGTGATAGAAAATGTTAAGTACTTTTATTTGATCTTTCTGACTTTTCACACTAAAACAGCACAGATTACAGGGAGATATGATAGAAGTGTTTAAAATTTTGAAAGAATGGGGCAGGGTCAATAGAAGCAGACTATTTTCTGTAGTTAAGGGGTCCAGAACAAGGGGCCCTAGATATAAAACTAAATGTTATATATTTAAAACAGGGGCAAGAGAAGCTTCTTTACAGAGTTGTGAAGCTGTGGAATTAATTTCCTGGGTTAGTGGTTGAGATAGAAACAGATTAGATCAGATTAGATTTAATAGATCCAGAGATGAAAATGGGACAAAGGTATATGGGAACTGTGTGGGCAAATTTGTTTTGGACTTTTTGCTCGAGTGGAGGGTAAATGCTGACAAGGACAGGCAGAGTAGGCCAGTTTCCCTGTTGCAATTTCTATGTATTTCTATGATGCATTTACTTGAAAATTGGATTACAGGTTTTAGTATTACTTGTCTTTATCTTTTTTTTTGAGCTAAAGCTATTCACACTTTAAAAGGCACAGAGACAGGTGTGTTTGGAATAGGAGCTGTGGCTTATTTTAATTCCTTTAAGTAAGAATATCAAATGGACAATATGATGGCTTACTACAAGCTACCTAAATAGAAATTAATGAGGAATTATTTGAAGTTTAGAAAAACTAGAAGTAGATTATCCTTTATATTGTACTAAGCCAGTTTCAGAGCAACAAAATATGGCATATAAAGACAGTAATCCACGACTGTCTGTGTTCCCTCAGCCTTAAAAATGAAAATTCATCCCCATGTGTTTCAGGTGGTTATTAGGACAAAAGAAACAAGGTCATCAAAATTTTCAGCTAGCAGGATCTGAATCTCTATGATGGAATTCAAGAACCAATTGAGGATAATATCTCTCTGAGAACGCTGCTTTCTAAAGGCACACCTCATGATTAATAGAAGTAAACTAAAAGCACCAGGTCTCAATAAATAAGCATACTGTCAAAGACAGTTATCAGCTTCAACGATTATTTGTTAATGACAGAAACAGATGCATCTTAGCTTTCTAATTCTCCTTCTTTGGCCTCCTTATCTCGAGAGACAATGAATACGCGCCTAGAGGTGGTCAGTGGTTTGTGAAGCAACATTATTTAATTATATACATTATATACAACATTATATAAATCTGACAACTTGGTACAATTTTTAACTGCCAGCCGACTGTTTGCCTGATATACAAGTGGCTAGCAAATGAAAATCCGGGGGAGGGGGCAGTGGGGGGGTGGGGTGAGGGGAGTGGCTGGGTGGGATATTGTGCTCCCTTACCACCCCATTGGTGCCCAAGGTCCACCTGATGCAATTTTCAGGCAAGCAACATGTCGATCTGAAATAGACGGAGTGATTGCTTAAAGGTGCAAATTGGGATCCAAGTTGTAGGACCCCAATTGCAACTTTTGGGTTAAAAGTGGGAAAAAGCATGTTCTGAGCACACTACACCCATATGTACCAGGTGCTGAGTGGTCTATCCAGCTAACCTCAATCATCTTGGACGCTATTTGAAAATCACCTTTAACTCAACAAGTAATTCATTTAACTCGAATTTGCGGTTGACAATTGAAACATGAATGGATTTTCATTTTTCTTTATGGGATATTGTGTTCTATATACATGTATGTATCAAGGTTAGAAATTACAGAGCTGGAGAAAATCATGGAACATTTTTCCACCTTTTACATTGTGACCACCTGCTCTTCCTGTATAACTTGAGTCACAAGTATTGTAAAGCTCTTGCTACATTATCATAATCCACCTCAAATCCTAACCTCAAAGCAGCACATCATATTACACCAACAAAAGAGCACAATTATCCATGTTGTTTATGGTTATGGAACACCCAAATCATATTCAGGAATTTTAGGGTACTTTTAAGGTATCCACTTAGATCTAAAGGCAGCTGAACCGAGATTATCTAACCTTCATCATAGAGTAGACTTACAGCTATCAAAATAGCAAAATTCAACTCCATGTTTCTGAGTTTGAATTCATGTAATTGGGTAGTGTCATAGTCCCCATTGTATGATCTTACTGGGTAACTGAGAAACTACAATTTGAATGTCAAAGCATACAAGGAATAATATACAGTTTCTTTGTGATAACATGGTATTTTCGAAGACTTACTTTATTTTTTTTCTCAAGATGTGTGTGACACAAGCAAAGATGTATTTATTACCCATCTAGTTACCTTAAGGAGGTGATGGTGCTGGATCTAATTGAATAGTGATTGCTTTTACAAGTGAATGGCAGGCATATACATATGGATGAAAATGGAATAGTGTAGGTCAGATGATCGGCGCAACATCGAGGGCCGAAGGGCCTGTACTGCGCTGTAATGTTCTAATTCTAATTCTAATTAAGTGTTTACCACGTAGTGTGCAATGGGAGTCACATGTTCATCAGACAGGGTAGGGGTACCAGGTTCCCTTCTTGAAGTACATTAGTGATCCAGTTCATTTTTTTTCACGCAATCTAGTAGCTTTTATCATTTTGTTCTGGTGCTAATCCACAAATTGCCTCATTTATTGAATTCAAATTCACAACTTTCCATGGTGGGATTTTATTCTCAGAATCCGTAGTTTGCTACCATAACCATTGCACTACCATACCCAAGTTCGCTTGAATAGAACTAAAAGATCAAACAGATCAGTGGTCAAAGGCACACGACTATCAATCAATCAAATTTGAATTATATTTATACACTGGGTGCCACTGTAACTTGCTAATGGAAATGGCCAGCAATTGAATTAAATCCAAAGTGCAACCACCAATAGGTTGAAGTGGTTTATGTCGAGATTTTGGCACTAATAGCAATTCATAACTTGACACAACCAAATAAAACTAACCATAATAGTTAATAGTCCATCATTAGGAGAGTATGTAATATTTTTGAGATAGAAGACAAAACTACCATATTTGTGCATTAGACCAGAAATAAAAAATAAAGAAAACTAGAAGTCATCAGTATAAGATAGTTACCAACAAATCAAATAAAGAATTCAGGAGAAACTTCTTTACCCAAGGTGGTGAGAATGTGGAATTCACTACCACATTACTATTCAGGTAAATAGTACAGGTGCATTTAAGGGAAAACTGGATAAGCATATGAAGGAGAAGGAAATAGAGGGTTATGCTAATAGAGTTAGATGAGGAAGGGTGGGAAGAGGCTCGAATGGAACATTAACACTGGCAAAGACTGGTTGGACCGAATGGCCTGTTTCTGTGCTGTGTGTTCAATATAATTTCACCTACCCTGCTAAGCTTAACTGGCTAGTTTTTAGTGCAAGTCATTTTGTTGGATTTTGCCCAGTTTTACATTTAATCTAATTGAATTTGGCTGAGTGTAACAGACCACTTTCTTGATCAAATAGGACAGAATGAGTTTTTCCAGTCTTACTCTTCATCAAGCCATTTAAATTGCAGTGGGTTGATAACATATCTGAGCAGCCTGACTTTTTTGGTTGTTTATCAAGGGATACTGCAATGGGTATTCTAACAATTCAAAAGTAGGTATGAGGGGCGTGTTGGCTATGACAGATTGGAAAATTAGATTAAAAGATATGATGGTAGATGAGCAATGGGGAACACTTAAAGAAATATGTAATTATTCTCAACAAATCTAAATTTTATCGAGAAATAAAAATTCCACAGGAAAAGCGATCGATCTGTGGTTTAGCTAAAGAGGCTAATGATAGTATGAGATTAAAAGAAGAGGCTTATAATATTGCAGAGAAGAGAAGTAAACGTGAGGATTAGAACAGACACGGTGGGGCGAAGGGCCTGTTTCTGTGCTGTATAACTCTATGACTCTGTGACTCTAAGAGCGTTAGATAACAGCAAAGGATGACCAAAAAGTTGATAAAGAGGGAGAAAATAGAATATGAAAGTAAACCAGCCAAAAGAAATATGTAAAAAGATCATAAAACCTTCTACAAATATATAAAAAGGAAGAGAGGGTTGAGAAGATTGGCCTCCAACAACAACCATCTTCGTGCTAGGTATGACTCTAGCCTGTGGAGAGCTTCCCCTCTGATTCTCAGTGAGTTCAAGATTTCACTGCTGCTACCAGGCTTCCATGCACTTTCCTCACCTCCACGTAAATATTGGGCCCAAGATTATCTGTAGTAGTATTACTAAATGTGCTGACCTCAAAAAGCTATTTGGATAGGTAATAAAAAGGAAATTAATTATTTTCAGAGTGATTTGGACAAATTATGCAAACTAACTTAGTTATAACAGATAAATATCAGTGTTAATAAATTAAAGCTACTATGCACAGAAAAAGAAACGGTAAACTATTCCATGAAAAGCTCCTGCTTTAGGAAAATAAGCACAACACAATATTGAAAAAAATGCCATTGGAATATCACAAAAGCATCTCCACTGCCAAGGCAGCAAAAGAATTCTGAAGTGATTGCTCATCATATCCTGAAAACATCTAGTCAGTATAAGCAGTCATCAATAAAGCATATTATGAATAAGGTCTATCTCGCTGCTACCAACAACACCACTCAAGTTTAACTGACCACAGATGTGATTCCAGGATGGTATGTTGCCTCCTGGTGCCAGAGTCATGGATATCACTAGCAAGCAGGACCTCAAAGGTAGTAATCTCCAGATTACTCCCAGTGTCATGCGCTAGTGAGTATAGAAATAGGAGGATAGAGCAGATGAATGCATAGCTGGAGAGATAGTGCAAGAGGAAGTACTTTAGATTTCTGGGACATGGGACAGATTCTGAGGGAGATGGGACAAATACAGGACATGTTGCACCTCAACTGAGCCAGGACCAATGTCCTTGCGGGCAGTTTGCTAGTGCTTTTGGGGAGGGTTTAAACTAACTTGGCAGGGGCATTGGAACCAGGATGGAGCATTAGAAAAGAGAAACAAGGTGCACAAAGGAATGGGAGAGACATATAGCACTAGAGTAAGAAATAGTAAGGTATTAGGTGGGGGTCAGACAACGAGGAAATGCAATAAGATCTAAATTGTACAATACATGTATATAAAAACACGGAATGTGGTAAATAAGTTTAGTGAGCTGCAGACAAATAGGCACATGGGAATATGACGTCATGGCAATAACGGAGACCTGGCTCAAAAAGGGGCAGGACTGGGTACTAAATATTCCTGGATATAGGGTGTTCAGGAAAGATAAGGAAGGAAAGAGAGAAGGGGAGGCAGTATGAATTAAAGAGAATATTACAAGGCTGCAGAGACAGGATGTCCTGGAGGGGTCAAGGACAGAATCTATTTGGTTAGAGTTAAGAAACCAGAGAGGTACCACTACACCATTCGATGCATTCTATAGGTTACCAACTAGTGGGAAAGATATAGAGGAGCATATTTGCAGAGACATTAGAGAGAGGTGCAAAAAGACAGAGGGTAGCAGTGGAAGGGTGCTTTTCTGAATGGAGGGCTGTGACAAGTGGTGTTCCGCAGGGATCAGTGCTGGGACCTTTGCTGTTTGTATTATATATAAATGATTTGGAGTAAAATGTAGCTGGTCTGATTAGTAAGTTTGTGGACGACACAAAGGTTGGTGGAGTTGCGGACAGTGATGAGGATTGTCAGAGGATACAGCAGGATATAGATCGGTTGGAGACTTAGGCGGAGAAATGGCAGATGGAGTTTAATCAGGACAAATGTGAGGTAATGCATTTTGGAAGATCTAATACGGATGGGAAGTATACAGTAAATGGCAGAACCCTTAGGAGTATTGACAGGCAGAGAGATCTGGACGTACAGGTCCACAGGTCACTGAAAGTGGCAACGCAGGTGGATAAGGTAGTCAAGAAGGCATACGGCATGCTTGCCTTCATTGGTGTGGGCATAGAGTATAAAAATTGGCAAGTCATGCTGCAGCTGTACAGAACTTTAGTTAGGCCACACTTAGAATATTGCGTGCAATTCTGGTCGCCACACTACCAGAAGGACGTGGAGGCTTTGGAGAGGGTACAGAGGAGGTTTACCAGGATGTTGCCTGGTCTGGAGGGCATTAGCTATGAGCAGAGGTTGGATAAACTCGGATTGTTTTCACTGAAACGACAGAGGGGGAGGGGCGACATGATAGAGGTTTACAAAGTTATGAGTGGCATGGACAGAGTGGATAGCCAGAAGCTTTTTCCCAGGGTGGAAGAGTCAGTTACTAGGGGACATAGGTTTAAGGTGAGAGGGGCAAAGTTTAGAGGGGATGTGCGAGGCAAGTTCTTTACACAGAAAGTGGTGAGTGCCTGGAACTTGCTGCCGGAGGAGGTGGTGGAAGCAGGTACGATAGCGACGTTTAACAGGTATCTTGACAAATACATGAATAGGATGGGAATAGATTAGATTAGATTAGATTAGATTAGAGATACAGCACTGAAACAGGCCCTTCGGCCCACCGAGTCTGTGCCGACCATCGACCACCCATTTATACTAATCCTACACTAATCCCATATTCCTACCAAACATCCCCACCTGTCCCTATATTTCCCTACCACCTACCTATACTAGTGACAATTTATAATGGTCAATTTACCTACCAACCTGCAAGTCTTTTGGCTTGTGGGAGGAAACCGGAGCACCCGGAGAAAACTCACGCAGACACAGGGAGAAGTTAGACGGATACGGTCCCCAGAAGTGCAGAAGGTTTTAGTTTAGACAGGCATCAAGATCGGCGCAGACTTGGAGGGCCGAATGGCCTGTTCCTGTGCTGTACTGTTCTTTGAAAACAAAGTTGGTTGAGTGACAGGAAACAGAGAGTAGTGGTAAAACAGTTGTTTTGTGGACTGGAGGGAGAGAGATACAATGGGGCTCCCCAGGGATCAGTACTTGGATTACTGCTTTTGCTGACATATATTAATCACCAAGCTGTACAGGGCACAATTTCAAAGTCTGCAGATGGCAGCTGGAATTGTGAGGAGGATAGGACAGATCTCAAGAGGACATGGAGAGGCTGGTGGAATGGGAAAACATACTGCAGATGAAAGTTAATACAGAGAAGTGTCTGACATATTTTGGGAGGAAGAATGAGGAGAGGCAATATAAAATAAAAGGTTCAATTCTAAAGGGGGTGCATGAACAGAGAGACTTGGGGGCATATATGCACACATTGTGAAAGGTGGCAGGACAAGTTTAGAAAGTGGTTAAAAAGGCATACAGGATTCTGCACTTTATTAATAGAATCATAGAGTACAAAAGCAAGGAAGTTATGCTGAACCTACACAAAGCTCTGCTTGGCCTCAACAGGAGTATTGCATTCAATTCTGGATACTGCACTTTAGGAAGGAAATGACAACTTTAGAGAGAGTGCATAAAAGATGTATGAGAATGGTTCCAGGGAAGAGGGACTTCAGCTATGTGGATAGATCGGAGAAGCTGGGTTTGTTCTCCTTAGAGAAGAGGAGGTGGAGAGTTTTGATACAGGAGTCCAAAATCATGAGGGTTCTCGACAGAACAGATAGAGAGAAACTGTTCCCATTGGCGGAAGGGTCAAGAACTAGAGGACACCTATCTAAGATGATTGGCAAAAGAACCAATGGCGCCATGACAAAAAATTTTATTACGCAGGGAGTGGACAGGATCTGGAATGCACTGCCTGAGCGTATGGTGGAGACAGATTCAATCATGGCTTTCAAAAGAGAATTGGATAAGTACATAAAGATAGAAAATTTGCAGAGCTACAGGGAAAGAATGGGGGAGTGGAACTAGCTGAGTTACTCTTACAGATAGCTGGCATGGAGACAAAGGGCAAAATGACCTCCTTCTGTGCTGTACCCACTGTATGATTCTATAATATTTCATAGGAGTTAAGGAACAAAATTTGACATTGAGCCATGTAAGTAGATATTGGGACAGGTGACAAAGAGTAGGATCAAAGAAGTAGGTTTGAAGGAGCATTTTAAAGGAGGGAACAAATATAGATAGACAGGCAGAGAGTTTTAGGAAGGAAAGTCCAGAACTTAGAACCCAGGCATGGCCACCATTGGTGGAGTGATGAAAATTGGTGATGTGCAAGAGGCCAGAATTGGAGGAGCTTAGAGTTCTTGGAGGCTTGTAGGGTTGGAGGAGGTTACAAATGTAGGGAGGTGGCAAGGCAGTGGAGTGAATTAAAACCAGGATGAGAATTTTAAAATTGAGGTATTTCCAGACTGGGAATGTAGGTTTAATGAGCCAGGGGTGAAGGGTGAACGGAACTTGGTGCAAGTAAGGCTATGGACAGCAAAGGTTTGGATGAGGTCAAGTTTATGGAGGGTGCAAGACCGGCCAGAAGAGCACTGGAATAATTGAGCCTAGAGATGACAAAGGTACTGATATAATTGGAACCTGGTGAAGACAGTACCATCCACATGGACAATGAAGGAGAGACATTGGAGGATGTTGTGAAGGTTGTAGATGGGTTGAAAATGATGAGGAGGGTTAGTTTATCAGTCACATAGGATGTCATTTGTGACTTTGATAAGGGTCATTTCAGTGTTGTGACAGGGGCAGAAATTAGGGGGGACTCAAACACGGAGTTGGGGAAATATGGGCATCGATTTGGGAAGTCATAACATGCTTGGAGTCAAGGGTGCTTTTTTTTTAGGAGGGACGTGATGGTGGGAGATTTGAAGCAGAAGAGAACAGTACCTGAGGTGAGGGAGCTGGCAAACATATCAGCTAACATGAGGTTGAGGGAGGAGGCTAGCCTCATGGACAAGATAAGCTTGGAGAGTGCATGAGGGTGGATAGTAGAGAAACTAGAGAACGATGCAAGTTCAGGGCTAGGACAGGGGGAAACCTTGGGGAAAGATTGGATTGGTGGGCTACGGGAAGGGAGAGAAGCAGCAGAAAGAGCTAACCTCAAGAGGTGAGGTGAGAGTGACTGCTCTTGACATCAAGGCAGCATTTGACCGAGTATGGCATCAAGGAGCCCTAGCAAAACTGAGGTCAATGGGAATCAGGGGGAAAACCCTCCACTGGCTGGAGTCATACCTAGCGCAAAGGAAGATGGTTGTGGTTGTTGGAGGTCAATCATCTGAGCTCCAGGACATCACTGCAGGAGTTCCTCAGGGTAGTGTCCTAGGACCAACCATCTTCAGCTGCTTCATCAATGACCTACCTTCAATCATAAGGTCAGAAGTGGGGATGTTCGCTGATGATTGCACAATGTTCAGCACCATTCGTGACTCCTCAGATACTGAAGCAGTCCGTGTAAAAATGCAGCAAGACATGGACAATATCCAGGCTTGGGCTGATAAGTGGCAAGTAACATTCGCGCCACACAAGTGCCAGGCAATGACCATCTCCAACAAGAGAGAATCTAACCATCTCCCCTTGACATTCAACGGCATTACCATCGCTGAATCCCCCACTATCAACATCCTAGGGGCTACCATTTACCAGAAACTGAACTGGATTAGCCATATAAATATCGTGGCTACAAGAGCAGGTCAGAGGCTAGGAATCCTGAGGCGAGTAACTCACCTCCTGAATCCCCAAAGCCTGTCCAACATCTACAAGGCACAAGTCAGGAGTATGATGGAATACTCTCCACTTGCCTGGATGGATGCAGCTCCAACAACGCTCAAGAAGCTCGACACCATCCAGGACAAAGCAGCCCGCTTGATTGGCATCCCATCTCCAAACATTCACTTCCTCCACCACCGACGCACAGTGGTAACAGTGTGTACCATCTACAAGATGCACTGCAGCAATTCACCAAGGCTCCTTAGACAGCACCTTCAAAACCCACGACCTCTACCAACGAGAAGGACAAGGGCAGCAAATGCATGGGAACACCACCACCTGCAAGTTCCCCTCCAAGTCACACACCATCCTGACTTGGAACTATATCGCCGTTCCTTCACTGTCACTGGGACAAAATCCTGGAACTCCCTTCCTAACAGCACTGTGGGTCTACCTACCCCAAATGGACTGCAGCGGTTCAAGAAGGCAGCTCACCACCACCTTCGCAAGGGCAATTAGGGATGGGCAATAAATGCTGGCCTAGCCAGCGACGCCCACATCCCTGAATGAATAATAAAAAAAAGAATGGGTGATCTCAATCTTAGTGGCAAATAAGTCCACAAACTCTTCATACTTGTTGCAGAAAAGGGTGGAGGAGGCAGTGGCGAGGGGTTGAAGGCAATTTGTAATAAAGGTGGGTTTATCTTTGCAATAAACTGCCATGGCTCACATCCTTAACTACTCAATGCCTCAAACATCCATCACACCAGGCGCTGGATTTTGTTCTCCCACAGGCGTGGGTTCCATGGTGGGGGGTGCCTGAAGATACCTTCGGGAGAGGGTCGCCATGCACCCTGACGCCGGGAGGGCCGAGCTCCAATATTACCAGTGGTGGCGAGGCCTCGTGCCTGCCCCACGCCGCTCAGCGACAGAACCCCAATTTGAATATTTAAAAAAATTAAAATGAATGAATTAATAAAGCTCACGTTGTCACCTGGTGTCCCAATGCGATCTTATGCCTGGTACTCCCGTGCCTTCAGATCCCCAACTGGTGGGGAGGGGGAAGGAGGTACATTTATCAGTGTGGGGGTGGGGGAATGGGGTCAAATTAACGTCATGGGTGAAGGGGATGGTGGGAAGGGTTGTGGTTGAAAGTTTGTGCAGTTCGTGTGGTGGTGGGGGTGGTGGGGGAAGGTCAGATGGTAAAGGTATGTGTTTTGGGGGGGGGAAGGACAAATAATTAATTTGTTATGGGGGGAGGGTTGCAGAGGGGCAAAAGAAATGTATTTGTTTGAATTCACTTTGCCTTTAAATATTTAAATTAGCCAGTAGGGCTAACAGCCCTTTAAAAATGGTGTCAGTGCCTGCGCACAGGCAGCTGATGCCATTGCCGGTGATGGACAGCCCATCCCTCCATGTGATCGGGGAGGGGAGTGACCCACTTCAGCTATTTAAATGAGCCACCGTGCTTAGAATCGCGGTGGCTCCACAACATGTTTTATTCACCCGTCGCCGATAAAATTCAGCCCCAGGTTTCAAAGGCTGTCTAACCCCCTTCATATTGTTATGCCCAGTAAAGACATATCATATTCCCAAATGTTAAGATACGAACTTTATTCAATGTGGACTCTTTGAAATTGACTTTTCCTTTAAAAATGTGGACAATGTGCTCCAAAGGCCACCTTTGGATGACCTGGCCTGTGTTTTCAAAAACTGTCTCACTGTCTTGAAAGGACTAAAGGATACATTCCAGACTAAGAGGTGTCAATTACACCCATCCTGAAACATTCCTGAATTGAATGGGTTTCTTCTGAAACAAAGGAGGCATCATCATAACAAAATGGTACCCACACAGACATCAATAGTTAGCCATGGATGCCACATCCTGGTCCATTATATGGTCACACCAGGGGAGAAGGCCACGTGCCAACTAACAGAAACTCTAATGTGATGGATTTTAACCTTAAAATGTCAAACTCTGGAGAGAGAGGAGAGATCACATAAACATCACAGAAAACAATCTAACAAGAGGTTGTGGAAAGAGATCCAGCCAAAACAAGGAAGAAGCCCTGCTCCTAATTCTACACTTCAAATGGCTGCAGTAGAGAACTGAAAATGATCACCACCTTCAGTCTGAAATCTTAACCAGCAGAAATCTACAACATCTCAACAAGTTCAAGACCACAACCACCCTAAAAAAGACTGTCCTTCTGAGAAGATTCAACAGGTTTACCATAAACCACAAACACCTACCTCACTTTAAACTACATCCTACCCTTTTCTCTCAATCTATTTATTCTTGTGTTTGAGTGGGTGAGTGAATGTGTGTATAAGTGAGGTTGCGACCATTTCAGTAATCGTGTAAAAATAGCAATCTTTTGTTTAACCTACAAGAAAACCATTTGTCTATTTATTTGACCCTAAACAACACTCAGTGGCTAACTCACCATTTTAACAAAATATGATTGTAGTCAGTTGGGAGGTGAACAGGGAAACTACCCACACCCCTTGCCACCTATCCATAACAATATTAATTTCAAAATCCTTATTCTTACCTTTAAATATGTCCATGGGGCCATTCCATCCTACTTCAGTGACTTCCTTCAGAAGTATGTCCTCATTTTCATACTTCATTTTTTTGACACTGTTTGTTCCCCACCCTAATTGCTCCACTATTGGTGGCTGCTTTTAAATCACTATGCTTATAAACATTGGAATTCCCTCCATAAGTTCCATGGCCTCATCTCCTTTCTTATTTTCAAATATTTCCCTGCCCACTCTTTTAGTCCCAGTCTCTAATTCCATCTACCTTCTCTGTCTTGCTTGATGTCTGTTTCTTTCCTCTCTGCACTGTAAAGTATCTGAGATGTCTTTCGAACTTGAGAAACAGTAAATATTATTGTAAATTGTTGTTAATACATTTATGTTGTTGAACATGGGTTTAATAAAAAAAGCACATGCATAAAGTTAACCACTGAATAAGTTTTTAGAGTTACACTTCAATGGAAGAGAACAAGTGTCTTTTGTCCTGGTGAATGTACTTCATTGGCAAGAAGACTGAGAGAGAAAGGCAGTTTCCTTAATTCTTGGACTGACTGACTGCTGCGTGAAATAACTAATACCTTTACACTAGATACACATCATTATGAATCAAAGTTTGATGGAGTTCTGATGCAAGGTCATAGGCCTGAAATGTTATCTCTGTTTCTTTCTCCACAGATGCTGCCAGTCCTGCTGAGTGTTTCCAGCACTGTTTTTATTTCAAATTTCCAGCATCGCCTGTATTTTGCTTTTGAGGGATTAGCATTGTTTGATGAGATTCAAAAATACAAATGCAGAGGATGTGGCTGTGTTGCAAATATGAACAATAATTACTGAGAAGTTCCTTTTCTCAGAACTTCTTTCAATTCTGAATGATTTCTGTATTTTATCTTTATTAAAGTGGATAGATACACAAGGAAACATTTCCCCATGGCTTCCTTATCCAATGCAATAAAGGTGAACATAGAATCAAGTGTGTCATGCATATCCAACAGTAAATATTAACATGTCAGCCTGAATGAAATGCAACAATAATTGCTCTTTAATTAGCACTACATAGAAAGCTGATTGTGATCAAGGATTGCTATGTCAAAGTTTTGTAGTAATGTTGTGACAATACAGCTCTCCAGTTCAATGGTAAGAGGCTGATAGCATCCAATTTATCGTACATACCATAGCATTCTATTTGACAGTGCCTATTTATTGCAGATTTGTAATGGCCACAATCTTTCTTTTTCATTAGTACTGAAAGCATCTGTAGTGTCCCTGTGACATTAGCAGGAATAGAATGAAAAATTGTGTGTCGGGACTGGTACTTAAGAGATTGTAGATTGTTTGACAATTTTGCATTTCAAAATTTTTAAGTAAAAGTAAAATAAAGCCGACATTTAGCCTTCAGGGTTCTCACTTCCAGGCAGATTCTTTAAACTGAACATTCTTTCAGGACATGGATGGCACCATCACACCGCACACAGAAGCATTACTTGCTGAGAAATGCAGTCTGGGGCAGCAGAATTTCCATTTTCTCAATTCCACATTTAAGTGGATTTGCACCAATAAGGCAGCCAATACCAAAAGTGATCCATTCTATCTTGTCATTCATCATTTTAAAATACAAAAAGTCATATTCAGTTTCAATGTTAAATTATTTATTTTAACAGCGAAATTGCTATAAACTACCAAGGACTATGTCAGGAGTCTTAAAAGATTAAATGACAAACTTCTACAAAATTTTGTTTTTTTATGTTTTTTTTAATGGAACAAATGTTCCACTAGTTTCGCCAATAAAGACTGGTATATATAAACACTTTATCCATCTCACAGAAATGTCTCAAAGAACTTCGCTGTGAAGAATTATTCTGAAATGCCATGGCATTTTGTGATTCAGACATGCTCTCCCTCCTAAGAAAGGATATACTTGCCTTGCAGGGGATGCACAAAGGTTCACTAGGTGGATTCTTGGGCTGGGAGGGCTGTTCTATGAGGAGGGATCGAGTAGAATGGGCTTTTTAATAACCCCTTCCAAAGCCTACACAAGAGGGAGCTTCAGGGTCAGTGCTAGGACCACTGCTTTTTTTTGATATATATAAAGCAAATGACTTGGATATTGGAATACAGAGTAAAAATTCAAAATTTGCTAATGATACCAAACTTGGAGGTGTGGCAAACAATGAGGGTGATACCAATCAACTGCAACGGGACATAAAAAGGCTAGCAGAATGGGCAGACAAGTGGCATATGGAATTTAATGCAGAGAAATGTGAGGTGATGCATTTTGGCAGAAGGGATAGGGAGAGGCATTATAAACTTAATGGCACAGTTCCTGAGTGTGGAGGGATAGAGGGACCTGGGGGTTGATGTGCATAGATCTTTGAAGGTGGCAGGACTTTTTAACGGGATCTTGGGCTACATAAATAGAGGTATTGAGTACAAACGTGGGGAAGTTACGCTGAACCTGTATAAAGCTCTGATTAGGCCACAACTAGAGTATTGCGTCCAGTTCTGGTCACACACTCTAGGAAGGATGTGAAGGTCCTTGAGAGAATGCAAAGGAGTTTTACCAGAATGGTTCCAGGGATAAGGGAATTTAGTTACAAGGTTAGGTTGGAGAAGTTGGGATTGTTCTCCTTGGAGCAAAGGAGGGTGAGGGAAGACCTGATCGAGGTGGACAAGATTATGACAGGTTTAGATGAGGTAGAGAAAGAAAAGCTGTTCCCATTAGCAGGTCGTACAAGGACTCAGGGACACTGATTTATGGTTTTGGAAAAGAGCTACAGGGGGCATGTGAGGAAGAACTTTTTAACGCAGTGAATGGTAATGACCTGGAACTCTCTGCCTACGAGGGTGGTGGAAGCGGAGATGATCAATGACTTCAAAGGGAAATTGGATAGGCACTTGAGGAAAATAAACTTGCAACATGGATAAAACAGGGGAATGGGACTGACTGGATTGGTCTACAGAAAGCCGTCATGGACTTAATGGGTCGAATGGTCTCCTTTTGTGCCATAATGACTCAATAACTCAACATTATTTTTTATTCATTCATGGGATGTGGGCATCGCTGGCCAGGCCAGCATTTATTGCCTGTCCCTAATTGCCCTTGAGAAGGTGGTGGTGAGCTGCCTTCTTGAACCGCTGCAGTCCATTTGGGTTAGGTACACCCACAGTGCTGTTAGGAAGGGAGTTCCAGGATTTTGACCCAGCGACAGTGAAGGAACGGCGATATAGTTCTAAGACAGGATGGTGTGTGGCTTGGAGGGGAACTTGCAGGTGGTGGTGTTCCCATGCATTTGCTGTCCTTGTCCTTCTAGTTGGTAGAGGTCGTGGGTTTGGAAGATGCTGTCTAAGGAGCCTTGGTGCATTGCAGCAGTGCATCTTGTAGATGGTACACAGTGCTGCCACTGTGCGTCAGTGGTGGAGGGAGTGAATGTTTGTAGATGGGGTGCCAATCAAGCGGGCTGCTTTGTCCTGGATGGTATCGAGCTTCTTGAGTGTTGTGGGAGCTGCACCCATCCAGGCAAATGGACAGTATTCCATCACACTCCTGACTTGTGCCTTGTAGATGGTGGACAGGCATTGGGGAGTCAGGAGGTGAGTTACTCGCCTCAGGATTCCTAGCCTCTGACCTGCTCTTGTAGCCATGGTATTTATATGGCTACTCCAGTTCAGTTTCTGGTAAATGGTAGCCCCTAGGATGTTGATAGTGGGGGATTCAGCGATGGTAATGCTGTTGAATGTCAAGGGGAGATGGATAGATTCTCTCTTGTTGGAGATGGTCATTGCCTAGCACTTGTGTGGCACGAATGTTACTTGCCATTTATCAGCACAAACCTGGATATTGTGCAGGTCTTGCTGCATTTCTACATGGACTACTTCAGTATCTGAGGAGTCACGAATGGTGCTGAACATTGTGCAATTATCAGCGAACATCCCCACTTCTGACCTCATGATTGAAGGAAGGTTATTGATAAAGCAGCTGAAGATGGTTGGTTCTAGGACACTACCCTGAGGAACTCCTGCAGTGATGTCCTGGAGCTCAGATGATTGACCTCCAACAACTACAACCATCTTCCTTTGCGCTAGGTATGACTCCAGCCAGCGGAGGGTTTCCCCCTGATTCTCATTGACTCCAGTTTTGCTAGGGCTCCTTGATGCCATACTCGGTCAAATGCTGCCTTGATGTCAAGGGCAGTCATTCTCACATCATCTCTTGAGTTCAGTTCTTTTGTCCATGTTTGAACCAAGGTTGTAATGAGGTCAGGAGCTGAGTGGCCCTGGCAGAACCCAAACTGAGCGTCACTGAGCAGGTTATTGCTAAGCAAGTGCAGCTTGATGGCACTGTTGATGACACCTTCCATCACTTTACAGATGATTGAGAGTAGGCTGATGGGGCGGTATTTGGCCGGGTTGGACTTGTCCTGCTTTTTGTGTACAGGACATACCTAGGCAATTTTCCACATTGCAGGGTAGATGCCAGTGTTGTAGCTGTACTGGAACAGTTTGGCTAGGGGAGCGGCAAGTTCTGGAGCACAGGTGTTCAGTACTATTGCCGGAATATTGTCAGGGCCCATAGCCTTTGAAGTATCCAGTGCCTTCAGTCGTTTCTTGATATCACGCGGTGTGAATCGAATTAGCTGAAGTCTGGCATCTGTGATGCTGGGGACTTCAGGAGGAGGCCGAGATGGATCATTAACTCGGCACTTCTGGCTGAAGATTGTTGCAAATGCTTCAGCCTTATCTTTCGCATTGATGTGCTGGGCTCCCCCATTATTGAGGATGGGGATATTTGTGGAGCCACTTCCTCCAGCTAGTTATTTAATTGTCCACCACCATTCACGGCTGGATGTGGCAGGACTGCAGAGCTTAGATCTGATCCGTTGGTTATGTGATCGCTTAGCTCTGTCTATCGCATGCTGCTTACGCAGTTTGGCACACAGATTGTGTTGTAGCTGCACCAGGTTGACACCTCATTTTGAGTTATGCCTGGTGCTGCTCCTGGTATGCCCTCCTGCACTCTTCATTGAACCAGGGTTGGTCTCCTGGCTTGATGGTAATGGTAGAGTGGGGGATATGCCGGGCCATGAGATTTCAGATTGTGGTTGAGTACAATTCTGCTGCTGCTGATGGCCCACAGCGCCTCATGGATGCCCACTTTTGCATTACTAGATCTGTTCGAAAACTTTCCCATTTAGCATGGTGGTAGTGCCACACAGCACGATGGAGGGTATCCTCAGTGTGAAGGCGGGACTTCGTCTCCACAAGGACTGTGCGGTGGTCATTCCTACCAATAATATCAAGGATGCATCTGCGGCAGGCAGATTGGTGAGGACGCGGTTAAGTATGTTTTCCCCTCTTGTTGGTTCCATCACCACCTGCCACATACCTAGTCTAGCAGA
Organism: Heterodontus francisci; assembly: GCF_036365525.1. NCBI lineage: Eukaryota > Metazoa > Chordata > Chondrichthyes > Heterodontiformes > Heterodontidae > Heterodontus > Heterodontus francisci. The sequence goes on from NC_090400.1 coordinate 19,510,313, forward strand.
TATGTCCTTTAGGACTCGGCCAGCTCGGTCAGTAGTGGTACTACCGAGCCACGCTTGGTGATGGACATTGAAGTCCTCCAGTAGGCTGATGGGGTGGTAATTGACCGGGTTGGACTTGTCCTGCTATTTGTGTACAGGACATCCCTGGGCAATTTTCCACATTGCAGGGCAGATGCCAGTGTTGTAGCTGTACTGGAACAGCTTGGCGAGGGGCACGGCAAGTTTTGTGCCCTCGCCACCCTCTGTCCTCCAAGTGGTGTTCAACATGGAGGAGTACTGACTCATCAGCTGAGGGAGGGCGGTAGGTGGTAATCAGCAGGAGGTTTCCTTGTCCATGTTTGATCTGATGCCATGAGACTTCATGGGGTCCAGAGTCGATGTTGAGGACTCCAAGGGCAACTCCTTCCCTACTGTATACCACTGTGCCACCACCCCTGGTGGGTCTGTCCTGCCGGTGGGACAGGACATACCTGGGGATGGTGATGGCAGTGTCTGGGACATTGTCTGTAAGGTATGATTCCGTGAGTATGACTATGTCAGGCTGTTGCCTGACTAGTCTGTGGGACAGCTCTCCCAACTTTGGCACAAGCCCCCAGATGTTAGTAAGGAGGACTTTGCAGGGTCGACAGGGCTGGGTTTGCAGTTGTCGTTTCCGGTGCCTAGGTCGATACCGGGTGGTCCGTCTGGTTTCATTCCTTTTTATTGACTTTGTAGCGGTTAGATACAACTGAGTGGCTTGCTAGGCCATTTCAGAGGGCATGTAAGAGTCAACCACATTGCTGTGGGTCTGTAGGCCAGACCAGGTAAGGACAGCAGATTTCCTTCCCTAAAGGACGTTAGTGAACCAGATGGGTTTTTTACAACAATCGACAATGGTTTCATGGCCATCATTAGACTAGCTTTTAATTCCAGATTTATTAATTGAATTCAAATTCCACCTTCTGCTGTGGTGGGATTTGAACCCATGTCCCCAGAGCAATACGCTGGGTCTCTGGGTTACTAGTCCAGTGACAATACAACTACGCCACCGCCTGCCTGAGGGCTAGCACCCCCTTTCTCTACAATAGAAAAGTGGGCAGAAGCTGTCCCTAGACAACTTCCCTGGTATAAGCATCAGCTTTCTTCATTAAGGTCTCAGGGATCTTAGTCCTACAGGCCAACCGCTCAAACCTATTTCACTCAAGAAGCACCTTGTAAGTAGCAGTAGATTAGGAACACAAGCAAGTAAAACAACTGGCACATAAGGTGGACACAGTGTTTAAAAAAGGATAAATCCAACAACTACAGGCCAGCCAGTTTGAACTCGGTGGTGGGAAAGCTTTGAGAGACAATAATCTGGGACAAAAATGTCACTTGGACACATGCAGATTAATTAGGGAAAGCCAGCACAGATCTGTTAAAGTCAAATTGAGTTTAACTAACTTGATTATTTTGATGAAATAACAGAGATGGTTGATGAGGGTAATGCAGTTGATATGGTATATAGGAGTTCCAAAAGGAACTTGATGAAGTGCCACATAATAGATTTACCAGCAAAGTTGAAGCCCATGGAATAAAAGGGAAAATGGCAGCATGGATACGAAGTTGGCTGAGTGACAGGAAACAGAGAGTAGCAGTGAACGGTTGTTTTTCGAACTGGAGGAAGGTATGTAGTGCGGTTCCCCAGAGGTCAGTACTCGGACCACTGCTTTTGCTGATCTATATTAATGACCTAGACTTGAGTGTGCAGGGAACGATTTCAAAATTTAAAGATGACACAAAATTTGGAATTATTGTTAACTGTGAGGAGGATAGTGATAAACTTTAAGAGGACATGTGTCAGATGAAATTTAATGCAGAGAACTGTGATGTGGTACATTTATATAGGAGGAACAAAGAGAGGCAATATAAAAAAGGGCACAATTCTAAAGGGGGTGCAAGAACAGAGGGACCTGGGGTTTTATGTACACAAATTATTGAAGGTGGTAGGACAGGTTAAGGAAGTGATTAAAAAGGGATAGGGAATCCTGGACTTTATAAATAGAGGCATTGAGTACACAAGCAAGGAAGTTATCCTGAACCTTCATTAACTCTGGCTTGGCCTCAACTGGAATACTGCGTCCAGTTCTAGGCACTGCACTTTAGGAAGGAAGTAAAGGCTTTAGAGGTATCAGAAAAGATTCATGAGAATGATTCCAGGGATGAGGGACTTCAGTTACGTGGATAGATTGGAGAAGCTGGGGTTGTTCTCCATAGAGAAAAGGAGGTGGAGAGAAGATTTGATCGAGCTGTTCAAAATCATGAGGGTTCTAGACAGAGTGGATAAGGAGAAACTGTTCCCATTGGTGGAAGGGTTGAGAACCAGAGGACACTGATTTAAGATGATTGCCGAAAGAATGAACAGCAACATGAAGAAAAACCTTTTTATGCAGCAAGTAGTTAGGATCTGGAATGCATTACCTGAAAGTGTGGTGGGACTTTTGGGACTTTCAAAAGCGAATTGGATAAGCACCCAAAGAGAAAAAAAATGTAGAGCTAGGGGAAAGACCAGGTATTTGGACGAGCTGAGTTGCTCTGGCAGAGTGCCAGAATGGAAACGATGGGCCGAATGGCCTCCTTCTGTGCTGTATCCATTCTATGATTATATGACTATGATTTTAAGAAGTAATTGCAAATAGGGTGAGTGGATATTTTAGTACTTTTTGGTGAATATTGTTCCACAAAGTAAACATGACGTGCATATAGAGTCCTGAGTTCAATTCGGTGCATGTTTTCAGCTTTTGGGAGCTTGGAATACTGAGGAAATATAGACTTCTATCTTATAAAGGAATTAGCCAGAAGAGTGTGGAGCTTTGTGGCATCAGATGCATTAAATGACTTTATTTGATGACTCAAGCTTTATTTATTTAAAGTACTCGACCTACAGCTTTGCAATCTTTTTTCTGACTGCTGGCTGGCCTGTCCCACATCCTCTCTTTCCTATGCACCCTTATCATGCTGCAGGGAAGGAGGTTCTTCCATCTCTTCTTTATGATCATCACCTTTATGTTCCAGAAGCAGGAGCCTCTTTCTTTATTGTGATAACGTTATGTAGTACTCAGCATGCCGCAATAATTCTTAATTTTCTTGCTGGGCAGATTTACAAAGCTTGACCAGATTTATCCTTCATCAAAAGTAAGACTTGAGAACACTTACAAGTCCATTCTCTGACATTTCTTCATCAGCCTAATTATATCTGTTGACTCCACCCTTGTCTGTGAAGTCCATAAAGCACAACTGCAGGGGTAGCCCTGATCACTAATTAACCATCCTGATACATGGCTCCAAACTATAATGGATGGTATTAATCCAACATAAAAGCATCATGGCAGTTTCCTGGGTATCTAGCATTTACGTTGGATAAAGTAATTAGCATCTCAAACTAGCTGGACATGAATACAATTACAGCCTTTCCGAGTTATAAAATTAAGAGGGCTGTTATATGCAACTTTGAGTGGCATGTGCATTCCATCAATTGCTCTTTGCAACTGTGAAAATGCTAACAGTCTGTCGAACTGGAAAGCTCTCTCCCTTTGTTTGGCTGGTTCCATTAGGAAATATATGAATTGTAAAGCATTTCTGTATAGAGCTTCCTGAGGCAATGGGGTGCAGCTACCTTACAAATGAGTCATCTTATGTTGTTTCAAAGGTGGAAAGAAATTCCAGACGGCGGTGGCCTTGACTGGCACATTCAATGCTGTTCTATTACAGGTATTGGGCAGCAGATCTGCAGCCAGCTGTTGACGTATTTCACCTATAGCCACCAGGGGCGGTGCAAACTTCTGAGGTCAGAAAAATCTAAGGGCAGGATTTTCCTGTGGGCTTCTGAACCCCGCTGGCAGGCTCAAATGGGGGTCAGAAGCTCGCACTATGTGGAAAACACTCACCTATAATTTTCTCTGAATTGGCCGATTAATGGCTAGAGGGCAGGCTTGCCTTCCAATTAAGGACAGCGGGTGGGCTCTCGAAGCTGGCAGGTCAATACGAGACCCACCAGCTTGAAAGCAGAAGCAGGCTGCCAAGGCATGTAAGTGAGGGACAGGACGCCTCAAAATGGAGACATCCTCTCTCCAACTTTTTCAAATTTAATCTAAAAAAAGGCCTTTGCAGCCAGGCCTGCAGCTGCTGCTAAACCTAGGCAAGCAGGGAGGACGCAGCTGCACTGTCCCTTGCCACCTGCAGGAACCTGGAGGCCGACCGGAAAATCCCAGTCAGCCTCCGGCAATAGGCCTCAATAGGCCATTCATTAGCTTAATAGGCTACCCACTGTAGCAGCCACGCAGCAGAAGAAAATTAGAGGGATTGTTGGTGGGTGTGTGCATGTAGAAAAGAAACAATTTCTATAATGCCCTTCCAATGTAGCCTTGCCTTTTTCCTCATCCACTTCTTCATTGCATAAGAATAGAGGTATTCCCATTCCTATAGAAAGTGAGTCTGGGGAATTAATAAGGGAAAGTAAGGAAATGGCAGATGAATAAGTATTTTGCACCGGTCTTCACTACAGAGGATACAAATAACATCCTAGAAATAGCTATAAGTCAGGAAATGACAGGGAGGGAGGAACTCAAGAAAATTACAATCACCAGGGAAGTGGTACTGAGCAAATAGTTGGAGTTGCAGGCTGACAAGTCCCCGGGTCCTGATGGACTTCATCCTAGAGTCTTAAAAGAAGTGGCTAGTGAGATAGTTGATGCGTTAGTTTTAATTGTCCAAACGTCCCTAGATTTGCGGAAGGTTCCATTAGATTGGAAAATAGCCAATGTAACTCCTTTATTCAAAAAGGGAGGGAGACAGAAAGCAGGAAACTATAGGCCAGTTAGCTTAACATCTGTCATAGGAAAAATGGTAGAAGCTATTATTAAAGATGTTATAGCAGGGCACTTCGAAAAATTCAAGGCAATCAGGCAGTCAAAATGGTATTGAGAAAGGGAAATCATGTTTAACCTATTTATTGGAGCTCTTTAAAGAAGTAACGTGTGCTGTGGATAAAGGGGAACCAGTGGATGTACTGTACTTATATTTCCAGAAGGCATTTGATAAGGTGCCACATCAAAGGTTATTGTGGAAAATAAAAGCTCATGGTGTAGGTGGTAACATATTGGTATGGATAGAAGATTGGCTAGCTAACAGAAAGCAGTAGGCACAAATGTGGATTTGGGAGAAAAGTGAGAGTAAAATGGGTTCTCAAAAGCTACCACTTCAAAACAAATCTACATCACAACAGACAGTAATACAAAAGAAAATGACTTTACAGATTTAAAATAATGGTTTAAGCTACGCATAAAAGGATATGAAGTAAGGTGGAGAAATGGGATTATAGTGAATCGCTCCAGTTGGAAGTGCCAGCAATGGCATGGCCAGCCTTCTGTGTTTTAATTTCTCTGACTCCATAACAAATATCAAGATTGTCAATTATACTCACTCTAAAGTCTGAACTTGTATAAATTTGATGGCTAGATATAACTGACGCTCTAAGGGAGTTTTCCTGCACTTTAATTATAATTTTGGCAAAAAAGCCATGAAAATCCTGTAAAAATGGTGTAAACTGTGCTATTTGTATTGTCAGTTGCATTGTCGCAAATTCTTTTACTCAGAAATCTCATCAAGTATCATCTAAGCTATTTTACCAGAAACAGTTCATTTAAATTCAAGACTTCTATAATGATGTGTCCTAGAATTGAATTATTCTCCAAGAGGGAAGAACTGGTCCATATATATCCTATTCATTCCCTTATTATTTTAAACTACACAATTAGATTATCTGAATAAACAAACGTGCATTTATGCAGCACCTTTTAAACTGCTCAGGATATCTCAAAGTGGTTTACAGCCAATTAATTACTTTTTGAAGTGCAGTTACTGTTACTGTATATAAATGCAGCAGGCTGTGTGCGCTCAGCATGGACCCACAAATTCAATGGCCTCAACAGCAAATGAATGAGCAGATAATCTGTTTTCGCTGGTGTTAAGTGAAGGAGCAATGTTGGGCACCACACTGGAAGAAAATCCTGCTCTTCAAATGATGCAATAGGACCTTCTCCATTTATTTGAGAAGAAAAAACATTGATACAGGCTTACCTAGTCTCATCATAGCTCAGTCTTTTTTTCATTTGTTTGTGGGCATCTTTGGCTAGGCCAGCATTTATTGCACATCCCTAATTGCCCTTGACCTGAGTGGCTTGCTAGGGCATTTTAAGAGTCAATCACATAGCTGTGGGTTTGGAGTCACATGTAGGCCAGACCAGATAAGGACAGCAGATTTCCTTCTCTAAAGGACATTAGTGAAACAGACAATCAATGATGGTCACCATTAGACTAGCTTTTTAATTCCAGATTTATTAATTGAATTCAAATTTCACCATCTAGTGTAGTGGGGTTCGAACCCATATTGTCAGAGCATTCGCCTGGGCTCTGGATTACTAGTCCAGTGACATTACCACTACACCATCACCTTCACCCTCATTTTATCCCAAAGATCATCCTGGTAAATCACTGCTGGACCTTTTTCTAGGCCAATATATCTTTCCCAAGACAGGACACCCAAATGGAACACAGTACCGCAATTGAAAGCAGAGTAGCATTCTGTACAACTGCAGCATATTCTATGCCCCTTCTGATAAACATGACCTAGTCTTTAATTACTTTTGTAACTGGATCCCTAAATCCCATTGTTGATCTACCTCACTCACTATGTTCTTTGGAATTTCCTACTTTTTCACATTCACTAAACATCTAACGTTTGTTTCCTTCCCTTTTGTTGTACAGATCTCTTCAAACTATGATGGAATCCATGGTTTTGCGGGAGCAGTGGAGGAGCGTGTGTGAGCTGTTGTCTGAACAGATGACTTGTCGAATGTTCTGTTAGATGCACTGACCCTGGTTTCCAAAGCTTGTTTTTTTGAGACAGACCCTAACTGAAAGGGAAACTAAAAAAACATTCATATACGGCAATACTCATTTGTGTGGTAGGCAGAATGTCTTTTTCACTTGATGGCAGCATGCTGTTGTGGAAAATATCACTTGTGCGGTAACTGCATAGTAACAGTGTGAAACAGCATTGTGGTATATGAATTCCAGTGCTGGTGCGATGTCAGGTACGTAGGCCATATGTCCAAAAGACTGACGGATCATATCAAACAGCATGTCCCATCAGCTGTTTGCAATAGACAAAATACTGACTGTACTCAACCAGCCCGTAAATGCAAAACTCAGAACACAATGTCTAATATGAGATGTGATTCCACGATTGGCCAGCACTTACTGAAAAATTCCGAGTGTGCTATAAATTACACGAGCAACCAATTTAAGATTATCTGTCAAGCTTGCAATGTGGCTCACTTACGTTTGTTAGAAGCTACATATATTCATGTGCAGGGACCTGTCCTCTGCAGACAAAAGGAATATATCCAGGCGTTGAGCCTTTTGAATTAAACTAAAGCATGGGGGACAATAGTTCCCTGGTGTATTCTCCATGGCAATGGCTCAACCGGAGTTGCCTTGCCAACCAATCAACACCCTTTTCTTTGCTCCCATTGAAATTTGGCATTCTTGAGTCTGTCCTGATGAGTGCAAGACAAAAAGCTTTGACATGTCTCTTTTTTGGGCAATGCTCAAGTTCTGTACTATCAAGTGACTACATATTGATTTTGGTTTGGTTATTAAAGAAAAAATTATAAAAGTGAAATTTTGCCCAGTTTTTTTTATTGGGGTCATTAAATACATTTGGCTCTTTTGGTTTGTTGATCTCCACAGGCATTATAACAAATTGGGGCTCATCTGGGATTAATCCAAATTAGGCTGTGAAACAGGTTCACTGGAATTTTCCAGAATTTAAACAAACAAGATTTCACACTTACTTTTGCTGCATTCATTGGGAAAGCAGCATAAGTACCTTTGATCCTCAGGCCTTTGTGGAGAAATAGGATTTGTCTCTTAGTGTACTGATGAAAGGTCACACACCTGAAATGTTAAGTCTGTTTCTCTCTCCAGTGATGCTGCCAGACCTGCTGAATATTTCCAGTACTTTCTGTTTTTATTTCAGAGTTCCAGCATCTGCAGGATTTTGCTTTTATTTGTCTCTTAGTGCCATGGAACAGCTAACAAAAGATATGTTGAAGGCTATAGCAGGAACATAGGGGACAGCTTAAAATTTGGTGCAGAAAGGCAGAGTTCATTAAAAAATTGGCTCCTGACCTGAAGCTTGAGAAAGAAAAGTATGTCTCTCCTAGTGTTCAAGTAGAACTAGCCAACAATGAATTAGCAAAAGACAGGGAAATGAGACCATTTTAAATAGAGAAGATGAAATTGGAAAAGGAAAGAGAAGAAAAAGAAAATGAGAAATGTGAAAACTTGAATTTGTATTAGAAGAGCAATGAAAAAAAAATGAATTTGAAAGAGAAAGGGAGGAATTGGAAAGTGAAAAGCTCAAAGTCCATGAACGTGCATTGGAGGTGAAAGGTGAGGGTGAACCAGAGTAAACACCTCGTTGTTTCGATTTGGCAAAGAATATCTGCTTGGTACCTAAATTTAGTGAGGAGAAAGTAGAAAGTAGTGTCCTTTCAGAAAAATGCCACAAATCTGAATTGGCGTAAATCAACCTGGACTCCTACAGAGTGTTTTCATAGGGAAAGCATTGGAGGTGTACTCATCTCTTTCAGAAGAAAATTCACAGGACAATGACAAAGACTGACATTCGCAATGCTGATGAGTTGGTACCAGAGAGCTACAGCCAAAAAATCATAAATTTAAAAAGGAAACAGGGCCACACATATGGTGGAATTCGCTAGGGAGAAGGAAATGGTGTTTGATAGATGGTATAGATCAATGAAGGTTGCACAAGACTTTGAGAGCCTTAGAGAAGTAATTCTGAGGGAAGAATTAAAAAATAGTGTCCCTTCGTGAATAAGGTCCCGCCTGGAAGAACATAAAGTCCGTAAAATAAAGGAAGCTGCAGTAGTGACAGATGATTATGAATTATTCACAAGAACAATTCATAGTTACAGGCCCGAATTTGGAAACTTTCAGAGAAATTGGAGAGATAGGAAGTTTGATAATGAAAAGAGATCTGGTTCTATTGAGAAAGATGGCAAAAGTAAAGACACAGACACTCCTTAGTAAAAGAGAAAATCCGGAGGACAAGTTTGGTTTGAAGCAGCCAACATGCTAGTTTTGTCATAAAAAGGACATGTGAAAGCTAAGCGTGGGAAGTGGAAAAAAAAGCCCTTCATATTTGTACATTCAAATGGTGTCCCCTCAGGGAATATTGTCCTAGCGGGCAACGTTCACGACAAGCTGGTAGTTTTTCCAACATTCACTGACAGAGTGAATCAGGTTTCAGGAAACTATATAAATTTTCTGTTTAAAGGTGAACTATCCCCACTCTTGTCTGGTGAGGCAGGCAAGTCAATTGTTGTATTTGCAGATATAGGAACGGCACAGTCACTAATGTTGGGAGGTGACATGAAATCCCACCTTCCCCCCCACCCACCCAGTAGCTCACTGAATGCGAAGGTATTAATTCAGGGTATGAATGGAAATTAGTTACCCATTCCCTTATAGAGGACTAATATGGGTAGGCGGTGGCACAGTGGTACTACCACTGGACTAGTAACCCAGAGACCCAGAGTATTGATCTGGAGACATGGGTTTGAATACCACCACAGCAGAAGGTGGAATTTGAATTTAATTAATAAATCTGGAATTAAAAAGCTAGTCTAATGATGGCCATGAAACCATTTTCGATTGTTGTAAAAACCCATCTGGTTCACTAATGTCCTTCAAGGAAGGAAATCTGGTCTGGCCTACACGTGACTCCAGACCCACAGCAATGTGGTTAACTCTTACATGCCCTCTGAAATGGCCGAGCAAGCCACTCAGTTGTACCTAACCGCTACAAAGTCAATAAAAAGGAATGAAACCGGACGAACCACCCGGCATCGACAACGGCAAACCCAGCCCCGTCGGCCCTGCAAAGTCCTCCTTACTAACATCTGGGGACTTGTGCCAAAGTTGGGAGAGCTGTCCTATAGACTAGTCAAGCAACAGCCTGACATAGTCATACTCACGGAACCATACCTTACAGACAATGTCCCAGACAGTACCATCACTATCCCTGGGTATGTCCTGTCCCACCGGCAGGACAGACCCAGCAGAGGTGGCAGGACAGTGGTCTACAGTAGGGAGGGAGTTGCCCTGGGAATCCTCAAAATCGACTCCGGACCCCATGAGGTCTCATGGCATCATGTCAAACCTGGGCAAGGTAACCTCCTACTGATTACCACCTACTGTCCTCCCTCAGCTTATGAGTCAGTACTCCTCCATGCTGAACACCACTTGGAGGAAGCACAGAGGGTGGCAAGGGCACAAAATGTACTCTGGGTGGGGAACTTCAATGTCCATCACCGAGTGGCTCAGTAGCACCACTACTAACCGAGCTAGCCGAGTAATAAAGGACATAGCTGCTAGACTGGGTCTGCGGCAGGTGGTGGGGGAACCAACACGAGGGAAAAACATACTTGACCTTGTCCTCACCAATCTGCCTGCTGCAGATGCTTCTGTCCATGACTGTATTGGTAGGAGTGACCACCGCACAGTCCTTGTGGAGACCAAGTCCCGCCTTCACATTGTGGATACCCTCCATCGTGTTGTGTGGCACTATCACTGTGCTAAATGGGATAGATTTCGAACAGATCTAGCAATGCAAAACTGGGCATCCATGAGGCGCTGTGGGCCATCAGCAGCAGCAGAATTGTACTCAACCACAATCTGTAACCTCATGGCCCGGCATATCCCCCACTCTACCATTACCATCAAGTCAGGAGACCAACACTGGTTCAATGAAGAGTGCAGGAGGGCATGCCAGGAGCAGCACCAGGCATACCTCAAAATGAGGTGTCAACCTGGTGAAGCTACAACACAGGACTACCTGCGTGCCAAACTGCATAAGCCGCATGCAATAGACAGAGCTAAGCGATCCCATAACCAACGGATCAGATCTAAGCTCTGTAGTCCTGCCACAACCAGTCGTGAATGGTGGTGGACAATTAAACAACTAACTGGAGGAGGTGGCTCCACAAATATCCCCATCCTCAATAATGGGGGAGCCCAGCACATCAGTGCGAAAGATAAGGCTGAAGCATTTGCAACAATCTTCAGCCAGAAGTGCCGAGTTGATGATCCATCTCGGCCCCTGAAGTCCCCAGCATCACAGATGCCAGACATCAGCCAATTATATTTACTCTGCGTGATATCAAGAAACAACTGAAGGCACTGGATACTGCAAAGGCTATGGGTCCTGAGAATATTATGGCAATAATACCGAAGACCTGTGCTCCAGAACTTGCCGCACCCCTAGCCAAGCTGTTCCAGTATAGCTACAACACTGGCATCTACCCGGCAATGTGGAAAATTGCCCAGGTACGTCCTGTACATAAAAAGCAGAACAAGTCCAACCCAGCCAATTACCGCCCCATCAATCTACTCTCAATCATCAGTAAAGTGATGGAAGGTGTCATCAACAGTGCCATCAAGCAGCACTTGCTTAGCCATAACCTGCTCAGTGACGCTCAGTTTGGTTTCCGCCAGAGCCACTCAGCTCCTGACCTCATTACAGCCTTGGTTCAAACATGGACAAAAGAACTGAACTCAAGAGGTGAGGTCAGAGTGACATCAAGGCATCGAGTATGGCATCAAGGAGCCCTAGCAAAACTGGCGTCAATGGGAATCAGGGGGAAAACTCTCTGCTGTTTGGAGTCATACCTAGCACAAAGGAAGATGGCTGTGGTTGTTGGAGGTCAATCATCAGAACTCCAGGACATCACTGCAGGAGCCAGGGTAGTGTCCTAGGCCCAACCATCTTCAGCTGCTTCATCAATGACATTCCTTCAATCATAAGGTCAGAAGTGGGGATGTTCGCTGATGATTGCACAATGTTCAGCACCATTCACGGCCCCTCAAATACTGAAGCAGTCCATGTAGAAATGCAGCAAGACCTGGACAAAATCCAGGTTTGGGCTGATAAGTGGCAAGTAACATTTGCGCCACACAAGTGCCAGGCAATGACCATCTCCAACAAGAGAGAATCTAACCATCTCCCCTTGACATTCAACAGCATTACCATCACTGAATCCCCCACTATCAACATCCTTGGGGCTACCATTGACCAGAAACTGAACTAGAGTAGCCAAATAAATACCGTGGCTACAAGAGCAGGTCAGAGGCGAGGAATCCTGCGGCGAGTAACTCACCTCCTGACTCCCCAAAGCCTGTCCACCATCTACAAGGCACAAGCATGATGGAATACTCTCTACTTGCCTGGATGGGTGCAGCTCCAACAACACTCAAGAAGCTCGATACCATCCAGGACAAAGCAGCCCGCTTGATTGGCACCCCATCTACAAACATTCACTCCCTCCACCACCGATGCACAGTGGCAGCAGTGTGTACATCTACAAGATGCACTGCTGCAATGCACCAAGGCTCCTTAGACAGCATCTTCCAAACCCACGACCTCTACCACCTTGAAGGACAAGAGCAGCAGATGCATGGGAACATCACCACCTGCAAGTTCCCCTCCAAGTCACACACCATCCTGACTTGGAACTATATCGCCGTTCCTTCACTGTCGCTGGGTCAAAATCCTGGAACTCTCTTCCTAACAGCACTGTGGGTGTACCTACCTCACATGGACTGCAGCGGTTCAAGGAGGCAGCTCACCACCACCTTCTCAAGGGCAATTAGGGATGGGCAATAAATGCTGCCATAGCCAGTGACGCCCACATCCCATGAATGAATTACAAAAAATTAAAATGTGACTTAGTCACTGCTCCTGTTACCATTGGTGTCATTCCTAGCTTGCCCACGTAAGGTGTGGATTTTTTGCTAGGTAATGACTTGGCTGGGGATAGGGAATTGGCCTCTCCAGTGGGTTCGGAGAAGCCAGCTGAGGCTGCAGGAACTGAGATTTTGCAGGAAGAATTTCTCTGACTATTCCCGATTGTGTTGTGACTAGGTCCCAGTTCATAGGGTTACAAGATGAGAAGGATTCAGTTTGTTGTGGAGGACAATTCAGATGTTTGGTTGGCTGAAACTTTTTTCAAGGATTTGGATGGGGATGTTTGTGTTAAAGGCTCCAAAGCTAACAATGGTGAACTGTTTAGCAGATTTTTCTTGGTTGAGGCACAACAGGCAGACCCTGATTTGAGGAGCTTGTTTCAGACAGCGTGTTCTGAGGCAGCGGCTGAAAAGGTCCAAGCGTTCTTATGTCAAAAATGACATTTTGATGAGGAAGTGGAGACCTCCCCAGAGGCCAGCTGATGGGGATTGGGCCACAGGCCATCAAACTGTTGTCCCTCCTTTACTCCCACAGTGACATTTTGAGAATTACCCATGAGATTCCAGTCGCAGGTCTTTTAGGTATTCGGAAGACTCAGGCTAGGGTAATGGTGCATTTCTACTGGCCGAAGATGCATAAGGATGTGGTTGACTTTTGTCACACATGTCAGATGGCTGGGAAGCTACAGCCTTTGATTAAGCCAGCCCCATTAATACTGATAGCTGCATTTGATGAACCATTTAGTCGTTTTCCCATGGATTGTGTTGGACGCTTGCCTAAGACTCAGTCGGGTCATAGGTGTCTCCTGACCATCATGGATGTTGTTTGCTTATCACCCACAGTCCCAAGGTGCTTTGGAGAGATATCATCAAACCTTAAAGGATGTCATGTAGGATTGGAACAAAGGGATATCATTCTTGTTGTTCACAACTAGGGACATGCTAAATGAGTCTACTGGCTTCAGTCCCTTCAAATTGGTTAGAGCCCCCTTAAACTCATTAAGTAGAGATTTTTGGCACAGAAGGAGGAAACTACCCTCCTAGATTATGTGTCAAAGTTCTGAGAAAGGCTCTCAAAAGTTTGTGCAGTGGCCAGAGAACATTTCAAGACTTCTCGGCAGATGATGAAAGCACAAACATACAGAACAGTTAAGGCACATAGTTTCCACTCAGTGATAAGGTCTTATTGACTTTGCCTGGCGAACCCTTGAAAGATCAGTTTAGTGGACCCTACTGTTTTCTCAAAAGGAAACTCAGTGATGGGAACTATGAAGTTAATACACCAAACAGACAAAAAAAAGGCTGTGTCATGTGAATATGCCGAAGAGGTACTATGACCATGAGCATAGTCAGCCAGTAGGTGTAGCACAGGTGGTAGAGAATGTAGATTGTGATACTAATGCATGTGATGAACCAGACGATGAGACTGAGACTTCTGTGATAAAGCTGGCGAACACAGAGGTGTTGGAGGGTCTGGATGAGGTGCTACACCATCTTCCTGAGCAGCAGAGGAATGACATAGCTAACCTCTTGAGGGAATATAAGCCTGTACACGCAGATAAGCCAGGTCATACTCCTCTGGCTATTCATGAGGTTGATGTAGGGGAAGCTAAACCAATTAAACAAAACCCCTACTGACTCAATCCCAGTAAATTGGCCAAAGTCAAGGAGGAGGTTCAATACATGTTAAATAATGATATAATTGAACTCAGCCAAAATAGTTGGAGTTCTCCTGTTCTTCTGCTACCAAAACGAGACAGTTCTCAAAGATTCGGCATGGATTACCAAAAGGTTAACGCGGTAACTAAAAGGGTCTCCTATCCGATCCCAAGGCTCGAGGATTGTATTGATCAGGTGGGGAACACGGCCTTTCTTAGCAAGATTGATTTGCTTAAGGGATATTGGCAAGTCCCCTCAACCAACCAAGCCGAAGAAATTTCTGCTTTTGTGACACCAAATGGTCTGTTCCAATGCAAAATCATGCCATTTAGAGTGAAAAATGCACTGGCTACATTTCATAGATTAACCAATCAAGTGATTGCCGGGTTGAGTAATTGTGTTGTATACATCGATGCCTTTTGGTGTACAGCAACACTTAGAGGAATCATGTCAGACATTTGAGAGCTTTATTTGACAGGCTGGCCAAAGCTAACCCTGTCATAAACCTGGCAAAGAGCTAGTTTGCCAAGGCCAAGGTTGTTTATTTAGGACATAACGTGGGTCAAGGTCAAGTGTTATCCTGAGAGACCAAGGTTCAGGCAATAATACTTTCCTGTACCCAAGACAAAGAAAGAAGTGTTATGATTTCTGGGTATGTGCAGGTTCTACAGGAAATTTGTTCCTAATTTCAGCACAGTAGTCACTTCACTGACAAATGTGTTAAAGAAAAACGAGATGTTCGAATGACCAGAGTCATGCCAAATGGCATTTGAGAAGTTAAAGGCCATTTTGATATGGAGCCAGTTCTTGCAACCCCAGATTTTAGTAAGCCATTTAAGGTGGAAATTGACACCAATGACATAGGGGTAGGAGTGGTGCTGCTCCAAGATAATGATGCTGGTATGGAATGGCCCGTTAGCTACTTCTCTAGAAAGCTTAAAAAGCATCAAAGAAAAAGTACTCGACCATCGAGGTAGAGGCTTCAAGTCTTGTACTGACTCTTCAACAGTTTGAGGTAAACATAACAAATAGTCAGGGGGAAAAACTAGTTTATACTGTCACTTTCACGTGAGGAACAGTTATGAACGAAAGTGAACTGGAGCAATTGTGAACTGTAAAAATGAACTGATGAACTAAACTCCAAACAATTGATACAGTTTTCCTGCAAACAAGATGGAGTAAAAGGTCAAGTGACCTCTCCTGTACTGTAAATGTACATAGTGACTGTTGGAGACTAAACCCATCATCACGTCTGCAATAGTCCTGGGAAGGCACATGAAAATGCTAAACAGCCCATTCAATGTTAAATGGCTCCTATCTTCAAGAATTGGGTTGGCAAAGGCCTTCACAGACAGGAAGACTCCAGATTCAAAGCCAAGATAATAGGTGGGACATAACACCACTTTATCAAGATAAACCACATTGAAACCCCATTGCATAGCAATGGCCACATGTTCAAAGACATTGTATGAACACACTAGGGGAAAGCATCTATGGTCACCTGACCGAAACCCAGCCTGATCAGGTTTTCTCTTAAAAAAGAGCTCTCTAAAAGACAGGATCAGAAAGCCTGCCAGCTAGGTAGCTGAAAAAGCCATTCCAGCCAAGAAGACACTGCCTTGAAAATCTTTAAACCACAAGGCAGAGACTGCAAGGTGACTGTGAAAACACCCCACCTAAGAAATCGTTAGAGGATTTCTCACCACCGACTTTGACTGAATCTTAATCAAAGGAGTCTGCAATACTTCAGTGAACCAAGAAAAGGAACACCAGGCCTGGATCACTGTTCAAAACAATTCCTCCTGGAAAACCAAGGTTTCAAAGTGAACTATTTTTACAACAATTTGACTTAAATGCATGCTATCCTATGATCTCTATCTCTTATGTGTGTGCACGTGTGAGTGGGTGAGGTTGAGAATATTTTATGGGTATCGTTTAATAAATAATTTATCTTTCTTTTAATCCTATATGTTACAGCCAGGTGGTAATGGGTGTGGGTGGTTTGCATTGTTCAACTCCCAACTGACTGTAGCAAGTGTTTTCATTACTAGGGTTTTGACCCCTTTTGTTTTATTTGTCAAATAAACAGACAGTGACAGGTTTTCTTGTAGGTGTAAAAACAGAAGATTTACTACTTATTGACCAATATTCATTCCCAAAAAAGGTCGCAACCGCACATGCATTCACTCACACACGAGATAGATAGAGAGGAAAAGGGTTAGAGTGGTTTGAAATGAGGTAGTTTTCGGGGTTCATGCTAAACCTGTTGAATCTTCTGTGGTCAATTTCTTTATTAAAGTTGCAGGCCTGGGTTGTTTGTAGATTTCTCTAGTAGTTGAGACTTCAATCTGGAGACAGGGGATCACCTTCAGTTCTTTGCTGTACAAATTGGTGTAGAATTCACAGCAGGGTACCTTCTTTGGCTTTTGTTGGATTTCTTCCAGCTCTCAGCTTGACAGGCTTTCTTAATGTTTGCTCTGATCTCCTCTCTCTCCAGAGCCAAAGGTCTCTCACATCTTGCCTGTTGGGAGACGCAGATCCCCCTCCTTGTGGTGACCGACAATGGC
The DNA here is from genome assembly GCF_036365525.1 of Heterodontus francisci. NCBI lineage: Eukaryota > Metazoa > Chordata > Chondrichthyes > Heterodontiformes > Heterodontidae > Heterodontus > Heterodontus francisci. Next base: position 19,527,388 of record NC_090400.1, read on the forward strand.
CCAGAATGTGGATACTTCACACCTTCTTTGCTTCAGAAGAACCCATTCAATTCAAAAGTGTCTTTTGATGGGTTTAGGATGGGTGTAATTGATACCTCTCAGCTTTTAATGTATCCTTTTGTCCTTACCAGACAGTAAAGCAGTTTGAATATACAGGTTTGACCTTCAGTGGTCATTTTGCAGCGTACCGTCCATTTTTTAAAGGAAAAGTGAACAAACTGCCAAGATCCTGTAGCATATAGGGAAATTTTTGGTTTGGAAATAACAGTAAAACAGGAGAGTCTGTTGAATATTTGAGTTTAAAAAATAGGATTTCATGTTCAGTTAAGATTTTAAGTTTAAAAAATAAATGTTTCCCAATTGTAGTGTTGTTAGTAGTGTTTTGCTTTGTTTACCTCTTGTACAGTCAAGTTTTTTTTGATTACAATGTGAAATCTTGTGGCATAATTCTTTCAGTAATAACTGGGACTTTGACTTTGTCTTTTTAAAGTGAACGGTCCCTAACAGGATTGCAACAAATTGGGGGCTCGTCTGGGATTTTGAATCCACAGACTGAGACGGGTACACGGGGCTTTGCTAAAGTTTAAGCGAACAAGATTTCACAGTGACTTTTACTGTAGTTATTGAGAAGCAGAATGGCTTTGTCAATTGCTGAGACGGGAAGATTTATCCCTGAGTGTTTTGCATCGACAAAGGTTAAGTTGATGATGTTAGCAGAAGAATTGAAGATAGAGTTAAAAGCAGGGGTTAAAAAGCAGAAATAGCGGAGACTTTAGCACAACATTTGGAACTTAAAGAGGAAAAGGTTGACCCAGAAAAAACACAGACTGAGTTAGATAGGATTCAGTTGCATATGAAACAACTTGAATTGGAAAAAGAAATCAAGCAACTCAAATTTCAAAGAGATAGAGAAAAGCAAAAACTTGAATTAGACGTTCAAAGGGAAAGGGAAGCGAGACAATTTGAATTGGAAAGAGAAAGCCTTTGTTTACATGGACAGGGAATAGCTGGTAGTTTGGATGATGATTCGAGTTCAACTCTGGGTTTTCATTTAACAAGGAATATTCATTTAGTGCCTAATTCAATAAGGAGGGGGTTGAAAGGTATTTTGTCTCATTTGAGAAACATGGACCATTCTTCTGCAAAGTGTTTTAATGGGAAAACCATTGGATGTTTATTCAAGTTTTTCAGAGGAACTGTCTGTAGATCATGAGACAGTAAAAAATGTGGTACTTAACCCATGAGTTGGTTCCAGAAGCTTATCAAATAAAATTTTGTAATTTGAGGAAGAGACAGAATTTGTGAGAGAAAAAGAAATAATTTTTGACCGTTGGTATCGTTGAATGAAACTTGAACCAAATTGTGAAAATGTGAGAGAGGTGTTGTTAATGGAGGAATTTAAAAATAGCGTTCCAGCAGGTATTAGGACACGCCTAGAAGACCGTAAAGTTTCAAATATAAGAGAAGCTACTGTTTTAGCTGATAGTTATGATTTATTCCATAAGCAGCTAGGGGGCAGTGGATCTCTGTTTACAAATCCAAACAGGAGTTAGAGAGACAGACAATGGGATAGTAGAATTGAAAAGACAGGTGCCTCTCCAAGTGGTAAAAAAAAAGACAGTATAGAGCTTAGGAGTGAGTCAAAAAGACCAATACGTTTTCATTGTCATAAGTTTGGACTCGTAAAAGCAGAGCGTTGAAAGTTAAAACCGAAAGCTGTAGCTTTAGTGAGTGTGAGTAATGTTTTCCAACGAATACAGCACAAAAAGTGAGGCTAGTGAAAAACCGATATCGTTTAATGCATTTACAGTGGGTGCAAATAGAATTATGAAAGATTATGAGGGTTTTATATTTTCAAGGGGAAGTTGCTCCATTTTTTTCTAAGGCAAGACCCAGAAAGATTGTTATCCTGAGAGACATTGGTTCAGCTCAGAGCTCAATGTTAGGAATAGATTTAGACATTTCTTCAAAGAGGTCGCCGAATAAAAATGTATCAAAAAGGGGTATCAATGGGAATTGTGTGCCCATCCCATTGTAAAGAGTGAATTTAAACTGTGGGTAAAGGGATCTGTTATTGTTGGTGTTGTGTCTGAATTACCCATTAATCAGGTTGATTTTATATTAGGAAATGATCTCGTGGGGGGGATATGATTGTGCCATTTTCTGAAACGGCAGGAAAGAATGTGAGAACTATTCCTGCCAGTAAAGACCCCTCACCTATTTGTAATCTTCTTGGGACAGGGAGTAAATTAGAGACACAGATGTATCCACACCATTAATGGACTTAACAGAGGCAGAAAAAGTACCTAAAGAATTTCAAATTAAAATTTCTTCCCAAGAAGGGCTGAAACCTCAGACTGACCACAAGAGATTAACTGCACCTGACACTGAATTGAATTTGCCTGCCAATGCCAAGTCACAGGATGCAGGATGACAGCTATGATTATTTATGAGTTGTGATGAAGAATCAAAGTTTTAGAGCAGGAGATGAAATGCCAATATGAGAACGCCATCGCTCTTGCTTGCAAGGAATTGGATGAGCTCTTTCTGAGTGGGATCAAGAAAAACTAAAGGATTTCAAACTGTTTAGAATTAGAATTAGAATTAGAATATTACAGCGCAGTACAGGCCCTTCGGCCCTCGATGTTGCGCCGATCATCTGACCTACACTATTCCATTTACATCCATATGTCTATCCAATGACCACTTAAATGCCCTTAAAGTTGGCGAGTCTACTACTGTTGCAGGCAGGGCGTTCCACGCCCCTACTACTCTCTGCGTAAAGAAACTACCTCTGACATCTGTCCTATATCTTTCACCCCTCAACTTAAAGCTATGTCCCCTCGTGTTTGCCATCCTCATCCGAGGAAAAAGACTCTCACTATCCACCCTATCTAACCCTCTGATTATCTTGTATGTCTCTATTAAGTCACCTCTCCTCCTCCTTCTCTCTAACGAAAACAACCCCAAGTCCCTCAGCCTTTCCTCGTAAGACCTTCCTTCCATACCAGGCAACATCCTAGTAAATCTCCTCTGCACCCTTTCCAAAGCTTCCACATCCTTCCTATAATGCGGTGACCAGAACTGCACGCAATACTCAAGGTGCGGCCTCACCAGAGTTTTGTACAGCTGCATCATGACCTCGTGGCTCCGAAACTCGATCCCCCTACTAATAAAGGCTAACTCACCATATGCCTTCTTAACAGCCCTATTAACCTGGGTAGCAACTTTCAGGGATTTATGTACCTGGATACCAAGATCTCTCTGCTCATCTACACTACCAAGAATCTTCCCATTAGCCCAGTACTCTGCATTGCTGTTACTCCTTCCAAAGTGAATCACCTCACACTTCTCCGCATTAAACTCCATTTGCCATCTCTCAGCCCAGCTCTGCAGCCTATCTATGTCCCTCTGTACCCTACAACACCCTTCGACACTATCCACAACTCCACCGACCTTCGTGTCATCCGCAAATTTACTAACCCACCCTTCTACACCCTCATCCAGGTCGTTTATAAAAATGACAAACAGCAGTGGCCCCAAAACAGAACCTTGCGGTACACCACTAGTAACTAAACTCCAGGATGAACATTTGCCATCAATCACCACCCTCTGTCTTCTTTCAGCTAGCCAATTTCTGATCCAAAGCTCTAAATCACCTTCAACCCCATACTTCCGTATTTTCTGCAATAGCCGACCGTGGGGAACCTTATCAAACGCCTTACTGAAATCCATATACACCACATCCACGGCTTTACCCTCATCCACCTGTTTGGTCACCTTCTCGAAAAACTCAATAAGGTTTGTGAGGCACGACCTACCTTTCACAAAACCGTGCTGACTATCGCAAATGAACTTATTCTTTTCAAGATGATTATAAATCCTGTCTCTTATAACCTTTTCCAACATTTTACCCACAACCGAAGTAAGGCTCACAGGTCTATAATTACCAGGGCTGTCTCTTACTCCCCTTCTTGAACAAGGGGACAACATTTGCTATCCTCCAGTCCTCCGGCACTACTCCTGTCGACAATGACGACATAAAGATCAACAACAACGGCTCTGCAATCTCCTCCCTGGCTTCCCAGAGAATCCCAGGATAAATCCCATCTGGCCCAGGGGACTTATCTATTTTCACTCTTTCCAAAATTGCTAACACCTCCTCCTTGTGAATCTCAATCCCATCTAGCCTAGTAGGCTGTATCTCATTAATCTCCTCGGCAACATTTTCTTTTTCTACTGTAAATACTGATGAAAAATATTCATTTAACGCTTCCCCTATCTCCTCTGATTCCGCACACAACTTCCCAACAGAACCTTGCGGTACACCACTAGTAACTAAACTCCAGGATGAACATTTGCCATCAACCACCACCCTCTGTCTTCTTTCAGCTAGCCAATTTCTGATCCAAAGCTCTAAATCACCTTCAACCCCATACTTCCGTATTTTCTGCAATAGCCTACCGTGGGGAACCTTATCAAACGCCTTACTGAAATCCATATACACCACATCCACGGCTTTACCCTCATCCACCTGTTTGGTCACCTTCTCGAAAAACTCAATAAGGTTTGTGAGGCACGACCTACCTTTCACAAAACCGTGCTGACTATCGCAAATGAACTTAATTCTTTTCAAGATGATTATAAATCCTGTCTCTTATAACCTTTTCCAACATTTTACCCACAACCGAAGTAAGGCTCACAGGTCTATAATTACCAGGGCTGTCTCTACTCCCCTTCTTGAACAAGGGGACAACATTTGCTATCCTCCAGTCCTCCGGCACTACTCCTGTCGACAATGACGACATAAAGATCAACAACAACGGCTCTGCAATCTCCTCCCTGGCTTCCCAGAGAATCCTAGGATAAATCCCATCTGGCCATGGGGACTTATCTATTTTCACTCTTTCCAAAATTGCTAACACCTCCTCCTTGTGAATCTCAATCCCATCTAGCCTAGTAGGCTGTATCTCAGTAATCTCCTCGGCAACATTTTCTTTTTCTACTGTAAATACTGACGAAAAATATTCATTTAACGCTTCCCCTATCTCCTCTGATTCCGCACACAACTTCCCACTACTATCCTTGATTGGCCCTGTTCTAACTCTTATCATTCGTTTATTCCTGATATACCTATAGAAAGCCTTAGGGTTTTCTTTGATCCTATCCGCCAATGACTTCTCGTGTCCTCTCCTTGCTCTTCTTAGCCCTCCCTTTAGATCCTTCCTGGCTAGCTTGTAACTCTCAAGCGCCCTAACTGAGCCTTCACGTCTCATCCTAACATAAGCCGCCCTCTTCCTCTCGACAAGCGCTTCAACTTCTTGAGTAAACCACGGCTCCCTCGCTCGACAACTTCCTCCCTGCCTGACAGGTACATACTTATCAAGGACACGCATTAGCTGCTCCTTGAATAAGCTCCACATTTCGTTTGTGCCCATCCCCTGCAGTTTCCTTCCCCATCCTACACATCCTAAATCTTGCCTAATCGCGTCATAATTTCCTTTCCCCCAGCTATAATTCTTGCCCTGCGGTATATACCTGTCCCTGCCCATCGCTAAGGTAAACCTAACCGAATTGTGATCACTATCACCAAAGTGATCACCTACATCTAAATCTAACACCTGGCCGGGTTCATTACCCAGTACCAAATCCAATGTGGCATCGCCCCTGGTTGGCCTGTCCACATACTGTGTCAGAAAACCCTCCTGCACACACTGGACAAAAACAGACCCATCTAAAGTACTCGAACTATAGTATTTCCAGTCAATATTTGGAAAGTTAAAGTCCCCCATAACCACTACCCTGTTACTCTCGCTCCTGTCGAGAATCATCTTCGCTATCCTTTCCTCTACATCTCTGGAACTATTCGGAGATCTATAGAAAACTCCCAACAGGGTGACCTCTCCTCTCCTGTTTCTAACCTCGGCCCATACTACCTCAGTAGACGAGTCCTCAAACGTCCTTTCTGCCGCTGTAATACTTTCCTTGATTAACAATGCCACACCCCCCCCTCTTTTACCATCTTCTCTGTTCTTCCTGAAACATCTAAATCCCGGAACCTGCAACATCCATTCCTGCCCCTGCTCTACCCATGTCTCTGAAATGGCCACAACATCAGGATCCCAGGTACCAACCCATGCTGCAAGCTCACCCACCTTATTCCGGATGCTCCTGGCGTTGAAGTAGACACACTTTAAACCAAGTTCTTGCTTGCCAGTGCCCTCTTGCGTCCCTGTAACCTTATCCCCTACCTCACTACTCTCAACAGCCTGTACACTGGAACTACAATTTAGGTTCCCATTCCCCTGCTGATTTAGTTTAAACCCCCCCGAAGAGCACTAACAAATCTCCCCCCCAGGATATTGGTACCCCTCTGGTTCAGGTGAAGACCATCCTGTTTGTAGAGGTCCCACCTACCCCAGCAAGAGCCCCAATTATCCAGGAAACCAAAACCCTCCCTCCTACACCATCCCTGCAGCCACGTGTTCAACTCCTCTCTCTCCCTATTCCTCTCTTCGCTAGCACGTGGCACAGGCAACAACCCAGAGATAACAACTCTGGTTGTTCTCGCTCTAAGCTTCCACCCTAGCTCCCTGAATTTCTGCCTGAAATCCCCATCTCTCTTCCTACCTACGTCGTTGGTGCCTATGTGGACCACGACTTGGGGGTGCTCCCCCTCCCCCTTAAGGATCCCCCTTAGAGGCTAGACTAAACAAGAATATCAAACATTTCTACTTGAACATAAAAGTCATTTGAACAATCTTCTTAAAACGGCTAAAGAAAATTTTGACCAACAAAAAAAATGGCTTGTTGACACAGAAAGAAACAATTTTAAACTTGCTATCTCAAAAAGAGAATCCTGAATGTTGGGAGTCTGGGGAATGGACTTAAAAATAAAGATATGCCTGCAGTTAAGCAGAAGGTTGACGTTTTAACTATGGAATTAATCGAGACATTCATTTCGAACTTAAACAGTGAAGAATCTGGAGAAATGGAAGCAAATAAAGTTCAGAAGGTGAAATCCGACTTATTCAAAGAGAGTCTGAAAATGCACAAGTGGATAACAATTAGAAATCTCCAATTCACATCTACTGGTATGCAAAAGCCATTGTTTACCAAGGGACATGGTAAAAAATTTGGATTTTCATATACAGAAGATGACAACTTTCAGAAAACACTACAAAAAGAAACATCAAGTCTTGTCTTGGCTCTTCAACAGCTTGAAGTATATGTTTTAAGTAATCAAGAGAAACATTATTTACACTGATAATCTACTGGTGTTTTTGGAAATGTTTCACACAAAGAATCTGGTTGTTTCGCAGGAGTTTGATGCTGCAGCCTTTTAACTTAAAAATTATTCATGTTGCAGGGAAGAGCAATGCAATTGCCGATGCTCTATCCAGAGATTTTTGTAAATGACTTACAACTGTCCTCAAAGAGACTTACAAAGTTTATTGGCATACCACAGTTTTGGAAGCGTCCCTTTCATCTACTTAAATGCTATTATCTTTTGGTCAACAAGGATCATGGTTTCTGGTTACAGATTCAGCGAAGGAATATTGTAAAGATGGACTATCTGGTGGACAATGAGGAAGACTGTTATGTATATTGCATGTGAGAAGGTAGTTGTTTAAGTGTATAGCATGTTATAAGTAATTTTGTTCCTGTCAGTGTAAATGAAAACACATCAATATGGTGATGAGTTTTCATTTTTTCCTGGGGGAAGTTGTTACAATCATTTGGTTCATGGTTTGCATTAATTTTCTAGAGGTAACGTTTAATTTAGGAATTGAATTTTTTTTAATGCAAGACAAATGAAAACACCTCGTTTGAGAAGCTGGCAAACAAACTTAGGGTGGTTACAAATCAAAGAGTAGCCAATGTTTATTTAGTACAGTCTGTTATGGCCAGGTGAGGAGGGGGGTCATAGGCTCGACTCTTGCCCTTCCTCTTATTTGACTGCAACAGGGTTTATTCCTTTTAAAAACAGTGGCTGTGCTTACCACCTCAGAGAGTGTTTTACTTTTTACCTTGAATGTGATCGTGAAAGAACCAATCGGACAAGTTCTCTTGAGTTTAAACAAGAGGTGAGTTTATTATACTTAACAATCTAAACCCGATCTAAAAAAAATACTAAAAGTAAGCTACGTATTCTCACACCCATTTACACAAGAATCACACACACACAAATAGATTAGAGTGAAAAGTAGATTTTGTGATTGGGTTAGAGTACAGAATAAATAACCAGTTTATGGCGCATTCTGGAAGCTACATATATTAATACAAAGGGCCCTGTTCTTTGCAGACAGAAAGAATATGTACAAACATTGTGCCTGTTTCAGCTGAACTAGATAAGTGACAGCCATTCGCTGGTTCATTCCTCAGGGCAATGCTTTGACCAGAGTCAAGCTGTCTGGTTTAAATTTCAAATAAAGCTTGGCAGTTAATTGTCAGTCACCATAAACTGGTACATTCTCCATGGCAATGCCTGATCCAATCAGAGTTCACTTGCCAACCAATCAGCACTCTCTTCCCATGCAGTATAAGTTGTTGTTTTCCCTTACAGTGGTTATTCTTGCGACTGTCCTGATGAGTGCAAGACGTAAAGCTTCGACAATGTCTCTATTTTCAGCAATAAAAGTTATAAACGTGAAATCTTGTCCATTTGTTTTTTTATTGGGGTAATTCAGTAAATTCAGTTCTTTTGGTTTGTTGGGCTCCATGGGGATCATAACACTTACAATTTTATAAATACGATATGTATAATTGTGAAATATGAAAATATTACCTGTACAGTATGTAATGAGCTATTCGTTAAAACATTTATGATGTTAAGAACGTGCTGTATTTCTAAACTGTTGTGAAGAAAACCTCACTACAGTTAAGCTTTCCTTTTCACAAGGTGGGGGAGGGATGTGTGATGGAATCCGCAGTTTTGCAGGACCACTGTAGAAGCATGTGCGAGCTGTTGTCTGAACAGATGACTTGCTGAATGTTCCATTAGTTGTTTTTTTGAGACAGACCATAACTGAAGGGGAAACTAAAACTTCAGGTTTCTAGAGAAACAGAAACTGGGTTAAAGAGGAACTGCTGTTGGCTGAGAAACGGTGGCTGCATCTTGGAAGAAAGGAGCTGTAGATCTACCTGAGGAAGTTCAGAGCTTTGAAGAACTTCGTGGCTGTAATTCGTGCCATGTATGCTGAGTGGACGGCCCAGTAAATCCATGAGACCTATCTTTGTTGTATTTGATATTTGATGTGTAATTCATAACATATGTATTGACCGTGATTTATCTATTAATTCATGTTTAATTTATGTTGATTTTGGATTGATTGTTAAAATAAAGTTACAAAAGTGAAATCTCATCATTTTTATTGGGGTCATGCGGTAAATTTGGTTTTTTTGGTTTGTTGACCTCCATGGGGATCAGAACAAAACTCAAAATATAAAATGAAAAATTGGACCCTAGCACTGAGCCTTCTAATCTGAGAATGCCCCTTTTATCTCAACACACTGATTCCTATCTTCCAATCAGTTTTCTACCCTTTTAAAGTCAAAGGTTTGTCTCAAATTCCATGTTGCTCAATTGTAGTTTGTAGCCTCCAAGGCTTTTGGAAATCCATGTAGATGGTATCCATTGATTGTCCTCTATCACCACCATAATGTTTTTGTACAAAAAATTCCTGCCTTTCATAAAACTATGTTGACTCCACCAAATTAGCCTTTAATATTTTGGTCAATTATTCTGTTCCTGATGATGAATTTTACTAATTCTAATTGTCATGCCAAGCCACCACCAGCCAAAATGAGGCACGTCAATTTTGTCATGAACATTGATTTTTAACTGTTGTTGGAGCAAGGAAATGACTTGTTAAACAGATCAGCAGTGGCTGGAAAAAAAAATTACATACTAACAGACATCAAAGGTGAGGAAGCGCATTCCAGGGCCTACTAAGGAGGATACAATCCACAAGGGCCAGGACTGGTTAGGCCAGCTGGTCACATGACTACCTTGTTGTTCCAGGGTTTTCTTTCGAACTGGCCACAGAGAATTTGAAGACAAAAAGTCTGCTTGCTTCTGGACTGAGAAGATCTTTCATGTCTGCTCCCATCTCTTTCTCACAAGCCTCTGAATCCACGGAAGACACATGAACCCCAAGAGAGAAAAGTCTCCTATAGCGAACAAGCTTTAAGAAGAATACTGGGCCCCAACGAAAAGCAAGATCTACCAACAATCAAGGACTCTACAGTGAACTCAAAGAACTGTAACAACAACTCTTCAGATATTGCCTCAAATTTTTCCACTTTATTTTTCTTCTGCTCTTTTCTGTCTCTATTTGCATATGTGTATCGCATATGCATGCTAGTGTGGGGCGCATTGTGTATCCGTAGGTGTTAACCGAATTAGAGTTTAATAAATTTCAACTTTACTTGTTTAAACCTAAGACAGCCTGTTTGTACTGGTTTCTTTGCCTTATAATTGGAAAGCAGCGAACAAGGATTCACCAAGGGGGAGCTAAAGACATGGTGCATTTAAAATTAAACCCTGTTACTATAAGACTGGGTGAAGGCTGAGAGGAACCCCTAAACACCTTCCTCACGTGGTCATAACATAATACTGACATTAAATTCACTGGGTTATAGTTTCTGAGTTTGTCCCATTATCTTTTTGAATAATAGTTTGTCATTTTCTACCTTCCAGTCCTCTGGTACTACCCCAGAATTCAATGAGCTTTGGAATATAATAACTAAGGCATTCCCAATTTCCTCACCTATTTTTCTGAATATCCTTGAGCAGGAATTATCTGAGGATAGGCAGACATTTCTTGAATTTATTTATGAATACTACTTACTAGAGTTTTTTTGGTAACTTCTGCACAGAATTGCATTTCACTATGGAGAAACTGAAAACCCTGAAAAGCTTTGCATCTAAATAGATTGATTCCAATAAAATGTCTTTCAAGACACTTGTTACGACCGAGGCGGGAGGAGTACAGTGTCTTTCTCTAGTCTACTGATGGCCATGAAAGCATTGTTGATTGTTGTAAAAAAAAAAAAAATCTGGTTCACTAATGTCCTTTAGGGAAGGAAATCTGCTGTCCTTACCTGGTCTGGCCTACATGTGACTCCAGACCCACAGCAATATAGTTGACTCTTACACGGCCTCACAAGCCACACAGTTGTATCTAACCGCTACAAAGTCAATAAAAAGGAAGGAAAACAGACGGACCATCTGGCATCAAGCTATGCACCGGAAACAACAACAGCAAACCCACCCCTATTGACCCTGCAAAGTCTTCCGTACTAACATCTGGGGCTTGTGCCAAAGTTGGGACAGCTGTCCCGCAGACTAGTCAAGCAACAGCCTGACATAGTCATTCTCACAGAATCATACCTTACAGACAATGACCCAGACACTGCCATCACTATCCCCGGGTATGTCCTGTCCCACCGGCAGGACAGACCCAGCAGAGGTGGCGGCACAGTGGTATACAGTCGGGAGGGAGTTGCCCTGGGAGTCCTCAACATTGACTTTGAACCCCATGAAGGCTCATGGCATCAGGTCAAACATGGGCAAGGAAACCTGATTACCACCTACCGCCCTCCCTCAGCTGATGAGTCAGTACTCCTCCATGTTGAACACCACTTGGAAAAAGCACTGAGGGTGGTAAGGGCGCAGAGCGTACTCTGGGTGGGGGACCTCAATGTCCATCACCAAGAGTGGCTCAGTAGCACCACTACTGACCGAGCTGGCCGAGTCCTGAGGGACATAGCTGCTAGACTGGGTCTGCGGCAGGTGGTGAGGGAACCAACAAGAAGGAAAAACATACTTGACTTCGTCCACACCAATTTGCCTGCTGCAGATGCATCTGTCCATGACAGTATTGGTAGGAATGACCACCGCACAGTCCTTGTGGAGACGAAGTCCCGCCTTCACATTGAGGACACCCTCCATCGTGTTGTGTGGCACTATCACCATGCTAAATGGGATAGATTTGGAACAGATATAACAATGGAAAACAGGGCATCCATGAGATGCTGTGGACCATCAACAGCAGCAGAACTGTACTCAACCACAATCTATAACCTCATGGCCCGGCATATCCCTTACTCTACCATTACCATCAAGTCAGGAGACCAACATTGGTTCAATGAAGAGTGCAGGAGGGCATGCCAGGAGCAGCACCAGGCATACCTCAAAATGAGGTGTCAGCCTGGTGAAGATGCAACAGAGGACTAGCTGTGTGCCAAAGTGCATAAGCAGCATGCAATAGACAGAGCTAAGTGATCCCATAACAAACGGATCAGATCTAAGCTCTCAAGTCCTGCCACATCCAGCCATAAATGGTGGTGGACAATCAAACAACTAACTGGAGGAGGTGGCTCCACAAATATCCCCATCCTCAATGATGGGGGAGCCCACCACATCAGTGCGAAAGATAAGGCAGAAGCATTTGCAACAATCTTCAGCCAGAAGTGCCGAGTTGATGATCCATCTCGGCCTCCTCCTGAAGTCCCAGCATCACAGATGCCAGACTTCAGTCAATTCGATTCACTCCACGTGATATCAAGAAACGACTGAAGGCACTGGATATTGCAAAGGCTATGGGCCCTGACAATATTCCGGCAATAGTACTGAACACCTGTGCTCCAGAACTTGCCGCACCCCTAGCCAAGCTGTCCCAGTACAGCAACAACACTGGCATCTACCTGGCAATGTGGAAAAGTGCCCAGGTATGTCCTGTACATAAAAAGCAGGACAAGTCCAACTCGGCCAATTACCGCCCCATCAGTCTACTCTCAATCATCAGTAAAGTGAAATAAGGTGTCATCAACAGTGCCATCAAGCAGCACTTGCTTAGCTGTAACCTGCTCCGTGACGCTCAGTTTGGGTTCCGCCAGGGCCACTCAGCTCCTGACCTCATTACAGCCTTGGTTTAAACATTAACAAAAGAGTTGAACTCAAGAGATGAGGTGAGAGTACTGCCCTTGACATCAAGGCAGCATTTGACCAAGTATGGCATCAGGGAGCCCTCGCAAAACTGGAGTCAATGGGAATCAGGAGAAAAACTCTTCGCTGGTTGGAGTGATACCTAACACAAAGGAAGATGGTTGTGGTTGTTGGAAGTCAAGCATCTGAGCTCCAGGACATCACTGCAGGAGTTCCTCAGGGTAGTGTCCTAGGCCAACCATCTTCAGCTGCTTCATCAATGACATTCCTTCAATCATAAGGTCAGAAACGGGGATGTTCGCTGATGATTGCACAATGTTCAGCACCATTCGCGACCCCTCAGATACTGAAGCAGTCCGTGTAGAAATGCAGCAAGACCTGGACAATATCCAGGTTTGGGCTGATAAGTGGCAAGTAACATTCGCGCCACACAAGTGCCAGGCAATGACCATCTCCAACAAGAGAGAATCTAACCACCTCCCCTTGACATTCAATGGTATTACCATCACTGAATCCCAAACTATCAACATCCTAGGGGCTACCATTGACCAGAAACTGAACTGGAATTGCCATATAAATACCGTGGCTACAAGAGCAGGTCAGAGGCTAGTAATCCTGAGGCGAGTAACTCACCTCCTGACTCCCCAAAGTCTGTCCACCATCTACAAGGCACAAGTCAGGAGTGTAATGGCATACTCTCCACTTGCCTGGATGGGTGCAGCTCTAACAACACTCAAGAAGCTCGACACCATCCAGGACAAAGCAGCCCACTTGATTGTCACTCCATCACAAGCATTCACTCGCTCCACCACCGACGCACAGTGGCAGCAGTGTGTGCCACCTACAAGATGCACTGTAGCAACACACCAAGGCTCCTTAGACAGCACCTTCCAAACCCACGACCTCGACCAACTAGAAGGACAAGGGCAGCAAATGCATGGGAACACCACCACCTGCATGTTCCCCTCCAAGTCACACACCATCCTGACTTGGAACTATATCGCCATTCCTTCACTGTCACCGGGTCAAAATTCTAGAACTCCTTTCCTAACAGCACTGTAGTATATCTACCTCACATGGACTGCAGCTGTTCAAGAAGGCAGCTCAACACCGCCTTCTCAAGGGCAATTAGGGATGTACAAGAAAATCCTGGCCTAGCCAGTGACACCCACATCCCATGAATGAATAAAAAAAAACACAGGAGCAGGAGTAGGCTATTCAGCCCATCGAGCCTGCTCTGCCATTTAATACGATCATGGCTGATCATCCACTTCAATGCCTTTTCCCCACACTATCCTCATATCCCCTTATGTCATTTGTATTCAGAAATCTGTCAATCTCTGCGTTAAACATACTCAATGACTGAGCGTCCACATCCCTCTGAGGTAGAGAATTCTAAAGATTCACAACCCTCTGAGTAAAGAAATTTCTCCTCATCTCTGTCCTAAGTGGCTTCCCCCTTATTTTGAAATTGTGTTCCCTGGTTCTAGTTTCCCCAACCAGGGGAAACATCTTACCTGCATCTACCCTGTCTATCCCTTTAAATATTTTATAGGTTTCAATGAGATCACCTCTCATTCTTTGAAACTCTAGTGAATACAGGCCCAGTTTCCCCAATCTCTCTTCATAGGACAGTCCCGGAACAAGTCTGGTGAACCTTCATTGCACTCCCTCTATGGCAATAATATCCTTCCTAAGGTAAGGGGACCAAAACTGCACACAGTACTCCAAGTGCGGTCCTACCAAGGTTCTATACAATTGAAGCAAGACTTCACTATTCCTGTACTCAAATCCTCTTGTGATAAAGGCTAACATATCATTAGCATTCTTAATTGATTGCTGTACCTGCATGTTAGCTTTCAATGACTTCTCTACTCTACATACTCTATTCTTTATGCCAGAATAAAATACACTAACTAGGTTTCTTTCATAAACAAAATTATCAGTTTATTCTAAAAATAAGACTTATCTAGTAACGAAACAAAGCATCAACACAGATTGAAAATTGAAAGTTCCATTTTTAAATACCCCACATACAAACTCACACAGACTGAAAGAAAGAAAGAAATTCTCTCTGCAAGGTCTTTTACAAAAAAGACAAAAAACAAATACTTTGGCCCAATACTTGTTAATTCTTGAAGAAAAAAAGCAGTTCGTCGTAAAGAGGTTGAGAATTAGTCTGGTTGGCTTTCCAGGAGAAATGTGGAATCAGCAGTTTCAGTTATCACACTCTGGATTTGCAGAGTTTTTTCAAAGAGGTAGAGAAAGAGGAGCTGACACTCTAGATTTCTCAGGGTCTCTTCGAGAGGTGCAGGAAAGATGAGCTAGGGGTTTCTTTACAAAACCAACTGCTTTTCACAATTATCTACACCCCAACTGAACCAAAACAATATCTCAGAAGCTAAACCAATTCCTGAACCTCAAATTTTGACATGCCAATTTTCTGTAAACATCTTCCCAAAGTCACCAGGGTTTCTGTTGTTTGTGAACTTAAGGCATGTGATATCCAGTAAAGGTTTGTTTTCAAATCGGTCCTTTCAGTGAACTTTCAATAAAAAAACAAAGTCCAGCATCTATGAAATATTCAGCCTTCCAAAATGAATCCATTTCCACAATTTAAATATGAGTCCTCAAAAAATATTTAACAAAAAATGAAAGCACTTTCATAACACACTTGATCAGATTTGTAAGTGAAGGAACATACAACAATGCACTTGACAATTAAATTAAACCATCTGTATTAGTGATTTGATTTGCCACACAATAAAAACTTTATGTTAAGTCAAACCAAAAAATTAGAGGGAATGTTGCTGGTCGGCCTCCCATCGGTTACCCTCCATAAACCTGAGGTTATCCAAAACTCTGCTGCCCAAGTCCTAACTTGCACCAAGTATCATTCACTCATCGTCCCTGTGCTCACTGACCTACATTGGCTCCTGGCTCCTTGGTTTCAAATCCCTCCATGGCCTCATTCTTCCCTAGTTCTATAATCTCTTCCAGCTGTACAATCCTCCGAGATAACTCTACCCCTCCAATTCTGGCCTCTTGCAAATCCCTGATTTTCATTCTTCTACCACTGGTGGCATGCCTCCAGCTGCCAAGGCCTTAAAGCTCTGGAATTCCCTGCCTAAACTTCTCCACTTCTCTACCTCTTTTTCCTCCTTTAAGACGATCCTCAAAACCTATCTCTTTGTCCAAGCTGCACGAATATTCCCTTATGTGGCTCCGTGTCAAATTTTGTTTGATAACACTTCTGTGATGTTTTACTATGTTAAATGTGCTATATAAATGTAAGTTGGTGTTGTTGACAGGTTGTTAAATGCACAGGTAATGAATGATCTAATGGATCAATGCTGACTTCAGGCCGTGCAAGGCATTAGGATTAAAGTATCACAGTTTTCTGGATGGATCATAGATATCTTGATTTGGGGTTTTATTGTGGGACGGAAGAAGTTTTTAAAATACAGGAGAATAGATTAAATGACCAAAATCAAAAATTACTAAATACAAAAAGCATTGACAGAAAGGATTTACAGGAAGACTGTGATTAGTTTTAGGTCTATAACTATTTTGGCATAATTCTACTCACAGTCCAATAGTAATTCCAAAGCAGCACAAAGTTTTGAACCACTAAACATAGAAAAGCATACACAATGTAACTAATATTGAGAAACCAAGGCCCTGATATTCACAGGGATACTGTAGAGGAGGCTGAAAATGAAGGAAGAACCCAAGAGTGGAGGTCCTGATGAACTTAACGGCAAGAGCTAATCATCATTATTTTATTCCATCTCACACCCGGCAACTGGCTAAATTGACAACATAGACTGTAGCCAGAAGGGAAAGCCGGTGGCAGGAGACTGCACCCAGGGACCCCTGGGTACAGTCCCTAGCAAATCGAGAAGGGGTGATATCAGCATTTCGAGGAGCATGGGGGAAGAGATCAGCCATTGGGGAGGAGAAGAGATTAACCATCAGGGTTTTGAGGGGGTTGTGGGGGGAGAGAGGCCATCAGGGCTGGGCGGGGACTGGGAACAGATTGGCCAGTGGTACAGGAGGAGAAAGTGGCCATCTGGGACTTGAGGGTGAGAGACAACATAGCAGTAATGGGGAGGAGGGGCTGCAACTGACAGAGAGGAGGCTGAGGCTTCCATGAGAGGTTACAAGGAGTTCTGAAAAAGGCATTTACTTTCTGGTTCTGATAGTTCCCACTTCTCTTTCACTACCGGGTTCACAATCCCTAGAAAACAGCAGCAGTGAATACTAAATCGGGCTGCCAATTGTACTGTGGGAGCCCCATTTAAATATGTTAATGAAGTGTTCCGCCTCTCTATGGACATATTTGGACACCACAATATTTACCGCTGTAAAAAAAAGATGGTGGGTGTGAATGCAGTAGTTGGGGGCACGTACCCCATATTCAAGTCTTTAACCACCATCCCTCAGCCATCGGGGTGTGGAGGTGGGGGATTAATATCAAGGCTAAAAGTTAATCAGTAGAACATTCTAACCTCAGCAGAAATGCCACTATGTTGGTGCTGTTGTAGTGTGTGTGCCCTAGTGTGTGAGACTATGGGCTAGATTTAATAAGCCTGCTGCAGGTCCAGGCGGCAGACCCAGAAATCAGCACCGTTCCCATGGGCAGCTGCCTCACCGCAATCACGTGGCGGGCGGTAATTTTGCAAAATGGAGGCATAAGGCCCACCCAATCACACAGTGGGGGGGTGGGGGGGTAGGGAGGTGAGACGCCGAGTACGGCATCAGATGCAGGTGTTGCCAATATATTTAAAGCTGGCCCTGCTTGTATTGCTTCCTTGCATTCATTTGCTGCTAGCTGCTCAAAACTGTAACACATTTTGCATTGACTCTGGACTCCCCCAACCCTGAGGTCAACCCCACAGGATGGCAGAAGCAAGACACAGGGTAGCCCCACGATTTAGTGATGCCTCCCTCCAGATTCTCCTTCAGCCTACAAGGGAAAGGCAGGAGATCCTCCTCCCCAGCGATGACAACAGGTCCTTCCGCCTGACCTAGCAAGCCTGGATGGATAGCTGAGGAGGTCAGCAGCCATGAGGTCACCCCTGCACCACCCCACCCCACCCTCCCACCGGCGCCGGAACTGGGTACAGTGCCGCAAGAGGGTTAACGAGCTCCTTTGTTCTGCCTAGGTGAGTGCTCCTCACCTATCTCCTTTTTAGTGACTGCAAATGGCTATGCAGGAGGAAGTGGGACATGGAGAGGATGACACTACATTGGCAGAGTTAGGGCGATTTGGCATCACCTCACCCTGACAGATGCACGGCTGCACCTCGGCCACAGGTCATCTTCTTTCACAGCTCTCCTCCATTAACCCCCCTGAGAGCTGATAGCAGCATGAGCTATATGTGAAAGCCCAGTAGGAGACAAGGGGCTGACTCTTGCAGAACTGTCAGTGAAGTATGACAATCTCCATCATTATACTTGCAGGACAACAGGACCCATAACAGGAGGGAGACAGCCTGCACTGGCAGAAGCATCCCAGATCTTTGGCTTCTCTCCACAGCAGAGGACGAGGCATTAGAATTGGCAGGGACCCAGGGGGGCTGCTCCATATCGGACGGGGAGACTGGGGTCTCTGCGCAGGAGAGTGAGAATTGGCTTCCATCGATATACAGTTCACTCCTGGAGATGCATATCACGTATGGTTGGCATGCGGAGATTGGCACAGTCTAACACGTTTGTGTTCTCTCATGAAGGTCGGCGTCCACAGCAGACTCAACCAGAAGGGGGACGGATTTCCACCTCTGAGGAGGAGGAGCACTCAGAAGATGCACTGTCCTATAACGCTCCTGAACCTTCCCCCAGAGTAGATACTTTCACCTTGGTGGGTTTCAGCTTGGCTGCAGAATCAGAGTCACAAGCTGGTGAGAGCACTTAACATGCGCCTGAGCGGCTGGCTGAGACTGAGACAGCCGAGGCCTCAGACAGTCGAAGGACAGAGGATGGCCAGGCCCATGCTAAGCTCCAGGCTGATGACGAGTCTTCGACGTCGACAGCACAGGGCGTGCTGGAGTTGCAGAGAGAGTTACGCCAAAATCAGGCAGAGATGCCTGAGGCAATGTGCAGCCATGAGAGGACGATGGAGGAGTCCACCCTTGTCATGAGTGCTGCCATGTCTCTGGCATTTGAGCGCATGGCTTCCTCTTTTGAGAGGCTGGCGATGCTCATGGAGAGCCAGATCCCACAGATGCGTGCAGACTTGCACACCATCACCTTGGCCATAAGCTCAATGCAGCAGTGGCAAGGCGCGAGAAGGACAAGGCACCTGGACTCTTCCCCAGCTCCTCGTCGTTTTCTGGAGGACAGGGAGGTTCAAGTGAGTCTTGAAAGGGAGGAGGAGAGGCTGGCCTCCACAGCTGGAGGTACCCCTCAGGGTGGTCAGAATGTGGACCGCAGCTCCACAGCCCCTCCCCCGGTGAGCCCAGCTCCAGCAGCCACGACGCCTGAAGAATGTCCTGCAACAATGCAGGAAACCCTCAGGCAGCCGGGACTGTCTAGACCTTAAGCAGCCAGTGGACAAAAGCCTAAATCATCTCAGGCCAAGGGGCAGCCTGATCAGCAGCCTGCCTCCATCCCGCTGCTGGCGCTGGGTTCACACCTCATAGAAACTTTTGCAAACATATGAAAAAAAGCACCTCGACACACTTGGAGTTTGCAGGTGTTGGATGTTTGACATTTGAAGCTTCATCTAAAATTCTTTTGTTCAAGCCTTCAATGTTCATTGTGTAAAAGTGATTATTCTACTACGCCTTAATTGCAAGCTGCTGACGTCCCTCTTTCCCCTTAGTGGAATGCCAATGTAAGCACAGCCCTCATTTAAATAATCTCATTTAAATAAGATCTCCCATGGGCAGTAGCACATGTTTCAGCTGGACACTCGGCACGGAACACAAATGGAAAGGAGGAACAGACTACATGCATTGAGGTCAGTCTTTGTTGGTTTCTCTGTGACTGGACATCAGGGTGGCTGGAAACAGGTAATTATGAGATTGTCTCTTACCTCCTTGGCACATCTCTTAATCTGCCTGGCCTCCAATGCAAGGGCTTCAACATCAAATGCTGCTTGCTACTCTCCCTCCTCTGCGTCCTCCTAGTCGGTGGAGCAGTGTCGCTCAGGCATCTCATTGTCATGCAAGGCCTCCCTCCTCTGCAGTGCTGGATTGTGCAGAGCACAGCAGGCCACCACGATACATAATACTCTCACTGGGGCTGCAGGGCTCCACAGGATCGATCCAAGCACTGGAATCTCATCCTCAGGAGCCCAATGGCCTGTTCGATGGTCACTTGTGTGGAGCCGTGGCAAGTGTTGTACCTCTCCTCCGCTGCATTGCGAGGGTCCCTCACAGGTGTGAGTAGCCAACACTTCAATGGATAGCCCACGTCCCTGAGAATCCATCCCTGAAGACGAGTGGGGGCCTAAAAAGCAGTTGCACCTGGGACTGCTAAAGTATGTAGACGTCGTGGCTGCATCCTGGGAAGGGGGTACACACATGCAGGAAATGCTTTTGGTGGTCGCAGACTCTTGATGGACCGTTGATGGAAGGAAAGCCCTTCTAGTTGATGAAGACAGCTGGCTGGTCCATGGGAGCCTTGATGGCCACATGTGTGCAATCTATCACACCTTGCACCCGGGAAACCCAGCAATGGCTCCGCATCCAATGGCCTTCTCGCCTGACTGTCATGGTGGGTCCTGTACCGCACATAGTTGCTGACCCTCTTGAACAGGACATTGGTCACTTCCTTAATGCAGTGGTGGGCTGCTGCACTCGAGACTCCACACATGTCCCCAGTGGATCCTTGGAATGATCCAAACGTGTAAAGGTTTAGTGCCACTGTCATCTTCAGGGTCACTGGCACCACCAAATCCCGTAGGTCGCAACTCATCCTGCAACAGGGCATAAGTCGGTAATGACCTTCTTGGAGAGGTGTAGGATTCACTGACAATGTCGCTCAGACATTTGGAGGTAGCTGATTCTATTCCAGTGCACACTCTGGCACAGGTGGGCCCTTCTTGGCATGGCCAGCTGCTGTCACACTCGTCGTGAGTTTCATAAGCAGGCGCAATTGCCTCTTGGCCCTTCCTCTGTCAGAGGTGCTGCATCATGCCACAGGAGTCCAAAAAGACATCGCATATGAGACCCATGCAAGGTGACCAATGGGCCTATCGAGCGCTGTCAATGCAAAGATGATCCTGCCCTAGCAACTGAGCTTTTTCTACTTAATAGAGTCATAGAGTTATACAGCACAGAAACAGGCCCTTCGGCCCATCACTTCTTACATGTTGTGAGGGTTCCTGCCTCTACCTCCCCTTCAGGCAGTGCGTTCCAGATCCCAACAACCCTCTGGGTGAAAATTTTTTAAAAATCTATGCCCCCCTGGTATCTCCCAGCAGAATCCCTGATGGCGCTCAGTGTCCACCCTTGCTGATGATCAACCCTCTCATCCAGCAGTATTGGCAACCAGACATCTCACTCAAAAGTTTGTTCACCCGATACAGCTACCCAAACTAAGATCCCCCCTTGCAGGGGCCCCCGAGCCCCTAATTCCCCGACTACCCCCTTGCAGAAACCCGAGACCCCCATCCCTCCTTGCAGACCACACAGCACTGCAGTCCAAAAATGGTCTCCATACCCACTCTTCCCCTATGCAGTGTTTTTCATGGCTGTCTACCCATTGCGGCACTGAAGCCTCGCCTTGGTGTTGCCAGCTTCAAACAGCCATGAATCCAAAGGCACAAGTGCCACCAACCATCAACTTAATCCCAAGTCCCCCATTGAATCGCGACGAATTAGATGCAAATGCATTGAAATTAACTGCTCAGCAATTTAAAATACATTACCATTGCGTTGGGGGGGCAATTCCGCCTTGGTGCTTTCCTGCCACTGATTAAATCCAGAACTGATGTTGCGTTGCTGAATTTCCAGGCAGACACTTCTGACGCGATTCTCCATTCCCCCACACTACCATTCCCGTTTCAAAAGTCCGCACAAAATTCTGCCCCAGGTGTGCACTTTCTTTAATATGTCTCTTGCTTTGAAAAAAATGGTTGATTCTTATATTCCACTGTCTTTTGGTCCAAATGCAAGTTTGAATGCTTAACAGTGTTACAAGCAAGAAATTTCAAATCCTTTTATTAATGGCGTACTTGATCAAATAACCATTTCACATTTGCAATGTTCCTTTCCTTTTGTGCATTTGACAGGTTTTAAGCCCATTAAAAAGGGACATTTGATAAAGTAGAGCTTATTCATTACTTACCTTATTCCATTAGGTTTTTTGTCATCTAAGTTTTTTGTCATTTAAGTTTTATGGATAACAGAAGCTCTTACATGGACAAAATTCAGTTTCTATACTTTTTCTGAGACCTAAAATTTGCTGCATTGTATCTGAAATAGTATTAACCACTATCTGAAAAAGTACTGCTTCCATTAAGTATCTAATACAACACCCAATCTTCCTTATCTTTATATCTGTCACTAACTGAAAATTCAAAACAACTTTGTTGCGTTCTTACTTTCTAAGTGTTTTCAAGAGATAAATTCTTAACACCGCTGGCTCTTAGCTAAGTTGTCAACCAGTCTGTTAGCTTGACATCTATCATGGGAAATGCTGGAGTCTATTATTAAGAAAGCAATTCAAGAGAATCTAGTGATATTAAGGGTAATAAATCCAAGCCAACATGGGCTTACAAAAGACAGTTTCCACCTCATAAATTTACTGAAATTCATTGAGAGTTGATGAACAAGCAGAAGATGTAAGGTATCACATATCTCACATATCTTTATTTTTAGAAAGCATCTGATAAGGTTCCTGGTCAATTATAGTGAAATTATGTTGCAAACTGGACTAATAATTGGGTAGATAGTAGGTAGTTATCAATTACTGCAGTTCATTACATTCCTATAGTGTCCTTTGCACGCAAGAAGGCATTTCAAAATGCTCTAAATTAAGGACGACAAAGCAGTGAAAACTGGGGAATGAAAATGTGGTGAGTTCTATAACGAGTGGGCAATCCACTCTACCAAGTTGTGGCAAAGTTATAAATTATCTCCTTAATATCTTATCAGAAAATTAAAAAGTCTGTCCATTCCTGTAATTGTTTCTTTGCTATTCTCCCTCTCTATGTAATTCTATTTCCATTTTATCTATTTGTCACACATATTCTCTCACCAGACCAGCTTTATATTCTCTCTATGTTCTCTTGTTGATTCATTGTTTGTTTCCACATCTTTTATCACTCTCAAGTTTGCATAATCCAGGCTGTATTGCTGGAGGTGCTGTGTTTTGCATAAGATGTTAAACTAAGGACCCATTTACCTGTACAGGTGGGTATAAAAGATCCATGCTATTTTTTTAAAAAGGCACTTGATCAACATTCCCCTCTCAAAAATCACCACCAAAATGGATTCATCTGAATGCTGTTTGTAGAACTTGGTATTCCCAAATTGGTTACCAACATTAGCCAATCAAATAACAGTGAAAACACTTTGAAAGTAATTAATTGACTGTGAAATACAGCCAGTACAGATGTTCTAAAAATATGAAACCACAGTATCAATACAGGTTCTTTCATTCCTAACCTCCCCACTGTCTTTTGTCTTCATTGCATCTCATTTATCTTCGCACATTTCTGGTTAGTACCCTTTGTCGTCTTGCTCTCTCCTAGCATTGTGTTGGATGAACACAGATATCAAACACCCAGGAGGAAGCACAAAGTCCACACTGAGAACAAATGGGAACGTTCAGGGTCTGAGTGCATAACAACAAGCATCAATACGACTTTCTCACAACATTCAGTTCAGGAATGTGGTTTGTGAATGTGATTTTTTTTTGGATATAGTGAAGTAATTAATGTTTACATTCTTTTACTTTTTAATGAATGTGAATTTCAACTGATTTATATGCTTTAAGGCTTATGAAAATCCCAGAAATATGCCAGACACGTTAACTAATGAATCAATTTTAGGATATTAATCAAAGATTGAATGCCACCAGCAGGTCCAGTTTTAAAATATCAAATTAATGTAAAGAACTATTAAATTCATACATGTATATTATTTCCAAGCTCCTTTATTTACATTGTTTTGGTTAATTATAATTTGATAATTATGCAGGAACTGGTGTTACTAATCCTGGTATTGTGAGAAAGCTGAATCTGATCATTTACTTCATTACTGTTTGTGGGACCTTGCTGTGCGCTAATCTGCTGCAGGTTTGCCTCCGTTTCAACAGTGAATATGCGTCAACATTACTTAGTTGGCAATGACATGATCCGCAACATCCTGAGGATGTGAAGGGTGCTCTATAAATACAAATTATTATTTCTTACTAACGGACTTTCATATCCCAAACAATTTCCTGCTGTAATAAGAGCAAAATACTGCGGATGCTGGAGCTCTGAAATGAGAACAGAAAAGTGCCAGAAATACTCAGCAGGTCTGGCAGCATCTGTAGAGAAAGAAACAGAGTTAACGTTTCAGGTCTGTGACCCTTCATCAGAACTGGCAAAGTTAGAAATGTAACAGTCTTTGACCAAGTGAGAGGGGATTGGGGGGCTGGGGAAGTAGAACAAGAAGGAAGGACTGTGATAGGATGGAGGGGGGAGAGGTTAAATTACAGATGTCATGGCACAGAATGCAAATGGAGTGCTAAATAGCTGTAGTAAAAGACAAAGCACGAGTCCAGAGAGAGTGCTAATGGCAGAATAATGAATAGGTCTGTACGAAAGCAAAAACATGAAAAATAAGTTTAAGACTAGCGCATGGTTAAAAAAAATTCAAAATATATAAAAATAAATCATAAAAATAACAAAAAATGGGGCTCATGGTCTGAAATTACTGAACTCAATATTGAGTCCAGAATGATATAGAGTGCCCAGTCAGAAAATTAGGTGCTTTCCTTGAGCTTGCATTGATGTTCACTGGAACACTGCAGCAAGCTGAGGACAGAAATGTGCGCATGAGAGCAGGGTGGAGAATTAAAATGGCAAGCACCTGGAAGCTTGGGATCATGCTTGCGGACCAAACTTCCTGCTGTAGTTTTGCTTACAACTGCAATTTAGGTTGCAGCAAAGAAAGTCCTTGAAAAGGGAATTCTTGGAGTTCTAAGAGTACTCCACAATTTAGTTAAGAAATTAAATTTAGGAGGGGACAACAAAGGCAGGTGTGACTACATCTGAGGAGGTTGCAAACAACCATTCTTATACCATATTCACACTTACAGACCTGGACAGCTCTACCTGGGCATCTACAAGGAAACCTAACTTCACTGTCTTTGTTTCAGAAGAAAAGCTATCACAGAGTTATGTTATCTCCTCTAGACTGACTAAAAGACAACTTCTACTGAGTACCAGCTCTTCTAGTTTCCACCATTGCAATGTTTTATGTTACCAGATTCTTCCAAGTAACTGCAGGGAGCATCTGCCAAATTGATAGATACATCAAGTGTCATTTGCAATGCTTCTCTATGAAACAGAGGCATTGCTGGGAACAGAACGTTTACTGGTTGGCAAGGTTCCCAAAAATACAAGGATGTTTTATTAGGTTAAATGCGTTTTATAAAAATACAAGTTATTGTTGCTGCAATAGAAGCATGCATTTAAAAAGTAGTATCGTTGTCTCCATGCTTTGTGTCCTATCTGCCTGAGTGCATATCAGGTTACAAGTTCATTTTCTGTCATGCTTGCTACTAGTCTGGTCAAAGGTGAGCATACTTATCTTGGTGGTACTTCTAATACCCAAAACTTTTTCAATATTTGTCCTGATCAACCTCAGCATACTGACTCACTTCACAGCTTCCATCCAGACAGATTGTACATGGCTCTCATAAGACGTGGACCTCTTCTTCAAATGCCACCCTCTTTTGCTGCAGCTCCTCCAGCAGCATCTCCGAGATGTCCTCACTAACTGGAGGAGCTACCCTTACATCTCTTCTTCCGACATTATTTGAAAGTGAACTACCATT
Organism: Heterodontus francisci; assembly: GCF_036365525.1. Taxonomy (NCBI): domain Eukaryota; kingdom Metazoa; phylum Chordata; class Chondrichthyes; order Heterodontiformes; family Heterodontidae; genus Heterodontus; species Heterodontus francisci. Next base: position 19,553,342 of record NC_090400.1, read on the forward strand.
CATTGGTCTTAACATGCAGTAATCTAATGAAATACAGTAACCAGTTTGTTCTTAAAAGGATTTCTTGGTACCCAGCCAAACATTTTTCTGACCTGACTCCCTGCATTCCTTTTTCATGCAGAGGGAACCTATTTAAATGAAGTGGGGCTAACTTCACAAAAGGTGTAGGCCTGGTCCTAATGTGTCCCCAGTTGTATAATTGAGGTAGATAACTGCTGTAGAGTTAAATCCCATGAATTTGAAGCCCATGAGCTTATAGGGATAGTGGCTGTGAGGATAGGAAATTGGCTAAGGAACAGATAGCACAGTAGTGGTGAACAGTTGTTTTTCAGACAGGAGGGAAATGTGCAGTGCTGTCCCCCAGGATCGGTGTTGGGACTATAGCGCTTTTTTAATGTATATTAATTACCTGGACTTGGGTATGGAAAGACTAACTGCTTCCAGTGGCTGCTTTTTACTGGATCATTATCAAACTGACAATCCCCATGTTCATTCCTGAAAAATAAACATATTTATTTTACATTGTTTTAGTTGTCTGGGTTTGTTTTTGTCGCAATTTTTTTAAAAAAGGATATCATATTCACCTGTTTTCAATCTAGTGCAATCTTTCCAGAGTTCATCAATCCTCTCATAATCACTTGTCTCTTTTAAATTGATAGTGCAAGAAGGTGCAGCTGTGGTAGAAGATCAGCCATGATTATTTTTAATTCTTTCATGGGATGTGAGTGTCGCTGGAAATGCCAGCATTTGTTCCCCATCCCTAAAGTGTTGTTGCAGCTGCACTCATTCAGGCAAGTGGTGAGTAATCCATCACACTCCTAACTTGTACCTTGTAGATGGTGGACAGGCTCTGCACAGTCAGGAAGTGAGTTACTCGCTGCAGAATTCCCAGCCTCTGACCTGCTCTTGTAGCCACAGTACTTTTATGGCCGGTCCAGTTAAGTTTCTGGTCAATGATAACCCCCAGAATGTTGTTGGTGGGGGATTCATGGAATGGTAATGCCTTTGAATATCATGTTGAGATGGTTAAATTTGCCCTTCTTGAGATGGACATTGCCTGGCACTTGTGTGGTGTGAAAGTTAATTGTCACATATCAGTCCAAGCCGGATTGTTGTCCAGGTCTTGCTGCATGTGGACACAGACTGCTTCAGTATCTCAGGAGTCATGAATGGTAATTAACATTGTGCAGCCATGAGCGAACATCCCTACTTCTGACCTTATGATAGAGGGAAGGTCTTATTTAAAGGTAGAGCAGACTTGAGGGGCTGAATGGCCTACACCTGCTTCTATTTCTTATCTTAAGTCCTACAGCCAATGAGAAGCAAACCATTGCAATCAAATTCCAGATTCTGTGTTGACTTAACACAAACATTCAAATACTAATGAAGAACACCACTTGATCAAAAAAATAATGAAAATGCTACACTACCCAACCTCTGTGGGTCATCTTCCTTAACTTAAATAGACCAGCTCGTTTCGTATAGCACTACAGCCCAGGGCAAAACCTCCTCGCCATGCAGTGTCCTGGTTTCACAGCCTTTTGTTTCCAGACCAACTTTTTTGTTATTGTATCTGTCTGTTCCATTAATCTCAGTAAATACAGGTCATTAACCTACAGGACTCAGCTTCAACTCAGCATCACTACGTCCAAATAAAGATTGTTTCAATAAAAATACTTAACTAAATCAACAGAAACATCTTTGGTGGAACATTAAGTGCTTAAAATAACTGGGCGATCTGGAAGAATTCTGGAAAATTCTAGGGCAGTTGGAAAAGAAATAAACATATAAAACAACTGAAAGTTTTCATCTTTAACAACGTTTTCATTCAGCTTCAACCCACGGCCAAGCCCCAGAGGAATAAAATAGTCGATCTGATAGTTCAATCTATTTCTGATGTTCACACAAAGCAAGGTTAAAATTATGAAACTTAATGGGCATACCATTCATTGGACAGCCTTCCATCACACGATCAGGATCAGCTTGAATGGGAACTGAGGACGGAGATCAAAGGTACATGCAGGCATAACAGGCAGATTTGCAGTCAGCAGAAATGAAGCCCCATGGGTCCAACAGGATGGAGCAGAGTAAGCATTTTAAATGGTCTGGATACTTTTCTTTGGAAATTGTATTACTGGGAGAGAGAATCATATAACTTATTAAAGTGAGTCTGAAAAATACTGAGATTTGTCCTGGTTTGACATGCTGTGAACAATTTCTTATTTATATGGGAATTGGCTAAGCGCCTAAAGAGAAAAAAATTGTAGAGCTACGGGGAAAAGGCAGGGGAGTGGGACAAGCTGAGTAGCTCTTACAGAGAGCCACCATGGACACGACAGGCTGAATGGCCTCCTTCTCTGCTGTAACCATTTTATGATTCTGTAATTCTCATAATTTAGGATTCTTTGATTATTCTTACACAGGAGGGTTTTGGAAAAAGAGTTATTTGAAAGGTTGCATTTTAAAAGTGTAGCTCATTACTACAAGCTTAAAAGAATGGGGGAAGTTAAGATGCTAATATGCTAGATTTGATATGTTTCCCCATAGCTAACAAATAAGTAATTGGATAGCTTGTCCAGGTAATCAGAAAAACATCTTTCACTCTTTGTGCTGGGAAACCTTTTGAACTCAGCTGGTAAGACAACACGACAAAACATCAGTCTGGCATCTGGAAACAAGATAACCCAAAGACAGCAAAAGGCTGTGAAAGACAGAAAACTGGATGAAAAGACGGAGACTATTCTGTTTAAATTAAACCAGATGACCCACAGAAATGGAGTAGTGTAGTATGTTCATTATTTTCACATGATCGCGTGGAGATAAGTTCTATCGATTGACCTCATTGAATCTGATCATAGCTGGTGTTTTTTGCGAGTAGCTCATGTTTTGTCCAGGATAGGCCTTCAATGTTGAGCTGGTTGTTGCTAGTCCTATTTCTCAGTTTTGTTGTCCCTGAGAGAATCCATTTTCCAGTGCGTTTTTAGTGCTTAGACCAGGAACCCGGTGACCGGGGTTTGGTCGCATTTTTGACAGCATTAATTTGCATGTTTTCAAGTTGGAAAACTTACTTTAACAGGAGGACTATGTGAAGGTTGCTGTCTCTCCCACCCCCCCACCCCTTCCCCCGACCGCCACAACAAATGTCCACTCTGACAAGAATGTGGACAGTCACCCTGCAAGAAACCCACCGCTTGACCGCTGCACCTGTCAAGCCCACATTCCAGCTTACCAACTCATTGCAGCAGGAATAACAAGACATACGGCCTAGCCACCGACATCAAGGAAAACCTCACCAAAGACACAGAAGACCTGAAATCAGATAACTCCTACTCCATCTCCATCAAAGTAGGTAAGCTGATCATCACAAATGTTTACAAGCCACCAAATTACCTTTGGCCTAACATTGTATTACAGCCTGCAGCACGCCCAGCCATCTACACTGGTGACTTCAACAGCCAACATCACATATGGGGGTACTCCAACAACAACACTGTGGGAGAACAACAGTCATACTGGGCCTCCGTGCATGACCTAAAACTTGTGTACGGTGCAAAGCAGCCTGGCACATTCCAATCCACCAGGTGGAGAAAGGGCTACTCACCTGATCTTTACTTCACAACCCATGACAGCAATGGCTAACTGCTGATGTGCTCCCGATGAGTGCTGCCCATCTTCCCCCATTCCCACCATCGCCCAAGCCTCATCCACATCAGCCTCAAACTACCATCCATAAATTCAAAGCCAAAACCATGCTGGAGTCTGTGGAAGGACAACTGGGATACCTATAGCAGATGCACAGAAACCACCATTAATCGGATCCCACCCCTCCCTGAAAACTACAACCGCTTCACTCAACTTCTCAAACTGGTCGCCACCAAATTTGTTCCCGGGGCTTCAGAAAAACTTTCATCCCCTTGTTGGACCCCAGAAAATGAATGGCTCCTAGAAGAATACAGGGAAAATGAGGATCCCGGCATAAAGCGTGGCTACCCGACCCGAACCCAACCATACCCAACCATACCCGACGACCTGTCGGGTTCGGGTCAAATCGGGTCTCTCTTCCGGGTCCAAAATTCGTGCTCAGGTTGGGTCGGGCTGGACATGGACAGTGCTGCCTTGCTCCGGGAAGTAATCTTCAAATGAACATTCAGGACGTCAAGGTGGGAAATGTACAGTGCTCTGAAATCTGCACTACTCTTCCTGTTTGAAAACATATCGCGGTAGCCTCCAGTTGGCTGCTGTGGTCTTATTACTGACACCCTCACATGAATATCAAGGTGTGGAATGCTCAACCGCACTTACCCCAGCAGCTCAGAGCACGCAGGCCTCACACGTCTCTTTCACTAGATGTTTCATTTAGCCTGTTTTAGTGCATGTGTGTGTGTGTTTTTCGGTTCTCTGTCCTTTTAAAGCCAGCGAGAGAGTGCCAAATCATGGAGAAATGACTGAGTGCCTGAGAGACAGCAAGAAGGCTGAGTCTGGAGCCTACTTTCGGTTTGACAGTGAGGAAAGAGAGAGAGAGAGACTGAGATCAGGACAAACAGAAATCAGAGGTGAGATGTGTTGGGGGGAAAGGAAGGAAAAGAAACAGCTATAGATTCCAACATAAAGGACCCTCTATCAAGTCCAGGAGAAACTGACAAGCCCGGGGAAGATACCAGTAACTGCACTAAGTACAAAAACATCAACTGAGCTCTTGCTTTAATCTATACTTGGCCCAAGGATTTAAAATTATCTGGAAATAAGGAGATTAAACTTCCCAACCTGAGTTCTCCGCAGAGATTCTTTTGTTAATGACATAGGAACTTGATACAGTTCAGAAGCTTGTTTGTTACATTGCGTGATTTCCTGAAGTGGATACTTTCTTTCCCGCGAGTGCTCAGGGTTGCGGTGCCTTCGCCTGTTTGAAATCAGTGTTTGTTTTTTTTCAAACTTTATGATGTTAATTGAACACGGGTACAACAACAACTGTATTCGATCACTGGTGACCTTGGATAACAAATCAGCTGCTCATGCATAACCAACAACGGGCTCCCACAGGGATCAGTTCTCGTACCGGCCCTCTTCAATATATATACCAGAGACCTTCCTCCCACAAATTCACTGCTCTTCATATATGCTGACGGCTTGGCATTGTCTTTCCAGGTAAAGAACTTCAGGACATTGAGAAAATACTCACTGAAGATTTATGTTCTCTGTATGCATACTTCAGAAAATGGAGACTCAGAATCATAGAATTGTTACAGTGCAGAAGGAGGCCATTTGGCCCATCATAATTGCACCAGCTCTCTGAATGAGCAATTCACCTAATGCATTCCCCCGCCTTCTCCCCATAACCCTGCACATTCTTTCTTTTCAGTTAACGGTCTAATTCCCCTTTAAATGCCTCGATTGAACCTGCCTCCACCACACTCTCAGGCAGTGCATTCCTGATCCCAACCACCCATTGCGTTGCATGAAGAAGTTTATTCCTCATGTCGCTTTTGCTTCTTTTGCCAATCACTTTAAATCTGTGCCCTCTCGTTTTTGATCCTTTCACGAGCAGGAACAGTTTTCCCCTATCCACTCTGTCCAGACCCCTCATGATTTTGAATACCTCTATCAAATCTCCTCTCAGACTTCTCTTCTCCAAGGAAAACAGCCCCAACTTCTCCAATATGTCTTCATACCTGAAGTTCCTCATCCCTGGAACCATTCTCGTGAATCTTTTCTGTATTCCTTCACATCTTTCCTAAAGTGTGATGCCCAAAACTGAACGCCATATTCCAGCTGAGGCCGAACTAGCGTCTTATATAAGTTTATCATAACCTCCTTGCTCTTCTACTCTATGCACCTATTATTGAAGCCCAAAATACTGTATGCTTTATTAACCACTCTCTCAACCTGTCCTGCCACCTTCAATGACTTACGCACATATACCCCCAGATCCCTCTACCTGAAGATGTGGTTGAGGCAGAAACCCTCACAACATTTAAGATTTAGATGAGCACTTGAAACGCCATAGCATACAAGGCTACGGGCCAAGTGCTGGAAAATGGGATTAGAATACTTGATGGCCGGCACAGACACAATGGGCCGAAGGGCCTGTTTCTGTGCTGTATAACTCTATGACTCTTTCACCCCCTTTACAGTTGTACCCTTTATGTTATATATTGTCTCTCCATGTTCTTCCCTCCAAAATAAATGACTTCGCACTTCTCCGCATTAAACTTCATCTGCCACTTGTCTGTCCATTCCACCAACTTGTCTATGTCCTTTTGAAGTTCCACACTATCCTCCTCACAGTTCACAACGCTTCCAAGTTTCGTATCATCACAAATTGTGAAATTGTGCCCTTTACACAAAGGTCAAGGTAATTAATATACATCAGGAAGAGCAAGGGTCCCAAGCACCGACCCGTGTGGAACTCCACTACAAACCTTCTTTCATCCCAGTGAACATCCATTAACCACTACTTTCTGTTTCCTATCATTCAGCCAATTCCATATTCATGTTGCTACTGTCCCTTTTATTCCATGAGCAATAATTTTGCTCACAAATCTGTTGTGCGGCACTGTATCAAATGCCTTTTGGAAGTTCATGTACACCACAAAAACAGCGTTGCCCTCATCAATCCTCTCTGTTACCTCTTCAAAAAACTCCAGCCAGTTAGTTAAACATGATATTCCCTCAATAAATCTTTGCTGGCTTTCCTTAACTAACCCACATTTGTCTATGTGACAATTAATTTTGTCCCCAATTATTGTTTCCAGAAGTTTCCCCACCACCGAAGTAAAACTGACTGGCCTGCAGCTGCTGGGCTTATCTTTACATCCTTTTTTGACTCCGACCAAATGCCGCCAAGACTGTCAGTTCAGCCTGATCAACTCGAAGGCTGGGAAGAACTTCACGTCCAGTTCTGGGGCCAACCACTCACCCATGACCCAACGCCAGAATACTTTGGCATCACTCTTGACCGTATGTTGACCTACTAGCAACACCTCCAGAACACTGGAGTCAAGGTCAAGATGAGATAAAATCTCATAAGGAAACTGGCGGGTACCACCTGGGGCAGCAGACCCAACACACTACGCAATGCTTCACTCGCCCTGGTATACCCAACAGCAGAGTACTGCTGCTTAACATGACTCAGGAGTCACTGCAAAAGCATAGTAGGTATCCACCTCTGGAAAATCATGAGGATTATTTCTGGAACGTAGAGTTGAACACATCTCGAGTGGCTTCCTGTGCTAGCGCACATTGAACCTCCTGATGTCCGCAGGGAAAACATTCTCCTCAAAGAATACCACTGGCTGACAGTGAACAAAGCACTCCCATTGATTCAGGACCTCAAAAAATAACTCACACAGTTGCCTGAAATCTCGTGGCCCCGAATGGAACACACGTCACACCCTACGAACTTATGACAACCCCACATCTTGATGGCGCACCTCCTGGTTGACTGCTAACATCACCAACCACAACCTGGTGACTGACCCAAGTGGTGAAGCCCCAGGTTTCAACCTCCCATGAAAACTCTGGACAACCTTAAACCGCTTGAGGATTGGTCAGGGAAGATGTGGCCACTTGCTCCACAAGTGTGACATGAGGACCAGTTCAAATTGTGACTTTGGCCATCCAAGTCAGACAATTGTCTGCATATTGAACTCTCGCCCTGAGATATCCATTCCTGGTGGCACCACAACCATTCACACTGCATCAACTGAAACCATTGAATGGTTAACCTCGATATTGAATAGAACTGCTTCCCCAGCCATACAAATATATATATAACTAGTGTTATCTACATCTACCTTACTGGGGAATAAAACACATTAATGATTCAAATCAAGTCTTATCTCATCCAATGCTGTCTCAGTTTGCTTTCGAAGGGATTGAAGAAATTTGCATCCATAGTACACAAACATCCAGTCCCAGATTATAAGAGGGTTTCTTTACTACACTCCCAGATACCCATATTATACAAGTAGGTTAGAAGGAGTGTGAGGTAACATCCATTTAAGACAGCAACGGAAGCCACTGAAACAGAGAAGGTACCTATGCTCAAACTGACTTTGTAACAAAGTACAATGCTACCTAGATTTGTTTGCATATTGCTATTGCGAAAAAGACCCTTATACCGAAAGTAGCACAATGTGCCATTCATCCTCAGGTCTAAATTTTGTTTTTTTCTGTATGAATCATTTATGCCACTAATATATTTCACTCTAGAATAGTTTCTCTCTCCTCAGATGCCACCAGATCGGCTGAGCATTTCCAGCACTTTGTTTTTATATTCTGTATAAATATAAATTGTTGTTTACTCACAACCACTCTATCTATTCACATTGTCTGCCAGGAGGACTATAGCTAGTCTTCAAGGATTCTTCATTTAAAGGAACAATGCATGCCCACATCTCATTATCATGGTGCATTCATATAGAGACAGTATCTTTGTCATTCATTCACCTCCCCTGAACGTTGTCATTGTTTTCTACAAAGGAAAAGATGGCCTGCAACCTCCATCAAATAAATTTGATCAGGATAGAAGGAGCAGAGGTGCACATGAAGAAAAAATGCTGCATATGGACGACATGAAGAGTATGTCTGGGAGAGGGTGAGGCTGATAGCAAGGTGACAAGAGAAGATTTGTAAAAGTTGGGAAATGCTCATCATAGGTGATCTCAGCTTTATGTGCAATGTCCACAACTACAATCAAAATGAAATTTGTGAGGCATCAGTTCTTGTTTCTATTGCCTCTGCCCACATCATATTTTTCATGCTTACATAATCAATAGAAAACACTGCCTAAACATAACACTCCAGACAGTAGAATCTGACAGAGTGTCATGAAAGAAAAACATACATCAGCCTCCTATTCACTGACAATATAAGAAAGTTACATCAACCATAAAAAAGTTCTACGTTAATCATAGACATCACAAGGATTAAAGTAGGATTAGTATAAATGGGTGGCTGATGGTCAGCACAGACTCGGTGGGCCGAAGGGCCTGTTTCAGTGCTGTATCTCTTTCTATGACAAGCAGCAAAAAATAAAATTTCTAGCATAACACACATAAACTGCACAATTCACAAAATCATACATTAGATCCAAAGAGTAACAAATTTGCTGTTGTAAAATTCTGAAACATCTTGGGCTGGATATTCAATCCAGGGTCGGGATCATTTCTCAGTCCCAACCCTGCGTCAGCATCAAGAACGTCTCACAATTTTTAAAGGGAAAGGCCCTAATTGGCCCGGAGGCAAGTCTAGAGGCGGGCTGGAGGCAGGAACCCGTGGCACAGGGTGATTTTAAAAGGCAAACGGCAGACATGCCTGGGCTTGTCATTGCCTGTGAAAATGGAGCAACAGGGTGAGCAGAGGGCCAGCAGTGGCCTGCGCATCCCCAGGTTGCCCGATGTTTCTTTGATGCCTCCCTTGAGGTATTGACTGACATTTTGCTGACAGGAGAGCTGTGCTCTTCCCTCCTGGAAGAAGAAATCCTTTCAGCCCAAACTCCCTAACAGCATTGTTGGTGTACCTACACCAGATGGACTGCAGCAGTTCAAGGCGGTGGCTCGCCACAACCTTCTCAAGGGCAATGAGGGATGAGCAACAAATGCTAACCTTGCCAATGATGCTCACATCTCATGAAAGAATAAAAAAAAAAGATAGAGGTGGCCTCACAGGTCAGCAGCTGGGGTGTGATTGGGAGAATGTGGCTCCAGCACCAGAAGTGCTTTAATGATCTACTAAGGTCAGGCAAGGTGAGTGGCAAGCGACACGCTGGTGACAGCCATCTAACTCTGCAGACACCAGCATACACTAGAGCTGAGCAGACTGAGTGTGCATGGTTCTCCTTAACATTGTCAGATCAAGTGGCCAGCAGCATCATTAAGGCGTCGGCAACCCTCACATACTGAATGCGAATGAGCAGGGGGCATCTCTGAGGAAAGCAACAGATTGTGTATGTGATGCTGGAATGAGTGAGGGAGGGCAGCCTTCTCATAAATCTCTCTCTCTCCATCCTCTAGGTGAAGAGAGCTTATAATTTTCAAGAAATGTCTCCAATGGGTGGTGGTATGCCACAGCTTGTCACACTGAACACAATGGAGGAGGTAACCCTGTAGATGGCAAAGGTGCCGTCATGTCAAACCATGGACAATGGCAAGATGAGAGGTCATCCAGGACTTGGCCATTTGATACCTCAATCCACAGGTGAAGGGTATGGAGGTCACTCCTGCCCTATGCACTCTATGGCTACACAACCGCTGTCATCTAATGGGTTGGTTGTGCCGAGGCACCTGCTGAGTAGGCCGAGTTCTCATGACAACCTTTTTGTGTTTCCCACAGGGTCAGTGATGATGAGGGAGCAAGGTGCACCAGTTCAGTCATCTCTTGCCTTCTTAGCAGGGAAAGATGTTCCGGAGCCTACACCGTCACATCATTCCTGCACACCTTTCTTCAGTATAGACACACTCAGCTCGGTTGGGTCTCAGACAAGCTTAGAATAGGTGTCACTGGGTGAAACACATCTCACAAGTGAGCAGGAGGAGGAGAGTGAGCCCGAGACAGCTGTGGGGAGTCCCCCTCAGTGGATGGAGGACAGACAGAGCCATGCTCTGATGGGCAGAGATACTGGACCTCAGGTGTCATTTGGCAAAAGGAATAGGGAGAGGCTATACATACTTAATGATACAGTTCTAAAGTTTGTGCTGGAACAGAGGGACCTGGGGGTGCATGTACACCGATCTTTGAAGGTGACAGAAAATATTGAGAGAGTGGCTAGTAAAACATGCGGGATCTTAGGCTTCATAATAGAGGCATTGAGTACAAAAGCAAGGAAGTTATGCTGAACCTTTATAAAACTCTGGTTAGGCCCCAACTGGAGTATTGCATCCAGTTCTGGTTACCACACTTGAGGAAGGATGTGAGGATCCAGAAGAGATTTATTTTATTTTTATTATTTTTTTTAATTTATAGATACAGCACTGAAACAGGCCCTTCGGCCCACCGAGTCTGTGCCGACCAACAACCACCCATTTATACTAACCCTACAGTAATCCCATATTCCCTCCTACTTACCTACACTAGGGGCAATTTACAATGGCCAATTTACCTATCACCTGCAAGTCTTTAGCTGTGGGAGGAAACCAGAGCACCCGGCGAAAACCCACGCGGTCACAGGGAGAACTTGCAAACTCCGCACAGGCAGTACCCAGAATTGAACCCGGGTCCCTGGAGCTGTGAGGCTGCGGTGCTAACCACTGCGCCACTGTGCTGCCCTTTTACCAGAATCATTTACCAGAATCATTCCAGGGATAGAGGATTTTAATTAAAATAAAAGCAAAATACTGCAGATGCTGGAAATCTGAAATAAAAACAAGAAATGCTGGAAATACTCAGCAGGTCTGGCAACATCTGTGGAGAGAGAAGCAGAGTTAACGTTTCAGGTCAGTGACCCTTCATCAGAACTGGCAAAGGTTAGAAATGTAATAGGTTTTAAGCAAATAAAGCGGGGGTGGAGCAAGAGATAACAAAAGTGAAGGTGTTGATAGGACAGGGTCACAAAGGATGTATTTTGCTTTTATTTTAACTGGCCAAAAGGTCATGGAGCAAAGGCAATCGGTATGTTAATGGTGTGTTGAAAGACAAAGCGTTAGTGCAGAGAGGGTGTTAATGGACAGAAAAATGAACAGTCCTGACCCAAAGCACAAACATGAAAAAAACAGTGGGCAGGCACATGGTAAGAAAAATGAATGATGAAACAGGCTAAAATAAAATAAAATAAAAATAAGAAAGTTAAAAACTGAAAATAAAAAGGGGGGCCCAACATGCTCTGAAATTATTGAACTCAATGTTCAGTCCGGCAGGTTGATCGGTAAATGAGATGCTGTTCCTTGAGCTTGTTTTGACGAGTTTAGGTTGGAAAAACTGGGGGGTTTCTACTTAGAATAAAGGAGATTGAGGGGAGATTTAATAGAAATGTACAAAGTTATGACAGGCTTAGATAAGTTAGACAAGGAAAAACTGTTCCCATTAACTAATGGCACAAGGACTAGGGGACACAGATTGAAGGTTTTGGGCAAGAGATGCAAGGGGAATATTAGAATTAGAATTAGAATTAGAACATTACAGCGCAGTACAGGCCCTTCGGCCCTCGATGTTGCGCCGATCATCTGACCTACACTATTCCATTTTCATCCATATGTCTATCCAATGACCACTTAAATGCCCTTAAAGTTGGTGAGTCTACTACTGTTGCAGGCAGGGCGTTCCACGCCCCTACTACTCTCTGCGTAAAGAAACTACCTCTGACATCTGTCCTATATCTTTCACCCCTCAACTTAAAGCTATGTCCCCTCGTGTTTGCCATCATCATCCGAGGAAAAAGTCTCTCACTATCCACCCTATCTAACCCTCTGATTATCTTGTATGTCTCTATTAAGTCACCTCTCCTCCTCCTTCTCTCTAACGAAAACAACCCCAAGTCCCTCAGCCTTTCCTCGTAAGACCTTCCTTCCATACCAGGCAACATCCTAGTAAATCTCCTCTGCACCCTTTCCAAAGCTTCCACATCCTTCCTATAATGCGGTGACCAGAACTGCACGCAATACTCAAGGTGCGGCCTCACCAGAGTTTTGTACAGCTGCATCATGACCTCGTGGCTCCGAAACTCGATCCCCCTACTAATAAAAGCTAACACACCATATGCCTTCTTAACAGCCCTATTAACCTGGGTAGCCACTTTCAGGGATTTATGTACCTGGACACCAAGATCTCTCTGCTCATCTACACTACCAAGAATCTTCCCATTAGCCCAGTACTCTGCATTGCTGTTACTCCTTCCAAAGTGAATCACCTCACACTTCTCCGCATTAAACTCCATTTGCCATCTCTCAGCCCAGCTCTGCAGCCTATCTATGTCCCTCTGTACCCTACAACACCCTTCGACACTATCCACAACTCCACCGACCTTCGTGTCATCCGCAAATTTACTAACCCACCCTTCTACACCCTCATCCAGGTCGTTTATAAAAATGACAAACAGCAGTGGCCCCAAAACAGAACCTTGCGGTACACCACTAGTAACTAAACTCCAGGATGAACATTTGCCATCAAGCACCACCCTCTGTCTTCTTTCAGCTAGCCAATTTCTGATCCAAAGCTCTAAATCACCTTCAACCCCATACTTCCGTATTTTCTGCAATAGCCTACCGTGGGGAACCTTATCAAATGCCTTACTGAAATCCATATACACCACATCCACGGCTTTACCCTCATCCACCTGTTTGGTCACCTTCTCGAAAAACTCAGTAAGGTTTGTGAGGCACGACCTACCTTTCACAAAACCGTGCTGACTATCGCAAATGAACTTATTCTTTTCAAGATGATTATAAATCCTATCTCTTATAACCTTTTCCAACATTTTACCCACAACCGAAGTAAGGCTCACAGGTCTATAATTACCAGGGCTGTCTCTACTCCCCTTCTTGAACAAGGGGACAACATTTGCTATCCTCCAGTCCTCCGGCACTACTCCTGTCGACAATGACGACATAAAGATCAACAACAACGGCTCTGCAATCTCCTCCCTGGCTTCCCAGAGAATCCTAGGATAAACCCCATCTGGCCCAGGGGACTTATCTATTTTCACTCTTTCCAAAATTGCTAACACCTCCTCCTTGTGAATCTCAATCCCATCTAGCCTAGTAGGCTGTATCTCAGTAATCTCCTCGGCAACATTTTCTTTCTCTACTGTAAATACTGACGAAAAATATTCATTTAACGCTTCCCCTATCTCCTCTGATTCCGCACACAACTTCCCACTACTATCCTTGATTGGCCCTGTTCTAACTCTTATCATTCTTTTATTCCTGATATACCTATAGAAAGCCTTAGGGTTTTCTTTGATCCTATCCGCCAATGACTTCTCGTGTCCTCTCCTTGCTCTTCTTAGCCCTCCCTTTAGATCCTTCCTGGAAGATGAGGAAGAACCTCTTTACACAGCGGGTGGTAATGACCTGGAACTCACTGCCCATAAGGGTGGTGGAAGCAGAGACAATCTATGACTTTAAAAGGAAATTGGATGGCCACTTGAAGCAAATAGACTTGTAAAGCTATGGGGATCGAGTGGGGGAGTGGGACTGACTGAATAGCTCAGTGGAGAAACAGCATGGACTCAATAAGCCGAATGGCTTCCTTCTGTGCCATAAATGACTCTATGACAAGGAGAGTCTTTCTGGAGCTTTAGAGGCAGATGTGTTCCCACATGTTGGAGAACCCTGAGGCATTGGGGAGCCATGGGAAGACAGTGGAGGAGTCCATTCATTGCATGTGCTCCACGACGCCTCAGGGCTTTGAGTGTATGAGCTCCTCCACTGACACAATGGCCAAACTCTTGGAGAGCTATATGCAGTATCACTCTGTGTGGATGTAGGAGGACCACTGACAAACACAGAAAGAGTGACACTCTGTGTAGCATTGACCTCTCAGTGTTGCTGATGGCGCAGAGATCCATGGAGTGGATGCCAGCTGCATCCCAGCTGGTGGCCTCATCCAGCATGCAACGGCACTATGAAAGGCCTGAGGCAGTCGAAGAGGATGATGAGGTGTCCAGCCCCTCATGGGGCACTGGCATCATCCTTCGTGTCCTTGGCCCCTCTGACTGAGGAACCATCCATGCAGCAAGGCCCTGTGACAGAAGCTACTCCTGCAAAGAAGCAGGCGCCACAGCCGGTGAAGGAGCTTCCACGGGATCCTACATAATAAGGATGGAAGCCATGGACATCTCAGTCACATGCAGAGACAAGGGAACAGGCTGCCTCCAACTCATCCTCAGTCACAGGGACTGCCGTCCCATACGAGCAGTCATGAATGCAAGACGCCAAGACATTAGATGTACTCCTTGAGTCACTTGGGTGATGTTTTTTGAGTTTCTTTATTTATTGTCTTATTCTTTATTATATTATTGATTATGCCAATGTGCAAACTTATGTGTTATCATTGCTTGAAGTCAATAAGGCCATACAGTGACCGGCCAGGGACTGGGGCTGCGGAGGTCTAGGTTTCATGCAGTGCCAAGGTCTGTGTTGGGGGAGACTGTTGGCGGCGGAGACCTGAGTTTCACTCAATGTGGGTGGCAACAGGATTCCTGAGATGTGTTTCCTTACTGGATAATTTTTCTATCTGATGGAAGGTGAGTGACAGAGCCATCAGCCATGAGGGCTGAGAGCTGCTCAAGTGAAATATTGCTGAATTAGCGTGGCCGTTTTGTGACTGGCAATCACAATGAGCCCTGGGACAGCCTTTGCAAATTTTCTCCAATGTCTAGGCTCCTCTGAAGCTCCCCTTTCATCCTCCGCCAAGGAAGAGTGGCATTCCAGGATCTCCTTTTCAACCAGCTCTAGACCTCCATGTAATGTCATGTTTTCCGGTGTGCAACAGACAACCACAATATGAGACACCCTAGCTGGCTCATAATGGAGGGCACCACCTGACCGGTCAAGGCAATGGAAGTGCATCTTCAAGATGCTAATGGTCTGTTCAATGTAGCTGCGTGTTAGCCGATGGCATTGGTTGTCGTGCCTCTCTGCATCTGTGCCTGGGTGCCTGGACGTATGTCAGGAGCCATCTCTTCAAGGGATAACACTTATCTCCCAGCAACGACCCTTGGATGTTGGCTTGAAGCTGTCCGGCACCTGGGACACTTGGAGGATAAAGGCATCATGACAGCTGCCCAGGAACCAAGGTCACACCTGCAAGATGCGCTTCATGTGGTTACAGACCAGCTGGACATTCACTGAGTGGAAGGCCTTTCTGTCTGGGAATCTGGCTGGCTGGTCTGTCAGTGCCTTGATGGCTATATGGGTACTATCGATGAGCCCCTGGACCAGAGGGAATCCATCGATGACAGTAAACCCTAATGCCCTCTGTGCTTGCTCAGGCCCATCTGACTCAAAAGTGGATGCAGTCCCCCGCCCTCTGGAATGGGCATCCGTGACCTGCCTGTTGGCATGATGAGCTGCTGCCTGAGAAATGCCACCCATGTCCGCAATTGATCCCTGGAATGACCCAGATGCATAAAAATTCAGCTCCATGCTAACCTTCCCAGCTGGAGGTAGAGGCCCCATATGGGTACTGTGAGGCCTCTGGTCATTGTGGATAAGAGCACAAATATCAGAGACCAACCTCCTGAATAGGCACAGTCGCTTGTGGCATGGCACTCTCATTTGCAGGTAGCTGACTCTTGGCTGTTACACCTGATGTTGTGGTTGCGCCTTCTTCCCGTGGCAGCTCCTCACATTGTTTCTCTGGCTTCCTCCTGATTAGGAGGATGCATCTGTTGATGGTCCTCCTCGCTACTCTTTCTAATGTCAAAGTAGCCTGCTCCCATCTCAACAGCTTCAACTGCTACTTATAGGTTTACCAGGGCTTCCTCAACCAATCTCTGATATAGATGTGATGCCAACAGCCTCATACCCCTCTCAAAAGTCCAAACACTCACTCCTCACAAAGGTATGCCTCTCAACACCAGCAATGACAACTCTGTGCCACTGCATGAGCAACTGAGTTTAACTCTCCTATTTTATATAACTTTTGCACACTGAGTCATGACCATCCATGGCTCCCCACTGTGTTCCCAACAGCTATTCCCTGAAGTGTCCCAGACCTTCTGTTTTCCCGTGTTTCTCAATTAAAAATTCCAAACTGTTGCTTTCCAGACTCCTAATGAGCTCAAGAACCAATTAATTGGAGACGTGAGGATTGCTGGCTCCCCCCTCCCACCCTCCCTTTGAAAATCGCATTGCATCCCTGAGGCATTGGAAACTAGTGACTCCCAGTGCATGATTTTTTAGTCCCGCCTGCGCCTGAACTCACCCCTATGGGTGATTGGAAATTCAGCTCCTTTTCTCTCCATAGCCTGTGATTTCTGGGGCCTGAGGCTCAGCTTCTGCGACAATTCTGTAGCTTGCATCATCTTTCCTGCTAATATAGAGGCTCAACTGATCAGCAACTAACAGTCTTTCCTCATTCTTATTTAGTTCAATTTAAAAAAAAAATTAATTTGGAATTTAAAATTAAAGCTTCAAATTATTTCACCTATTGTTTGCTGACAGTTAAAAATGTAAGGGGTGGAACTTTCAATTTTGGAACTATTGGATTGAGTTGGGTGAATAATGGGTAGCCTGTTTTATGCCTTTGAGAAAGATTCTAGCTGCTGGCACCTGTTAGACAGGGACAGAAAAGAAAAGAGGAAGACATAAATGGAAAAAAGTCTTTCCATAATAGGAACATAGGAAGATAGGAACAGGAGTAGGCCATTCGAGCCTGTCCCGCCATGCAATGAGATCACGGCTGATCCGTGACCTAACTCCATATACCTGCCTTTGGCCCATATCCCTTAATATCTTTGCTTAACAAAAATCTATCTATCTCAGATTTAAAATTAACAACTGTTCTAGCTCCAACAGCTGTTTGTGGGAGAGAGTTCCAAACCTCTACCACCCTTTGTGTGAAGAAGTGCTTCCTAACTTCTCTCCTGAACGGTCTAGTCCTCATTATTAGACTATGCCCCCTAGCTTTAGGATCTCCAACCAGTGGAAATAGTTTATCTTTATCTAGCCTGTCTTTTCCTGTTAATATCTTGAAGACTTCAATCAGATCACCCCTTAACCTTCTAAATTCTAGCGAAAACAGGCCCAATTTGTGTAATCTCTCCTCGTAACTTAACCCCTGTAGTCCAGGTATCATTCTTGTAAACCTATGTTGCACTCCCTCCAAGGCCAATATATCCTTCCTAAGGTGTGGTGCCCAGAACTGCTCACAGTACTCCAAGTGGGGTCTAACCAGGGTTTTGTACAGCTGCAGCATAACCTCTGTGTCTTTATACTCCAATCCTCTAGATATAAAGGCTAGCATTCCATTAGCCTTTTTCATTATTTTCTGTACTTGCTCGTGACCTTTTAAAGATCTATGTACCTGAACCCCCAAGTCTCTTTGGACAGCCACTGTACTTAAGTCTTCCCATTTAGAAAGTACCCTGCTCTATCCTTTTTTGGTCCAAAATGGATAATCTCACACTTGCCCGCATTGAAATTCATCTGCCACAGTTTTGCCCACTCACCTAGTCTGTCAATATCTCTTTGCAATTTTATGCTATCATCTAGACTGTCTACCATGCCACCTAACTTTGTATCATCAGCAAATTTGGATATATGACTTACTATGCCATCATCCAAGTCGTTAATGAATAATGTGAATAATTGAGGCCCCAACACAGATCCCTGTGGGACACCACGAGTTACATCCTGCCAATCGGAGTACTTACCCATTATCCCCACTCTCTGTCGCCTACCACTCAAGCACCTTTCTAACCTTGTCAATAATTTGCCCTCAACTCCATGGGCTTCTACCTTAGTTAACAGTCTCTTATGTGGGACTTTAGCAAATGCCTTCTGGAAGTTCATATAAATAACATACATAGACACTCCCCTGTCCACTACCTTAGTCACCTCTTCAAACAATTCAATGAGATTTGTCAGGCATGACCTTCCCGTCATGAATCCATGCTGGCTGTCCCTAATTAACTGAAATTTTTCTAGGTGTTCAGTCACCCTATCCTTGATTATAGGCTACAGCAACTTGCCCACCACAGATGTCAGGCAAACTGGTCTGTAATTTCCTTGGTTCCCCCTTTCACCCTTCTTAAAAAGTGGAGTGACATGTGCAACTTTCCAATCCAGAGGGACCATTCCTGAATCTAGGGAATTCTGAAAGACTATAGTTAGGGCATCTACAATGTGCTCCCCTACTTCCTTTAACACCCTCAGAAGGAAACCGTCAGGTCCTGGGGATTTCTCACTCTTTAGTTCCATTAATTTCCTTGTTACTGTTGATTTACTTACATTAATTGTATTAAGTCCCTGTCCCCTATCGACTATTAATTTTTTCGGGACTTCCGGCAAGTTATCCTCCTTTTCAACTGTAAATACTGAGGCAAAGTAATTGTTCAACATGTCTGCCATTGCCCCATTATCAATGACAATATCTCCAGTTTCAGTTTTTAATGGGCCTACATTGATCTTGACCACCCGTTTTCCCTTTATGTAACTATAAAATGTCTTCTTATTGATTTTGATGTCCCTTGCGAGATTCCTTTCACAATCTCTTTTAGTAGCTCTTATAAGCTGCTTTGTGACCCTTTGCTGGTCTTTGTATCGATCCCATTCGGCCAGATCTGTGCTGCATTTTGCATTTTTGTAAGCCATTTCTTTTTGTTTTATGCTATCCCTAATCTCTTTACTTGTCCATGGCTGTTTTTTCTGTGAAGTGGAGCTTTTTCCTCTCAGGAGTATATACTCGCTCTGTATTTCGTTAAATATTTCTTTAAATACTCTCCACTGTTCTTCAGTTGTTTGACCCATTAACAGATCTACCCAGTTTAACGTGGACAGTCTCTGTCTCATCCCGATAAAGTCAGCCTTACCCAAGTCTAAAATTCTAGTAGCTGATTCGTGCTTTTCACTTTCAAACCCTACCTTGAATTCAATCATGTTGTGATCACTATTTGATAAATGTTCATGCCCAGTTAGGCTACCAATTAAATTTGGCTCATTACTCATAACTAAATCTAATATTGCCTGTCCCCTTGTTACATCTAGGAAATATTGCTATAGGAAACTATCCCGGACACATTCCAGAAATTCACTACCTTTCTGACAGGTGCTAGTATGCCTCTCCCAATCTATCTGTAAGTTAAAATCCCCCATTAATACTACTCTGCCTTTGTTATACACTTGCCTAATTTGTGCATTTATACAATCTAACACCTCAGAACTGCTACCAGGGGATCTATACACACACCCATTACATTTTTAGATCCTTTGCTGTTCCTCAGTTCCACCCATAAGGTCTCCACTGGATGCTTTCCCCTCATTATATCCTCCCTCACCAATGAGGTGATATTATTTCTAATCAGTAAGGCTACTCCACCCCCTCTGCTATTTTCCCTGTCCCTCCTGTAAACTTTATAACTAGGTGTATTTAGTTCCCAGACCCGACCATCCTGCAGCCACGTCTCTGCAATGGCCACCACATCATAATTTTCTATTTGAATTTGCGCCTGCAGCTCATCTAGTTTATTTCTTACACTCCGTGCTTTTGTATAGAGAACTCTTATTTGGGCTATACCCCCTAACCTGTCCCTCAGCACTGATGCTTTATTCGCCTGTTTATTATTTCTCTCTTCTGGTTTAACCAGTATACTTCTTGCAGTTTGGTAATAATCAGCCTCCCCACTAACCTGCACTCGTACCTTCTCCTTTAACTTCCTGTTTTTCCATGCAACTGAATCCTCCCCCCCACCCCACTATTTAGTTTAAAGCCCTATCTACAGCCCTAGTTATACGATTTGCCAGGACTCTGGTCCCAGCATATGATTTGTTTATTGTAGCAGACAAAAAAATTTAATTATGAAAGCAAAAAATGCCTCTGAGTAAAGTGGATAGGAAAGGAGGGGAAATGGAAGAAGGGAAATGTCTTGAGTTTGAGAAATTTTTTGGTCTTTCATTGCCCGTCCTTGGAGCAGGTAATTTGGAGTAGTGGGTGTCGATGGAGAGTTAAGGGTCAAGTGAGCAACCGTGAAGTGAGGATAGGGGGTAGCAATAGGTTTAGGGGCATTATTGGTAGTACAGGGGTGATAGGAAGGTGAAGAAGTAGAAAGAAGATGGAGGTATAAGGGAATCAAGGCAAGGATTGGAAAGGGCACTACTGAGGACAATATTTTCCCCACAACTGCCACCATAGAATGGAGACTGCAGCAATTAGCAACTCCTTTCCCCACCATGTGACCCATCATTGCCTTCCACCTGAAAGTAAAGAAGAAAACAAAAGGCAGAAAAGCAGAAGGTTAGGGAGAGAGAAGCATTAGAGAAACAGAAAATGAGAGATAGAAGCACGATGATCTGTGGAAGCACTTCTTCAGACAAAGGGTAATGGAAACCTGGAACACTCCCCCAAAAAACTGTTGATTTGAAAATTTCAAAGCTGAGATTGATACATTTTTGTTAGGCAAGGCTATTAAGTGTTGCAGAACCAAGGTGGATAGTTAAAGTTAAGATATAGCTCAGCTATGATCTAATTCAATGGTGGAACAAGCTACGAGGGGCTGAATAACCTACTCCTCTGCCCAAGTGAAGAAGAGAAACAGCACCACAAAAAAAACAGAAACTGGTAAGAGAGGGGCCATATTCTTTCGCTTACCGGGGATGAGTTTCCATGACGATTTTCTAGATCATCCATCATTGGTTTAGTGAAAAGGCCACGAAAACCCTGGAAAAATCATCATCGATGGTATTTTTCCAGAATTCCAACAGCTCTTCCATCGAGGTTACAGCAAACAATCAGGAAATGGGGTAGAAATTTACCCCATCATATATAATGCTATGGTAGATCCATTAGTATTTGTTAAATGATCTCACCTGTATAAGACTCCGTGCTTCCTATTCATCTCCACTGTGGCTGTGGAATGTTTTCCTCCATTCAAGATCTCTGATCTCAACTGCCAGGTTTCAGGGTTTTTTGGCCACATATTTTTCAAGTTCACTCCTTTTTTGGCCTTTACCCTGCAAAATGTTGAA
Organism: Heterodontus francisci; assembly: GCF_036365525.1. Classification (NCBI taxonomy): domain Eukaryota; kingdom Metazoa; phylum Chordata; class Chondrichthyes; order Heterodontiformes; family Heterodontidae; genus Heterodontus; species Heterodontus francisci. Next base: position 19,574,962 of record NC_090400.1, read on the forward strand.
CACAATAGTGGTCAGACAAACACAATGGAGTTATTAACTCAAAAAAATGAAACACTGATGTTCTGATTCACTCAGTATATATTTACAGCAAAAATACTTCCCATTTATAATAAGAACTTCTATTAGATCAATCTCAAAATATATATTCAATGTGTTCAACACACTCCTAAAAAGCATTAATTAAAATTAAGCTGCAGGAAACATAGAAATTAAGAATTATTTTAATTGTTATTAGTGAATAACAGTAGGATGAAAAACAGAAAATGCTGCAAATAAGAGTGGACAGGCAACTAGATCTATTTAGTACTATTAGTATGAAAATGGCCTGTAAAAGAAAGACTCAAGCTAATATTCTTCAATGTTGTGGAACACTTTTAATTCATCATCTCAAATGACTTCCCATACTACCACAATGAGTGACAGACCTGTAATCATAAATAGTACTTCACCAATGAAGAGGTTTCACATTCTCATCACTACATTTTCCTAAAATCCTCATGACAATAGAGTTAGAAGAAATAAAATTAGAAATTATAGTAGATGATGATGCTGGCTTTTGAAAGCACTCTCCTGACTGTAACTGTTGACATAGAACTTATTCATAATAATACTACTGTCTCCCTTAGACACCAAAGCAATAAAAGGGTTGGACTAAAACCTTTGAACCAAGTGAAAAAGTTTGATTCATAAAGGGCTTTCAGTGCCTTTTATGACATATGAGTTTTATTTCAACAAGTTAGGCAGACTGGATATCAGAAGTGAGCAGCAGCTTTTTTTCACAAAAGAAACAAAAACCACATTTCACAGAGAGGCATTAGATATTCTGCTATCACAGAGTGATGTTATGAAGTCTGGGTAACACTGCAAATGACAATAAAAATATTTCCATAGCTGTTATCATACACAAGTGAGAAATACAAGATGCATTACATTAGTTAAGGCTGCAAGCATAACTTAACAATCTCTACAAGCCACACAGATCTGACTGACTGATGGTTTGTATTTCTATAAATCATCTTCTTTGGCCTCCTTATCTCGAGAGACAATGGATAAGCGCCTGGAGGTGGTCAGTGGTTTGTGAAGCAGCGCCTGGAATATAAATCATATATGGCTAAAAAGTCCCCCATATACTAAACATGGGTAAATAGTGACCTACCTTTGATTTCCATGAGTTATAACTTGCATACTGCAATATATTTTTCTCTTCAATGTGGCTTGTGTGAGTCTGAGCATGTCATAATAGAAGTACAAATGAACAATATCATCCGGAGTTCTTTACGTTGCCTGATGCAACATAAATGAGATGCATGGAGTCCAGTTATGCTGAAGATCTCTAACGAGTTTATTAACAGCGAAACTAGTATGTACAGTACAGAGCAAACTATTTACAGAAGCTTCACCTGAGTGTTACAGTTGCAGAATGCCTCTGGCTTGCAGTCACATGACTACATCTTGGTACTTAGCTCATTAGCATACTGAGATCTTAAAGGGACATCACTCTTAAGGTGATCAAACAACAGCTGTTGTAAAGCATCCTTTCATGGGTCAAGTAATTACTTAATAATTACATATAGTCCTTAGGCCCTGAATCCTTTGTGAAGTAAATTTTTGTACAAATGGAGCGATGAGAGCAATGGAAAAGATGTTTCAATGAAAAGCCCGTGTTTTTTCCCCAAAGAATGTCATGCAATGACAATAACTTGCAATTATATAGTGCTTTAATGTGGGAAAAACAAACCAAGGCACTTTACTTTCGATCTTAGTATATTTAGCTCCCAGTTCTGACCGTCTTACAGCCATGTGTCCATAATAGCTACAATATTATACCCTCCAAATTGAATTTGTGCCTGTAGTTCATTTAATTTGTTCCTTACACTCCATGTGTTTATATAAAAGAACACTTATTTGAGCCATACACCCTAACTTGTCAATCTGCTCTAACATTCCAGAGTTCCATTGCGAAGTTGCTGTGCAGTTGACCTTGAATTTTTTTCCCCTCATAAGATTTCTGCAGCCGTCATTTGTTGTTCATAAAATTCCAACAATAAATGGGAATGCAATTGTTACATATTTTAATATTTCCTGAGTTCTTTTTCTTTATTCATTCTTGGGGTGTGAACATCACTGGCAAGGACAACATTTGTTGCCCATCCCTAATTGCCCTTGAGAAGAACCGCGACAGTCCATGTGGTATAGGTACACCCACAGTGCTATTAGGGAGGGAGTTCCAGGATTTTGACCTAATGACTCGAAGGAATGGTAATATAGTTCCAAGTCAGGGTGGTAACCGACTTGGAGGGGAACTTGCATATGGTGGTGTTCCCACGTCTGCGTCTGCTGCTCTTGTCCATCTAGGTGGTAGAGGTCCTGGGTTTGGAAGGTGCTGTTGAAGAAGCTTTGGCAAGTTGTTGAAGTGCATTTTATAATTGGTTCACACTGCTGCCACTGTGCACCAATGGTGGAGGAAGTGAATGTTTAAGGTAGTGGATGGGGTGCCAATCAAGCAGGGCTGCTTTGTCTTATATGTATTAAGCTTCTTGAATGTTGTTGGAGCTGCGCTCAACCAGACAAGTGGAGAGTATTCCATCACACTCCTGACGTGCCTTGTAGATGGTACACAGACCTTGGGGAGTCAGAAGTGAGTTACTTACTGCAGAATTCCCAGCCTCTGAACTGTTCTTGCAGCCAAGAGATTTATATGGTTGGTTCAGTTAAGCTTCTGGTCAATGGTAACCCCCAGGATGTTGATTGGGGGATTCAGTGATGGGAATGCTGTTGAATGTCAAGATGAGATGATTCTCTCTTGCTCTCTCCCTTGTCAGGTGTGAATGCCACTTTTCACTTATCAGCCCAAGCCTGAATGTTGTCCAGGTCTTGCTGCATGCAGGCACGGACTACCTCAGTATCTAAGTAGTCGCGAATGATACTGAACACTGTGCAATCATCAGCAAACATCACAAAAACTGCCTGTTTTTTAAAAGTTAATTGCAGGATCCCAGCTTTCCTTTTTAAAAGTTTAATGTTGGTTTCCAACCGATGAATTAAAAAATCCTTATATGGTATGGCATGTTTTCCTGACACTGCCGCACCACACAAAATGAAATGTGACTACAGGAACATTTCGTTACAAGGTTGTGGGTAAAAAAGACCATACACATAAATTCTCAAACACTCACTTCTCAAACTTACACTGCCCTAGCTTGGCTCTGGTTTAATTTTTTGGAGTTTTGTCATCATCCTTCCTTTGGATGACGTACCATAAAAAAAAATGTATTTCCTTTGGGTTACATGTTGTCAAATTGGCTTAGGGTTTCTCTAGCATCAACCTGTAGTATTTGAGGACTATTCATCTCAATAAACAGGTGGCTGTAGGTGAGGCTTGTAGTATGCAAATTTCCATTACTGCTGATGGCAAGGGTTCCTGTCTGTACAACCTTTAACCCCTTAACTGCTGTTTCCACAACACATGGTTTTAACAATTCAGGTTCCGGCACACTGATAATTCTTATCTCTATAGTGATAGCAGGTGATAAAAAGTGTTTTAGCCCCTGTGAGGTGTCTAAGGTTTCCACCGGGCCCTTGTTCTTGCTGAGGTCTGACTCTAAATTGTTGGGTTTGATTAGCTTTGGATTTGGCACCTGATCATTGGATTCTTCAGTGGGTAGATCCACACTGACCTCATTTTTTGTTTTCTGGTGAGTTACACAAGTACTGTTTAATTTAGGGGATTTTTTCCCTTCCCTTTTCCCTTTACTTTGGGGAGTGTCTTTTTTCCAATCTGCCCTATGTCCTTTGGGACATTACTGCTTGCAGGTGTCTGTCCCACTTTCACTGCACTCCCCTGCGGTACTTCAATTAGGTGTGGCATTTCCCTCAATTTTGGCTTGGCCTTTTGCAAACTTTCCATGTCCCTGCAGATTTCTGTAAATGCTGTGAGCAGCCTTGGTAGGGTTCCTCTTTGCAGTTAAATAGGAGAGTGGGTTTCTAATTTTTCTAACATTTTAGTGTTGGCTAATGGAATAGTAGAGGGTTCCATGTGCGAATCCTCCCAGTCCTCCTCTAACATGGAAGCCTCATCCGTGTCCCAAAAACCTCTCCTTGATCAGTTTAAGTGGACCTCTCACCTCGTGTCCATAAACTAATTCAAAGGGGCTAAAACAAGTGGACTCATTGTGAGAGTCCCTGGTGGTAAACAGGAGAAATCCCAGCCTTTTGTCCCAGTCATGGGGGTACTAGTAGCAGTATGCCCTGATTATTGTCCTTAGGGTCTGGTGGTACTGTTCCAAAGCCCCTTGTGAATGTGGGTGGTAGGCTGAGGACTTTAGCTGGGTTATGCCCAGATTACCTATGACTGTTCGAAGAATCCTAGACATGAAATTCGTGCCCTGATCTTACTGCATCTCAGCAGGCAGCCCATATCTGGTAAAGAATTGCGTTAGCCCCTCCACCACTACCTTGGCAGACATAGTTCTTAGGGGAATGGCCTCTGGGAATTGGGTAACCACATCCATATTGGTGAGAAGATACTGGTAGCCCCCTTTTGTTTTCGCTAGGGGCCCCACACAGTCCACCAGGGCTCTGCTGAAGGGTTCCCAAAAAGCCAGTATGGGAATTAAGGGAAAGCAAAATACTGCGGATGCTGGAAATCTGAAATAAAAACAAGAAATGCTGGAACCACTCAGCAGGTCTGGCAGCATCTGTGAAAAGATGCTGCCAGACCTGCTGAGTGGTTCCAGAATTTCTTGTTTTTATTTTGGGAATTAAGGGGGCAGGTTTTATTGCAGGTTGGGGCTTTCCCAAAACCTAGCACGTGTGGCAAGTTTTACAGTACTCCACTACATCTTTGTGGAGTTTTGGCCAGTCAAAATGCTGTCTTATGCGGACTTGCATTTTTCGTATACGGACATGTCCAGCCATTGGAAGGAAGATCGTGGACTATTCGTAGTACTTCCTTATGGTATCTCGGCGGCATCACTATCTGGTGAGCCACTCTTCGTCTGCAGGTCTGTGAGGAGGTCTCCACTTCCTCATCAGCACCTCATTCTTTAAATAGCAGCACTCTGGGACTCCCTCTGCTTCGGCTTTGGTTTGGGCAGTCTGTGCTATCTTTTTTAATACAATGTTGGCTTGCTGAGCCTCAACTAAGGAAGATCTGTTTAACCCATCCTTTGGGTCCTCTAACCTCCCAAAGAAGGATTCAGATAACCAGACAGTAGGGTCATCCATCTGTAGTGCCAGTTCAGCCTCCTCTGATGGAGCTTGTTTGGCCATGGACCGGGTCACCACATAGTCAGGGAAAATGCCGGGGACCTTCTCCTGCAACTGCTGTGTCTCCCTGATCTCCTTCGGTCTCTCTAAAACCACCGGGGAATTAACTGCCTTTTCCCCCGCCAGATCATTACTTAGGAGCAGGTTTGCACTGTCCACAGGAAAACTAGGAACAATCCCCACAGTTACCAGTCCTGAAACAAGGTCGCACTCCAGGTGCACCCAGTATAAAGATATGGGCATATACTTTCCTCCGATACCATTCACTAGCACTCTAGCATTCAATGCACTCCCTAGGGGAAAGGTCATGCCTTTTCCCAGCAAGAGGGATTGTGTGGCCCCTGTATCCCCAAGTATGACTATATGAACATACGAATTAGGAGGAGAAGTAGGCCCCTCGGTCCTTCGAGCCTGCTCCGCCATTCAATAAGCTCATGGCTGAACTGATTACTCCACATTTCCACCTATCCCCAATAACCTTCCACCCCCTTGCTTATCAAGAATCTATCTACCTCTGCATTAAAAATATTCAAAGACTCTGCTTCCACCGCCTTTTGAGGAAGAGAATTCCAAAGACTCACAACCCTCTGAGGGAAAATATTTCTCCTCATGTCTGTCTTAAATGGGCGACCTCTTATTTTTAAACAGCGATCCCTAGTTCTAGATTCTCCCACAAGGGGAAACATCCTTTCCACATCCACCCTGTCAAGACCCCTCAGGATCTTATATGTTTCAATCAAGTCACCTCTTACTCTTCCAAATTCCAGCAGATACAAGCCTGTCCAATTTTTCCTCTTAAGACAGCCCACCCATTTCAGATATTAGTCTAGCAAACCTTCTCTGTACTGCCTCCAATGCATTTACATCCTTCCTTAAATAAGGAGACCAGTACAGTACACAGTACTCTAGATGTGATCTCACCAATGCCCTGTATAGCTGAAGCATAACCTCCCTACTTTTGTATTCAATTCCCCTCGCGATAAATGATAGCATTCTATTAGCTTTCCTAATTACATGCTGTACCTGCATACTAGCCTTTTGCAATTCATGCACTAGGACACCCAGATCCCTCTGCATCGCAGAGCTCTGCAATGTCTCACCAATTAGATAATATGCTTCTTTTTTATTTTTCCTGCCAAAGTGGACAATTTCCCACTTTATACTCCATTTGCCAGGTCTTTGCCCACTTACTTAACCTATCTATATCCCTTTGTAGCCCATTTATGCGCTCTTCACAAGTTACTTTCCTACCTATCTTTGTGTCATCAGCAAATTTAGCAACCATACCTTTGGTCCCTTCATCTAAGTAATTTATATAAATTGTAAAAAGTTGAGGCCCCATGACTATGGGCTTGCTTGCCTCACTTGAGGGGAATGGGGTCACTTTTCCTTGGGACACAAAATCCTGGTAACTTTGCGGGATTTTGTTAGGTTCTCTTGCACTCACAGTGGTAGGTTTACTGGGCCTTACTGCTGCAGTTAAAACCACGGTCTGCTCTTCTCTGCTTTCCATTAGGGCCCCTTTTTCTGCACAGGTTTGGTGTGCCCTGATTCATCCTACAGATTTTCCCCGTAACTTCCAGCAGCCAGCTCGACAGTGACCTGCCTTGTTACAATGGAAACACAGGTTTTCGGGCACCGCTCCAGCTCTCAGCACCATCCTTTATGGCCTGAGGAGGGCCCCCTATGTGTCCAGCTATCCCTTCTCACCCATAGCTATTTAGGTTCCCATCACCCTCCTCCCTATTATCCTTTTCGGGTTTTTAGGGGTGACTAGGGAAAGGTTTCCCTTGGGGTAAGAGCTTGTCGACAAGCATAAATTCATCAGCCAAGGCCTGCCTGGCTCTTGGAACCTTTTGTTCTGCTATGTGGGATTTAATGGGAAGTGGAAGCGAGTTTTTGAACTGCTCGAGAAGGATCACCTCTCTGAGGTTTTCATATGTGGGCTGTATCTTGAGTGCCTGTATCCACTGGTCAAAAACAAGCTGCTTAACTCTTTCAAACTCGAGGTAAGTTTGTTGGAGCTGCTTTTGGAGGGTTCAGAATTTTTGGCAGTACACCCCCGGTACTATCTCATATGCGCCCATGATAATATTTTTAGTCATCTCATAATCTGAGGAACTCTCATCTGAATAAACCTCATGGGGTTTTCCCATTAGCTTGCTTTGCAACAACAGCATCCAGCTCCCTGCCAGCCATTTCAGCTGTTTTGCAAACTTTTCAAAAGTGACTAAAAATGCTTCCACATCCCCCTCATTGAACTTTGCAATCAACTGGGAGAACTTTCGAAGTTCAGCATCTGGTCCTGAGCTAGGTGTCTTCACTGGGTGTATTGGGTCTTCCCCTAGTTTGTTCGAGCCAACTTAACTCTCTTTCCTACTTCTTCTTCTGGAAAGCTCTTTCTTTTTCCCTTTCCTGATACTCTGTCTACTTTTTCTATCTCTGGAAAGTTAGAATCATAGAAAGTTTAAGGCACAGAAAGAGGCCACTTGATCCATCGTGTCAGTGCTGGCCGAAATTCTAATCCCACCTTCCAGCATTTGGTCTGTAACGCTGCAGCTTACGGCACTTGAGGTGCATATCCAGACTCCTTTTGAATGAGTTGAGGGTCTCTGCTTCAACTACCCTTTCAGGCAGGGAGTTCCAGACCATCACCACCCTCTAGTTTTTCTACCAATCACTTTAAATCTATGTCCCCTCATCACTGACCTCTCTGCTAAGGTGAATAGACCCTTCACATCCACTCTATCCAGGCCCCTCACAATTTTGTACATTTCAATCAGATCTCCTCTCATCCTTCTCTTTTCCAAGGAGAACACCCCAGCCTATCCAATCTTTCCTCATAGCTGCATTTTTCTAGTCCTGGCAACATCCTCGTAAATCTCCACTGTACCCTCTCTCGTGCAATTACATCCTTTCTGTAATGAAGTGACCAGAACTGCACACAGTACTCAAGTTGTGGCCTAACCAATGAGTTATACAGTTCCAGCATAACCTCCCTGCTCTTGTATTCTATACCTCAGCTAATAAAGGAAAGGATTCCATATGCCTTCTTAACCACCTGATTGACCTGTCCTGTTACCTTCAGGGATCTGTGGACATTCACTCCAAGGTCCCTCACATCCTCTACACTTCTCAGCATTTTCCCATTAATCGTGTATTCCTTTGTCTTGTTTAACCTCCCCTAATGCATCACCTCGCACTTTTCCAAGTTGAATTCCATTTGCCACTTCTCTGCCCATTTGATAAGACCATCAATATCTTCCTGCAGCCTACCACACGGCCAATCTTTGTGTCCTCTGCAAACTTCTTGATCATGCCCCCTACATTTATGTCCAAATTGTCTACACCACAAAAAGTAGGGGACCCAGTACTGAACCCTGCGGAGTGCCACTGGAAACAGCCCTCCAGTTGCTAAAACAGCCATCAACATTTACCTTTTCTTTCCTGCCACTGAGCCAATTTTGTATCCACCTTGTTGCATTTCCTTGGATCCCATCGGATTTTATTTTTTTAACCAATCTGCCATGTGGGACCTTGTCAAAAGCCTTACTAAAATCCATGCAGACCACATCAACTGCACTACCCTCATCTATCGTCCTTGTTACTTCTTCAAAAAATTCGATCAAGTTGCTCGAACAAGATCTTCCCTTAACATATCCATACTGACTATCCTTGATTAACCTGCGCCTTTCTAAGTTCTCTCCTTTTCTTGGAATTCTGATTCTAGTCTCCTCTGTTCTAGTATCTTAGCTAACATTACCCTGTCTATTTCTGACTCTAAACCTGTTTCTGAGTCTTCAGGTTCAAGTGCAAAATGGTTGGCCACAAGGTTTAGGATTTCGGGTTTCCTAGCTTTTGGACAGATAGGAATCCCTAACTGCCCAACTACATTCCTCAACTCTTCAACAGATAGGGCTTTTAACCTGTCCCAAGTTACACCTCCGCTCAGTCCGCAAACAGGACCCTGAGCTTCCGGTTGCTTGCTATTTCAACACTCCCCCCTGCTCTCATGCTCACATCTCTGTCCTGGGATTGCTGCAGTGTTCCAGTGAAGATCAACACAAGCTCGAGGTACAGCATCTCATCTACCGATTAGGCACACTACAGCCTGCCGGACTGAACATTGAGTTCAATAATTTCAGAGCATGACGGGCCCCCCATTTTACTTTCATTTTTAGTTGTTTTTTTCTTTTTTACATCTTTTTTACATTTTTTACAACCTTTTTTTTTGCATTTATTTCATTTCATCTTAGTTTGTTCAGTTTGCTTACCCACTGTTTTTTGTTCATGTTTGCACTTGCTGCTGTTCAATATTCAGTCCGTTAACACCCTATTTGTACTAATGCTTTGTCTTTCAACACACCATTAACATATTGTTTGCCTTTGCTCCATGACCTTTTGGTCAGCTATGTGGCCTTGTCCAATCTACACCTTCTCCTTTGTTATCTCTTGCCCCACCCCCGCCTCACTTGCTTATAACCTTTGACATTTCTAATACTTGTCAGTTCCGAAGAAGGGTCACTGACCCGAAACGTTAACTCTGCTTCTCTTTCCACAGATGCTGCCTGACCTGCTGAGTGGTTCCAGCATTTATTGTTTTTATTCCAAGCTACTTCACTCTGGTTTAGGAAGGTACTGGCCTCGAATGTGGATATGTTGGTACTCTAGCAGTGAAAACCATAAGAAAACCTGTATTGAAGTTTTAAAATTTTTACTGGGGATCAATTTGGTTTCCCACTTCCAATCTCTCGTTTGTCTTTGGGTGCGATCACGGACTTGAGCCCCCAAATTTCTGTAATGATCAGGTGAGGAGGGGTCACAAGGCTCCCCTCCTGTCTTCCTCCTTGTTTTACTGCAACAGGTTTATTCTTTCTAAAAACAGTGGATGTGCTTACCACTTCAGTGAGTATTTTACCTTGTATCTTTATTGTCATCATAAAGAACCAATCAGACAGGTTTTCTTGAGGTTAAATAAGAAGTGGGTGAGTTTATTTATTTAAAAAAACTAAACCTGATCAAGATACACTTTCACTGTCACACACACACACACACACGAATAATATACACAAATACAGTACACAAGAAATAGCTTGGTTTGGATTCGTGTCCAGAACAAGTAAAAATTATATACAGTCTGTGGGGTTTGGTAATTCCATTGTCTTCTGGCTGAAATTGAAGTCTTTGGCTGGTAGGAGTGCATTTTGTTAGTGGCCCAACTGGCTCAGGGTTTCCTTGAAGACAGAATTGTACGTGGCTTTCTTCCCCTGGGGTCTCTGTCTGTAGCAATTTGTAGGCTTGGATGGTCCACAGTCACAGTCGGTTTTCAAACTTGCGATGTTATCTGGAGAGAGGGAGACACACACACAGCCCCACTGGGGTTCTGCCTGGTTAGCACTCAAAACCTGTCTCCTTCAAAGTTTCAGGAGCTTGTCTGCTGTGTGTAACAAAACTCACAGTTTTACACAGCCTGGGGAGACTGTCAAATAGTTCTCTTTGAGGTCTAAAGTCTAAAACCCAAAACTCTCTCAGGTGGAGGGACGTTTCCACTCATGAATGCCTTCAAGATGGCTTTGAATGTCCCACTAATGAGGGTGATATGGATAATCTACTCAGTTAGCCAAAGCATTGTCCTTGATAGGATTCTTGTTAGACATGTGACTCTAATTCGATATTCTGGAATGCGAAGTATTTCAGATGCTGCCAGCTTTTGAAAAGTTAACTGGAAGATCTCAGCTTTCCTTTTTAACAGTTTAATGTTGGTTTCCAACTGATGAAGTAAAAAAATCCTCATTTTGTATGGCATGTTTTCTTGACGCTATATAAGGATATTGCTTGACTAGGCTGTGGGACAGCTCTCCCAATTTTGGCACATGTCCCCAGATGTTTGTGAACAGGACTTTGCAGGATCAACTGGGCAGGTTGAGCCTTTGTCGTTTCCAATGCCTAGACAACAGCCATGTGGTCCATCCAATTTTATTCTTAGTTGACTTTTCTGTAGCGGTTTGATACAACTGAGTGGCTTGCTGGCCATTTCAAAGGGCAGTTAGCAGTCAACCATATTTCTGTCGGTCTGGAGTCACATGTAGGCCAGACCAGGTATGGATGGCTGATTCCCTCCGCTGAAGGACGTTAGTGAACCAGATCACAGTTTCATGATTATTATTAATTAGAATGGCATTTTTATTAAGTTTAAATTCCCCCACCTGCTGTGGTGTGATCTGAACTCTTCTCCAGAGAATTATTCAAGGCCTGTGGATTACTGGTTGACTAACATTACCACTGTGCTACAGTTTCCTCCGGGAAAGTGATAAAAGTGAGTTGCCTCTAAATGCTGGTTCATGAACCTTGCACATATCTTTCTCAGAGGCATGGCTTTAATGGCTATACTCTGCAAGCCTATGTGATCCTGCTGTTTTAGCTGTGGCCCCATGATTAGACTTTTGTTTACTGTCACTCCCACCCCAACCCCGATACAAACAAATCAACATTTCATGGTCAAGTGAAATCTATTGTGTGCCTTCCCTCACCCCTCTTCCAGGACTGAATTTTGATCCCGAGGTAGAGGCGGGTTTGGAGGCAGGTGTGCTGATAATTTCTGACAGCTGACCAGCATGCCGTTCTGTCGGCATGTTCCCACCTCTGGCCTTTGTTCAGGGAGGCATCTTCTGGGAGGGGTGACAGCCACCTGCCCACCAGCAGTGGGTAGCCAATTAAGCCAATTAAAGTGACAATTGAGGGCACGCTTCAAATGCTGTCTGGATTTTCCAGAGGGCGAACAAGTGCCCCATGTGGCTGGTGCAAGTAGATGGAATGGTGGCAGCCTCCTGGCAGCAGGCCGGGGGAAGCAAGAGGCGCATTCCTGTAAAGCAGTCCAGAATTGGATCTGCTGGGGTGTGAGGGTCACAGCCACAGCCACTGCCGCAGGCCATCCTCTGGGAGTTACCACTGATCAGAAATTCAACTGGACCAATCATATAAATACTGTGGATCATGGATCGAATGGCCACCTCCTATGCTGTAAATGACTCTATGACACCAAGAGCAGGCAGATGTTGGGAATTCTATGGTGAGTAACTCTCACCTCTTGACTCCCCCAAGCCAATATACCATCTGCAAGGCACAAGTCAGGAACTGATGGAATACTCTCCACTTTCCTGGATGAGTACAGTTCCAACAACACTCAAGAAGATCGACACCATCCAAGAAAAAGCAGCCTGCTTGATCAGCATCCCATCCACCATAGGCGCAAAGTAGCACCAATATGTACCATATAGAAGATGCACTGCAGGAACTCGCCAAGGTTCCTTCAACAGCACTTTCCAAACCCACTCTACCACCTAGAAGGACAAGGGCAGCAGACTCATGGGAACACCACCACCCTCAAGTTCCCCTCCAAGTCACACACTGCCCTGACTTGGAACATAACAGTGTTCTTTCACTGTAGCTCAGTCAAAATCCTGGAACTCCCGAACAGCCATATGGGTGTACCTACACAATGTGGACTGCAGAGGTTCAAGCAGCAGCTCACCACCACCCTCTCAAAGGGAATTAGGGATGGGCAATAAATGCTGGCCTTGCCAGAGATGCTGACATCCCACAAATGAATTAAAACTTTTATACGCAATTGTACATCAATTCTCAATTAGTGGAATTATTTGAACTATCTTCAGTAACAATGACTAAAAGTAAATGACTAGATCCCTATTCAACCTCATAAACAAATTAGAATTAGAATTAGAATATTACAGCGCAGTACAGGCCCTTCGGCCCTCGATGTTGCGCCGACCTGTGAAACCATCTGACCTACACTATTCCATTTTCATCCATATGTCTATCCAATGACCACTTAAATGCCCTTAAAGTTGGCGAGTCTACTACTGCTGCAGGCAGGGCGTTCCACGCCCCTACTACTCTCTGAGTAAAGAAACTACCTCTAACATCTGTCCTATATCTATCACCCCTCAACTTAAAGCTATGTCCCCTCGTGTTTGCCATCACCATCCGAGGAAAAAGACTCTCACTATCCACCCTATCTAACCCTCTGATTATCTTATATGTCTCTATTAAGTCACCTCTCCTCCTCCTTCTCTCCAACGAAAACAACCTCAAGTCCCTCAGCCTTTCCTCGTAAGACCTTCCCTCCATACCAGGCAACATCCTAGTAAATCTCCTCTGCACCCTTTCCAAAGCTTCCACATCCTTCCTATAATGCGGTGACCAGAACTGCACGCAATACTCCAGGTGCGGTCTCACCAGAGTTTTGTACAGCTGCAGCATGACCTCGTGGCTCCGAAACTCGATTCCCCTACTAATAAATGGTCTAAAAGCAATTTTTTCTTCAAAATAGACAATTAAAAGCGTACTTAAAAGACTCAAGGCCATTTGTAGATCTTAGCCAGAAAGTGAAGGAGAAATCATTAAATTATGCACGGACTTAATGGATTAATTGTTTCTTCAATTCTACTTATTTTACGAGTCAAGACCAATATGAATTTCAAACCCCTCTCAATGAACATTCAGAGTATCTATCATAATAATACAGTTTTTGTCTGCTTGCATTTTGTCATTAGTCAATGAGTTGATTTAGTGGGCAGAGCCTGGCGCATGCACCACGGTTACAGGCTCTCACTGCTCCCCAGCCCGGGTTACTAGCCCTGGCTCTCGCTGCTCCCTGGTTCTGATTACTGGCCACAGGCACCCACTGCTCCTTGGCCTCGCTTACTGGCCCTTGGCCCTCACCCCTCCCCGGCCTTCCTTACTGGGTTTCGGCTTCCTGGCCTTGATTACTGGGCTCCGGCTCTCAGCCCTCATTGCTTTCTGGCCTCGTTTATTGGACTCTTGATGACAGTTGGTTGTGGGGGGTGGTTGGAATGGTATGCAAGGGGGTGCGGGCGATGGGGGAAAGGGAAGGCATGGGGGGAGGGGGAAATGGCATGGGAAGGTGGAGGGTAGAGTGGCATGGGAGGGCAAGTTGGCATGGGAGGAGTGGGAATGGCCCGGGGAAGTGTGGAATGGAGGATGGGAATGGGATGGCATGAGAGGGATGGAATAGAGGTGGCATAGGAAGGATGGGGATGGGATGGAGTTGGTATGAGGAGGTGAAAGGAATAGGATGAGTATGGTATGAGAGGGGTGGCATGGGAAGGATGGAAAGGTATGGGATTTGGATTTAAAGAAGTACCGTTGTAATAAAGATACTAACAATGTTTTGTGGGTCTCTGCTAGTAGTTAAGTAAACCATGACAACATCAAAACCTGAATTAGCTTGCTGCATGCGATTATCAGAGAAGAGTTTGAAGTCAAAGACTGAGGACTAGGATGTTATAATAGGTTCTATGAAACTGACAGGCCACTGCCAGTTCTTCCAGTTTTTTTTTCTGCATGGGTTGAAGATACTGACAAAGTAAACTATGTTCTATGACAGTTTAATAGTACGAAAATCTATAAGAAAGCATGCATACGTTTGTGGGAGGTAGATGGAAAACTCATCTTATAAAAACAAGCATTTATTTTCTGACAGCAGGAGGATGAAATACTAGCAGGGAGTGCAAGAGCAAATAGGTCTACTGTAAATCTACGCACAGTATCAGCTAAACACAGGAAGCACTCAGGAACTTAAGCTCAAAAACAAGTTTACACTTAATAATAGACACAAAAATAGAAAGAACTTCAGCAATGCAAATGAAATACTTTAGAATACAAAAATTAGAATTCTCACATAAAATTACTTTCTTTTGAATGGTTATATACAGGACATGAAATGCTATACTGCGGTCACAGCTCTGATTCTTTATTGCCCTCCTACTGCGTCATGGCTGCTAATCTGCATCTACATGCAGTATTAGAATTTTGGTACATTACTATGGGCTATATCTAGGACAACCTCTGCAATGGCCCAAACGATGAAACCATTGCTTGACTGGACCAAATGTTTTATCTAGAATAGTTTTACTTCTGGAATGTGTCTTGTTGTACGAGCTAATTCTTTATTGAGACAAGAAAATAGTGCACAGTAAATGTAAAAGAAAATTTCATTCAAAGAATCAGAATGCTTACACCTATATAGAACAAATCTTTACATGTACACCAAATTCACTGGAATACAAATAGCAAGAGATGCTTTCTGTCTTAATGTATACACTTCGACACTGATGAATCAGTATCAAAAAGTACACGTGAGATGGAGAGAAGCCCTAGTGTACCATATGGAGGGGCCTAAACAACACTGAAACTGCAGTTCATCTGAACTATAATCCTAGATTTACAGAATCTAACATCACAGAGAAAGGCCATTTGGCACACCCATTGTCTTCATGCTGGCCATGCTGCTCCTATTTCCCATCCTGCTGGGTTGGATGCGTTATTATAAAAATACCCAACAGAGATCATGGAGAAGAAAGTGTCTCAGTCCAATGGGTGCAGAAAGGAAGAATTATTGATGTTCCTCCATTGTCACCAGCAGACTGAACTGTTCAGAGAGAGAACTACTATGCAGAAAACAGAACTATTGTTAATTTACTGGTAAGACAGCTTGGCTGATAATTGCTGCTTTAGTGTGTTTCTTATCTTACTGGTTTTCCCAAGCTCTTGTTTCCCTCTCCACTTGACTGATCCTGCTGCTGCTGCTTCCCCACACCGTCAACAGAATATCTAAAGGTCTGAACTGACCTTTTCATCCTGATATTTTCCATTCTTGGAGTATGAGATTTAAACCACATCAAAATATTCCAAGAAAATAGTCAAATATTATAGCTCGTTTTGCTCCAGAATTTTAGCAAGGGGGAAAATATCAATGGCAAGGGCTGAGTTTTGTCTGTGTGTGTGAACAAAAGGCAGTTTGGAAGCTAAAAGACTGAGAAGGCCGAGTTGTAGAATGATGATAACACCTATTGTCAAAAGATGACCCACACCCACACCTACAGAGCTAAAGATCCATACTTAGGACACTGCTTTATCAGTAGACTTGAGGGCTCTCTGTTAAGTTGGTACTCAGATAACAGGGTCTTACGTATTCCTGAGAGGGATATGCTGTTTCTTAGGTCAAAATAAGAGATGGGATTTGGAAATACTAACAACATGTGGCATGGATCATCCAAAGTCAGTTAACACAGAGTTAGCATGGGAGTGGGATTAATGACTAAGAGATAGAAACAGAGATGCATATGAGAAGCTCAAGATAACTGCATAATATAAAAGTTACAGCCTGTTCCTTCCGAAAGTTTGAATTCTCAGGACGGTCGAAGTCCATAGCTGAGCAGGCACCCTAGGGTGTCAGGACTGACCACCCAGGAACGAGGAACTAGGTTGCATTACTTGTTTGTTATTTAATGTAATCTTATGACATTGTTGAGTCAATATATATTAAAGCTTATTGTTGAATGAATCATGCAGAAGTTATTTTTGAAGGACTCTCAGAAAAAATCCACTTTCAGACTATCTCGATGGCTGTTATCTCAACATTTTGCTAATTATGATGCACACACCACAAGATGACCTGAGTCACCTGCTGCATAAGATAGCATTTAGGATGCAATTTTAAAAAGATCATTCTTTTCAAAGCAACCAGCAACACACTCAGGTCAGAAGGGCTAGGATATGGTAGAGTGGAGATTAGAGGATTTTGGAGAACAAGAAAACAAAGATCAGAGAAATTGGAGTTCCATCACAGCAGTGCTGAAAGAAATGGACAAAACAATAAATTTAAATGTTGAACATGTGAAACTATCAGTTTTTGATACTGGGACAACTTTAGATTTGGACAAGTATTTTTGAAAAATTAGAATGGCATTACATATATAAACATTTATATTTTTTGAAAAATAATAAATTGCGCTTTGACCTTATTCTGTTAAGAATTCATCCATATTTGAGAATACTAACAGTTCTGGAGCAAGCCAAACGGTGACTTAACGTAGTAAATAGGTTCCCCTTTTCCCCACTACATGTCCTCACCCATCAACCATGTAGACACACTTTCAGTCATGGTAAGCCCAATGCCAATTAGGGGTATTGAAGCCAATTATAACATTACTAATGCCACCCCAGATGAGACTGATCAAACCTGGGTCCTTTCTTATCTCAAAGGCTCACTTGGTAAGCCAGCTAAGCCAATGGAACTATTATTACATCATTTTGTAAACATGGATCTCATTTTCTCACTCCTTCTGGGGGTGAATTTCCTCAGGACTTCTCCTGCTTGCCTGCAATAACATTGGGGGAAACCCATTTCAGTGATTAAATAGGGTTTCTATAGAACCTCTGGTGAAGTGAGAGTGGTGAAGTGGGAGAAGCTTCAAGGAAATTCAACCCATAGTTTCGAAAGTAAAAAGCTTCAGTTCTCCTTTCAGAGTTTAGCTCCCCAAGTCTCAAAATTATAATACTTATTTTTAAATCCCCTCCAATGCATTAGTGTCATTTCCAGTGTTGTATATTCCTTTCATTGTGTACACACTCCATGTTTTCTATTCCAGCAGATAAATAATCTTAACATTTATAATCCATATTAAAATCTATTGAGCATTCCTTAGTCACTCTGTATAGCTGGTCTCTTTGAACACTATCAATCTCTCTCATTCTCAACACCAGGCCCCTTCAGTCTTCCATATTAGTTATGATTAGCATAAACAGCAGAGAACCCAGAACATATATACTAGTCATTGTCTGGATTTTTGCCATTCATCGTCACCTTCTGCCTTCTATTCTAAATCAGCAATCAATCTGGTTGGCTAATTTACCATTCCTTCGATGAATCTTATTTTTAGCTGCATGAAAAAAGTACTTCTAAATTTCAAATGAAAATTGGATGTAGTTACATTGCCTGAATAGTTTTTGTCAACTAATTTAAATTTCTTCTCAATAACATCCAGTAAATTTGTGAAGCCTGATCTGTAATTTCTAAATTTACACTCACTATTCCTTATCATGGCTGTACTCTTTAGAGCGTACCCTGTAAAAATACCCGACATAACATTTTCCTCAACATTGATGTTAATCCGCTTCATTTTTGAGTAACAGAAAAACATTCCCTATGTTCAGACACCATTCTTGTATTTACATCATTTTTATATATTTATAGCTGAGTCTCACTTATTTCTTCTTTAATTTCATTCAGGACTCTATAGTGCATACCAACTAGCTGGGCCAAGTGCCCTGGATGCAATTAACTACTAGCTTTTGTTTTTAATAATAAATGCTTCATTTATGTCCCCATATGTTATAGACTTCTGTGATAAAATGAGTGGATTCAGGTTTTATCTACAATCTTCCCTTGTGAAGACTGATGTAAAGAATTATTTTAATGGCACAGTTACTTCCTAATAATCGATCTTATTTCTCATCCCTTAAAGAATCTACCCGAAATTTTACCTCTGTCTACTAAAGGCATGAGTAAAAATAGATTTTGATCCTTTTTGCTACTGTCTACAATCTGCTGTATTGCCACCTTACTTCTTTTAACCATGTTCTAATTTCACTTTAAACTCATTTGTCTTGACTGACATACCATATATACCATGAGGTAGGATGGTAGTGACAAGCATGAAAGCCAGTCTATTACAAAAAGACATAATCATGCTAATGTCTAAGTGCCCTGCAAAGGCATGGTTGGCAGTAAGAAATTTATCTCCAAATACAGTAGCTGGATGGTAAGGCCCAGAGCATCTGTAATGGTATATGTGACATCTATGAGGCAATCAAGTCCAGTGTACGTAATTTCATGATGGAATTCCCAAATACAGAATTAAGGTCAGCTGCTCTACATATAGCAGCCTTAATAATGAGCAATTGTTGATTGTATATTCAAGAAGTCAGTTCAAACCATTTTGATCCCAAAGTTTAGTTCATCTGGAGTTCCTTCTGGTGCAATAATTTTGCTAATCTACTACTCACCTAATGCAGCCAGCATTGCTTAAACTCAGTGGGCTGGATTTTACATTGGGCGGACGGGAGCTGGCTACCGAAAGTAAAAGTCGGAGATGAACCCGCTTCCGCCTAGCCTGGGGAGCCGTCCCGCATTTTACAGGCCCCCAGGCTTTAATTGTTCCAAGGCGGGATTTCCACCTGCTTGAGGGAGGAAGTCCCGCCTCATTGAGCTGCCAGCCAATCATTGGGCCAGGAAAGCTACTGCAATGAATTTAGCCTGATGTATAGCCTCATGTAATCAGATGAAGGAACCTTTATTTGGAATGAGAATGTGTCTGTGTATGCGTATGCCTGCATGCTGGTAGGAGAACATCACTTCACATCATAGGAAGGATGTTAAGGTTTTAGAGAACCATTAAGTATACAGCCTGGTATGAGGAAATGCACAAATGAAGACAGACAGAAAAAACTGTTCTTTTCTCATTAAAACAACACAGATTATGGGGCAAAATGACAGAAATGTTTAAAATTATGAAAGGATGGGAAGCAGATCAATTCCAGTAGTTGAAGGGTCAAGAATGATTGGCAATAGATACAAGATTAAATGGTAGGAATTTAGAATAGCGGGCAAGACAAATTTCTCTATAAAGAGGGTTGTGAGGGTGTGGAATTCACTTCCAGTATTAGTAGAAACTCTGCCAATATTCAAGATTAGATTGGGTAACTGGTTGAAGGAAAAGAGGTTTAAGATATATGGGAACGGGGTGGGTAAACATGATTAGAACTATCTACTTGCCTGGAGGGTAAATGATGATATGGACTGGTGGGGTCAAATGGCCTGTTTCTGTGCTGTAATTTCTATGTATACCAGATGTACTTTTTTCTCTTGATGTTTGGAAGTATGTACAGCTGCAACAGAATATTGTGACATTACAGCTTCATGGACCTTTAAAGTGTTTGCAAATTTCAGAATTTGTGGCCTTTAGTGAAGAAAAACTTCCTACAACTGGTAACTTTTCATCAGAACGATGTAAATCCAACATTTTTTCAAAGGAACTTAGGAACATAGGAACAGGAGTAGGTCATTCAGCTCTTTGAGCCTGTTCTGATATTCAGTTAAATCATGGCTGATCTGTAAGTCTGCTCAATTTACCCACCTTTGATCCATATCCCTTAATACTCTTACCTAACAAAAATCTATAAATCTCAGTCTTGAACATTTCAATTGATCCAGCATCCACAAACTTTTTTGGGTGTGAGTTCCAGATCTCCAGTACCCAATGTATGAAAAAGTGCTTCCTGATTTCATGGAAAGCTTTATTTTTAAGATTGTGCCCTCTTGTTCTGAATTTCCCCACCAGCAAAAACAGTTTCTCTGTATCTACCATATCAAATCCCTTAATCATTTTAAATAACTCAATTACATCACCACTCAACCTTCTAAAGTCAAGGGAATATTTGCAAATTTATGCTCCTATTCTCATAAATTGACCTTTCAAACCCAGCAATAGTACTGAAGACTTGTGCTCCAAAACTAACCACGCCCCTAGCCAAGCAGTTCCAGTACAGTTACAACACTAGCATCGACCCGGCAATGTGGAAATTGCCCAAGTAAGTCCTGTACACAAAAAGCAGGACAAATTCAACCCGGCCAATTATCACCCCATCAGCCTACTCTCAATCATCAACAAAGAAATGGAAGGGGTTGCCAACAGTGCTATCAAATGACTCTTATTCAGCAATAACCTGCTCACTGACGCTCAGTTTGGGTTCTGCCAGGGCCACTCAGCTCCTGGCCTCATTACAGCCTTGGTTCAAACATGGACAAAAGAGCTGAACTCCAGTGAGGTGAGAGCGACTGCCCTTGACATCAAGGAAGCATTTGACCGAGTGTGGCATCAAGGAGCCCTAGCAAAACTGTAGTCAATTAGAATCAGGGGGAAAACTCTCCGCTGGTTGGAGTCATACCTAGCACAAAGGAAGATGGTTGTGGTTTTTGGCGGTCAATCATCACAGTCCCATGATATCACTGCAGGAGTTCCTCAAGGTAGTTTCCTAGGCCCAACCATCTTCAGCTGCTTCATCAGTGACTTTCCCTCTGTCATAAAGTCAGAAGTGGGGATGTTCGCTGATGATTGCACAATGTTCAGCACCATTCGCTACTGCTCAGATACTGAAGCAGCCCATGTCCAGATGCAGCAAGACCTGGACAACGTCCAGGCTTGGGCTGATAAGTGACAAGTAACATTTGTGCCACACAAGTGCCATGCAATGATCATCTCAAACAAGAGAGAATCTAATCATCTCCCCTTGATTTTGAATGGGATTAGCATCGCTGAATCCCCCACTATCAACATTCTGGGGCTTACCATTGACTAGAAACTGAACTAGACCAGCCACATAAATACTGTGGCTACAAGAACAGGTCAGAGGCTGAGAATTCTGTGGCAAGTAACTCAGGTCCTGTCTTCCCAATGCCTATCTACCATCTATAAGGCACAAATCAGGAGTGTGATGGAATACATTCCACTTGCCTAGATGGGGGCAACTCCAACAACACTCAAGAAGCTTGACACCATCCAGGACAAAGCAGCCCGCTTGATTGGCAACCCATCCACAAGCTTCAGCATTCATTCCCTTCACCACCAACTCATAGTGGCAGCAGTATGTACCATCTACAAGTTGCACTGCAGCAACTCACCAAGGTTCCTTCGAGAGCACCTTCCAAACCCACAACGTCTACTACCTAGAAGGACAAAGGCAGCAGATTCATAGGAACACCACCACCTGCAAGTTTCCGTCCAAGCCACACACTATGCTGACTTGGAACTATATCGCCGTTCCTTCACTGTCGCTGGGTCAAAATCCTGGAACTCCCTTCCTAACAGCACTGTGAATGTACCTACACCATATGGACTGCAGTGGTTCAAGAAGGCTGCTCACCACCACCTTCTCAAGGGCAATTAGGGATGGGCAATAAATGCTGCCTTAGCTAGCAACACCCACATCCCATGAATGAATAAAAAAACCCTAGCATTATGCTGGTGAATCTGTGCTGTACCCCTTCCAAGGCTAATATATCTTTCCTGAGGGTTGTTGGGATCTGACCAAGAAAACTGAAGCTTCAACAATTTTGAATTCCAATCCCCTTGAGATAAAGGCCAATATTCCATTAGCATTTCAATAAGATTAAAAGTAATTTAAGGAAATAGAGAGCAGCCAGGTAAACTTATGCCGGAGCAATTTCCTTTCACATGAAAATATGACCAATTTTATTGACAATAGACAAAGAATTGAGAAGAGTCCATAATAGAATACATACTTTTGAGCTCGACAAAATGATAAGATGTATTGTTATTTCTGAGGTACATACCCCATCAAAAGAAAAAAAAATGTCCCTATGGTCTATGTTGGTCTCAATGAATGTCCATGGTAATTTATATAATGAAACTGCCGGAACCTTTTCTTTAAATTAAGTATCACATTTTTCTACCGAAGCATTTCTTTATTATCTAACCTGTCCTCTCCCTCTTTATCCACATATATGCTATCTTTTCCTTCAGTCACTGCTGCCATGTGCGCAAATGTGGCATTGATTTTGTGCACAAGATCGCCAAAATTGCAATGATATGAATGATCAGTTGGACCATTTTTGCTGAAGTTGATTGAAGGAAAAAATGTTGGCTGCACCAGGAGAGTTCCTTGCTCTTCCTCACATGGGAACTTCAGTGCCCACCTGAATTCGCAGACAAGTCTTGTCAGATGGACAATGCAACATTCCATCAGTATTGCACACAGAAAGAAGAGTGCTACTGAGTGAGCCAAATCTTTCAAATATAAATTTATACATTTTCCAGATCTCTAGATTACCGTGGAGAATAAATCCTGATACAATTTTTGGCTTTACCTCTTTTCTAGCCTAACCACAGGGTAAATTATATCTCGAGGCTTAATTATTTGGTACATAAATCAAATTGCAGTTTTATTGTCACTGTCTACCACGCCACATCATTTATAAAATTAACAGGTTAAAAAGATAAGGTATTACAATATGCACATATTTTTAAAAATCTCACATATTCAAGTACCACAGCAATGAAAAAAAACTGAGTGGTAGTTTTATAAAACAAGATAGATAGCTATCACATTTTGAGATAAAGGACTGCATTTTCCTCCAGTATCCCATCAGTATTGACACAGTTAGTAAGTTAGGGTAGTCTTCTGTCTGTCGACCGACTCCACTATAACCGTGACCCATTGCTGTGGCTTTGAGTGAATTACACATGCAGAAAAAGCTCCCAGCAGTATCTCCAGTCTTCTGTGGGAGTCTACCACTTCCAGAGAGAGAACTGTTTTCATGCTGTAGCGAGGTACTCGTTGCAGCACCTTAAAGGAGGGGTCATTGATAAAATGCCGCTCAAGACTCCTGGACTGAATGGGCCTGACTTTAGTTTAAGAGACTTGGATGGTTTGAATGATAGAGGTTTCTATCTATTATCTCTCAGCCAGTCCTCCTGCCTCTCATTGCCTCCTTTCTTCTGGTTCTGTTCTGCATCAAGGAAATCTGTCGGAATCCCAACTCCTACCTTAACCCACAGTGGTGCAGTGGTTAGCACCGCAGCCTCACAACTCCAGCAACCTGGGTTCGATTCTGGGTACTGCCTGTGTGGAGTTTGCAAGTTCTCCCTGTGACCGCGTAGGTTTTCGCCGGGTGCTCCGGTTTCCTCCCACAGCCAAAGACTTGCAGGTTGATAGGTAAATTGGTCATTATAAATTGCCCCTAGTATAGGTAGGTGGTAGGGGAATTGAGGGAAGGTGGGGATGTGAGAGGGTAATGGGATTAATGTAGGATTAGTATAAATGGGTGGTTGATGGTCGGCATAGACTTGGTGGGCCGAGGGGCCTGTTTCAGTGCTGTATCTCTAAATAAAAAAAATTAAAAAGCAGGGAAAGGGGTGGTCAACATCTGTTGTAGAAAACAGATGAATTCCCAGAGGAGTCAAATATCAATATGAGTCTATGGTTATCTATATACACTCAAAGTGCCACATTTGTTAGGCGTCTATCAGATATACAAATGACATACCTAGAAAGTATTCATAGGGAAGTAAAGCCTAATTTGTTTAAATACAAAAGCCAAAGCACTGTCAATTGTGCAATCTTGAATTCATTAAATATGATCGCATTGAATAGCAAAACTGTCAAACAGCAACTACTTAGCAGTGAAACTGGTACCAATGAACATCCAGCAATCACGACAAAACATTTCAATGAAATTGCTTGAAACACTTTTGGAAACTAATTATTTCTGCAGCCATCTGGTTCTAACTGAGTCTAATATGCATATGTCTGTACATTGTATTTAAAAGATAGCATACACATAAAATTTACAAATTTGCAACATAATCATGAAACTCATCAATTATACATGCAATATCATTTCAAATACTGTACCATGCACAACTAAGTTTCATTTTCGGGTGGGCAAAGAGTTTAAAAAAAAAATTCAAGGCAGTCTCCCAGAAATAATTTAACATTTATCTCTTGCTATCTTTTCTATTTTTCTTGTTTGGCCTATTTGGTTTAAAATGGAGTACAGTTATGACTGCAAGGTGCAGTCTGTATATCTCATGGCATCCCCGACTCCACTTCATGGGCTACTGACTCTAGGCCATAGTGCCAGTCCAGGAACATGATTGCTCTCTTGTCCGTTTGTTGACAGGACCATGGACCATATGTGGCACTGACAGATGCATTATTTTGAAACATAAACACATTCTGCAAACCTACACTCATAAATAGTGCCAGGGTGCTGCTTTCACTACCAGCTCTGAGTAAGCAGTTGGAACGCAGCTGGAGCATGACTCCCTCCCGCACTCACTTAGATTATATAGATTAGATTAAATTATAGATCATAGATTGATACAGCATAGAAGGCTGCCATTCAGCCTCTTGTGCCTGTGCTGGCTCTTTGGTGGAGCTATCCAATTAATTCCAGTTCTGAAGAAAGATCACAGACCTGAAATGTTAACTCTGTTTCCCTCTCCACAGATACTGCCAGACCTTCTGTATATTTCCAGCACTTTCTGTTTTTTATTTCAGTTTCCTGCTCTTCCCCGTAGCCCTGTAATTTTGTTTCCCTTCAAATATTAATTCAATTCTCTTTTGAATGTTACTATTGAATCTTCTTCCACGGCCCTTTCAGGTAGTATTTCAGATGACAACTTTTTTTAAATATTCTTTTGTGTGACGTGAACATTGCTAGCAAGGCCTGCGTTTGTTACCCGTTCCCAACTGCCCTTGAGAAGGTGGTGATGAGCCACCTCCTTGAACCGCTGCAGTACATCTGGTGTAGGCACACCCACAGTGCTGTTAGGAAGGCAGTTCCCCAGGTTTGGACCCAGCGACAGTGAAGGAATGGTGATATAGTTCCAAGTCAGGATGGTGCGTGGCTTGGAGGGGAATTTGGAGGTGATGGTGTTCCCATGCATCTGCTGCCCTTATTCTTCTAAGTGGTAGAGGTCGCAGGTTTGGAAGGTGCTGTCTAAGGAGGCTTGGTGAGTTGCTGCAGTTCATGATGGTACACACTGCTGTTACTCAGTGCCGGTGGAGGAGGGAGTGAGTGTTTAAGGTGGTGGATGGGATGCCAATCAAGCACGCTGTTTTGTCCTGGATGGTGTTGAGTTCTTGAGTGGAGTTGAAGCTGCACTCATCCAGGCAAGTGGTGAGTATTCCATCACATTCCTGACTTGTGCCTTGTAGATGGTGGACAGGCTTTGGAGAGTCAGGAGGTGAGTTACATACAATAGAATTCCCAGTCTCTGACCTCCTTCTGTAGCCACAGTATTTATAAGACTGGTTCAGTCCAGTTTCTGGTCAATGGTAACCCCAAGGATGATAATGGTGGGGGATTCAGCAATGGTAATGCGGTTGAATGTCAAGATAGTTGGATTCTTGTTGGAGATGGTCATTGCCTAGTACTTGTATGGCATGAATGTCACTTGCCACTTATCAGCCCAATCCTGAATGTTGTCCTTGTCTTGCTGCATGTGGACACGGACTGCTTCATTATCAAAGGAGTCGCGTTTGGTACTGAACACTGTGCAATCGTCAGTGAATATCCTCACTTCTGACCTTATGATGGAGGAAAGGTCACTGATGAAGCAGCTGAAGATGACTGGGCCTAGGACACTACCCTGAGGAAGTCCTGCAGCGATGTCCTGGGGCTTAGATTTTGACCATAACCATCTTCCTTTATGACAGGTCTGACTCCAACCAGGGGAGAGTATTCTTCCTGATACCCATTGACTTCAATTTTGCTAGGGCTCCTCAGAAGGCTTTTGATAAAGTCCCCCACAGGAGGTTGGTTCGCAAAATTAAAGCACATGGGATAGGAGGTAATATACTGACATGGATTAAGGATTAACAGGCAGAAAACAGAGAGTAGGAATAAACGGGTCATTTTCACGTTGCCAGGCTGTGACTAGTGGGGTACCACAAGGATCAGTACTTAGGCTCCAGCTGTTCACAAGATATATCAATGATTTGGATGTGGGGAGCAAATGTAATATTTCCAAGTTCACAGATGACACAAAACTAGGTGGGGTTGCGTGTTGTGAGGAAGATACAAAGCGGCTTCAAGGGGATTTGGACAGACTGAGTGAGTGGGCAAGAACATGGCAGATGGAATATAATGTAGAAAAATGTGTGGTTATCCATTTTGGTAAGAGGAATAGATGTGCAGAGTATTTCTTAAATGGTAAGAGATTAGAAAGTGTAGGTGTACAAAAGGACCAGGGTGTCCTTAAGTCAATAAGTCACTGAAAGCTAACATGCATGTGCAGCAAGCAATCTAGAAGGTTAATGGTATGTTAGCCTTTATCGCAAGAGGATTTGAGTACTGGAGTAGTGAAGTCTTGCTTCAATGTATAGAACCTTGGTTAGACCACACCTGGAGTGTTGTGTGCAGGTTTGGTCCCCTTACCTTAGGAAGGATATTATTGCCATAGAGGGAGTGCAACAAAGGTTCACCAGATTTGTTCTCGGGATAGCAGGACTGTCCTATGGAGAGAGATTGGGGAAACTGGGCCTGTATTCTCTAGAGTTTTGAAGAATGAGAGGTGATCTCATTGAAACCTACAAAATAGTTAAAGGGATCGACAGGGTAGATGCATGTGAGATGTTTCCCCTGATTGGGGAGTCTAGAACCAGGGACACAATTTCAAAATAAGGGGGAAGCCACTTAGGACTGAGATGAAGAGAAATTTCTTTACTCAGAGGATTGTGAATCTTTGGAATTCTCTACCCCAGAGAGTTGTGGAAGCTCAGTCATTGAGTATGTTTAAAGCAGAGACTGACAGATTTCTAAATACCAATGACATAAAGGGATATGGGGATAGTGTGGGAAAAAAGGCATTGATCAACCATGATTATATTGAATGGTGGAGCAGGCTCGATGGGCTGAATGGCCTACTCCTGTGCCTATGTTCCTTGATATCACACTTGGTCAAATGCTGTCTTGAAGTCACGGGCAGTCACTCTCACCTCACCTTTGGACTTCAGCTCTTTTGTTCATGTTTAGACCAATGCTGTAAAGACGTCAGGAGCTGAGTGGCCCTGGCGGAACCCAAACTGAACATTGGTGACCAGGTTATTGTTGTGTGAGTGCTGCTTGATAGCACTTTCAGCTGCGGTATTCATGACCATAATGTTCATGTTTTCACACGTGTCTGAACTTGTCATTGGCAAATTCCCCTCCTTTATCAGTGAGAAACTTAGCTGGTTCCCCAAGTCCGGTCCCTATCCATTTCTCCATGACTTTATCTATATCACCCTTTTGTCCTTGCTATGTATTATTGTAGAAAGATTAAATCAGGTTGCCAGGTCTGTAAAATGTAGAATGAAAATATTTCTGTCTTTCTCCCATACCTTTAAATCCATGGCAACTACCTTGTTAAAGTCACATGCCAATAAAAGGCTTACAATCAGATAGGATGGCATCCTCCGAAACTTTTTATTGATTTCACACTTTTCACTAATCGCTTCTATTATCCGCATATACTCTTCATCAATCACACCTGTATCCTTTAGCAAGCTTTTTAATCTTTGACAAGAAGGGTGAGCAAATTGTCTAACTTTAAGACAATTTGCTTTTTTTTCTCTGATTCTTATCACCTGATGCCATTAATACTTCTCTAACACATTGACTAGAAACATCAGGTTTTATTAAGGGGATACAATAATGCCCTGACTGGGTAAACTGCAAATCCAGTGACCTTCCAAAAACAATTGCCTTGTCATGCTCCATATCAAGTTTCATTTGTGCCTTTTTTTATCGAAGGTATACTTAACAGTAAAGGTACCTCATGAGAGACTACTACAGTACTGATAAAGTGATTACTCTAGCTAATTTACATGGATTTTTTTTTATATTCTTCATTCATGGGATGTGGCTAGGCAAGCATTTATTACCCATCCCTAATTGCCCTTAAGCAGGTGGTGGTAAGTTGCCTTCTTGAACCGCTGCAGTCCTTGGGCTGTAGGTACACCAACAGTGCTGTTAGGAAGGGAGTTCCAGGATTTTGTCCCAGTGACAGTGAAGGAACAGTGATGTAGTTACAAGTCAGGATGGTGTGTGGCTTGGAGCAGAACTTGCAGATGGTGGTGTTCCCATGCTTCTGCTGCCCATGTCCTTCTAGGTGGTAGAGGTCACAGGTTTGGAAGGTGCTGTCAAAGAAGCCTTGGTGAGTTGCTGCAGTGCATCTTGTAGATGGTACACACTGCTGCCAACGTGCGTTTTGGTGAAGGGAGTGAATGTTGAAGATGGTGGATGGCGTGCCAATCAAGTGGGCTGCTTGGTCCTTTAGTCTCTTTAGTGATTTCAATGTGTTGTCATCACCAAACCTAAAGCAATTGTACTGTTATACTTCTTAACCTTGCGTTGATCCTCATTACTGAGAGAATCCAGATAACATCTTAACCAATCTGCTCCACATACTGTCGACGTGCAAACATTATCTAACACAGCACAGCTGAATGAATCTACAACTAACACATTCTTCAGAGGACTAAAACTCCTTGTGACTATTACAATGTGTTCAGATTCATCATTATCTTCCTCTTCTGCCTCAAAATTCTGTGTGTCATGTGTCATTTTGAGGATCCTGCCTCTCTGGTTTGGGCAATTCACTGCATAATGGTACTTCGAATCACACCTGAAGTACCTATTAACTGATCCTTGGGCATTCCTGGGATTCATTTCTCTATTACTGCTGTTCCAATTCTGTCTTCTGCTTTAATAGCCAGACCTGCTAAAGATGCTTTCATCTTCATTCCTCTTGTCTTTAATTGTTCCATTGTACTGGTGCCTACATCCAGGATCTGGACCATTTCAAAATCCAGCATTCATTGAGTCCTCCATTCTTTGTGTCCCCGCAGAATACCCTGTTTTTTCTACCAAGGTTGCAGGAAATGACTGTTTCCCCAGAAATGTTTTTAAGGCAGCATCCATCTGATCCAACAGGGAATCTTTTTTCCGAGAACCAAACCTCAGTTTGAACCAGGAGCCTGTCCATATGCGACACCCTCGCACAATCTAGCAATTTAAATGCTAGCACTGAACCAGGATGTCCAAATTGAATTTCCTCAATCTTCTATTTTGTTAAGTATTACGGACAGAATTGAGAAAGAACTAAAACCCCAGTTCTTTTCCCTTTACTGTTCATAATCAGTGTATTTTTGACAAAGATGTGTGTGTTTCTTAACTCCCGAGTGTATGGCCACTTTGAATAACCAGCAGCATGCTTTTCGTGGGTTTAAATAAAGAGGTTTGTTTTTATTCACACGTTCACCCCAAGCGTCTGATGCTACATCACTTACTCACTACTCACACACACACACACTCGAGAAAGAAAGCCATTAAAAGGATAGTGCACTTTTACAAATTGCAAACAAAGAAAGTTAATAAGTCACGTGATTTGGCTCGTCTCGGGGAAAAGGCGTGCGTTGCAGGCCTGGCAAAAAAGGCGGTTTCACTGCTGAGTGTAGTCAGGTGGCTCGATAGCCAAAGTCATATTTCAAAATCGTTGCAGGATTCTCTCGAAGAGGTGGATTTTCAGCAGGTCATGAAGTTAGTTGCTTGCAGTCTCATTTCTAGGAGGTTGGTTTTCTGTACTAGTGGACTTGAAAAGGAACATGCCTGGAGACCTTAAGATGTTATAGCCTCCAATTCTTTTAAGGCATGATGGTACTGCCTTGTCTGCTTCTTTCTGCATTTTAAAAGATTTTTTTTTCAAAAGGAGATCAACATGGCAGGCCCACCATGTGACTTCTCATAATTCCTTTTCCAAATATGGTGGGGGTCTAGTTTGATTAGCCCCATCATGGTTTATTGTTGTAAGACATTCATCCTGAGGAGGATAAAGCCTTTTTTGTTTCAGGAGAAACCCATTTCAAGAATGTCTCCTGATGGTTTCAGAATGGGCGTTAATGACACCTCTTAGTCTGGAAGATATCCTTTTGTCCTTCTGAGACAGTGAGTCAGTTTTTGAATGCACAGGTGAGGTCAGCTGACCTTCAGTGGCCATTTTTGCAGCCCATATCCACTTTTAATGTCCACTGTGGTTCACTTAAAATAAAAGGAAAATTCAGCTCCACAAGATTCTTTGCTGGATGCAATCCATTTTTATAGTTATGAATAGAGCATGCCTCTACTGGGCATGACAACAGGAAATGACAATGTCAAGGCCGTGCCTTGTTTCCTCTTGAGTAGGGACGTAGCCCATGTCCACATATCCACTTCATTCTTCCACTGGTTATATGGTTCAGACTCAGAACATTGGAGGGTAATCTTACCCTGACAATTAACACTTGCTTTCTGCCATTTTCCACAATAGCCACTGGGATTGTAGTTTTCTATGTGAAAAGAAAATCTTAAGTTTCCAAACTTCACCTTTAGGCAAGCATCCTTTGCTACCAAGTTATACTCCAGAAAGCTTGCTGTTGAAGGATAATGCTGGAGCCAATCTTTACTCAGTCTTGCATTTATTTTATGAAGTAAAAAGATAACAAACATGCAGCTCCTCATTCAAACCTTCACCCAGTTTCAGTAAGTGTCTCCTTATATATACTCAAGTCAAACCCTAATTAACACCCTGTTCCTGCATATGATTAAACACAATTAACACTGGCATCTGGGATGCTGGGAACGTCGGGACGAGGCCAAGATGGATCCACCACTTGGCATTTCTGGTTGAAGATGATCGCAAATGCTTCAGCCTTGTCTTTTGCACTAACGTGCTGGGCTCCCCCATTATTGAGGATGGGGATGTTTGTGGAGACCACCTCCAGTTAATTGTTTAATTGACCACAATAACTCACTGTGTAAAAAACAATGTTTCCTCATGTAACCTCTGGTTCTTTTGCCAATCACCTTAAATCTGTGTCCTCTGGTTACCGAGCCCTCTGCCACTGGAACAATTTCACCTTATTTACTCTATCAAAACTATTCATGATTTTGAACACCTCTGATCAAATCTCTTAATTTTCACTGCTGTAAAGCAACAACCCCAACTTCTCCAGTCACCCCAAAAAACTGAAGTCCCTCATCATTGGTACCATTCTAGTAAATCTCTTCTGCACACTCTCCAAGCCTTGACATCCTTCCTATAGTGTGTTGCCCAGAATTAAACACAGTACTCCAGCTGAGGCCGAACCAATGTTTTATGAAGACTTAGCATAACTTCCTTGCTTTTTTACTCTCTGCCTCTATTAATAAAGCCAATGATCTCATATGCTTGGTTAACAGCCTTCTCAACTTGTCATTGCCACTTTCAAAGTTTTGTGTACATATCCCTAGCTTTCTTTGTTCCTGTACCCTCTTTGAAACTGCACCATTTAGTTCATCTTGCCTTTCTTTAATCTTCCTATCAAACTGTATCACCTTGCACTTCTCTATATTAAATTTTATCCTCTTTAGTCTGCTGGCCCCTTCAATCTCCAGTGTCTGTTCCTCTCTCCTCTTTAAGCTCTAGTGCTTGTATCGCTTTCTCCTCTTCATCTGTACCAACTGTCAGACCATCTCTACCCTTCATCAGTACTGTGTGCCAGACCTCTTCCTTTTATCTGTCCCATAGCCAGATGCTCTCTACCCTTCACTACTTAATGTCAGATCCTTCTCCTTTACATCAGCCCCAGTATCAGACCATCTCTGCAGTTTAGGTCCCTCTCTCCACTTCATCTATCCCCAGTGACAAGTCCTTTGTCCCTTTTTTCAGTCCCAATGTCAAACTGTCAGTCAACTTCACTTTCTACTATTGGACTCTCTCCATTCCACCACCCACACCCCCATTCCGAATATCGGATCTCTCTCCGAACCCCATATCATCGTCTAAGGCAAAAGTAATGGAGTCTATCTCCCAGTATCAGGGTCTCTCCCACTAACCTCCACACAAGTGCCTCAGTCTCAGATGTCAGGGTGTCTATGCCAATTTGTCTTCATATCTTCATACTCTTCTCTTCGAGAATAGTTTAAATAGTAACAAAAAGATTTTCAGGCTTATTATACATCTGCGCCATGAACACTTCTTCCTCGGCGGTATTCTCTTTAGTCAAGCTTATAGGGTGGCTAGTCCTACACGGTGAGTTTAATGGGCTCAAAACCCATACCATGCAGGCGTGGGGGTGGAGGGGGGGGTACCCAAACCCACTGGTTGTAGCACTGGCCCTGCTCAGTGCAATAGCCAGTCACACAACATCTCCTGCATATTTCACATAGAAACACAGAAAATAGGAGCAGGAATAGGCCATTCGGCCCTTCGAGCCTGCTCTGCCATTCATTATGGTCATGGCTGATCATCCAACTCAGTAACTTGTTCCCGCTTTCACCCCATATCCTTTGATCCCTTTAAACCCAAGACTTATATCTAACTCCTTCTTGAAAACATACAATCTTTTGGTCTCAACTGCTTTCTGTGGTAGCGAATTCCACAGGCTCACCACTCTCTGGGTGAAGAAATTTCT
The DNA here is from genome assembly GCF_036365525.1 of Heterodontus francisci. Classification (NCBI taxonomy): domain Eukaryota; kingdom Metazoa; phylum Chordata; class Chondrichthyes; order Heterodontiformes; family Heterodontidae; genus Heterodontus; species Heterodontus francisci. Next base: position 19,608,112 of record NC_090400.1, read on the forward strand.
CCTCATCTCAGTCCTGAATGATTTACCCCGTATCCTTAGACTATGATCCCTGGTTCGGACTCCCCCACCATCGGAACATCCTTCAAACAACATTCACGTAGAAATTACACCTATGAATCCTCTTGCTGGTACTCAATCATTCCCAGCTGAACCATCATGTTCCATAGGACTTCACTCCAATTCTTTAAAAAAAAAATTCCTTTCCATTTCTTTCCTCCTTTTTTTCCCCTTTTCTCTCTTCATTCCTTTCTTCTTTCTTCCTGCACCTTTCCCTTTTCTTCTCCCATTTCCAGCATTTGCATTCCCGTTCCTTGTCACGCTTTACTGGGACCTTGCTACCCCATATACTTTTGAGCTTTGCTTGCTTTTTGAAACCCTTTTGATCTGCCTTGCTGAACGAACATTTAAGCAAAAAATAGGATTATGGGGCCCGCACCTCAAAGAGCCATTAGGTCCTTTGCATATGTAAATAAGGGCCTAATAAATGTTTCAGGACTCCTATGCAAAATTGTTTTTTTCTTTCATGGGATGTGAGCATCGCTGGCAAGACCAGCATTTGTTGCCCATCTCTAATTGCCCTTGAGTAGGTGGTGGTAAGCCATCTTCTTGAACCACAGCATCCATCTAGTGTAGGTACACCCAGAGTGCTGTTAGAAAGGGAGTTTCAAGTTTTTGACCCAGTGACAGTGAAGGAACGGCGAGAAAGTTTTAAGTCAGGATGGTGTGTTGCTTGGAGGGGAACTTGCAGGTGGTGGTGTTCCCATGCGTCTGTTGCCCTGAACATCCCTGTCATATCTCCTTCCCTTTGCATTCAGGGAAGAGTAAGCCTGTATAAAGTAGTGGTACTGCTTCTCCAGGGCCAGTCATTTAAAGGCTCTGTTTTAAAGTTTGAAAATCTACTCATTGAAATAGCATGCTGATAGTTGCCAAGATTCTTTCATCACAGCTCTTGCGGAAGCTAAGCAAGTGTCTGAAGGGATCCTTGAGTTAAAGTAAATCCATGGCTGACAACACCTTAGTCAACCTTAGCAGCACAACAGCATTGTAATGAGGTACATACTGCTACTCCGAGAGAATCAATTTGAATTTTTAATAAAAAGCTGAAATAATGGCCTTGATTTTGATAGTGGGGTGGAGGAGGTGGCAGGAAGGGATTGGGGGAGCTGGTAATGGGCGACAAACCTGGCAAGCCCAACCTTATGGGTAGGGACTCATTTAAAATAAATCTATGCAGATTCCCATCTGACACCAGCTAGACTAACTTATCTAGCTAGCAGGTGGGAGTGGGAATTTGTTGCTAGAGGTTGCAGCCAGGGATCTGTGGGAATGGTCCCCAGCAGTCATTAGAGGGGTGGTGGAAGGCTCTGGGCAGAGACTGGGGATGGCAGTAGGCTCTGGGCAGGGATCTGGTGTGAGCATAGGGGTAGGCAGGATCTATCAAAGATTGTAGCCCAAAGCATATGAGACCCAAAGTTTCCTTGTGAGACTTGAGCAGCACTCCTGCCCCACAAAGAAACCTAAAATAAAACTTTTCAAACTTTACCCTCTGGACCTCTCCTGGCCAGGGTTCGGCTACCGACAGATTTGTCTAATTGTCAACACCGCTCCCCACTCTGGCCTCAGTTTGCAATTGCAAATCAAGTCATGATTATATCATCAGACCCACATTTCATATTTAAAGTAGGGCCCTGCGAGTGTCCTGCTTGCCTGCTCAAAAGAGCAGGTTAATTATTGGACATAGCGGGAAGATAGTGAGATCAGAGGAGGTAAGTGGCATGCATTATTTTAACTTCCCCCACACCATGCTCCCACAACCACCCCAGGCCTGGTTTTTGCCATGTGAGGACAGTTAAAATCATGGCCAATTTCTTTTGAGAAGGAGACTAATGCCTGTAGAGATATTACAGTACTGCTTTATTGGGGAGGTAGGTAAACAATTTTAAAAAGGGTTCAACCGGTGGCGGTAGGAATCGGACATCCATACAACAACTTATATTTATATACCACCTTTAACATAACAAAACATCGCAAAGCACTTCATAGTATTATGAGAATTCTTCTATTTTTTGAATATGTTTTAAGGACTCATATTTAAATTGTGGAAATGGATACATTTGGAAGCCTGAAGAAATTCTGGACTGTGTTTTTCTCTGGGGTCATTGAAAGGACATTCAGATGTTGTTTAAAAACAACCTTTGCTGAAAATCATGTGCTTTAAGCTCAATAAACAACAGAAACCTTGGTGACCTGGGAAAGATGTTTACAGAGAAGCCACATGTCAAGGTTTATGGAGGTCAAGAGGTTGACTTTCTGTTTTGGGGTTTGGATAGTTTTCAGTTCAGATGGGGTGTGAACTGTTTTGAAGACAGTTGGTGTCTTGCCTGCGAAGGAAAAAGAAACCCCAGCTCATTTTGCCTCCATCTCTCTAGAAGACCCTGAGAAGGCCAGTGTGTCAGCTCCTCTTTCCTCCTGTCTGTGGGAAAAAGCTGCGATTCAAGTGTGTCTTGGCTGAAACCCCTGATGCCACATGTCCTGGAAAGCCTACCAGATGATTTCTCGTCATCTCCAGAACGAATTGCTTCTGAAAAGATCCTAGTGACCCGTCTCCATATACCCAGACGCCAGACCAAAAGGGACAACTGACTTACTTCCAAATCTTCTCTTTTTTCTGAAAGAATTAGCAAGTATTTGGCCAAAGTATATATTTTTTTGTAACATATCCCTGCAGAGAGAATTTGTGTATTTTTTTCAATGTATGTGTGTAAGTGTGTGTTTCTTCTTTTGGGCCTCCTTATCTCGAGAGACAATGGATACGCGCCTGGAGGTGGTCAGTGGTTTGTGAAGCAGCGCCTGGAGTGGCTATAAAGGCCAATTCTGGAGTGACAGGCTCTTCCACAGGTGCTGCAGAGAAATTTGTTTGTTGGGGCTGTTGAACAGTTGGCTCTCCCCTTGCGCCTCTGTCTTTTTTCCTGCCAACTACTAAGTCTCTTCGACTCGCCACAATTTAGCCCTGTCTTTATGGCTGCCCGCCAGCTCTGGCGAATGCTGGCAACTGACTCCCACGACTTGTGATCAATGTCACACGATTTCATGTCGCGTTTGCAGACGTCTTTATAACGGAGACATGGACGGCCGGTGGGTCTGATACCAGTGGCGAGCTCGCTGTACAATGTGTCTTTGGGGATCCTGCCATCTTCCATGCGGCTCACATGGCCAAGCCATCTCAAGCGCCGCTGACTCAGTAGTGTGTATAAGCTGGGGATGTTGGCCGCTTCAAGGACTTCTGTGTTGGAGATATAGTCCTGCCACCTGATGCCAAGTATTCTCCGAAGGCAGCGAAGATGGAATGAATTGAGACGTCGCTCTTGGCTGGCATACGTTGTCCAGGCCTCGCTGCCGTAGAGCAAGGTACTGAGGACACAGGCCTGATACACTCGGACTTTTGTGTTCCGTGTCAGTGCGCCATTTTCCCACACTCTCTTGGCCAGTCTGAACATAGCAGTGGAAGCCTTACCCATGCGCTTGTTGATTTCTGCATCTAGAGACAGGTTACTGGTGATAGTTGAGCCTAGGTAGGTGAACTCTTGAACCACTTCCAGAGCGTGGTCGCCAATATTGATGGATGGAGCATTTCTGACATCCTGCCCCATGATGTTCGTTTTCTTGAGGCTGATGGTTAGGCCAAATTCATTGCAGGCAGACGCAAACCTGTCGATGAGACTCTGCAGGCATTCTTCAGTGTGAGATGTTAAAGCAGCATCGTCAGCAAAGAGGAGTTCTCTGATGAGGACTTTCCGTACTTTGGACTTCGCTCTTAGACGGGCAAGGTTGAACAACCTGCCCCCTGATCTTGTGTGGAGGAAAATTCCTTCTTCAGAGGATTTGAACGCATGTGAAAGCAGCAGGGAGAAGAAAATCCCAAAAAGTGTGGGTGCGAGAACACAGCCCTGTTTCACACCACTCAGGATAGGAAAGGGCTCTGATGAGGAGCCACCATGTTGAATTGTGCCTTTCATATTGTCATGGAATGAGGTGATGATACTTAGTAGCTTTGGTGGACATCCGATCTTTTCTAGTAGTCTGAAGAGACCATGTCTGCTGACGAGGTCAAAGGCTTTGGTGAGATCAATGAAAGCAATGTAGAGGGGCATCTGTTGTTCACGGCATTTCTCCTGTATCTGACGAAGGGAGAACAGCATGTCAATAGTCGATCTCTCTGCACGAAAGCCACACTGTGCCTCAGGGTAGACGCGCTCGGCCTGTGTAAGTGTGTGTGGGGAATTTAAAAAAGGAACTTTGATATTTCAATCTGTGTGTTAATGCTTTGCTTTGTTACTGTACAAGTCTTGTTTAATAATAAAGTGATAATTTTGTTGAATATTAAAGAAACCTGACCGAATCGGTAACTGGGTAAATATTTTTAAATATATGTTATGACCTGTGGAGAAGTGAGACTAGAAAAGACAGTGCACTCCTCCCACCTCGGTCGTACAACCGGAACATTTTAAAAGAAAATAAGACACCGGGACACAAAAGGAGATATTAGAACAGATGACCTAAATCTTGGTCAAGGAATTCGGTTTTCAGGAGTGTCTTAAAAGAGGAAAGCAAGATAGAGAGGCGAAGAGGTATAAGGAGGGAATTCCAGAGCTTATGGCCTAGGCAACTGTAGAGTGATTAAAGTAGGGGATGCTCTCGAGGCCAGAAATAGATGAGAGCAGATGTCTTGGAGGGTTGTGATGCTGCAGGAGATTACAGAGATAGGGAGGGGCAAGGCCACGGAGGGATTTGAGAAAAAGAATGAGAATTTTAAAATCAAGACATTTCTTGACCAGGATCTACTGTAGGTCAGTGAGCACATGGGTGATAGGTGAATGGGACTTGGTGAAAGTTAAGACACAGGCAGCAGAATTTTGGATGACACCAAGTTTACAGAATGTAGAATGTGGGAGACCACCCAGGAGTATGTTGGAATAGTCAAGTGTAGAGGTAACAAAGGATAGACTGATCAAAGTAGAGAACAGAGAAATAAAATGGGGTAAACATTCTGTGGAGGTTGGTGAGTCAGCTGACTTCAGGCTGAATTAGGTGGTCATGAGGCTTTGGATTTGAAGATGTGGATAACTGATTTGGTGGTTCTCCTGGAGACAGTAGCACAGCTGATTTCCTTCAAGGAGTCTCTGTCTGCAACAGGGGCATCCCTGGATGGTCACGGTTAGCAGGCAGGATTCGAAGCTTGCAAGGTGGATTGGACAGAGAGAAAAAGGAAGGAGGGATCCCACTACAGAGAAGCCACCAGTTTAAGCACATGGAGGGTGGACCTGTCACATGACCGTCACCCAGTGATTCAAGCATGGTGGTTACCAGTGAGTATTCCCTCTTGCAGCTTAATCAGTCCATGTCTAGGAATTCCTTTCTCACAGCTAGGGTCCCATTGTTCAAGTGATTAGGTTTGAGTGGTTCGTCTCTACCAGTTGAATATTCAGGTATTGGCCTTGACGTCTTGCTAATGGGAACAGGAGAAGTGGTTCACTCAAATTCCCCAGGTCATTGTCCTTGATGGGTCTGTGCAGACATGCTATCTCCATCTCAATGCATTGGAATGTGGAAAGTACAGTGATGCAAATTGGGGTGGCCATCTTTAGCTGCCAGTACCGAGTCACCTTTTCTCTGTTTTTTAAAATTTAATTCAGGTTTCCAGTCAGTGGATTAAAAATCATCCTTGACATAGCACATTTTCGTGATACCTCCACACCATGCCAAATGAAACACTATGACATGAGCATTTCATTGTAAGGTTGTAAATTAAAAAAAACTGTACATATACATTCATCCCCAAACTCTCACTTATCAACCTTACACTGCCATAGCTATGTTCTGGTTCAGTTTTCATCTGGGATGATTCTCAACCACAATCTTTAGCCTCATGGCCCAGCATATCCCCTATTCTACCATTACCAACAAGCCGGGGATCAACCCTAGTTAAATGAAGAGTGCAGGAGGGCAGGACAGGAGCAGCACCAGGCATATCTCAAAATAGGGTGTCAACCTGGTGAAGCTACAACCCAGGATTACTTGCATGCCACAGACAGAGCTAAGCAATCCCACAACCAACGGATAAGATCTAAGCTCTGCAGTCCTGCCACATCTGGTGATGAGTGGTGGTGGACAATTAAACAACTAACAGGAGGAGGTGGCTCCACAAATATCCCCATCCTCAATAAAAGCAAAATACTGCGGATGCTGGAAATCTGAAACAAAAACAAGAAATGCTGGAATCACTCAGCAGGTCTGGCAGCATCTGTGGAAAGAGAAGCAGAGTTAACGTTTCGGGTCAGTGACCCTTCTTCGGAACACTCAATGATGGGGGAGCCCAGCACATTAGTGCAAAAGATAAGGTTGAAGCATTTGCAACAATCTTCAGCCAGAAGTGCCGAGTGGATGATCCACCACGGCCTCCTCCTGAAGTCCCCAGCATCACAGATGCCAGACATCAGCCAATTTGATTCACTCCGCGTGATATCAAGAAATAACTGAAGGCACTGGATACTGCAAAGGCTATGGGCCCTGACAACATTTCAGCAATAGTACTGAAGTCCTGTGCTCCAGAGCTTGCCGCGCCCCTAGCCAAGCTGTTCCTGTACAGTTACAACACTGGCATCTACCCGGCAATGTGGAAAATTGTCGAAGTATGTCCTGTACTCAAAAAGCAGGACAAATCCAACCCAGCCAATTACCGCTCCATCAGTCTACTCTCGCTCATCAGTAAAGTGATGGAAGGTGTCATCAACAGTGCTATCAAGCAGCACTTGCTCAGCAATAATCTGCTCAGTGATGCTCAGTTTGGTTTCCGCTCGGCCCACTCAGCTCCTAACCTCATTACAGCCTTGGTTCAAACATGGACAAAAGAACTGAACTCAAGAGGTGAGGTGAGAGTGACTGCCCTTGACATCAAGGCAAAATTTGACCAAGTATGGCATCAAGGAGCCCTAGCGAAACTGGAGTCAATGGGAATTAGGGGGAAAAAACCTGCGCTGGTTGGAATCGTACCTCGCGCAAAGGAAGATGGTTGTGGCTGTTGGCAATCATCTGAACTCCAGGACATCACTGCAGAAGTTCCTCAGGGTAGTGTCCTAGGTACAACCATCTTCAGCTGCTTCATCAATGACCTTCCTTCAATCGTAATGTCAGAAGTGGGGATGTTCGCTGATGATTGCACAATGTTCAGCACCATTCGTGACTCCTCAGATACTGAAGTAGTCCATGCAGCAAGACCTCGACAATATCCAGGCTTGGACTGATAAGTGGCAAGTAACATGCGAACCACACAAGTGCTAGGCAATGACCATCTCAAACAAGAGAGAATCTCCCCTTGACATTCAATGGCGTTACAATCACTGAATCCCCCACTATCAACATCCTGGGGCTTACCATTGACCAGAAACTGAACTGAACTATAGTCATATAAATACCATGGCTGCAAGAGCAGGTCAGAGAATGGGAATTCTTCAGCGACTGACCTCCTGACTCCCCAAAGCCTATCCACCATCTACAAGGCACGTCAGGAGTGTGATGGAATACTCTTCCCTTGACTGGATGGGTGCAGCTCCAACATTCAAGAAGCTCAACACCATCCAAGACAAAGCAACCCGCTTGATTGGCACCCCATCCACAAATATTCACTCCCTTCACCACATAATGTACCATCTACACGATGCACTGCGGCTACGCCTCAAGGTTCCTTAGACAATACCTTCCAAACCCACAATCTCTACTACCTAGACGGACAAGGGCAGGAGGTGCATGGGAACACCACCACCTGCAAGTTCCCCTCCAAGCCACACACCATCCTGACCTGGAACTATATCGCCATTCCTTCACTGTCGCAGGGTCAAAATCCTGCAATTCCTTTCCTAACAGCACTGTGGGTGTACCTACCCCACATGGACTGCAGCAGTTCAAGAAGGCATCTCACCACCACTTTCTCATGGGCAATGAAAGATGGGCAATAAATGCTTGCCTGGCTGGCGATGCCCACATCCCCATGAACGAATAAAAAAAAAACAGGATATCTGTGGACACCAGAATCATATCAGTGGTTTGGTTGAGTGGGCGGAAAAGTGGCAAGTGGAATTCAATCCAGAAAAGTGTGAGGTAATGCATTTGGGGAGGGCAAACAAAGCAAGGAAATACACAATAAACAGGAGGATATTGAGAGGGGTAGATGAAGTGAGAGACCTTGGAGTGCATGCCCACAGGTCCCTGAAGGTGGCAGGACAGGTGGATAAAGTGCTGAAGAAGGCATATGGAATTCTTTCCTTTACTGGCCGAGGTATAGAATACAAAAGCAGGGATGTAATGCTGGAACGATATAAAACGCTGGTTAGGTCACAGCCGGAGTACTGTGTACAGTTCTGGTCACCACATTACAGGAAGGACATAATTGCTCTGGAGAGACTACAGAGGAGATTTACAGGAATGTTGCCAGGGCTGTGTAATCATAAGACTACATGACAAAAAATGTATATAAGCTTGGAACTTTGAGTGTAAAATTAGAGTGCTAGCTCGGACTGCCCGAGATAGTCTCTCCCTGCGTACGCTTGAATAAACGATCAAAACCTGTTCCTGAGTCTCCTCGTGTGGTGATTGAGTTGTTCCACAACAATAGGCACCACAAACATTTAATATTGATTACTAAAGCTGTGAGAGGAAGCATAATAACTGTTTTCCCATCATTAAATTCAATTTCGTATCTTGCCAAGATTTCTGTTTACTATTTCATTACCAGAACTGCTAAGCTGCCATGAGCGGGCAATAATTTGGAGTGCAGGAGCAGGTGTGGTTAAGAAAGGGCAGCAGCAGATGTGATGAAGAGGGGACAGTAATTCGAAGCACATCAGGAGGAGTGGTTAAGAAGAAGCAGTAACTCAGAGGGCAGCAACAGGTGCTGAATGTGCAATGTAAGCAGAAGGTGCAGTGAAATGTGCTACTGTGATTGGGGGAAGAATAATTCAAAGTGGGGGAGGGAAGGTTTATTAATGCAGAGGCTACAGTGAAGTGATATAGGCTTCTGCAGAATGAAAGAAGGCTGTGAAGTGGATTCTTAACCTTAGCAACCCTTTCGTCAGAATTTCTTCTGGTACTACTGCCAGCTCCTAAGAGCAATGCATTTGGTATTAACTTGCTATGCAACATCAGACCATTGTTGCTGAGCTATTTGGTTGGGCACTTTTTTAATTCTTTTCTGAGACGTGAGCATCACTGGCAAGGCCCATCCCTAATTGCCCATGAGAAGGTTGTGGGGAGCTGCCTTCCTGAACCGCTGCAGTCCATCTGGTGAAGGTACACCACAGTGCTGTTAGGAAGGGAGTTCTAGGTTTTTGACCTGGTGACAGTGAAAGAAGGCTGATATAGGTCCAAGTCAGGATGATGTGTGACTTGGAGGGGAACTTGTTGGTGGTGGTATTCACAGCGTCTGCTGCCCTTGCCCTTCTAGGTGGTACAGATTGGGGGTTTGGAAGGTGCTATCGAAGGAGGCTTGGCGGGTTGCTGCAGTGCCTTTTGTGTATGGTACACACTGCTGCCAATCTGCACTGGTGGTGGAGGGAGTGAATGTTTAAGGTGGTGTGTGGAATGCCGATCAAGAGGGCTGCATTGTCCTGGATGGTGTCGAGCTTCTTGAGTGTTGTTGGAGTTGCACTCATCCAAGCAAGTGGAGAGTATTTCATCACATTCTTGACTTGTGCTTTGTAGATGGTAGACAGGCTTTGAGGAGTCAGGAGGTGATGCTGCCAGACCTGCTGAGTGAATCCAGCATTTCTTGTTTTTGTTTCAGATTTCCAGCATCCGCAGTATTTTGCTTTTATTTAGGTGAGTTACTTTGCATCTGCGTCCAAGAAAGAAGACCTCCTTCGTCCTGGTTGCATGCTCCACAAGGACCTCCAAAGCACCATTTGAGAAGCAGCAGGTCCTCGCATCAGTCCTTTTTTCAGAAATCCAGCAGTTCAAACAGTACAAAAGTATTAACCAAAGGTATCTATCCTTTACTATGTGTAGTCCGCCTTCAAATTGCAGGTGCCCCAGTGGGTTCCCTAGCTCCTGCCACCATGGCTGAGCTGCTGATTATAAGTGCAGGTAGTGCTGACACCTCACCATTCCTTTGTAATAAGAATGGCCGCAGTAGACCTAGAGAAACTGAGTAGAGCATGTGCTGTACACTTTATGCCAAATTTGGGTGAGGTCCTAAAACAGGTCTTAGGACTCCGATTAGCAGATCGGGTATATAAGATCCCGCCTGAAAATTAGAACCACCAACACTAATGTTTTGTTCAAAAAAAGGCCAACAAGGACCAATTTTTTCCCCAAAGTCTCCATCATACAAAAAAATTCAAGACAATTGTACCATTACAAATGAGTATAGTACAAGCAGCAAGTCTCCCTGGAGCTGTTTTCTATTCATTTCCTTCAGCATTTTCATTTTGTTTTAGCTGCAGTGGCTTCTCTGTTAAATAAATCAAACCACATACACATCTGTTCAGCTAAACCATTCCTAAAAATCTCCACGGACAGTTCAAGATGAAGCATTTTCATACACTTGCATGACTGTACAATAGTGATCTTTTGCTTCCTGAATAAATTACTACGATATATCAGACAACAAATTTAGCAGTCTACAATAAAAATATCTGCAGGTCATGTCAAGTGATTCACATATACCTTTACAGTCTACAGTTACAGAATCAGAAGTATTCCATGCCCTAAGCCTGTGGCAAAATTTCCACATTTAGAACATAACAAATTACCATAAAGCAGCCACTTTCTACAAAGGCAGTAAGACGCTCAGGAAGAAAACATCATCTAAATTTCCAAATTATAACAGCTGTATCAACCAGGAAAGGGCTACGCAGGGTAGGCATAAAAAATGAAAAGCAAGTCATTGTAACACTGTAACATTGTAACTGCTGTGCAGCTAGATAGAGAAAGCTGCTGCCTCTTTTCTTGTTCACACAACAGAAAGAAGGATTATGAATATAGAACTGAAGAGGCAGAGGAAAAGAAATAGAACAGGTAAAGCATGTGAACTTAAAACATAATCCAACTGAAGGGTTGAAATGCCTGTGAAAAAATGTTGAGCTTCATTTTTGCTGGTAATGATGTGACCTGATTCTTTGAATGCATTTCTAACTTTAATTAAATAGAAACACAAAATTATGGGTACATTCTTCAATAAATTTATCTCATAATTTTGTTCAAATAATGGGACAGAATTTACTAGAGCGGGGCCTCTCATGGCATTGCCCAGTTATTTAGACTTTTTTTGTGTACTCTTCAGCTTGAAATGTATTTGCCCTGTAAGTTGCTGGAAGTGCGAGCTAATAACAGCACAACAAGGTCAACGGGACATCTGGGACATTCGTGAATGATTTAAGAGTTGAGAAATAAACTGATGAAGGACTGAGAAGGAGGGTGAATTAGAGTGGGAGAGTTCAATACCAAATTAGGTACAGAAAGAGATATAAAGAGATTGAAAGGAAGATTGGATTAAGAGTAAAGGAAACAAAAGACAGTCAAGTAAGAATAAATTTGTAATTTGAAATTTAAAAAATCTCCAACAACAATTCACCACCTGAAGGAATGAGTCTTGACCGTTTAAATTACATGTGAACAAACGACCATACGAATTAGCATCAGGAGTAAGCTACTCTGCCTCTCCAGCCTGCTCCACCATTCAGCAAGATCATGGCTGATCTGATTGTAACCTCACCTCCACATTCCGGCCTACCCCCAATAAACTTTTACCCCCTCGCTTATCAAGAATCTATCTACCTCTGCCTTAAAAATATTCAAAGACTCTGCTTCCACCACCTTTTGAGGAAGAGAGTTCCAAAGACTCACGAACCTCTGAAAGAAAACATTTCTCCTCATCTCTGTCTTAAATGAACGACCCCTTCTTTTTAAACAGTGACCCCTAGTTCTAGATTCTCCCACAAGGGGAAACATCCTTTGCACATCCACCCTGTCAAGACCCCTCAAGATCTTATATGTTTTAATCAAGTCGCCTCTTACTCTTCTAAACTCCAGCGGATACAAGCCTAGCCTGTCCAACCTTTCCTCATAAGACAACCCGCCCATTCCAGGCATTAGGCTAGTAAACCTTCTTTGAACTGCTTCCAACACATTTACATCCTTCTTTAAAAAAGGAGACCAATACTGTACACAGTACTCCAGATGTGGTTTCACCAATGTCCTGTATAACTGAAGCATAACCGCCCTACTTAAGCAAGGAGTCAGGCGGGCTAAAAGGGGTCATGAAAAGTCATTGGCAAACAGGATTAAGGAAAATCCCAAGGCTTTTTATACGGATATAAAGAGCAAGAGGGTAACTAGGGAAAGGGTTGGCCCACTCAAGGACAGAGAAGGGAATCTACGTGTGGAGCCAGAGGAAATGGGCGAGGTACTAAATGAGAAACTTTGCATCAGTATTTACCAAAGAGAAGGACTTGGTGGATGATGAGCCTAGGGAAGGGAGTGTAGATAGTCTCAGTCATCTCATTATCAAAAAGGAGGTGTTGGGTGTCTTGCAAAGCATTAAGCTAGATAAGTCCCCAGGGCCTGATGGGATCTACCCCAGAATACTGAGGGAGGCAAGGGAAGAAATTGCTGGGGCCTTGACAGAAATCTTTGCATCCTCATTGGCTACAGGTGAGGTCCCAGAGGACTGGAGAATAGCCAATGCTGCTCCTTTGTTCAAGAAGGGTAGCAAGGATAATCCAGGAAATTATAGGCCGGTGAGCCTTACATCAGTGGTAGGGAAATTATTAGAGAGGATTCTTCGGGACAGGATTTACTCCCATTTGGAAACAAATGGACTTATTAGCGAGAGGCAGCATGGTTTTGTGAAGGGGAAGTCATGTCTCACTAATTTGATTGAGTTTTTTGAGGAAGTGACGAAGATGATTGATGAAGGAAGGGCAGTGGATGTTATCTATATGGACTTCAGTAAAGCCTTTGACAAGGTCCCTCATGGCAGACTGGTACAAAAGGTGAAGTCACACGGGATCAGAGGCGAGCTGGCAAGATGGATACAGAACTGGCTCAGTCATAGAAGACAGAGAGTAGCAGTGGAAGGGTGCTTTTCTGAATGGAGGGATGTGACTAGTGGTGTTCCACAGGGATCAGTGCTGGGACCTTTGCTGTTTGTAGTATATATAAATGATTTGGAGGAAAATGTAGCTGGTCTGATTAGTCAGTTTGCAGACGACACAAAGGTTAGTGGAGTTGCGGATAGTGATGAGGATTGTCAGAGGATACAGCAGGATAGATCGGTTGGAGACTTGGGCGGAGAAATGGCAGATGGAGTTTAATCAGGACAAATGTGAGGTAATGCATTTTGGAAAGTCTAATGCAGGTGGGAAGTATACAGTAAATGGCAGAACCCTTAGGAGTATTGACAGACAGAGAGATCTGGGCGTACAGGTCCACAGGTCACTGAAAGTGGCAACGCAGGTGGAGAAGGTAGTCAAGGAGGCATACGGCATGCTTGCCTTCATCGGTTGGGGCATAGAGTATAAAAACTGGCAAGTCATGCTGCAGCTGTACAGAACCTTAGTTAGGCCACACTTAGAATATTGCGTGCAATTCTGGTCGCCACACTACCAGAAGGACGTGGAGGCTTTGGAGAGGGTACAGAGGAGGTTTACCAGGATGTTGCCAGGTCTGGAGGACATTAGCTATGAGGAGAGGTTGGATAAACTCGGATTGTTTTCACTGGAACGACGGAGGTGGAGGGGCGACATGATAGAGGTCTACAAAGTTATAAGTGGCATGGACAGAGTGGATAGTCAGAAGCTTTTTCCCAGGGTGGAAGAGTCAGTTACTAGGGGACATAGGTTTAAGGTGAGAGGGGCAAAGTTTAGAGGGGATGTGCGAGGCAAGTTCTTTATACAGAGGGTGGTGAGTGCCTGGAACTTGTTGCTGGGGAAGGTGGGGGAAGCAGGTGCCATAGAGACGTTTAAGAGGCATCTTGACAAATACGTGAATAGGATGGGAATGGAGGGATACGGACCCTGGAAGTGCAGAAGGTTTTAGTTTGGGCAGGCATCAAGATCGGCGCAGGCTTGGAGGGCTGAATGGCCTGTTCCTGTGCTGTATTGTTCTTTGTACTTTTGTATTCCATTCCCCTCACAATAAATGAAAACATTGTTAGCTTTCCTAATTACTAGCTGTACCTGCATACTAACCTTTTGCAAATTATGCACTAGGACACCCAGATCCCTCTGCAATCTCTCACTATTTAGATAATATGCTTCTTTTTTGTTCTTCTTGCCAAAGTGGACAATTTCCCACTTTCCCACATTATATTTCATTTGCCAGGTTTTTGCCCACTCACTTAACCTATCTATATCCCTTTGTAGCCTCCTTGTGTCCTCTTCGCAACTTAATTTCCTACCTATCTTTGTGTCATCAGCAAATTTAGCAACCATATCTTCGGTCCCTTCACCTAAGTCATTTATATAAATTGTAAAAAGTTGAGGCCCCATCACTGATCCCTGTGACACACCAGTTGTTACATCTTGCTAACCAGAAAATGACCCATTTATGCCTACTCTCTGTTTCCTGTTCGGTTCTATCCATGTCAAAATGGTACCCCCCTGCAGCATGACCTTTTATTTTCCACAATAACCTTTGATGTGGAATATTATCAAATGCCTTCTGGAAATCTAAGTACAATACATCCAGCGGTTCCCCTTTATCCACAGCACATGTTACTTCTTCAAAGAACTCCAATCAATTGGTTAAACATGATTTCTCTTTCACAAAACCATGTTGACTCTGCCTGATTACCTTGATTTTTTCTAAATGCCCTGCTATAACGTCTTTTATAATAGCTTCTAACATTTTCCCAAAGACAGATGTTAAGCTAACTGGCCTGTAGTTTCCTGCTTTCTCTCTCCCTCCTTTTTTGAATAAATGAGTTACATTGGCTACTTTCCAATCTAATGGAACCTTCCCCGAATCTAGGGAATTTTGGAAAATTAAAACCAAACATCAATAATCTCACTAGCCACTTCTTTTAGGACCCCAGGATGAAGTCCATCAGAACCCGGGGACTTGTCAACCTGCAGCTTCAACAATGTGCTCAGTACCACTTCCCTGGTGATTGTAATTTTCTTGAGTACCTCCCTCCCTCCCTACCATTTCCTGATTTATAACTATTTCTGGGATGTTACTTGTATCCTCTATGGTTAAGACAGATTCAAAATACCTACTCAATTCATCTGCCATCTCCTTATTTTCCCTTATTAATTCCCCAGACTCACTTTCTATCGGACCAACGCTCACTTTGTTAACTCTTTTCTTTTTAAATATCTATAGGAACTCTTACTATCTGTTTTTTATATTTTTAGCCAGCTTTCTCTCGTACTCTAATTTTTCCCTCCTTTTTAATCCTATTGTTGTTCTTTGCTGCTTTTTATATTCTGTCTAATCTTCTGACCAGCCATCCATCTTTGTGCAATTATATGCTTTTTCTTTAAGCTTGATAGTATCTTTAACTTTTTTAGTTAACCACAAATGATGGGTCCTCCCATGGAATTTTTCTTTCTCGTTGGAATGTATCTATTCTGTGTATTTTGAAATATCCGCTTAAATATCTGCCACTGCATCTCTATTGACCTATCTCTTAACCTACTTTGCCAGGTCCCTTTTGCTAGCTCTGTTTTCATGCCCTCATAATTGCCCTTATTTAAGTTTAAAATACTAGTCTTAGACCCACTTTTCCCTCCCTCAAACTGAGTGTAAAATTCAATCATATTATGATGGCTGCTGCTTCGGGGAGCCTTCATTATGAGGTCATCAATTAATCCTATCTCGTTCCACAATACCAGGTCTAGTATAGCCTGCTCTCTGGTTGGCTCCAGAACGTGTCATTCTAAAAAACTATCCTGAAAACATTCTATGATGTCCTCACCTAGGCTACCTTTTCCCATCTGATTTTTCCAGTCTATATGTAGATTATAATCCCCCAAGATTATCACCGTACCTATATGACACCCATTATTTCGTCCTATATACCTTGTGCTGCCGTGTTGCTACTGTTAGGGGGCCTGCACACCACTCCCACAAGTGACATCTTGCCTTTATCTTTTCTCATCTCGACCCAAACCACTTCTACATCCTGGTTTCCTGAATTTAGGTCATCCCTCTCTGTTGTGCTAATTGTTCACTTTCTGGGCAAGAGAGCTGAATTGGCAGGCATGAACACGGCATTAAAATGCTTTTAATTACTAGACTCGATTTTCTGTGACAGATTTAATGGTCAATTAATGTGCAAATACAGCAGCTTAATGAAACTAATGGGGTGGTTAAGGGAGAGATGCCGTTTTCACAAAGCTAACGATAGCGTGCCACAAATCATTCAGTAATTTATAGCGGTTCACAATTCACAGGAAACCTCTTTCTCACTATAAATTGTTGGATGTTCTTCACATTAATAATAGCATGAGTCGTTCACATGCCATTACTTATTCAGCAAATTCTGGCCCAATCATGGTCAGACCTAGCATTTTGAGTTCTTTCATTTTGCAGTGAAGAAGTACTATCACTTGAGCTTATTCTTGTAAACACCAGCTCAGAAATTGGCACCCTGCATAATTTCAAGAGCCAATTAGGTACTTTAGCACTAACAGACTCACAGTACAAGCGTACAGGAGCAAGGACAGGGGAATAGAACAGCCCAGGAAGCAGCTCAACAGAAGGCAAGCTCACGTCCTAGCCCGGCTGTAATGGGCATAGCCTATAAAAGACTGACGTCTATATAGCACCAACTGCTTGATGCATGTGCCCACAATGTCAGCCAGTATGAAGGAGTCCAACTCCAACTTGTGTAGGGTCAAAGCACATGGTATTAAAGCACTGTAGACAAACATGGAACATGCAGTCACCTCTATGCACACTGCAGCAGAATGTAAGAAGATTTGAATTTGGCAGCAAATATGGTTGCAACATAATCCTTTAATTGTATTCGACCAGGTCTTTGACACACTCAATCCTGATTCTCTCTACAAATTGTGAAGGAAAGCTCAAGAGCTTTATCGGCCTCTAGTCGCACACTATCCCAAATGATTATGACAACAAGAGTTTGTTGTTGTTAAGACAACAGAAATGAAGTAGTTCCTACAAAACTTCCAAATGCTGACTTATTCATCATCTAGGTATGCAAACTAATCATTGTGGGCCTTTTGTCCCATTTCCTATCTCATTTCACAATGCTTGGCAATGATTTTGTCAAATAGGCACAAATTAAACATCCTGCACTTTCAGCAGATGCTAAACAAGTTATCTAAATTGTACCCTGACACATTAAACCCTAAAGACACATTAAACCCTAGGAATGAACAGCTTTCACTGTTACATTATTTTTAGCTACAGTAGAAATCCACATCATTTATAAGTAAAAAGAAAGCAAAACCTTAACCATAAGAGATGAAACAAAACCCCAACATACTTATATATGAATGCATGATGAGGGTACCTTACAAGAGGCCTCACTTATGGAGCCTGGGGTGACAGTTATCACAGCTTTGATGGAAGCTCAGATTGCAACAACCAAGGCTCTGGGTTCCAACATCTCCAACATGTTAAGCTTCAAGGAAAGAATTGAGAGGCAGCAAAACTATTACATAACTCTGCACTCTGACGCCCTGACAGAGGCGAATGACAGCATTCTTACTCCCCTGGCAGCTCTCAACCAGTGCTCATTTTGGTGCCAGCTATCTGCAAGATTGCTGCAATCTGTCATTAGGCCCTTTTCAGGGAACAGCTACATGACGTCACCCACCACAGTCGAGTGCTTTCAGTGGATAAACAACAGATTATCACTTGCCATGTTGTAGCCGCTGGGATAGTTCATGATAGAGGCATTTGACTAGGCATACGGACACTTAAGAGAGGCACCAAGCATGACTTTTACTTTTACATTTTGTCTGATGATGATTTAAAACACTTCGCACCAAATTCTTGTTGGCAATTTATTTCGATAAGTATCTGATGACCATACCAACTGATGTGATGGAAACAACTATGCCAGCATTTAAGTAGACAGCACTCATCTGGAATATGGAAGGAATGGGTCTGATGGTATGAAGTATTCATAGATGATCTGCTGGGAACAGTTTGATCACTGACAGGCTTAGTAGAAATTGTTCTTCCTCTGCATCCTCTGTTTGCTGCTGTTCTTCCTGCTTTTGCACCTCTGCATTTCCTGTCAGAAGTGGTTCTAAGGGTTGTCCCTTTTGCAGGGCAAAGTTATGAGGCATGCAGCGAACTACAGTGAATCTGGAGATTCTCTCAGGGCTATATTACAGGACAATTCCAGACCAGATTTTGTTACCCATTTATGCGTGGGTTTCTGACAGGTGTCATAAGCCATGTATGTGTTCAGGAGCTACCCCTTATACTCAAGCAGCCAGCGTGACACCCGATAATCTGGGTGAAAGTGAGGGGTTATTGAGAAATAGCACAGATAAAGGTATCCTGACAACTTCCAGGAAACCTGACACAATCCTGCATGTTATGCTGCCTGTTGTCATATACCAGTTGCACATTCAGCGAGCAGAAGGATTTTCTGTCGAAACAAATGCTGGAGGGCTATGATGGTGCAATGAATTAGTCTTTGCGTTGCAGGAAAGCCTACAATGCCTACAGCCTTGGCTACCTGCTTTATTGCCTCCGCAGGGAACGTGATGAACTTGTTTGCTTTGACAAAGAGCATATCCCTGATCTGCTTGATATAGGAATGCACAGAAAATTGTTTTTGTCAACTGTCACAACTTGGTATTGTTGTGTGTTATTGTAGTTGTAGTACAGCTAGGGCATTACTGAGAAAGTCTCGGAGTCTGGATAAGGTCAACCAATAATTCTTATTATTTACACATCACTATTACACTCTCCTCAGGCCTCCTCAGCCATCATCCTTCATGCTGCTATTCTCTTCTTTCCAAGCCCATTACCATGTGACTGTTACATCATAACCCTTACAGTGGGAGGGGTTGCTCTCACCGGCTCCAGCATTAACCCTTACATGTCCTTATACTACAGGTATAACCCTGAGGCATTGATATTCAGGGCGAAAGTAGACTTCAAAACCACAAGCAAAGTGTGACAAAGCTGTGGTTGCCACTGCAACAGGTGACAAAGTTCTGTAACAGCCTCCTTGGTGAAATGTGGCTAATGGGCATATTGCACCTCCAGTTATGTGAGGAGCAATGCCCGTTTCCAGTAGCGCTGTGTGGGGTAAGGTCTACTGCAAGCTCCTCTCCTTTCCCCCTGCAGCTGCAAGTATCTCCACTCTTGCTTGTTGCTCTTCCTCCCACTGGCCCTCCAGGAACATGCTAGACTGAGCAGCACACACATGTTGGCAAAGAAATTGGGGCAGAAATCCCCGGGCAGAGCCTGTCTTTAAGCTCCAAAAAAAAACTTGCTACAACTTTTGTAGTCAACTACAACAAATAACACAGCCAGAAGTGGACATGAAGAAATAACAGGTTAAAATGACTAATCAGCTAGTGCCTAACTATGGCTGAGGATTCTTTTAAATAATATTGTTAGTGTCACTTCTGACTGCCATAGGATTTGAGGCAATTATTAGAATGGAAAAATCCAGCACTTAGGAAGTTGAATGTACCAGAATGTCCTTAACCAGATGCAAGAGTCTCATTTACATACATTGTTTAGACACCCTCTGGTTTCATTCGGTACAAGAGATCACCATGCAAAATTTGGAGGCCTAACTCCAATTTTATCAGTGCTAAGGTGGCTGAGAGTTGCAAATCCCACCACCACTACCACCCCCTCCCCCAAGTATTACAAACCCTATTGATCAGTGAAATAGTCTATCCAGGTTCTTGTTAATACATGTGCTCTACTGCAGTAATACTGTTTTTATTTGGAAATAAGTTACCAGGAAATATATATTTTATTATATTTTGCAAGAGATGTGCACATTGAGTCTTATGCAAACAACGGAAAGGAAATGGCTTTGTTGAGGCTGTGATTATTCAGCTACAAGCCAAAATAAGCAAAAGGCATATCAGTTTGTGTGCTTATTACACCTGCTTTATTATGCATTTGTATTTGACCCAGGTCACCTTAATCATATGGTTGTATTCCAAATCAGTTCTCTAAATAAATTGCATGCTGGAAGTACATTGCAGGTCTGTCAGCATCTGCAAGTAGAAAAATAGGTTAATGTTTGGGTATCTGACAAAGGGCTTGTACCCAAAACATTATTGTGTCCTTTCTTTTGAAAGATGCTAATGGACCTGCTATGCATTTCCAGCATTTTCTATTTTTATGTAGCTTGAGTGGCACAAATGATGGAGGAAATTCATGTGTGGCTATATTCCTGCATGTTTTCACTCAACATCAGAATCACAGAATTGTTACAGCACAGTGGCGCAGTGGTTAGCACCGCAGCCTCACAGATCCAGCGACCCGGGTTCAATTCTGGGTACTGCCTGTGTGGAGTTTGCAAGTTCTCCCTGTGCCTGCGTGGGATTTCTCCGGGTGCTCCGGTTTCCTCCCACAAGCCGAAAGACTTGCAAGTTGATAGGTAAATTGGCCATTATAAATTGCCACTAGTATAGGTAGGTGGTAGGGAAATATAGTGACAGGTGGGGATGTGGTAGGAATATGGGATTAGTGTAGGATTAGTATATATGGGTGGTTGATGGTCGGCACAGACTCGGTGGGCTGAAGGGCCTGTTTCAGTGCTGTATCTCTAAACTAAACTAAAGAAGGAAGCCATTCGGCCCGTCGTGTCTGAGTTGGCTCTCCAATGGAGCGATTCACTTAGTGTCACTCCTCCCTGTAGCCCTGCACATTCCTCCTTTTCAGATAATAATTCAATTCTCTCTTGTATCAGTTACATGTTAACTTCCTTGGAAAAAAAACAGCTCAACTCTATTCTTACACCATCCTTACACTGTAACTTTTCTGAAATTGTGGGGATTCGGCCAGATCTCTGGATCAGATTATAAGTGGTTCCAACTTCTGAAACATTGTTGGGCATGTTCATATAGACTGTTGTAGCTCTGTTTTATTCAGGTATGTGGTGGCATACAGTAGTTATGAGATATTGTTGAAGTTCATAATCAAGATATCCTGAACTTTAGTGAGGTGGTCACATATCATTTCCGTGTTCATTCAATAAAAGCCCTTCCTCTTAATATAGGGCATGATATTGTGTACAATGCTCAGAAGGTCTTGAAAATCCTAGGGAAATTATAATCGTGGAAACGTGCATCTATCGCTCCTGCTGCTGGTAAGTCCCAAAATGTATGTATATTTTACATCTGTCACTTGTTTTATGTAGTGCAAATCAGGACAGATATTGGTTCCTGGGAGGATCCTGTGGCATAGATGTTGAAGGCCATGGTGAAGTTCTATCTTTCATGTTTCGAATCCAGCCAGGGTTACAAGTATCTAAGAGACGTACAACGTTCCTCAGACTGTTGTTCTCCAGAGATCCACACTCAGTGCCATGCGCCATCACATATGCACACTCGACCTCTCCCTCCAGCAGCAACGACTCACCATATCTCAAAGCTGTCCTGCTCCGCAGTTTCAATTCACCCTTTGTCTTATCCAACACTTTAACAAAAAACTTTTTCTCTTCCTTTCAGGTGTTAAGGAATGCAAGCGCCATCAATTTATGGATACCAATGCCCTTCCAGACCTTTCTTCCCCTTCACAATACCCTCTGACCTTCCCCTCTCTGAGTCAGCTTCATCCCGTTACGCCCCCACCTCAATGAGTTTCACGCTCGGCATGATGTTGAGCTCTCCTTCCATCGCCTTCGCCTCCCGGGCTCACTTCTTTGGCCAAGAGTCCTCCCCTTGACCAGCAGACCCATTCACCCACCTCCAGTATTCTCCCCCCACCTGGACCCCTCCCTCTGACCTCTTACTCAATCTTTACATTGAGAACTGTCGGCGTGAAATCGGCCATCTTAATTTCTCTGCTCCCATCAGTCGCTAACCTGTCTCCCTTTGAACTTGTTGCACACCATTAGCTCGTGTCTAACCCAGAGATTATGATCAAACCTTCTGATAAGGGTGGTGCTGTTGTTGTCTGGCGTACTGACCTCTACCTGCAGAGGCTGAGCGCCAACTCTCATACACTTCTTCCTACTTCCCCCTGGACCATGACTCCACCACCGAACATCAAGCCACTGTCTCCAGGACTGTCACTGACCTCATCTCCTCTGGAAATCTTCCCTCTACAGCTTTCCATCGCATAATCCTGCAACCCCAAACAGCCCACTTCTAACTCCTTCCCAAAATCCACAAACAGGACGGTTTTGGGAGACCCATCGCTTCAGACTGTTCCTGCCCCACTGAATTTATTTCTTCCTATCCTGACTCTATTTTTTCTCCCCTTGTCCAGTCTCTTTCCACCTACATCCATGGTTCTTCTGACATTCTACATCATTTCAACAATGTCCAGTTTCCTGGCCCTAACCACCTCCTCTTCACTATGGACGTCAAATTTCTCTACACCTTCATCCCCCACCAGGACAGTCTAAGGGCTCTCTGCTTCTTTCTTGAACAGAGGCCCAACCAGTCCCCATCCACCACCACCCTCCTCCGGCTGACTGAACTTATTCTCACATTGAACAACTCACTTCCTCCAAATAAAAGGTGTTGCTATGGGTACCCACATGGGTTCTAATTATGCCTGTCCTTTTGTGGGATATGTCAAACATTCCTTGTTCCAGTCCTACTGAGGCCCCATCCCCCAACTCTTCTTCCAGCACATTGATGACTGTATCGGTGCCATTTCCTGCCTCACCCGGAACTGGAAAACGTCATCAACTTTGCTTCCAATTTCCACCCTTCTCTTACCTTCATATGGTCAACCTCCGACACTTCCCTTCCTCGACTTCCGTGTCTCCCTTTCTGAGGATAGGCCCTCTATTAACATTCATTATAAATAAGCCCAGCGACTTTCGCAGCTACTTTGACTACACCTTGCCTCCTATCAGTGCACTTTCTTTAATCTCTCCAGTGCCCTCTCCTTGTCGTTGACCCATGAGGCACTTATCTTTTCAAATTAACTTTACAAATAGATGAATCATTTATGAGGGATCCTGCAGAATTCACAAATTTTCTACTCAATTTTCAAATAATTTGCTCTCTTGTTTTGTGTTAGTTCCTTCCCACCCCACGCCTTTGTGTAACTTAAAAGTCATTTTTATCATATTTTCAAACTGATTTGCCAACTTCACAGTATCTAAGGACTCTAGACTTTATCATTTCCATTAACATTAATGCTCACACTGAGTAAAATGCTGTCAATTTTTTTTATATTAAAAGTTATCCATAAAATGAAATCATATTGCTTTGTAATGTGATTCTTGAAAATTATTTACAATCTGAATTTATGATAGATGCAGAAATTTTGTTTTGTGAATTAATCTGTTTGTTGAAGTTCCTTATATCCCAAAAATACTGCAAACATCCCAAGGCATAGCATGTTGGTACATTCACATACTGTGCAGAAGTGAATTCATGATCATCATTCCCCAATAATGGCAAAGTTGTTAGAAAAATCTAACAGGACTTTAGATAGGGTGGCAAATGTTGTGACTGGCTAACGTTATGATTTCATTATTTAGAGAGAGAAGAATTAGCCAGAAAAGAGTACATTTAAATATTCAAAGGGAGGAACAGCAATGTAGACCAAAGTTTTAAAAATTTCTGTGTGGGGGAACCCGAGTTATAAATTCTGAAAGGCAACAGGGCGATTTTAAATAAAAACAAGAAATGTTGGAAATACTCAGCAGGTCTGGCAGCATCTGTGGAGAGAGAAGCAGGGTTAATGTTTCAGGTCTGTGACTCTTCATCAGATTTTAATCCTATCCGCCCAGGGGAAACCAGGCGGGCCGTAAGTTCAGCTGGGAGACATACCACCGACAATCTGTACAGAGCCTGCTCCCTTCTAATTTAAGCTGCTCAATTGAGCAGGCGGCAAAGGCCCCCTCTGAAGCACGAGGGGTCCTTCTTTAAATATGCACATCAGGGTCTGATGACGTGATCGGAAGCTGACTGCAATTTTAACTGTAGCCTGAGCAGGCAAGCGACTGTGGTGGGAAGATGATCAAAGTCCAAAGAGGCCCAAGCAAATACATTTTTCAACTTTCCTATTCAGGGCAGGAACAAGAAACAGGTGATCAGAGGTTTGGGCCCTTGTCTTACCTGCCCGATTCCGATGCCAGTTAAAATTCTGCCCATCAGAAATCCAAAGTGAAGTAGTACTATCATTGCAGACATCATTATTTATCAGTATCTGTTACCAATAGAGATATAGAAAACTTTAGAAATACAATGACATCAAGGACCCCATGAAATTCCCTGAGGGTCAGGGACTCTAGTATGAAATCTATCCGAGAGACATCTGTGCACCTTAGCAGTTGGTGGCAAATTTTCTGGCTCAAAATAGAATGGTTTGCTAGCAACCTGAGTTGTAGACTAATTCAACTTACACCTTTTTTTTTGTTTTGGACAGATGGCAAAAGAAGTGCACAGTGTTATGATCCTGTAGTTTTTTTTTCCGGGAAGTATGTGGCGCATCTTTAATGCAGCAAAGGATCAGTACTGCTTTAAGAACAAGCAGGCCTCAGGAATTAGCGAGAAGCTGCATTCTTGTTGCCTTTGATACAGCCATTCAGAGATTGCGATTCAAATCGTGCATTCTCGTTGCCTTGCATACAGACACTTAACATCGAGAGATACATTTGTTACAATTCAATTTTGAACTGCCTTATAGTGCAAACAGCCTGTTCTAACAGGAGACACAAACAGACAGCTGTGTGTTAGCACCTGAAAGAAGAGCTCTCAGCTAATTTCAACTGAAGGAAGAGAATTTAATCTGTTTATTATTATCTATCAAAATTTTAAAAAAGTCAAACCAAAACTGATAATTTAAACTGAGGGAAGGGAAGTTAGACTGTGACAATCTTTTATCCCTCAAAAACTCTAAAGCCAGATTGATTCTATTAAAAGTGTTTGCAAGTCGTTAATTGTTGAAATTCATCGCTGGAGAAGGAAAGCATCGCTTACTGCTGGAATTAGACTACGGACTGTTCTACTGTTGAAGAACCTTTTTCTCTCCCTCTGTGAGGCTGTTAAGGACTTCAAGCAACCTTGGACTTTTTCACCTCCGCAAGGACTCTAATTTTTTCTATTTTAAATGTTGTTTATATCTTCATAGTGTTTAAGAATTTAGTTTTTCTAATTAAACAGTTAATTACTTGATTTAAAGACACTTGGTTTGGTTAGCATATTAATTGGGGACTCATCCAGGATTTGAATCATATCTTAATTGGGGGCTCGCTCGCATTTGAAACATATTTAATTCGGTGGCTTGCATCTGGGATCAGAATCAGACTAATTTGGAAGGCTCGCATTTGGAATCATAGTAATTACTCGTCTCTGGATAACATATTTAAATTGGGGTCCAGCGTTTGGCATCATATTAATTGCTGTCAAGTGTGGAATCATATCAATTGGAAACTCAATTGTTGGGATCTATATCTAATGCCAATTACAAAGAAAAGACCCAGATCTCTTGTATAATAAGGTACTGTCTATACCATTGTAATGTGGTTGTAGTAGAATTTTTGGGAAAGCAGAATGTTTCCCTGAGTGACTTGATAATTTGAACTAAGAACAAGTTAAAAGAATTGGCAGTGAAATTGGGGTTGGAATTGAAATCAGATGCCAAAAAAGCAGAGATAATTAGATAATCCAAAGGAGATGTTTAACAGATCGTCTGTCATTGCAGCACAGCAGGCTGATACAGAGAGCTACCGAATAGCACAGACAGCTCTGTCAGAAGCTGAGGCGAAAGGAGTTCTGGAAGGCTATTATATGGTAAACGGGGTTTTGAGGAGGAAATGGAGACTGCCTCATAGGCCTGCCGACAAAGACTGGACAGTTGTTGAACAGATAGTGGTACCACCTAAATATCAACAAGGATTATTAAAGTTAGCACACAACATTCCTTTTGCAGGACATAGGGGAATTCAGAAAACCAAATCACACATAAGCCAACATTATTACTGACCAGAAATAAAAACAAGAAATGCTGGAAATACTCAGCAGGTCTGGCAGCATCTGTGGAGAGAGAAGCAGAGCTAACATTTCGGGTCAGTGACCCTTCTTTGGAACTACTAACTTGTTTTCAGATTTCCAGCATCCGCAGTATTTTGCTTTTATTTTCACTGACCAGGTCTTACAAAGGATGTGAGACAATTTTATAGGGCGTGCCATAGCTGTCAAATGGTGGGAAAACCACAACCCACCATAAAACCAGGGGATGAAGTTTTAGTGTTGTTACCATCACAGGGACAACCATTAAGAGTATGGTTCAGTGGCCCTATAAAGTGATCAAAAGAGTGGGTAAGGTAAATTACTTGATTGACACCCCTGATCGCCGGAAGAAGAACCGGTTGTGTCACATTAATATGCTCAAACCATATTACTGCCGGGAGGAGGATAAGCCAGTACAGGTATGTCAGGTAATTGGGACTGTTGAGAAGGAAAAGGATAGTGAGGATGAGGCAGAAGTAGGCCGAGGAAATTCTCAGATTGAACCTTCAACTATTCAATTAGCGAATACAGAATGGCTAGGAAAATTAAACAGTAGGCTTTTACACTTAGAGGCAAAACAGCGTGAAGTCCTAACCAGGATTTTCACAACATTTCAAAAAGTTTGTAGCGATAAGCCAGGATGTCCAACCTTAGCCACATATGATGTGGATATAGGCGGAACCGTTCCTTTAAAACAACATCCTTTCCACTTGAGTCAAACAGGCCCAAGTGAAAGCAGAGATCCAGTACATGCTGGAAAACAATTTGATTGAACCTAGTCAGAGTAGCTGGAGTTCGCCAGTAGTTCTCGTACCTAAACCTGACAGGTCAACCCGATTTTATATAGATTATAGAAAAGTTAATGCTGTAACCAAGGCAGACTCCTATCCAATTCTGCATTGAGAAGACTGCATCGTCAGAGTAGGCAGCGCTAAGTTTCTTACCAAGATTAACTTGTTTAAGGGATACTGGCAAGTTCCTTTGACTCCTCGAGCCAAAGAAATATCAGCTTTTGTAACACCTGACAGTCTTTATCAGTGCCGGGTGATGCCATTCGGGCTAAAATATGCCCCAGCAACTTTTCAAAGATTAATGAATCAAGTGGTAGCCAGTGTTCCCAACTGTGTAGTATGTGTCGATGATGTACTAATATACAGTAACACTTGGCAAGAACACTTAAACTAATGAAAACTTTTGTTTAAAAAGTTATGAGCTGCAGACTTAGTAGTAAATTTGGAAAAAAGTGCATTTGGAAAGGCAAGAGTAACTTACCTCGGACACAGTGCGGCAAGGTCAGGTATTACCAAAAACAGTAAAGGTGTAAGCCTTAATGGAGTGCCCTATTCCTAAATCTAAATGGGAAGTAATGAGATTTTTAGGGATGTGTGGGTTTTATCGGAAATTTATACAAAACTTTAGTACTGTGGCTGCTCTGTTAACCGACTTGCTACAAAAAAAGAAAAACAAAGTGGTATGGTAAGATAAATGCCAGGCAGCTTTTAAAAAGCTAAAGGCAATCCTAACTAATTACCCAGTGGTGGCTGCTCCAAATTTCGCGAAACCCTTTAAATTAGCGATCGATGCTAGCCACATGGGGGTTGGTGCAATCCTACTGCAAGATGACAAATCCAGCATACAGAAGCCAATAGGGTATTTTTCTGGAAAACTAAATTGTCATCAGAAAAAAATATTCCACTGCGGAAAAAGAAACATGGGGACTTTTACTGGTTCTCAAACATTTTGAGGTATATGTCCACCAGGACTATAAGGAGATATTAACATACACTGGCCATAATCCATTAACATCTGTGGAAAAGTTTAAGAACTGAAAGGCTAGAATCTTTAGATGGAGTCTAGTGTTACAGCCTTATCATCTGAGGGTTATACACATTTCAGGGAAAAATAATGTTATCGCCGACATTTTATCGCGGATTTAACTATGTGGATGGCGATGAGAATGCTGTAAATTATTAGAAGTGTATGCCTGTAAATGTGGGGGGAAAAAAATGTTAGCATTTTTTCAAATTGTATTTTATACCCATTGGAATGAAACGCATTCCAGGAATGGCGTTTCATTCCGCCAGGGGCGGAGGTGTTATGATCCCGGAGTAATTTTCCGGGAAATATGTGGTGTGTCTTTAAGACAGCGAAGGATCAGTACTGCTTTAAGAACAAGCAGGCCTCAGGAGTTAGCGAGAAGGTGCATTCTTGTTGCCTTTGATACAGCCATTCGGAGACTGCGATTCAAAGCGTGTATTCTCGTTGCCTTGCATACAGACACTTAACATCGAGAGATACATTTGTTACAATTCAATTTTGAACTGCCTTATAGTGCAAACAGCCTGTTCTAACAGGAGACAGACAGACAGCTGTGTGTTAGCACCTGAAAGAAGAGCTCTCAGCTAATTTCAACTGAAGGAAGAGAATTTAGTCTGTTTATTATTATCTATCAAAATTTTAAAAAAGTCAAACCAAAACAGAGATCTCTGACAATTTAAACTGAGGGAAGAGAAGTTAGACTGTGACAATCTTTTATCCCTCAAAAACTCTAAAGCCAGACTGATTCCATTAAAAGTGTTTGCAAAACGCTAATTGTTGAAATTCATCGCTGGAGAAGGAAAGCATCACTTACTGCTGGAATTAGACTACGGACTGTTCTACTGTTGAAGAACCTTTTTCTCCTCATATGTGAGGCTGTAAGGAATTCAAGCAACCTTGGACTTTTTCATATAAACAAAGAAACATAGAAAATAGGAGCAGGAGTAGGCCATTCGGCCCTGCGAGCCTGCTCCGCCATTCATTATGATCATGGCTGATCATCCAACTCAGTAACCTGTTCCCGCCTTCGTCCCATACCCTTTGATCCCTTTAGACCCAAGAGCTATATCTAACTCCTTCTTGATAACATACAATGTTTTGGCCTCAACTGCTTTCTGTTGCAGCGAATTCCACAGGCTCATCACTCTCTGGGTGAAGAAATTTCTCCTCATCTCAGTCCTGAAAGGTTTACCTCGTATTCTTAGACTATGACTCCTGGTTCTGGACTCACCCACCATCGGGAACATCCTTCCTGCTTCTACCCTGTCAAGTCCTGTTAGAATTTTATAGGTTTCTATGAGATCCCCCCTCACTCTTCTGAACTCCAGCGAATATAATCTTAACCGACTGAACCTCTCCTCATACGTCAGTTCCGCCATCCCAGGAATCAGTCTGGTAAACCTTCGCTGTATAGCAAGAACATCCTTCCTCAGATAAGGAGACCAAAACTGCACACAATATTACAGGAGTGGCCTCATCAAGGCCCTGTATAAGTGCAGCAAGACATCCCAGCTCCTGTACACGAATCCTCTTGCTATGAAGGCCAACATACCATTTGCCTTTTTTACAGCCTGTTGGACCTGCATGCTTACCTTCAGCGACTGGTGTGCGAGAACACCCAGGTCTCACTGCATATTCCCCTCTTTCAGTTTATAGGCGTTCAGATAATAATCTGCCTTCCTGTTTTTAATATCAAAGTGGATAACCTCACATTTATCCACATTATACTGCATCTGCCATGCATTTGCCCACTCACTCAACTTGTCCAAATCACCCTGAAGCCTCTCTGCATCCTCTTCACAACTCACCCTCCCACCCAGTTTTGTGTCATCTGCAACTTTGGAGATATTACATTTAGTTTCCTCATCTAATCACTAATATATTTTGTGAATAGCTGGGGTCAAAAGAACAAAGAACAAAGAACAGTACAGCACAGGAACAGGCCATTCGGCCCGCCAAGCCTGCTCCGATCTTGATGCCTGGCTAAACTAACACCTTCTGCACTTCCGGGGCCCATATCCCTCTATTCATCTATTTGTC
This sequence comes from Heterodontus francisci, assembly GCF_036365525.1. NCBI lineage: Eukaryota > Metazoa > Chordata > Chondrichthyes > Heterodontiformes > Heterodontidae > Heterodontus > Heterodontus francisci. The sequence goes on from NC_090400.1 coordinate 19,638,123, forward strand.
AAGATGTCTCTTAAACGTCGCTATCGTATCTGCTTCCACCACCTCCCCTGGCAGCACGTTCCAGGCACTCACCACCCTCTGTGTAAAAAACTTGCCTCGCATATCCCCTCTAAACTTTGCCCTTCGCACCTTAAACCTATGTCCCCGACTGACTCTTCCACCCTGGGAAAAAGCTTCTGACTATCCACTCTGTCCATGCCACTCATAACTTTGTAAACCCCGATCATGTCGCCCCTCCACCTCCGTCGTTCCAGTGAAAACAATCCGAGTTTTTCCAACCTCTCCTCATAGCTAATGCCCTCCAGACCTGGCAACATCCTGGTAAACCTCCTCTGTACCCTCTCCAAAGCCTCCATGTCCTTCTGGTAGTGTGGCGACCAGAATTGCACGCAATATTCCAAGTGTGGCCTAACTAAAGTTCTGTACAGCTGCAACATGACTTGCCAATTTTTATACTCTATGCCCCGACCGATGAAGGTAAGCATGCCGTATGCCTTCTTGACCACCTTATCCACTGGCATTGCCACTTTCAGTGACCTGTGGACCTGTACGCCCAGATCTCTCTGCCTGTCAATACTCCTAAGGGTTCTGCCATTTACTGTATACCTCCCACCTGCATTAGACCTTCCAATATGCATTACCTCACATTTATCCGGATTAAACTCCATCTGTCATTTCTCCGCCCAAGTCTCCAACCGATCTATACCCTGCTGTATCCTCTGACAATCCCCATCATTATCCGCAACTCCACCAACCTTTGTGTCGTCCGCAAACTTACTAATCAGACCAGCTACATTTTCCTCCAAATCATTTATATATACTACAAATAGCAAAGGTCTCAGCACTGATCCCTGCGGAACACCACTAGTCACATTCCTCCATTCAGAAAAACACCCATCCACTGATACCCTCTGTCTTCTATGACCGAGCCAGTTCTGTATCCATCTTGCCAGCTCACCTCTGATCCCGTGTAACTTCACCTTTTGCACCAGTCTGCCATGCGGGACCTTGTCAAAGGCTTTACTAAAGTCCATATAGATAACATCCACTGCCCTTCCTTCATCAATCATCTTCGTCACTTCCTCAAAAAACTCAATCAAATTAGTAAGACACGACCTCCCCTTCACAAAACCATGCTGTCTTTCGCTAATAAGTTCGTTTGTTTCCAAATGGGAGTAAATCCTGTCCCGAAGAATCCTCTCTAATAGTTTCCCTACCACTGACGTAAGGCTCACCGGCCTATAATTTCCTGGATTATCCTTGCCACCCTTCCTAAACAAAGGAACAACATTGGCTATTCTCCAGTCCTCTGGGACCTCACCTGAAGCCAATGAGGATGCAAAGATTTCTGTCAAGGCCCCAGCTATTTTCTCCCTTGCCTCCCTCAGTATTCCAGGGTAGATCCCATCAGGCCCTGGGGACTTATCTACCTTAATGCTTTGCAACACATCCTCCTTTTTGATAATGAGATGACTGAGACTATCTGCACTTCCTTCCCTCGGCTCATCATCCACTAACTCCTTCTCTTTGGTGAATACTGATGCAAAGTACTCATTTAGCACCTCGCCTATTTCCTCTGGCTCTACACATGGATTCCCATCTCTGTCCTTGAGTGGGCCAACCCTTTCCCTGGTTACCCTCTTGCTCTTTGTATACGTATAAAAAGCCTTGGGATTTTCCTTAATCCTGTTTGCCAATGACTTTTCATGACCCCTTTTAGCCCTCCTAACTCTTTGCTTAAGTTCCTTCCTACTGTCTTTATATTCCTCAAGTGCTTCATCTGTTCCTAGCCTTCCAGCGCTTACAAATGCTTCCTTTTTCTTTTTGACTAGGCTCACAATATCCCGTGTTATCCAAGCTTCCAGAAACTTGCCAAACTTGTCTTTCTTCCTCACAGGAACATGCAGGTCCTGGATTCTAATCAGCTGACGTTTGAAAGACTCCCACATGTCAGATGTTGATTTACCCTCAATCAGCCGCCCCCAATCTAAATTCTTCAGTTCCTGTCTAATATTGTTATAATTAGCCTTCCCCCAATTTAGCAGCTTCACCCGAGGACTACTCTTATCCTTAACCACAAGTACCTTAAAACTTATGGAATTATGGTCACTGCTCCCGAAATGCTCCCCCACTGAAACTTTGACCACCTGGCCAGGCTCATTCCCCAATACCAGGTCCAGAATGGCCCCATCCCTAGTTGGACTATCTACATACTGTTTCAAGAAGCCCTCCTGGATGCGCCTCACAAATTCTGCCCCATCCAAGCCCCGAGCACTAAGTGAGTCCCAGTCAATATAGGGGAAGTTAAAATCACCCACCACCACAACAACCCTGTTACCTTTACATCTTTCCAAAATCTGTCTACATATCTGCTCCACTACCTCCCGCTGGCTGTTGGGAGGCCTGTAGTAAACCCCCAACATCGTGACTGCACCCTTCCTATTCCTGAGCTCCACCCATATTGCCTCGCCGCATGACCCCTCTGAGGTGTCCTCCCGCAGCACAGCTGTGATATTCTCCTTAACTAGTAATGCAACTCCCCCACCCCTTTTACAACCCCCTCTATCCCGCCTGAAGCTTCTAAAGCCTGGAACATTTAGCTGCCAATCCTGCCCTTCCCTCAACCATGTCTCGGTAATAGCAACAACATCATAGTTCCAGGTACTAATCCAAGCTCTAAGTTCATCTGCCTTACCTGTTATACTTCTCGCATTGAAACAAATGCACTTCAGACCACTAGTCCCACTGTGCTCAGCAACATCTCCCTGCCTGCTCTTCCTCTTAGTCCTACAAGCCTTATTTACTATGTCCTCCTCAATTATTTCACTAGCTGTCCTACTGTTCTGGTTCCCACCCCCCTGCCACACTAGTTTAAACCCTCCCGAGTGATGCTAGCAAACCTTGCAGCCAGGATATTAGTGCCCCTCCAGTTTAGATGCAACCCGTCCTTCTTGTACAGGTCCCATCTGTCCCTGAAGAGAGCCCAATGGTCCAGATATCTGAAACCCTCCCTTCTACACCAGCTGCTCAGCCACGTGTTTAGCTGCACTATCTTCCTATTTCTAGCCTCACTGGCATGTGGCACAGGGAGTAATCCAGAGATTACAACCCTAGAGGTCCTGTTTTTTAGCTTACTACCTAACTCCCTAAACTCCCCCTGCAGGACCTCATCACTCTTCCTGCCTATGTCGTCAGTACCGATGTGTACCACAACCTCTGGCTATTCACCCTCCCCCTTCAGAATGCCCCCTGTCCGTTCAGAGACATCCTTGACCCTGGCACCAGGGAGGCAACATACCATCCTGGAGTCTCTTTCACGTCCACAGAAGCGCCTATCTGTGGCCCTGACTATCGAGTCCCCTATAACTATTGCTCTTCTGCGCTTTGTCCCTCCCTGCTGAACAACAGTGCCAGCCGTGGTGTCACTGCTCTGGCTGCTGCTGTTTTCCCCTGATAGGCCATCCCCCCCAACAGTATCCAAAACAGTATACTTGTTACAGAGGGGGATAGCCACAGGGGATTCCTGCACTGACTGCCTGCCCCTTCTAGCGGTCACCCATCTATCTGCCTGCAGCTTGGGTGTAACCACTTCTCTAAAACTCCTGTCTATGACGCTTTCCGCCACCTGCATGCTCCTAAGTGCATCCAATTGCCGCTCCAACCGATCCATGCGGTTTGTGAGGAACTGCAACTGGGTACACTTCCTGCAGATTTGGTCGCCCGGAACGCTGGAAGCGGCACGGACCTCCCACATCTCACAGGTGAAGCACTTCACCTCTCTAACTGTCATTTCTCGCACTAATTAGTTAATTAATATAAAATAAATAAATACTTATTAAATCCTTACTAAATTATGATGCACTTAACTATATGGTCCCTAGTGCTAGATTCCTACTATAAATATTAGCTGTCTAAATACAGTGATCTCCTCCCTCTGGTTTAGTTACCCTACTTATTAATTAGTTAATAATTAGTTAATAATTAATAAGTCCTAGCACCGATCCCTGCAGTACTCCACTAGTCACTGCCTGCCATTTGGAAAAAGACCCATTATCCCTACTCTTTGTTTCCTGTCTGCCAACCAATTTTCTTTCCATCGCAATACACTATCCCCAATCCCATGTGCTTTAATTTTACACACTAATCTCTTATGTGGGACTTTGTCGAAAGCCTTCTGAAAGTCCAAATAAACCACATCCATTGGCTCCCCCTCATCAACTCTACTAGTTACATCCTCGAAGAATTCCAGTAGATTTGTCAAGCATGATTTCCCTTTCGTAAATCCATGCTGACTCTGCCCGATTCTACCACGGTTCTCCAAGTGCTCTGCTATAAAATCTTTGATAATGGACTCTAGAGTTTCCCCCACTACCAACGTCAGGCTGACTGGTCTATAATTCCCTGCTCTCTCTCTACCTCCCTTTTTTTTCACCTCCAGCAGGAGCGTAAATTTATAAGGACTATAATTTTTTCCATTTTAAATGTCGATTATATCTTCATAGTATTTAAGAATTTAGTTTTCTAATTAAACAGTTAATTTCTTGATTTAAAGACACCTGATTTGGTTAGCCTCATTTGGGGGTTAATAGATGGTACAATTGGGCTGGGTCTTTCTTTAATTTGGAAAGTTTAAAATGATATGTTAGGCGATCTGTGGAGGGACGGGATTGAATTAACAGTGCGTTTCTCCCACCACAATCAGAGTCGTATATTTTGATTGGGGGCTTTGACTGGAGCGGTCGGTTGTAACAACAGCAACAATTACAGAGCTAAGAATATTTTTGTTTTGCTGCAAAGTATGTTTGTATCACAAAATGCTAAACTAATACAAGTAGGTAGTCTTGCTGCAGATAAATATAACGGAATGCTGCAAAATGGTTACAAGCACAGTTGCTTACTGGTTTTAATGCACTACAGATTCTGATTCTCTATTTAAATAGCACGTGTGGTTGCCAATGAAACACCCTAAATTTACTGTTACGGTAATCTCACACTCCTGTTAAAGTGTCAAGAATTGTGCATGCAGCATTCATGCTCCTATCAAGGAACTGAGACAGAATACTTTCTACGTATGGTAGTGCAGTGGTTATCACTGAATTCGCAACCTAGCAGCCAAATCCCATCCTGGCAAATTGTGAAATCAAATTCAATAAATCTGGTAATTTGTGGGCTTGCTCCTGAAAAAAATAACCATGAAATCTGCTCACTAAAGACAAGGCTGAAGCATTTGCAACCATCTGCACCCAGAAGTGCTGAGTGGATGATCCATCTCAGCCTCCTCCTGAGGTCCCCAGCTTCAGCCAACTCGATTCACTACACGTGACATCAAGAAACGGCTGAAGGCACTGGATACTGCAAAATTTGGCAGATGGAGTTTAACGTGGATAAGTGTGAGGTTATCCACTTTGGTCGGAAGAATAGAAAGGCAGATTATTATCTAAATGGAGAGAAACTTCAGAATGCTTCGGTGCAGAGGGATCTGGGTGTCCTCATGAATGAATCACAGAGAGCTAGTATGCAGGCACAGCAGGTAATAAAGAAGGCAAATGGAATTTTGGCATTTATTGCTAAAGAAATAGAATATAAAAGCAGGGAAGTGTTGCTGCAACTGTGCAAGGCATTAGTGAAACCGCACCTGGAGTATTGCGTACAGTTTTGGTCCTCTTACTTGAGGAGGGATGTAGTTGAATTGGAGGCAGTTCAGAGGAGGTTCATTAGATTGCTTCCAGGGATGAGGGGTTTGTCTTATGGAGCAGTTTAGGCCTTTACTCTCTAGAGTTTAGAAGAATGAGAGGAGATCTAATTGACGTGTATATGATTAAGGGGATTGAAAAAGTAGACGTAGAGAGGATGTTTCCCCTTGTGGGGCAATCTAGAACAAGAGGTCATAGTTTTAGGATAAGAGGTAGCAGATTTAAAACAGAGATGAGGAGAAATTACTTCTCTCAAAGGGTCGTGAGTCTGGAATTCACTACCCCAGAAAACAGTGGATGCCGGGACATTGAGTAAATTTAAGGAGGAGATAGACAGATTTTTAATTGCTAAAGGGTTGAAGGGTTATGGAGAACAGGCAGGAAAGTGGAGTTGAGGTCCAGATGAGATTAGCCATGATCGTACTGAATGGCGGAGCAGGCTCACGGGGCAGAATTGCCTACTCCTGCTCCTAGTTCTTATGACCTTAAAGGGCCCTGACAACATTCCGGCAATAGTACTGAAGACTCGTGCTCCAGAACTGGCCAGGCCCGCTGCCAAGCTGTTCCAGTACAGCTACAACACTGGCATCTACACGACAATGTGAGAAATTGCCAAGGTGTGTGCTGTATACAAAAAGCAGGACAAATCCAAGCCGGCCAATTACCGCCCCATCAGTCTACTCTCGATCATCAGCAAAGTAATGGAAGGCGTCGTGGACAGTGCAATCAAGCGGAACTTACTCAGCAATAATCTGCTCATTGACACTCAGTTTGGGTTCCACCAGGGTCACTCTGCGCCTGACCTCATTACAGCCTTGGTTCAAATATTGACAAAAGAGCTGAACTCAAGAGGTAAGGTGAGAGTGGCAGCCTTTGACATCAAAGCAGCACTGGACTGAGTATGGCATCAAGGAGCCCTTGCAAAACTGGAGTCAATGGGAATCAGGGGGAAACTCTCCACTGGTTGGAATCATACCTAGCAGAAAGGAAGATGTTTGTGGTTATTTGAGATCAATCATCTCAGTCCCAGGAAATCACTGCAGGAGTTCCTCAAGGTAGTGTCCTAGGCCCGACCATCTTCAGCTGATTCATCAATGACCTTCCCTCCGTCATAGTTTCAGAGGTGGGGGTGTCGCTGATGGCTGAACAATGTTCAGCACCATTTGCGACTCCTCAGAAACTGAACTGGCCCCGCCATATAAGTACTGTGGCTACAAGAGCAGGTCAGAGAATGGGAATTCTTCAGCGACTGACCTCCTGACTCCCCAAAGCCTATCCACCATCTACAAGGTACAAGTGAGGAGTGTGATGGAATACTCTCCTGTTACCTGGATGAGTGCAGCTCCAACAATACTCAAGAAGTTCAATACCATACAGGACAAAGCAGCCCACTTGACTGGCACCCAATCTACAACTTTCTCCATTTATTCTCTCCACCACCAATGCACAGTGGCAACAGTGTGTGCCATCTACAAGATGCACTGCAGCAACTCACCAAGGCTCCTTCGAAAGAACCTTCCAAACCTGCGACCTCTACTATCTAGAAGGACAAGAGCAGCAGATGCATAGGAACACCATCACCTGCAAGTTCCCCTCCAAGCCACACACCATTCTGACTTGGAACTATATCACTGTTCCTTCACTGTCACAGGGTCAAAATCTTGGAACTCCCTTCCTAACAGCACTGTGGGTGCAATTACACCACATGGACTGCAATGGTTCAAGAAGGCGGCTCACCACCACTTTTTCAAGGGCAATGAGGGATGAGCAATAAATGCTGTCCTAGCCAGTGACACCTGCATCTGTGAAAGAATAAAAAAAAACTAATGTGCTTCAGCGAAGGGAACCTGTAATACCTACCAGTTCCAGTCCAGTTGACTCCTAATGCATTTTCAGGTGGCCTAGAAAGCCACTGAGATCCAAAAATAACAATACTCAGGACAGCTTGGGATGGGCCTTGCGACTGTTGTCTACATCTCCAGAGCATAAAAATAATGTTACTCTATTTAAACTCACCAATTGACCAGAGATGGCATCTAGATCTAGCTGTGCGACATTCAAGTCCACAATTATTAAAATTATCAGAGACTTCAAATCTAGTTTAAAAAATCCAAAAGAGAAATTGCTTTTTGTCAAGCTACTTTAACTTTAAACAATGTTTTTCAATGCAAATAGTACTGTACGTATAACTAAGTCAGTCTTGTTCCAGTTTGGAAACTGTAAATACATATGAGAAAGAGGTGTAATTAAATTCTAATTAGCAATGCATCAGTTTAAGAAGAATTAATGCCTGTAATATGTGAGCAAATTAGTATGCTAATTTTAGCGTATGGGCTTAAAACCTTTTCCATTTGACACACCTAGCAGAAAAATTGACTGCTGTGGACAATGTTCAAAAACACACCACAATATTACATTTGTATTTAAATCATTAGCTTGTTGCATTTCTGCATCGGCTTTATTTTTTAAACACACAGAAAACAGAAGTAAATACTTTGACACTTCAGATAGTAGGATTATTGCCACATCGACCTCACTGTGTTTAGAAATAAACTGGAGTGGAATTACTAAAGGGTTCAGCCACACAGATAGAAATCTACAACACAGGAGGAGGCCAATTGTGCCTGTGCCAGCTTGCTGAAAGCACTACCAACTGGTCCAATGCCCAAAACTATTTTTTTCTGTTTTAAGTAATTATCCAATTTCCTGTTCACAGTTATTACTGAATCTGCTTTCACAACGCTTTCAGGCAAAACATTCTAGATCATCACAACTCGTTGAGAAAAAAAAATACAGCTCAGTTCAGTGCAAGTGGGACCTGACCAGGATGAGTCTGCAATTTTCTGCTACCGGCCACTGGTTGGTAACTTGTTTTTATTCATTCATGGGATGTGGGCGTCACTGGCTACGCTAGCACTTATTGCCCATCCCTAATTGCCCTTGAGAAGGTGGTGGTGAGCAGCCTCCTTGAACTGCTGCAGTCCATGGAAGGTTGGTAGACCCACAGTGCTGTTAGGAAGGGAGTTCCAGGATTTTGACCCAGCGACAGTGAAGGAACGGCAATATAGTTTGAAGTCAGGATGGCGTGTGACTTGGACGGGAACTTGCAGGTGGTGGTGTTCCCATGCATTTGCTGCCCTTGTCCTTCTAGTTGGTAGAGGTCGTAGGTTTGGAAGGTGCTGTCTAAGGAGCCTTGGTGCGTTGCTGCAGTGCATTTTGTAGATGGTACACACTGCTGCCACTGTGCGTCGGTGGTGGAGGGAGTGATTGCTTGTGGATGGGGTGCCAATCAAGTGGGCTGCTTTGTCCTGGATGGTGTCGAGCTTCTTGAGTGTTGTTGGAGCTGCACCCATCCAGGCAAGCGGAGAGTATTCTATCACACTCCTGACTTGTGCCTTGTAGATGGTGGAAGGCTTTGGGGAGTCAGGAGGTGCGTTGCTCGACACAGGATTCCTAGCCTCTGACCTGCTCTTGTGGCCACGATATTTATATGGCTACTCCAGTTCAGTTTCTGGTCAATGGTAGCCCCTAGGATGTTGATAGTGGGGGATTCAGCGATGGTAATGCCATTGAATGTCAAGGGGAGATGGTTAGATTCTCTCTTGTTGGAGATGGCCATTGCCGGGCATTTGTGTGGCGCGAATGTTACTTGCCACTTATCAGCCCAAGCCTGGATATTGTCCAGGTCTTGCTGAAACCCTATACGGACTGCTTCAGTATCTAAGGAGTCACAAATGGTACTGAACATTGTCCAATCATCAGCGAACATCCCCACTTCTGACCATATGATTGAAGGAAGGTCATTGATGAAGCAGCTGAAGTTGGTTGGGCCTAGGAAACTACCTTGAGGAACTCCTGCAGTGATATCCTGGAAATGCGTGATTGACCTCCAACAACCACAACCATCATCCTTTGTGCTAGGTATCACTCCAACAAGCGGAGAGCTTTCCCCTAATTCCCACTGACTTCAGATTTGCTAGGGCTACTTGATGCCATACTCGGTCAAATGCTACCTTGATGTCAAGGGCAGTCACTCTCATCTCACCTCTTGAGTTCAGCTCTTTTGTCAATGTTTGAAGCAAGGCTGTAATGAGGTCAGGAGCTGAGTGGCCCTAGCAGAAAGCAAACATAGCGTCAATGAGCAGGTTATTGCTAAGCAAGTGTCACATTAGGGAAACTATTGGAGAAGATTCTGAAGGAGAGAATCTATCTCCACTTGGAGAGGCAAAATATGAGTAGGAATAGTCAGCATGGCTTTGTCAGAGGGAGGGCATGCCTAACAAATTTGATTGAATTCTTTGAGCATGTGACCAGGTGTGTAGATGAGGGTAGTGCAGTTGATGTAGTTTACATGGATTTCAGCAAAGCCTTTGACAAGGTCCCACATGGGAGACTTATCAAGAAAGCAAATGCACATGGGATACAGGGTAACTTCATAAAGTGGATTCAAAATTGGCTTCACTGTAGGAGACAGAGAGTGATGACAGACGGTTGTTTTAGTGACTGGAAGCCAGTGTCCAGTAGCATACCACAGGGATCTGTGCTGGATCCCCTATTGTTTGTCATTTATCTTAACGACCTAGATGACTATGTGGGGAGTAGGATCAGTAAGTTCGCGGATGACACAAAGATTGGCCGAGTTATTAACAGTGAGGTTGAGTGTCTTGGGTTACAGGAAGATATAGACGGGATGGTCAAATGGGCAGAAAAGTGGCAGATGGAATTTAACCCTGAAAAGTGTGAGGTGATACACTTTGGAAGGAGTAATGTGACATGAAAGTATTCAATGAATGGCCTGACACTGGGAAGTTCTGAGGAACAAAGGGATCTTGGCGTGTTTGTCCATAGATCTCTGAAGGCAGAAGGGCAGGTTAATAGGGCGGTGAAAAAGGCATATGGGATACTTGCCTTTATCAATCAAGGCATAGATTACAAAAGCAGGGAGGTCATGTTGGAGTGGTACAGAACTTTGGTAAGGCCACAGATGGAGTACTGTGTGCAATTCTGGTCGGCACATTATAGGAAGGATGTGATTGCACTGGAGGGGGTGCAGAGGCGATTCACCAGAATGGTGCCTGGGATGGAACATTTAAGCTATGAAGAAAGGTTGGATAGGCTTGGGTTGATTTCGCTGGAGCAGGGAAGACTGAGGGGTGACCTGATCGAGCTGTACAAGATTATGAGGGGCATGGACAGTGTGGACAGGGAGCAGCTGTTCTCCTTAGTTGAAGGGTCAGTTACGAGGGGTCACAAGTTTAAGGTGAGGGGCAGGAGGTTTAAGGGGGATTTGAGGAAGACTTTTTTTACCCAGAGTGTGGTGACGGTCTGGAATGCACTGCCTGGGAGGGTGGTAGAGGCGGGTTGCCTCACATCCTTTAAAAAGTACCCGGATGATCACTTGGCATGTCATAACATTCAAGGCTATGGACCAAGTGCTGGCAAATGGGGTTAGGTAGACAGGTCAGGTGTCTTTAATGCATCGGTGCAGACTCGACGGGCCGAAGGGTCTCTTCTGCATTGTCCATCACTTTACTGAAATTGAGAGTAGACTACTGGGGCGGTAATTGGCCGGGTTGGATTTGTCCTGCTTTTTGTGTACAGGGACATACCTGGACAATTTTCCACATTGCAGGGTAGATGCCAGTGTTGTAGCTGTACTGGAACAGCTGGGCTAGGTGTGCGGCAAGTTCAGGAGTACAGGACTTCAGTACTATTGCCAGAATATTGTCTGGGCCCATAGTCTTTGCAGTATCCAGTGCCTTCAGTCGTTTCTTGATATCACACGGAGTGAATCGAATTGGCTGAAGTCTGGCATCTGTGATGCTGGGGACTTCAGGAGGAGGCAGAGATGGATCATCCACTTGGCACTTCCGGCTGAAGACTGTTGCAAATGCTTCAGCCTTACCTTTCGCACTGATGTGCTGGGCTCCCCCATCATTGAGGATGGGGATATTTGTGGAGCCACCTCCTCCAGTTTAGTTGATTAATTGTCCACCACCATTCACATCTGGAAGTGGCAGGACTGCAGAGCTTAGATCTGATCCGTCGGTTATGGAATCGCTTAGCTCTGTCTATCACATGCTGCTTATGCAGTTTGGCACGCAGGTAGTCCTGTGTTGTAGCTTCACCAGGTTGACACCTCATTTTGAGGTATGCCTGGTGCTGCTCCTGGCATGCCCTCCTGCACTCTTTATTGAACCAGGGTTGGTCTCCTGGCTTGATGGTAATGGTAGAGTGGGGGATATGCTGGGCCATGAGGTTACCGGTTGTGGTTGAGTACAATTCTGCTGCTGCTGATGGCCCACTGCGCCTCATGGATGCCCAGTTTTGCATTGCTAGATCTGTTCGAAATCTATCCCATTTAGCACGGTGATAGTGCCACACAGCACGATGGAGGGTATCCTCAATGTGAAGGCAGGACTTTGTCTCCACAAGGACTGTACGGTGGTTACTCCTACCAATACTGTCATGGACAGATGCAACTGCGACAGGCAAATTGGTGAGGACGAGGTCAAGTATGTTTTTCCCTCTTGTTGGTTCCCTCACCACCTGCCGCCCACCCAGTCTAACAGCTATGTCCTTTCGGCCTCGGTCCGCTCGGTCAGTAGTGGTGCTACCGAGCCACTCTTGGGCATTGAAGTTCCCCACCCAGAGTACATTCTGTATCCTTGCCACCCTCAGTGCTTCCTCAGAGTGGTGTTCAACATAGAGCAGTACTGATTGATCAGCTGAGGGAGGGCGGTAGGTGGTAATCAGCAGTAGGTTTCCTTGCCCATGTTTGTTGGGTTTTTTGGGTTTAATTGTATTATTATTATTTGCATTCTAGGGTGTTCAAGAGGAAGTCTTATACTCTGGTAAAGGATAACTGACAACTGTATTATTTACAGTTTCTATATACACTCTCCATAAGCCGCCTAAGCTAGCATCCTTCGTACTGCTGTACCTACTTCTTCTCAAGCCTATCTCATGTGACTGTTACATCATCGCTCATACAGTGGGAGGGGTCACTCGGTATTAACCCTTTACATCCTTATATTACATCTCTCCCATGTCTTTATCCAACATTTTTCCAAACATATATACTTTTATGAACTCTCTCTCCCCCCAAGCCTCTGACTTTACAGATTCAGTCTCATCAGAGGCTTGACAACTCTCCCCGATGTGGTTGTCATCTGTCTAGGGACGATCAGTAGTCTTCTTCGGAAGTCTAGGTTGCTGACTTTGGTTTTTCATTTCTACGGATAGTGGTATTCCGTTCGGTTTGGGTTTGTTCCTCTTCATCTGGATCTTGCAGATGGATTACTGTCTGTTGCTTTTGCGGAAAATGAATGATATTCCTCCGATTTCTTCGTATGTTCCCTTCATTCGTTCGTATAACATATGATCACGAATAGTCCTCATGTTTATGGATTACTGTACTGCTATGGCCAAGTCAGGAGGGGTCACAAGACTCCCCCTTGTCCTTCCTCTTATTTGACCGCAGCAGAGTTTATTCCTTATTAAACAGTGGATGTGCTTACCACTTCAGTGCTGCTTTACCTTTTACCTTTGTGGCGATCATAGAAGAACCAATCGGACAGGTTTTCTTGGGTTTAAACAAGAAAGAGGTGAGTTTATTGTCCTTAGCAATCTAAACCCGATCTAAATAAATTAATAAAAAAATACGCTACACATTCACGCACACACTCACACGAGAATCACATACACACAAATAGATTACAGAGTGAGAAGTAGATTTGTGGTTGGATTAGAGTCTGGAATAAATTATAAATGAATACAGTCTGAGAGGTTGGATGATTGGTCTTCTGCCTGAAGTTGTATTCTTGAAGTCTGTGACTGGTCGAAGTGCCCTTTGTGGCTAGCCCACTTGGCTCAGGGGTTTCTTAGAGGCAGACTTGTAGGCAGCTCTCTTATCCAATTTCCTTGTCACAGTTATTACTGAATCTGCTTTCACAACGCTTTCAGGGAAAACATTCCAGATCATCACAACTTGTTGAGAAAAAAAAAATTCAGCTCAGCTCAGGGATGTGGAAGTGGGATCGGACCAGGGCGAGCCCACAATTTACTGCTACTGACAACTGGCAAGTAACTGTTGTGCTTTTTGGGTTGAGTTGTATTAATATTAGCTGCTTTGCAGGGCGTTCTAGAGAAAGTCTTAGACTCCGGCAAAGGTTAACTAACAACTGTATTATTTACAGTTACTATATATACTCTCCACAAGCCACCTAAGCTAGCATCCTTCGTGCTGCTGTACCTACTTCTTCTCAAGCCTATCTCATGTGACTGTTACATCTTTGCTCGTACAGTGGGAGGGGTCACTCGGTATTAGCAATCTATAGCCTTGGAGGGTCCACAGTTGCAGACGCTTTTCAAACTTGCACTGTTATCTGGAAAGACAGAAAGAGAGAGGGACATGCAGTCCTTCTGATTTTGCCCAGTTTCAGTCACAGGCTTGTCTGTCTTTGTCCAAGAGAACCTCCCAGCTTTCACAGAGATGGACAGTCACATGACTGCTTCAGTGTATTCTCTGGAACCTTCGAATGAGATTCAAGGTTAGGAGTCTCCATCTCCTCAGGCATCAGGATGCCATTATTTACACTTGGAAGGATTTGCTCTTTCAAAGTCAATGAGACAGGATGGCCTTGAATGCTGTGCTAATGAAAGCAATAATTCAATCATTGTTTTGGGTACAGGCTCGTCAGATTAGTGTCTCCGATTGGAGGCCTTGGCATGTGTAAGGTGTTCAAATGCAAAGTGCCATGGCCATCTTGGCTGCCAGCTTTTTTTTAAAGTAACTGTAGGATTTTTTCCATTAAAAGTTTAATGTAAGTTTCCAACCGATGAATTAAAATTCCTCATTTGGCATATTGTGTTTTCTTGACATCTCTGCACCACGTGGAATGAAATGTGACGATAGGAACATTTCTTTACAGAATTGTGGAAGAGAAAAAAGAAAAAGGGAACATGCATTCATTCGCAACACACTTCCCAAATTCACAAATTCAACTTAGAATTGCTGCAGTTGGCATTGTCTGCAACAACTATGCTGATTTAACTTAATGGAGTTTTGTCTGGGATGGTTCTGTGTTGTGTTAGACCCTGGACAATGCATCAGCGATTACATTTTTTTTCCTGCAATGTGGATAATTTTTAAATGGTAGGGTTGTAAAAGCAGGCTGCATCGAAATACCCTTGCATTTTGATTTTTGAATTTCATCACAAAAGTTAGACGATTATGGTCTGTATAAACCACCATCTCCTTATATTCGTTCTGAACATAGATGTCCAAGAGCTGGAGAGTTAGCAACATTCCCAGCGTTTCCTTTTCCACACTGGAATATCTCTTTTGGTGTCGGTTTAACTCTTTGGAGAAGTACCCTACTGGTTTCTCAAAGCCTGCCTCATCGTCTTGAAACAGGACAGCGCCTACTCCTAGGTCACTAGCATCAACTGCCACTTTAAAGGGTTTATTAAAGTTGGGAACTGCCAGAACTGGTTCATTTGTAATATGGTTTTTAACCACTCGAAGGCAGTTTGACACCTGTCTGACCACACTACCTTTGCTCTTTTCTGGAATATGTCTGTCAGTGGTGGGGGGAGGGGGGGTGCTATAGTGCTGAAGTTTGGAATAAGCTTGTGGTAAAACCTGCATATCGCCAGAAAACGTGTTGTGGGGATGGGAAAATCCATCAGCCCAGAGCAGCACTCGCCCCTGACCTACAACATGCCCGATGAAGGTCACTTGAGCTTTAGCAAACTCACTTTTTGCAAGGTTAATATTAGGTTAGCTGAGCATAACCTTTGGAAGAGGGTCTCTAATTGGGCTCGCCTGGGGTGAAAAAGCTGAGATCCCTTTGGCTTGGGGTGTTAAGGGAACCTGCTAATGTCCTTTTAGCAAGTCTATTTTGGTTATGTAGATGGCATTCCCTACTCTATCAATACAGTCTTCCAGGTGGAGAATTGGGTAGAAATCAGCTCTGGTCATTGCATCAACCTTCCTGTAATCAATACAGAGCCTTGTTGAATTATCGGGCTTGGGCAATAGCACAACTGGGGAACTCCAGCTGCTCTGGCTGGGCTCGATCAGGCTGTTTTCTAGCATGTACTGAATTTCCTCCCGAACCTGGGCCAGTTTCTTGGGACCTAGGCGATAGGGGTTCTGCTTTATGGGAGGGGTCTCTCCTATCTCCACTTCATGTAGGGTTAAGGTTGCACACCTTGGTGTGTCCTTGCAGATTTCTTTAAATGCTGTGAGCAGCCTTACTCGAGCTTCTCTTTGTGCCGCATTTACATAGGACAGTTCGGTGTCTAAGTTACCTAACACTTCGGTGCTGGCTAACCGGACAGTGGGGAGCTCAATTTGGGAATCCGTCAGGCCTTCCTCTAGCTCGTCCTCACTGTTCGGTTCGTCCCCTTCCTTCATGACCATCTGACAGACATGTGCTTGTCTTTCCCCTTCCCAGTTGTGATATTGTTTTAACATGCTAATGTGACACAGTCTTTGTTTTTTCCTTCGGTCTGGAGTGTCAATCAAATAATTTACCTGGCTAATCCTTTTTGCCACTCGGTATGGGCCACTGAACCGTACTTTCAGGGGTTCACACTAAATTGGGAGTAGGACCAATACATGGTCTCCCGGCTGAAATGTTCTGGCCTTGGCATGTTTGTCTGCCTGCCTTTTCAGACCGCTGAGGTTTTTTAGGTGCTCCTGAGCCACTGCACAGACTTTCATGAGCTGCTCCTGGAACTTGGAAATGTAGTCTAACACGGAAGACTCATCCCTGGGTCCCAAAAACCTCTCCTTGATGTGGATTTCTCACCTCGTGTCCATAAACTAAGTCAAAGGGACCAAAGCCAGTGGACTCATTGGGTGAGTCTCTAGTGGCAAACAGGAGAAATGCCAGTCCTCTGTCCCAGTAATGGGAGCACTCGTAGCAGTATGCTCTGATCATTGTCTTTAGGGTCTGATAGTACTGTTCCAAAGCCCCTTGGGACTGTGGGTGGTAGGCTGAGGACTTTAGCTGGGTTATGCCCAGATTACGCATGACTTTTTGAAAGATCCCAGACACAAAGTTCGTGCCCTGAGCCGACTGGATCTCAGCAGACAGCCCATATCTGGTAAAGAATTGTGTTAGCCCCTCCACCACTACCTTGGCGGGGATAGTTCTTATGGGAATGGTCTCTGGGAATCGGGTAGCCAAATCCATAATGGAGAGAAGGTACTGGTAGCCCCCTTTTGTTTTTGGCAGGGGTCCTACACAATCCACCAGCACTCTGCTGAAGGGTTCCCAAAAGGCTGGTATGGGAATTAGGGGTGCAGTCTTTCTTGCAGGTTAGGGCTTCCCCACAACCTGGCACATGTGGCAAGTTTTACAGAACACCACCACATCTTTGTAGAGTTTTGGCCAGTTGAAATGCTGTCGTATGCGGGCTTGGGTTTCTCGTATGCCAACATGTCCAGCCATTGAAGTTCATGGGCTGTACTTAATATTTCCTTACGGTACCCCGGCAGCACCACGGTCCATTCTTCGTCTGCAGGTCTGTGAGAAGGTCTCCACTTCCTCATCAGCACCTCGTCCTTTAAATAGTAGCACTCTGGGACTCTCTCTGAGTCAGCTTTGGTTTGGAGAGTCTGTGCTAACTTTTTAAATACTGGGTCAGCTTGCTGAGCCTCAACCAAGGAAGATCTGTTTAACCCATCCTTTGGGTTCTCTAACTTCGCAAAAAAAACTTTCCGATAACTAGACTGTAGGGTCATCTGTCTGCAGTGCCAGTTCAGCCTCCTCTGATGGAGCTTGTTTGGCCCTGGACCAAGTAACCACAGTCAGGGAAAATGCCAGGGACCTTCTTCTGCAACTGCTCTGTCTCCCTGACCTCTTTCAGTCTCTCTAAAACTACTGGAGAAGCTACCACCCTTGCCCCCGCCAGATCATTGCCCAGGAGCAAGTCGACCCGATCCACCGGTAGACTAGGGACAATCTCCATGGTTACTGATTCCAAAACAAGGTCACACTCCAGGTGCACCCAGTATAAAGGTATGGGCATATACCACACTCCAATACCATTGACTAACACCCTAGCATTCAATGCACTCTCTGGGGGAAAGGTCATGCCTTTTCCCAGCAGAAGGGATTGGGTGGCCCTTATATCCCTGAGTATGACTATGGGCTTGCTTGCCTCACTCGAGGATTATGGGGATACTTTCCCTTGGGACACAAAATCCTGGTAACTTTCAGGGATTTTGTTAAGTTTTCCCGCACTCACAGCGGTAGGGTTACCGGGTCCTACTGCTGCAGTGGAAGCTACAGCCTGATCTACTGTGCTTTCTTTCAGGGCCCCTTTTCCTGCACTGGTCTGGTGTGCCCTGATTAATCATACAGCTTTTTGCCATAACTTCCAGCAGTCAGCTCGAAAGTGACTTGCCTTATTACGATGGAAACACACAGGTCTTTTTCGGGTGTCACTTCTGCTCTCTCAGTACCGTCCTTTTTGGCCTGAGGAGGGCCCCCTGTCTATCCAGCTTTCCCTTCTCACCAATAGCTGTTCTGGCTCCTATCATCCTCCCACCTTTAATCCTTTTCAGGTTTGTGAGGGTGACTACGGAAGGTTTTCCCTTGGGGTAAGGGCTTGCGTAAAAGGGTAAATTCATCAGCCAGGGTTGCGGCCTGCCTGGCTCTTTGAACCTTTTGTTCCTCTATGTGGGTTTTAATGGGAAAGGGAAGTGAGTTTTTAAACTCCGAGTGGGCTGTATCTTAAGTGCCCATATCCACTGGTCAAAAGCAAGCTGCTTACCTTTTTCAAACTCGAGGTAAGTTTGTTCAGGTTGCTTTCAGAGGGTTCGGAATTTCTGGCAGTACGCCTCTAGTACTAGCTCATTTGTGCCCAGGATAGCATATTTAGTTATCTCATAGTCTGATGAACTCTCATATAGCAACAGTGAATAAACCTCATTGGCATTTCCGGTTAGTTTGCTTTGTAACAACAGCGTCCAGCTCTCTGTCGGCCCTCTCAGCTGTTTTGGAAGCTTTTCAAAAGTGATGAAACATGCTTCCACATCTCCCTCATTGAACTTTGGAATTAACTGGGAGAAGTTTAAGAGCTCAGCACTCAACCCTGAGCTAGGGGTAGATCCCTCACTGGCCATGCCTTCACTGGGTCTAATGGGTCTCCCCCCAGTTATTTCTAGCCGCCTTAGCTCCCTTTCCACAGAGACCACAGAGAGGGAGAGAGAAAACACAGCGGGAGCAGAGCTTTAAAAAGCTCGCCAAAAGGAAAGTCGGAGACTACAAAGAAAGAGAGAGAAAACAAAGCGGAAGCAGAGCTTTAAAAAGCATGCCAAAAGGAACAGAGTCAGAAACCAGAGAGAGGGAGAGAGAGGGTATTTTAAGGGAGTAAAAACAGAGAGAAAAAAAACTAAGAGTGACATCACAGGAAAACTGTAAATTCACTGGTTGGTAAGTAACTGCCAGTTGAATTACCTATTCTAAGCTGATTTCAGATTAAAGGTGAAGAGAAATATTTTACAGATTAAAAACTAAAGAACAGTTGGAAATTTAAAAAACAAATTAAAATCTAATTAAATAACATACAGTTGCAGGGCCAGGCGATGTGTTGCACCTGCATGATGTGGGAGCTGGTCGACCCCATTGTGCTTCCTAGTGACCACATCTGTAGCAAGTGTTGGCTGCTCGAAGAACTCCGGCTCAGAGTTTTTATTTATTTATTTTTTATTTATTTAGAGATACAGCACTGAAACAGGCCCTTCGGCCCACCGAGTCTGTGCCGACCAAGAACCACCCATTTATACTAACCTTACAGTAATCCCATATTCCCTACCACCCACCTACACTAGGGGCAATTTACAATGGCCAATTTACCCATCACCTGCAAGTCTTTGGCGGTGGGAGGAAACCGGAGCACCCGGCGAAAACCCACACGGTCACAGGGAGAACTTGCAAACTCTGCACAGGCAATACCCAGAATTGAACCCGGGTCCCTGGAGCTATGAGGTTGCGGTGCTACCCACTGTTCCGCCCTAAGTTGATGAACTGGAGTCTGAGCTTCGGACACTGCGACACATCAGGGAAGGGGAGAGTTACCTGGATGCTGTGTTTCAGGAGACAGTCACACCCCTTAGATTAAGCCACGGTATTTATATGGCTAGTCCAGTTCAGTTTCTGGTCAATGGTAGCCCCTAGGATGTTGATAGTGGGGGATTCAGCGATGGCAATACCATTGAATGTCAAGGGGAGATGGATAGATTCTCTCTTGTTGTAGATGGTCATTGCCTGGCACGAATGTTACTTGCCACTTATCAGCCCAAGCCTGGATATTGTCTAGGTCTTGCTGCATTTCTACACGAACTGCTTCAGTATCTGAGGAGTCACGAATGGTGTTGAACATTGTGCAATCATCAGCGAACATCCCCACTTCTGACCTTATGATTGAAGGAAGGTCATTGATGAAGCAGCTGAAGGTGGTTCGGCCTGGGACACTACCCTGAGGAACTCCTGCAGTGATGTCCTGAAGCTCAGATGATTGACCTCCAACAACCACAACATCTTCCTTTCTGTTCGGTATGACTCCAACCAGTGGAGAGTTTTCCCCCTGATTCCCATTGACTTCAGTTTTGCTAGAGCTCCTTGATGCCATACTCGGTCAAATGCTGCCTTGATGTCAAGGGCAGTCACTCTCACCTCACTATTACAATCACTATTACTATCTACAATCTATAGTAATGACTTGGATGCAGGGATAGAAGGTGCTGCAGCCAAATCTTCAGATGACACTAAAGTAGATGGGATAGTAAGTTTCAATAACAAAATAAGAAATTTACAAATGGATATGGATAGGTTAGGAAAATGGGCCAAAATTTGGCAGATGGAGTTTAACGTAAATGGAGAGAAACTTCAGAGTGCTTCGGTGCAGAGGGATCTGGGTGTCCTTGTACATGAATCGCAGAAAACTAGTATGCAGGTACAGCAGGTAATAAAGAAGGCAAATGGAATTTTGGCATTTATTGCTAAAGGAATAGAATATAAAAGTAGAAAAGTATTAAAGTGTTGCTGCAACAGTACAAGGCATTAGTGAGACCGCACCTGGAGTATTGCTTACAGTTTTGGTCCCCTTACTTGAGGAGGGATGTAGTTGAATTGGAGGCAGTTCAGAGGAGGTTCACTAGACTGATTCCAGAGATGAGGGGCTTGTCTTAGGAAGAGAGATTGAGCAGTTTAGACCTTTACTTTCTGGAGTTTAGAAGAATGAGAGCAGATCTAATTGAAGTATATAAGATGATTAAGGGGATTGACAAAGTTGGCGTAGAGAGGATGTTTCCTCTTGTGGGGCAATCTAGAATGAGAGGTCGTAGTTTTAGGATAAGGGGTAGCAGATTTAAAACAGATTTTAGGAGAAATTACTTCTCTCAAAGGGTCGTGAGTCTGTGGAATTCACTACCCCAGAGTGCGATGGATGCCAGGACATTGAGTAAATATAAGGAGGAGATAGACAGATTTGTAATTAATAATGGGTTGAAGGGTTATGGAGAACGGGCAGGAAAGTGGAGTTGAAGCCGAGATGAGATCAACCATGATCATATTGAATGGCGGAGCAGGCTCGAGGGGCTGAATTGCCTACTCCTGCTCCTGGTACTTATGTTCTTTCCCCCTTCTCCTTTTGGAAAGCTCTTTCTTTTCCCCTTTTTCAACACTCTCTCTGCTCTTTCTCTCTCTGGAATTCTAATTCTAGTCTCCTCTGTTCTCGCTGTATCTTAGACTGTTTCTGATTCAAAGCTTGTCTCCTGTTCTTCAGTTTCAAGGCAAAATGGTTGGCCACAAGTTTTCGGATTTAAGGTTTCCCAGCTTTTGGACAGATAGTAATCCTTAACTGCCTGGCAACATTCATCAACTGTTCAATAGAAAAGGCATTTAACCTTTCCCAAGTTACTTCACTTTGGCTTAGGAAGGTACTGACCTCGAATGTGGACACGTTCATACTCTAGCAGCGAAAACCACAAGAAAACCTGTTTTGAGGATTTTAGAATTTTTCAATTTTGATCGGAATCAATTTGGTTTCCCACTTCCAATTTCTCATTTGTCGTTGGGTTACGATCACGGACTAGACCCCCCAAATTTCTGTTACGGCCAAGTGAGGAGGGGTCACAAGGCTCCCCTCTTCTTCTTCCTCTTATTTGACTGCAACAGACTTTATTCCTTTTTAAACAGTGGATGTGCTTTCCACTTCCTCGAGTCTTTTACCTTTGTGGCAATCGTAAATGAACCAATCGGACAGGTTTTCTTGGGTTTAAACAAGAAAGAGATGAGTTTATTGTACTTCATCTAAACGTGATTTAAATAAAATAATAAAAAAATACGCTACACATTTACGCACACACTCACATGAGAATCACAGAGTGAGAAGTAGATTTGTGGTTGGATTAAAGTCCAGAATAAATACAAAAACTACACAGTCTGTGAAGTTGGATGATTCTGTGGTCTTCCAGCCGAAGTTGTATTCTTGAAGTCACTGGCTGGTCGAAGTGTCCTTTGTGGCTGGCCCACTTGGCTCAGGGCTTTTTTTGGAGGCAGACTGAAAGGTGGCTCTCTTCCCCTGGTGTCTCTGTCTGTAGCAATCTGTAAGCTTGTAGGGTGCACGGTCGCAGACAGTTTTCAAAATTGCACTGTTATCCAGAGAGAGAGAGTGAGTGGGGCGGGGGGAGCAGGGGGGCGCAGTCCTTCTGCTTCTGCTCGGTTTCAGTTACTGGCTTGTCCGTCTTTTTCCAGGGAAACTCCCAGCTTTCAGAGAGATGGACAGACGGTCACACGACTACTTCAGTGTATTCTCTGCAACCTTCTAATGAGATTCAAGGTTAGCAGTTTCCATCTCCTCAGGCTTCAGGATGCCGATATTTACAGAATCACAGAATAATACAGTGCAGAAGAGGCACCGATGCATTAAAACACCTGACCTGTCTACCTAATCCCATTTGCCAGCACTTGGCCCATAGCCTTGAATGTTATGACGTGCCAAGTGCTTATCCAGGTACTTTTCAAAGGATGTGAGGCAACCTGCATCTACCACCCTCCCAGGCAGGGCATTTCAGACCATCACCACCCACTGGGTAAAAAAGTTCTTCCTCAAGTCCCCCTTGAACCTCCCGCCCCTCACCTTAAACTTGTGACCCCTCATAACTGACCCTTCAACTAAGGGGAACAGCTGCTCCCTATCCACCCTGTCCATGCCCCTCATAATCTTGTACACCTCGATCAGATCACCCCTCAGTCTTCACTGCTCCAGTGAAAACAACCCAAGCCTATCCAACTTCTCTTCATAGCTTAAATGTTCCATCCCAGGCAACATCCTGGTGAATCGCCTCTGCACCCCCTCCAATGCAATCACATCCTTCCTATAATGTGCCGACCAGAATTGCACACAGTACTCCAGCTGTGGCCTTACCAAAGCTCTGTACAACTCCAACATGACCTCCCTGCTTTTGTAATCTATGCCTCGATTGATAAAGGCATGTGTCCCATATGCCTTTTTCACCACCCTATTAACCTGCCCTTCTGCCTTCAGAGATCTATGGACAAACACGGCAAGGTCCCTTTGTTCCTTGGAACTTCCCAGTGTCAGGCCATTCATTGAATACTTCTGTGTCACATTACTCCTTCCAAAGTGTATCACCTCACACATTTCAGCGTTAAATTCTATCTGCCACTTTTCTGCCCATTTGACCATCCCGTCTATATCTTCCTGTAACCTAAAACACTCCACCTCACTGTTAACCACTCGGCCAATCTTTGTGTCATCCGCGAACTTACTGATCCTACCCCCCACATAGTCATCTATGTTGTTTATATAAATGACAAACAATAGGGGACCCAGCACAGATCCCTGTGGTATGCAACTGGACACTGGCTTCCAGTCACTAAAACAGCCGTCTGTCATCACACTCTGTCTCCTACAGCTAAGCCAATTTTGAATCCACCTTATCAAGTTACCTTGTATCCCGTGTGCATTTGCTTTCTTGATAAGTCTCCCATGTGGGACCTTGTCAAAGGCTTTGCTGAAATCCATGTAAACTACATCAACTGCACTACCCTCATCTACACACCTGGTCACATGCTCAAAAAATTCAATTAAATTTGTTAGGCATGACCTTCCTCTGACAAAGCCATGCTGACTATTTTGCCTCTCCAAGTGGAGATAGATTCTCTCCTTCAGAATTTTCTCCAACAGTTTCCCTAACACTGACATGAGACTCACTGGTCTGTAGTTCCCTGGCTTATCTCTACAACCTTTCTTAAATAGTGGGACCACATTAGCTGTTCTCCAGTCCTCTGGCACCTCCCCTGTGGCCAGAGAGGAATTAAAAATTAGGGTCAGATCCCCTGCAATCTCCACCCTCGCCTCCCACAGCATCCTTGGACACAAATTGTCTGGACCTGGAGATTTGTCCACTTTTACGCCTTCCAAAACCACCAATACCTTGTCACTCCCTATGACAATTTGCTCAAGAACCTCACAGTCTCTCTCTCTAAGTTCCATATCTACATCCTCATTCTCTTGGGTGAAGACGGATGTGCAGTATTCATTCAACACCCTGCCAATGTCCTCTGGCTCCACCCACAATTTTTCCCCTGGGTCCCTAATGGGTCCTACTCTTTCCCTGGTTATCCTATTCCCATTGATATACATAGAATATCTTGGGATTTTCCCCACTTTTACCAGCCAGAGCTTTCTCATATCCCCTCTTTGCTCTCCTAATTGCTTTCTTAAGCTCCATCCTACACTTTCTGTATTCCACTAATGCTTCCATTGATTTGCTCTCCTTGTATTTGCTAAAAGCCTCTCTTTTCCTTCTCATCATACCCTGAATGTTTCTGGTCATCCATGGTTCTCTGGGCTTGTTGCTCCTACCTATTACCCTAGAGGGAACATGTTGGGCTTGTACCCTCCCCATTTCCTTTTTGAATGCCCCCCAATGTTCTTCTGTAGATTTCCCAACAAGTAACTCTTTCCAGTCTACCTTGGCCAGATCCTGCCTTATTTTACTAAAATTCGCTCTCCCCCAATCCAAAACCTTTTTTTGCAACTTGTCTATTTCTTTCTCCATAACAAACTTAAATTGTACCATGTTATGGTCGCTATCACCAAAATGCTCCCCCACCAACACATCAACCACCTGTCCGGCTTCATTCCTCAGAATTAGGTCCAGCACTGCACCCTCCCTTGTTGGATCCTCTACATATTGAGCTAAAAAGTTCTCCTGTATACATTTTAAGAACTCCACTCCATCTAAGTCCTTAACACGATGACTATCCCAGTTAATGTTGGGAAAGTTGAAATCACCAAATATAATTACCCTATTATTTTTACACACCTCTGCAAATTGCGCACATATTTGCTCCTCAATTTCCCACTGACTATCTGGGGGTCTATAATAAACACCTAACAATGTGGCTGTCCCTTTTTTATTCCTAAACTCTACCCATAAAGCTTCATTTGATGCCCCCTCCTCTTTTACCCCCTCATCTCTCCTTACTGCAGTAACTGACTCCTTAACTAATATTGCAATGCCCCCTCCTCTTTTACCCCCTCCTCTGTCTCGCCTGAAGATTCTATATCCTGGGATATTGAGCTGCCAATCCTGCCCCTCCCTCAACCATGTCTCTGTGATGGCTACTATATCACAATTCCACGTGTCAATCATTGCCCTTAACTCATCCGTTTTACCTGCAATACTCCTGGCATTAAAGTAGAGGCCTTCCATCCTGGTCTTACTCCCTTGAAACTTACTTCCACTGTATTCCCTCTGACTTGTTTGCTTTCCTGTGCTTAGCTGTGTCCCTGTTCTTCTAGGAGTCTGCGTCCCTTCCCCCTGCCAAATTAGTTTAAACTCCTCCCAACAGCACTAGCAAACCCACCAGCATGGATATTAGTGCCCCTCTGGTTCAGATGTAGACCGTCCCGCTTGTACAGGTCCCACCTTCCCCAGAAACGGTCCCAGTGATCCAGGAATCTATAACTCTCCCTCCTGCACCAACTCTTAAGCCACGCATTCATCTGTGCTATTCTCCTATTTCTATACTCGCTAGCATGTGGCACTGGGAGTAATCCAGAAATTACAACCCAAGAGGTCCTGCTTTTTAGTCTACAGCCTAACTCCCTGAATTCTTGATGCAAGACCTCATCCCTCTTTCTACCGATGTCATTGGTACCAACATGTACCATGACCTCTGCCTTATCACCCTCCCCCTTCAGGATGCCCTGCAGCCGTTCAGTGACATCCCAGACCCTGGCACCAGGGAGGCAACACACCATCCTGGAGTCACGTTGACGGCCACAGTAGCGCTTATCTGTTCCCCTGACTATAGAATCCCCTATTACTATTGCTCTTCCTCTCTTTCCCCCTTCCTGTGCAGACAGGCTGCTTGCAGTGCTAGAAGCTTGGTTCTGTCCGCACTCCCTGGAGGAACCAGCCTCCAAAATGGAATACCGATTTGCAAGCGGGACCCCTGGGGACTCCTGAACTACCTGCCTGTTTCTCTTGGACTGCCTGGTGGCCACCCATTCCCTTCCTTCCTCAAGTCCCTTCAGCTGCGGTGTGACCACCTCTATATACGTGCTATCCACAATGCTCTCAGACTCGCGGATGCTCCACAGTGTTTCCAGCCGCCGTTCCAGCTCTGAAACCCGAGCTTCCAGGAGCTGCAGCTGGACACACTTCCTGCACACATGCTGGTGTCAGGGACTGGAAAGGTTACCGGATTCCCACATGCAGCAAGAGGAACAAACCACGGCTTCAAACTCTCCTGCCATGACTAAACCCTTTAAATTTAAAACTATAGAAGATTATAATCAAAAAAACAATTGTCTTGCTAAAACAATGACTTACAATTCAATCCACTTTGAAAAATACCCACCAGGACTGACTCACCAGTCAGCTGTGCTCTTTGGAAGCTTTCGGTTCCCCTCACTCTGAGGACAGGTAGGAAATGAAAGGAGCTCCTCGCTCCCTCCTCATCGAACTTCCTCAGTTACCAAACTTCCACTATAGCACTCTAGTGCAAACAAAATCAGCACTGTAAGATGGCCCACTTTTATACTGACTCTAGCCCCTGAAAACTGGTTTAAGCCAATTCTCTAATTAACAAGGTGCAGCTGCAAGCAGAGCCTGAGTGAGCCCTGTTTAAAGCTGGTCTAAAACTCACCTTCTCCAAACCAAACAGCAACTGTTAAGTTAATCTGCTAACTAAAAGACAGATTAGACTTAAGATAAAATTAACCCTTAATTATTTACACTTGGAGGGGTTTTCTCTTTCAAAGTCAATGTATCAGGATGGTATTTAATGCCATGCTCATGAAAGCAATCTTAGATAATTTGATCACTAGAACATGCCATTGTTTTGGGTACACGATTGTCAGACACATGTCTCCTGTTAGAGGCCTTGGACTGTGTAAGGTGCTCAAATGCAAATTGCGGTGGCCACTTTGGCTGCCAGCTTTTTTAGTTAACTGCAGGATTTTTTTCCATTAAAAGTTTAATGTAAGTTTCCAACCGATGAATTAAAATTCCTCATTTGGCTTATCGTGTTTTCTTGACAGTACCTTCTCATTCCAGGTCACGTATCCAAACTTTTTGACTAATTTTGTTATTGTTTAATTTGGGTAGGCTTCTCGCTCCAATCTCCTATTGTAATTCTGTGTTTGTTTCCTTCTGTAGGAGTTTTCTCTTTCCCGAACTTTCTTGTAGTCTTGAGTCTCTAATCCAGGCATTAATTGTTGAGACAATATTGGAAGTTGTGTTCTTAACTTCCTTCCCATTAGTAATTCAGCTGGTGATAATCCACACAGTTGTGGCATTGAACGATAAACTAGGAGTGAGATGGGAAGATCTCCATTTTTCTTGAGTAAAGATTTTATGGTTCTTACACCTCGTTCTACCTCGCCATTGGACTGTGAATACCTCCGTGAGCTTCTAAAATGCTGAAAGCCCATCTACACGGCAAACTGAGAAAAAAATTCATTTGCGAACTGTAGTCCGTTGCCCGATAATATTTCATCCAGAATCCCATATGTCGTGAAGATGATTGTAAGGATTCTGATAACTACCTCGGTGGTTGTACAATGTAACTGTCGGTCTTCTATCCACCTGGAAAAGTAGTCGATGATGATATATGACTTCCCACCACACATGAATAAATCCCTGCCTAGCCTTTTCCAAGGTCCAGTTGGAAATTGGGTAGTCAACAGCGGTTCACGCTGCTCTGGCCTCTGCATCATGCATGTCTGACATTTGTTTTTTTTAGAGATACAGCACTGAAACAGGCCCTTCGGCCCACCGAGTCTGTGCCGACCATCAACCATCCATTTATACTAATCCTACACTAATCCCATATTCCTACCACATCCCCACCTGTCACTATATTTCCCTACCACCTACCTATACTAGTGGCAATTTAAAATAGCCAATTTACCTACCAACCTGCAAGTCTTTTGGCTGTGGGAGGAAACCGAAGCACCCGGAGAAAACCCACGCTGACACAGGGAGAACTTGCAAATTCCATACAGGCAGTACCCAGAATTGAACTCGGGTCGCTGGAGCTGTGAGGCTGCGGTGCTAACCACTGCGCCACTGTGCCGCCCTTGTTGATCATGTTCTCGATACTCCTTCATTTTCTGGGCCACCATACTGAAGATTGTCCCCTCATTCGGCACTTGGTTATACCCAAATGGCCTTGGTGTAATCAATCTAAGATATCAGATCTCATTGAAGTAGGAATAATAATTCTATCGTTGTAAACTAATAAGTCAACAATTATGGTAAAGTATTTCCTATACTCATGAAGTGAGTATTCATTGTCCTCCCTCCGGCACTTTCTTGTGGCCATCCATATGTGCAATATTGCCTAATGTGAATTCACTCATCATCATTTTTCAGTGCTTGTCTTATTTCTCCTAATTTCTGTGTGCTTGCTGGCCAACTTTGTGCTGTGTGTTGCGACTATAACTCTATGTCACATACAAAATTCACGTCTTCCTGTGATGGGTGAACTACGGTTGCCCTCGATAATGCATCGGCTGACAAATGGAAGGAATTGTTTACCTTGTTTGCTTAACTTTGGCTACCTTTTCAATCAACTGCAGTTCCAAGTATGCATTCCTGCTCAGCAAAGAAAATGCTTGATTGTGTAAGACATACAAAGTCTTTACCAGTTGTCTTCCTTTATGCTGAAGACTTTGCCTTTTACTCGCAGTTGTGTCCCGCTGGACCATGCAACTGGGTATCTGTCAGTTGTAGGTAATGACTCCTCACCCAAGATTCTTTGTCAGACAATACTGTGACGCTGGCCCCTGTGTCAAGCTTAAAATTTGTGAGGTGTCCATTTAAGGAGATGTCTGCTGTCCAGAAATCTTGGTCTGGGTTACTTATTTCTCCCAAGAAATCTTCTGGTTCTTTCTCTTGTGGATATTGTTGTACTTGATTCACTGCTCTTTGTGTGAAGGTCTTCTGCTTTGTACCATTAAGCGAAGAAATGTTGCTGTGGCACATCTTCCCATCGTGTCCAGTTTTTCACAATTAAAACATTCAGCTTTACTTGCTGAGCACTGCGCTCATCTGTGGGTCTTCTTGGCTCCACAATGTTGGCCCCTTTCCTATGTCATGTGCCTTCTCACCTGTATGTTTTTTCTGTTCCTCAAAGTGTTTCCCTGGCTTTGGCTTAACCAGTTGGACTCCTTCTCATCCATGGCTTGTCTTCAGCTCGTAGGATGTCCCTATTCTGTTTGTGAGCTTCAGCCTGTCTTACAATTTGAATGGCCTTTTCCAGTGTAAAGTCTTCCTTGGATTGCAACAGGTCTGACAAGGATTCATCCGCTATGCTAGCGACTATCCTGTCTCTGATTAGTTCTGCCTTTAATTTGCCATAGCAACCTTCAGCCTACCTATACAAGTCATTAATATAGGAGTCTACAGATTCGCCAATCATCTGAGCCAGGTTATTAAATTTGGCTCTTTCCAAGATTTTATTGGCACGGAAATTAAAATATTTATCAAAGCCTTGGAGTATCTCTTTGAACTTATTGGTAGCCTTGTTGATCCCTTTTCGGACTATTACGTTATCCGCAATCGCGTGTTCACTTGTTCCACTCCAGATTTTGTAAAGTGATTCTAAACTTTAGGAACCTTTTTCTCCATGATAGACAATTCTGAATCTGATTGGGTCCCTCTTGATTCTGGAAAATCTCAGGCATTGCCAATTTTGGATCCATATTGCTTTCTTTAATAGACTTTTAGGGTGCTCCCCTTCTTTAAGAAATTTGGCTTTTTTCAGGCTTGGTTGCTTTAATGGAGGTATCCCAGCTGTTTGAGAGCTCCCTGCTGATTTAATAGGCTATTTAAGGGTTTCCCCCTTTCCTTAATAGATTCACTTTGTTTTTTCTCAGGCTTGCTTGCCTTAATGGAGGTGTCCCTGTTGTTTTCGAGGGTTTTGTGTGCTTTTCAGGAGTTCCCACCCTTTTCGGTTGTTTACCGCTCTTCGCCCTCACAATCAGCCCAAGTGGAGGATTGGGTTTCCCCTTTTTTTATTCTCTGAGCACAATGCCTTGAGAAAAGTACTGCAAGTTTTTCAAAGGGCTTTTAATCTGATCCAAGACTGTCGGTATCGTGACTCGCCTGATCGCTGGATTTTACTAGCAAGCCAACACGTTTTAGTCGTGCAGCCTGTATTTCTGTGCTCTGACTCAGCACAGCTGTGGAGCTCTTCACAGTCTCTTCTGTAAGCAAGTAGTTTTCTTACTGTATTGCGCCAGTATTTATCTTTAAACTTCTCTGTTGCTCACCTGGTATTTCTTCCAAAGGTAATGTGATCTTCAAATTCTCTTGGCCACTGTTACCACTGTATTACAGTTGTTTTACCACTGTTTTACCTTTGTTTTACCGCTGCCACCATATTGGGTTTGTTGGGTTTAGTTGTGTTAATGTTGGTAGGGCTGTAGGACGTTCTAGAGAAAGTCTTAGACTCTGGTAAAGGTTAACGACCAACTCTTTATTATTTACATTTACTATATTCTTCTTCTTTGTCTTCCTTGTCTCGAGAGACAATGAGTAAACGCCTGGAGGTGGTCAGTGGTTTGTGAAGCAGCGCCTGGAGTGGCTATAAAGGCCAATTCTAGAGTGACAAAATCTTCCACAGGCGCTGCAGATAAAATTGGTTGTCAGGGCTGTTCCACAGTTGGCTCTTGCCTTGCACTTCTGTCTTTTTTCCTGCCAACAGCGAAGTCTCTTCGACTTGCCACTCTTTAGCCCCGCCTTTATGGCTGCCCGCCAGCTCTGGCGATCACTTGCAACTGACTCCCACGACTTGTGATCAATGTCACAGCACTTCATGTCGCGTTTGCAGACGTCTTTAAAGCGGAGACATGGACGGCCGGTGGGTGTGATACCAGTGCTGAGCTCACTCTACAATGTGTCCTTGGGGATCCTGCCATCTTCCATGCAGCTCACATGGCCAAGCCATCTCAAGCACCACTGGCTCAGTAGGGTGTATATGCTGGGGATGTTGGCCGCCTCGAGGACTTCTGCGTTGGAGATGCGGTCCTGCCACCTGATGCCAAGGATTCTCCGGAGACAGTGAAGATGGAATGAATTGAGACGTCGCTCGTGGCTGACATACGTTGACCAGGCCTCGCTGCCGTAGAGCAAGGTACTGAGGATACACTCGGACTTTTGTGTTCTATGTCAGTGGGCCATTTTCCCACACTCTCTTGTCCAGTCTGCACATAGCAGCGGACGCCATTCCCATGCGCTTGTTGATTTTTGCATCGAGAGACAGGTTACTGGTAATAGTTGAGCCTAGGTAGGTGAACTCTTGAACCACTTCCAGAACATGGTCGCCAATATTGATGGATGGAGCATTTCTGACGTCCTGTCCCATGATGTTCGTTTTTTTGAAGCTGATGGTTCGGCCAAATTCGTTGCAGGCAGCCGCAATCCTGTCGATGAGTCTCTGCAGACACTCTTCAGTGTGGGATGTTACTGCAGCATCGTCAGCAAAGAGGAGTTCCCTGATGAGGACCTTCCGTACTTTGGTCTTCGCTCTTAGACAGGCAAGGTTGAATAACGTGCTATCTGATCTTGTGTGGAGGAAAATTCCTTCTTTTGAAGACTTGAACGCATGTGAGAGCAGCAGGGAGAAGAAGATCCCAAACAGTGTAGGTGCGAGAACACAGCCCTGTTTCACTCCACTCAGGATAGGAAAGGGGTCTGATGAGGCGCCGCTATGCTGAATTGTGCCTTTCACATTGTCATGGAATGAGGTGATGGTACTTAGTAGCTTTGGTGAACATCCGATCTTTGCTAGTAGTTTGAAGAGACCACGTCCGCTGACGAAGTCAAAGGCTTTGGTGAGATCTATGAAAGCAACGTAGAGGGGTATCTGTTGTTCACGGCATTTCTCCTGTAGCTGGCGAAGGGAGAACAGTGTGTCAATGGTGGATCTCTCTGCTCGAAAGTCACACTGTGCCTCAGGGTAGACATGCTCAGCCAGCTTCTGGAGCCTGTTTACAACAACTCGAGTGAAGACTTTCCCCACTATGCTGAGCAGGGAGATTCCACGGTAGTTTTTGCAGTCACCCTCGTTCTTATAGAGGGTAATGATATTGGCATCGCGCATGTCCTGTGGTAGTGCTCCCTCATCCTAGCACAGGCAAAGCAGTTCATGGAGTGCTGAGAGTATAGCAGGCTTGGCACTCTTGATTATTTCAGGGGTAATGCCATCCTTCCCAGGGACTTTTCCACTGGCTAGAGAATCAATGGCATCACTGAGTTCCGATTTTGTTGACTGTTCATCTAGCTCATCCATGACTGGCAGAGACTGGGCTGCATTGAGGGCGGTCTCAGTGACAACATTTTCCCTGGAGTACAATTCTAGGTAGTGCTCCACCCAGCGGTCCATTTGCTTGCTTGGGTCAGTGATCGTTGCCCCTGATTTAGACTCGAGAGGGGCGATCTTCCTGATGGTTGGCCCAAAAGCTCTTTTAATGCCATCATACATTCTTATGATGTTTCCGGTGTCGGAGGCCAGCTGAATACGACTGCACAGGTGTTGCCAATAGTCATTTGCGCAGCGTCTGGCTGTTCTTTGTGCAGCGCTTCTGCCTGCTTTAAGTGCTACGGATGTTAACTCGCTGGGGGCTTTCTTGTAGTTCAACAGTGCAATGCGCTTAGCGGCTATGACAGGTTCCAGCTCTTCAAAGTGAGATTGAAACCAGTCTGCATTCTGCTTCTCACGTTTGCCATAGGTGGTCATTGCTGAGTCATAGATGGTGTATCTGATGTGGGCCCACTTGGTCTCTGCATCCCCTGTAGGAGTGTTTTGAAGGGCTTTTTCAAGTGAATTTAGAAAGTTATGTAACAGCTGTGGATGAGAAATTCTGTTAGTGTTGATGCATGGGCGGCCCTTCTGCTTGGAGTGATGCAGCTTCTTTGGTTTGAGTGTAACCTTGCTGCACACCAGGGAGTGGTCGGTGTCGCAGTCCACACTGTGGAAGCTGCGTGTGAGTTGAACGCTGTTTAAAGAGGCTCGCCTTGTGACCATGAGGTCCAGCTAGTGCCAAAGACGTGATCTTGGATGCCTCCATGAAACCTGGTGACAGGGTTTAGTATGAAAGAACGAGTTGGTGATGCAGAGGTTGTGATAGGTACACAAGTCCAGCAGTCTCTGTCCATTCTCATTGATCCTTCCAATGCCATAGTGCCCAAGGCAGGAGGGCCATGAGTCATAGTCGGCCCCAACCCTGGTGTTAAAGTCCCCCAGCAGGAACAAATGTTCGGTATTGGGAATGCTACTAATGATATTATGGAGTTCCTCATAGAACTGGTCTTTAACTTCATGTGAGGAGTGGCGTGTTGGAGCATATATGCTGAGTAGGTGTACTGGACCAGAGGCGGTGAGCAGTTGGATGAACAGTATGCGTTCCGAGCCATTTGAAGGTGGCTCTATCATGCAGAGCAAAGAGTTTCTGATGGCAAAGCCCACTCCATGCTGTCTTAGTTCTTCAGGATCCCTACCCGGCCAGAAGAAGGTGTCGTCTTGCTCTCTTAGAGATCCGCTCGCAGGGAGGCGTGTCTCCTGAAGTGCTGCAATGTCCACATTGAGTCTACTTAGCTCGTTGTTAATGATGGCGATCTTCCGAGAATCATTGATTTGTGTAAGGTCTTCCGACAGGCCAGGACATATAGTTCTGACATTCCAGCTTGCAAAACGAAGGGCTAGTACCTTCTTTCCTTTTTTTGTCGTGCTGTTTGGTGTGGTGTTACAGTCCACTTGTCGGGCAATGACCCTGAGCTCCAAGCACCCACTGAAGCAGGTGGACTGTGGTGGAATAGAACCTTACTGACCAGGGGCTGCCCGGTTTGAGGCGGGCGGTAGCTGTCCAGTGAGATGCGATGACCTCTCCCACCGACAAAGGCAACCCGTGGCGCCCAATCTCTACGCCAATTGAGCTGGACTTATAACCCGTAACTGCTGCGCCTTCCATGTTGTTTTGGTCGCTGTGAGGCGACTATGGAGTGACCTCTCCGTGGCGCGTGCCTGGGCAGATGCATGGAGGTTGTGAGTTGCCCAAGTGTCAAAACCCCCCTCTCGGCCTTCCCGGTGGGGTCCAAAGGAGTGCAGAGCACGACATTTGGCACCGGTATGGCTGCAGGAACTTCTGGAAATATGCCAAAGGTGACACATGACTGTCTTCGGGGTTCCGCTCCAGATTTTCTGTTAGGGTTTACTCCCTTAGCCTTGGCCTCTCCCGAGATGCCCACAAGGCAGTGGGGTTGTTAGCTCCTATCCCTGAGCAGGGGCCCCAACAAGTAAGCTGGGTAATTTCATGGAGGGAGAGGGAAGGGGGAAGGGGGTGCGGTGGATGCCGGGGGGAGGAGGTGGGGTGAAGGGGGTGCGGGGGGAGAGGTTGTGGGGAAGGGTGTGAGGGGGAGTTGGGAAGGGGGAGCAGGGGGATAGGGGAGGGGTGCAGGGGAAGGGGGTGCGAGGGAAAGATGGTGCGAGGGCGAGGGGTTGCAGGGGAAGGCGTACGAGGGGGTAGCTGGGAAGGGGGTGTGAGAGGGGTGAGCTGGGTAGGGGGTGCGGGGAGGGGGGTGAGCTGGGAAGGGGGGTGCTGTGGGGGGAGGGGGCAGGTGGTGTAGGGGGGGTGAGGCGTGAGGTGTCCAGCGGGGGTCGCGACCCTGGCGAGCAGGCCAACCCACAGCCTGCACGGCCTCCTCGATGTTGGCGTCCTCCAGGCTGACGCGGCGCTCCTGGTCGCCATCCAGCTCACGGTGGAGCTTCTTTCCCAGCTCCCAGTTACTATATACGCTCTCTGCAAGCCACCTCAGCTAGCATCCTTCGTGCTTTTTTTTATTCATTCATGAGATACAGGCATTGTTGGCTAGGCCAGCATTTATTGCCCATCCCTAATTGCCTTCTTCTTCTCAAGCCTATTTCATGTGACGGTTACATCATCACTCGTACAGTGGGAGGGGTCTCTCTCTCACTTCGGTATTAAACCTTTACATCCTCATACTACAGTAACCAATTAAGCCAATTAAACTGCCCGTTGGGTGGGGGCCCCCATTGAGGCCGAAGCCTAGCCAATGAATCGAGAGGCCTCCTGGTGACAGACTGGGGGTCCATCAATGTCTCATTGAATTTAGTCCCTCTCCACAAAGACGATCTGGCAGCTGTGGCCACTTTTTATTTTTAATCTTTGAAAAATTCTTCAGAGGACGCCTCCAACTTGAGGCATCCTCTCATTCCCCTAACTACATCAGTAGCTCTCTCCTCTGACGGTGGGGCTAGTGACGCTCACATCCGATGAATGAATAAAAAAACCTAGGCTGACGCTTTTGGTGCAGTATTGACAAAGTGCTGTCATGTTAGAGGTGTCATCTGTCAAAATAAGGCATTAAGCCACGGCCAAGCCATCCTTTCAGATGGCAGTAAAAAAAAAAGTCCCATGGCACTGTTCGAAGAGGAGCAGGGATGTTTTCCCCAGAGTCCAGGCCAACATTAATCCCTCAACCAGCATCACTAAAATAGATTATCTGGCCATTATCACACTGTTTGTCAGACCTTGCTGTGCACCAACTGACTACTGTATTTCCTTACATTCCAACAGTGACTATACCTCAAAGGACTTAATGGCTATAAATTGCTTCGGGATCTCCTGACGTTGTGAAAGTTGCTATATAAAACAAGTTATTTCTTTTTAGTTTGATTTTAGGATGGTTGGCTACTTCTTTTACATTCATGCATACATTTGTAAAAACCTTTTATTAACTATGGATGGGCGCAGTAACCGAGCATCTATCATAGGAACATAGGAGCAGGAGTCGGCCATTCAGCCCATCGAGCCTGCCCCGCCATTCAATATGATCATGGCTGATCATCCACTTCAATACCTTTTTCCCATACTATCCTCATATCCCCTTATGTCATTTGTATTTAGAAATCTGTCAATCTCTACTTTTAAGCATACTCAATGACTGAGCTTCCACAGCCCTCGGGAGTAGAGAATTCCAAAGATTCACAACACTGAGTAAATAAATTTCTCCTCATCTCTGTCCTAAGTGGCTTTCCCCTTATTTTGAAATTGTGTCCCCTGGTTCCAGACTCCCCAACCAGGGGAAACATCTTAGTTGCATCTACCCTGTCTATCCCTTTAAGTATTTTGTAGGTTTCAATGAGATCACCTCTCATTCTTTGAAACTCTAGAGAATACAGGCCCAGTTTCCCCAGTTCCGAAGAAGGGTCACTGACCCGAAACGTTAACTCTGCTTCTCTTTCCACAGATGCTGCCAGACCTGCTGAGTGATTCCAGCATTTCTTGTTTTTGTTTCAGTTTCCCCAATCTCTCTTCATAGTCCCGCCATCCCTCTATTGCAATAATATCCTTCCGAAGGTAAGGGGACGAAAAATGCACACAGTACTCCAAGTGCGGTCTAACCAAGGTTCTATACAATTGAAGCAAGACTTCACTACTCAAGTACTCAAATCCTCTTGCGATAAAGGCTAACATACCATTAGCCTTCCTAATTGCTTTCGGGAATGTGAATCACATTCACTACAGTGCATTACATTGCATATCTTTGTTAAGGTTTCATTGTTGAAGTGGAGTAACAGTAAAAGCATATTACTTGTTTCCAATGTGTTCCATTGGAAGCATTAGAGATTTTCTGGTGTGGCTATAATCAGTATTTCCTTTTATTTAAATAGGCCTCTTACTAATTACGAGTTAATTGAGGATTGATGAGCTTCCATAGTAATTTATACTCATAGATTAAATGCCAGGTTTGAGAAGCTGGAAGTTAAATTACTGAAGATATTCCTGAAACATTTAAAAGGAAGCCTAATGTATACCTAATTGCTATGTTAAAGACTCAGACAATGGACAAGGGCTAAAATAGTCTCAGCAGACAGTAGCTAATCTGGAATTAACTGACCTACAATTAAAGGTAGATAGTCCTTTGTGCCAATAATAGTGTAAGTTCCATTTCAGTACAGTACTTAAAACTTTTGTTCTTATTTCAATATACATTGCATTTTACATATTCTGGGCTCCACTAAACTCAATATTTTTTGTAATAAATTGCAGCTACGAATTTCCAAATTAATGGTTATGGTTCTACCTTTTGTCCAAATCTAGTTATTGGCATCACTTGTTGCCTGAATATTAATGATCTGGTGAAACTCCTGCATAGAAGTGTCCATCTCATTTCAAATAGTGCAGTTCAACACTCAGTATTTGCTCTCAGTCACAAAGTGATCAATGAAAAAAAGAAATAATGCCAGCAGACTTTCTTTTATGAATTGATGCAATCATATTCAATTTTAGAAAATACTTTGTCCAAAAAAAATGCAAACTTAATGAAAATTGAGTTTGCTTTTTACTAATTCTGACTTTGAGACCCTGATGTAGCTAGGATCCCAAATACTTGCAGTCATAGTGTTCAGTTTCTGTTCAAAGGTGACCTGCGTGCATTGTAAGCTAAATAGATCCATTGTCCTCTTTTCCGGAGCAAACCAACATATGCACATACTCATAAATGATTATGGTTGCTGATCTCCTACCTCAGGATTCAACTCATCATCTCACTCATTTTACTGGAGTTGTGCATTTGAGCCCTTTATGATGACACTCAATTACAACATGACCTGGTCTTATATACCACCTTAGCCTACAACTAGCAGATTGATGTTAAAATCATTACAAATTATATGATAGTAC
Organism: Heterodontus francisci; assembly: GCF_036365525.1. NCBI lineage: Eukaryota > Metazoa > Chordata > Chondrichthyes > Heterodontiformes > Heterodontidae > Heterodontus > Heterodontus francisci. The sequence goes on from NC_090400.1 coordinate 19,676,090, forward strand.
AAGAAGCACAAATAAATTTGTGTGCTGTCTTGCAACTCCAGGTACTTCCATTTTGCTAATTATTATTCTCATTGATTCATGAATGAAATAGTTTCCCTTCTCCAATGTTCACACTATATTGTATTATCTCCTCCATGAGGTCCTCACAATTTGTGTTCATCAATTCACACATTAAAAATCCTTCTCTTTATATAGTGTATTTTTTGTGATGATAGCTTCACTTATTTTTTTCTCCTAAACATAAACAGAGCATATTTTTTGTTGTGCCAATAACAAGACATTTCTAATTTTAATTCCTGATATTTTTTATTCATTCGTGGGACGTGGGCACTACTGGCAAAGTCAGTATTTTTTGCCCATCCCTAATTGCCCTTGAGAACGTGGCCTGAGCTACCTTCTTGAACCCCTACAGTCCACCCACAGTGCTGTTAACGAGGGAGTCCAGGATTTTGACCCAGTGACAGTGAAGGAATGGCGATATTATTCCAACTCAGGATGGCATGTGCTTTTGGGGGAGGCGGGGGGGAGGCGGTGGTGGGGGAGCTTACAGGTGGTGGTGTCCTCATGTGTTTGTTCTTCCAGGTGGTAGAGGTCGCGGATTTGGAAGGTGCTGCTGAAGCAGCCTTGGAGAGTTGCTGCAGTGCATCCTGTAGATGGTACATACTGCTGTCACTGTGCACTGGTGGTGCAGGGAATTAATGTTTAAGGTGCTGGATGGGGTGCCGATCAAGGGGGCTGCTTTGTCCTGGATGGTGCTGAGCTTCTTGAATATTGTTTGCGCTGCACTCATCCCGGCAAGTGGAGAGTGTTCCATCACACTCCTGACTTTTGTCTTGTAGATGGTGGACAGGCTTCGGGGAGTCAAGAGGTGAGTTATTTGCCACAGATTTCCCAACCTCTGATCTGCTCTTGCAGCCACAATATTTATATAGCTTGTCCAGTTCAGTTTTATTTGTTTGTTGGTGTCATATTCTTCCCAGAAGGTTGACTGCCTTGGATCTCCATCTCTGTCTGCCCTGTGCTGTTCTTACACATTTTGCATAGGTCAACTGCATCCAGTCCACTATATCTGTCATCATTTTCTTCTCTGCTTCCCCCTCCTATGTTTTCCGTCGATCTTTCCTTCCAATAATTGTCTCTGTCTACATTCTGCTCTAATAATGTGACCAAAGTATTGTATCTTTCACTCTTTGATGTTATGCACTCATTTCCCCTTTTCTCTAGCCATTTCCAGCACTTCCTCATTAGCCTTTCTGTCTGTGTAGGATATGCGGAACATCCTCCGATCTGTCCACATCTCGAATGCATTCAGCTTATTAATAATCTCTTTGTTTGTTGTCCATGTCTCCGAGGCATATAACATAGATGACAAATGTAGCATCTCAGCATTCTTTTCCTAAGACTCAGGGCCAGTTTCTTTGATGTTATCAAGACCTTCATTCTGACAAAGCTGGTCTTGACTATCTCAATTCTTCTTAGGATCTCACAGTCAGTTAAGGTCTGGTCAATGGTTTCAGCGAGGGTCATGCCGTTGAACATCAAGGGGAGATGGTCAAATTATCTCTTGTTGGAGATGGTCATTGCCTGGCACTTGTGTGGGACGAATGTTACTTGCCACTTATCAACCCAAGCCTGAATGTTGTCCAGGTCTTGCTGCCTGTGGGCACAGAGTGCTTCAATATTTGAGGAGTTGCGAATGGCACTGAATACTGTGCAATTAGCAGCGAACATCCCCACTTCTGACATTACGATGGAGGGAATGTAATTGATGATACAACTGAAGATGATTGGGCCTAGGAAAGTAGCCTGAGGAACTCCTGCAGCAATGTTCTGGGGCTGAGATGATTGGCCTCCAGCAAACACAGTCATCTTCCTTCGTGCTAGGTATGACTCCAACCAGTGGAGAATTTTTCTCCTGTTATGGTCAAGGGGGAAATGATGTGGGTGGCTTGCACTTTTCACCTCTCAACTGACCGCATATAGTGTTTTAAAAAAAGTGTTTTAATCCCTGAGTGTTTATGGGTCAAATAAACAGACAAACAACAGGTTTCCTCATAAGTTTGAAAAGAAAGATAACTATTTATTTAAACAATATATGAATGTGTTCGCAACCTCATTGTTACGACAAGGTGAGAAATGTGCCTAGGGGTCCTGTTCAGCCTTCACCTGGCCTTACTGTAACAGGATTTAATTTTAAACACACCGTGTTTTCAGCTCCCCCTTGGTGAATCCTTGTTCACTGCTTTCCAATTATAAGGTAAAGAAATGAGCACAAACAGGCTTTCTTAGGTTTAAAGAAGAAAAGTGAAATTTATTAAAACTTAAACTCTAATTCGATTAACGCTTACGGATACACAACGTGCCCACGCTAGCATGCATATGCAATATACACATGCGGATAGGTACAGAAAAGAGCAGAAGAAAAAGTGAAATGGAGAGGTTTGAAGCAATATCTGAAGAGTTTCTTGTTACTGTGCTTCGAGCTCATTGAAGAGTCCTTTTGGAGGTAGTTCTTGCTTGTAGATAATTCTTGCTTTTCATTGGGGCCGAGTATTATTCTTAAACCTTGTTCGCAGCAGGAGACTTTTCTCTCTTGGAGTTCCTGTGTCTTCAATGGATTCCAAACCTGGTGCGAATGAGATGAGAGCAGACAGGAGAGAGATGTTCTCAATACAGGAGCTTTCTGAGTTCAAATTCTCTGTGGCGAGTTTCAAAAAAACTCGTGTGACTAAACTGCTCTGACTACGTCTTCTGTGTATTGGGAGCAGGGACTGGTTCCTTTGTTCCAACACTGTCTGCTAGTATGCAAAAAATGTCTTTCCGGCTACGGGCCTGGCAATTCCTGGTCATAGGTCCTCTTTTCTTCCCAGCAACAATTTGAAGTTTAATGTCCATGTGGCGAAATTAATGTGCCTCATTCTTGGCAGGTGGGGGCCTGCATGACACCTCCACATTCAGGAGAATGAAATGCAATTTGAAAAAAAAAGTGCATTTCATTAAAAGGTTTGAGAGAAATATAAGATACAGTAAGAAAAACCATGCATTTCTCTCATTCATTTCCGTTCATTCATGAATCTTAAAGCTTATTAAAGTGGTCTTTTCTGGGTGCCAGTGCTGCTTTAATTTCCCCTTTTTGGCACCCCAGTAACTAAGTGTTTCCTTGGGAAGCTTTTCTTCAATTTGCCCATTGCCATGACTGCCTAGGGACTTGGTTCCTGCTGAGGTAATTTTTTTTTCAGGAGAGTTAGTATTGGGTGGGTCTATCCTGAACTCCCTTTCAGTGCTTTGCTGAGTCGTGCAAAGGCTTTTGACTTCAGGAGATGGGTGGTCCCCTTTTTCTTGACTGTGGGGGTGGATTCTTTGTTAATCTCCCCTTTGTTCTCCAGGAACTCCTGCCTGCAGGCTTGATTGCACTCTCCTGCAGCACTTCACCTAGGTGGGGCATCACCCTCACTGTTTCTTTTCCCCGCAGAGGTCCCTCTTTGCCCCTGCAGGTTCCTGTAAATGCTGTGAGCAACTCGAGTGGGGTGCTTCTAGAGTCTGCATTTATGTAGGAGGATGCGGGGTAGAACCTTTCACATTTTTCATGGTTGGTTGACCGGACAGTATGGGTTTTCATCCGGGAATCCTCCGGACTTCCTTTCACCTGCCCTCTTGGTCACATTTTCCCCTTCTCTTTCTAAACTTTTGCCAGCCATGTACGTGCCTGTCCCCTTTTGTTCTCGGCGGGGGTCCCTTACAGTTCACCAGCCCTCTGTTGGAGGGTCCTCCTAACACGGGTACAGGGCTTAGGGGTGCAGGTTTCACTGTAGGTTGGTGTTTCCCCTCAACCTGGCACATGTAGCAACTCCTGCAGCACTCCACCACATCTTTGTGGAGTTTTAGCCAGTCAAGCTGCTGTCTTATGCGGGTTTTGGTCTTTCGTATACCGGCATGTACACCCATGGTAGTCTCGTGGGCCCTACTTAATACTTCTCTCCAGTACCTCTGTGGCACCACTAACTGGTGAACTACTGTCCACTCCTTGCCCTCAGGTCTGTGAGGAGAACTTCATTTCCTCATTAGTACCTCATTCTTTAAATAGCAGCAGTCAGGGACTCCTTCTGCTTCACTTTCAGATTGGGCAGCCTGTACTAACTCTCGCAATACTGGGTCAGCTCAATTGGCCTCAGCTAGGGAAAATCCATTTAATTCATTCTCTGGGTCTCCTAAATTTCCAAACAAAGTCTCGGATAGGCAGACCTTATAGTCATCTGCCTGCAGTGTCAATGCAGCCTCCTCTGGGACACCTGGTTTTATCATGGCCTGATCCACTACACATTCAAGGAAACTGCAGGGGACCGTCTCCTGCCATGGCCCTGTCTCTCTGACCTCCTACGGTCTTTCTTTCACTACTGGGGGGGCTACGACTTTCAGCCCCGCCAGATTGTTACCTAGTAGCAGGTCAACCCTGTTCTCAGGCAAACTAGGGACAATCCCTACGGTCACCGGTCCCGAAACTAGGTTGCACTCCAGATGTGCCCGGTGTACAGGTACAGGCATACACTGCCCTCCAATACCATTCACCACCATTTTGGTGTTCACTGCACACTCTGGGTGAAAGGTCAGGCCTTTTCCAAGTAAAAGGGATCCAGTGGCCCCTGTGTCCCTGAGAATCACGATGGACTTGCTTGCCCCACTCAAGGGCTATGGGGTTACTGTCCCTTCAGACACAAAACCCTGATAACCTTCGGGAATCCTATTAAATTTTCCTGCACTGGCTGTAGTAAGCTTCCTGGGTTGCACTCGTACTGCAGTTAAAGCCACAGCTTGTTCTGCTGTGCTTTCCATCAGGGTCCCATCTTCACTGAGTGAGTGTGCCCTGATTAACCCTACCGGTTTTCCCTTTTGTTTCCAGCAGTCAGCTTTTAAATGTCCTGCTTTATTACAGTGGAAGCACACAGGTCTCCAAGTCTCACTCTTGCTCACAGCACCTTCCTTTTTGGCTGGAGGAAGGCCCCCTGTGCCTCCTGCTTTCCTTTCTCTCCCAGGACTGCCTGGATGGAGATCAACTTCCCACCCTTTGTCCTTTTCGGATTTGTGAGGGTGATTAGGAAAGGTTCTCCCCTGGGAAACTGACTTATAAATTAAAGCAAACTCAGTGGCCAGAATGGCCGCTTGCCGGGCTCCCTGAACCCGCTGCTCCTCCACATGGGTCTTTATTGAGAGTGGGAGAGAGTTTTAAAATTCCTCTAACAGGATTACTTCTCTGAGAGTCTCATAGTTGAGCTGCATTTTTAAAGCCCTCAGCCACTGGTCAAAAGCCAGCTGCTTACTTCTTTCAAACTCCAGATAACATTGATTAGCTTGCTTTTTGCGGGTTCTAAACTATTGGCGGTAGGCTTCAGGTACTAATTCATATGCCCCGAGGATAGCATTTTTGGTCAGTTCATAATTTGATGAACTCTCATCTGGCAACAAGGAATAAACCTCATGGGCTTTTCCTGTTAGTTTGCTTTGCAATGAGAGAGACCAGGTCTCAGCTGGCCATTTTAGCTGCCTTGCCAGTTTCTCAAAAGACACAGAAAATGCTTCCACATCTTCATCATCGAATTTTGGAATTAATTGAGCGAATTTAGCAATTTTGTACCCAGCCCTGAATTATGCTCCTCCATATTGGCCATGCTTTCACTGGGGTTACTCTGTTGCCCCCTAGTTAACTCAAGCTGCTTCAGCTCTCTCTAGATTCTTTCTGGAATATTCTTTCTCTCTCTCTCCTGCCTTTCATTCTCTTCACGTTCCTTTTGGAAGGCTTTCTCTTTCTCCCTCTCCTGCCTCTCCCTCGCTCTTTCCTCTAATTCAAGTTTCCTCTGTTCCAATTGTATCTTTGTTAGCAGTACCCTCTCTGGGTCTGCTTCTAACCCTGCTTCTGCTTCTTCAGATTCAAGGGAAAAATGGGTGGCCACTAGCCTTAAGAGTTCAGACTTCCTAGTCTTACCACCTACAGTGATCCCACACTGCTCAGCCATTTTTCTCAACTCCTCCATAGATAGTGCTTTTAACTTATCCCAAGTTACTTCACGCTGGCTTGGACAGCTACTCTCTTCAGTTGCAGACATGTTAGTATTCAATCACACACAACCACAAGAAAACCTGTATCAATCTTGCTCTTTTTTGATTGGGAACAATTTGGCTTCCCACTTCCAATTTCTCTCGTTCGTCTGTGGGCAAAATTCCGGATGTTAGCACCCAAATTTCTGTTACGACCAGGTGGGAAAGGTGTCTAGGGGTCGCTTTCAGCCTTCACCTGGTCTTATTGTAATAGGGTTTTAATTTTAAACACACTGTTTTGAGCCCCCCTCCACCCTTAGTGAATCCGTGTTCACTACTTTCCAACTATAAGGCAAAGAAATTAGCACAAATAGGCTTTCTTAGGTTTAAAGAAAAGTGACATTTATTAAAAATTAAATTTAATCTCTGATTCAGTTAACGCCTACAGATACACGCCGCGCCCCACACTGGCATGTATATGCGATACGCACATGCAAATACAGACAGAAAGGAGAAGAAAAAATAAAGTAGAGCGGTTTGAGGCAATGTCAGAGGAGTTTCTTGTCACTGTGCTTCGAGCTCACTGTAGTCCTTTTGTAGGTGGTCTTGCGTTTCGATGGGGCCCAGTATTCTTCTCAAACCTTGTTCACTGTAGGAGACTTTTCTGAGTTCAAATTTCCTGTGGTATGTTCAAATTCAAAAAAACTCCAACAGTCAGTCACGTGACTAAACTGGTCAGATCACGTCGGTTTGTGTATTTCGGCCAGCTTAGCACTTAACCTGGAATGCTAGCCTCTTCACCTTCAACGTCTAGTAATCAAAAGTCCATTGTGGACTAAATTGGAGCAGAAGAACATAAGGAACAGGAGCAGGAGTAGGCTATTCGGCCTCACAAGTCTTGCCCCGCCATTCAATACGATCACGGCTGATCTGCCCCAAACCTCAACTCTTCTTTCGTGCCAGCTCCTCATAGCTCTCAACTCCCCAATATTTCAAAAATCTATCTACCTCCTCTTTAAATACTTTCATGATCTAGCCTCCACAACTCTCTGGGGTAGAGAATTCCAGACATTCACCACCCTCAGAGAAGAAATTCCTTCGCATCTCAGTTTTAAATGAGTGTCCCCTTATTCTGTAACTATGTCCCCTAGATCGAGATTCCCCCATTAGTGGAAATATCTTCTCAACATCTACCCTGTCAAGCCCCCTCAGAATCTTGTACATTTCAATAAGATCACCCCTCATTCTTCTAAACTCTAATGAATGAAGGCCCAACCTGTTTAGCCATTCTTGATAAGAACCCCTTCATCCCAGGAATCAGCCGGGTGAATCTCTTTTGAACTGCCTCCAATGCCAGTATATCCTTTCTTAAATGCAGGGACCAAAACTGTACACAATACTCCAGGTGCTGCCTCACCAACACCCTGTACAGTTGCAACAAGATTTTCCTATTTTTAAACTCCAACCCCCTAGCAATAAAGGCCAAAATTCCGTTTGTCTTCTTAATTACTTGCTGCAGCTGCATACTAACTTTTTGTGTTTCAAGTACAAGAACACCCAGATTCTTCTGTGCTGCACTTTTTTGAAGTCTCTCACCATTTAAATAATAGTCTGCCTTTTGATTCTTCCTACCAAAGTGCATGACCTCATACTTTCCTACATTAAACTCCATCTGCCAAGTTTTTGCCCACTCAATCAACCTATCTATATCCCCTTGCAGATTCCTTATGTCCACATCACAACATGCCCTCCCACCTATTTTTGTATCATCAGCAGATGTGGATATATTACACGCTCCCCTTTCTCCAAGTCATTAATACACATAGTAAATAACTGAGGCCCTAGGACTGATCCTTGTGACACTCCACTAGTTACGTCTTTCCAACCTGAAAAAGACCCATTAATCCCGACTCTCTGTCTTCTGTGAGTTAACCAATCCTCAATCCATGCCAATACCGTGAACAGTGAGTGGCCCCTTTGTCCGTTCCAAGTACTGTCTGTTACTATGCAAAAAAAGGTCCTTCCGGCGAGAGGCCTGGCAATTCCTTGTGATACGCCCTCTCTTCTTCCCCGCAGCAATTTTAAGTTTTAATATTCATGTGGCGAAATAATGTGTGCCTCATTCTAGAAAGGTAGGGGCCTGCATGACAGATCCCAAAGGCATTTTAACAGGGGCGTGTCGGAAAGACACTATGTCTTTGGCAACTGATGGGAAGGTTGAAGGTGCCCTGTAGATAAATTAAATTATTTCCTTTGTGCACCCAGGAGAAGCAGGAGTGTACCTCAGGCAAGTTGTGGCCTCAAAATCTGCCACTTACATGCGGGCCAGTATGAGAAGGTGGGAATGCATAGTATATTTCAGGAAAGTTTTTCTAACATTTAAAAAATGTCAACATATTCATTTTCTGAAGAGAAATGCAAGGCATTTTTATCATTTTGGAGTCAGTCCACCTCCCTGTGACTACACCGTCACTTTCCCCTTCTGCCAGAAAAGCTAGCTCCATGGGTTGCAGGTAGGAAGAATACCAGTATTAATAAAAGCTATCAGTTCACTCTTGTGCTATTCCCGAAAATAAATCTTTATTGCAGACATTTGTATTACATCAGGAAATTGAAAATTTAGATTGAAGTGTAATCCTGTGTAAATATACAATTAAATACGAAGCTGTCCTTGATTGCAAATGAAACTTTGTTCTGTTGATATGTATATGATCACATTTTTGTTGAACAAAATTGTCGATTTTCTGCTATTGCTGTCCACTGGTGACCCGAAAGATGCAGTTTACTTCAGGTATGCTGTACCTGTCATTACTGAGGGTCCTGTAGTTTTCTATTTAGAATCATCGAATAGTTACAACACAGAAGGCAGCCACTCAGTCCATGGTGTCCATGCCAGCACTCTGCAAGTGCAAATCAGCTAGTTCCACTCTCCATTTGCAGTAGCCCTGCAAATTTTTCATTTCAGGTGCTTTTCCAATTCCCTTTACAAATCGAATCAATAGATGTAATGGGTCATTTGCATAATCTAAACCTGACTCTTGCCTGGGCTTTGCACTTGAAACAGGACTGTAACCATTTCGGGTGTTGAATAATACTTTGTATCAATCGTGGCTCAGTTGGTAGCACTCTCGTCCGAGTCAGAAGGTTGTGGGTTCAAGTCCCACTTCAAGACGTTGATCACAAAAATCAAGGCTGACGCTCCAGTGAATACTGGAGTGCTGCATAATCAAAGTGCCATCTTTTGGATGAGATGTTAAAATGAGGCCCTGTCTGCCCTCTCAGGTGGACGTAAAAGATCCCATGGTACTATTTCAAAGAAGAGTAGGAGAGTTATCCCCAGTGTCCAGGCCCAATATTTATTCCTCAATCAACATCACAAATACAGACAATCTGGTCATTATCACATTGCTGTTTGTGGGAGCCCAAATGGGTTGCTGTGTTTCCTGCATTACAATAGTGACTGCACTTCAAAAAAGTACTTCATTGACTGCACTTCATTGGGGCGTCCTTAGTTCATGAAAGGCTCCATCTAAATGCAAGGTTTTTTAAAATATTCTTGATTTCACTCGATCATTGGTACGCTAGCTATGCAGTGATACTAAGGCATATATCAATGAAAAGTCATGTAAATTAATGCTGTATCATTTTCAATAATAGACTTTAAGCAGCAGAACATAGTGTTATTCTGTTATGTTGTTTGTCCTTTGTGGCAAAGATAACCACGTCCATCATCTGGGGTGTTTGGTAGGGTTCCGGTAAGTATGTAGGTGACTGCTAAGGCCAATCTGCGGCCATAAGACTCTGCTGCAAATAGTTGTAGTTTAGTTTAGAGATACAGCACTGAAACAGGCCCTTCGGCCCACCGAGTCTGTGCCGACCATCAACCACCCATTTATACTAATCCTACACTAATTCCATATTCCTACCACATCCCCACCTGTCCCTATATTTCCCTACCACCTACCTATACTAGGAGCAATTTATAATGGCCAATTTACCTATCAACCTGCAAGTCTTTGGCATGTGGGAGGAAACCGGAGCACCCGGAGGAAACCCACGCAGACACAGGGAGAACTTGCAAACTCCACACAGGCAGTACCCAGAATTGAACCCGGGTCGCTGGAGCTGTGAGGCTGCGGTGCGAACCACTGCGCCACCCTAGGGCAGAGATTAAGTTTGGATGAGCTGCTGGCTTGGGATTTCCTCTCCTTGCGTATCTCTGCCTCTGATAGGCACTTGCTTTCCAAGGAGGCCTCACCCGTTGTTAATTGGTTGCGCCAGGTGCAGTGATTCTGGCCGACCTTCTCCCAGGACTCGGGGTCGATATCAAACCTCTTAAATGAACCCTTCAGAGTGTCCTTGAAGTGCGTCCTTTGACCACCATGAGAGTGCATTCCAGACTCAAGCTCTGATTCGCTTTGGTAAGCGAGTGTCAGGCATTCTGGTTACATGACCAGCCCAACTCAGTTGTGAATGTAACAATATGGTGTGGATGCTTGGCATGCCAGCTCAGGTGAGCACCTCAGTGTCTGGTGTTTTGTCCTGCCATCTGATCTTCAGGAGCTTCCGAAGGCAGCTCAAGTGAAAGTGTTTGAGTGTCTTGGCATGATGTTGGTACACAGTCCAAGTCTTATTAGTGTTTGTTACACTAATGTGCTTTGTTGAATGATAATTTTCTTTAATTCACTGACTGGAGATGTAAATGTATTTTTTTGTCAAGATTTTTTTTTAAAAGACAAGCTGCCAGCAAAGTCACCCTTTCAGCTTAAGATGATCACCTAGTTTGCAACACTGTATCCTGCAGTGAGGGGACACAGTGAGAAGAGACATTTGCCTGAGTGAGACGTTGCTAGAGTGAAGCTAGAATTTGGTGCGCATGGTAAGTTCAGATAAGATTTTGTCAAGCTTAAATTTTAGATTAAGAGTCAGGCTTTAAAATCTCCTGGTTAGGTAAATAGCCTTGTTAAACAAGAAGCAGCCAGCAGTGGCAGTTAGCTGTCAATCAGTTGAAAGTAGTTAGGTTCAATCGGTGCTAATTATTACAGAAGTTGAGCGAGTGAGCCATCAAAATCTCTAAAGAAGGAGACCAGTTCTTAACTGAATGCAATGAGAAGAGACATTTGCATGAGTGAGACATTGCCAGAGTGAAGCTGGAATTTGGTGCGCATAGGAATTCAGTGCAGAGGGGTAAAGAGAGCCTCCTTTTCCTATCTTTTTTAGCCTCCAGCAGCTGGTGAGTCTTCTTCCTTGGATTCCAAGGTAGGTGATTGGTTGGTGAGTGTTTTATCATTTATCTTTCAAAACTCAGATAATTTTAGAAATTTTAAGGTTTTTATTTGGTAATACTAGTTCAGCTTAGTAGATTGGGAAACAGTGAGAGTTAATTAACTAAGTAATTAAAGTGAATTAACTAATAGCATAATTAACAATGGCAGGACAGGTGTTATGTTGTAGCTGTGGTCAGTGGAAGCTTTTGGATGCCAAGGCGATCCAGGGCAAACACGTCTGCAAAAAGCAGCTAGAGGAATTCTGGATCAGGATTATTGATCTGGAAGCTGAACTGCAAACACTGCGCAACATAAGGAAGGGGGAGAAATATGTGGACATTTTGTTCCAGAACAGGGTCACGCCTCTTAGAACAGGGTCATCTGTTTTAGTCAGCAGTGAGGGACAGGAGGATGTGACTGTGAGGAGGCAGGTAAAGCGACCAAGCAGACAGTAGTGGAGGAGCCTCAGACTTTGCAATTGTCCAACAGGTTTGAGGTGCTCTCAACCTGTGTGGACGAAAGTCAGGGCTGCAAGGTGCTGTGGTTCAGGAAGTCATTCATTTGGTGGGAGCAAAAAGGAATGTAGTGGTAGCAGGGGACAGTATAGTGAGGGGCATTGACATTGTTCTGTGCAGCTGAGCGCATGCGTCCAGAAGGCCATGTTGCCTACCTGGTGCCAGGGTTCGGGACATCTGCTCAGGGATGGATAGGAAGTTGGAGGGGGAGGATCCAGTTGTCATGGTCCATGTAGGTACCAATGACATAGGTAGGACTAGGAAAGAGATTCTGCTTAGACAGTATGAGGAGCAAGGCACCAAATTGAAGAGCAGAACCTCAAGGGTAATAATCTCTGCATTATTACCCGAGCCATGTGCCAATTGGCAGAGGGCACATAGGATTAGTGAAATGAATATGTGGCTCAAAGACTGGTGTGGGAGAAGTGGGTTTTGGTTCATGGGCACTGGCACCAGTATTAGGGAAAGTGGGGGCTGCACTGTTGGGATGGTCTGCACCTGAACAGTGTTCTAGCAAACTGTATAACTAGGGAAGTAGAGAGGACTTTAAACTAAACAAAGGAGTGAGGGATCAAGCCTGGGTAGATGTAGCAAATCAAGGGGTAGAGTCAAGGCAGGAGAGCAGAATAGTAATATGGGAAATGAAGGCCAGAGAACGACAACAAGGAACTGAGAAAAAATCCAAGAACACACTAACAGTCGAGACTAGATGTTACAAAGATAACAAAAAGACAAAACTAATGTCTCTGTATCTGAATGCACATAGCATTCATAACAAAGTAGACAAACTGATAGATCATACTTATTTACTTCAATCTGCACTGAGAGCCATTACAGAGACGTGGGAGCAGGATGACAAGGATTGGGTCCTGAATACTGAAGGGTATATGGCGTTCAAGAATAGGAAACTAGGTAAAGGTGGAGGGGTAGCACTGTTAATCAAGGTGCAATAATTAGAGATGACCTTGGTTCAGGAGATCAGGATGTAGAATCAGTTTGGGTGGAGATGAGGAATAGTGGGGGAAAGAAGTCACTAGTGGGAGTGGTCTGCAGGCCCACTAACAGTACTCACAATGTCAGACGAAGTATACAAGATGAATTATTGGGTGCTTGTGATAAAGGGACAGCAGTAATCCTGGGTGATTTTAATCTACACAGACACTGGAAAAATCAGATTGGCAATAGTAGCCTGGATGAGTTCACAGAACGTTTGAGATCGTTTCTTACAGCAGCATGTTCTGGAACCAACCAGAGAGCAGGTTATATTAGATTTGGTATTGTGTAATGTGACAGGATTAATTAATGATCTCAGAGTAGTAGCAGCGACCAAAATATGAGTGAATTTTACATCTAGTTTGAAAGAGAAGTGAGTCTAAGAATAGTATTTTAAACTTAAATAAGGGCAACTATGTGGGCATGAAAGCTGAACTAGATGAAGTGAACTGGGTTGCTAGGCTAGGAGATAGATCAATAGAGAAGCAGTGGCAGACATTCAAGGGGACATTTCAGAATACTCTGCGTAAGTATATTCCTACTAGAAAGAAAAATTCTCAGGGGAGGACCCACCATCTGTGGTTAACTGAAGACGTTAAAGAAAGCATCAAACTTAAGGAAAAGGCATATAATTGCGCAAAGATGAGTGGCAGGTCAGGTGATTGGTCAGAATATAAAGAACGGCAGAAAATAACTAAAAAGTTAATGAGAAAAAAAATTACAGTATGAGAGGAAGCTAGCTAGAAATGTAAAAATGGATGGCAAGAGTTTCTACAGGTATTTAAAAAGGAAAAGAGTAAATAAAGTGAGTGTTGGTCCTCCAGAGAATGAGAATGGGGAGTTAATAGTAGATAATAAGGAAATGGCGGATGACATTTTTTATTTTAGAGATACAGCACTGAAACAGGCCCTTCGGCCCACCGAGTCTGTGCCGACCAACAACCACCCATTTATACTAATCCTACATTAATCCCATATTCTCTACCACATCCCCACCATTCTCCTACCACCTATCTACACTAGGGGCAATTTACAATGGCCAATTTACTTATCAACCTGCAAGTCTTTGAAGGTGGGAGGAAACCGGAGCACCCGGCGGAAACCCACACAGACACAGGGAGAACTTGCAAACTCCGCACAGGCAGTAGCCAGAACTGAACCCGGGTCGCTGGAGCTGTGAGGCTGCAGTGCTAACCAGTGCGCCACTGTGCAACCCATAAATGAAGAATTTTTTTTTCTGTCTTCACTATAGAGGATACAAAAAACATTCCACTAATAGCTGTAAATCAGGAGGTGGAAGGAACAGAGGAACTTGGTGAAATTACAATTACCAGGGAAGCGATACTGACCAAACTGATGGAGCTGTGGGCTGACAAGTCTCTGGGTCCTGATGGACTTCATCCTAGTGTCTTAAAAACATGGCTAATGAGGTAGTAGGTGCGTTGGTGTTAATTTTTCAAAATTCACTAGATTCTGGAAAGGTTCCATCAGACTGGAAAATAGCAAATATAACCCCTCTATTCAAGGAGGGGGGAGGCAGAAAACAGGTAACTATAGGCCAGTTAGCTTGACGGCTGATGTGGGGAAGGTGTTAGAATCGATTAAGGAGGTTATAGCTGGACACTTCGAAAAACTCAAAGTAATCGGGAATAGTCAGCATGGCTTTGTGAAAGGGAGATCATGTTTAACCAATTTATTGGAGCTCTTTGAAGTAGTAACATATGCCATGGATAAAGGGGAGCCCGTTGACATGCTGTACTTGGATTTCCAGAAGGCATTTGACAAGGTGCCACGTAAAGGTTTATTGTGCAAAGTAGGAGCTCATGGTGTAGTGGGTAACATATTAGCGTGGATAGAAGATTGGCTGGCTGGCAGAAAACAAGAGTATGCATAAATGGGTCCTTTTCTGATTGGCAGGATGTGACAAGTGGAGTCCCACAGGGGTCTTTGCTGGGGCCTCAATTTTTACAATTTATATCAATGACTTAGATGAGGGGAGCGATGGCATGGTAGCCAAATTTGAAGATGACACAAAGATAGGTAGGAAAATATGTTGTGAAGAGGACATAAGGAGTTTGCAGACTGATATAGATAGGTTGAGTGGGTGGGCAAAAATCTGGCAAATGGAGTATAATGTGGGAAAATGTGAAGTTGTTCACTTTGGCAGGAAAAATAAAAAAGCAGAGTGTTACTTAAACAGAAAACGACTGCAGAACTCCGAGGTGCAGAGGGATCTAGGTGTTCCAGTGCATGAACCACAAAAAGTTAGTATACTGGTACAGCAAGTAAGAAGGCTAATGGAATGCTATCCTTTATTACGAGAGAAATAGAAAATAAAAGTAAGGATGTTATGCTTCAATTATACAGGGCATTGGTGAGACCAAATCTCGACTACTGTGTGCGGTTTTGATCTCTTTATTTAAGGAAGGATTTGAATGCATTGGAGGCAGTTCAGAGGAGGTTTACGAGATTGATACCTAGAATGATCGAGTTGTCTTGGAGAAAGTTGGACAAACTGGACTTGTTTTTAACTGGAGTTTAGAAGAGTGAGGGGAAGTTTATAATATCCTGAACAGTCTTGACAAGGTGGATGTGGAAAGGATGTTTCCTCTTGTGGGGGAGTCCAAAACTAAGGGCCGCCTCGCCTAAAATTAGGGGGTCACCCTTTTACGACAGAGATGAGGAGAATTTTTTTCTGAGGATTGTGCGACTTTGGAACTCTCTGCCTCAGAACATGCTGGAAACAGAGTTATTGAATAATTTTAAGGTGAGGTAAATAGATTCTTGTTAGGCAAGGGAATCAAAGGTTATCGGGGTAGATGGGAGTGTGGAATTCAAGACACATAGATCAGCCATGATCTTATTGAATGGCTGAGCAGTCTAGAGGGGCCGAATGGCCTACTTCTGCTCCTAATTTGTATGTTCGTATATTGCAAAGGACTGTGAGGAAAGAGGCAAAATGTCTGCTAATTTCTCAGCAAGACCCAGGAAGTTTAAAGGAACTACCCATTCTCTCATCAGACAGAGAAATACTGCGAACTGCTGTTTGGATGACTGAGTGACTGTCATGCGACAAGCCCCTCCCTATCTGTGATTTTAAGCTGGTGTTTTCTCTGCAGCAGAGGAGAAGCAACTGGGGCCTGACATGAGCAGACCCTACATTGGGTCTCTCGCTTGCTCTCGCTCTCTCACACTCTCTCTCCATTCCAGATTGAAAGCTTTCAAATCTTGTTGTTAACTGACCACCTCTGCACACTCTGGCTACAATCAAAAACCCTGTTAGAGGAAATCATCTGCCTCGATCTTTCCACTAGACTCACAGAACCAGTCATCTACCTTTTTCAAACTAAAAGCCTCAGGACCATTGAATTCAGCTAGAAGCCAACCAAATCGCCAAACTTTACAAATAGTCTGCCATTTTTTATGGACTCTAACTCAACCAGTCTACCTTTCCCCACTCTAACATATTTGTGTGTGTGTGAAAGTTGGCACATTGTTTATTATTTTATTAGTTCGGTTCAGGTACAATAAAGTTAACGACTGTCTTTGTTAACTCCAGAAAACCTGTTTGATTCAAACACCTACTGAATTGGCCAGTACATCCATTTTAAGAAAAAATTACACCTGTTGGGGTCAAACAAGGAGAGCAAAAAGGGGGAAGCCCTTCAATCCCTCCTCACTTGACTGTAACAGAAATTTGCGTCTGGGATAAAACACAGACAAATGAAACCAAATTGATCCCTAGTAATAATTTAAAAACTTCAATACAGGTTTTCTTGTGGTTTTCAGTGCTAGAGTACAGAAATACCCACATTCGAGGCCAGTACCTTCCTATAACAAAGTGAAGTAACTTGGGCCAGGTTAAAAGCCCTATCTGAAGAGTTGAGGAATGTAGCTGGGCAGTTAGGGATTACTATCCGTCCAAAATCTAGGAAGGCAGAAATCCTAAAATTTGTGGCAAACCATTTTAATATCGACACTGAAGAACCGAAGAGAGGCATAGAATCTTAAACAAAGTAACATGAGCTAAGACACAGTTAGAACAGAGGAGATTAGAATTGGAATTCCAAGAAAAAGAAAAGCTTTCCAGCGAGAGAGGACAGAATATTCCAGGAAAGGGAGAAAGAAAGGGAGGAAAGGGAAAAAGTAAGAGCTTTCCAAATGAAGTTAAGGCAGCGCGAACTGAACAGGTGAAGACCCAATGTACCCAGTGAAGGCACCGCTAGTGAGGGAGCTGCCCCTAGCTCAGGACTGGGTGCTGAGCTCTTAAAGTTCTCCCAGTTGATACCAAAGTTCAAGAGGGAGATGTGGAAGCATTTTTCAACCAATAGGAAAAACCCATAAGGTTTATTCACTGTTGCCTGATGACAGTTCACCAGATTATGAGATGTCTAAAAATGCTCTCCTGAGTGCGTACAAACTCGTACCACAGAGGCGATCGCCAAAAGTTCCGAACTCTCCGAAAGCAGCCGGAACAAACTTACATCAAGTTGGAAAGGGTTAAGTAACTTGCTTTTGACCGATGGATAAGGGCATTTAAGGTAGTCCACCTATGAAAAGCTCAGACTGGTGATCCTCCTTGAGGAGTTCAAAAACTTGTTTCCCTTTTCCATAAGAAACTACATGGAGGAACAAAAGGTTCCAAGAGCCAGGCAGGCAGAAATCCTAACTGATGATTATACACTTATTCACAAGCCCTTTCCCCAAGTGAAACACTTCCCTAGTCACCTGCAAAAACCTAAAAAGGAGAGAAGGTGGGAGAGTGATAGGAGGATGAACAGCCATGAGCAAGAAGGTAGAGCTGGAAACACAGGGGACCCTCCTCAGGCCAAAAAGGAAGGTGCTAAGAACAGGAGTGACACCCATAAGCCTGTGTTTCCATTGTAACAAGGCAGATCACCTTCAAGCTGACTGCTGGAAGTCATGGGAAAAACTCATAGGTTTAGTCAGGGTACATCAGACCAGTGAAAGAAAAGGGGCCCTTATGGAAAGGACAGCAGTCCAGGCTGTGGCTTTAACTGCGACAGTAAAACCCAGTAAACTTACTGCTGAGAGTGCAAGAAAACTTAATAAAATCCCTGAGAGTTACCAGGATTTTGTGTCCAGAGGAAAAGGGACCCATAGCCTTCAAGTGAGGCGAGTAAGCCCATAGTCATACTAAGGGATACAGGGGGCCACCCAATCCCTTCTGCTGACCTTTCCCCCAGAGAGTGCATTGAATGCTAGAGTGCTAGTAACCAGTATCGGAGGGAAGTATATGCCCATACCTTTATAATGGGTGCACCTGGAGTGCAACCTTGTTTCAGGACTGGTAACCATGAGAATTGTCCCTCGTTTATCTGTGGACAGTGTCGACCTGCTCCTGAGTAATGCTCTGCTGTGGGTGAATGTGGTAGCTTCCCCAGTGGTTTTAGAGAGACCAAAAGAGGTCAGGGAGACAGAACAGTTACAGGAAAAGGTCCCTGGCATTTTTCCTGACTGTATGGTGATCCGGTCGATGGTCAAACAAGCTCCGTCTGAGGAGGCTGAACTGACACTGCAGATAGATGAACCTACTGTCTGGTTATCTTAAACCTTATTTGGGAAGTTAGAGGACCCAAAGGATAGATTAAACAGGTCTTACTTGGTCGAGGCTCAGCAAGCCAACCCAGGGTTAAAAAACGTTAGCACAGTCTGCCCAAACTGAAGCTGAAGCACAGGGAGTTCCAGAGTGCTACTATATAAAAAATGAGGTGCTGATGAGGAAGTGGAGACCTCCCACAGACCTACAGATGAAGAATGGACAGTGGTTCACCAGGTAGTGGTGCTGCTGAGATACCGTGGGGAAATATTGAGAACAGCCCACGAAATTCCAATGGCTGGACATGCCGGTATCAGAAAAACCCAAGCTCGCATCAGACAGCAATGTCACTGGCCACAACTCCATAAGGATGTAGTGGAGTTCTATAAGACTTGCCACACATGACAGGTTGTGGGGAAGTCTCAACCTGCACCCCTCATTCCCAAACCGGTTTTTGGGGAACTGGTCAGCAGAGTGCTGGTTGATTGTGTGGGGCCCCTGCCAAAAACAAAAGGGGGCTACCAGTATCTTCTCACCATTGTGGATGTGGCTACTCAATTTCCAGAGGCTATCCTCTAAGAACTAGCTCTGCCAAGGTAGTGGTGGAGGTGCTAACCCAATTCTTCACCTGATATGGAATGCCTGCTGAGATCCAGTTGGATCAGGGCACAAATTTTATGTCCAGCATTTTTAATAGGTCATGGGTAATCTGCGCATATCCCAGCTAAAGTCCTCAGCCTATCACCCACTGTCACAAGGGGCTTTGGAGCAGTACCACCAGACCCTAAAAACAATGATCAGGGCATACTGCTATGAGTACCCTCATGACTGGGACAAAGGGCTGGGATGTCTTCTGTTTTCTACCAGAGACCCACCTAATGAGTCCACTGGCTTAGTTCCTTTGAATTAGTTTATGGACATGAGGTGAGAGGTCCTCTAAAACTAATCAAGGAGATGTTATTAAGACCCAGGGACGAATCTTCCCAGTTAGACTACGTCTCCATGTTCTGGGAATGGCTCATTAGAGCCTGTGCGGTGGCTCAGGAACACCTAAAAACCTCCCAGACCGCTATGAAAAGTCAGGCAGATAAACATGCCAAGGCCAGAACATTTCAGCCCGGAGTCCATGTGTTAGTGCTATTACCAATACAGAGAGAACCACTGAAAGCCCGATTCAGTGGGCTGTATAGAGTAATAAAGAGAATTTGCCAGGTGAATTATATAATTGGCACCCCTGATCATAGGAAAAAGCAAAGGCTGTACCACATCAATATGTTAAAACGGTATCTCAGCTGGGAAGGGGACAAACAAGCGCAGGTCTGTCAGGCAGTCAGGAAAGAGGAGGGCGTAAGGGACAGTGACGACAAGTTCGAGGCGGACATGAGGATTCCCAAATTGAACCCCCTACCATCTGGTTAGCTAACACTGAAATGTTAGGGAAATTAGACACTGTACTCTCCTATTTAAATGAAGAACAGATAGGAGACCTAACAAGGCGGCTCACAGCGTTTAAAGGGATCTGCAGGGACAAACCAGGGTGCACAACCCTAACACTACACAAGGTGGATGTAGGAGAGACCCCTCCCATAAAACATAATCCCTATCGTCTAGGTCCCAGGAAACTGACCCAAGTTCAGGAGAAAATTCAGAATAAAGACCTAGAAATTAAAGATTTAAATTCTGAAGGGAGACACTGAAAAGCTCATAAGCCAAAGGAAAACCCTAAGCCCAAAAAAGTTTTTTGTGGTAGATTTGGAGGGTGGTGATGGTGGTGGCTACTGTAAAACAAGTATCCTAACTGAGGAAGAATTGTGGGCCAGGCTGGATGAGCACACAAAAAACCATGTTCGAAAAGCACTGGATGATCGTCACAAAGTTATGGACAACTTTGAATCCAGGGTTGAGTTCTCTGATATAGAGAAACTGGAAAAGGAAGATATTGTATAAACATTTTAGGAAATTCAGTATATGCTGATTGACCCCAAAGCAGCTGGAGTTCACCAGTTGTGCTCATGTTCAAGCCAGATGAAAAGAAAATGAGTGTATGGTTATGACAGTGAGACTGATGAATGTGTGTGTACAGTTTTTTTAATTTGTGGCCCCATAATGAAATGTTTCTGTTGTCTCATGTCATTTCACGTGGTGGGAAGGTGCTATGCCAATGTGCTTTGTTGAATGATAATTTTTTTTAATCCACTGACTGGAGATCTAAATTTATTATTTTTTTTTTAAAAGACATTTTAAAAGACAAGCTGCCAGAAAGTCATCCTTTCAGCTTACGATGACCTAGTTTGCAACACTGTATCCTACATTACAAAGGAATATGAGGAGAGAGACAAGATGTCTGCTAATTTCCCAGCAAGAACCAAGACCCAGGAAGTTCAAAGGAACGACCCATTCTTTCAGCAAGCAGAGAAATACTGCTAACTGCTATGTTTGAATGACTGAGTGACTGTCATGTGACAAGCCCCTCCCCATCTGTGGTTTTAAGCTAGTGTTTTCTCTGTAGCAGAAGAGAAGCAACTGGACTCTGAAATGAGCAGACCCTTTCTCTCTCTCTCTCCATTCCAACTGGAAAGCTTTCAAATCCTGTTGCTGACTGATCACCTTTGCACACTCCAGCTACAATCAGAAATCCCATTGGAGGAAATCATCCACCTCGCTATTTCCACATGACTCAGTGAACTACTTATCTACCTCTTCAAACTAAAAGCCTCAGGACCACTGAATTCAGCTAGAAGCCAGCCGAATCCCCAAACTTCACAGACTGTACACCTTTTTTATGGACTCTAACGCAACCAATCTCCCTTTCCCCACTTTGTAACTTATTTGTGTGTGTAAACCTCTAATGTGTGCATGTGAGTGAAAGTTGGCATGTTGTTTATTATTTTATTCGGTTTAGGTACAATAAAGTTAACCGCTTTCTTTGTTAACTCCATGGTTCTTGTCATGATCATAGCAAGTAAGTAATCAAACACCTACTGAATTGGCCAGTACATCCACTTTAAGAAAGAATTAAACCCGTTGTGGTCAAACAAGGAGAGGGAAAAGAGGGAAGCCCTTTGACACCTCCTCACTTGACCATAACAGTGTTATTCTACAAAACTTTACAAGATACTAGAAAAAAGATACTAGAACTACCATTATTTCTGGTGTGAATCTTTGATTCAAATGCAATCACTTACAGTGCAGAATCATTGAAACTTTAGAAGCATCATGTGTATGCAGCTGAAGTTTTAAGATGCACCCAATCTTACATAAAGAAAAAAACAAATAGATTCTACCTGCAACAGTGCAAAATCTTCTATTGCTACCACATCAATTCTGTTGAAATATCTGATACTAAGCACAGTTTACAAATATTAGTGACCATTTCCAGGAGATAATAGTTATCTATTGGATATTGTGATGACTCTGATCAATAAACAGCAATCAGCACTTATGCAAAGTATTTCAATACTGCAATTTTTATACGAACATACAAATTAGGAGCAGGAGTAGGCCACTCGATCCCTCAAGCCTGCTCCACCATTCAACAAGATCATGGCTGATCTCACTGTAAACTCAACTCCGCATTCCCGCCTACCCCCGATAACCTTTCACTCCCTTCCTTATCAAGAATCTATCTACCGCTGCCTTAAAAGTATTCAAAGACTCTGCTTCCACTACCTTTTGAGGAAGTGAGTTCCAAAGACACACAACCCTCTGAGAAAACATTTCTCCTTATCCGTCTTAAATGGGCAACCCCTTATTTTTAAACAGTGATCCCGAGTTCTAGATTCTCCCACAAGAGGAAACATCCTTCCCACATCCACCCTGTCAAGACCCCTCAGGATTTGATGGGCTGAATTTTACCAGCCCCCCAACGTCAGGGGTTGTGGCAGGGGGACCGGAAAATGGCTCTCGGAGAGGTCCACTACGGGCTTCGACACTGGGAAAGTCCCGCCACATATTGACAGTGGCAGCGAGGCCTCGTGGCGCCCCCCCCCCACCCCCGCCATGTGGCGAGGGGACCAGCATTTAAAGATGTTAATAAATGCAAATTAAATAATTACCTGGTCCCACAGGCCATCCCACTCTGATATTGCAATTGGTGGCTGGATTTCCGACCAGTGATCTAAGGCGGAACACTGGTGGGGAGGGGGGAAGCAGGCAAATTCCTCAGTGCGGGATTGGGGGAGAGCGGGGTCAAACTATTTTAATTGGTCTAGAGGGGTGGTGGGAAGGGGTAAAGATTAAGGTTTGTGACCGTTGGGTGGGGGAGGGGAAGGTCATGTACGAATGGTAAGTATTTTGGGGAGGGGGAAGAGGGCAAGGAATGCATTGTTTGGTCATTTGGGGCCTGGGAGAGGGGCTTAACTTTTTTTTAAAAGTAAAGTCTACATCTCTTTTCCTTTTTAAAAATTCAAATTACATGCAAGGGCTTGAAGCCCTTTAAAAATGGCGTTGGTGCCTGCACAAAGCTGCCAGGCGCCGTTGCTGGAGACAGAGCACCCGCCCCCTCCACGTCATTGTGGGGGGGGGCAGGGGGGGCTGCCCCGGCCATGTAAATGAGCCGCCGCGTTTAATATCACAGCGGCTCTGCAGAGTAAATCCCTCATGTGCATGCCGCCATCTTTGAAGCATGCCGCTGGTAAAATTCAGCCCGATATGTTTCAATCAAGTCACCTCTCTCTTACTCTTCTAAACTCCAGCAGACACAAGCCCAGCCTGTCCAACCTTTCCTCATAAGACAAGCCGCCCATTCCAGGTATTAGTCTAGTAAACCTTCTCTGAACTGCCTCCAATGCATTTACATCCTCCAATAAGGAGACCAGTACTGTACACAGTACTCCAGATATGGTCTCACCAATTCCCTGTATAACTGAAGCATAACCTCCCAACTTTTGTATTCAATGCCCCTCGCAATAAACGGTAACATTCTGTTAGCTTTCCTAATTACTTGCTGTACCTGCATATTAACCTTTTGCGATTCATGCATTAGGACACCATATCTCTCTGCATCTCAGAGCTCTGCAATCTCTCACCATTTAGATAACAAGCTTTTTTTTAAATTCTTCCTGCAAAATGGACAATTTCACATTTTCCCATATTATACTCCATTTGCCAGATCTTTGCTCACTCACTTAACCTATCTATATCCTTTTGTAGCCTCCTTATGTCCTCTTCATAACTTATTTTCCTACCTATCTTTGGGTCATCAGCAAATTTAGCAACCATATCTTCAGTCCCTTTATCCAGTCATTTTATATTGTCATACCAATGTGCTTTGTTGAATGATAATTTTCTTTGGTTCACTGACTGGAGATTTAAATTTTTTTTTAAAAAGACATTTTGAAAAGACACACTGCCAGCAAAGTCATCCTTTTAGCTTAAGGTGATCACCTAGTTTGCAACACTGTATCCTACATTGCAAAGGACCGTGAAGAGGGAGAAGAAATGGCTGCATTTCCCAGCAAGAATCAAGACCCAGGAAGCTTAAAGGAGCTACCTGTTCTTTCAACAAGCAGAGAAATATTGCTCACAGCTATATTTGAATCATTGAGTGACTGTCATGTGACAAATCCCTCTCCATCTGTGTTTTTAAGCTGGTGTTTTTCTCTGTAGCAGAGGAGCAGCAACTAGACACTGTCATGAGCAGACCCTAAGTAGGGGTCTCTGTCTGTGTCTCTGTCTCTCTCGCTATCCAATTGGTTCTTGTTATGATCATAACAAGAACCAAACACCTACTGAATTGGCCAATACATCCACTTTAATAAAGAATTAAACCTGTTGTGGTCTAACAAGGAGAGGGAAAAGAGAGAAGCCCTTCAACCCCTCCTCACTTGACCGTGCAATATAAATTGTACAAAATTGAGGCCCCAGCACTGATCCCTGTGGCACACCTTACATCTTGCCAACAAGAAAATGACCCATTTATGCCGACTCTCTGTTTCCTGTTAGCTAGCCAATCTTCTATGTCAATAAGTTACCCCCTACACCATGAGTTTTTATTTTCCACAGTAACCTCTGATGTGGTACCTTATCAAATGCCTCTGGAAATCTAAGTACAATACATCCACCTGTTCCCCTTTATCCACACCACATGTTACTACTTCAATGAGCCCCAATAAATTGCTTAAACATAATTTCCCTTTCACAAAACTATGTTGACTTTTCCTGATTACCTTGAATTTTTCTAAGTGCCCTGCCATAACAGCTTTAATAATAGCTTCTAACATTTTCCCTATGACAGATGTTAAGCTAACTGGCCTGTAGTTTCCTGCTTTCTCTCGCCCTCCCTTTTTGAATAAAGGAGATACATTCGTTGTTTCCCAATCTAATGGAACCTTCCCTGAATCCAGGGAATTTTGGAAAATTGAAAACAATGCATCAACTTATTTATTTATTTACTAAAAATAGAAGGGTTTTCATTTTGGGCTAAATTTTCCCAGTACCACTGAGGCAGGGCTTGGAGCAAATTCAGGAAGTAGCGTGACGGGCCGGCTCCCTGATATATTTCCACCTCTGAGCACTTTTACTGTAGGCAGGTTCACTGCAGCACCAGCTACCCACCCGGCAGAGGCAGGTAGCCAATCAGCCCAATTAAGGGCTCAATTGGGGACAGATGGAGGACATCGACTGGATCATCACAGCATCGGATCAGCTTCCGCTGAGTCGGGAGACTGGCAGCAGTATGGAGGTGGCCTCCTGGTGGCACGCTGTAAGGCTATTGTATTGGGGCGTTATCACACTGGCCCCATGAAGGGGCCACAAAAGCTCATAGGCCACAGCCTCAGCCAGAAACCTTCCTGTGCAGGGGTTTCCCCTCCACAATGATGGCCCTACGACCTATGGGCCCTCTGCGTTTTTAGATATTAATAAGGCTTCCGAGTGCTTTTCCATTTTAAGGTGCTGTCACGCTTCCCTACCTGCTTCAGCAGTGGGCACCTCTTCCAGTGGGGTTGCTGTCCGTTCAGTGTTAACTGGCCGCCTGCCGGAAAATTCAACTGTCGGTGAAACACTGACCTGTGTGGATTTGGGACCATTTCCTCATCCCGGCAATGTCGGGAAAATTCATCCCTATGGACTGAGCAAATACAGTCCATTCTAGATGCATTGGGATTCCAGCACTTTCAGGTAAGTTAGTCAGAATGAAAAGTACTAAAGAAATGCACACCGTATAGCGGCTTTTGTGAAGTTAAAAACCTTGTTAGTATATTAACAGCGAATGCATCGTCATACTCTGTTTAAAACCTTTTGAATCGTTCGGAGAGAGATAGGGTTCGAATTTATACTCTGGTCCTCCTTTGGTGCATGCTGTGTATGAGCCACACCTCTTAGAATGATACACATATGCTACTACAAATCTCAAAATTATATTCATAGTAAATTTTTGGAACAAATGAGGACCAAGCAAAGGCATATTTTGACACACATTTACCACTAAAAATTTAAATTGTGATGTTTTACTACATTAAAGGCACTATATAAATGCAGGAAGTTGTAAAAATGGTGGACTTTTTCATAATTTGTATGTTCCAGATGCTAATTAAACTAAACACCACAGGAGCCAGGGAAGGTACCGTTCTACATCACAACAGCGACTACACTTCAAAAGTATTGACTGTAAAGCGCTTTGGGACATCCTTGGTTAACAAAAGCTGCAATATAAATGCAAGTCGTTTTTATTATACATGGGACTGCAAGAAGTTGCTATAAAAAAAATAGAAAACTGAAGGGGCTTGAGAGAAGTGTAATGTCAAACTGGTGGAAGTTGGGGGAATAATATCCTCGCAGGGAGATTTGCTAGTGCTGTTGGGGTTTAAACTAGCTTGTCAGGGGGGTGGGAACCTGAGGGGTAGCTCCAACTGGAAGGAAGTAAAGCTGGTAACAGGAGGTAGAAAAGTAGCAAGTGATACCAGAATTCAGGCGAAACAAAGGCGAGCATCAACTCGGCTTAGAATGTAGAATAATGTCAAGACGACAAGGTTAAGGGCACTGTACCTAAATGCAAGCAGCATTCGCAACAAGGTAGATGATTTAAAGGCCCAAATAGAGGAAAATGGGTATGATCTAATTGCCATAACGGAAACGTGGCTACAGGGTGACGAAAACTGGGAACTGAATATTCAAGGATATTCGACATTTAGGAAGGACAGGCAAAAAGGAAAAGGAGGTGGTGTTTCGTTGATAAGAAGGGATGGGATCAGTACAATAGTGTGGGAGGATCTCCGATTGAAAGAACAAAATGTGGAATCTGATTGGGTGGAGCTAAGAAACAGCAAGGGGCACCAAACATTGGGAGGAGCTGTTTATAGGCCACCAACCAGAAGTGGTAGTGTGGGGCATGGTATAAATCAGGAGATTAGAGAAGCATGTGGCATGCGTAATACAGTAATCATAGGAGACCTGAATCTGCATACAGACTGAGTAAATCTAAAGAGCACCAATAAGGACGAGTTTCTGGAGTGTATTAGGGATGGTTTCCTTGAGCAGTATGTTGAGGAACTGACTACAGAACAGGCTATTTTAGATCTAGTATTATGTAATGAGAAAGGGCTAATTAATAATCTTGTTGTAAAAGAACATTTAGGGATGAGTGACCATAATATGATAGAATTTTACATTATGTTTGAAAGTGAGGTAGTTCAATCTGAAGCCAGGGTGTTAAATTTGAACAAAGGAAATTATGAAGGTATGAGGGACAAACTGGCTGAGGTGGACTGGCAAATACATTAAAAGGTATGACAGTACATAGGCAATGGATAGTCTTTAAAGAAATATTACATAGTCTACAGCAACTATACATCCCTTCAAGGCACCAAAACACCAAAAGTAAAGGCAGTTAACCATGGATAACAAAGGAAGTTAAAGATTGCATAAGATTAAAAGAAAAGGCCTATAAAGTTGCCAGAAATAGTAGTAAACCAGAGGATTGGGAGGATTTTAGAATACAGCAAAGGAGGTTTAAGAAACTGATAAAGGGAGAACAGAATATGAATGTAAGATAGCAAAAAATATAAAAACAGACTGTAAAAGCTTCTACCGGTACATAAAAAGGAAATGTATGGCTAAGACAAATGTGGTTCATTACAGGCAGAGTCTGGAGAATTTATAATGGGGAATAGAGAAATGGCAGAGAAGCTAAATGATTACTTTGTGTCTGTCTTCACTGAGGAAGATACAAGAATTAGAGATCCATGGGATTGGGGGAATGAGGAATTGAAAGAAATTAGTATTAGTAAGAAGGTTGTATTGGAGAAATTAATGAGGCTGAAGGTCGATAAGTGCCCAGGACCTGATATTCTACATCCCAGAGTGTTAAAAGAGGTAGATATGCGTTGGTGATCATCTTCCAAAATTCGATAGATTTTGGAGTGGTTCCTGCAGTTTGGAAGGTCGCAAATGTCACCCCACCAGTTAAGAAGGGAGGGAGAAAGAAAACAGGGAATTACAGATCTGTTAGCCTAACATCAGTTATTGGGCAAATGCTGGAATCCATTCTAAAGGATGTGATAAATGGACACTTGGATAATAATCTGTTTGGACATAGTCAACATGGATTTATGAATAGGAAATCATGTTTGACAAACCTGTTGGAGTTTTTTTGAGGATGTTACCAACAGAATTAAAAAAGGGGAGTTGGTGGAAATAGTATACTTGGATTTTCAGAAGGCTTTTGATTAAGTCCCCCACAGGAGGTTGGTTAACAAAATTAAAGCACATGGGACAGGAGGTAATATAGTGACATAGATTAAGAATTGGTTAACATGCAGAAAACAGAGAGTAAGAATAAATGGGTTATTCTTGCGTTGGCAGGCTGTGACTAGTGGGGTACCACAGGGATCAGTGCTAAGGCCCCAGCTGTTCACAATATATATCAATGATTTGGATGTGGGGACCAAATGTAGTATTTCCAAGTTCACGGAAGATACAAAACTAGGTGGGAATGTGTTTTGCGAGGATGATGCAAAGTGGCTTTAAGGGGATTTGGACAGACTTAGTGAGTGGGTAAGAACGTGGCAGATGGAATATAATGTGGGAAAATGAGGTTATCCACTTTGGTAGGAGGAACAGATGTGCAGAGTATTTGTCAAATGGTAAGAGATTAGAAAGTGTAGATGTACAAAGGGACCTGGGTGTCTTTGTCAATAAGTCACTGAAAGCTAACATGCAGGTGCAGCAAGCAAATAAGAAGGCTAATGGAATGTTAGCCTTTATCGCAAGAGGATTTGAGTACAGGAGTAGTGAAGTCTTGCTTCAATTGTATAGAACCTTGGTTAGACCGCACTTGGAGTACTATGTGCAGTTTTGGTCCCCTTACCTTAGGAAGGATATTATTGCAATAGAGGGAGTGCAACGAAGATTCATCAGACTTGTTCCCAGGATGGGGCGGCACAGTGGCGCAGTGCTTAGTACTGCAGCCTCACAGCTCCAGCGACCCGGGTTCAATTCTGGGTACTACCTGTTTGGAGTTTGAAAGTTCTCCCTGTGACTGCGTGGGTTTCCGCCGGGTGCTCCGGTTTCCTCCCACAGCCAAAGACTTGCAGGTTGATAGGTAAATTGGCCATTGTAAATTGCCCCTAGTGTAGGTAGGTGGTTGGACAATGGTGGGGATGTGGTAGGGAATATAGGATTAAAGTAGGATTGGTGTAATATGGGTGGTTGTTGGTCAGCACAGACTCGGTAGGCTGAAGGGCCTGTTTCAGTGCTGTATCTCTCTCTCGGTGACTGTCCTATGAAGAGAGATTGGGGAAATTGGGCCTGTATTCTCTAGAGTTTCAAAGAATGAGAAGTGATCTCATTGAAACCTGCAAAATACTTAAAGGGATAGACAGGGTAGAATCAGATAAGATGTTTCCCCTGGTTGGGGAGTCTAGAACCAGGGGACACAATTTTAAAATAAGGGGGAAACCACTTAGGACAGAGATGAGGAGAAATTTATTTACTCAGATCTTTGGAATTCTCTACCTCAGAGGGCTGTGGACGTTCAGTCATTGAGTATGTTTAAAGCAGAGATTGACAGATTTCTAAATACAAATGACAAGGGGATATGAGGATAGTGTGGGAAAAAGGTATTGGAGTGGATGATCAGCCATGATCATATTGAATGGCGGGGCATGTTCGATGGGCTGAATGGCCTACTCCTGCTCAATGTTCCCCCTGGTGTCCTGATCAAATTTGCAACAGTGACTTTAAAAAGTACTTCTTAAGTTGTAAAGAGCTTTGTGATTTCCTGAGGTTGTGAAAGGTGCTATATAAATGCAGGTTTTGCTTATTTGCAAGATTTAGATTTTCTGTCATTTGTGATTTTGTTGGAACTGTTCATCTTTTATGATGACCTTGAGGATACCGTGACCTTGGAAAGATCAATGGTGGAATTACAGCATGTGCTTCATAGAATAGTGACTCAGTAACCTAGCGTTACAATGGTCCAGTAGCTCT
Source organism: Heterodontus francisci (assembly GCF_036365525.1). Classification (NCBI taxonomy): domain Eukaryota; kingdom Metazoa; phylum Chordata; class Chondrichthyes; order Heterodontiformes; family Heterodontidae; genus Heterodontus; species Heterodontus francisci. The sequence goes on from NC_090400.1 coordinate 19,705,882, forward strand.
AACAGCCTTTGGCAAATTTATCCAACTAATTAAATTATTGAAATCTTGCGATCAGGGTGGATGGCTGCTTTAACACCTGGGAGAAAGGCATCATCCGGTAGTTACAACTAAATCTAGATATTTATTTCTAGCAGCCAAAAGCACTAAATGACCCTGGTTGAAGTTCCCAATGCCACTCATCATGACCATCACATTTGTATATAATGCGTATATTTGGAAGCCTTCTTAAAATCTACCTCTCTTTGCCCAACTTCCATTATTCTCTTCCTAGTCATATCTGGGCCGAAACAGTCCCATGACATATTTTTGTCACTGCAAAGGCATTTTTTTTGTTTGTCTTTAACATAGACTTGCACAGAAATTGATAACACTGAAACAGGTCATTCAGCCCAACCAGTCAGAGGAGTTCATCCTCCACAAAGCAGTAGTGCTAATTCCATGTCTGTGCCTTGCTTCCATATCACAAAACATAAGAAATAGGGGCAAGAATAGGCCATATGGCTGCTCATGGCTTGCCCGTCCTATCCCCATATTCCTTGATTCCTTTAATGCCCAAAAATCTATTGATCTCAGTCTTGAATAGACTCATCAACTGAGCAGCCATAGCTACTGTTCTATTCCAAAAAGCCAGTTGATGGAGGATGGAACTGGAGCCTATTTATGCACAGTTTTACATTTATTTATAGAGTTAGACATTACAAGTTTACACCTCTCAACCCGAACAACCACAGTTTTAGTCTGTGTCTATTTAAGGGAGCTCACTGAATCCCCAGTTAATGCCCACCACCTGCATACAATTAAACACAATTAACAGATTCCCCCTGCTCGCTCTTTAAATAAAAATTAGAGCTAATATTGACAATCAAAATTTCAAAACAAATTAAAAATCTCCATATTCTGTACGAAGCATTATGAGACATCCCTCATTTTTACAAAAAAATGCATGTACGATCAGACAGCTGATGACTTGCATCCATTCATTTAATTTTAAAAAGTACCTTTCTCTACCGCATTTGTTTCAAGCCAGCTATGTCAATCCGTAACTCTTCTGACTCTCACGTTTCCTAGAGTGGACACTATCGCACACGAACGATTATCTACGTAACACTCAATGGGTATACTATCTTCATTACACCCCTTGTACAGAATCTCACTTAAAATATTTGGCAAATAGAATCGCATATCCACCTGTTTCAGCAGCTAAAGTACTTTTAACAACCCTTTTATTTTCTTCTTTTCCTAAGCTAAAGGACATTTTCCATTTTCAACTCTAAGACATATTATGAAACCAGCTGCATTAGAACACTCATCAGGAAGATTAGCATGTGAAGCATCACTAAAAATGACTAGTTTCATGTTCTTTGGATCACCTAAGGATAGGAACTTAAGTACGCATTTTCTACAGATTTAATTATCTTAATGTTTTATTTTCCCTCCAAACATTCTTGACTTTAGGGTGTTTCATTGTAGTACTTAACTCAAACACATCAAAACTAGCATCTGGAGTGCTTAACCAGTACAACTGACCAATCAAGCTTTGCAATTGCTCTGTCTCTTCTCTAGATATATCATCTTTCTGTAATGACCTAGTACGATTAACTGGGATGAGTCATAGAGTTATACAGCACAGAAACAGGCCCTTTGGCCCATCGTGTCTGTGCCGGCCATCAAGCACCTAACTATTCTAATCCCATTTTCCAGCACTTGGCCCATAGCCTTGTATGTTATGACGTTTCAAGTACTCATCTAAATATTTCTTAAATGTTGTGAGGGCTCCTCCCTCTACCACCCCTTCAGGCCGTGCGTTCCAGATTCCAACCACCCTCTGGGTAATTTTTCTTTTCCTCAAATCCCCTCTAAACCTTCTTCCCTTTACCTTTAAATCTATGCCCCCTGGTTATTGACCCCTCCACTAACGGAAAAAGTCTCTTCCTATCTAACCTATCAATGCCCCTCATAATTTTGTATACCTCAATCATGTCCCCCCTCAGCCTTCTCTGCTCTAAGGAAGACAACCCTAGCCTTTTCAGTCTCTCTTCATAGCTGAAATGCTCCAGCCCAGGCAACATCCTGGTGAATCTCCTCTCCAGTGCAATCACATCCTTCCTATAGTCTGGTGCCTACAACGGTACACTGTACTCCAGCTGTGGCCCAACTAACATTTTATACAGCTCCATCATAACCTCCCTGCTCTTATATTCTATGCCTCGGCTAATAAAGGCAAGTATCCCATATGCCTTCCTAACTACCTGTGATGCTGCCTTCAGTGATCTATGGACAAGTACACCAAGGTCCCTCTGACCTTCTGTACTTCCTAGGGTCCTATCATCCATTGTATATTCCCTTGCCTTGTTAGTCCTCCCAAAATGCATCACCTCACACTTCTCAGGATTAAATTCCATCTGCCACTGCTCCGCCCATCTTACCAACCCATCAATATCGTCCTGAAATCTAAGGCTTTCCTCCTCACTATTTACGACACCACCAGTTTTCGTGCCATCTGCGAACTTACTTATACCTCCTATATTCACGTCTAAATCATTAATGCACACTACAAACAGCAAGCATCCCAGCACCGCTACCCTTGAATAATGGTACCACATTCACTGTCCTCCAGTCCTCTGGTACCACTCCTGTGGCCAGAGAGGATTTGAAAATTTGTGTCAGAGCCCCTGCTATCTCCTCCCTTGCCTCACATAACAGCCTGGGATACATCTCATCTGGGCCTGGGGATTTATCAATGTTTAAGCCCGCTTAAACATCTAATACTTCCTCCCTTTCAATGCTAATACATTCAAGTATATCACAATCCCCCTCCTGATCTCTACACCTACATCGTCCTTATCCATAGTGAACACAGATGAAAAGTAATCATTTAAAACCTCACCTATGTCCTTCGGCTCCACACACAGATTGCCACTTTGGTCCCTAATGGGCCCTACTCTTTCCCTGGTTATCCTCTTGCCCTTAATATACTTATAAAACGCCTTAGCATTTTCCTTTATCTTGCCCGCCAATGTTTTTTCATGTCCCCTCTTCGCTGTCCTAATTACTTTTTTTTTTAAGTCCCCCGCCTACACTTTCTATACTCTAGTGCCTCCACTGTTTTCAGTGCTCCGAATCTGTCAACTCCCTTTTTTTTTCCTGATCCAATACTCTATATCCCTTGACATACAGGGTTCCCTGGACTCGTTGGTCCTACCCTTCACCGTTACGGGTACATGTTGGCTCTGAACCTTCACTATTTCCTCTTTGAATGACTCCCACGGGTCTGATGTAGACTTTCCTACAAGTAACTGCTCCCAGTCCACTTTGGCCAGATCCTGTTTTATCAGATTGAAATCGGCCTTCCCCCAATTCAGTACCTTTATTTCCAGCCCGTCTTTGTCCTTTTCCATAACTACCCTAAATCTTACAAAGTTATAGTCATTATCCCTGAAATGTTCCCCCACTGACACTTCTACCACTTGTCCAGCTTCATTCCCTAGGATTAGGTCTAATACTGCCCCTTCTCTTGTAGGACTTTCTACGTACTGGCTCAAAAAGCTCTTCTGTATGTATTTTAAGAATTCCGACCCCTTTAAGCCTTTTGCATTAAGACTATCCCAGTTGATTAGTAAGCTGAAATCTCTGACCATTATTACCTATTATTTTTACACCTCTCAGATTTGCCTACATATCTGCTCCTCTAACTTTCCCTGACTGTTTGGAGGCCTGTAGTACAAGCCTAGCCAAGTGATTGCCCCCTTTTTGTTTTTGTTCTACCCATATGGCCGCATTTGAGGAACCTTCTAAGATATCATCCCTCCTTACTGCAGTAATTAACTCCTTGATCAACAGTGCAATGCCCCTCCTCTTTTATCTCCTCCCCTGTCAGCCGCTCCGTGACATCCTTGACCCTAGTACCAGGGAGGCAACATACCAGCCTAGAGTCACGTTTGCAACCACAGCAACGCCCATCTGTACCCCTTACGATAGAATCCCCTTTCTCTATAGCTCTTCTACCCCTTTTCCTGCCCTGTTGTGCAGCAGAGCCATCCATGGTGTCACGGACTTGGCTGTTGCTGCTTTCCCCTGGGAGGCCATCCCCCCCTGCCAACAATATCCAAAGCAGTATATCTGTTTGAGAGGAGGATGGCCACAGGGGACTCCTGCACTACCTGCCTGTGCCTACTACTCCGCCTGGTGGTCACCCATCCCTTTTCTGCCTGTGCAGCCATTACATGTGGTGTGATCACCTCGCATAAACGTGCTATCCACGACGTCCTCAGCATCGTGGATGCTCTACAGTGAATCCACCTGCAGCTCCAGCTCTGTAATGCGGGTAGCCGGTAGCTGCAGATGGATACACTTCCTGCACACATTGTCGTTAGGGACACCAGAAGCATCCCTGATTTCCCACATAGCGCAGGAGGAGCATATCATGGGGCTGAGCTCTCCTGCCATGACTTGCCTTTAGATTAATTAGTTACTACCTTAATTAAAAAATACTAATTACATTAGGGGCCTTGTTCTACTCCAAACACTACCCACTACAATCTAAGTCCTTAATAAATTACACTAAATTAAAAAAACACTTTAGTAGTACTCACCTTATCACGAGATTTTTTTTCAAAAAAATACTTTCTGCTTTTCTTTAAGCTATTTAAATGCACTAACAGCTGTTACTTACCCAACCAATCACCTTGCAGATTTCCCATGATGTCACCAAGTCTTTTTTTCCTCTTTCAAGTTTCAGCGCGTGCCGAGAGAGAGAGCCTGTCACTGCTCCTGTCTCCAGCTAAGTGAGGGCCTCATGCCCCGTGCGCTCTTCTTCAGCTCCCGCTCTGGAAAAGCTTCCGCCAGCCGCCGCTTCTGTCTCCAGGGTAAGTGAGGGCCTCGAGCCCCACGCTCTCTTTTTTTCAGCTCCCGCTCCGGATCGGCTTCCACCCAGGTCCGCCAGCCATTGCTCCTATATCCAGGTAAGTGGATGACAGTAACACTCTCTAAATAGGATTGCTGATTTAAAGTTATTCCAGACCTACTGTGCTTGGTATCTAAACTGATATATTTAAAAGACCCACATTCCTAACTCCCAATTTTAAATTGTACTCTAATCGTATTACAGGGGTGAGAGTGGACAAAGACCAAAAGGTCTGAAAATTAGTGGCTGAAGACAAAAATGTCTTTTTTTTTGACAAGGAATCAGGCAATAATAGCACTGTTAATGATCTGTAATGAATGCACATGCTTCCTGGCCACTTCAAACGTGTAGAAACATTAGCTTTCTCTTTGTTTACCAAGATGGTGGACCATTTGTATAAAATCACCAAAGTGCCTCAGCATTACACTATTTCAGCATTTGATACAGTTAGTACTTCATGTAATTATGAAGAATGAAGTAACTTTTAACACCAGAACTGTCAGTTCTGATTTTTTTTTTTTTTAAAGCCTGTCTGAAAACCATGAAGGTGCCCCAAAGGTCGAAAGCAGCAGTTCCTACTCACAGTAACTGTCAGTGAAATTTAGGGTTCCGATTTTTTTTTTTAAAGCCTGTCTTTTGGGTCTGAAGTTCAGAAACTGCAGGAGTGTCCAACCTTTTTCACGTGAGGGAATACATTACAATTTTTGTGCTCCATAGGGGGCCGGTGAGCAAATTTTGGAAAGATAAAGGCATTAGAAATTTATTTTACTAGTGATCAAAACAATAAAAATGTGCTATGAACAAGCTTTAAATGAGACACTAATTTATTAACATATTTTCTTGTCACTATGTTGAACACTGATTTAGTGAGATACCTGGCATTGTTTTTGCTGGCACAAGTAGTCAGTGTCTCCAGCACACTTGATGTAGCGATGTGGGGTATTCCAGATAGATGTCCATTTGTCAGGAGTGATCTTCATTGCTCTCTCTCCCTCCTGTCTCTCTCTCGCTTGGTCTGTCTCTCTCTTGCTCAGTCTGTCTGTCTCTCACTCGCTCAGTCTGTCTGTCTCTCACTCGCTCAGTCTGTCTGTCTCCGCGTTCACCCCGCTTTCGCTTTTTACTGACCTGAGCCGGTAAAAAGAGGCACTTTCACACCGTTGCTAAATGATTGTTCACCTTTAGCCAATGCTAAGAACCACTGCCATCTTTAGTGTTGGCAACCAGGCTTCAGCCAATGTTTATAACTGTGTTTGCCATCTTTAATGCTGGCGATCAGTTCTTAGCCGATGACTCTAACTAAAACAAAAGCAAACTACTCCGAAAGCTGGTATTTGAAATAAATACTCAGCAGGTAAAGGAAGCGGTCAATGGCGGATTTCCGAAATCCACCATTTGGCGTATATTTCTCATACCTGTTATTGATTACAGTTTCTCAAATTCTGCAGTACCACCCCTTAAGAAATCAACATCATGCCCGATAGTTTTCCTTTATGATACCAATAAAATGTGGTGGGATTTGCTTTTATTTGAACACAATCCACATTCAGCAAAACAGACCTCACTGAAAAATACCACACCCTGGAAGCATCATTCAGGGCATAGACACATTTGTTTAGTTTCCATAGTTTTTCTTCTGCATCTGCTGCCTCTTTGGGTGGTTTCAGAGGCACTTCTCTCTGAAAAGTATTGTTCTGCAGAAACATGACTGTAATGTCAATCAATTGATCTGCACTGCCATGAATGTGGCCAAAAGGAGTAAAATGATTTTCAAAATTACTTTTCCAGCTGTGGGAGTAAAGGCCCGCTACCCGACCTGAACCCGACGGGACCCATGTGTTGGGTTTGGGTCGGGTCGAGTCACTCTTCTGAGTCCGGCTTTCGGACTCTGGTCAGGCCGGGTCCGGGTCGGACACACACAGTACTACCTTTTGGGCTCTGCTGGGAGGAAACGGGAATTTGAGTAAGTAAGGTCAAAATTTGAAAAGTCTGCCTGAGCTGGGAGTCCAGGACGTCAGGGAGGGAAATGTGCATCTGGACTCCCCAGAATTGGAGTCTGCACAGTGAGCATCTCTATGATGTCATCGCACTCATGCTGCAGCTTCCTTCCATTCCATCCATCCAAAAGTAGTAAGTACAGTGAGCGCACTATGGATGTAAAACAAATGCTGTCAATTGGAGAAAGTGAACATTCCGGTGGTCGGGTCAGGCACGGGAAAAAATGGAAGGACTCGGGCCGGGTCGGGCACGGGTCCGATGTGGTTCTGTTGGGTTCGGGTCGGGTTTTTTTTCCAGAGCAGGCCTTTATGTGGCAGAGTCCATTCTGACAGTTGCTCTTCAAAACTCCGAGCAACTAGCCTTGCTTTAGTCTAATCAGTCCCATTTGCAGGAACCTTTTCAGTTCAAATCCACCTATGTGACAAACTGGCTGGCCATTATCTGGTACCTCAGAATAAACCCCAAACTCTCTCCAACTATCTAATTCCCTTTGTTTTGTCTCTTTATTAGTATTAGGACCAGGTGAGATAGGGGTCTAGGGGTTCCCTCTCAGCCTTTGCCTGATTTAATTTTAAAAACACCATGTTTTAGCTCCCCCTCAGTGAATCCTTGTTCACTGCTTTCCAATTGTAAGGCAAAGAAACCAGACAGGTTTTCTTAGATTTAAACAAGAAAGGTGGAAGGTTATTAATCTTAAACTCTACTTCGGGTTATCAACTGTGAATACACGACACGAGCACGCTAGCACGCATACGCGATAAACGCACATGCAGATAAAGAAAAAGTAGAAAAGAATAAAGGGAAAAAGTTTGAGGCAATAGATGGATTCTAGTTACAGTTCTTTTAGTTTGATGTTGAGTGTTTGGTTGCCTTTAAGACTTGCTGTTCGTTGGGGCCCAGTGCACTCTTTAACTTGTTTCAATGTAGCAGTCTTTTCTCTCTTGAGGTTCACGTGTCTTCAATGGGTCTGGAGGCTTGTGAGAAAGTGAGAGCCAGCCAGGAGAGAGGTTGTCTTGTTTCAGGTTCAGTTGCATACAGCAGTCAGACCAAATTGTCCTGTGAGCACAATTCAAAACTCCAAGTTGGCCAGCAGGTTAGTCATGTGACTAAGTTATTTCAACAAACTCTCCTGTGTCTTTTGTGGATTCCAAAGCTCTCAGTGAGGGGGGGGGGGGTGGTGTAGTGCTGTCTCCCACCACGACAAGATGTGGATCACCATTGCCCAGCCCAGTCTCTGTTAACTGAATCAGGGAGCAATTCTTCTGTCTCTCCAAGCATTGTCTCTTAGTATGCAAATGTTCTTCCAGCCACTGCTGGTCTCGTCAAACAAGTCATCTCTTCACTCCAGCAACAGTTTAAAATTGATGTTTGTATGACAAAATTAATATGCCTCATTCTTAGCAGGTGGGGGTCTTCATGACATGAGTTTATCCTCTATTATATTAACAGCCACAAAAACCTTACTATCATGAATGACACCTGCTTCAAGTGCTGTTCCAAGACTGTTCTGGGGTCTTTATGTCATTGTGTAATCTAGTCAAACTACAGCCTCTACTTGCACTTTTATGTCTGTCAGAACTACTACTGCGAGATCACCCTCTTGCACGATCAGAGGGTCTTTCTCCAGTACATCGTTTTCTAATGCAACAGTCACTTTTGGACCCACTATCAGTACTTGTACTGCGCTTTCTTACTTTCCACTCTTTTACCCAATTCTGCCATTCCATGGATCTCGTTTCTTGGACATCATCCTGAACATTCAACCAATATTTAAACTTGGCAGTAGCTTTTCCTGCACCTCCTGCTGCCTCCACCCTGAGAATTGGCACATTCCTCTATTCACTAGACTCTTCTGGAATACACGGCACCTTAGTTACCACTCTGGGCAATTGGCCTTTGGATGAGATAGCTCTGTCTTGTGTCTCATGATTGCTCATATTACCACTATCCAGCCCTTGATCTATCACTTTCTGTTCCTCAGACCTTCATCACAAAACACATGAGCACTTGAGGTGCAAGGTACCTCGTTTACTTCTAACAGCTGCACAAGAGTCTGCGATTTTGTAACTAATCCAATTAATCATGAGAATGAACCTTGTCTTATCATGACCTATGACCTTATCAGGGCTTTTCCATTCCCTATGACCCTCTCTTCTATAATACATGAAATCTTCTGAATTAAATTCTGCCTCATGATCTTGTATAATGCCTCAGAGCTCTCTGAATTTTCTTCAAGACCCCAGCCTTGATGAAGGCCCATCTCCCTGCATGTAAAACATTCTAAAGCAGGAAAAAACAACACCAATTGTCGTTTTTCTAGAGCAGGAGCACAGAAAGCAATTTGGGATTTCGCCCATTGACTATTTGAAAGGGACTATACCAACAGTGAAGGAATCTGGATATAATAAGGGGTTATAAGGTTAAAAAAGTTATTTTCATATGAATTAGGTATTAAAAAATTAAAAGCAGGGTTGATCTGCCTGGAAGGTTAAAAGAAAAAGGTTTCATAAGCATGCCTGCAACATACCATGTGATCAAGGATGCAAATAATTGCCTCTTGCTGAGAATACAATGGCAAGTTCTGAAAAACAGGAACTTGCTTCACCAAGTCATTAGCAACACCTCAGCAAACCACTGATAATACAAGTTTCATAAATAATCATTTTAAGTTACTACAGTTTCACAAAGAATGGCATGATTTTCTATGGACGGACTTAAATCACCTGTCAACTGACTGAGAAACTGCATGATAATCTTAAAACACAATTGAGTAGCTAGGAAGTGTTCCATCATTTGCAACTTTCAGCATCCTGCTGGCTCTAAGAATGTTGAGCAGCATGTGTGCCCACAGCTTCCTGCTGGCACAGCCTTTTCTTAGAAATTAAATAACGTGGATTTCAACTAGAAATTGATAGTTATACAGCCTTATTTGGGAAATAGAAGGGGCTGAACCTACTTGCAAGAGAGGTAACACGCCTATACGTAACAAAAAAAGTAATGTAGCTTAGAAACAGTATAAAGATTGGAACCATACAGTGGATCTTTAGCATTGTTAGATTCATTCCATCTTTTCTCAGTGAACAGCTGTTGTGCTGCGGCGACAATAATTCTCCCTCAATTGGGAAAGCTAAACTCTGTAGCTTTATACTTGATGATTTAGGGTAAATGCTACTTTCAATGTTGATGGATACCTTAAATATTTTACTGTAACAATATTGTTACGACCAAGGCGGGAGGAGTGCACTATTTATTCTAATTCCACTTCTCCGTAGGTCACAACATATATATAACAAAATTATCAGTTTATTATAAAACAAGTCTTAACCAGTAATGAAATAAAACATAAACACACAGATTGAAATATTAAAGCTTCCTTTTTTTTACCTTAGCCCCTCACGCACACACACATACACCGGTTAACCAGAAAAATAAGAGGGATTGTTTAGAGCTCTGTTACAAAAAAAACCTAGGCTGAATATTTGCTAATTCTTGAAGAAAGAGGAGATATGGAAAGATGTCCTTTGTTTTGGTTTGGTGTCCCAAATGCGTACAGATGGCTGTCATTGGGATCTTCCTAGAACATCCAGGCGATGTTGAAGATCAGTTTGGGTAGGCTTTCCCAGAAATGCAGCAACAGAGGTTTCAGATGGGCCTTGCAGCAGAAATGTGGCAGCAGGGGTTTCAGTTCCCACACATTCGATAAGCAGGGTTTCTTCAAATACAGGTGGAAAAAGGAGACTGACACACTGGATATGCAGGGCTTCCTTCCAAGAGAGAGAAAAAGAGGAGCTAGGTTTTTCTTGGCAGGCAAAACCAACTGTCTTTTTTAATAATTCATAATATTCTAGAAGTCAAGCTTCCTAGCCTCTATAAATCTTGACCTGTCACTTCTCCGTAAACATCTTCTCCAAGTCAAAACAACAAGTTCCCTGCTGGTTTTTCATCTGAAAACAGGTGCCTTCCAGTAAGGGCTTGTTTACAAGCAAAGTCTAGGAAGCCTTCTGGAGACCTCTTTTTAAAAAAAAACCAAAGTTCATCATCTCTTCAAGCTTCCAGATGAATCAATGTCCATAATTCAATTATAAGTCTTTAAAAACATATTTTACAAAAAATAGAAGCACTCTCGTAACAATATTTAGACTTAAAACTTGGATTCTCTACTAGAAACAAGATTATACTTTATTTTCCTAGAACTATTAACATTGCCATCGTCTTACCCATCAAATGTGAATTACATGTTTGGTTCTTTCATAAACTTTTATATAATTTAGAAAATATATTGTCTCATAGTCTTCTGTGTCTCAAACTCGAAAATCCATCTCTGTACGCTCTTCAGTGGTGAGATACATTATTGAGGAGAGATGCTCGGACCCTTAAAATAACCAGGTTGTTATAATCTGGCTGAAACTTGTTAAAAAGGCTAGCTGGAGGAGAGTAATATTCTCGGCTGGTTCATTTCCTTTGGGGAGACTTAGATCAGTTCTTGAGACCCATTCAAGTTTCTGAGATCTGTCTTTCTCAACCTTAATTGACAGTGATCATTTGGGGGTACGCCTGATCTGGGATGGTCCCAAAAAGGGTCCACTTCACTACAACCATCTGGAGTGAGTTCTTTGCATGAACCACCCATGCTACGGTGGTTGTCAACTCGCAGTCTGGTTGATCAGCTAAAATTTTATGTATTTCATTGATCACCGCATGATTCCTTTCACAGAGTGCATTGCTGAAAGGACTTGCAGCAGCAAAATTCATGACCTTGACATTCATGTTTTCACACATGTCTCTGAACTTGTCATGGCAAATTCCCCTCTGTTATCAGTAGGAAACTTCACTGGTGCCCCAAATCCAGTCCCTATCCATTTCTCCATGATTTTGTTTATAATAACCACTTTGTCCAAACTAAGTATTATTGTAGAAAGACTAAATCCGGTCAGTAAATATTTCTGTCCTTGTCCTATACCGTTAGATCCATGGTAACTACTCGTTAAAGTCACCTGCCAATGGAAGGCTTATAATAGGACGTAGCAGTGCCCTCCAATTATTTTTATCTAGAGGTTTTGCACTTCTCACTAATCTCTTCTCAGCCTCGTATATTCTTCTTCAACCACACCTGCATTTTTTTTTTAAGCAGGATTTTAAACCTTTTACAAGTATGGCAGGAAAATTGCCTATCTAACTTTAAGATAATTTGCTTTTTCCCCTTAATTCTTATCACCTGATGCTATTAATACTTGTCCAACACTATAGGAACATAGGAGCAGGAGTAGGCCATTCAGCCCATCGAGTCTGCTCTGCCATTCAATATGATCATAGCTGATCATCCACTTCAATGCCTTTTCCCCACAATATCCCCATATCCCTTTATGTCATTGATATTTAGAAATCTGTCAATCTCTACTTTTAAACATACTAAATGACTGAGCTTCCACAGCCCTCTGGGGTAGAGAATTTCAAAGATTCACAACCCTCTGAGTAAAGAAATTTCTCCTCATCTCGGTCCTAAGTGGCTTCCCCCTTATTTTGAAAGTGTGTCCCCTGGTTCTAGACTCCCCAACCAGGGGAAAACATCTTTAGCTGCATCTACCCTGTCTATCCCTTTAAGTATTTTGTAGGTTTCAATGAGATCACCTCTCATTCTTTGAAACTCTAGAGAATACTGGCCCAGATTTCCCTATTTCTCTTCATAGGATGGTCCCGCTATCCTGGGAACAAATCTGGTGAACCTTCGTTGCACTCCCTCTATGGCAATAATATCCTTCCTAAGGTAAGGGGACCAAAACTGCACACAGTACTCCAAGTGCGGTCTAACCAAGGTTCTATACAATTGAAGCAAGACTTCGCTACTCCTGTACTCAAATCCTCTTGCGATAAAGGCTAACATACCATTAGCCTTCTTATTTGCTTGCTGCACCTGCATGTTAGCTTTTAGTGACTTATCGACGAGGACACCCAGGTCCCTTTGTACATCTACACTTTCTAATCTCTTACCATTTAAGAAATACTCTGCACATCTATTCGTCCTACCAAAATGGATAACCTCACAATTTTCTACATTATATTCCATCTTGCACGTTCTTGCTCACTCATTGGCCGGAAATTTACGGTGGGCGGACGGGAGCTGGCCTCCGATGTAAATGTCAGCGGCGCACCCGCTTCCGCCTCGCCTGGGGATCCGTTCCATATTTTACAGGTCCTCAGGCTTTAATTGTTCCGTGGCAGGACTTCCACCCACTTGAGGCCCAATCAGCGGGCCGGCAGCTCTTAGTCCCAGAACTGCCCACGGGAGCGGTGACCACTGCTGGGACTGCAGCCCGGCATCAAGAAAAGATGTTGGAGAGCCGGTAGGAAAGGTAAGTTTTGGTTGCCTCGCCAGGTGTAATTGGTTGGGCCCCGATGAGGCAAGGGTGGTCGGTTGGGGCGGAAGGGGGCGTGTTGGGTGCTGGGGGTTTTTGGGGTAGTGGGGGCGGCCCACCATCGGGCACCCTGTGCCCGATGAGCAGGGACCCCACCCCCACTGGGACGATCGCAGCCGCCTGGTTTTCATAGGAGTATAGAAACAGAAGTAAGCTATTCAGCCCCTGGCCCTGGTCTGCATTCAATTAGATCATTTCTGATCTGCAAATCAACTCCATTTACCGCCTTTGTTCCATATCTCATGATGTCCTTGCAAGATTAGGTGATTTGAGGTATAGGATGAAATCACTGAATTCAATGCGGATACTGAAGGGAGGATATCACAGTAAAGATGAAGAACGAGCTGTTGGCAGACAATGAGATTTAAAAGTGAAGTGCTCAAAGGAGGAAAAGCTGTCAGAGGAGTATGGAGAGATGCTGAAGTGAAATTTGGTGATTCAGGCCATGTTGTCACCATGGCAGCTTGAGCAGGATGGTAATGGAAAGAAATGTCAGGTGGAGAACCTTCTATAAAGGGAAGAGAGTCACCACCAGAGTGCTATTATTCTGTCATTATTAGGGTGTCAATAAAATAATCTATGATGAGTTTGTGAATACCATGGTGGTTGTCCACAGTAAGCATTGAGATATTTACAGCATGGCCTTAATTGTTGATCTGTTAACAGTGTCAGGAGACAGCAGTGGAAGGGATGAGTGAATGAACTTCAATTTCCTCCCATTAAATATTGGGAAGACCCAGCCAATGTCTTCAGCCTCCGTCACAAACTTTCTACCTTTGCAATTACTTGCTCCAGTTAAACATCGGGAAGACCAAAGATGTTGTCTTCAACATTGCCACAAACTCATCAGTCACTGACTGTCTCAAACTGAACAAGACTTTTGACAACCTTAGTGTCCTATTCAACACCAAGCTGAGCTTCCAATCCAATATGATCTTGATCACAAAGATCACTTGCATTGCATCGCCCGCTTCTGTCTCCTACCTCATCCCATCTTCTGCTGAAACTCTCACCCATACTCACCTTCAAACTTGACTTTTCCAATGCTCTCACGGCTGGCCTCCCATCCTTCACATTCATAAACTTATGTCTGTTTAACACGCCTGTGATTGGAAAATTACAGAATGACACTCATTCATTTTTTTTCGGTAGTATTTAGCCTACACATTTTCCCTAATTCCATGATCAGCAACTAAGCTACCTCTAGGGTTGCAATATCCCATATTGCTTAACCTAAAATATTAATCAAAGCATTTCCTTTGCTGCATTAAAAGATCCCTTCTAATAAGATAAAAGCTGCTTCACATGACACTGGACAACATTAAAGCAACATACACTTATAATTGTCCACCAAAATGAAATCAAGGAGTATTTTAAGATTACTTTAACAGCATTTTCAATGGATAACTCTGGAATGCTGTTTCATTCCAAACTTGAGGATGCATTTCACTTGTGGGATGAGAATGGCATTCTATAGATGCCGAATGACTGTGCTTGTAACATCAAACTGACATTAACCACTCTATTGCAAGCTACATGCAACACATTTTAATTTCCCAGTTGAGGCCCTAATTTTTTTTTTAATTTTTGACAGTCTTATTTAGTTGAAAGTGCTAGAATCATAGAATGGTTACAGCAGCTAATTCCAGTGAATACAAATATAGCAACTGCACAGCATGGAATTTAAGTCCAATTATATCAGAACTTTAGTCAATCTTTATAAACTCCACCTCCTTGCTAGGCAATTTTTCCCCTTCATATCTCTTGCTACATCCAAGAGTGGATTTTAACTCCATCTGCCCAGTGGAAACCGGGTGGAATGGGAATTAAAATTGTGCATCTCTTTTTCCTGCTCAGATACAGCCCTGTGACATTTGGGTGATTCAGGAATCCATCTGAGGCAGAATGATGCCTCCTTAATGTCTACTAATCAGGATCTTATCACTCAGGTAGGTCTCTAATGCAATTTTAACTGCTATGGTCAGTCCAACCTGTAAAACCTGCTCGGCACACAGCATATATGTGAGGCAAGGAGGTATCAGACCCACCGGCCGTCCTTGTCTCCGCTTTAAAGACTTCTGCAAACACGAGATGAAATCCTGTGACATTGATCACAAGTCGTGGGAGTCAGTTGCCAGCGATCGCCAGAGCTGGCGGGCAACCATAAAGGTGGGGCTAAAGCGTGGCGAGTCGAAGAGACAGCAGTTGGCAGGAAAAAAGACAGAAGCGCAAGGAGAGAGCCAACTGTATAACAGCTCCGACAACCAATTTTATCTGCAGCACCTGTGGAAGAGTCTGTCACTCTAGAATTGGCCTTTATAGCCACTCCAGGCACTGCTGCACAAACCACTGACCACCTCCAGGCGCTTACCCATTGTCTCCCAAGACAAGGAGGCCAAAGAAGGAGGAGGTATTGGAGTGCTAGTCTGAGTCCACAAGGAAAGTCAGGGCCTCTGTAACCCGGGACCTAAATAATGGCATCTGGGACGTCTTCAAGGTGATGATTGAAGAACTTCTCTATTTGAAACAATCTTACTATATTAGATAAGGGTCACTGACCTGAAATGTTAACTCTGCTTCTCTCTCCACAGATGCTGCCAGACCTGCTGAGTATTTCCAGCATTTCTTGTTTTTATTACCATATTAGAGTTGCATTCTGGCTACTGTTTTTGACTTGACACAGTGATCTTTGTGTGTTACTGCTAATATGTTTTGCTCTTATAGCCAACAACAAATTGTACTAATTTAGCACTGTTAACATAAAAAAAGTCGCAAAGCGCTTCACAGGAGCATTGTAAAGCAAATTTGACACCGCGCCACAAAAAGATATTTGAGTAGATGACACAAAGCTTGGTTAAAGAGGTAGGTTTTACAAAGCATCTTATAGGGGAAAAGAGAGATTGAGAGGTGGAGAGGTTTAGAGAGGGAATTCAGAGCTTAGTGTCTACATTGCTGAATGCATAGCCACCAATGGTGGAACAATTAAAATCAGGAATGCTCAAGAATTGGGAGTGCAAATATTTGAGTTGTGGGGGCTGGAGGATATTGGAGATAAGGAGCGGCAATTTGAAAACAAGGAGGAGGCACTGCTTAACTGGGAGCCAGTGTAGGTCAGCAAGCACAGGGCTGATGGGTGAATGGGATTTGGTGCAAGTGCGGACATGGGCTGCAGAGTTTTGGATGATGTCAGGCTTACAAAGGTTAGAACATGGAAGGCGAGCCAGGAATTCATAAGAATCGTTAAGCCTAAAGACATAGATGAGAGTTTCAGCAGCAGATGAGCTGAGGTGGGCGATGTTACGGAGTTGGAAATAGGCAGTCTTAGTGATGGTGCAGATATGTGGTCGGAGGCTCATCTCTGGGTCAAATATGACACCAAGGTAGCAAATTGTCTGTTTCAGGGTCAGTTGCGAGAGAGGCGGTTAGAGTCAGTGGCTAGGGAGCGAAGTTTGTGGCATGGACCGGAGACAATGCTTCGGTCTTAACAATGGTTAGTTGGAGGAAACTCCACAAAACCCTGCCAAACTCCCCGCTACTGCGGCACAGTGGCGCAAGGGCGGCACAGTGGCGCAAGGGCGGCACAGTGGTTAGCACCGCAGCCTCACAGCTCCAGAGACCCGGGTTCGATTCCGGGTACTGCCTGTGTGGAGTTTGCAAGTTCTCCCTGTGTCTGCGTGGGTTTTCTCCGGTTTCCTCCCACATGCCAAAGACTTGCAGGTTGATAGGTAAATTGGCCATTATAAATTGTCACTCGTATAGGTAGGTGGTAGGGAAATATAGGGACAGGTGGGGATGTTTGGTGGGAGTGTGGGATTGGTGTAGGATTGGTATGGATGGGTGGTTGATGTTCGGCACAGACTCGGTGGGCCGAAGGGCCTGTTTCAGTGCTGTATCTCTAATCTAAAAAAAAAACTTACATAAGTAGCAGCCGACACCTTCAGGCTGCCTCTTTACATCCGTTTCCAGTGGGCAGCCGGCTGACATGATGTTAATAAGATGCAACCTGTAAAAATCAGTCAAGTATAGTGACTCCCAGGCAGGAAGTTCATCAGATCCTCCCAACTTTAGGCCGCAGGATTAAAATCCATGCTCCAGATTTAATTTCTATCTATGGACATTTTGAGGAGTTAAAAGTATTATTTTAGGTCAACCACAGATAATCTACAGTTTTGTCAACATTTCATGACTTCTATTGTATATGAACAGTTACTTTTAGCTTAATACTAAATTAAAACTGCTGCTACAAAACTAGGATAAATAACTACCTCCATATAATTACTCTCAATTTCAAAGTACATGTCAAAGAATGTTTGAAAGCTGAAATGGAACGAACACGTTAAATATATATTGGGCATGAAGGGCTGGATTCTCTTCCCGTTGGTGGGTATATGACAGGGTGGGACACCACCCACCTACATCACTTCCACCAATCCACAATTTTGCCGCTAACTGTTCAACTTTCTCAGACTGGCCCTGATTATGCATTTGTGGCTAGGCATTGGTTTACTGTCACCAGGAGAGAGAAAAATTGAGTTCTGCTGCAGTGTTCAAAATTCTGCTGTTCTTTAATTTTTTGGCAGGTAACAGCAGAACAGTGCAATAATTAGTGAGGAAGGAACAGTATTAGAAGGGCTGGCAACAAGGAGAATTGATGCCTCAGTGGATGTCCTTGTAACAAAAATGAGATCCAGAAGAGAAGCTCACCTGGAGACTGAGGACAGGAAGCTTGATTAAAGGGTGGTGCAGACTTTATGGACAAAGGTGACAGAAGCAGTAAGTGTAACCTCCACCCCTTCAAATACTGCTTTACAGGGCAGGAAGAGGTTTAATGACTTCGATAGAGCAAGGAAAGGAAAACTGCTGTTTCCCATGCATATCCTGTAGGTACAATGGGGGTCTGATGCATCTTACCTTGGTGCGCTCCCAAACATTATCTGAGTGAAAGGAAAACTGACCTACTCAGAGGAAATCTCTGGAAACAATAATCTATCATGTTCACTCCAAACAACTATGAGAACCTGCAACAATGAGTTTTACTGGTATTAAAGAAAGGTTATTAAAAGAACCCTGCGAGGCTGTCAGCAAAGTTATGCTTGCTAATCACATTCCTTTAACACTGCATTACAAAGGAAAATGTACTGCACAGCCAGTGCCAAAGAACTACAGTTGAAAGTGTAATATGTTCTTTCATAAATAAAAACAAGAAATGCTGGAACCACTCAGCAGATCTGGCAGCATCTGTGAAAAGAGAAGCAGAGTTAACGTTTCGGATCAGTGACCCTTCATCGGAATAATATGTTCTTTCATGTTGTCTGATGCAATATAACTGAGATGTGTGGAATCCAGTTGGTTGAAGATCTCAAAACAGGTTTATTGCAGCTAAACTATTATACAGTACAGAACTTACTATTTACAGAACCTTACTCTCGGTGTTACAGTTGCAGAGTGACTCTGGCTTGTAGTCGCATGATTACATCCTGGTACTTAGCTCATCACCATACCAAGATCTTAAAGGGACATCACTCTTAAAGGCAATCATACAACAGAAGGAGAGACACCAATTTTGACAACCTTGGCGTAGATGTTCAGAAAATGCTGGAAATACTCAGCAGGTCTGGCAGCATCTGTGGAGAGAGAAACTCTGCCTTTGTTTTGATTTTCTGTTTTTATTTCAGATTTTCAGCATTCTGCAGCATTTGGCTTTTGTTTTAGATTTTGAACTTGTTACACAGGCAATAAACTCACATTGCAGATTAGTTGTCCATTCTAGAAAATGCCAGAGTTTGATTTCAACTGAAGATGGTAGGCCACCTTTTCAGCAGTTTGGTAAAATTGATAGCCTTTATAAGCCACTTCTGAAGACAAAGGTCAGCCACATTGGTACAGGATTTTAGGCCAGATCAGGCAAGGACAGAAAATGTTTCCTTCCCTACTGTTAACACCTGGATTAATGGTCTGGATACATGGATTCAAATCCCAATATGGCAGCTGGGGGAATTTAAATTCAATTAACTAATAAATCTGGAATAAAAAGCTAGCCTCAGTAATGATGATCATGAAACTACCAGATTTTCATCAAAAGCCCATCTAGTTCACAAATGTCTTTCGGGGAAGGAAATCTGCTGTCCTTACCCAGTCTGGCCTACGTGTGACTCCAGACCCACAGCAACATGGCTTACTCTGAACTGCCCACTGAAATGGCATAGCAGGCCACTTAGTTGATTCAAACTGCTACAGAAAAGTTAAAAAAGAATAAAATTGGACAGACCATCTGGCATCAACCGAGGCACCAGAAACGACAAAGGCACAGCCTGACCAGTTGTCCCTGCAAAGATCTCCTCACTAACATCTGGGGACCGAGACCAAAATTGGGAGAGCCATCCCACAGGCTAGACAGGTAACAGCCTGACATAAAAGCAAAATACTGCGGATGCTGGAAATCTGAAATAAAAACAAGAAATGCTGGAACCACTCAGCAGGTCTGGCAGCATCTGTGAAAAGAGAAGCAGAGTTAACGTTTCGGGTCAGTGACCCTTCTTCGGAGCCTGACATAGTCATACTCACTGATTCATACCTTGCAGCCAATGTTACGGACTCTTTCATCACCATCCCTGGGTATGTCCTATCCCACCGAGAGGACAGACCCACCAAAGGTGACAGCACAGTGGTATATAGTCAGGAGTGGGAGACCCTGGGAGTCCTCAACATTGACTCCATTCCCCATGAGGTCTCCTGGCACCAGATCAAAATGGGCAAGGAAGCCTCCCACTATTAACCACTTACCGCCCTCTCTCAACTGATGAATCGGTACTCCTCCATGTTGAATACTGCTTGGAAGAAGCACTGAGGATAGCAAGGGCACAGAGTGTACTCTGGATGGGGGAACTTCAATGTCCATCACCAAGAGTGGCTCAGTAGCGCCAACACTGACCAAGCTCGCCAAGTTCTGAAGGACATATCTGCCAGACTGGGTCGCCAATAGGCGTGTGAGAGAAACTTCCAAGCCTGTTTGTGATAAGACACTGAGACTAGAATGCTTTTGTGGAGATTGTTTATTGCTTGCCACAGAGCTTACTTCTCTAACACAACCAAGCCAGTGCTGGCTGGCTCTTTATATTTACATCTGAATACAATTAACTAATCAACACCCAGCACCTGTTCACCCTATTACCTTCAACTACTAGGTATTTAACATCCATTAACAGAACTTATTAGACACTAACAAAGTGGTGAGAGAACCAAGAGCAAAAGAACTGCTTGACCTCGTCCTTAACAATTTACCTGTCACAGATGCATCTGTCCATGACAGTACTGGCAGGAGAGACCACAGCACAGTTCTTGTGGAGACAAAGTCCATCTTCACATTGAGGATACCCTCCATTGTGTTGTGTGGCACAACCACTGTGCTAAATGAGATAGATTCAGAACAAATCTAACAGTTCAAAAATGGAATTCCAGTAGGTGTTGAGGGTTACCAGCTGCAGCAGAATTGTATTCAATCACAATCTGTAACATCATGGCCTGGCCTATCCCTCAGTCTACCACTACCATCAATCCAGGGGACCAACACTGATTCAATGAGAAGTGCAGGAGGGCATGCCGGGAGGAGCACCAGGCATACATAATAATGAGGTGACAACCTGGTGAAACTACAACATGACTACATGCATACAAATCAGCAGAAACAGCATGTGAAAGACAGAGCTAAGCGAATCCACAACCAATGGATCAAATCAAAGCTCTGTAGCCCTGCCACACCCAGTCATGAATAGTGGTGGACACTTAAACAACTAACTGGAGGAGGAGTAAGCTCCAGATACATCCTGATCCTCAATGATGGGGAAGTCCAGTACGTCAGTGGAAAAGACCAGGCTAAAGCATTTGCAACAATCTTCAGCCAGAAGTGGTGAGTGCATGATCCATCTTGGCCTCCTCCTGAGGCCCCCAGCATCACAGGTACCAGTCTTCAGCCAAATCAATTTACTGCACATGATATCAAGAAATGGCTGAATGCACTGGATACAGCAAAGGCTATGAGTCCTGACAACATTTCAGCTATAGCACTGAAGACTTGTGCTCCAGAACTAGCCGTGCCCCTAGCCAACCTGTTCCAGTACAGCTACAACACTGGTATCTATCCAACAATGTGAAAAATTGCCCAGCTATGTCCTGTTCACAAAAAGCAGGATAAATCCAATCTGGTCAATTTACCGCCCCATCAGTCTACTCTCAATCATCAGAAAAGTGATGGGAGATGTCATCGACAGAGCTCTCAAGCTGCACTTACTCAATAACCTGCTCACCGATGCTCAGTTTCAGTTCCGGCAGGGCCACATAGCTGCAGACCTTGGTCCAACATGGACGAAAGAGCTGAATTCCAGAGGTGAGGTGAGAGTGAATGCCCTTGACATCAAGGCAGCATTTCATCGAGAATGTCATCAAGGGGCCCTTTCAAAATTGAAGTCAACGGGAATCAGGGTGAAAACTCTCCAATAGTTGGCATCATACCTAGCACAAAAGAAGATGGTTGTGGTTTTTGGAGACCATTCATCTCACCCCTGTGACATCGCTGCAGGAGTTTCTCAGGGTAGTGGTCATAAGAATAGAAAAGCAGAAAATGTTTAAAAGGCATGAAACTTATAAATGTTGATGTTCAGAGAGACTTGGATGTGCTTGTGCAAGGAACCCACAAATGTAGTCTTTGCCACATGACCTCCTTGTCAGTTATTCTCTGTGGCCCTCTGTCCTATCAACACCTTCTCATTTGTTCTCTTTTGCCCCACCCCCACTTTATTTGCTTAAAACCCATTACATTTCTCACCTTTGCCAGTTCTGATGAAAGGTCACTGACCTGAAATGTTAACTTTGCTTCTCTCTCTATAGATGCTGCCAGACCTGCGATGTATTTCCAGCACTTTTTGGTTTTATTCCAGAAAGTTAGCATGCAGGTGCAGCAAGCAAGTAGGAAGGGAAATACCTTTATTTCAAGGGGATTGGAGTACATGAATAAAGAAGCCTTGCGAGAATTATGCAGGGCTTTGCTGAGACCACACCTGGAATAATGTGTGCAGTTTTGGTCTCCATATTTAAGGAAGGATATACTTGCATTGGCGGCAGTACAGCGAAGATTCACTGATATACAAACGAACATACAAATTAGGAGCAGGAGTAGTCCACTTGGCCCCTCGAGCCTGCTCCACCATTCAATAAGTTCTTGGCTGAACTGATTACTTCACATTTCCACCTACCCACAATTACCTTTCACTCCCTTACTTATCAAGAATCTATCTACCTCTGCCTAAAAAAATATTCAAAGACTCTGCTTCCACCGCCTTTTGAAGAAGAGAATTCCAAAGATTCACGACCCTCAGAGAAAAAAATTCTCCTCATCTCTGTCTTAAATGGGCGACCCCTTATTTTTAAACAGGGATCCCTAGTTCTAAATGCTTCCACAAGGGGAAACATCCTTTCCACATCCACCCCGTCAAGACCACTCAGCATCAAATATGTTTCAATCAAGTTGCCGCTTACTGTTACGACCAGGTGAGAAAGGTGTCTTTGGGTCCCTCTCAGCCTTCACCTGGTCTTGCCATAACAGGGTTTAGTTTTAAACAGACCGCATTTTTAGCTCACCCTTGGTGAATCCTTGTTCACCGCTTTCCAATTATAAGGCAAAGAAACCAGCACAAACAGGCTTTCTTAGGTTTAAAGAAGAAAAGCTGAAATTTATTAAACTTAAACTCTAATTCGGTTAACGCCTACGGATACACGCCACGCCCACACTGGCATGCATACGCGATACACACATGCAAACAGAGACAGAAAAGAGAAAAAATAAGAGTGAAAAGTTTGAGGCAATATCTGAAGAGTTTTTGTTACAGTTCTTCGAGCTCACTGTAGAGTCCTTGATTGTAGGTAGTTTTTCCTTTTTGTTGGGGCCCAGTATTCTTCTTAAACCTTGTTTGCTGTAGGGGACTCTTCTTTCTTGGGGTTCATGTGCCTTCAGTGGATTCTGAGGCTTGTGAGAATGAGATGAAGCAGACAGGAGAGATCTTCTCAGTTCAGAAGGCTTTTGATAAGGTCCCACATAACAGGTTAGTGTCCAAAATTAAAGCACATAGGATTGGGGGTAATATACTGGCATGGATTGAGAATTGGTTGACAGACAGGAAACAGAGTGTAGGAATAAACGGGTCTTTTTCCAGGTGGCAGGCAGTGACTAGTGGGGTACCGCAGGGATCAGCGCTTGGGCCCCATCTATTCACAATATATATTAATGACTTGGGTGAGGGAAGTATTGTAAAATTTCCAAGTTTGCAGACGACACAAAGCTGGGGGGAATGTGAGCTGTGAGAAGGATGCAAAGAAGCTCCAATGTGATTTGGACAAGTTGGGTGAGTGGGCAAATGCATGGCAGATGCTGTATAATGTGGATAAATGTGAGGTTATCCACTTTGTAAAAACAGAAAGGCAGATTATCTGAATTGTTGGGGATCTGATAGATCTGGAAAGGGGGAGGTGCAATGAGACCTGGGTGTCCTTGTACACCAGTCACTGAAAGCAAGCATTCAGGTGCAGCAAGCAATTAGGAAGGTGAATGATATGCTTGCCTTCACTGCAAGAGGATTTGAGTACAGGAGCAAGGATGTCTTACTGCAGTTATACAGGGCCTTGGTGAGACGACATCTGGAGTATTGTGTGCAGTTTTGGTCTCCTTATCTCTCTTGCCATTGAGCGAATGCAAAGAAGACTTACTAGGCTGATTCCTGGGATGGCAGGATTGACGTATGAGGAGAGATTGGGTCGACTAGGCCTATATTAACGGGCGGCATAGTGGCGCAGTGGTTAGCACTGCAGCCTCACAGCTCCAGCGAGCGACCCGGGTTTGGTTCTGGGTACTGCCTGTGCGGAGTTTGCAAGTTCTCCCTGTGATCGCGTGGGTTTCCGCCGGGTGCTCCGGTTTCCTCCCACAGCCAAAGACTTGCAGGTTGATAGGTAAATTGGCCATTGTAAATTGCCCCTAGTGTAGGTAGGTGGTAGGAGAATTGAGGGAAGGTGGGGATGTGGTAGGGAATATGGGATTAATGTAGGATTATTATAAATGGGTGGTTGATGGTCGGCACAGACTCGGTGGGCCGAAAGGCCTGTTTCAGTGCTGTATCTCTCTATGACTCTATATTCACTAGAGTTTAGAAGAATGAGAAGGGATGTCATAGAAAGCTATAAAATTCTAACAGGACTAGACAGCCTAGATGCAGGGAGGATGTTCCTAATGGCTGGGGAGTCCAGAACCAGGGGTCACAGTCGAAGGATACGGGGTATGCTATTTAGAACGGAGATGAGGAGAAACTTCTTCACTAAGAGGGTGGTGAACCTGTGGAATTCTCTACCGCAGAAGGCTGTGGAGGCCAAGTCATTAAACATATTTAAGAAGGAGATAGATATATTTCGTAATGCCAAAGGGATTAAGGGATATGGGGAGAAAGTGGGAACAGGGTACTGAATTAGACGATCAGCCATGATCTTTTTTTGAATGGCGGAGCAGGCCCAAAGGGACGAATGGCCGACTCCTGCTCCTGTTTTCTATGTCTCTAAACAGACACTTTGAGTTCAAACTGTTTATACAATTCAGAAAAACCCCAGGTTGCCCAGCAGGTTAGTCATGTGACTAACTGGTCTGACCACATCTTGGATTGTATCACCTTAGAGTCTGGAATGCTCCTCTTAGACACAATACCTGGTGATCAAGGTCCATTGTGGGTTGAATGTGTCAGGGAATGGTCCTTTGTCCTTCCAATCACCGTCTGTTAATATGCAAATGTCTTTTCTAGCCACGGCCGATCTGTTCAACAGGTCCTATCTTCACGCCAGTAATAGTTTAAAATCAATGTTCATGACAAAATTAGTGTGCCACATTCTTGGCAGGTGGGGGCCTAGCATGACACTCTTCTAAATTCCAGTGGATACAAGCCTAGCCTGTCCAATCTTTCCTCGTAAGACAGCCCACCCATTCCAGGTATTAGACTAGTAAACCTTCTCTGTACTGCCTCCAACGCATTTACATCCTTCCATAAATAAGGAGACCAGTACTGTACACAGTACTCCAGATGTGGTCTCACCAATGCCCTGCATAGCTGAAGCATAACCTCCCTAATTTAGTATTCAATTCCCCTGGCAATAAACTATAACATTCCATTAGCTTTCCTAATTATGTGCTGTACCTGCATACTAACCTTTTTGCAATTCATGCAATAGGACACCCAGATCCCTCTGCAACTCAGAGCTTTGAAATCTCTCACCAGTTAGATAATATGCTTCTTTTTAAGTCTTCCTGCCAAAGTGGACAATTTCACACTTTTCCACGTTATGCTCCATTAGCCAGGTCTTTACCCACTCACTTAACCTATCTACATCCCTTTGTAGCCCCCTTATGTCCTCTTCACAAGTTATTTTCATACCTATCATGTCATCAGCAAATTTAGCAACCATACCTTCAGTCCCTTCATCCAAGTCATTTATAGAAATTGGAAAACAGTTGAAGCCCCAGCACAGATCCTTGTGACACACCACTCCTTACATCTTGCCAACCAGAAAATGATGCATTTATGCCTACTCTCTGTTTCCTGTTAGCCATCCAATCTTCTATCCATGCCAATATGTTACCCCCTATACCATGACCTTTTATTTTCTGCAATAACCTTTGATGTGGCACCTTATCAAATGCCTTCTGGAAATCTAAGTACAATACATCCACCTGTTCCCCTCTATCACAGCACATGTAACTCCCTCAAAGAACTCCTATACATTGGTTAAACATGATTTCCCTTTCACAAAACCATGTTGACTCTGCCTGATTACCTTGAATTTTTCAAAATGCCCTGCTATAACATCTTTAATAATAGCTTCTAACATTTTCCCTAAGACAGATGTTAAGCTAAGTGGCCTATAGTTTCCTACTTTCTGTCTCCCTCCTTTTTTGAATAAAGGAGTCACATTCGCTATTTTCCAATCTAATGGAACCTTCCCCGAATCTAGAGAATTTTGGAATATTAAAACTAACGCATTAGCTATCTCACTAGCCACTTCTTTTAACACCCTAGGATGAAGTCCATCAGGACCCGGGACTTGTCAGCCCGCATCTCCAACAATTTGTTCAGTACCACTTCCCTGGTGATTGTAATGTTCTTGACTTCCTCCCTCCCTTCCATTTCCTGACACAGCTAATACTGGGATGTTACTTGTATCCTCTATAGTGAAGACCGATGCAAAATATCTGTTCAATTCATCTGCCATCTCCTTATTATCCATTATTAATTCCTCAGACTCACTTTCTATAGGACCAACACTCACTTTGTTAACTCTTTTCTTTTGTAAATATCTGTAGAAACTCTTACTATCTGTCTTTATATTTCTAGCTAGCCTTCTCTTGCACTCTAATTTTATCTTCCTTATCAATCTTTTAGTCATTCTTTGCTGTTTTTTATATTCTGTCCAATCTTCTGACCTGCCTCCCATCTTTGCGCAATTATAGGCTTTTTCTTTAAGTTTGATACTGTCTTTAACTGTTTTAGTTAACCACGGATAGCTGGTCCCACCCTTGGAATTTTTCTTTCTCGTTGAAATGTATCTGTTCTGTGTATTCTGAAATAGCCCCTTAAATGTCTGCCACTACATCTCTATTGACCTATCCCTTAACCTAATTTGACAGTTCACTTTAGCTAGCTCTGCTTTCATGCCCTCATAATTACCCTTATTTAAGTTTAAAATACTAGTCTTGGACCCACTGTTCTCTCCCTCAAATTGAATGTAAAATTCAATCAGATTATGATCACTGCTACCTCGGGGTGCCTTAACTATGAGGTCATTAATTAATCCTATCTTGTTGCACAATACCAGGTCTAGTATAGCCTGCTCTCTGGTTGGCTCCAAAACATACTGTTCCAAGAAATTAACCCGAAAATATTCTATGTACTCATCTAGGCTACCTCTGCCCATCTGATTTTTCCAGTCTATATGTAGATTAAAATCCCCATAATTATCGCTGTACCTTTCTGACAAGATGCCATTATTTCTTCCTTTATACCCCGCCCTACAGTGTGGTTAATGTTAGGGGGTCTGTACACTACTCCCACAAGTGACTTTTTGCCTTTATGATTTCTCATCTCTTACCAAACTGCTTCTACATCCTGGTTTCTTGAACTTCGGCCATCCCTCTCCATTGCACTAATACCATCATTCATTAACAGAGCTACCGCTCGAACATTTCCTAGTTTTCTGTCTTTCCTAAATGCCATGTACACAGCAATATTCAGCTCCCATTCTTTGTCATCCTGTAGCCATGTCTCTGTCATGGCTATCAGATCGTACTTATTTATTTCTATTCGCCCTCTCAGTTCATCTGTTTTGTTTTGAATGCTATGTGCATTCAGATACAGAACCTTTAGTTTTGTCCTTTTATTATTTTTGTAAACTCTAACCTTATCTGTTGATTTACTCTTAGATTTGTAGGCACTGTCCCTTCCTGTCACAGTCTGTTATCATTTCCCATATTAATACCTTTCTTTCTTGCCTTGTCTCTACTCCTTGATTTACCATATTTTCCCAAATTTGATCCCTTGTCCCCACTATTCAGTTTATAACCCTCTCTACTTCCCTAGTTATGCAGCTCGCTGGAACACGGCCTCAGCACGGTCCAGGTGTACACCGTCCCAACGGTACAGCCACCACATTCCCCAGTACTGGTGCCAGTGCCCCATGAATCAGAACCCACTTCTACCGCACCAGTCTTTGAGCCAGAGATTATTACCTTGGAGGTTCTACTTCTTAATTTGGTGCCTTGTTCCTCATTCTGACTATGCAGAACCTCTTTCCTTGTCCTGCCTATGTCGTTGGTACCTACATGGACTACGACTGGATCCTCCCCCTCCCACTCTAAGTTCCTCCCAAGCCCTGAACAGATGTCCTGAAGCCTGGCACCAGGCAAGCAACCCAGCCGTCTGGACTCTCGCTCTTTGCTGCTGAGAACAGTGTTAATCCCCCTAACTATACTGTCCCCTACTACCACTACATTCCTTTTTGCTCCCTCCACTTGAATAGCTTCCTGTACCATGGTCCTATCGTCAGGTTGGTCTTCCACCCTGCAACCCACACTCTCATCAAACAAGCTGAAAGAATCTCAAAGGCTGAGGCTTCTGCACTCCTGCCCTCTGGGTCACCTTACCTGCCTCATTTGCAGCCACACTCTCCTGTCCCTGACCACTGACCAAATCAGAAGACCCTATCCAAAGGGGTGTGAACCCCTCCCAGTACAAACTGTCCAGGTAACTTTCCCCCTCCCCGATGTGTCACAGCGTCTACAGCTCGGACTCCAGTTCAATGACTCTGAGCCAAAGCTCTTCGAGCCGCAAACACTTACTGCAGATTTGTTTGCCCGGGATCACACTGGCATCCAGGAGCTCCCACATGCTGCAACCGTGACACACCTGTCCTGCCATCCTTAATGTGTTTTAATTAACTACTTAATTATTTTATTCAATTAATTATTTTATTTTCCTTTTTTTATATATTTTATTAAGCTTACCACTAGTTCCTTTACTATTTTAAATGTTAGGATTAGAAGAGACCTTAACCACTTACCAGATACTCACCAAACAAGTAGCTTCTTCTCTAACCAATCAACTAACTGTTTGCCTGTGATGTCACACTTGATTTTCTTGAATGAGCTCGTTCCACTGAACAGAGGATCCAACAGGATAAAGGATAGCCTCTCCCAGCACTCCGCTCTCTTTTCAATGAAGCCTCTCCCTGCTCTCCGCACTCTTTTCAATGAAGCCCATCGTGTCTGTGCCAGCCATCAAGCAGCTAACTATTCTAATCCCATTTTCCAGAACTTGGCCCATAGCCTTGTATGCTATGGCGTTTCAAGTGCTCATCTAAATACTTCTTACATGTTGTGAGGGTTCCTGCCTCTACCCCACCTTCAGGCAGTGCGTTCCAGATTCCAACCACCCTCTGGGTGAAAATATTTTTCCTCAAATCCCCTCTAAACATCCTGCCCCTTACCTTAAATCTATGCCCCCCTGGTTATTGAATGATGTCAAGGACTTGAGAGAGGAAACCGAGAATGATACAACGGATGAAAGACACAATCACATGGAGGGACTGGAGAAACTGGTGTTGTTCTCTTTAGAGCGGAGAAGGTTAAGAGGAGATTTAATAGGTATTCAAAATCATGAAGGGCTTTGTTAGTGTAAATAAGGAAAAACAGTTTCCAGTTGCTGAAGGCTGAAGAGCAGGGGAGTTATCCCTGGTGTCCTGGGCAATATTTATCCCTCAATCAATATCAGTAAAACAGATTATCTGGTCATTATTACTTGCTGTTTGTGGAGCTTGCTGTGCACAGATTGGCTGCCATGTTTCCTACATTGCAACAGTGACTACACTTCAGAAGTATTTCATTGGCTATAAAATGCTTTGGGTGTCCAGTAGTCATGAAAGACGTTATAGAAGTATAAGTCTTTCTTTTCTCCAGAGAGCTTCTGCACCTTTAATGGCAGTCCTGGCTCTTTTGGTACTGCAGCAGCTTCCTGTTTGTACTAACAGACGTACTGCATGTGAGCTCAACAGCTGGCTCAACAAGTGGTTAATCTGTGGGATGGTATGCAGCATCTAAACTCCCACCTGGGTGAGGGTTTCCCAATGCTCACAAGGCCTTAAAGTGATTGGCTCAGTGGCATAGCTGCTTGAGACTTTTACACTCCTCATCAAGTAAATATGTTCTTCATCTGGAAATCTCTCTCAATATAAGATCAGAAAGGTCCTTGTAATCTGTTAATTTTCACAACCTAACGTTTCCAAATGTCTTTGAGTTCAATGATTAATTCCCTATATGCAACTTAGATAGATTTTTCTTTACTTTTCTTAAAATGTTGTCACTTTTTCTGATGTTATATGCATAAACATTAAAATAGCTCATTTTACAATGTTATGGCTCATATTGTCCACTGGATTAACACTAGAAAACAATGTGAAAGTATGAGACAATTTATACATAAATCATTGTTCCACTTATGATGTGAGTATGGCATTATCAATATCACCCGGTCATATATTGGGATTTCTGATTATGCTGCCACAGGTTACCAAGGTGCAATATATATTAAGTTAAACTGGGCTTTCAAGGGTTAAATTCGCAGGACAACAGAGCAAGGAGATGAAAATTAGGATTAAGATCAGGTGTTCACTAACTCCAATTCTAGACACTTTCCTCATTTATTACCAGGTTATATGTATCCTAATAACTGCTAAGTAAACAGGTCTATGTCACTTGAGAGTTCCTAATCCAACCCTTCATGTACTCGCCGACCTTCCTACTCTTCTGTTGCTGTTCCAGGCTAGACACCCTCTTAGATAAACCAACAAATTCCTTTTGTGCTTCTCTGTCATCCTCCAAGAGGTCCATTGAGGCACTTGTCACTGCCTCCTTACCAGCAGAAACCCCAAAGGCCCTGTCCTATGCCCTCCCCAACTTTCCTATCCAACACACCCACAGGGGGGGTCTAATCTTGCCAATCTCTTCTCAGTCCAGCTCACTCGCTCTCTGTGTACTCTGCCAGCGATCAGCTATCACCACCCCTTTTCGCATCTCCCTGCAGTATTGGTTGTGAACACGCCCCTTTGTATCCCTGAGCTTAATGTAGATGATTGGGTTGACATCGTGGCCGTGACAGAAACCTGGCTGAGAGGTGATGGCACCTTCCCCTAAATTAAGCCTCCCTGTCTGGCTTTAATTTCCATCACTCACCCCACCCAGACCTTTGCACTGGCAGTGTGGCTCTCATCACTAAATCATACTTTGATCTTCCCCTATTCCTCTGGCACTTTCTCCTCCTTTGAGCACTTCACCTTGTTTCACCTCTCTCATTTAAAATTCTTGTTGTCTACCACCCACCCAAATACCATAAAAATGTTCTCACTGAGAAATCTTTACTGCTTTCCTTCTCAGCCTCTGCACTGAGCAACTTCTCATCCTCGGTGATTTCAGCTTCCATCTCATTTCATCTTGCAATCTCCATCAAATTTGCTTCCAATTTCCATCCTTCTCTCACCTTCACAGGGTCCATCTCTGACTCTACCCTTCCTTGAATTGTCAGTGTCAGTTTCTGGGGATAGGCTAACAACCAATGTCCTCTATAAGCCCACTGATTCCCACAGCTACCTTAACCACACATCCTCACATCCCACTTCCTGTAAGGATTCTATTCCATTCTCCCAGTTTCTCGGTTTCCTGCGCATCTGATCTGATGCTGCAACCTTCCATACCAGCTCTTGCGATATGTGTTCCTATTTACTCAACCATGGATTTCCCACACTTTGGTTGACAGGGCACTCGACTGTATCTGTTCAATTTCTCACACTTCTGCCCTTAACCCTTCCACTCCTGTCCACTCAGAACCACATCAGGGTTCCTTTGTTCTCAACTTCCACCTCACCAGCTTCCACATTCAACAGATCATCCTCCATCATTTCTGTCATCTTCAGCATGATGCCATGATCATCTTTCCCTCCCTTCTCCTTTCAATATTCCGAAGGGATTGTTCCTTCCATGACACTGTAGTTCACTCCTCGATCAGTCTCAACAGCCCCTCCCCACGCAAGTACAGGAGATGTAGCATCTGCCCTTTTACCTCCTCCCTTCTCACCGTTCAAGACTCCAAACACTCCTTCTAGGTGAAATAGCTATTTGTTGTACTTCTAATTTAGCACACTGTATTTGCTGCTCACAATGTGATCTCCTATATAGTGGGGAGACCAAACACAGATTGGGTGACCGCTCTGCAGAACACCTCCATTTAGCCTGCGAGCATGACCCCGAGCTTCCAGTTGTCTGTCTTTTTAATTCTCCTCCCTACTCCCACTCTGACTTCGGCCTCCTACACTGTTCCAATGAAACTCAACATAAGTTCAGTGAATAGCACCTCAACTTTCGATTAGGCACTTTACAGCCTTCCGGATCCAACAGAGAGTTCAACAATTTCAGATCTTAATCTCTGCCCCTAATTTTTTTGTGTTTTTGGATGTCAGCCGGAGATTATTTCACTTCTTTCATTTACATCTCCTCTAGACCCATTTTGTTTCTTTACTTGTCCCATTACCATCTGCTTTTGCTTTGCACCATCATCCCTTTTGTCAAGTAATCTCTCCTGCCTTCCACCCTATCACAGATGTTCCCGTTTGTTCTTTTCCCTTCTGTCCTTGCTTAAAACCTGTTGGATCTCTAACTTTTCCAGTTCAGATGAAAGGTGACCAACCTGAAAAGCTGACTCTGTTTTTCTCTCTCCACAAATGCTGCAAGACCTGCTGTGTATTTCCAGCACTTTGTTTTTATGCTGTATTGCCTGTGAGTTCACTGGCCTCCTATCCTTCCTTAATTTCTCTTTCCACATAAACTTCCCAACCCATATTCACGACCACCCCCTTGATCTTGCCATTTCAAGTGACCTCGTCACTTCCATTGTGTTAATCACAGAAAAGGCCATCTTCAATCACTTCTTTGTATTGCTGTCTACTCACATACCCCCTTCATCCTCCTAACCCTACTTCCTTCTGTGCCTCCCCTGGAAAAAAGCTCTCTCTCAATTTACTAACAACTGTGATTTCAAAATACCAACTGTCTAGCCTTTGATTCTCTATTCACTGTAACATTTTTTCAACTACTGACCTGCTCAACCACACCCTCAACTCTGCTTTCAATGCCCTAGCCATTAAAACCATCACCCTCTCCTCACCCTGGCTGATCCTCTGGTATGGTCTTCATCTCCACTCAGACTTAAGTGGATATGGTAGACAACTGGTTTAGCCATTAACCATCAGATCTGGCTGGACCACATAAAGCACTACCGGGTCCTGCTCATTTGTCAAAACTGCTCACTATTCCAGGATTACCAAAGATAATCCCGGCTTTTCTCTACTGCAAACTGTCTCCTTAAACTGTGCTCTAATTGGTCTCCTTCACCCACACCTCCAAGAAATGCGAGGAACTGATGGACTTCTTTGTCGCTAAGATTGAGACATCAGCTGTCTCTGCCGCTTCCTTCCCTACTCCTTGCTCACTGGGCCAAATTTCCTCCAAGATTCCCCCTGCCCTAGCCCTGAACTTGCATCTTTCTCTAGTTTATCTCATATCCCCCCCTCATGTTCTCAGAGAGCTTGTCTAGTCCATTAGACCCACCTCCTGCACTCTCCCACTAAATTGGTGACCACCCAACTTCTCTTCCTGGCTCCCAGGTTAACTGATAGTTAACAGTTCTCTCCTCTTCAGTACCCTTCTTCAAATCTGGCATTATTGCCCCTCCTAAAAAAAAAATCAAATCTTGACCTCTCTGCCCATGTCAGCAATTGCCCCATCTTCAACCTCCCTTTCCTCTCCAAAGTCCTTGTCTCCTCCCAAATCCGTGCCTAACTTTCCCAGAGCCCTATGTTTGAATCCCTCCATTCAGGTTTCCGCCCCACACCATACCAAAAAGGCTCTCAAAGTCACAAATTGTATCCTACGTGACTGTGACAAAGGAAAACTATCCTTCCTCATCCTTCTGGATCTGTCTGCGGCCTTTGACATGGCTGACCACACTATCCTCCTCCAACGCCACACCACTGTCATCCAGGTGGGTGACTGCACTCACCTGGTTCCATTCTTATCTATCTACTTGTAGCAACAGAATCACCTGCGATGGCAGCTCTTCCTGCTCTAGCCATTACCTCTGGTGTCCCTCAGGAATCTCTCCTTGGCCTCTTCCTATTTCTCATCTACATGTTGCCCCTCAGCAACTTCATCCAAAAACACTGTCAATTTCCACATGTATACTGACAATACCTAGCTCTATCTCACCACCACCTGTCCACTATCTCTAAACTGTCAGAATGTCCGACAGTCAGTACTGGATCAGCAGAAATTTCCTCCAACTAAATATCGGGAAGAGCAAACCGATTATCTTCAGACCCCACCACAAATTTCCCTAACCACCAGTTCCATGCAGTTCCCTGGCAGCTGAGGCTGAACTAGTCTGCTCGCAACCTTGGTGTCGTATTTGACCCCGGTCACACTAAGGCTACCTATTTCCACCTCTGTAACATAGCTACACTCTGCCCCTGCCTCAGCTCATCTGCTGCTGAAACCATCAAATCTTTGTTACCTCTAAATTTGGCTATTTTAACAACTATTGGCTGGCCTCCCATGTTTTACCCTCTGTAAACTAAAGACCATCCAAGGCTCTGCTGCTTGTGTGCTAACTTGCACCAAGTCCTATTCACCCATCACACCTGTGCTCGCTGACCTACACTGACTCCAATTTTAAAATTCTCATCCTTGTTTTCAAGTCCTCCATGGCCTCACCTTTCGCTATCCCTGTATTCTCCTCCAGCTCCACAACCCTCCGAGATATTAATATTCCTCCCATTCCAGCCTCTTGAGCATCCCTGATTTTAATCACTCCATCATTGACTGTCAGCTGCCAAAGCCCTAAGCTCTGCAATTCCTTACCTAAACCTCTCCCATCTCTTTTTCCTCCTTTAAGATGCTACTTAAAACCTACCTCCTTGACCAGTCTTTTGGTCATCAAGTTGGCAGCATCTGTGGAGAGAGAAACAGAGTTAACATTTCAGGTCAACTCAATTCTGACAAAAGGCCATCAACCTGAAACATTAGCACTGTTTCTCTCTCCACAGATGCTGCCAGACCTGCAGAATATTTCCAATATTTTCTGTTTCTATTTCAGATTTCCAGCATCTGCAGTATTTTGCTTTTGTTTTGCCAGCTTGGTTCCCACAGCCAGAAACTGACCTGAAAGGAAATAAAACAAGTGAATATTCCATCCATTAGTCTAGTTGCATTATGTGTATTTGATGTTTTGTGTTAGAAGGATAGAAAATTTACAACAAAGGAGGCGGCCACTTGGCCCATCATGTCTGTGCCAGGTGAGGAAGAGCTAACCAGCCTAATCCCACTTTCCAGCTCTTGGTCTGTAGCGCGATAGGTTATGGTATTTCAAGTGCATATCCAAGTATCTTTAAAGTGTGATGAAGGTTTCTTTCTCTATCACGCTTTCAGCAGTGAGTTCCAGACTCCTACCACCCTCCAAGTGAAAACATTTCTCAACTCCCCTCTAATCCTTCTGCCAAATACTTTACATCTACGTCCCCTGGTTATTGACCTTTCTGCTAAGGGAAATAGATCCTTCCTATCCATTCTATCTAGGCCCATCATAATTTTATACACCTCAATTAAATATCCCATCAGCCTCCTCTGTCCTAAAGAAAACAACCTCAGACTATCCAAAAGGAAAATAAGGCAGCCGCTGGAGGCATGAATGGCGGTAATCATGAACAGCTGACATTCATAAGCAAAAAAAAAGAGAAAAATAAGAGGGAAAGGGAAAACCAATAACCAGCCAGTAAGTACATTACAGCCTTCTGAATTCAACATTGAGTTCAACAATTTCAGATTGTAACCCCTGCCCTCATTTTGTTTCCTTTCTCTTTGCTGGTTTTGGTTTTTCTCCTTTTGTTTTTTTCTTGCTTTCAGACAACAGCTGTTCATGATTCTGCCATTCGCAGTTCCTCTAGACTCATCTTTCGCTTCTTTACTTGTCCCATTACCACTCCCTTTGGTCTTGCACCAGCAACCCTTCAGTCATGTAATCTCTCCTGCCTTCCACCCCATCAGACTTTCCCTTTTGTTCTTTTTCACACCCTCCTCCCTTTCACTTGCTTAAAAAGCCTATTACATCTCTAACTTTGCCCAGTTCTGATGCAAGGTCACAGACCTGAAACATTAACTCTGTTTCTCTCTCCACAGATGCTGCCAGAACTGCTGAGCATTTCTAGCATTTTCTGTTTTATCCCCACCTATTCAATTTTTCCTCATAGTTAAAATTCTCCATTCCGGGCAACATTCATGTAAATCTCCTCAGCACCCTTTCCAGTGCGATCACATTCTTCCTGTAATGCAATGACCAGAACTGTACCCAGTATTCTAGTTGGGACCTAAATCGTGTTTTAGTTAGTGTTTCTGGCATAACCTTCTTGCTTTTATATTCCATGCCTCGGTTAATAAAGGATAGTATCCCTTATGCCTTCTTAACCACCTTATCTACCTGTCTTGCTACCTTCAGGGATCTGTGGACATGCACTCCAAGGTGCCTCTGTTCCTCTACACTTCCCAGTATCCTACCATTTACTGCATATTCCCTTATCTTGTTATTACAGAAATCCTACAGAATTTAATAAATTGCTATTTTGGTTCAGTCACGTATATAATGCAAAATACATAAACTTTGTGATTTTTCATCAACCTCATCTTACCAGAATATTCCTCAGTCTGCCGAGTGAAAGATTGGAGCGCGCGTGGAGGCTACATGTGAGTTAAAGGTATCCAACTCATTTGTCAAGGGAGATGCATTGTTATATCTCCTGGGTTATGCACTCATATAAGTAGATATCAGACAGTATTAGTCAGGTGCAGACATAAGGGGCAGGATTTTATGGCCCCCCGAGGTGGGGTTGAAGGTTGGGAGGGAGCACAAAGAATCACGACGGGGGGGGGGGGGGGGGGGGGCCGGAAGGCCTGTCGCCTCCCCGTCGCCAAGTGATCTTACTGGGGGCGTGATAGGCCAACGACGGCCTTCCCGCCCAGGGGCCAATTGAGGCCCTTAGGTGGCCTTTTAATGGCCAATTAAGGGCCTCTTCCCGCCACTGCTAGGATCTTACCAGCGGCGGAGGAGTGCCTCTGCCTTACAAAATGAGATGCCCTCCCTGCGGGCTTGGTGGAGGTCCCCTCATTCGTGGACAATCTGTGGCCCATGGAGGACACCAGGACACCGGCCACGAACCACTTTACCCCACCTGGGACCCCGTCCCCTGGACTGCATGAGCACGAACCCCCCCTTCCCCCCTGTCCCCCTTTGCCGGGGCCTTCCAGATTGGCCCCAGCAACCCCCTCATTTATCTGAGGTCTGGGGTTCAAGCACTGGGCCTGTGTCCAAGGACTCTGCAGTAAGGCAGTGGCCACCCCTCCCAATGGCACTGCCAATACTTGCTAAGCTGCCAGCCCGCTAATTGGCCTGCAGCTCTTGAAGGTGGGATCCCTGTCTTTAAAGGGACGGGTATCCTGGCTTGTGAAACTTAGACGTAAAAAGATCGAAGGATCACGCTGGGTGGCGGGGGGTGGGAGACACAAAAAGGCCAGGGAGAGCTCCCCCCGCCTTTTTGGCCCGGTGCCAGGAGCCCTGCCTCCTACACAAAATCCAGCCCAAGAGATTAGCTATAGGAGAGGCTTATGCTACTAAACCCAAAAATTTTTAACGCACCACTTCTTTAAAATTTAGAATCAGATTTGATTTAATAAACTTGTGTGCAAAACCTTTTGTACCCTCAGCTACCAGAGCTGCTAATTGTATGTGTTTCTCTGCCAATTGAAGCTCTTAAATGTCACTCATTTCTCTCTTAATAGTTTTCAACGTGCAATATTCTCTCTTCCTGCAATCTGTACTATTCTTCTTCCTGCTTACGTTGCTCTCATTCCAACTCCTCAGCTTCAAATCTGGCATTTCTAACTGGAACATACATTCCTTGGGGGTGCCTGTTATAAAACCCGACTGATTTTCCTTTCCATTAAATTCAATGGAAAGGAAACTCAGGTAGGTTGTAAAATGGCTGAGCAATCCACTATTGCCTATTTTATACCATCGCTGAAAGTTAAAATGACTACCCTCATCTTTTTCCTTTGTAGAAAAATAGGCTAACACAATTTCTGTCTCAATCTTTTGCTCTTGTTGATATCTTCACATATCACTGTTTGTTACTTTTCAGTTGCCCTTAAATTTAAATGCTTCAGATGTCTTTGGTCTGAGTGCTATTCAGTACCCCAATCAAAGTTGCCTGCATGGCCACAATTTTTGGATCTTCACACTAGATGTTCTCTCCAGTTCAGTGCCACTCGCCATAAGTGTACCTCCTATCTTTTACTTATGTCTTTCTTCTGCCCAGTATTGCCCATTCATCATAAGATCTGCTTGGATAACAAAGCACCATCGGATACAGTTCTCCTTTGCAAAACTCCTTACTAATCAAAGATCATCCTGAAATGCAAAGAGAGCCCCCAGCTTCTCTTCACTACAAAGCACCTTCTTAAACCATCCTCTCATGTCTCCTCCACCCTCACCTTTAGTAACAAGTGTGAGGAGCTTACAGATATTTTTTGTCACAAAGATTGAGATCATCTGTTCAGCTACCTTCCATTACCCTAGACCACTGCCTAAACTTCCCTTGCCCTCGCCCTCATCTCACATCTTTCTGTAGATTCTCTCCTACCTGCATCGTGTTTACTCTGAGCTCATCTTGTCAATGTGACCCACCCCATACTCACTCAACCCTACCCACACCAACCTGATCATACAACTTCCCTTCCTGGCCCCATGTTCACTGTTATTAATGGTTCCTTCTTCTGTTGTTGCCTCTGAAATCCATGCTCATCTTTCCCGCAGTTCCACACATGATTCCTTCCACTCATGTTTCCACACCCACCACAGTACTGAAAAAGTTCTCATTAAAATTACAAATAACGTGTCTGCGACCATGGTAAACTGTCCCTCCTCATCCTCCTCGACTTGTCTGCAGCCTTCAACATGGTTGACCACACCGTCCCCTTCCCATGCCACTCCTGCATCGTCCAGGTGGGTAGGACTGTGCTCACCTGGGTCTATTCTTATCTATTCAATTGTAGCCAGCGAATCATCTCCAATGACTCCTCTTCCCACTCCCACACTGTTATCTCTGGAGTTTCCTAAGGGTCTATCCTTTGCCCTTCCTATGTCTCATCTACATGCTGCTCCTTGGTGACCTCAAAAATGCATTAGGTTCCACATGTTTATTTATTTAGAGATGCAGCACTGAAACAGGCCCTTCGGCCCACCGAGTCTGTGCCGACCAACAACCACCCATTTATACTAACCCTGCAGTAATCCCATATTCCCTACCACCTACCTACACTAGGGACAATTTACAATGGCCAATTTACCTATCACCTGCAAGTCTTTGGCTGTAGGAGGAAACCGGAGCACCCGGCGAAAACCCACGCGGTCACAGGGAGAACATGCAAACTCCGCACAGGCAGTACCCAGAATCGAACCCGGGTCCCTGGACCTGTGAGGCTGCGGTGCTAACCACTGCGCCACTGTGTCTGCTGACAACATTCAGCTCCATCTCACCACCACCTCGCATGACCCCGCCACTGTTTCTGATTTGTCACACTGCTTGTCTGACATCAACTACAGGATCTGCAGAACTTTCCTCCAACTAAATATTTGAGAGACTAAAGCCATTGTCTTTGGTCACTGCCACAAGCTCCATTCCCTAGCCACTGATTCCATCTCTCTCCCGAGCAACTGTCTGAAGCTGAACCTGAATGTTCCCAACCTTGAATTGTGCTTTACCCCGAGTTGCGTTTTTGACCACAGATCCACTCCATCACCACCAAGACTGCCCACTTCCACCTCCACAACATCGCGAGACTCTGCCGCGCCTTAGCTCATCTACGCCTTTGTTAGCTCTAGACTTCACTATTGCAATGCTCTCCTGGCTGGCCTTCCATCTTCCACCCTACAAAAACGTGTGTTCTTCCAAAACTCTGCTGCCCACAGCTCAACTCGCACCATGTCCCGTTTACCCATCACTCCTGTGGCTGCTGATCTGCATTAGCTCTCAGCTAAGCAACCCCTCAATTTTAGAAATTCTCAACCTTGTTTCAAATCCCACCATGGCCTCACCCATCCCTACCTCTATCTCCTCCACTCCTACAAGTCTTCAAGATCTCGTCTAATTCTGGCATTTTACAGAACACTGATTACAACTGCACCACCAATGCAGCCAGGCTTTCAGTTCCCTAGGCCCTAAGCTCTGGAATTCCCTCCCTAAACCTCTCTGCCTCTCTACTTTACGACGTTCCTTAAAACCTACCTTTTCGACCTCGATTTTGGTCTTCTGTCCTGATATCGCTTTCTTTAGCTCTGTGTCAAATTTTGATTCATAATACATATGAAGTGTCTTCGGACATTTTGCTATGTTAAAGGTGCAATATGAATGCAAGTTGTTGTTGTAGTGTTCGTTAAATGATTGCATAACAGAGAATGCTTGCTCAGTATATTGTCTGATGAAATATTACACGTCCTTGCACCCAAATTCTCCTCTCTCTATGGAAGGTGAACTGAAAAGCATTCTTCAAGACAAAACCTGAACTGGTATTTTGATCATTACCGGGTTTGTTTACATAAAATACATGAATGAGCACATAGTTTTTACAGTGAAATAAATGTATTTCCCTGTGTTCCTTGATTATGAAAATAATAAAGGTGCAAAATACTCTTTCCAAACATGGGCTCACCACTATTTTAACCTTTCATAGCAAGGCTGGTTCAGATTTTTAAAATACAGCTTTCTGCTGCTACTGCAAAATTATAAACCAGCCTGTATCTGAGAGAGAAAGAGGAAGACTGACACTGTCTCCATTTAAATCTGTCTGTAGATTATAAACATTTCATGATATAATTAATCTAGAATGGATATTTCATCATATCAAATGACGATCAAGGAGACCACCTTTACTGATGACCTAAGACCTTTATCTATGCACAAACTTATTTCAAATAACTGACCCATGGAATCTTCACATGTTTCACTGTCTCCAAATGTTGCACAAGTAATCAGTGCTGTTGCTTGTCTAATATCTAAGAAGGCTGAATCTCACCACCCCCCCAAGAAACCTTGGGCAATCTAGATTTAACTCACCATATCCTTGTTCAAGTCATAAATAATTGTATAATAATGATAATTTAAATAAGGCAACATCAGCAAAATCTAAATTTCCATAATTCCATAAAAACAAAGGATCATCAAGAAGCCATTCAGCCCCTCGAGCTTTGATCTGAACCACAACTCCATTTATCCATGTTGTTCCACATCTCTTGATACCATTACCTAACAAAAATATATCTCAGTGTTGAAAGTTTTAATTTACATCCATAGGAAGCAAGTAGCATGAAGTCTAGCTCAATGGAGTACTGCTTCTACAGAGTACTTAACTCAAGGAATTTGGTGAGTGAGGGAATTTGGTGCTGTTCTGGTATCTTACAAAACGAGGACAGTCCAAGAGAGGGAGCGGGAGACAGCAAGATCTGAGAGCTGAAGTCTAGAGGCATTAGTTAGGTGAGCAGGTAGGTGATTGGTTGGTGAGTTTTAAGGTTTTCTTTCCCTCTAAATTAGGGCAGTAGTTTAAACTAGGATCTGGAAAATATTGGTACTATATTAAATTTATAACATAACTAGTTAAAATACTTAATATATCCACAAATAATCATTGAATAAAAAGGTCAGCTAATTAAATAAATAAGGCCAGTCTAAGATATGGCAGAGCAGGTTGCGTGTTTGGACTGAATATGGGAGTTTGTGGCAGGCAAGACTGTACCAAACAAACACATCTGCAGGAGATGTCTTCATCTCAAATCTCTCTAGCTCAGAGTCATTGAGCTGGAGTGCAAGTTAGAGACTCTGACACATAAAGGAGGGGGAGGAATTTCTGGACAATTATATCCGGAATACAGTCACACCCCAGAGGAAAACACAGGTTCAGAAAAGGGAAGGTGTGACTGTTAAAGAGTCGAGTGGCAGGAACTTGAGAGGTTGAGAAGGAGGTCCTGCAGACACTGGTCCTGTCCAACAGGTACGATGTACTCGCTACCTGTGAAGACAAGAGGAAAGATTGCAGGGAGGTAGAGAAATGCAGATCAAGGCACCTTGACTCAGAAGACTGTCCAAAGGTTGGGGTGGGGGGGTGGTGCTGGTGGTGAAGAGCAGAATAGAAATGTGGTATAATTAGGACGACAGATAGCATCCTCCGCAGCCAAGAATGAGAATCGCAAAGGATGCTTTGCCTGTGCCAGGGTAAGGGATATCTCATGGCGGCTGGAGAGGAACTTGGAAAGGGTGGGAGTAAGTCTATTTGTTGTGGTCCATATTGGAACCAACAACATAGGTGGGAAAAGGGAGGAGGTCCTACTGGAAGAGTATCAGGAGTTAGGCTCTAAATTAAAAAGCAGGACCTCAAAGTTAATAATCTCTGAATTATTACCCAAGCCACATGAAAATTGGCATAGGAGCAAACAAATCAGGAGAATTAACACGCACCTAAAGAGCTGGTGTGGAAAAGGGGGAAATAGATAAGGTGAAACAAAAAAAAAGAGGGTGTATAATGCATGTCAGGTGAACTCATCAAATGAGAACCAGGCCATATACAATAAGATGAGAGGGGAGGTGAAGAGAAAATAAGACTGGCAAAGAGAGAATATGAAAATAGAATGAAATCAACATAAAAGGGAACCCAAAGACCTTATACCGGCATGTAAATATAGTAAGCAAGTAGTAAAAGGAGGACTAGGGCCTATAAAGGGACAGGAACAGAAATAAATGCTTAAAGGTGCAAGGCAAGGTTAATATTCTGAATGCACACATTGTATCAGTGTTCACTAAAGAAATGGAGGTTGACAAAATATCAGTAGAAGCAGAGAGATTGGAGACAATGGAAAGGATAAAAATTGAGAGGGAGGAGGTACTAAAAAGGCTATGCTTCGGGTAGATAAGTCACCTGGTCCAGATGGCTTGCATCCCAGGTTGCTAAAGGAAGTGCAGATGAGTCATGGAGACACATAGTTATACAGCACAGAAACAGGCCCTTCAGCCCATCGTGTCTGTGCCAGCCATCAAGCACCTATCTGTTCTAATCCCATTTTCCAGCACTTGGCCCATAGCCTTGTATGCTATGAG
Source organism: Heterodontus francisci (assembly GCF_036365525.1). Lineage (NCBI taxonomy): Eukaryota > Metazoa > Chordata > Chondrichthyes > Heterodontiformes > Heterodontidae > Heterodontus > Heterodontus francisci. The sequence goes on from NC_090400.1 coordinate 19,749,061, forward strand.
GTTTCAAGCGCTCATCTAAATACTACTTAAATGTTGTGAGGGGTCCTGCCTCTACCACCCTTTCAGGTAATGTGCTCCAGATTCCAACCACCCTCTGGGTGAAAAAATTTTCCTCAAATCCCCTCTAAACCTCCTGCCCCTTACCTTAAATCTATGCCCCCTGGTTATTATTGCCTCTGCTAATGGAAAAAATGTCTTCCTATCTATCCCATCAATGCCCCTCATAATTTTGTATACCTCAATCAGGTCTCCCCCCCACCCCCACCACTCCCCTGCCTTCTCTTTAAGGAAAACAACCGTAGCCTATCCAGTCTCTCTTCATAGCTGAAATGCTCCAGTCCAGGCAACATCCCGGTGAATGTCCTCTGCACCCTCTCCAGTGCAATCACATCTTTCCCATAGTGCGGTGACCAGAACTGTAGACACTACTCCAGCTGTGGCCTAACTAGCATTTTATACAGCTCCATCATAACCTCCCTGCTCTTATATTCTATGCCTCGGCTAATAAAGGCAGGTATCCTATATGCCTTCCTAACCACCTTATCTACATGTGCTGCTGCCGTCAGTGATCTATGGACAAGTACACCAAGGTCCCTCTGACCCTCTGTACTTCCGAAGGTCCTACCATCCACTGTATATTCCCTTTCCTTGTTCGTCCTCCCAAAATGCATCACCTCACACTTCTCAGGATTAAATTCCATTTGCCACTGCTCTGCCCATTTTACCAGCCCATCTATATTGTCCTGTAATCTAAGGCTTTCCTCCTCACTATTTACGACACCACCAATTTTCATGTCATCTGCGAAATTACTGATCATACCTCCTAAGTTCACGACTAAATTATTAATGTACACTACAAACAGCAAGGGTCCCAGCACCAATCCCTGCGGTACACCACTGGTCACAGGCTTCCACGCACAAAAACAACCCTAGACCATCACTCCCTGCCTCTTGCCACTAAGCCAATTTTGGATCCAATCTGCAAAATTGCCCTGGATCCCATGGGCTCTTACCTTCTTAACCAATCTCCCATGTGGGACCTTATCAAAAGTCTTACTGAAGTCCATGTAGACTCCATCAACTGCCTTACCCTCATCTACACATCTAGTCACCTCCTTAAAAAATTCAATCAGGTTTGTTAGGCATGATTGCCCCCTGACACAGCCAATGATTAATCCCTGCCGCTTCAAGTGGAGATTAATCCTGTCCCTCAGAATTTTATTCAATAGTTTCCCTACCAGTGATGTTAGACTCACTGGCCTATGATTACTTGGTTTATCGCTACTCTTCTTGAATAATGGTACCACATTCACTGTCTTCCAGTCCTCTGGTACCTCTACTGTGGCCAGAGAGGTTTTGAAAATGTGTATCAGAGCCCCTGCTATCTCCTCCTTTGCCTCACATAACAGCCTGTGATGCATCTCATCTGGGCCTGGGGATTTATCAATGTTTAAGCCCGCTTAAACATCTAATACTTCCTCCCTTTCAATGCTAATTTGTTCAAGCATATCACAACTCCCTCCCTGATCTCTACACCTACATCGTCCTTCTCCATAGTGAACACAAATGAAAAGTAATCATTTAAAACTTCATCTATGTCCTCCGGCTCCACACACAGATTGCCACTTTGGTCCCTAATGGGCCCTACTCTTTCCCTGGTTATCCTCTTGCCCTTAATATACTTATAAAACACCTTGGGATTTTCCTTTATCTTGCCCACCAGTGTTTTTTCATGTCCCCTCTTCGCTTTCCTAATTACTTTTTTTAAGTACCCCCCCTACACATTCTATACTACTCTTGTGCCTCCGCTGTTTTCAGCACTTTGAATCTGCCATAAGCCTCCTTTTTTTTCCTTATCCAATCCTCTAGATCCCTTGACATCCAGGGTTCCCTGGACTTGTTGGACCTACCCTTCACCTTTATGGGAACATGTTGGCCCTGAACTCTCACTATTTCCTTTTTGAATGACTCCCACTAGTCTGATGTAGACTTTCCTACAAGTAGCTGCTCCCAGTCCACTTTGGCCAAATCCTGTTTTATCATATTGAAATCAGCCTTCCCCCAATTCAGTACCTTTATTTCTGGTCCTCTTTGTCCTTTTCCATAACTACCTTAAATCTTACAGAGTTATGGTCACTATCCCCGAAATGCTCCCCCACTGACACTTCTAGCACTTGTCCAGCTTCATTGCCTAGGATTAGGTCCAGTACTGCCCCTTCTCTTGTGGGACTTTCTATGTGCTGGCTCAAAAAGCTCTCCTGTATGCACTTTAAGAATTCCGCCACCTTTAAGCCTTTTGCACTAAGACTATCCCAGTTGATATTAGGGAAGTTGAAATCCCCTATTACCCTATTATTTTTAGATCTCTCTGAGATTTGCCTGTATAACTGCTCCTATATTTCTATCTCTCCTTGACTGTTTGGAAGCATGTAGTATACTCCCAGCCAAGTGATTGTCCCCTTTTTGTTTTTAAATTCTACCCATATGGCCTTATTTGAGGAACCTTCTAAGATATCATCCCTCCTTACTGCAGTAATTGACTCCTTGATCAACAGTGCAATGCCACCTCCTCTTTTACCCCCTCCCGTGTCATGCCTGAAGATTCAATACCCTGGAATATTGAGCTGCCAGTCCTGCCCTTCCCTCAACCATGTCTCTGTGATAGCAATAATATCATATCCCCATGTGTTAATCAATACCCTCAATTCATCTGCCTTACTAGTAAGACTCCTTGTGTTAAAATAGATGTAATCCAGCCTTGCATTGTTCACTTGTGCCTTAACAGGTCTATATTTGCTCTGCCTTCCAGACTGACTCAGTTTCTCTTCTATATTTGACTGCGCATCACCCCTTACTGTACCTCCACTTTGTATCCCACCCCCCCCTGCCAAATTAGTTTAAACCTCCCCCCAACAACAGCACTAGCAAACCTCCCAGCAAGGATGTTGGTCCCGTTCCGGTTCAGGTGCAACTCATCCAACTTCTACAGGTCCCACCTTCGCCAGAAAACAGACCCAGTGATCCAGGAAACTAAAGCCCTCCCTCCTGCACCATCTCTTCAACCACGCATTCATCTGCTCTATCCTCCTATTCCTATACTCACTAGCATGTGGCACCAGGAGTAATCCAGAGATGGAGTAAGTGGAAGGGCTTGCCATAATCTTCCAATCTTCCCTGGATATGGGAGAGTTGCCAAAGGATTGGAGAGTGAAAAATGTGACACCCTTGTTAAAGAAAGGTTGTAAAGACAGTCCTAGCAACTATAGGCCAGTTGGTTTATAAACAATAATCAGGGAAAATATCAATGAGAAAGGTTTGAGCTAATTAAGGATAGCCAGCATGAATTTGTAAAAGGCAGATCATGCTTGAATAATCTCATTGAATTTTTTGATGAACTAACAGAGAAGGTTGATAAGGGGAATGCGGTGCATGTTGTCTATATGGATTTTAAGAAAGCATTTGATAAGGTATCACATAAAAGGCTGGTTAACAAAATCGAGGCTCATGGAATAGGGTCAGTGTACAATTGGATAAAAAAATTGGCTTAAGGAAAGAAAACAGCGAGTCGTAGTAAATGGTTGCTTTTCAGACTGAAGGATGATGGACAATGGCGTTCCCTAAAGGTCAGTGCTGGGACCACTGACTTGGATCTTGGAATAAAGAGCAGAATCTCAAAATTTGCTGACAACACCAAACTTGGAGATGTGGCAAATAGTGAGGATGATATGAACTGCCTGCAACAGGACATAGACAGGCTAGCAGAATAGGCAGAAAGATGGCAGATAGAATTTAATACTGACAAGCGTGAGGAGATAACATTTTGGCAGAAGGTATAGGGAGAGGCAATATATACTTAATGGCACAGTTCTAAAGAGTGTGCAGGAACTTGGGGGTGTGTGTGCATAGATCTTTGAAGGTGGCAGGGCATACTGAGAGAGTGGTTAGTAAAGCAAGTGGGTCCTTGGGCTTCATAAATAGAGGCATTGAGTACAAAAGCAGGGAAATTATGCTGAACCTTTAGAAACCTCTGGTTAGGCCCCAACTGGAGTTCTGGTCACCACACTTCAGGAAGGATGTAAGGGTCCTTGAGAGGGTGCACAGGAGATTTACCAGAATGGTTCCAGGGATGGGGAGTTTTTGTTTACAAGGTTAGGTCGTAAAAGCTGGGTTTGTTCTCCTTAGAACAAAGGTGATTGAGGGGAGATTTAATAGAAATGTACAAGATTATGACAGGGTTAGATAAGAAAAAAACTGTTCCCATTAACAAGTGGTGCAAGGACTAGGGTACACAGAATTCAGCTCTTTGTCCATGCTCAGACCAAGGCTGTAATCAGGTCTGAAGCTGAGTAGCCCTGGCAGAAGCCAAACTAAGCATCAGTGAGCAGGTCACTGCGGAGTAAGTGCTGCTTAATAGCACTGTTGATGACACCTTCCATCACTTTCCTGATGATTGAGAGCAGGCTGATTGGCCAGATTGGGCTCCTGGGCCACTATCTGCTGCTGCCAGTGATGTATAGTCCCATTTTCTGAAAGCTCTTGGATTACTCTAAATCCCCTTCTGATACTTCTGAATGTTGCTGTCCTATTGTCACATCAATTCCAGCACATGAGCTGATTCCTATCATTAAACAAGGCTTAATAGATTTTAATATGCAAATCTTTACTTTTTTTCTGACTTTCCTCAATGTTTGCACTCAGTGTTTGGTAACTGTATTAAACTCAGAACAGTATTAGTAGTGGCAGCAGACACTGTTGCTGCACTTTAGCTGTTTACCATCACCTTTAACCTACTATTCCATCATCATTAACTTCAACACACAGTAGCCTAATAGTACAGTAAATAAGTTAACATTGTATGACTATTCAGGCCAGGTAGGGTTCCATTACATGCTTGTAAATATAGCTCCCAAATCTATTACGTTCATATCTGACTTCATTTGGAATACAAAATAGTGAAATGAATAAATGTCTTTCTAAATGCCATCATGCCTTCATAAAAAAATTCAACTAGTTACAAAGTATTGGGATTAATATCCACTGGTTAACGTGTGCCTTTTTGTATCTTTTTAAACAGCATAGTGTTAGATAAGGAGTCTAAGCATCTCCCCTTGACATTAAATGGCATTAACATCACTAAAGCTCCCACCATCAACATCCTGGGGGTACCACTGATCAGAAACTTAACTGGACAAGCTACATAAATACAATGGCTATAAGAGGAGGTCAGAGGCTAGATATTCTGTGTTGCTTAACTAACTCACCTCCTGACTCCCAAAAGCTTTTCAACAATCTACAAGGCATAAGACAGGAATGTGATCGAATACTCTCCACTCCCGGATGATTGTAGCTCCAACAACGCTGAAGAAGCTCAACACCATCCAGGACAAAGCAGACTGCTTGATTGACACCCGATTCACCATCTTAAATATTTACTCCCTCTGACACATGGCTGCAGTGTGTACCATCAACAAGATGCACTACAGCAACTCACCAAGGTTTCTTTGACAGCACCTTCCAAACCCTCGACATCTACTGTCTAGAAGAACAAGGGCGGCAGACACATGGGAACATCTGCAAGGTGCCCTCCAAGCCACACACTATACTGACTTGGAAATATATTGACGTTCCTTCATCATCGCTAAGTCAAAATTCTGGAACTCCTTACCAAACAACACTGTGGATTTACCCACACCACACAGACTACAGCTGATCAAGAAGGTGGCTCACCACTTTTTCAAGGGCAATTAGGGACAGGAAATAATAGCTGGCCTTGCCAGGGATGCCCTCATTCCATGAACAAATAGAAAAAGGGAACTTCCTTCACCCGGAGAGCAATTATAATGTGACACCTGCTATCACATGGTGTAGTTGAGCTGAATAGCATAGAGGCATTAGGGGTAGCTAGAAGGAGAATGGAACAGAAGATTATGCTCATAGGTTTAGGGTAGTAGGAGGCTCGTGTGGAGCATAAACATCGGCACAGGCCTGTTGGGCTGAATGGCCTGTTTCTGTGCTGTCATTTCTATGTAATTTCTAGTGCTAATCACATTAAGGAAATTAGTATGGCCCAATGTAGGTTAATAAGATTGTCCCGAACAGAGTATTGCAGTGATCATGTTATTCAATTGTGTGTTTTAATTCAGTGAACCAGAAAGGTATAACACAATGGAAGAACACTGTAGTATGGTGGTGTAGAAGATGGGATGCAACTTCAATACTTTGGCACCAATGACCATATTTGGAGGGATAATCAAACAGAGGCCACAAATCTCCACATAAATTCCTACCAGGAGTTAAATAGCCCAGCAGTGATTTGTTTTCTTCCCCTTATTGGGGGAAAACGAGAAAGCTACTCTCATTGGTTCACATCAATTTGACAGATTTTATGTCAAAAGTCAACAGTCAGGGGTAGAACTAATGACCAGTTCTATAACACTGCAACAGCTGATCTACACAGAGAACAGAAAACTAATCAACATCAACTTGTATTTATATAGTGTGTTAACATAAAGACCATCCCAAGGCACTACACAGGAGCATTATAAAGCAAAAACTGACACAAAACCACAAAAATATTAGAAACCATAGAAAAGTTATGGCACAGAAAGAAGCCATTCAGCCCATCCAGTCTGCGCCGACTAAAAATAAACAAGCCGCCCATTCTAATCCCACCTTCCAGTACCTGGTCTGTAGGTTACAGCATTTCAGGTGCAGGTCCATGTTCCCTTTTAATTGAGTTGCGGGGTTCTGCCTCCACCATTGATCCGAGCAGCATATTCCAGACACCTACCACCCTCTGGGTGAAAAAGTTTCTCCTCTTGTCCCCTCTAATCCTTCTACCAATCACCTTAAATCTGTGCCCCCTGGTAATTGGCCTCTCTGCTAGGGCAAACAGGTCTTTCCCGTCTACTCTATCCAGGCGACTCATAATTTTGTAAACCTCAATTAAGTCACCCCTTAGCCCCCTCAGTTCTAAAGAACACAACCTTAGCCTATCCAATCTTTCCCCAAAACTGTAATTTTCAAGCCCTGGTAACATTCTGTACTCTCTCCAGAGCAATTATGTCCTTCCAGTAATATGGTGACCAGAACTGTGCGCAATACTTCAGCTATGGCCTAATCAGCATTTTATACAATTCCAACATGATATCCCTGCTTTTGTATTCTATACCTCGGCCAATAAAGGAAAGCATTCCATATGCTTTCTTTAGCACATTATCTACCTGTCCTGCCACCTTCAGTGACCTGTGGACATGCACTCCAAGGTCTTTCACTTCCTCTACCCCTCTCAATAACCTCCCGTTTATTGTGTATTCCCTAGCTTTATTTGCTCTCCCCAAATTCACTTCCTCACACTTCTCCGGATTGAATTCCAGTTGCCACCTTTATGCCGACTCAACAAAACCATTGATATCAATCTGGAGTCTACAGCTATCCTCTTCACTATCAACTACACGTACAGTTTTTGTGTCATCTGCAAATTTCCCAATCATGCCTCCCACATTTAAGTCCAAATCATTAATATATACCACAAACAGCAAGGGACCCAACACTAAGCCTTGTGGAATGCCACTGGAAACCGCTTTCCATTCGTAAAAACATCCATCGACCTGTCACTGAACCAATTTTGGATCCAACTCACCACATTCCCCTGTATCCCATGGGCTTTTACTTTTCTGACCAATCTGCCTTGTGGGACCTTGTCAAATGTTTTCCTAAAATCCATGTAGAAAACATCCACTGCACAACCCTCATCAATCTTCCTTGTTACTTCCTCAAAACATCCAATTATGTTCGTAAGACACGACCTTCCCTTAACAAATCCATGCTGACTATCCCTCATTAATCCGTGCCTTTCTAAGTGGCAGTTTATTCTATTATCTCTCAGATGGGTCAGATGACCAAAAGCTTGATCAAAGAGGTAGGTTTTAAGGAGTATCGTAAAGGAGTAGAGCAAGGTAGAGAAGCGGAGAGGTTTAGGGAGAGAATCCTAGAGCATGGCAGCTGAAGGCACAGCCACCAATGGTGGAATTATTAAAATTGTGTAGCTCAAGAGGCCAAAATTAGAGGAGCGCAGATATCTCGGAGGGTTGTAGGTCTGGAGGAGATCACAGAGATAGGGAGGGTCAAGACCATGGAGGCATTTGAAAACAAGGGGATGAATTATACCGACCCCTCCCCCCCCACCCCTTGGGGGGGCCTGGAAAATGCCTCCGAGAGAGGACCGCCGCAGGCTTCGACATTGGGACGGCCCTGCCCCATATTACCGCCAGCGGCGAGGCCTCGTGGCGGCCCCCTGCCGCTCGGCGATGTGAGACACATTTAAATATGATAAGACATGTAAATTAAAGAATAATTACTTACCGGGTGCCACCGGCCGTCCTGCTCCGATATTACGGTCGGTGGCCGACATACTCGCACTGTCCAATCTCCGACCATTGAAGTACAGTGAACACCGGTAGGGAGTGGGGAGGAGGTAAGTATATCAGTGCGGGGGGGACGAGGCCGTGATAAAACTTATGTGATTGGTCTAGGAGCTGATGGGAAGGGGTAAAGTTAAAAGTTTCTGACCTTTGTGGGGGTGGAAAGAAGGTCAGGTACACAAGGTGTGTATTTTGTGGGGGGTTAGGGCAAGGGATGAAATGTAAGGCTATGGGGTGGGGGGTGGCAGAGGGGCCGGAAAGATATGCTTAATTATTTTAATATTTTAAATTCAATGTCCCTTTAAAAATTTAAATCATCATTTCGGGCTCTAAGCCCTTTAAAAATGGCAGTGGCACCATAGGCCATTGCTGGGAACGGATCACCTGCCCCCTCCACGTCATGGGGGAGCAGTCTGCCCCAGCCATTTAAATGAGCCACCATGTTTAACATCGAGGCAGCTCCGCAGAGCAAATCTCATACGTGCGCCCCGCCATCTTTGAAGTTGCAAGCTGATAAAATTCAACCCAAGGATGAGAATTTTAAAATCGAGGCGTTGCTTAACCAGGAGCCAAAGTAGGTCAGCGAGCACAGAGGTGATAGATGAACAGGACTTGGCACAAGTAAGGACATGGGAGGCAAAGTTTTAGATGACCTCCAGTTTACGGAGGGTAGAATGGGGGAGGCAGGCCAGGAGTGCATTGGAATAGTCAAGCCTAGTGGCATGGATGAGGGTTTCAGCAGCAGATGAACTGAGGGAGGTGCAGAATCAAGCGATGTTAGGGAGGTAGAAATAGGCATTCTTAGTAATGGTGCGGCTATGTGATAGGAAGTTCATCCTGGGGTAAAATATGACATCAAAGTTGTGCATCAGTAACATTTTCCACCAATAAAATCTGAAAATGAATTGAGTTGCTTGTTTCCATGACCATGTAAGGCTGCAGAAATTCGAACTGTCAAATGGAGACATTTAGTTGTTATCTACAAGAAATTGTTGTAGTTTTCAGAAAGTTACTGCATCATACTTTACAGGTTTCTCTCTTTAATGTAAAGCACATGGTTCTGGAACAATTTCTGATGGTTTTCTAAGATCAGTAATCAACATTCTAATAAGCAGAGAGAACAATATGTACATGCATTACAGTACTGTTTTTATTGGAGATATTTTAAGGAAAGTGGAAATAATTACTTTTGTCCCCATTCTCCTTAAATACTTTCGTGTATTTTTTTTAAATCCTAGCAAGGCTTTAGTATATGCCACTTTGCATCTTCTAAGCAATGGGAATATAGGACACGCTGGCCCAGGAAAATCTTCATGCAATATTCCACCCTCCAATCTGAACATTATTGCAAGTTACCAGCTGGCTAATTGCAAGTTACCTGCTGGCTATGCTGCATACTCAGCTGATTGCATGTTTTCCCAAGGTTAGACAAGATCAGATCAGATCTTAGGCCTGTCTAAAACTGTAGCACTAATTGCAAACAGCGGAGCCATTGCAGACATATTGACAATACAATCGAATATGGAATGTCAAAAAAATTGACATTTGAAAAACGAAAGCTCAGCTGTATTCAGCTCCAAACCCCGTCCCCTAGCTACAGCCTCTATCTTCTCCCAGGCAACAGTCTGACATTAAGCCAGACTGTTCGCAACTTTGGTGTCACATTTAACCCCGAGATGAGCTTGTGACCTCATATTCACACCAAGACTGCCTACTTTCACCTCCGTAACATCACCCAACTTCGCCCCTGTCTCAGCTCAGCTGCTGCTGAAACCCTCATTCTTGCCTTTCTTACCTCTAGACTTGACTATTCCAACACATTCCTAGCTGTTCTCCCACATTCTACTCTCCATAAACTTGAGGTCATCCAAAACACTGCTGCCCGTGTCCTAACACGCAGCAGGTCCCGTTCACCTATCACCCCCTTGTGCTCGCTGACCTACACTGGCTCCCAGTCAAGAAATGTCTTGATTTTTAAATTCTCATCCTTGTTTTCTAATCCCTCCATGGGCTTGCCCCTGCCTATCTTTGTAATCTCCTCCAGTCCCACAACCGTCCGAGTTAACTGCACTCCTCTAAATCTGGTCTCTTGAGCATCCCTGATTTTAATCACTGCACCATTGGTGGGCATGCCTTTAGTTGCCTCGACCCTAAGCTCTGGAATACCCTCCCTGCATCTCTGTGTCTCTCTACCTCACTTTCCTCCTTTAAGACAATGCTTAAAACCTAGGTCTTTGGCTAAGCTTTTGGTCGTCTTAGCTAATATCTCCTTTTGGGGCAGAGGTTTTCAAATGCTCCTGTGAAGCACCTTGGGATGGTTTTTTATGTTAAAGGCACTATATATATAATATATAGATATACACACATTGTTGATGTTGTAGTATTGTTTGAATATGTAATTGCTGGGGGAGTACTTTGAGCAAAAATATTCTCCTTAGAATTTCTGCCCTCTTTGCAAAAAGTGAGCTATGAGTGTATGAAATAAAAATAAAATAGCTCTTATTGCAGCTTAATCCCATTATCCATTTCCCATTCTGAGATTAAAAGGCATATAACCTATGTAACAGTGCAAGTGTTTTCATATGGCTAGTGCCACAGATTTTTAAATATCAAGACCAATAAACCTATCCATTTACAAGAATATGAGTCATTCAACCTCTAAGACTAACTTCAAATCTGCATTGGGGAACAGAACAATATGTGGAAGGAGTCTCCCCCAAGCATCTCCGCAATCCACCCCGGCCACCAACCCACCCAACTCTTCTACAGGGTCAGCCAGCTCCGGACACGAAGCACAGAGATTGCAATTGACAAAATCATGAAAATACAGTTTTGGTGGAGCATCATATTCATATTAACCACATTATCTTTGCCTTGGGGGGGGAAAGAAAAGGGATTTATCAGTTGTCCAAGTATGGCTTAATGTCTGGTTTCCTAAATATTAACCTCTGCTACCTGATAAATGGGGGCTACAATACATATGTCGAGATAAATCCTTCGTTTGGAAGTTCAATTCAGGTTGAAAGTATGTAGATTAACCATAAATTAATTCATGTTTAGTGGAAGCACCTCAATTTTACATTCACCTCATGAATTGAGAACTATCCAATTTTTTGAAAGAGATCAAGCATAGCAGGGATATTTGCATGCTGGTTTTACTGAAGAAACATGTGCATACAAACAGATTTTGAATTCCTGTTCCTGTACCCAATGTGTATTCTTGTGGATGTGTAAACTGACAGCAATTGTCAGAGGTTGCTTTCCTAATGTATATAGCAGAGTTCAGCAGTCAGATTTGTCTGGGCCCCAACCATCCAGAATGTGAGAAAATCATTTCATCTGATGGTACAGAGATACATACAGAGTTCCGTATAGTTAATTGAGTCAAACGTCCAAATAGTATAAAACAAGTACTTTCACTTTACTCTGCCAAGGGTCTTCTTGACAACTGATATGGCCAGTGCAGTATCAGATAATGCAGCAGCAGATGAGGTGAATTGTGAGTTTACTCAAAGTGACTACCTCATCTTCATTGGTTGAAAAAGGTATTGTCGTGTGTTACAAATAACTAGAATGTTAATTATTTAGCATTGGGATACCTATAAATGGGTTGTAACATGTGTTCCCAAGCCATTCTTTGCTGGTACTAACATGACATTTCTTTCAGGGATGTAGATTAATTTTCATTTGTAAATACCTGGTTAGGGTAGGTTTTAACTAGGCTAAGTCGCTGTGCTAACATCTAATACAACACCACTACAAACCTAGTTTCGGGGGCTTTCCTCCCAGACAGAAGTAATAGTCCACGATTTCTATGATGCTAAAAGGCACATCCAATATCTATTTAGGTCTCAATTAAACTTGGAGAATCTTAAGCTGATCAAATAAATGGCAAAATTCTTGGTCCCAAAACTCTAATTTTTGAGATGCAAAAGCAATACAGCTGTGACATAGGGCCCCGTAATTTGGAACATATTTATCATTCAGCAGTTACACCCTTTCTAAAATGCACACACATTGTGGTAGAAAATGGTGCATATGTGCACATGACAGGACAATGAGCTGAAAGCTACTTCCCAGAAATTTCACCTTTTACAACAGAATTGCACCCGACTTAAGTTAGGACTATAGAAAAGAGGGGTAAATTACCTGCAAGAAGAGGTTACGTTCACAGCTTTTAGTGCCCACAAACTTTGAAATATGGGGCTGAATTTTATGGGCCTCCCCCCCCACCCCCACAAGAAGGGTGTCAATGGTGGCCACTTAAGGGCCTCTTCCTACCACTGCTGGGATCTAATCCAATTACATCTTGTAAAAACCAGTAAAAGGAGGTGACCTCCCTGTAGGCTTGGGAGGATGGTCCTCCTCTGAGGGCAATCTGTGGCCCACGGAGAACCCCCGCTGGGAAAACCTGCAACTCCCTGAACCCCCATCCAACTGCACTTAACGCCCACCCTCCAGCCCCCTCTTGCTGGGCCTTCCAGATTGGCCCCAGTGACCCCGCATTACTTACCTTGGATCCGGGCTCCAAGGCCTCTGCAGTACCGGTACTGGCCACCACTCCTGGTGGCATGCCAATACTGTGATTGGCTGGCAGCTCTTGGAGGCGGGATTCCCATCTTTAAAGGGCTGTTAATTGGGCTGGCAGGGGGCTGGGTGGGGTGGGGGCTCTAGCCATCCAAGGCCGGATTCCCATTTCGATCCGTTGCCAGGAGCCCTGGCACGGGCACGAAATCCAGCCCATCAGCTGTGATTGAAACAATTAAAAATAACTCTCCTCCTAGATTTGCAATTAAGAAAGGATTCTGTAAATTGTCTTTCTGTAGTTTCTGGCAAGGAAATCTATTGCTTCTCGCCTTTAGAGTACTTACTATGAGGTTCACTATGGGTTTTCTCCTATAATGGAGGCAAACAGGATTAGGAGAAAGAAATGATACAGAATAAGGGCAATAAACTGAAGATTAACTAAGAAATATCCTTTTACTAGAGTCTAAAGACTACTCCTCTTCACTGATATCTCAGAAGAGATCCACTTAATGAGGCAACAGTTCAGTCAGAAGGCATAGAGAGGACTGCCCCTCCAACATGCTGTCAACCACAAAAAACAGGCCAACTTCCTTCAGAACATGGGACATATCACCAAAATGGTTTTATTATATACATATTTATTTACATCATGTGCTTATTACTGTTCTCATACCCCTGTTTTCTGTCTGCGCTGTTCATTAATTTATCCTAATTCTATGCTAAGATGATACCAAAGAGACAGGAATGCCAGTGGTGCTTAGCTGTCCTGTGCTATCATGAGCCGCTTGGAATCAAGGAGGCCATCTCAGGGCTTCCGATTCCTGAGAGAACACCTCACCAGACTGCATTGCCACTACAGGTACATGGGCAGTGTAGTCCTGTATCCTGGCCTGTCCATGGCCAGGCATCAAAGAGGGCTGGCTAGTTAAGTTACAAGCTGCTGCCTAGATACCAGAGTGCTTCCCTTTCCTAGTCATTAAATATATCACGTAAGGAACAACAAAAATTTCACTTAATCCATGAATAAGGCATTATGTACATACTTCATCTTAATTAAAATTTGGTGAGTGTCCTCAACAGCCAGAATTTTATTATTATTAAATTAAAACAGGAAATGCTGGAAATATTCAGCGGGTCTGGCAGCATCTGTGGACAGAAATACAGAGTTAACGTTTCAGGCTGATGATATTTCACCAAAACTGGGAAAAGTTAGAAATGTAATAGGTTTTAAGCAAGTGAAAGGGGGAGGAGGGTAGGAAAAACAAAAGGTAAGGTCTTTGCTAAGATTGCCATGTAAATTGGTGATTATATGGATGTCTGTAGCACCTTGTGGGTTCACTCAAAAGTGTTATCTTCTGCTGTAGATGGCAAGTCATAACAAGGGAAATACAAGGCATATTCTCTTCCCATTGGGTGACAGAGATGCCATACATAGAGACCCATCTCCTTTTGAGCTGCATGATCCACTACATCCCCTCAATAACTGAACCCATGCATACCCATTCATTTTTGTAAGATTCAATAAAGACTCATTAACCCCTTTTCTATTAATGGAGAATTGTCAGTATCCTAGTTGATTGCATAGATGAAAAGACTGTCAGTAATGGGAAACAAATAGGCATATAACATTAATGATGACATAACAGAATGAACATCTGGCAGTGCAGGTGGAACATTAGAGAAAAGTAATCTTTACATTTTGGCATAACTGTATTGTTTGTACATTTCATAATATACAATACACAGCTTTCCACATCATAGTCAAGCTAAAGTTTAGTTATCTGTTAAAGTAAAAACAAAGAAATATGCCATACCTCAGAGTGAATTGCTCCACTGTTGAATTTGGTGTTAGAAACACAGAGATACTAAGGATCTCCCCAGGTTTTAGTGGTCCTTCTGGCAAGCGAATGAAGATGTTGCCATCGAGCCTGTGCTCCTGAACTAACTGAGCTTGGGGAGGCTGGTATAAAGTGATGCTTCCTATACGTAGCAAAGGCTGCTGGTGTGATCCATCCTGCCTAACATTTTTCCCTTGACGAGAAGATGCATCACTTCCAGCATTGCAGTCTCCACTTCCATCTGGAGGATGCAAGGTATAGTAGAGTTCAACCTGAAGATTTTCATTGATTATATCCAAATTATCCACGGGTTTCTTTCTTCCCATAGTTGAGGTGGCAGAACTAAACCAGGCAAGGGACAAGTCAACTTGGACCAGGCACATGGCTAAGATTCCCCTCAGCCTGCAGGAGCTCTTAATACCGCTCACATCTCGGAAAGCATGAAGTCTAGCACATGGCAACTTATCCACAACATCAAAATCATCCCAATCTCGGCCTGCCACATAAAATAGTACTTGGACAAGTGGCTGGTTAAAGGGAACTCTCTGTTGGATAATAAAGGCTCTGACTTTCCAATTCATGGTAAATCGGTCCAGCACTTCCAACGTACTGGTGGGCTGAAGAATATCTTTTGGGAGGGTCCGATCCATGAAGAAAGGTCCTAATGTGGCATTCACCACTGGAAGTTCCTTTGTCTGAAATACAACAAAGTGTTCCAAGCGTTGAAGTGATCTGGTGCTGTTCCATTGTGGGTTTGGTTCGTCTTTATTTAGGAAAAAGGCTAGCTGTACATTTGAGAGCTTGTAGTTCACAGGAAGGTAGGCTGAGGATGTGTAGAAGCTCTGTAATCTTTCTGAACTAGTAGGCAACACTTTGCTGTGAACTGCAAAAAGAAGAGACAAAACTGATACATATGTTTTTAAAAAAGCAGTGTTGAATGTTCCTCAATTTCAATAATAATTCCATACAGCTGGCATATAAATTAGCTTGGATAACAGCTAAAAGAATTGGTAAAGAGTTGCACAACTATTTTTTTTAACAAGTCTGATACAGAAATTGAAAGTTTGCTAAGCAATTATTGTAACATTTGTTCTAAATAAAGGAATGTGGCGAATTAATTATGATTGATGAAGTTTTTACTAAAAAAGTTACATAACAAAATTACAACTGATGAACTTTATGTAACGAACTAAAAGCACAAGATTTTTGGAATTTCACAGCAAAATAATTTCAGCTTTTTATTTCTAATGTACTTCCAAAATTATTTAAATGGTGGCCTATGAATTCGAGCGTAAATCCAGTACTGCATAGGCTGCATGCTTCTAGTGAGTGGCCACCTGGGAGAACTTCCTGGAGGCAGCCAAACAAGAGGCCCCCTCCATGATCCAATTAAGGATGGTGGGTGAGTCCCTTAGGCTGCAGGCCCAATCAGAAGGCCTGCAGCCTTGGAAGGATGGCAGCCCCACCGCCAGATACGGATACTTCCAGTATTGGAGTGGGAACGTAAGGGTGCCTCCATCTTGAGGCGCCCGCTGAATTCAATTAAATGAACGGTGGCCACCCCTGTGGAGGGACCTCTCCATAGGATGGCCACTAGCAGGAGCAGTGGCTCACTGATAGCCACATCGAAGGTGGGAGGATTAAAAGTAGGCCCCATGCACCGCCCAGATTTGGCCCTCAGTGGGGGGGGGGGGGGGGGGGGGGCGTATTCGCTGCCAGGAAGATGCCAATAGAGGCCTAATCAGGCCACAAATGGGCACTTAATCATGGAAGATTATGGAGGTGTGACCATGTCGGGCCAATGATCCAACATGTCTTTCTCAGAAATTCCTACCTGTCCCACCTCAAAGCCTGCCCCTGTGGGACCAGGAAGATTCCAGCCAATTAGTCCCTTGCAAAAAGCTGGTCTACCAGCTTCTATTTACTATTGGAGTGCTGCGGAGGCCAGTCGTGGCCCCAGAGGAATCTCACCAGTCACGGAAAGAAAAAGGATCAGCCAGCTTGCAGGTCAGGAGGGGTCCACAATAAACTAAGTAAAAAAATTTAAACTTACCTTTCCGAAGGAAGTTTCCAATGGTCTCTTTAAGGACCACTAAAGACCACTTGGTTGGCCAGCAAGCACCTAAGGAGACTGACCACAGTATGCATGCAGCAGTCAGTCACTAATTATTTTTGGAAAAAGGGTCTCGAACATATATGCATATGCAAAGGATCTAACATTTATTTCAGGCTCGGACCATGGACTGCTCCAGGGAGCCTTTACCAGTATAGTGGACGGCATATTTCCTGCATAGAATGTGTATCCACACACTAGCTGACATACTGAACGCTTAGGTGCTTGTATTATGGCTGTAAAGCAGCCATGGTACCAGTATATTTCTCAAAGTGTTTTTTTGTTTAATTCAATTTATCTTGATATTCAATTCCTATAGGATAAATACATGCTAAGCAATGGTTACTACTGAAAAGTTGTTATGCCAGCTGTTTCTATGCATGTGTCAATGTGTCATGAATGACATCATATGCAGAAGCAATCATGCCTATGCATAAAACAAGTACATAAACAAATGGCCACCACCCTACAGGAACCATATCATAAATGCAGACTCCTGACTATCCATTATTTTGTATGATATAAAGGAAAAATGGTCAGCATATAACTCCCTGGTCTAAGGCTGAACCAGACTGTTCGCATCTTAGGTATTTGACTCCAAAATGAGCTGCTGACCATATATCCACACCATCACTAGGACTGCCTATTTCCACCTCCATAACATTGACCGACTCTGCCCCATGTCAGCTCATTTGCTGCTGAAATCTTCACCATACCTCTAGACTTGACTATTCCAACACATTCCTGACCACACTCCCACGTTCTATCCTCTGAAAACTTGAGGTCATCCAAAACTCTGCTGTCCATATTGTAACTCACACCATGTCTTGTTCACCCAGCAGTCCTGTGCTCACTGACCTACACTGGCTCCCGGTTAAGCAATGTCTTAATTTTAAAATTCTCATCTTTGTTTTCAAATGCCTCCATGGCCTCGCCCCTCCCCATCTCTGTATTATCCTTCAGCCCAACAACCCTCCGAGATATCTGCACTCCAAATTCTATCCTCTTGAGCATCCCGAATTTTAATCACTCCATTAGTAGCTGTGCCTTCAGCTGCCTAAGCCTTAAAGTTCTGTAATTATCCCCAAACCTCTCCACCTTACTTTCCACCTTTAAGCCGCTCCTTAAAACCTACTTTGGCTTTTGGTCATCAGTCCTAATATCTCCTTACATAGCTCATTGTCATATTTTATTTTATGATGTTCCTTTGAAGCACATTGTGACATTTTATTTTGTTTAAGGCACTATATAAATACAAATTGCTGTTTATCGTACAATTAATTGATTGTACAAAGTATAAGATTATTGGCGAAAGGAAACAATGGATCATTGTACTGTTAAAGGAGAAAGAACAAAAAATGAATATCTTACAGTATAGGCAAAACATTATAGAAAAGTAATCTTTGGGTTTTGACATAAGTATGTGAAATATACAGAAAATACAAATATTTCCCAGAAGTTTCTGTTATAACAAGAATCGAATCTACTGCAGAATGAACCTTCACTTTAGCCCATATAGCACCTTCAAAATATAGTCTCCCGGGCAGGTTGTTCCTCAGTGCGACTTAGTTTATTTAGTTCTTTAACAGGAATACTCTATAATATGCTGTATCCTATTTAATAGACAAGATAAATTGTGTATTAGAAACAAATTCACTGCAAAATCCATACTAGAATTCACACTTTCATACAGATTTTTATGACCTGCAAAACTAAGGGAAGATGTATGTACCTATGTAACTTGAAGCTTGGTTTAAAAGACTGGATACAACTTGTACACAGTCTGATCAAGACCAGATTGTCTTATTAAGTTATATCTGTATTCAAAAATATTTTTGAATTTATCAGAATGTACAATCCTACATGTAGTTATAAGCCTAGATTTTGTTCTGATTTTCTAATAATACTGCAGGCTCACCTAATAACTGTTCTGGTCATTTTGTTTTCCTAGCAGTAACAGCAGACAAATTGTAAAGGTACATTTTTATTTGGCAGTGATGACTCTGGTTGTACAGCTAAATAAAATAAGTGACTGCCATTTGCTGGTTCATTCCTCAGGGCAATGCCTTGATCAATCAGAGCCAAACTGCCCGGTTTAAATTTCAAACAAAGCTTGGCAGGTAACAGTCAGCCACCATAAACTGGTGCATTCTCCATGGCAACGCCTCTACCAATCAGCATCCACTTATCAACCAATCAGCGCTCTCTTCTCATACAGTATAAATTTGTTTCCCTTACATTGGTATTCTTGCGAATTGTCCCGATGAGTGCAAGACAAAAGGCTTTGACAAAATGTCTCTATTTTCAGCAATACTCAAATATGAGGATAGTGAAGTGAGGTGGAATTAAGGTAGATCATCCATGATCTTATTGAATGGTGGTCAAGCAGGCCCCAGAAATAGAAAGATTTTAAAAACCATATTTTGGCCACCTGTTATGCTAACTTTTTTTGGGACAGTGCTCAATAAGCACTCACTGTAACTGTGACTCAAAACTACCAGCTCATTTTGAAGGTTTTCTGCCCCAAATTTTTGTGAAACCAACAGTTGGAGAAAATAAGAACTAACTGATTGAAAACTATCAGAATCAGTCTTAGCCTCCAACAAATCTGAGTGATTTGTATTGATCACCTCCAATTCCAGTGAAGAGAACTGATTTTCCTTCTGAAATGCCAACAAGCTGATAAAAGCTAGAACACTATTAGTTGCTACATGACAATGTATAGCTATCCATGTTTTAATGCTGACAGTTTTGGTTTATCTTTAGACATAGATGTGAAATTTTGCCAAATTGTTAATAAAATCCAAGCATTTTCTTTTTCATTCTAAGTATCCTTTATGCACTGTAATAGACAAAATAAATCCACGATGATCAGATGGACCGTCATTAACCATGTCTATTTACCATATATTGATGCGCATGATAATTCAGTGCAGTCATATGATTCTTCTTCCGATGTTTAGTTTAGTTTAGTTTAGAGATACAGCACTGAAACAGGCCCTTCGGCCCACCGAGTCTGTGCCGAACATCAACCACCCATTTATACTAATCCTACACTAATTCCATATTCCTACCACATCCCCGCCTGTCCCTATATTTCCCTACCACCTACCTATACTAGGGGCAATTTATAATGGCCAATTTACCTATCAACCTGCAAGTCTTTGGCATGTGGGAGGAAACCAGAGCACCCGGAGGAAACCCACGCAGACACAGGGAGAACTTGCAAACTCCACACAGGCAGTACCCAGAATTGAACCCGGGTCGCTAGAGCTGTGAGGCTGCGGTGCTAACCACTGCGCCACTGTGCCGACTGCACTCCCATTTATGGTATATGTCATAGGTGTACACAAATTGGTCTGATGCCTCTACTCTATCTGTGCCGGCAGCAGTCATATACAAAGCTGCCATTGCAAAGCCTACAATACCACAGAAATGAATCATCACAGATCAGGGTAACTTTGAGGACCAGCTTGTTATTGAGTTTTGATAGCTACACACTATTAGCAATTCCACTGAGGCTGATTAAATTTCTTGAAACTGGGTCCCTTTACTCATTCTCAATCAGGTTGCCAACTACAACTCCCAGACCAGAAAAGTGGCAATCAGCCTGTGAACAGCTCTCGAAAAGAAAGACTTGTATTTATATTGCCTTTCACAACCTCAGACATACCAAAGTATTCACAATCAACAAAGTACTTTTTGAAGTGTAGTCACTTTGTAATTTAGGAAATGAGGCAGCAATTTGCACACAGTGCCATCCTACAAAGGTGATAATGACTAGATAATCTATTTTAGTGGTGATGTTTGAGTGAAGATGCAGTTTTGAAAGTGGGTGGGGTCAACACCAGATGATAGCCCCATGTTAACTAACATTATAAATAGTTCCCAAAGAAGCAAAGTTAGTTTGTCAGTAATTTTGAGAGATTGGAGTTAGTAGTAGAAAATAGGTCTCATGGATGGGATGAACTCACAGACAGCACAAGGGAACATAGGAAAGAATGTAAAGAAAGGGAGCCTGGATCAAGGTTTAGCTTGGTTGGCAGGGGAAGGAGAGTGCGGGAGGGAAGCAGTAAATGATCTCAATTTTAGTGACATCTGTGAACTCCTCACAATTGTTATTGGAGGGAAAAATAGTCCTGATCTTTAACTATATACCTTATGAGTATTGTGAATGGGTGATTTTGGCAGAGGAGAGTGAGGCTTTGTGGTGACTGATGTGATCCTGTCAGATCTAAATCAGTCAGTACCCACGAGTGTGCACCCCTTGGACTTTACGGAGTGAAAGTGGAGGCCATACCAGGGTTAATTAATGACTGGGATAGGAGAATGTAAAGGGTATGCTGGAGAAAATAGCATCAAAGGTGGAGCTGTGTTTGTAGTTGTAGATGTGCAGATCAAGGGCTGCAGAAGTATTGTGCCAGAGAGTGAAAGACTAGGCAGTTGACAGTTTGAAATTGTTAGTGGCTGGAGGGAGTTTTTTTCTCCAAGGATGGACACTAAGTGAACTGGGATTGGAAGAAGGTAGGGCATGTTGCTCATGAGGAATACAAGGAAGTGGTCAGAGATGGCCTTGTCAGTGATTAAAGCCATGGAGTAGAAAAGCTAAGTGAAAAGGCAAGATCAAGGGGGTGGCTAAGAATATGGGTAGGAGAGTTTATATGGACAAGGGACATATAAAATTGGGTGTCTATCAGTTTTCTGCTAAGGTTATGACAGCAAATCGGGAGAACCCCCAGAGGAATTACCAACAGAAATCTACTGCCAACTGTTACATCTTACAAACCATATTACCAGGTATTCTCAGCTGTCGAAAAGTTAAAGGCCAAAAATTAAAATAAAATATAAAGGCCACTCATTTATGTTCAGAGAAAAATGGACAGAGTTGTGGAATTCAATCCCTAAAACACTAGTGAAAATTCTAGGAAAAGATTTAGTAAAAATGGAAGTTGACATTTTTCAGTTACTGTAATGCTTTATGTGGTATATCTTCTTCTTCTTTGGCCTCCTTGTCTCGAGAGACAATGGGTAAGCACCTGGAGGTGGTCAGTGGTTTGTGCAGCAGCGCCTGGAGTGGCTATAAAGGCCAATTCTAGAGTGACAGACTCTTCCACAGGTGCTGCAGATAAAATTGATTGTCGGGGCTGTTACACAGTTGGCTCTCTCCTTGCGCTTCTGTCTTTTTTCCTGCCAACTGCTAAGTCTCTTCGACTCGCCACGCTTTAGCCCCGCCTTTATGGTTGCCCGCCAGCTCTGGCGATCGCTGGCAACTGACTCCCACGACTTGTGATCAATGTCACAGGACTTCATGTCACGTTTGCAGACGTCTTTAAAGCGGTGCCATGGACGGCCGGTGGGTCTGGTACCAGTGACGAGCTCGCTGTACAACCTTATAAAACAGTGAATCTTCTGACACACCATGAGAAATGCAATAGGAAATCTATTGGTAGTAATGAGGTTTGGGCAAGAGAATATCAGCTTATCTCGCGTATTTAAAACCTCCCGTTCGGTTGCTGACTGTTACTGTAGAACTGATAGCCATTTATCCCATTTTTAAAAAATAGTATTTTTTTTTTTAAATGGCCAATGTTTTCTATTCTGTCACCCCCACTGGTAATCTGCTCCATAATTCCATCACCATCACAGTAAAACAATGTTGCCAAGATGCCTTAATTTTCTTTGAGACCCACAATTTTAAATCATAACATCGTCCTCAAAACGTGTGCCTGCCAGAACATTCCTGGATCCAGACTTGGCATATCAAAGTCTATCAGCACCGCCAGCCCACTGCAGATAGTAAAATCTCAGCGGACAATCCTTCCTCACAACTGAATCCTCAGTTCTGGACATCTTCAATAATTCTACATCTTTTCTATATATCAAAACTGAACACAGTGTACCAGATGCAACCTCCCCAGGTGCAACTTCACTATCATCTCCATTGTTTTATAAATCACAGCTCTCACTGTACATTCAACATTTTATTTACTTTCTTGATTGCCTATAGGCACCAAACTAACAGTTTTAATCCACATCCCCACCAGAGACCTCAGATATCTTTCCTACTCCAGTAACTCAAGTATGTTACAACAGACCATATAAAGAACACATTTATGCTGTACTTTTCAATACCTCAGGAAGTCCCAAAGTGCTTTACAGCCAATTAATTACTTTTGAAGCATAATCATGTTTTGCAGGAAAACACAGCAGCCAATTTCAGCACAGCAAGTTTCTGCAAACAGCAAATTAGATAAATAGTCAGTTAATCTGGTTTGGTGGTGTTAACTGAGGGGTAAAGTGTTGACCAGTGTACCAGGGGAACTCTCTGTTCTTCTTTGAAAAGGATCTTTACATCCAGCTGACTAGGAAGATGTGTCCTGAGGTCCAAATCTCATCCAAAATTTGGCACATCTAAAGGTGTAGCATTCTCTCACTACAACATTGTAGGTCAGTCTCAATTATGTGCTTGGGCTTGACATTCAGAGTTGAATGGGCTATCACTATGAACTATGTGCTGTGATAATCTGTGTTGAAATCTATCTGACAGCTTCTGTCCATTAACCTAGTCTTTCCAGGTCCCTTCGGATTATTGAACATTGGTTAGCATCAAAAATCAAATCCATTTTATTTGCAACCTCTAAGTTATATGTAAAATTTATAAACCATAGCAGCCTGAACGCCAAACCCTGTGAAACCCCACTAGTAACCAATTTCTATTCTCAACACCATCAACATCCATTTACTGCCCACCTTTCAGTCACACATCAATCCAGTTTAATACATTGCCATTTAATCTTTACGCATGCACCTTATGAACCAATCCATGATGTGGATTAACAAAAGCAAAAAAACTGTTCATCTCTACCATTTTCTGGTTCTGATGAAAGGTCATCAACCTGAAATGTTAACTCTATTTCTCTCTCCTCAGATATTACCTGTCCTGCTGAGTGTTTCCTGCATTTTCTGTTTTTATTTTAATACACAGGATAGTCTTCTTAAAATCCAGGTGGATAAAATTTACTCCCTCATTCTTATCAATCAAAAAGTCCAATAAATTGGGGTTTGTTATGCTGAACAGGTTGCTGAAAACATGAGTATGAAAAGTTAAAAAAAAAAAAAATCGAGGTCTTGCTTTACTGGGAGCCAATGTAGATTAGCTCATGGGTAGTATATGGGTAACAGCAAGTCTAACGAAAGGGGAGTGCCATTCCTTTACTGCTTACAATAAATTCTGGCCCATTAAGATAGATTGGTAAAGGGGAATAAAAAATGCAGGCCAGACTATAATGGATAATATAAAATTGCATGTTAAGTAAGTACTTTGCATCTGTTTTCCGAGTGGAGTCTAGTTCCTAGCCATTCCCTGCATTGAATGAGCAATCCCTGACCACTCCACTTGCATTTGCCAATCTTCTGCTGAAATTACATAACAAGCAAAGACATTTGAAGGCAGCTCTGCAAAGAACAAAACTCTTCAGATAATCAGTTATCAGTGCCGTGGTAATGTGCATACACAATAAAATCAAAGGATTCAGAATTTCAAATTATCATGGCACAAGTGCAACTGGACAATAACGTTTAACAGTTGAATTGTACTCTTAAAGGATTACCATATCTTGCTGAGCACTTCTAGAAAATATAAGGAAGGATTACCTTTAACAAGTAATTTAAGGGTGACTGCATCTGCAGTGAACATAATGTTTGGGAGTTATGTATGATAACAGTGATATGCTTTGACAGCATTGGAACTAAATGTGCTCCATCAAAGCACTGTGTTATTCAATTAATAGATGGAAATGACAAGCTGTTCCACAGAGCATTAAACAAAATAATGAAGCTACAACTTGTCTTCTCAGTTTCTTATTAAATAATGGAAAGGACAAAATATGAGTGACGCACAACTAAACATTACTTCACTCCAACACAATGCTCTCACTACGGAAAATAAATATGTAACAAGGGCATTACCAGAAGTGTATCATTGAAGACTTACTTTTTCCATAAATGGCAGGTCAATACTACAGCATTCTACATGGATTGATATTACAGTAGATGGTTCTATGTACAGCAAGTTGCTAACCTCAGCTAGGACAGGATGATGGGGGAAGAAGTAAAATTTATCCGATAGTTCTTCATTTAAACTTTATTTGTCTTATCTTGTGAAAGCAATGAGGTGCAAAAATGAAATTGGGAAAAAAACTCTTTCAAAGAATTCCAATTGTCAAGTAAAAGTTTTCATATATTGGGCCAAAATTTACTGTCAAAATAACGGATGGGCGAACAATGCTCATCACCATTTACGTGCAAATCAGACAGCAACTTCAGGTGAGAGCAGATGTGCAGTTAAGTACATAAATCTGGGAGTTGCAGTCCAAGATGCTCCACTCCACCACCAGCTTTGCACAAATGGAACTTGCTCTTAGGCTCCTCATTCAAATATATTGAACTGCATGAAGTTCTTGTATTCACATAGTAGAAACGATCTAAACTTGCCACAGAAAGTTAAGGCTTGCCCTTTTTAGTCTAAGTACCCTTTTTAATAGCATGTTCAATCTTAAATACTGCCAAACCTCTATAGCATTGAAAATTAACTTTTATAAGTGTAAGTTCTCATTTCTTCACCTTTTAATTGTTGGCGATCTCAAAAAAATTAAGTAACTATTTTTACTGTCTCTTTTCCCTCTCTCTCAATCCTATAATTTTTTCCCTCTCTATTTCACTTTCTGAACCTGATTTGACATTGAATTCACTATTCTAACTTACACTTCCTGCTTCAGACTATGCATGTGCCTTATTTCGAGTCTATGATTCTTCAATCCGATTGGTTAAGGAGACACACAGTTGTATATCCTGTTCGCTGAAGCCCTGGAGGGGGCACCATGCCATTTGGATCTCTAACTTAGAGCAACTTTCACTGCAAAACAACTTGTATTTATTCTTCTTCAAAGGCCAAATCTAGAGTGACAGAATCTTCCACAGGCGCTGCAGATAAAATTGGTTGTCGGGGCTGTTACACAGTTGGCTCTTGCCTTGCGCTTGTCTTTTTTCCTGCCAACTGCTAAGTCACTTCGATTCGCCACACTTTAGCCCCGCCTTTAAGGCTGTCCGCCAGCTCTGGCGATCACTAACAACTGACTCCCACAACTTGTGGTCAATGTCACAGGACTTCATGTCGCGTTTGCAGACGTCTTTAAAGCGGAGACATGGACGGCCGGTGGATCTGATACCAGTGATGAGCTCGCTGTACAATGTGTCCTTGGGGATGCTGCCATCTTCCATGTGGCTCACACGGCCAAGCCATCTCAAGCGCCGCTGGCTCAGTAGGGTGTATATGCTGGGGATACTGGCCGCCTCGAGGACTTCTGTGTTGGAGATACGGTCCTGCCACCTGATGCCAAGGATTCTCCGGAGGCAGCGAAGATGGAATGAATTGAGACGTCGCTTTTGGCTGACATACGTTGTCCAGGCCTCGCTGCCGTAGAGCAAGGTACTGAGGGCACAGGCTTGATACACTCGGACTTTGGTGTTACGTGTCAGTGCGCCATTTTCCCACACTCTCTTGGCCAGTCTGGACATAGCAGTGGAAGCCTTTCCCATGTGCTTGTTGATTTCTGCATCGAGAGAGAGGTTACTGGTGATAGTTGAGCCTAGGTAGGTGAACTTTTGAACCACTTCCAGAGCGTGGTCGCCAATATTGATGGATGGAGTATTTCTGACGTCCTGTCCCATGATGTTCGTTTTCTTGAGGCTGATGGTTAGGCCAAATTCATTGCAAGCAGCCGCAATCCTGTCGATGAGTCTCTGCAGACACTCTTCAGTGTGGGATGTTAATGCAGCATCGTCAGCAAAGAGGAGTTCCCTGATGAGGACTTTCCGTACTTTGGTCTTCGCTCTTACACGGGCAAGGTTGAACAACCTGCCATCTGATCTTGTGTGGAGGAAGATTCCTTCTTCTGAAAACTTGAACGCATGTGAGAGCAGCAGGGAGAAGAAGATCCCAAACAGTGTAGGTGCGAGAACACAGCCCTGTTTCACGCCACTCAGGATAGGAAAGGGGTCTGATGAGGCATCGCTATGTTGAATTGTGCCTTTCATATTGTCATGGAATGAGGTGATGATACTTAGTAGCTTTGGTGGACATCCGATCTTTGCTAATAATCTGAAGAGACCACGTCTGCTGACGAGGTCAAAGGCTTTGGTGAGATCAATGAAAGCAACGTAGAGGGGCATCTGTTGTTCTCGGCATTTCTCCTGTAGCTGGCGAAGGGAGAACAGCATGTCAATGGTGGATCTCTCTGCTCAAAAGCCACACTGTGTCTCAGGTGTCTACTTGTATTTATACAGCCCCTTTAACACAATTAAATGCTCTAAGGCACTTCACAGCAGCCTAATGAAACAAAATGTGACACTCAGCCACATAAAGAGTTATTAGGGCAGATAACCAAAAGCTTCGACAAACAGGTAGGTTTTAAGGAGTGTGTTAAAGGAGGAAAGGGAGATAGAGAGGTAGAGAGATAGAGAGGCAGAGTGAGAGGGGGTGGAGGGGGGGCGCTGCGGGGCAGGGCGAGGGAAATTCCAGAGCTTATGTCCTTGGCAGCTGAAGGCACAACCACCATTGGTGGAGCAATTAAAATCGGGGATGCTGAACAGGCCAGAATTAGAGAAGTACAGATATTTCGGAGGGTTGTGGGCTGGATGAGGTAGATAGATGGGGAGGGGCGAGGCCACGGAGGGTTTCAAAAACAAGCAAAAGAAATTTTAAAAAGAGGCATTTTTTAACCGGGAGCCAATGTAGGTCAGCTCATGGAAGTACATGAGGAACAGCAAGACTAAAGAATGGCGGGTGCTGTTCTTTCGCTGCTTACAGTAAATTCTAGACCATTAAGATAGAATGGTAAAGGGGAATGTGGGACCATTAAAGACAGCTGCAGGTAGGACTATAATGGATGATATGGAAATGCAGACATGTTAGATGAGTACTTTGTATCTGTTTTCATAGTGGAGGAAAAGGTCAGAGTATCAGTGGTACAAGGAAACATAAAAATAAATCGGATGGAATAACAGTGAATTTAATATAACTTTAAAAATGTTAAAGAAAATTATTGAACTTAAGATAAGTCTCCAGCATCAGATGGTGGATACCCCAGTTTTAAAAGAAATAGGTCAGGAAATTGCAGCTGTATTAATCTTGATTTTCCAAAGTTCTCGTAGGTTCTAGAATGGTTCTAGAAAATTCCATTATTTAAGAAGGGAGGAAGAAACCAGATAACTACAGTTATGTTAGCGGGGACAGGGGTCTCCTCCTTTGGGGGCAATCCAGGGTCCCTAGAGGGCTCCCCACCCTCATCAATCCCCAAACAACCCCCCCGAGCCTGTCGTCAGAGCCTGCTTGAATGGCCCCAGGTAACCCAACCCCACTTAATCTCTCCCAGGGTCTCCACCATTCCTTGATACGACAGGGCCTCCCGCAGTACCGGCAGTGGCCACCGTTCCCATTGGTGCTGCCAGTATGGCACAGCTACCACCTTCTGATTGGCCAGCAGCTCTGGAGGTGGCAGCTAGTCCCTTAAAGGAACAGCATCCCCAACAGCAGGTAGTTAATTGGCTGCCTGCCATGGAGTTCCCCCTGCCTTCCAGGCCGCTGCCAGGACCCCGGTCGTCAGAATACAATCTGGCTTTAGGTATCCATGAACACAAATCACTAAAAGCTACTAGAATGGGAAAAAAAAAATCAGGATGACTAATATTATGTTGGCATTTATCTTGACAATGTTAGAATTCAAAAGATAGGAAGTGGGGAGGAAGTGGCGTAGTGGAACTGTTACTGGACTAGTAACCGAGAGACCCAAGATATTGCTCTGGGGACATGGGTTTGATTCCCACCATGGCAGAATTAAAAAGCTAGTCTAATGATGGCCATGAAACCAATGTTGATTGTTGTAAAACCCCATCTGGTTCACTAATGACCATCAGGGAGGGAAATCTGCTGTCCTTACCTGGTCTGGCCTACATATGACTCCAGACCACAGCAAGCCACTCAGTTGTATCAAACTGCTACAAAGTTAATAAGGAATGAAACCGGATGGACCATCTGGCATCAACCTAGGCACCGGAAAGGACAACAGGAAACCCAGCCCTGTCGACCCTGCAAAGTCCTCCTAATTAACATCTGGGGTTTGTGCCAAAGTTGGGAGAGCTGTCCCACAGACAAGTCAAGCAGCAGCCTGACATAGTCATACTCATAGAATCATACCTTACAGACAGTGTCCCAGACACCGCCATCAGCATGCCGGTATGTCCTGTCCCACAAGCAAGACAGACTCAGCAGAGGTGGTGGCATAGTGGTTTTTAGTCGGGAGGGAGTTGCCCTGGGAGTCCTCAACATCGATTCCGGACCCCATGACATCTCATGGCATCAAGTCAAACATGGGCAAGGAAAGCTCCTGCTGATTACCACCTACCGCCCCCTCCCCTCAGCTGATGAATCAGTACTCCTCCATGTTGGACAGCACTTGGAGGAAGCACTGAGGTTGGCAAGGATGCAGAATGTGCTCTGGGTGGGGGATTTCAATGTCCATCACCAAGAGTGGCTCGGTAGTACCACTACTGACCGAGCTAGCCGAGCCCTAAAGGACATAGCTGCTAGACTGAGTCTGCAGTAGCTGGTGAGGGAACCAAGAGGGCAAAACATACTTAACCTCGTCCTCACCAATTTGCCTGTCACAGATGCATCTGTCCATGACAGTATTGATGGGAGTGACCACCGCGTAGTCCTTGTGGAAACCAAGTCCCATCTTCACATTAACGATACCGTATTATGTGGCACTACCACCGTGCTAACTGGCATAGATTTTGAACACATCTAGCAATGCAAAACTGGGCATCCATGAGGCGCTGTGGGCCATCAGCAGCAGCAGAATTGTACTCAACCACAATCTGTAATCTCAAAGCCTGGCATATCACCCACTCTACCATTACCATCAAGCCAGGGGGACCAACACTGGTTCAATGAAGAGTACAGCAGGGCATGTCAGGAGCAGCACCAGGCATACCTCAAAATGAGGTGTCAACCTGGTGAAGCTACAACACAGGATTACTTGCATGCCAAACTGCGTAAGCAGCAAGCAATAGACAGAGCTAAGCGATCCCATAACCAACGAATCAGATCTAAGCTCTGCGGCCCTGCCACATCCAGCTGTGAATGGTGGTGGACAATTAAACAACTAGCTGGAGGAGGTGGCTCCACAAATATCCCCATCCTCAATGATGGGGTAGCTCAACACATCAGTGCGAAAGATAAGGCTGAAGCATTTACAACAATCTTCAGCCAGAAGTGCCGATTCCTGAGGCTATGGGCCCTAACAATATTCCAGCAATAGCACTGAAGACCTGTGCTCCAGAACTTGCTGTGCCCCTAGCCAAACTGTTCCAGTACAGCTACAGTACTGGCATATACCCGGCAATGTGGAAAATTGCCCAGGTATGTCCTGTACACAAAAAGCCAGGACAAGTCCAACCCGACCCATTACTGTCCCATCAGTCTACTCTCAATCATCAGTAAAATGATGAAAGGTGTCATCAACAGTGCCATCAAGTGGCACTTGCTTAGCGATAACCTGCTCATTGACGGTTCCGCAAGGGCCACTCAGCTCCTGATCTCATCACAGCCTTGGTTCAAACATGGACAAAAGAACTGAACTCAAGAGGTGAGGTGAGAGTGACTGCCCTTGACATCAAGGCAGCATTTGACCGAGTATGGTATCAAGGGGCCCTAGCAAAACTGAAGTCAATGGGAATCAGGAGCAAAACTCTCTGCTGGTTGGAGTCATACCGAACACAAAGGAAGATGGTTGTGGTTGTTGGAGATCAATCATCTCAGCTCCAGGACATCACTACAGAAGATCCTCAGAAGTTCCTAGGCCCAACCACCTTCAGCTGCTTCATCAATGACCTTCCTTCATTCGTAAGGTCTGAAGTGGGGATGATTACACAATGTTCAGCACCATTTGCGACTCCTCAGATGCTGAAGCAGTCCGTGTAGAAATGTAGCAAGACCTGGATAATATACAGGCTTGGGCTGATAAGTGGCAAGTAACATTTGCACCAAACAAGTGCCAGGCAATGGCCATCTCCAACAAGAAAGAATCTAACCATCTCCCCTTGACATTCAATGGCATTATGATCACTGAATCCCCCACTATCAACATCCTAGGTGCTACCATTGACCAGAAACTGAACTGGAGTCGCCATATAAATACTTTGGCTACAAGAACAGGTCAAAGGCTATGAATCCTGCGGTGAGTAACTCACCTCCTGACTCCCCAAAGCCTGTCCACCATCTACAAGGCACAAGTCAGGAGTGTGATGGAATATTCTCCACTTGCCTGGATGGGTGCAGCTCCATCAACACTCAAGAAGGTCGACACCATCCAGGACAAAGCAGCCCACTTGATTAGCACCCCATCCACAAACATTCACTCCCTCCACCACCGACACATAGTGGCAGCAGTGTGTACCTTCTACAAGATGCACTGCAGCAACGCACCAAGGCTCCTTAGACAGCACCTTCCAAACCCACGACCTGTACCAACTAGAAGGACAAGGGCAGCAAATGCATGGGAACACGACCACTGCAATTCCCCTCCAAGTCATACACCATCCAGACTTGGAACTATAGAGCCGTTCGTTCACAGTCGCTGGGTCAAAATCCTGGAACTCCCTTCCTAACAGCACTGTGGGTGTACCTACCTCACATGGGTTGCAGCAGTTCAAGAAGGCAGCTCATCACCACCTTCTCAAGGGCAATTTGGGATGGGCACTAAATGCTGGCCTAGCCAGTGATGCCCACATCCCATGAATGAACAAAAAAAAAAGATTATGACAGGCTTAGATAAGTTAGACAAGGACAAACTTTTTTCCATTAACTGATGGTACAAGGAATAAGAGAGACAGATTGAAGGTTTTGGGCAAGAGATGCAGGGCGAATGTGAGGAAGAATGTTTTTATGCAGTGGGTGGTAATGAATTGGAACTCGCTGCCCACGAGGGTGGTGGAAGCGGAGACAATCAATGATTTCAAAAGGAAATTGGATGGGCACTTGAAGGAAACCAACTTGCAGGGCTCTGGGGATCGAGCAGGGTTGTGGGACTGACTGGATTGCTCCATTGAGAACAGGCATGGACTCCAAGGGCCAAATGGCCTCTTTTTATGCCGTAAATGACTCTATGACTCTATATAACAATCTTTAAGAGTAGAGTTAGTTTTATCCCTAGAACTGAGTCTTTGACCAGGATTCTCTAAATCACCACAACTTTTAACGTGGACTTGGATCAATAAAGAGTAAAATTTGCTCTTAATTACTGCTCTGAAAATTGGACCTACAATCCTCAAAAAATGGTCAATTACCTTTTAGGCTCATCAGAAGTCCATTCTATTTCATTTACATGGGGTCAATAGGATATGGCTAACCCCTCTGTCCCATTTCTGCCTCAAATAATCGCTGCTAGTGAATCAGCAGTGGGAGCTGCTGCAAAGTATTCCTGAGGTGGACACCTCGATGAGGACCACTTTGTGTGCTATTTATTTGCCTTTAGAGTGACCTTTCCAGTAATTTGGGGGTTGACTCAAGACTTTAGTAGATACTTCTACTTAGATACTCTGTTCCCCCATTGCTTTAATCCTTTGATTGAGATCCACAACAACAAAGAATAAGTGAGCATTACCCACTTGGGATTAAGCAGGCAGAGAAAGGGTGTAGGGCGCAGGCCTGCAGCCATTACTTTTTGTACTTTTATGTTTTTGCATTTTGCTTCTGTCTTGCTTTTGCTTTGCTTTTGATTTAAATAAAAAGCTGTATTAAACCTGCATTGATTTAAAACCAAGTATGATTGTGCTTTAATTAAGTCAAGTAATTATCAATTATGTAATCAGTGGCAATTAGCAGTAATATTATTAACTGTGAACTAGTTTTTCCCAAGAACTTCTTCCTTTTATTTGCGTGCTGGTCAAAACAGGCCATGTTCGCAGCTGTTGTTTTGTCTAAATTACTCTTTTTCTCTTCTTGCAATAATGGTTATTTCCCATTGTTTAAATAGAAGTCAGTTTTTATGGTATTCGATGACCCTTGAACTACAGGCCAGGACAATGGCTAACATTGAACATGGGGTGGTCCACTGGTGTGGAGTCAGAAGATGGAGTTTAGCAGGTGAGAGACACCATCACAGGATGTGTAAACAGCTTGGGCAGTTTCATTGTGCCTGTGAGGAACACTTGTTAAGGACTCATGGTTGTCAGATTCTTGTTTTGAGAAGGTCTGATGGAGACCTTGGAAAGCTGAAATGGAGCCAGAAATTGGACAGAGGGGCACAGCGTCCAACGTTTGGGGGGTTCAGCCAGAGTGGACTAGTCAACCACTGAAGACTACAGAGGAAGGGACATTGGCGGAGTGACTGACCGGAGAGTCCACCCCCGTGCAAGGTTCTCCAGAGACTTGATGATGTATGTACCAAGGGGAACTGTACCATTTTAGGGAACTATCTTGAACAGACTAATTTGGGCTTATAGCAATTGTGCTATAAGTTTTTTTTGGTCTTTCTATACTTTTTCCCTTCCTTTCTTTTCAATAAAGGTATCTTCCTTTCCTATTTTTATTTGTTTAATAATTACTCAATAAAATTACTGTTTTAACACATTATTTGGTGTTGAGTCACTCATTCCTGTTACGTCCAGAGTACAGCTCTGAACCTAAGTAAGACGCCACAGGGGACTCTCATGCCCTACGGATTTTTGGCAAGCCAGCCAGGAGCCCGAAGATGTACATGGATGAGGCTATAGAGAAGTATCTTAGGGAGAGGTTACCCCTGAAAGAAGCGTGAGTTCAACGAATCACTTTTTGAGGCGGAACTCTGGATGGGGAGGCGGGAATTCTGCGTATAAATCAGGGACGTTAAAAGCAGTCTGGTTGTTGGCACTGAAGAAGAAATGTATGAGACGAGAAAACCAAGTAATGGCAATAGAAGTGAGGCGTAGCGATCAGGAGCAAGAGTTGAATGAGTATAAAAGTAAACTGGCTGAAAACAAAGCTAAATTGACAAAGAACAGGAATTGGTAGACCTCTCTGGAGAAAAGGAAAAGCAGCGTGCTGTCGCAGACCGCACTCTGGGTCAGTTCCAGGAGGAAAGGGAAGGACGAGACAATGACAGGGATAAATATGCCACAGGAATTGACCGTTGGGCAGGAGAGGTGGAATATATTAAAAGCCAGTATGTAGAGACATGTGGAAAACGGGGAGTTTCGGAAAAGTCAAATGAGGACCTTAGGCAGAAGTGTCAGCGATTAGAAAGGGTGAAGGTGGCATTCAACTGGAGGGGCAAGCAGATCGCACCACTTCCAAGCGAGAGTTGGTTGCAGTAAAAATGAAACTGCAACATGGGCACTCGACCCCTATGAGTTGGGACTGGCTGCCTGACAGGGAGACCAGGAAAGATGGCACCAATGCAGCAGGCTAGATATCAACCAGCCGCCGCTGGTGCACCGGCAGCCTTGGACAGGCAGTTAGGCAGTTCATATACTTCAGAGGAATTACAGAGGATAGCTAGTAACAGTAAAAAATTGGAAAGACGGGAAGAGCCCTACGGACACTTCCGAGATATTGACCAAATTTCAGGATTACATGGACTAGATGATAATGAAAAGAACAACTTGTTCCTATTTACTATAGCTCCGAGGGTTTAC
Organism: Heterodontus francisci; assembly: GCF_036365525.1. Taxonomy (NCBI): domain Eukaryota; kingdom Metazoa; phylum Chordata; class Chondrichthyes; order Heterodontiformes; family Heterodontidae; genus Heterodontus; species Heterodontus francisci. The sequence goes on from NC_090400.1 coordinate 19,783,695, forward strand.
CGGGCTGTTCCCAGAGAAGCGAAAATAGGGGTTGGTGGGGGGAGGGGTACGTGGAAAGAGATGAAAACTCGGTAGTGGAGGCCATGGGGACAAGGGGAAATACCTTCGATACGCTAGAACAAACCCAGCAGCAACCGGATGAGAATCAGAATGCATTTGCAGACACGCTGTGGTCTGTTTATGCCAGGACGAATATAGTAGTTAATTTAGATCGAGACAACCTACAGGGACAGCCTCTTAATCACTGGCTCTAGACGTTAGTTACCCACACTCTACCAGGCATAAGGGGGGGATTTGAGGATTTTGACCCGGAGCATCAGTCTACCACCGAGGAGGTGGTGGTACAGAAAATGACCCTTCAATTCGAGAAAAGGCTGAGGGAGAAAATGGCAAGAGGTTACATGGAGAAGGGGAAGGTGCAGGAAATAAAAGATGGGGAACAGTGGAGCTAGGAGGGACCCCGGAAGGGAAACAATGGCCTGAAGTGTTTTAATTGTGGGCTTCCAGGCCACCTTCAAAAAGATTATAAACAGCCAAGAAAGGGAAATGTAAAGCTCCCTCAGAGAAAGGGAAGATCAGGACCTAGGAAAACGGATAGCAGTGGCCACTGAGGCTGCATTTGAGGCAAGGAAGGGACAGATCGCAGCTGTGACTGAGGAATCCTTACCTTCCTTTCCACTCCCACCCATTCACCAATGACAGGACCGCTCCCAACCCCAATACTTGTGCCCACTCAAGTATGATTCTTACCGACAACCTTGCACGAATGGAATGATAGAGGGACAGGGCGGAAATTATTTAATGGACACGGGAGCCTCTCACACAGTCATTTATTAACTGTAAACTTGTTTTTCCCAAAAACTTCTTCCTTTTGTTTTCATGCTGGTCAAAACAGGCCATGTTCGCAGCTGTTGTTTTGTCTAAACTACTGTTTTTCTCTTCTTGAAAATAACGGTTGATTCCCATTGTTTAAATAGAAGTCAGTTCTTATGGTATTCGATGACCCTTAAACTACAGGCCAGGACATTGGTTAATCTTGCACACGGGGTAGTCCACTGGTGTGGAGTCAGAAGATGGAGTTTAATTGATGGACAGTATAACCTAATTGATGGCAGGTGAGAGACATCATCAAAGGATGTGTAAACAGCCTGAACAGCCTTGTGGTGCCCGTGAGAAGAATTCAATAAGGACTCATAGTTGTCAAATTCTTGTTTTGAGAAAGTCTGATGGAGGCCTCGGAAAGCTGAAATGCCAGTAATTGGACTAAAAGGGGCACAGCCAACCACTGAAGGAGGAAGGAACGTCGATGGAGTGACTGACCAGAGTCCACCCTCGTGCAAGGTCCTCCGAAGACTTGGTGCTGTATGTACCAAGGGGAACTGTACCATTTTGGGGAGCTGTCTTGAATTGACTAATTTGGGGTGATAGCAGTTGTGCTACAACAGGATTGTCCAACATTCGGCCCATGGGCCAGGGTCCGGCCCGCCAAAGGTTTCCATCCGGTTTGGCTTCTTCTTTCAGACCAGCTTTTTTAAAAAAATCGCAAGACAGCTTCACAACTGGCAGGTCCAACTTTTTTTTTAAAAGGCCACCAGAAAACCCCGATCTGTCCAAAGTTCCCAATGTCACTCCTGTCAGCTGTGAAACTGACTTGCGATCTTTTTAACAAACTGACCAACCACAAAGCTGCTGTGCTGAGCGCTGCTCTCTGCAACTGTCAGAGAGGGGGGGGAACAGAGACAAAGAGGGATAGAGGGGGACAGGGAGAGGTAGGGAGAGGTGGGTAGGGGGGACAGGGAGAGGTGGGTAGGGGGGACAGAAAGGAGTGGGGTGGGGAAATAAAGGAGTGGGGGGGGGACAGCAGGGAGTGGGGGGGGGACAGCAGGGAGTGGGGGGGGGGGACAGCAGGGAGTGGGGGGGGGGGACAGCAGGGAGTGGGGGGGGGACAGAAAGGAGTGGGGGGGGGACAGAAAGGAGTGGGGGGGGACAGAAAGGAGTGGGGGGGGGACAGCAGGGAGTGGGGGGGGGACAGAAAGGGGGGGGGACAGAAAGGGGGGGGGGACAGCAGGGAAGGGGGGGGACAGAAAGGGGGGGGACAGCAGGGAGTGGGGGGGGGGACAGAAAGGAGTGGGGGGGGACAGAAAGGAGTGGGGGGGGGGACAGAAAGGAGTGGGGGGGGGACAGAGAGGAGAGAGAGTGGGGAGGGGGGGACAGAGAGAGAGAGAGAGTGGGGAGGGGGGGGACAGAGAGAGAGAGTGGGGAGGGGGGGGGGACAGCAGGGAGTGGGGGGGGACAGCAGGGAGTGGGGGGGGGACAGCAGGGAGTGGGGGGGGGACAGAAAGGAGTGGGGGGGGGACAGAAAGGAGTGGGGGGGGACAGAAAGGAGTGGGGGGGGGGACAGAAAGGAGTGGGGGGGGGGGACAGAAAGGAGTGGGGGGGGGACAGAAAGGAGTGGGGGGGGGACAGAAAGGAGTGGGGGGGGGACAGAAAGGAGTGGGGGGGGACAGAGAGGAGTGGGAGTGGGGGGGGGACAGAGAGGAGTGGGAGTGGGGGGGGGACAGAGAGGAGTGGGAGTGGGGGGGGGACAGAGAGAGAGAGTGGGGAGGAGGGGGGGGACAGAGAGAGAGAGTGGGGAGGAGGGGGGGGACAGAGAGAGTGGGGAGGGGGGGAGAGAGAGAGAGAGTGGGGAGGGAGGGAGAGAGAGAGAGAGTGGGGAGGGGGGGAGAGAGAGAGAGAGTGGGGAGGGGGGAGAGACAGAGAGAGTGGGGAGGGGGGAGAGAGAGAGAGAGTGGGGAGGGGGGGGAGAGAGAGAGAGAGTGGGGAGGGGGGGAGGGAGAGAGAGAGAGAGAGGGGAGGGGGGGGAGAGGGAGAGAGAGAGAGAGTGGGGAGGGGGGGGGAGAGGGAGAGAGAGAGAGAGTGGGGAGGGGGGGGGAGAGGGAGAGAGAGAGAGAGGGGGGGGGAGAGGGAGAGAGAGAGAGAGTGGGGAGGGGGGGGAGAGAGAGAGAGAGTGGGGAGGGGAGAGAGTGGGGAGAGGGGAGAGAGTGGGGAGGGGGGGAGGGGAGAGAGTGGGGAGGGAGGGAGGGGAGAGAGTGGGGAGGGGGGGGAGAGGGAGAGAGAGAGAGAGTGGGGAGGGGGGGGAGAGGGAGAGAGAGAGAGAGTGGGGAGGGGGGGGAGAGGGAGAGAGAGAGAGAGTGGGGTGGGGAGGGGGGGGAGAGAGAGAGTGGGGAGGGGGGGGGAGAGAGAGAGTGGGGAGGGGGGGAGAGAGAGAGTGGGGAGGGGGGAGAGAGAGAGTGGGGAGGGGGGGGAGAGAGAGAGTGGGGAGGGGGGGAGAGAGAGAGAGTGGGGAGGGGGGGAGAGAGAGAGAGTGGGGAGGGGGGAGAGAGAGAGAGTGGGGAGGGGGGGAGAGAGAGAGAGTGGGGAGGGGGGGAGAGAGAGAGAGTGGGGAGGGGGGGAGGAGAGAGAGAGTGGGGAGGGGGGGAGAGAGAGAGTGGGGAGGGGGGGAGAGAGAGAGAGAGAGTGGGGAGGGGGGGAGAGAGAGAGAGAGAGTGGGGAGGGGGGGAGAGAGAGAGAGAGAGAGTGGGGAGGGGGGGAGAGAGAGAGAGAGAGTGGGGAGGGGGGGAGAGAGAGAGAGAGAGTGGGGAGGGGGGGGGAGAGAGAGAGAGAGAGTGGGGAGGGGGGGGGAGAGAGAGAGAGAGAGAGTGGGGAGGGGGGGGAGAGAGAGAGAGAGAGAGAGTGGGGAGGGGGGGGAGAGAGAGAGAGTGGGGAGGGGGGGGGAGAGAGAGAGAGAGTGGGGAGGGGGGGGGGGAGAGAGAGAGTGGGGAGGGGGGGAGAGAGAGAGAGTGGGGAGGGGGGGAGAGAGAGAGAGTGGGGAGGGGGGGAGAGAGAGAGAGTGGGGAGGGGGGGAGAGAGAGAGAGTGGGGAGGGGGGGAGAGAGAGAGAGAGTGGGGAGGGGGGGAGAGAGAGAGAGAGTGGGGAGGGGGGGAGAGAGAGAGAGTGGGGAGGGGGGGAGAGAGAGAGAGTGGGGAGGGGGGGAGAGAGAGAGAGAGTGGGGAGGGGGGGAGAGAGAGAGAGAGTGGGGAGGGGGGGAGAGAGAGTGGGGAGGGGGGGGAGAGAGAGTGGGGAGGGGGGGGAGAGAGAGTGGGGAGGGGGGGAGAGAGAGTGGGGAGGGGGGGGAGAGAGAGTGGGGAGGGGGGGGAGAGAGAGTGGGGAGGGGGGGGAGAGAGAGTGGGGAGGGGGGGGAGAGAGAGTGGGGAGGGGGGGAGAGTGAGTGGGGAGGGGGGGGAGTGAGAGTGGGTGGTGGGGGGAGAGAGTGTGGGGGGTGGGGGGGAGTGTGTGGGGAGGGGGGGGTAGTGAGTGGGTGGGGTTGGGTGGGGAGAGTGAGAGTGTGTGTGGGGTGGGGGGTAGAGAGAGAGAGAGAGTGGGGTGGGGGGAGAGAGTGAGTGGGGTGGGGGGGACAGGAGTGAGGAGAGTGGGGAGGGGGGGACAGAGAGAGAGAGAGTGGGGAGGGGGGGACAGAGAGAGAGAGTGGGGAGGGGGGGACAGAGAGAGAGAGAGTGGGGAAGGGGGGAGAGAGAGAGAGAGAGTGGGGAGGGGGGGACAGAGAGAGAGAGAGTGGGGAGGGGGGGACAGAGAGAGAGAGAGTGGGGAGGGGGGGACAGAGAGAGAGAGAGTGGGGAGGGGGGGACAGAGAGAGAGAGTGGGGAGGGGGGGACAGAGAGAGAGAGAGAGTGGGGAGGGGGGGAGAGAGAGAGAGAGAGAGAGTGGGGAGGGGGGGAGAGAGAGAGAGAGAGTGGGGAGGGGGGGAGAGAGAGAGAGAGAGAGAGTGGGGAGGGGGGGAGAGAGAGAGAGAGAGTGGGGAGGGGGGGAGAGAGAGAGAGAGTGGGGAGGGGGGGGAGAGAGAGAGAGTGGGGAGGGGGGGGAGAGAGAGAGAGTGGGGAGGGGGGGGAGAGAGAGAGAGTGGGGAGGGGGGGAGAGAGAGAGAGTGGGGAGGGGGGGAGAGAGAGAGAGTGGGGAGGGGGGGAGAGAGAGAGTGGGGAGGGGGGGAGAGAGAGAGTGGGGAGGGGGGGAGAGAGAGAGTGGGGAGGGGGGGAGAGAGAGAGTGGGGAGGGGGGGAGAGAGAGAGAGAGTGGGGAGGGGGGGGAGAGAGAGAGAGAGTGGGGAGGGGGGGAGAGAGAGAGAGAGAGTGGGGAGGGGGAGAGAGAGAGTGGGGAGGGGGAGAGAGAGAGTGGGGAGGGGGGAGAGAGAGAGTGGGGAGGGGGGGAGAGAGAGTGGGGAGGGGGGGAGAGAGAGTGGGGAGGGGGGGAGAGAGAGTGGGAGGGGGAGAGAGAGAGAGAGTGGGGAGGGGGGGACAGAGAGAGAGAGAGTGGGGGGGGACAGAGAGAGAGAGAGAGTGGGGAGGGACAGAGAGAGAGAGAGTGGGGAGGGACAGAGAGAGAGTGGGGAGGGCACAGAGAGAGAGAGAGGGGAACCAGAGAGAAAGGGGGAGACAGAGAGAGAAAGAGGGGGCAAGGAGGGGGAACAACACAGAAATGGAGGAACAACACAGAGAGGGGACACAGAGAGAGACAGACAGACAGAAAGAGGTAAAGAGTGATCAAGAAACCTCCTGACAAATGGACATCTATCTGGAATACTCTGCATCACTACAAGTGTGCGGGCAAACACTGACTACTTGTGCAAGCAAAAAAATGCCAGGTATCTCACTGAATCAGTGTCCAACATAGTGATTAGAAAGTAAGTCAATAAATTAATTTTCTCATTTAAAGCTTCTTCACAAAAATGCACATTTGTTGTTGTTTTGCTTAACAGTAAGATAAATTTTTAATGCCTTTATCTTTCCCAAACAGTCTCACCAGCCCCCTATGAAACACAAAAATTATAATGTGGCCCACTCATGTTAAAAAGGTTAGACAACCCTGTGCTCTAAGTTTTTTTTGTCTTTCTATACTCTTTTCGTTTTCTTTTTAATAAAGCTATCTTTCTTCCCTATTTTTATTGATAATTATTTAATAATTACTCAAAATAACTGTTTGAACACATTATTTGGTGTTGAATCACTCATTACATCCAAAGTACAGTTCTGAACCTATGAGAGACTCCGCAGGGCACTCCTATGCCCTATAAGGTGTGAAAGATTGTGGATGTCTACTGCTTCACAAGGTTAGTAGGGTGACAGAATAGGTGATCAGTCAATCCCTTGTGGCCAGCAATTTGCCACAAACCTTGCCATGGCCCACTGCAAGAGCTAAGATTTTAGTATTGCGGCTCATTTGATGACACTCTCAGCTCAGAGTCAGAAGGTTATGGCTTGAAATCCCACTCCAGGACTTGAGCACAAAATCTAGATTGACACTCCAGTGCAGTAGTGACGTGGTATAAACCCAAAACACCCTCTGCCTTCTCAGGTGGACATAAAAAATCCCATGGCATTATTTCAAAGAAGAACGGGAGTGTTATCCCTGGTGTCCTGGCCAATATTTATCCCTCAACCAATATCACAAAAACAGATTATCTGATCATTACCACACTGCTGCCTGTTGCTTGCTGTGTGCAAACTCACTGCTGCTTCATACATTACAATGTCTACACTTCAAATGTACTTCATGTTCCTAAGTGCTTTACAATCACTGAAGCCATGAAAGACATAATATAAATGTTTCTTCTTTCTTTCCTCGAAAGAAGTGAGGTGTTTAACTGTCACGTGTCCCCTCCAGTGGCCTGCACCAATTTGTCCTGCAAGAAGACAGAATTAATTAGGGGAAAGCTAGCAGTTAAGGAGTCTGTGCCAAGTTGCATGGGAAAGCTGAAGTAAGATATGAGAAAGTATGAGGCTGTTAAAATTGAGGAAGGAGTTTTAGGATTGTGCATGTAATTGCTGTCAGAAGACCAGGGTAGTCTTAAGCAAAGTACGTTGTACGATTAGTTGTTAAAGCATTACTTTAAGAGGGATGTAGTGTGCTGATGCCCAGGTTAGCCAAGAAAGAGTATCCAGTATTTGCTGCCCTGGTGAGACCGATTAACATTTTTCTGGCATTAGTCTGCAGTGCTGGGGATCATGAGTTAGCACTCATTGCCAGTGCCACCTATCTCCAGGTGGCTCTGGGAGCAGACTGCTCCAGACTAGCTGCAGTTTCACACTGGCGGTTGTTAGGGCCACACCACTATAAACTCGCAAACAGGGAAGATCCAAACCTCTTTGTCATTCTTGGGGAAAAGGGTATTTTAATTTCTGAGCTAAAATTATAAAACAATCCTGTGACTTCCACCAAGAGGTACTAGCTTTTCTGTGATATTTAAGACTGGTCTATTGCATTGCTGTCAAGAAATTGTTGGGGGAGTGATGTTAATCTCACCAAAACTTCATCTGACACATAAACAAATGTATTACTTGAACAAATTCAATTAACTTGGGCCTGGCGCACCCTTAGGATGTACCTGTGAAGTAACATCATCATTCTCTGACCAATGAAATGTCATTTGTACCAGAAGATTCCTGCAGCTATTTAATCTTCATAGCTTCCTGAAGGGAAGAACAGCTTTTTCTTTGCTAGTGTACAGTCTTTCTGGAACCATATGAACCTGGATAAACCAATTCAGACTATGTTTCACAAGGCACTAGGATTTGCAGCCTTGGCTGTATGCACACAACTACCTTGACCTAGACCAAGGGGTAATAAAGAGTTTCAAACTGACCCAAAGGTGTCAAAATATCTTATATGTGAAAGTGGTACAGGATATCAATTTGGTTTCAAAGGTATCATGGTGCAGATAGCTTGGAAAGTTCCTTCTGCGGTTTGGTCTTCTGTGACAATTTCCTCTATTCAAATCTAACTTTAAAGGATTACTGGCCAAATGTGCAGTAAAGTCTGCAAAGGATGATTATACAACATGCAAGATAGCAAATACTATATTAGCCTCCAATGTTTCCTCGCTCTTTCAAAGGAGCAAGAGTAGGAAACATCTCCATTGGTCTGGGGGCCATAAGCTAGCTTGACTGTATCAGCTAGGAAGAAAATAAGGAATGTTAATGGCAGAAGAACAGCATCAACTATGAGAAGTTCATATATATCTGCCATATGAAAACAGGTGTCTCTTGCTGAAACAGCACACTGCAAAAGTACAATCAACACTTGAAGATAGTACTGACCCATTATACGAACAAAGGAATGAGGAGTAGGCCATTTAGCTCTTTGAGCCTGTTCCTATTCAATGAGATCATGGCTGATCTACGACTTAACTCCATATACCTGCCTTTGCTCCATATCCCTTAATAGCTTTGGCAAACAAAAATTGATCTCTATTTTCAAATTAATTAATCTAACATCAATTGCTGTTTACAGAAGAGAGCTCAAAATTTCCACCACCATTTGCATGGAGATGTGTTTCCTAATTTCACTCCTGAATAGTCTGGCTCTACTTTTTAGACAATGCTTCCAAGTCATCGAATCCCCAAACAGCAGAAATAGTTTCTCTTTGCTGACCCTATCTGTTCCCCTTAATATCATAGTTTTATAGAATGGTTACAGCACAGAAAGACGCCATTCAGGTCATCGAGCCCGTGCCAGCTCTCTGCATGAGCAATTTAGCTCATCCCACTCACCCACCCATTCTACATAGCCCTACATATTTTTCGCTATCAGGTACTTATCTAATTCCTTTTTACAAGCCACAATCACATCTGCCTCCACCACCCTTTTCATGTGCATTCCCAGTCTCAACCCCAGTTTCTTCAATCTATCCACATAGCTGAAGTCCCTCAACAGTCCCCATTACCTGATATACCTGTACTGGTTTATCCTCCTCCCTGAGATAATGTTACTTTAATGATTCCAGCGATCAGGGTCAAGTAATTTACCTTACCCACTCTTTTAATCACTTTATATGGGCCACTGAACCGTGCTTTTAATGGTTCCCCCTGTAACGGTAACAACACCAATACCTCATTCCCTGGTTGAAAATTGCAGGTCTTTGCATTCTTGTCTGCCCATTTTTTCGTATTGGCTTGAGATGCTTTAAGGCACACCACAAGCTTTTGTGAGCCTTTCCTGGAACACAGATACAGAGTCCAGTATCGAAGATTAATTCCTTTGTTCTAAGAATCTGTCTTTGATGAGTTTTAGAGGACCTGTTACTTTATGTCCATAAACCAATTCGAAAGGACTGAAACTCGTTGACTCATTCGGTGAATCGCTGGTTGATGCCGATGCGGATATTGGTAACAGTACGCTCTAATTATTGTTTTGAGAGTTTGGTGGTACCTCTCTATAGCTCCCTGTGACTGTGGGTGAAATGCTTGAGATGTCAACTGTCTGATAGGCAAATTGCCCATGAGTTCTTGAAATATCTTAGACATTAAATTGGACCTTGATCCGATTGAACTTCAGGTGGTAATCCATATCTCGTAAAGAATTGGGTTAACTTTTTTACTACTATTTTAGCAGTAATTGTCGTCAAAGGAATGGCCTCTGGAAATCGAGTAGTCATATCCATGTTAGTATATATTGATGTCCCGCTTTTGTTTTGGCAAGGGTTTTAAACATTCTACAATACCCTGCTAAATGGTTCCTCAATCACTGGTATGGGAACTAGTAGTGCTGGTTTTGTGGTAGGTTGCAGTTTTCCTACCGTTTGGCACGTATGGCATGTCGTACAAAATTGCCTCACGTCCTTTGTAAGGCCTGGCCACTGTCATGAAAACCATACCTGCCAAAAATAAGACATATTAATTTTGTCATATGGAACATTAATTTTAAAACTGTTACTGGACTGGAAAATGTAGCTTGGTTTAAAAAGACCACTGAAACATGACCGCTCGTTTTGCATTCTAAAAGACAGTTGGAAAAAAAAGAAACAATGGGAACTGCTCACTGATTCAATTAACAGAGATTGGTCTGGGAAACAGTGATCCACATCTTGTCTGTGTAAGAGACAGTACTACATCCCCCACCTAGAGCTTTGAAATCCACAAACCGCAGGTTGTTCCAAATAAGGGGTTAATCACATGACTAACCTGCTGGCCAACTTGGAATTTTGAATTGTGCTTAGAAAAGAGTTGGAAAAGAGACTGCAATTTGAAGACAACTGAGAAAGAAGATCTCTCCCTCACACGAAGTTCCGGGGGATCCACTGAAGCCACTCAAACCTCAAGAGAGAAGACTCCTTCAGCTAAACAAGTTTGAAAGTGTGCACTGGGCCCCAACGAGAACTACAAGACAACTGCAATCAAAGACTTTACATCAAACCCAAAAGCCAGTAAATGAACTCCAGCTATTGCTTCAAACCTTTCCCCTTTATTCTTTCTCCTTTTCTGTCTCTATTTGCGTGTTTGTTTATCATGTATGCATGCTAACATGGTCGCATTGCGTATTTCTAGTAGTTTTAAACGAATTAGAGTTTTATGGTTGATAGATTTAAACAAGAAAGGTGTAAGTTTAAGAAAACCTGTCTGGTTGGTCTTTGCCATTATAATTAGAGAGCGGTGAACAAGGATTCACTGAGGGTAAGCTAAAAACACGGTATTTTAAAAATTAAACCCTGTTACGGCCAAACGAGGCAAATGATGAGAGGGAAGCCTTAGACCCCTGCCTCACCTGGTCGTAACACCACTAATCATGTTGACTTACACGTGACTAAGTGTTCCAAATCCCCCTATGTTCTGCAAAAGGAATGTCATGTGCTAACCTTAATAATTCATGGCAATATTTAGGTGGTACCACTATCTGTTTAACAACTGTCCAGTCTTTGTCTGCAGGTCTATGAGGCGGTCTCCATTTCCTCCTCAAAACCCTGTTTTCCATATAATAGCCTTCTGGAACTCTTTTCACCTCAGCTTCTGTCACAGCTGTCTGTGCCATTCAGTATATCTCTGGATCAGCTTGCTGTGCTGCAATTATAGAAGATCTGTTAAACATCTCATTTGGATTATCTAAATCCCCAAATAAGGTTTCAGATACTCGGCTATCTGGTTATGGTGCCACTTTTACCTCCGACAATGGATCATGTTTAGCCATTGCTCGGGTGACTACACACACAGGAAATATTCCTGGAACTTGTTCCTGTAATTGTTCCGTTTCTCGAACTTCACTTGGTTTCTCTGTAATTATAGGAGAAACTGATACTTTTGATCCAGTGAAACTATTTCCTAGGAGTAGATCAATTCCCTTTACTGGCAAACTGTGGACAACTCCTATAGTTACCATCCCAGATTTTAGGTCACACTCCAGGTGTACTTTATATAAAGGTTCATACTCCCTGCCAATTCCATTAACTAAAGCTCTCTGGTGGAAACGTTATACCTTTCCCCAGCAAGAGTGTTTGGGTTGCTCCTGTATCCTGAGTGTAATGATTGGTTCTCCTGTCTCACTTAAAGGATATGGAGTTACTTTTCCCGTTGCCAAGAATTCATTATAACTTTCAGGTATCTTATTCTTAACCCCTACACTCACTTGAGTTTTAGTATATGGTTTTACAGCTGTCGTTAAAGCCACAGCCTGGTCTGCTATACTCTCAATCAGAGCTCTTTTCTGTGCATTAGCTTGGTGTACCCCAACAAGTCCTATGAGTTTACCTCGCAATTTCCAGCATTCTGAACGAAGATGACCCATTTTGTGGCAATGATAACACTTTGGCTTGCAGACCTCACTTCTACCCTCAACATCATCCTTTCTTGCCTGAGGAGGTGATCCTGGGGCATTTCCAGCTGTTCCTACTAGTTCCCGGCTACTTGCCTTCCTTTCACTCTCCCACTTTCTATCCTTCTCGGGTTTATGGGGGTGACGGACAAAAGGTTTTGGTTTATTCACAAGCTCAAAATCATCAGCAATTTCCACTGCTTGCCTAGTTTTCAAAATTTTCAGGTTATCTACATGAGTTCTCACTACTTAAGGAATTGAATTTTTAAACTCTTCCAAGAGAATCAATTCTCAAAGGTTCTCATATGTGGTTTCCAGCTTTAATGCTCGTATCCAACAGCAAAATTAATTTGCTTCACCCTCTCAAATTCTACGTACATCTGTCCAGCCAATCTCCATAAGTTCCGAAACTTCTGACGGTAAGCTTCAGGGACTAACTCATATGCAGCGAGAATAGCCTTTTTTGCCATCTCAATCTGCAGAAGACTCTTCAGGAAGCATGACATAAACTTCATGAGCTCTGCCTTTCAACTTGCTTTGCATAAGCAGTGTCCAGCTTTCCTTTGGCCATTTCATTTGTTTGGCTTTTTTTTCCAAAAGGTATGAAAAATGCCTCTACGTCCCTTTCCTCCAACTTAGGAAAAGCTCGTATGAATTTAAACAGCTTTTCGCTGGGTCCAGGACTGAATTAAGATTCTTCCTGACCTGAACTATCCCTGGATTCAAGACTACCCCTTTGTCTCAGTTCCATCTCTCTTAATTTAAAGTCCCTTTCTTCGCTTTTACTCTGAAATCCTCCTTTTCCAATTCAAGTTTTCTTCTTGCTATTTCTTTCTCCTGTTCAAGTTTTCTTACTTCTTTTTCAGCCTCAAGTTTTTACATTTAGATTAGATTGAATCCTAGCCAATACCATTGCATCACACTCTGACTTACTATCATCTTGTTCCTTTTCTTCTAATTTTAAACGTTGGACTATTACACCAAATATCTCTGCTTTTTAAGCACCTTATTTCAACTCTAACCCCAATTTTGCTGCCAGATCTTTTAGCTTATTCTTAGTTAAAGTTGTCAAGTCACTGAGGGACACATTCTCCTTTCCCAGAAACTCTGCTGCAACTGCTAATGCCATATTGATGATACAGCCTTTACCCTTACATACCTTTTTTTTCTTTCAAATTATTACTCCCCTTATAATTCACATAATTGGCATTGGATTTAGATTGGATTCTGGACAATCAAGAGCAATTAATATGATCCCAGACACAAGAGCAATTAATATTCGTCTGGACGAGCCCCCAATTAATATGTTATGACTGAGGCGGGAGTAAGGCACTGTCAATTCAGTCCCATTACTCCACAGGTCATAGCATATTATTAAAGTTTCCCACCTACTGGAAATTAGGCAAATTCAACACTTTATTAATCCCCCAGAATAAAACAGACCAAACCAGGTATCTTTAAATAACAAATTAACTATTTATTAATAAACTAAATCTTAAACACTATTGAGATAAACCCATGTCTAAAAGACTTTATAACTTCTTATTTCTCTTAAAACCTAACTCACACACACATGCATTCAAAAACCAATGGTTAACTGGTTTAAAATGATGTTTCTTAGGAATAAATAACTAGCTGGGTTGTAAGTCCTGGTGATTTACGTTCCCGGTTGGTGAGGTGTCCCAGAGTAGAATAATCAGATGCCACTCAAAGTCTACAGGCGAATTTGACGAACAGTACTTAAGGGATAGGCATTCAAAGCACTTCAGTTGCAGCAGGTGTCACACAGTTTTTTCAACAAGGAGTAGAGCAACAAGTCTATTTGGATTTTAAAATTGGTAGCCTTTCAGTAGAAACTTTACTGAGAATTCCAGCAAACGCAAACAGACAACACAGAGTCACCTCTGAGCCAAAGACCTCTTAGAGTTTGGAAGTTAGAAAAAAAGAATTTGCTGTCTCCAACAATACAAAAGTTCTTTTCAGGGGGTTTTTCTCTCCATCGGCAATACAGAGCCTAAAGATAAATGTAGATTTTTCTCCTAAGAGAGTTCCTTCCTTCAGTGTAGAACATGCTTTGCTTGTCTCCAGTTCAAACCGGTTATAGCCAGTCTTTACACAGTCAAAAGTTACAATACTACATGTGACCTCCTCTGGCTCCTGCTGTTGCCCAAGAAACAAGTGCAGCTGCTGGCACACTGTGCCCCTCAGTTTTTACACAGAGGAGAAAAAAAAAACAGTTCTCTAACAATGCCCAGGTCCCTCTGTTCCTGCATACTCAGAACTGTGCCATTAGGTATATATTGCCTCTCCCTGTTCCTTCTGCCAAAATTCATCACTTCACACTTGTCAGTATTAAATTCCATCTGCCACCTGTCTGTCCACTCTGCTAGCCTATGTCCTGTTGCAGGTGGTTCATATTGTCTTTACTTTTTGTCACATCTCCAAGTTTGCTGTCATCCGCAAATTTAGTGATTCTACTCTGTATTCCAAGATCCAAGTCATTTATGTATAGCAAAAAACAATGGTCCCAGCACTGAACTTTGGGGAACACATCCTCCAGTCTGAAAAGCGACCATTTACTATAACTCGCTGTTTTCTGTCCTTAAGCCAATTTTTTTTATCCAATTGAACACTGACCCTCCCTATTCCATGAGCCTCAATTTTGTTAACCAACCTTATCAAAGGCTTTCTTAAAATCCATATAAACATCCACCGCATTCCCTTCATCAACCTTCTCTGTTACTTCATCAAAAAACTCAATTAGATTAGTAAAAGGCAGATCATGTTTGACAAATCCATGCTGGCTATCCTTAATTAATTCGAACCTCACTAAGTGTCTATTGATATTTTCCCTGATTATTGTTTCTAAAACCTTACCCACCACTGATGTCAAACCAACTGGCCTGTAGCTGCTAGAACTGCCCTTACACCCTTTCTTGAATAAGGGTGTCACATTTGCCACTCCCCAATCCGCTGGCACCTCACCCATATCCAGGGAAGATTGGAAAATTATGACAAGCCCTTCTGCTATTTCCATCCCCACTTCCTTTAGCAACCTGGGATGCAAGCCATTCCGTCCAGGTGACTTATCTACCCTAAGCATAGCACCTCCCCCCTTTCAATTTTTATCCTGTCCATTGCCTCTACTCTCTCCGCTTCTACTGATATTTTGTCAGATTCCATTTCCTTAATGAACACTGATACAAAGTACTCATTAAGTATGTTAGCCTTGCCCTGCACCTCTAAGCATAGAGAACCCACTTTGTCCCTAATAGACCCCACTCCGCCTCTTACTACCCACTTACTATTTACATGTCGGTAGAAGATCTTTGGGTTTCCTTTTATGTTGACTGCCATTCTCATATTCACTCTTTGCCAGTCTGATTTTCCTCTTCACCTCCCCTCTCAAGTTCTTGTATATACCTGGTTCTCACTCTGAGTTCACCTGACATGCATCATACATCCTGTTTTTTTGTTTCATCACAATCTCTAGCTCCCTCGTCAACCAAGGAGCCTGTTCTTGGGTTCCCCTACGTTTAGCCCTTGTTGGAATGTTCCCAGTTTTTACCTGAAGCATCTCTTCCTTAAAGATAACCCATTATTCCGATACTGCTCCTCCTGTCAGTCTTGGTTCCATTCGACTCTGGCTAGATCCATTCTCATCACATTGAAATTAGCTCTCTGCCAATCTAGACATTCTACCTTATTTGGTTCCTTGCTTTTCTGCATTACCATTACCATTCTAAACCTTATGATATGATGATCACTCTTAGCCAAGTGCTCCCCAACAGACACTTGGTCCATTTGGCCCATTTCATTTCCCAGCACCAGATCCAGCAATGCCTCCTTTTCAGTTGGGCTGAGAATATACTGATCAAGGAAGTTCTCCTGAACATATTTCAGAAATTTTTCCCCCTCCTTTCCCTTTATTCTAAAATTATCCCAAACAATGGCACAGTGGCGCAGTGGTTAGCACTGCAGCCTCATAGCTCCAGCGACCCGGGTTCAATTCTGGGTACTGCCTGTGTGGAGTTTGCAAGTTCTCCCTATGTCTGCGTGGGTTTCCTCCCACAAGCCAAAGACTTGCAGGTTGATAGGTAAATTGGCCATTATAAATTGCCCCTAGTATAGGTAGGTGGTAGGGGAATATAGGAACAGGTGAGGATGTGGTAGGAATATGGGATTAGTGTAGGATTAGTATAAATGGGTGGTTAATAGTCAGCACAGACTCGGTGGGCCGAAGGGCCTGTTTCAGTGCTGTATCTCTAAATCTAAAAAATCTATTTGGGTAATTAAAGTCTGCCAATATCGCCACTCAATAGTTCTTGCACATCTGTGATTTCACTGCAGATTTGCTCCTCTATCTCACTCTCCCTATTTGGGTCATACCTTTTTTGCTCCTCAACTCTAACCAAATAAATTCAGTCCTTGCCCCTTAAAGAACATCCTCCCTTTCCAACATTGCAATGTCTTCCCTAATCAGTACTGCCATCCCACCTCCCTTTTTTCCTTCTCTATCTTTTCTGAACACTTTACATCCTTGTATATTAAGTGCCCAGTCCTCGCCATTTTTAAGCCACGTTTCCATCATTACATGATATTCCTATACTGCTATTTGTGCTTGTAGCTCACCAACTTTAGTCACCACACTTTATGCTTTTACACACATGCATTGTAATCCTGTCTTTGCATTCCTCGTCGTCCTTCTCAGTCCACTCGCATTTAATACGGAACTACTCCCTTCTGTAGTACCGTCTAACACTCTCACAATCTGCACCCTATTCCTCTTTTCTACTTCTATATGCTGTGCCCACACCCCTGCCAATTTACTATGATCACTATTCACTAAATGTCCCCCAACTGACACTTGATCCACTTGACCCAACTCATTTCCCAGAACCAGAAATACCTCCTTCCTTGTTGGGCCAAAAACGTACTGATCAAGAAAATTCTCCTGAACCCAGTTCAGGAACTCTTCGTTCCCACTGCACTTTACACGAGTACTATAACTGAAGACTTCCATTATCACTATTGTACCTCTCTGTAATTTCCCTACAAATGTGCTCCTCTGTATCTTTCCCACTAGCATGGTGGCGTATAAAATACACACAGTATCATTTATGGCACCTCTATTGTTTCTTAACTCTAACCAAATAAATTCTGTCCTTGACCTCTTCAGGACATTCTCTTTCCAGCACAGTAATATTCTCTTTAATCAATACATCAACCCCACCTCCTTTCTTTCCTTCCCATTCTTTCCTGAACATCTTGTATCCAGGAATATTCAGTACTTAGTCTTGTCTTTTTTGAGCCTGTTCTCTGTTATTGCCAAAAGATCATATTCCCATGCGCTTAACGTGCCTGCAGCTCAACGACCTATTTTAACATGCTTTGTGCGTTTACATACTTGCACTGTAAACCTAATTTAGACCTTATTGCATTCCTTCTTAGTTTGACTTCACCTAACACCTTACTATTTCTTACTCTCGTGTTATGTCTCGCCCAATCCCTCGTTTCACCTTTCTAATGCTATATCCTGGTTCCCATCCCTCTGCCAAATTAGTTTAAAACTTAGCTGGTAAACCACCCCTCAATGACATTAATTCCTGCTAATCTGAGGTGCTATTCATCCAATCTGCACAGGTCCCACCTCCCCCATAACTGATCCAAATATCCCAGGAATCTAAAGCCCTCCCTCCTGCACCATCATTTCTCCAGCCACACATTCAACTATTCTATCCTCCTATTTCTATACTCACTAGAGCAGGAGCAATCTGGAGATGACTATCTTTGAGGTTCTCCTTATTAATTTCGTTCCTAGCTCCCCAAGATCCAAATAATTATTGGATCAAAAGCAAAATACTATGGATAATTACTGGTACATTTCACATAGAGCCTAGCCTTGAATTTGCATAGTTGTTCCAGCAAACTCTCATCGTGATTCTGAGCCAAGCTCCATGATTCTGTAAATCAGGCCAAACAAGAAAAAAAGAAAACAAAGTGTCCACACAGCCGAACCTGTCAACTTTAAATGACTGATGCAATGCAAAATAGATGCAGTAGAAGATAAAATGAAGGCAACTGGAAAATTATCTTAGGGAGAAAAATCAAGGTGAGTTCTAAGAATGTTTCCATCTCCGAGCAACATCAAATAGCATTAACCTACATGTTCTTTGCAGTTCACTAACTTTGTGAGCCACAATTAATGTCTACATCAAACTGGTTTCCCAAATGAAAATAATATTAATCGCTCAGAAGTGCAAAAAGAACTGCATTTGATCAATATAACATTATAACAATGTAATCCCAAGCAATATAGAAAGAAACTGGTACATTGAAGCACTGTAAAGCAATAGTCTGGCTCATAGAGCATTATTTACCATATAGGGGATGCTAAGCTGATAAATGTTATCTGAACTAGATGAGAGAAGACAAAACTCCTAAAAGAATCACTACATAGAGTATCTAAGAGCTCCAAGGAGCAACCAGGCTTTGGGGATCTCAAAGATTGTTGCAGTTGCCAGTATTTCTAGTACCCAGAAGAAAGCCGGGCAGTAAGGAGCACGGATCTGAAGGAGTTCAGGGGCAGAGCAGCTGGTGAGGATAAGGAGCAAGGCCTTGGGAGTAACCCTCCATCGTAAAGCCCAGGGCTCTCCTAAAGGAAATCAGGGCCAGAGCAGCTGGAGCCTGTTGGGACTGTGAATGTCAGGGAGCGAGGTTTAAAAAAAACTAAAGTGATGTCAGTGCAAGGGAAGGAGTTGATTGGTGAGTAGCTGGTGTTTTTTTTTAATCAGTCTTCAGTTTATTTCTGTTAGGTTTAGCTAATATAAGTAGAGTCGTGACAGGGCACTCCAGTCCTTTCGAATACTGGTGAAGGGTATGGTTCCTCTGGGGAGTGCAGCCAGAGCCAAGTCCAGGGCACCACAGGTGGCTCAGCTTCACTGGGGGGTGGGTAGAGGAGGAATAGTGAGAAAGCAATAGTGATAGGTCATTCAATAGTTATGGGAACAGACAGGCACTTCTCATGGCCGGAGACATGATTCCAGGGTGGTATGTTACCTCCCTGGTGCCAGGGTCAAGGATGTCACTGTCATGGTCCTGTTGGTTTTTTTCGGAATATGCAGTTTGCCTTTAAGGCTTGCAAGGCATCAGTTTGCTTTAAGAGCCGGCAAGCCTTAGGAGTTATAGGAAGGTGCATTTTCGTTGCCGTAGAAACAGCCATTTGGAGACTGCGATTCAAAGGATGCATTCTCTATACCATGGAAACAGCCACTGGAAGTGAGCCTGATGCAACACTTTTGTTACAATTCAGTTTGAACTGGCTTTTAGGGGCGACAGTTCGAACACACACTTAGAAGACACAGACAGCTGTGGTGTCGGCACTGAAAAAGAGCTCTCAACCATTTAAACTGAAGGAAATAGGATTTTTGTCTGTTTAATTATTATCTCTCGAAATTCTAAAAAGTCAAGCCAAGACAGAGATCTTTGGTAATTTAAATTGAAGAAAGGGAAGTTAGACTGTGACAATCTTGTATTCCTTAAAAAAACTCTAAAGTCAGATTGATTCCATTGAAAATGTTTGCAAGTTGTTAATTGTTGAAATTCGCTGGAGAAGGAAAGCATCACCTACTGAAGTTAGACTACGGACTGTTCTACTGTGGAAGAACCTTTTTTACCGCATCGGACTACTGTGAGGACTTCAAGCAACCTCAGATTGTAAATTTGCAAGGACTCTAATTTTTTCTAGATTAGATTAGATTAGAGATACAGCACTGAAACAGGCCCTTCGGCCCACCGAGTCTGTGCCGACCATCAACCACCCATTTATACTAATCCTACACTAATCCCATATTCCTACCAAACATCCCCACATGTCCCTATATATTTCCCTACCACCTACCTATACTAGGGGCAATTTATAACGGCCAATTTACCTATCAACCTGCAAGTCTTTTGGCGTGTGGGAGGAAACCGGAGCACCCGGAGAAAACCCATGCAGACACAGGTAGAACTTGCAAACTCCACACAGGCAGTACCCGGAATCGAACCCGGGTCCCTGGAGCTGTGAGGCTAACCACTGCGCCACTGTGCCTCCCATTCTATTTTAAATGTTGTTTATATCTTCATAGTGTTTAAGAATTTAGTTCTTCTAATTAAAGAGTTAATTTATTGATTTAAAGACACCTGGTTTGGTTAGCCACATTCGGGGGTTAATAGATGGTACAATTTGGCTGGGTCTTTCTTTAATTTGGAAAGTTTTAAATGATATGTTAGCCGATCTGTGGAATGATGGGATTGAATGAACAGTGCGTTGGTCCCACCACAATCAGAATCATATATTTTGACTGGGGGCTTTGAGAGCGGTCGGTCATAACAGTCACCAAGTGGTTGCAGAGCATTCTGACAGGGAAAGGGTGAACAGCTAGATACTGTGGTTCATATCGGTACCAATGACATGGATAGAAATGTATATAGCCTGGTTCTCATTCTGAGTTCACCTGACATGCATCATACATCCTCTTTTTTTGTTTCATCATAATCTCTAGTGCCCTCGTCAACCAAGGAGCCTGTTCTTGGTTCCCCTACTTTTCGCCCTTGTTGGAATGTTCCTAGCTTTTACCTGAAGCATCTCTTCTTTAAAGATATCCTATTATTCCTGTACTGCCAATAATTACCCAAATATTGATTGGGATAATTTTAGAATAAAGGGAAAGGAGGGGGAAGAATTTCTGAAATATGTTCAGGAGAACTTCCTTGATCAGTATATTCTCAGTCCAACTAAAATGGAAGCATTGCTGGATCTGGTGCTGGGAAATGAGGTGGGCCAAGTGGACCAAGTGTCTTCATTTTACCTTCTACTGCACCTATCTTGCACTGCACTAATCATTTGAAGTTAGCAGGTTCGGCTGTGTGGACAGTGTGTTCTTTTTTTCTTGTTTGCCCAGATTTACAGAATCACGGAGCTTGGCTCAGAATCACGATAAGAGTTTGCTGGAACGACTGTGCAAATTCAAGGCGAGGCTCTATGTGAAATGTACCAGTAATTATCCATAGTATTTTGCTTTTGTTCCAGTAATTATTTGGATTGGCAGCATTGTAATGCTTTAAAATTCATTCAGGGCACGTGGGCGTCGTTGGCTATACCAACATTTATTGCCCATCCCTAGTTGTCCTTGAGAAGGTGGTGGTGAGCTGTCTTCTTGAACCGCTGCAGTCCTTGAGGTATAGGTACACCACAGTGCTGTTAGGACTTCTTTAAGTTGTTATGCCAAGACTTGATACAGCCAAAATTTGGAAGCAACTACCAATGCTAACTTAAACATTGTGATGTCATTGTTGCTCCTAATACTGTGTCTTGCATTCTTAGGAATTATTTATCGTCTATTTTAATTAAAAATTAGCATTGGATTAAAGTATATGGAATGCTTTTGTGGAAAAAAATACCAAGAATATTAAAATGTTGAAATTCTATCTATAAAATCAGGGGAAAACTATCATAAACAAAAATTCTATATACTATCTGTTTAATTCACTATCTAATTTTTTTCATTTATTTTGATATATTCTGTGAAAAATCAAACAACAAAATGAGAGCCAAAGATAGAGTATGAGAAGAGATGGCAGCTAACATAAAAGGGAATCCAAAAGTCTTCTCCAGGCACAAAGATAGTAAAAGGGTAGTAAGAGGAGAGGCAGGCCAATTAGGGACCAAACAGGAGACCTACACATGGAGGGCATGGTTGAGGTACTAAATGCGTACTTCACATCTGTTCTTATGAAGAAAGAAGATGTTGCCAAAGTCACAGTGAAAAAGGAGGTGGTTGATGGGCTAAAAATTGATAAGAAGGAGGTACTAGAATGGTTAGCTGGTAAGTCACCAGGACTGGATGAAACGCATCTGAGATTGCTGAGGGAGGTAAGGGTAGAAATTGGGTAGGTACTGGCCATAATCTTCCAATCATCCTTAGATTTGAGAGTGGTGCCAGAGGACTGGGAAATTGCAACTGTTACCCCTTTCCAGATCTACCAGCTGCCCATGTAATTCTACCAGCATACAGGTTTAATATTTTAATCCCTTTAATGCCCGAGCATTGTAAAACAAAACTGCACAATCTTTTTTCTTTCATGGGATGTGGCTGTGGCCGGCTAGGCCAGCATTTATTGCCCATCCCTAATTGCCCTTGAGAAGATGGTGGTGAGCTACCTTCTTGAACTACTGCAATCCATCTGGTGTCAGTGCAGCCACAGTGCAGTTAGGGAGTTCCAGGATTTTGACCCAGCGACAATGAAGGAACAGCGATATAGTTCCAAGTCAGGATGGTCTGTGGCTTGGAGGGGAACTTGCAGGTAGTAGTGTTCCCGTGCACCTGCTGCCCTTGTTCTTCTAGGTGGTAGAGATCGTGGGTTTGGAAAGTGCTGTTGAAAGAGTTGCTGCAGTGCATCTGGTAGATGATACCTACGGCTGCCACTATGCGTCGGTGGTGGAAGGAGTTAATGTTGAAGGTTGTGGATGGGATTCCAATCAACCGGGCTGCTTTGTCCTGGATGATGTCAAGCTTCTCGAGTGTTGTCGGAGCTACACTCATCCAAGCAAGTGGAGAGTATTACATCACAGTCCTGACATGCCTTGTAGATGGTGGATAGGCTTTACAGAGGCAGGTGAGTTACTTGCCACAGAATTGCCAGACTCTGACCTGCTCTTGTAGCCACAGTACTTATATGGCTACTCCAGTTCAGTTTCCAGTCAATGTTAACCCCCAGGATGTTGATAGTGGGAGATTCAGCGATGGTAATGCCATTGAATATCAAGGGGAGATGGCAAGATCCTCTCTTGTTGGAGATAGTCATTGCCTGGCATTTGCACGGAGCCTGAATGTTGTCCAGGTCTTGCTGCATATGGACACGGACTGCTTCAGTGGCTGAGGAGTTGCGAATGGTACTAAACATTCTGCAATCAGCGAACATCCCCACATCTAACCTTATGATGGAAGGAAGGTCATTGATGAAGCAGCTGAAGTTGGTTGGGCCAAGAACACCACCCTGAGGAACTCCTGCAGTGATGTCCTGGGAGCGAGATGATTGATCTCCAAAACCACAACCATCTTCCTTTGTGATAGGTATGACTCCAACGAGTGGAGAGTTTTCCCCGATTCGCATTGACTCTAATTGTGCGAGGGTTCCTTGATGCCACACTCGGTCAAATGCTGCCTTGATGTCAAGGTCAGTCACTATCATCTCACCTCTCGAGTTCAGCTCTTTTGTCCATGTTTAGACCAAGGCTGTAACGAGATCAGGAGCTGAGTGGCCCTGGCAGAACCCAAACTGAGCATCAGTGAGCAGGTTATTGCTGAGTAAGTGCCGTTTGATAACACTGTAGACGAAACCTTCCATCGCTTTGCTGATGATTGACAGTGGACTCATGGGGCAATAATTGGCCAGATTGGATATGTCCTGCTTTTTGTGGACAGGACATACTTGGACAATTTTCCACATTGCCAGTTAGACGCCAGTGTTGCAGCTGTACTGGAACAGCTTGGCTAGGGGTGTGGCCAGTTCTGAAGCACAAGTCTTCAGTACTATTGCTGGAATGCTGTCGTGGCCCATAGCCTTTTCAGTACCCAGTGTTTTCAGCTGTTTCTTGATATCACAAGGAGTGAATCAAATTGGCTGAAGACTTGCATCTGTGATGCTGGGAACCTCAGGCGGCAGCCAAAATGGATTGATGGCCTGAAGGTGGGTGCAAATGCTTCAGCCTTGTCTTTTGCATTGATGTGCTGGGCTCCCCCATCATTGAAGATGGGAATATTTGTGAAGTCTCCTTCTCCTATTTGTTGTTTAATTGTCCACCACCATTCATGACTGGATGCAGCAGGACTCGAGAGATTAGATCTGATCCGTTGGTTGTGGAATAGCTTAACTCTGCCTATCGCATGCTGCTTCTGCTGTTTGGCATGCATGTAGTCCTGTGTTGTAGCTTCACCGGGTTGACACTTCATTTTTAGGTATGCCTGGCGCTGCTCTTGTCCTGCCCTACTGCACTCTTTATTGAACATAAACATATACAACGTAACCAATGGTTTAATAGTACTACTCAGCATCAACATGATGGATGTGGTTGTTTATTTGAGCATAAGCACTATTTGATAGTTTGAGTCATAAATTGCTCAGTAAATTGGACACTAAAGCATTACGGCAAACATTTGTGTACTCCGCAGTTGGATGAACAATACTTTTGTTAACCCTCTGCACCTGCCTATCCTGCCCCAAAGCCCAGACTATTCCTCCTCTTCAACTTCTTTCAGTCACAGTTTTTTTGAATTGCTTCCAATGGCCTAACTGTAGGAATATTCTCTCTCTGTTGGCTATAGCTGTATGCCATGCTGCAGGAACACGTAAAGATGAAAATGGCAGCCATAAATTCGATTCCCTTAGAATCATAAAACACAGCACAGAAGGAGACCATACCCAAGACCAAGTTGCTTATATGTGATAAGAAAAGCATTGTTCTCAATACTGATCTCTGGGGGACCCCACAGCAAGCTTCTCCAAGTCCTGATTTCAATCCCTTCCCCAGCTACTCGCTCAGACTGAAAAAAGTGTGCTCCTTGGCACTCTATTTGGTACCGAGCTGAGTTTTAAACCCCATATCCTAATCATCACTGACATCACCTATTTCCACCTGTGCAACATTGTTGCCCCTATGCCACTGAAACATTAATCCATTTTTTGTCACTCTAGACTATTATTCTAATCCCCACCCCCATCCTCCACAAACTGTCACTTGTCCAAAACACAGCGCCCTGTATCATGTTCGGTACTGCCCCATTCACCCATCATTAATCAACACTGACCACTGGTCCACAACATATTAAATTCCAACTACTCATTCTTTACAAATTCCTTAATGCCTTGATGCACCTTATCTCTACAACGTCTTCCAAGTCTTATTTTCCGTCTGTGGTATCCTTCCAACCTCTGATTCTGTTTTTTTGTTGTACAATTCCAGGGGATCCCTTTGCTTACATTGGCTCCCCATCCTTCTAATCTCCTCTGTATGTTCACTACTCTCTGCTCCTTTAAATATCGTCTCTAAATCCATCTTTTTGACCACGTTTTGGTCATCCCCTACTGATCTCTCCCCCCATGGCTTTGCTTTTGCCTAGCAACTTCCATTTATGAAGTCTCTTGGAATCTTTCTCTTTATGTTAAAGACATATAAATGCAAACATTTGTTTCAATTTGCCATTCAGGTTATTGTGTTGTACCTGCACATAAAACAATTGAACGTTTTTTCATCAAGACAATATCCCATTAAATGCTAATACCATCATGCACACATATAAAATGTAAATGATATATTTCATTAATGTAGTGTTAAATGACATAGATTTTCTGATGCTGTGATTGAGCTTTTTTTGAAAAAATGGTATGTAAACTCTGAATTTCTTATCTAAATTGGCGATGTTTTCAGCAAAGTCTCTGACCCCACAAAATATGGTACTGGGAACCATCCAGCCTGTTCCACTCCTCCTGGCTCTTGTGCACATATCAGCAGTGGCTGGAGGAATCAGGCTGTTCCTGGAGTGTAGAGACTCCCCATGAGGGCAGATGACGAACTCCTCCTTTCCTGGAGGACACGGGGGTCTCCCGGAGCCTTTGGTCAGCAGTTCAGGACATTGGGCTGGAGCAGTTGACCCCCGACCCCCACCCCTCCATATCTTTCAAGTGCATCGCCAGCCACACTCTCAGAAAACCACCAGCAGTCAATGGATTCTTCAGCTTCTCCAGGAAAAATGCCAGGTAAGTGTGAGTGATGGTCTCCTCCTACCGGATAGTGCATTTCTCCAGGTGACCTTGCCAGCTCCAAGAAGTTTGGAAGAGGACGAGTCCTCCGGGAAGAGCTCCAACCCAATTTCGGAATGTCAAAGAATGGGCTGAGGCATTGCTTGTGACCAAATGGCACAGAGACCTGTCCCCCGGGATAAACCCGCCAGCCTGCCCTGGCCATGCTGCAAGCGATTGCATTGGAAGAAATACAACTGGCAGAGCAAGCATCCACTGGGAAGCATCTGAACTTTCTCCCCAACACAATCACACAATGAAAAATTAAAGAATTAAAGATATAAATAAGAAAAACAGGTCAAATGTTTGCATTAGAACTTAAATCCACCATTAGACAATTTCTCCTGCATATCCTCCAAAGATGTCTCACGTACGCATACCAGTTTGGGAACTCATGTTAAAGTCCCTGATTAATTGATTGCATGGTAAACTGGAGCTTTTGTGCAGTGTTCTAAGATTTTCTTTGTCTAATCAGGATGTTATTTGAAACATATGCTTAGAAGACCTGGACAGCATGCTAGCAACTTAAAATTAGTGAGCTTCCTGCAGAAGAATAAGAAATTGGCCACAGGAGAGGTGCCAGAGGACTGGAGGACAGCGAATGTGGTACCATTATTTAACAAGGGTAGCAGGGATAAACCAGGCAATCATAGGCCTGTAGGGAAATTATTGGAAAAAATTCTGATAGACAGGAATAATCTCCACTTGGAGAGGCAGGGATTGATCAGGGATAGTCAGCATGGGGAGATCAAGTCTAAAAAATTTGATTGAATTTTTCGAGGAGATGACTAAGGTATAGATGAGGGTAAAGCAGTTGATGTCATCTATATGGACTTCAGTAAGGCTTTTGATAAGGTTCCGCATGAGAGATTGGTTAAGAAAGTAAGAACCCATGGAATCCAGGGTAATTTGGCAAATTGGATTCAAAAATTGGCTTAGTGGAAGGAGGCAGAGGGTGCTGGTAGAGGGCTGTTTTTGCCAATGGAGGCCTGTGACCAGTGGGGTACCACAGGAATCGGTGTTAGGACCCTTACTGTTTGTAGTGTACATTAATGATTTAGATGTGAATATAGGAGGTATGATCAGTAAGTTTGCAGATGACAGGAAAATTGGTGGTGTTGTAAATAGTGAGGAGGAAGGCCTTAGATTACAAGATGATATAGATGGGCTGGTAAGATGGGCGGAGCTGTGGCAAATGGAGTTTAATCCTGAGAAGTGTGAGGTGATGCACTTTGGGAGGACTAACAAGGCAAGAGAATATACAATGGATGGGAGGACTCTAGGGAGTACAGAGGGACCTTGGGGTGCTTGTCCACGGATCACTGAAGGCAGCAGCACAGATATATAAGGTGGTTAGGAAGGCATACGGGATACTTGCCTTTATTAGCCCAGGCATAAAATATAAGAGCAGGGAGGTTATGATGGAGCTGTATAAAACGCTGGTTAGGCTGCAGCTGGAGTACTGTGTACAGTTCTGGTCATCCCACTATAGGAAGGATGTGATGTCAATGGAGACGGTGCACAGGAGATGCATCAGGATGTTGCCTGGGCTGGAGCATTTCACAGATATGAAGAGAGACTGGATAGGCTGGGGTTGTTTTCCTTGGAGTGGAAAAGGCTGAGGGGGGACCTGATTGAGGTATACAAAATTATGAGGGGCATTGATAGGATAGATAGGAAGAAACTTTTTCCCATAGCAGAGAGGTCAATCACTAGGGGGCATAGATTTAAGGGAGGAGGTATAGAGGGGAATTGAGGAAACATTTTTTCACCCAAAGGGTGGTTGGAATCTTGAACACACTGCCTGAAGGGCTGGCAGAGGCAGGAACACTCATGACATTTAAGAAGTATTTAGATAAGGATTTGAAATGCCATAACATACAAGGCTATGGGCCAACTGTGGGAAAATGGGATTAGTTTCGGACGAGTGCTTGATGGTCGGCGCAGGCACGTTGGGCCGAAGGGTCTATTTCTGTGCTGTAAAACTCTATGACTCTACACAAAATTGAGTGAGGGCTTGGCTATAGCTCCTCCCATCAAGGCATATATAAGAATATAGGCTTATGAGTGTATTTAGAGGGATTTGGCCTTGTAAGAAATAAAAGCCCCAAGCTTTGGCTGAAACTCCTACTCTGCAAATTGAACAGCCTTTAAAGTTTCAAATTGACATTTTGGTAGGTGCTATCCCTATGATGACCAATGATCAGCCATAGCTCAGTTGGTAACACTCTTGCCTCAAAGTTATAAGGTTGTGGGTTCAAGTCCCACCCCAGGACTTTAGCAGAAAAATCTAGGTCGACAGAGTGCACTACTTGAAAGAGTACTGGCCTGTCAGAAGTGCTGCTTTTTTGGATGAGTCATTAAACAGAGGTCCGATTTGCCCTCTCAGGTGGATGTAAAAGATCCCACTACAATCTTTCAAAGAGCAGGGGAGTTATACCCGATGTCATGGCCAAAATTTATCCCTCAATAAACATCACAAAGAAACAGATAACTTGCTCATCACATAACGTTGCTGCTGTTTGGGGAGCTTGCTGTACACAAATTGGCAGCCCCCATTTTCCACATTGCAACAGTGATCACACTTCAAAAGCACACCTCTGCTTCTCTACCTCACATTCCTTTTTCAAGAAACTTCTTAAAACTTACCTTTTTGACCAAACCTTTGGTCACCTGACTAATTATCTCCAATTGTGGCTCAGTGTCATATTTTGTTTTACGATGCGCCTGTGAAATACCTTGGGACATTGTACTGCATTAGCTATATAAATGCAAGTCTTCTTTGTCATTGCAATCAATTGTTAGTGTTGGAAAAAACAGTTTGAAATTTGAAGATGTCTATAGCGTTATCTCTTGCCTTTTTCTCTTACTGTGGTATGCCGACTGAGAACTCATTATTTCTCGAAATACAATCAAATACATTCGACTTTTACTATTCTTCAGTATTAAACTTTGTTAGATTGCAGTTTAATATAAAGTTTGCTAGCCTAGAGTATTCTTACTTTATTTTTATTCCTATGAAAGAATGACGGAAAGGTGCAAGTTCAACCGAGATTTTAACAGTTACAACTCTTGGGTTGAAAAATTGGGCTCATTAGCACTCGTTGTTTGAGCTCTACGTGCCCTTAGAAATCCAAAATGGAGTCTCGCGGCACACTTGCACGGTATTTGTGATAACTGTGCCATTCCCCATCAATGCCCCCTGGTTATTGACCCCTCTGCTAAGGGAAAAAAATTTCTTCCTATCTAACCTATCAATGCCCCTCATAATTTTGTATACCTCAATCATGTCCCCCCCCCCCCCCCCCCCAGCCTTCTCTGTTCGAAGGAAAACAACTCTAGCCATTTGAGTCTCTCTTCATAGCTGAAATGCTCCAGCCCAGGCAACATCCTGGTGAGTCTCCTCTGCACGTGCATAGTGAATGCCCAATGGAGGCACGTAGGGAAGGAAGATCAAGATGTCAATTTATGCGCAATGCTGTTTTGACCCCAGCATGCCGTTTTGGGCCTCAACTTTCCAGTCAACGCTCTCTCCTAACCTCACACAGCTGAACACACGCTCAGCAGCAGAAAGGACATAACCCACCACTCCCCCACAAACCTGTATAAAAAGGGATCAACTGTGCTATGATCCCCATGGAGATCAAAAGAATCAAATCCACCAATTGACCTCAATGCAGGAAACAAAAACCAAATGGAAAAGATTTCACTTTTATAAATTTTACTTCAACATGCAAACCAAAACGAACATTAATTAAACATGAACAGTTAAAACACGATTGATGCATGTATATCTTAAAAGGTTACAAGTTAATTAGCAGATGTCAGCAAGATGGCGCTGAACAGTTCCACAGTACAACAAAACCTGGAACTTCTGCAGGTAGTTTTCCAAGTCCTGTCCTCCAGAATGCTGATACGGAAGTAATGAAGTCCCGTTGACAGTAAGCAATACAATCTTCCCTTTAACCGTTCGGTCTTGTCGCCTCTCGAGCAACCTTGGCCTTTTCCACAACAGTCCTGATGGCATGGTTCTGCTGATAACATTTTAAGTCACCGAAGACAACAGATGCAAGTCATTCACCAATGGTCAGCCCTCAGGCTCCTTGGTCTGCAGTTAAAACAAGTATTCCAGCCTGCTGCTTTGTAGTCTATTTCAATTATATGCAGCTTCTCTGGAAGCACAAACATCTGCAGCTCTCAGCTTGACTCTTCCCAGCTTTGCAGCTGGCTTCAACACCCTCCAGAGTCTTTTTGTAAAACTGAAATCTAAGCTCCAATCACATATCTTTGTTTTAATAAAAACTTTGTTCCATTAACCTGGCTCTGACCTCCCAGCATATTGAAGCTTTTAGTTTCATTTTCAAAGCAGGGTCCAATGTCATTGCACCCAACAGGTTAGCTGCACAGAACACAGTCTGCACACGACGACTCCATCACAACTTACAGGTTAGTAGCTGGTTGATTTCTTCTGCCTGTGGCGAAGATATTACAAAAGTTTGGTACTTTCTATAGCTGCTTCATGTTGCAAAAGTCTACAAGGAGTGGTGTGGCAGGTGTTGAAGGACTTTTTGCTGACTTCAAGGCTCCCAGACATGGATGCGCTAGTCAGCATTCTCCTTGGAATAAAGGATGACTTGGAGAATGAGCAGAGGCCACAAAAAGCACACCAACTGCTTGAAGAGGGAGGAGAAGGAAAGGGGAAAGATCTCTCAGCAGTGTGAGATGTCTATGCTTCAATAAGGAGGTCCTTACTGAAATCTGCCACCTGACGCAGCCAAACTGCAACCTTAGAGAGCAAGGAAAGGACCACATTGCCAGCGGCATGAAGGTGACCTTGGCAATGAATCTTTATGCATCTAGAACTGGCAGTATTCACAACATCTCTCAGTTTTTCAGTTGCAGAAGGGAGGTCATTAGGCTCTCTATTTAATGAAAGTTAGATACATTTCATCCTCTCTTGCAAAGGACAAGCAGGTGGAGCAAGCAGTCGGCTGGACAGAGCTTGCGGCTTTGCTCGGATTGCAGGCTTCACCATGGTGCAGGTTGCCATTGACTGTATGCACATTGCTTTGCAGACACGGCATGTCAACTCTGTTATATGCTCGAACTGAAAAGGATTCCACCCTCTCAACACCCAGCTGGTCTGTGACCACAGGCAGTAAATCATGCAGCTCAATGCCCAGTATTCTGGCAACAGTCATCATGCCTTCATTTTCTGGCAGCATTCTGGACCAGTTGCATTTGAGCTACCACAGCAAACCAAAGGGTGGCTACTGGGTGACTCCGGCGTGCAACCCATACATACCTGCATAGCATGTATACAATGAAAACCATGCTGCCATCAAAAAATTTAATAAAACTGACCACTGAAGCATTGTTCTAGACAAGTCCTACAGTACTCGGGAGAGCAGATGCCAAGATTCATGGTGGTCTGCTGCAAGCTGCACAACATCACCATCATGAGGGGACAACCTCATGGGCGGCACAGCGGTTAGCACTGCAGCCTCACAGCTCCAGCGACCCGGGTTCAATTCTGGATACTGCCTGTGCGGAGTTTGTAAGTTCTCCCTGTGACCGTGTGGGTTTTCGCCGGGTGCTCCGGTTTCCTCCCACAGCCAAAGACTTGCAGGTTGATAGGTAAATTGGCCATTATAAATTGCCTCTAGTATAGGTAGGTGGTAGGGGAATTGAGGAAAGGTGGGGATGGGGTAGGAATATGGGATTAATGTAGGATTGTAGAAATGGGTGGTTGATGGTCAGCACAGACTTGGTGGGCCGAAGGGCCTGTTTTAGTGCTGTATTTCTAAATAAATAAAAAATAAATAAACCCTTGCCACCAGCTATACTGCGAGCAGTAGGCGGAGGAAGAGGAAGGGAGGAGGCAACCTAGACAGCCCCTTTCTGCCCAGTCTGTCCGTGAAGAATTTTTTCAAAGTGTGATAACAGTAACCACAACCCCAATTCACCTTGCCCCGGATTTTGTGCAAGAGATGGGGCTCCCAGTGCTGGGCCGAAAAGGCAGGGGGAAATCCGTCTGCATTTTTTCAGCGCCCGCCCCACACCCCCCCTCCCCCAACCCCCAGAGCAATCCTCCGGTCTTTTGGGGTCAAAGTTTAAGGAGGCGAGATCCCCATCCCTTTAAAGACTTGATAGGGACGCAGATCCGCAGCCAAGAGCTGCCGGCTAATCAGAGGGCCGGCAGCTCAGCAGTATCAGCAGTGCCACCAGGAGCGGTGGCCGGTACTCCAGAGGCCATGGGCCCGGGCCCACGCCCAGCGGTGGAACCCGAAAGAGGTAGGTGAGGCACGGTCACTGGGGCCAGTCCGAAGACCCTGGCGAGGAGCTCCGGGGGGGGGGGGGGGGGGGGGTGGTCCTCCATGGGCCACAATTTGACCACAAAGGAGGGACCCCCCCCCACCCCTCCAGCTCACAAGGAGGGCACCTAGTTTTCAAGGCAGCCCACCCGGCAGTGGGAAGAGAGGCTTATTTGGCCTCTGGGTGGGAAGGTCGTCATCGGCCTATCCTACCCGAGGGAGATTCGGAACCCGGATTTTTAGCATCAGATTCCATGACGGGCTAGTCTGCCCTGATTCTCCAACACCTCCTACCACAAAACCCACCATCAGGATGAGAACGAATCCGGCCCTTTATCGTGCTCTGTCACTTTGCGTGATCCAGGAACTGAGTGCTTCAGAAATCGAATGCTCAGTCAGAATTTGGTGCAACTGGTAATTCAGTGCAGAGGGGGAAGAAGGGTGCTGCTTTTTATTCCTTTTGTTTTACCTCCATTGCGTGGTGGGCGTTCTTCTTTTGTCTCCAAGCTAGGAGCCTGAAACGTGCTATTACTTTACTAAATTATTAACCAGTTACCTAAGCAAATAAATAGATGAGGTTAGACAGACATAGCAAGGCAGGTGGTGTGACGTGACTGTAACATGTGGCAGTTTGTGGTATCTGTGATAAATATCTGCAGCTTGATCAACTTAGGCTCAGAGTTGCTGAACTGGAGTCCAAACTCCAGGCATTGCGAGGCATCAGGAAGGGGAACAGTTACCTGGACACTTTATTCCAGGAGGCAGTCAAACCCGTTCAGTTAAGTAGAACTTCAGAGTTGATCAATGGTCAGGGCCAGGAGGATGCGACTGTGAGTCAGGCAGGTATTGGAATCCAGCATGTAGTGATGGAAGAGCCTCGGTCCTTGACTTTGACCAATGAGTACAAGGTACTTGCTACCAGAGTGGATGAGAACAAGGACTGTAGGGTGGATGAGCAAACTGACCACAAGAACACAAGAAATAGGAGCAGAAGTAGACCATATGACCTATCAAGCCTACTCCGCCATTCAATACAATCATGGTTAATCTTAGGATTCAACTCCACTTTCCTGCCCACTCGCCGTACCCCTTGATTCCCAGAGAGACCAAAAATCTGTCTATCCCAGCCTTAAATATGTTCAAGATGGAACATTCACAACCCTCTGGGGTAGACAATTCCAAAGTTTCACAACCCTTTGAGTGAAGTAATTTCTCCTCATCTCAGTCCTAAATGAGCGGCCCCTTATCCTGAGACTGTGCCCGTGTTTTCGATCCCCCGACCAGCAGAAACAATCTCTCAGTGTCTACTCTATCCAGCCCCTTTAGAATCTTACATGTTTCAATGAGATCACCTCTCATTCTTCTAAACTCCAGAGAATACAGGCCCAATTTGCTTAGTCTCTCATCATAGGGCAACCCCCTCATCCCAGGGACAATCTAGTGAACCTTCACTGCACTGCCTCCAATGCAAGTATATCCTTTCTTAAATATGGAGACCAAAACTGCACACTGCATTCCAGACGTGGTCTCACCAAAACCCTGTACAAATGTAACAATACTTTCTTATTCCCATACTCCAATCCCCTTGTAATAAAGGGCAACATGCCATTTGCCTTCCTAATTGCTTGTTGTACCTGCATGTTAACTTTCTGCGTTCCTTGTACAAGCACACCCAAGTCTCTTTGACCATCGATACTTACCTTCTTCACCCCTTTTAAAAAATATTCTGCTTTTCTATTCTTAGGACCAAATTGCATCACTTCACATTATACTGCATCTGCCATCTTGGTGCCCACTCACTTAACCTGTCTATATCTCTTTGCAGCCTCTTTGTGTCCTCCCCACAGCTTACCTTGCCACATACCTCTGTATCATCAGCAAACTTTGATGCATTACTCTCTGTCTCTTCAGCTAAGTCATTAATGTAGATTGTAAATAGCTGAGGCCCCAGCACGGATTCTTGCGACACTCCACTATTTACTGCCTGCTGACTTGAAAATGCCCCTTTTTACCCACTTTTGCTTCCTGTCTGTTAAACCAATCATCTATCCATGCTAATATATTACCCCCAACTCCATGAGCCCTTATCTTACCAACTAACCTTTTGTGTGGCACCTTATTGAATGCCTTTTGGAAATCCAGGTATATATTATCTACACCATGGTGCCATTCAAGTGAGGGAGCGAAAAGAAATGCAGTAGTGATAGGGAACAGTATAGTCAGGGGATAGATACTGTTTTCTGCAGCCGTGACTGGGAGTTCCTAAGGTTGTGTTGCATGCCCGATGCTAGGGTTAAGGACATCTCCTCGCAGCTGGAGATGAACTTGGAGTGGGAGGAGGAGGATCCAGTTGGCACGGTCCATGTAGGAACAAATGACATACGCAGAACTAGGAATGATGTTTGAGGAATTAGGGTCCACATTAAAATGCAGAACCTCCAAGGTAATAATCGCTAAATTGCTACCTGAGCTATGCATCAATTGGCATAGGGCAAGTAGATTAGAGAAAAAAATGCGTGGCTCCAAACAGTAGTGTGGGAAAGAAGGGTTTTGCTTGACAGGGCACTGGCACCAGTACTCAGAAAAAGAGGGACATGTTCCATTGGGGTGGGCTTCAAATAAACCAGGCTGGGATCCATGTCCTGGCGAATCTTATAACTAGGGCTCTGGATAGGGCTTTAAACTAAAAAGGCCAGGATGGAGGAATCAGATCAAGGGAGCTAAAAGACAAAAGTCACGGCAATAGAACAGTACAGCAATTTGGGTTAAGACAAGCAGAGTGGGACAGGAAGAGGCAGAGAGTTTAACGGGAATAATACATCTGAATGCGCAAAGCATTCGCAGTAAGATGGATGAACTCGTGCCACAAATAGAGATAAATGGTTCAGATCTAATCGTCATTAGAAAGACATGATTACAAGGTGACTAAGGTTGGGAAATAAATATTCCAGAGTGCACAATATTTCGAAAAGACAGACAGAATGGAAAAGGAGAAGTAGCCTTGATAGTAAAGATGACAGAAAGGCAGTAGTGAGAAAGAATTTTGGCTCAAAATCAAGACATAGAATCAGTATGGGTGGAGATTAGGAATAACAAGGGTCAGAAAACACCGGTCGGAGTAGTTTATCGCCCCCTACGAGGTGTTTTACCGTTGCAGAGAGCATTAAGCAAGAAATAATTGGAACTTGGAACAAAGGCAATGTAATAATTGTGGGGGGCTTGAATCTTCATATAGACTGGACAAGTCAAAATTGGCAAATGTAGTCTGGAGATGAGTTTGTAGAATGCTTTTGCAACAGTTTCCTGGAACAATATGTTGTGGAGCCAACTAAGGATAAACCTATTTCAGATCTAGTATTGTGCAATGAGGCAGGTCTAATTAGTAATCTGACAGTAAAAGATCTGCTAGAAAAAGTGATCATAATACAAACAAATTCCATATTAAGTTTGAAAGCAATGTACTCCAGTCCCAAACAAGAATCTTAAACTTAAACAAAGCCAATTATTCGGTATGAAGGGATGGAGGGGAGATTGATTGGGTAAATAGACTAAAAGGTATAGCAGTAAATAAACAGTGGGTAACGTTGAAAGAACCAAGTCAAACTGTTCAACAAAAATGCATTCCATTAAAAAACAAAAAGTCAGCAAGAAAGATCCATCCATGGCTTATTAGGCAAATTTAGGATAGTTTTAAAAGAAGCATATAACATGGCAAAGAATAGTAGTAAGCCTGAGGATTGAGTGAGTTTTAGAAAGCAGCAAAGGGCAACCAAAAAGTTGATGAAAAGGGAAAAAAATAGAATAAGAGTAAACTAGAGTAACCCAGAAATATAAAAATAGATTGTAAGAGCTTTTACAAGTATATTAAAGGGAAGAGAGTAGCTAAAGTAAACATTGGCCCCTTAGTGACAGAGACAGGAGAAATTATCACGAGGAATGAGGAAATTGCAGCGATGTTGAACAACTATTGTGTGCCTGTCTTCATGGTAGAAGACACAAATTACATACCGGAAATAAAGGGTAACCAAGAGGATAATATTAATGAGGAGCTGAAGGTTATTAATATTAGCAGAGAAAAAGCATTGGAGAAACTTAAGGGTCTAAAGGCCGACAAATCCCAAAGACCTGATGGCCGACAACTTTCAGTTCTAAAAGAGGCAGCTACAGAGATAGTGGATGCACTGATTATGATTTTCCAAAATTCTCTAGATTCTAGAATGGTCCCAGCGGATTGGAAGTGAGCAAATGTAACACGGGTATTCAAGAAAGGAGGGAGAGAGAAAACAGGGAACCACCAGCCAGTTAGCCTGACATCAGTCATTGCGAAATGCTGGAATCTATTATTAAGGAAGTCTTAACAATGCACTTAGAAAATCATATGACCAGAGTCAATATGGTTTTACAAAAGAGAAATTGTGATTCACAAATTTATTAGAGTTTTTTTGAGGATGTAACTAGTAGGGTAGATAAAGGCGAACCAGTAGATGCAGGATACTTGGATTTCCAAAAGGCATTCGATAAGATGCCACACAAAAGGTTATGCACAAGGTAAAGGTCCATAGAGTTGGGAGTAATATATTAGCATGTATAGAGGAATGGTTAAATGGACAGGAAGCAGAGAGTAGGGATAAATGGGGCATTTTCAACTTTGTAAGCTATAACTAATGGAGTGCTGCGAGGATTTTTTTTTATATATTCATTCAGGGATGTGGGCGTCGCTGGCTAGGCCAGCATTTATTGCCCATCCCTAATTGCCCTTGAGAAGGTAGTGGTGAGCTGCCTTCTTGAACCACTGCAGTCCATTTGGGGTGGGTACACCCACAGTGCTGTTAGGAAGGAAGTTCCAGGATTTTGATCCAGGGCAGTGAAGGAACGGCGATATAGTTCCAATTCAGGATGGTGTGTGGCTTGGAGGGGGAACTTGCAGGTGGTGGTGTTCCCATGCATTTGCTGCCCTTGTCCTTCTAGTTGGTACAGGTCGCGGGTGTGGAAGGTGCTGTCTAAGGAACCTTGGTGTATTGCTGCAGTGCATCTTGTAGATGATACACACTGCTGCCACTGTGCGTCGGCGGTGGAGGGAGTGAATGTTTGTAGATGGGGTGCCAATCAAGCGCGCTGCTTTGTGCTGAATGGTGTCAAGCTTCCTGAGTGTTGTTGGAGCTGCACCCATCCAGGCAAGTGGAGAGTATTCCATCACACTCCTGACTTGTGCCTTGTAGATGGTGGACAGGCTTTGGGGAGTCAAGAGGGGAGTTACTTGCCTCAGGATTACTAGCCTCTGACCTGCTCTTGTAGCCACGGTATTTATATGGCTATTCCGGTTCAGTTTCTGTTCAATGGTAGCCCCTAGGATGTTGATAGTGGGGGATTCAGCGATGGTAATGCCATTGAACGTCAAGGGGAGATGATTAGATTCTCTCTTGTTGGAGATGGTCATTGCCTCGCACTTGTGTGGCGCGAATGTTACTTGCCACTTATCAGCCCAAGCCTGGATATTGTCCAGGTCTTGCTGCATTTCTACATGGACTGCTTCAGTATCTGAGGCGTCACGAATGGTGCTGAACATTGTGCAATCAGCGAACATCCCCACTTCTGACCTTATGATTGAAGGTAGGTCATTGATGAAGCAACTGAAGATGGTTGGGCCTAGGACACTACCCTGAGGAACTCCTGCAGTGATGTCCTGGAGCTCAGATGATTGACCTCCAGCAACCACAACCATCTTCCTTTGCGCTAGGTATGACTCCAACCAGCGGAGGGTTTTCCCCCTGATTCCCATTGACCTCAGTTTTGCTAGGGCTCCTTGATGCCATACTCGGTCAAATGCTGTCTTGATGTCAAGGGCAGTCATTCTCACCTCACCTCTTGAGTTCAGCTCTTTTGTCCATGTTTGAACCGAGGCTGTAATGAGGTCAGGAGCTGAGTGGCCCTGGCGGAACCCAAACTGAGCGTCACTGAGCAGGTTATTGCTAAGCAAGTGCCGCTTGATGGCACTGTTGATGACACCTTCCATCACTTTACTGATGATTGAGAGTAGGCTGATGGGGCGGTAATTGGCCGGGTTTGACTTGTCCTGCTTTTTGTGTACAGGACATACCTGGGCAATTTTCCACATTGCAGGGTAGATGCCAATGTTGTAGCTGTACTGGAACAGCTTGGCTAGGGGCGCGGCAAGTTCTGGAGCACAGGTCTTCAGTACTATTGCCGGAATATTGTCAGGGCCCATAGCTTTTGTAGTATCCAGTGCCTTCAGTCGTTTCTTGATATCACGCGGAGTGTATCGAATTGGCTGAAGTCTGGCATCTGCGATGCTGCGGACTTCAGGAGGAGGCCGAGATGGATCATCAACTCAGCACTTCTGGTTGAAGATTGTTGCAAATGCTTCAGCCTTATCTTTCGCACTAATGTGCTGGGCTCCCCCATCATTGAGGATGGGGATATTTGTGGAGCCACCTCTTCCAGTTAGTTCACAGCTGGATGTGGCAGGACTGCAGAGCTTAGATCTGATCCGTTGGTTATGGGATCGCTTAGCTCTGTCTATCGCATGCTGCTTATGCAGTTTGGCACGCCAATAGTCCTGTGTTGTAGCTTCACCAGGTTGACACCTCATTTAGAGGTATGCCTGGTGCTGCTCCTCGCATGCCCTCCTGCACTCTTCATTGAACCAGGGTTGGTCTCCTGGCTTGATGGTAATGGTATAGTGGGGAATATGCCGGGCCATGAGGTTACAGATTGTTGTTGAGTACAATTCTGCTGCTGCTGATGGCCCACAACGCCTCATGGACGCCCAGTTTTGCATTGCTAGATCCGTTTGAAATCTATCCCATTTCGCACAGTAGTACTGTCACAAAACACGAAGGAGGGTATCGCCAATGTGAATGCGGGAATTTGGCTCCACAAGGACTGTGCGGTGGTCACTCCTACCAATACTGTCATGGACAGATGCATCTGCGGCAGGCAGATTGTTGAGGACGAGGTCAAGTATGTTTTCCCCTCTTTTTGGTTCCCTCACCACCTGCCACAAACCCAGTCTAGCAGATATGTCCTTTAGGACTCGGCCAGCTCGGTCAGTAGTGGTGCTACCGAGCCACTCTTGGTGATGGACATTGAAATCCCCCACGCAGAGTACATTCTGTGCCCTTGCCACTCTCAGTGCTTCCTCCAAGTGCTGTTCAACATGGAGGAGTACTGACTCATCAGCTGAGGGAGGGTGGTAGGTGGTAATCAGCAGGAGGTTTCCTTGTCCATGTTTGACCTGATGCCATGAGACTTCATGGGGTCCAGAGTCGAAGTTGAGGACTCCAAGGGCAACTCCCTCCCTACTGTATACCACTGTGCCGCCACCTCTGCTGGCTCTGTCCTGCCAGTGGGACAGGACATACCCGGGGATGGTGATGGCAGAGTCTGGGACCTTGTCTGTAAGGTATGATTCCGTGAGTATGACTATGTCAGGCTGTTGCTTGACTAGTCTGTGGGACAGCTCTCCCAACTTTGGCACAAGCCCCCAGATGTTAGTAAGGAGGACTTTGCAGGGTCGACAGGGCTGGGTTTGCCATTGTTGTTTCCGGTGCCTAGATCCGTCCAGTTTCTTTCCTTTTTAATGACTTCGTAGCTGTTAGATACAACTGAGTGTCTTGCTAGACCATTTCAGAGGGCATATAAGAGTCAACCACATTGCTGTGGGTCTGG
Organism: Heterodontus francisci; assembly: GCF_036365525.1. Classification (NCBI taxonomy): domain Eukaryota; kingdom Metazoa; phylum Chordata; class Chondrichthyes; order Heterodontiformes; family Heterodontidae; genus Heterodontus; species Heterodontus francisci. The sequence continues at coordinate 19,823,170 of NC_090400.1, forward strand.
AGTCACATGTAGGCCAGACCAGGTAAGGACAGCAGATTTCCTTCCCTAAAGGACATTAGTGAACCAGATGTGTTTTTACAACAATCGACAATGGTTTCATGGTCATCGTTAGACTAGCTTTTTAATTCCAGATTTATTAATTGAATTAATTACGTTCAGTGCTTGCCCCAAACATTTAAATAGCCCCATTCCAAGGATTTAATACAGTATGAACAGCAAACCAAAGCAGCGGGTAGAAGTCTGCCACACCACAATTCCACCATTTCCAGGGGCTGTGAATTTCTTAGTCCAAAATCTCCTAAATATTCCCGAACAGAAAGGAAATTAAATCTCGGCCGACACACTAATGCACTACTGGGGGACTAATGCCTTGTTAGAAGTGCAGACCTTCAGCTGAAATGTTATAATATTCCTTTATCAACTGATATTTGTTCCCAGGTGTTTGAACCATATCTCTGAACCAACATTAAGGTTTTCAAAATAATTAAGGGAATTGACAATTAGAGCATCTCAAAGTGTCTCTCTTTCCAAAGAATAACTCAATCACTTTTTACTTCACATTTTTATCTGAAACCCTTTACTGACCACTGCATGCTTGCCTCCTCAAAAATAGAACAAAGACCCTGTCACACCTACAACTCCCACCAAGTTTAGAACAAAGGGTTCTGCTGAAGCCTTCTACTGGTCAGATACAGGAATGCATAACAATTATTCCAATGTATTGATGTTGTAGTTGTAAAATGGACTAGGCAATATTACGGTGCCATTAAAATCTGTAAAATTTGGAAATATTTTTTCTGGATGTTTCCAAAAATATGATGACAGTACACCCTAAACCAGAAAATGACACTATATTATGGTTAAAAATAAATTTCAGTGAATCTTCATTATATCATTCTATGGCTACAATAATTTTCCTATAATAGGGGGTCTCACTGCACTCCTCCTGTCACCTTAACAATGACTTATACAAATGCAACATCACATCCCTTTTCTATATTGAATGCCCCATCTCCACTCTTAAAAATCTTACCATTTAGAATATATTTCCTTCCACTGTTCTTTTCCCCTCAAAATATACTACTGCTTTGGACTGTGTCTACCATTAATCTGCCCAATTTGCTAAACTCCTTACATCCTCTTGTGTTCTTCCTCACAATTTTCCAGGTGCCTAATTTGGTATCAGCTAACTATAAGGTCATTCATTTTCAGCCTATGTCCAAATGATTTACACAAATGAAAAACATATCAGCCTCAGCACAACGATTATGCTATCAGATTTGAGCACAGATCCCAGTATTGTGCGTGCATGAAATTGCAGTCCGTGGATATGAGGGCACGAAGCTGGGTGTTGTTCCAGGAAGGCAGCCGAGGTGAGAGATAATATGGCTTCTGAAGGGAGCCACAGCATCAAAAGCAGATGTATGCTGTGTTGCAGCAGGCATAGGGATAAAGACAACAAGGGAAAAGAAGAACTGGTCAGACGTGGTCTATGCCAGACTTCAGAGGTGGTAAGGCATACATAAAGGTGAAATCAAGACAGTGGCCGTGAAAGATGATATGCCGCGTGAGATTGAGTGAGGTAACGACGGTCAGATTTTTCATCTCATAAAAGTGAAAAACAAACTGGAATGACATTTAGGTTTTCAACAGACCAACACTGGTTCAAATTCCAGTTCAACTTTCACTCTCCCACCTCCAACCTCCCTTCTGCCAGTTCATAGATTGATTTTACTCCTTGCTGAAGATCACTCAAAGACCCTGTCACACCTGCAACTCCCACCAAGTTTAAACAGGCTCTCCTCCAGTTCTCAGTATATGTCATTATGCTTCATCTCCAGTTAGTTCAAGTTAGCAGTCTCCTACCTTCCTTCCCATTCAAACACGATTCTCCTTTGCATTCCAGCTCAAGTTGTCATTCTTTCTCACCCCTTAAATTCAAGTTTCGCTCTTCTTCACTTTCCCCCCATTCAAGTTGGTACTCTTCTCACACTATAAAGTTCAAATTGGTGCCCTTTTCCCTCATCAAATCCCTCATTTCAAACTAATATTTTCCTCTGCTTCTATCCCTGTATCCTTTAGTCATTGCTGGCAAATTCCTTTTTAAAAGAACATTTCAGACATGGGATGTGGGCATTGTTGGAGAGGCCAGCATTCATTGCCCATCCCTAATTGCCCTTGAGAAGGTGGTGCAGTGACAGCGACAGTGAAGGAACAGCAATACATTTCCAAGTTGGCATAATGTGTGACATGGAGGGGAACTTGCAAGTGTTGGCTTTCACACCTGCCTGCTGTAATTGTTCTTCTCAGTAGTAGAGGTCACGAGTTTGGACGCTGCTGTCAAAAGAGCCTTGGCAAGTTGCTGTAGTGCATCTTGTAGATGGTACACACTGCTACCACTCTGTGCCAGTGTTAGAGAGAGTGAATGTTTAAGGTGCTGGACGAACTGATCAAACAGGCCGCTTTATCCTGGATGGTGGTAAGCTGGTTGAGTGTTGTTGGAGCTACACTCATGCAGGCAAGTAGACAGTATTAAATCACACCCCTGACTTGTGCCACGTAGATGGTGAACAGGCATTGGGGAGTTACTTGCCTCAGAATTCACAGCCTCTGGCCTGCTCTTGTAGCTACTGTATTTACGTAGCTGGTCCAGTTAAGTTTCTGGTAAATGGTTACCCCCAAGATGTTGATGGTAGGAGAATTCAATGATGGTAATGCGATGGGGAGATGGTTAGATTCTTTCTTGAAGATGGTCATTGCCTGGCATGAATGTCACTTGCCACTTATAAGCCCAAGCCTGAATGTTGTCCAGGACCTGCTGCAAGCAGGCAAGGATTGCTTTATTATCTGAGGAGTTGCAAACAAGACTGAGCACTATGCAATCAACAAATAGCTCCATTTCTGACCTTATGGAGGGAAGGTCATTAATGAAACAGATGAAGATGAGGAACTCCTCAGATAATAAAGCAGTCTTTGTTGACCCTGCAAAGTTCTCCTTACTAACACGTGGGAGCTTGTGCCAAAATCGGGAGAGCTATCCAACAGACTAGTCAAGCCTGACATAGTCATACTCATGGAATCATACCTTACAGACAATGTCTCTGACACCATCACCATCCCTGGGTGTGCCCTGCCCCACCAGCAGGACAGACCAAAGAGGAAGCAGCAGAGTGGTATACAGTAGGGAGGAAGTTGCCCTGGGAGTCCTCAACATTGACTCTGGACTCCATGAAGTCTCATGGCATCAGGTCAAACATGGGCAAGGATACCTCCTAAAGCACCCCCTCGGCTGATGAATCAGTGCTTCTCCATGTTGAACACCAATTGGAAGAAGCACTGAGAGTAGCAAGGGCACAAAATGTACTCTGGGTGGGGGACTTCAATGTCCATCACTAAGAGTGGCTCGATAGCACCATGACAGACCAAGCTGGCTGAGTCCTAAAGGACCTATCTGTTAGACTGGGTCTGCGGCAGGTGGTGAGGGAACCAACAAGAGGGCAAAACCTACTTGACATTGTTCTCATCTGTTGCAGATGCATCTGTCCATGACAGAATTGGTAGGAGTGACCACCACAGTCCTTGCGGAGACTAAGTCCTGTCTTCAAATTGAGGATACACACCATTGCGTTGTGTAGCACTACCACTGTGCTGAATGGGATAGATTTCGAACAGATCTAGCAACTCAAAACTGGGCATCCATGAGGCGTTGTGGGCATGAGCAGCAGCAGAATTGTATTCAACGACAATCTGTAACCTCATGGCCCGGCATATCACCCACTCTACCATTACCATCAAGCCGGGGGATCAACCCTGATTCAATGCAGAATGCAGGAGGGCATGCCAGGAGAAGCACCAGGCATACCTAAAAATGAGGTGTCAGCCTGGTGCAGTTTTTACACAGGTCTACTTGCATGCCAAACTGCGTAAACAGCATGTGATAGACAGGGCTAAGCAATCCCACAACTAACCGAACAAATATAAGCTCTGCAGTCATGAATGGTGGGGGACAATTAAACAACTAACTGGAGGGGAATGCCCCACAAATATCCCCATCCTCAATAATGGGGGAGCCCAGCACATCAGTGTGAAAGACAAGGCTGAAGCGTTTGCAACAATCTTCATCCAGGAGTGCCAAGTGGATGATCCCTCCCTGCCTCCACCTAAGGTCCCTAACATCACAGATGCCAGTCTTCAGCCAATCCGATTCACTCCACGTGATATCAAGAAATAGCTGAAGGCACTGGATACTGCAAAGGCTCTGGGCCCTGACAACATTCCAGCTGGAGTGCTGAAGACTTGTGCTCCAGAACTTGCCGCCCCCCTAGCCAAGCTGTTCCAGTACAGCTACAACACTGGCATCTACCCAGCAATGTGGAAAACTGCCCAAATATGTCCTATCCACAAAAAGCAGGACAAATCCAACCTGGCCAATTACTGCCTTATCAGTCTACTCTCAACCATCAGCAAAGTGATGGAAGGTGTCGTCGACAGTACTATCAAGCGGCATTTGCTCAGCAACAACCTACTCACTGATGCTCAGTTTGGGTTCTGTCAGGACTACTCAACTCCTTACCTCAGTACAGCCATTGTCCAAACATGGACAAAAGAACTGATCTCCAGAAGTGAGGTGAGAGTGACTGCCCTTGACATCAAGGCAGCATTTGACCGAGTGTGGAATCAAGGAGCTCTACCAAGGAGTCAACTGGAATCAGGGGGAAAACTCTCCACTGGTTGGAGACATACCTATCAATAGGAAGATGGTTGTGGTTGTTGGAGGTCAATTATCTCAGTCCCAGAACACTACTGCAGGAGTTCCTCAGGGTAGTATCCTAGGCCCAACCATCTTCAGTTGCTTCATCAATGACCTTCTCCCAATCATAAGGTCAGAAGTGGGGATGTTCGCTGATGATTGCACAATGTTCAGAACCATTTGTGACTCCTCAGATAATGAAGCAGCCCATATCTGGATGCATCAAGACCTGGCCAACATCCAGGCTTGGGCTGATAAGTGGCAAGTAACATTCGCGTCACACAAGTGTCAGGCAATGACCAACTCAAAGAAAGAATCTAACCATCTTCCCTTCATTTTGAAAGGCATTAACATCGCTGAATCTCCCCTACTATCAACATCCTGGATGTTGCCATTGAACAGAAACTGAACTGGACCAGCCACATAAATACTGTGGCTCCAAGAGCAGGTCAGAAGCTGGGAATTCTGCTGTGTGTAACTCACCTCCAGACTCCCCACTTCCTGTCCACCATCTACAAGACAGAAGTCAGAAATGTGATGGAATACTCTCCACTTGCCTGGATGGGTGCAGCTCCAACAGCACTCAAGAAGTTCAACACCATCCAGGACAAAGCAGTCCGATTGATTGGCGCACCATCCAAAACCTTCAACATTCACTCCCTCCACCACTGATGCACAGCAGCAGTAGTGTGTACCATCTACAATATGCACTGCAGCAACTCAAACAGGCTCCTTTGACAGCACCTTCCAAACCCATGATCTCTACTACGTAGACGGACAAGGGCAGCAGATGCATGAGAACACCACCACCTGCAAGTTTTCCTCCAAGCCACACACCATCCTGACTTGGAACTATATCCCCGTTCCTTCACTGTCCCTGGGTCAAAATTCTGGAAGTCCCTTCCTTATAGCACTGTGGGTGTACCTACACCCCAAGGTCTGCAGCAGTTCAACAAGGCAGCTCACCACCACCTTCTCAAGGGCAATGGGGATGGGCAATAAATGCTGGCCTAGCCAGCGACACCCACATCCCATGAACGAATAAAAAGAAACTGCTACAATGGTGCCCTGGGACTCAGATGATTGGCCTCCAACAACCAAACCATCTCCCTTGGTGCTAAGTTTGATTCCAGCCAGTGGAGAAATTTCCCCAATTCCCATTGGCCAATTTTGCTAGGGTTCCTTGATGACACGCCTGGTCAAATACTGCCTTGATGTCAAGGACAGTCACTCTCACCTCATCTCTGGAATTCAGCTCTTTTGTCCATGTGTGAACCAAGGCTGCATTGAGGTCTAGAGCCGAGTGGCCTTGGCAGAACCCAAACGGAGCATGGCTGAGCAGGCTATTGCTGAGTAAGTGCCGCTTGATAGCACTTTCCATCACTAATGATTGACAGTAGGCTGATGAGATGGTAATTGGCTGGGTTGGATTTGTCCTGCTTTCTGTGGACAGGACATACCTAGGCAATTTTCAAATTGGCAGATTAATGCCAGTGTTGTAGCTGTACTGGAACAGCTTGTATAACAGTTGGTAGGTAAATTGTCACTAGTATAGGTAGGTGGTAGGGAAATATAGGGACAGGTGGGGATGTTTGGTAGGAATGTAGGATTAGTATAAATGGGTGGTTGATGGTCGGCACAGACTCGGTGGGCCGAAGGGCCTGTTTCAGTGCTGTATCTCTTAAAAAAAAACAGCATAGCTAATTCTGCAGCACAAGGTTTCAGCACTACAGCTGGAATATTGTCACGGCCCATAGCCTTTGCTGTGACCAGTGTGCTCAGCCATTTCTTAATATCACATGCAGTGAATCGAATTGGCTGAAGACTGGCATCTATGATGCCGGGGACCTCAGGAGGAGGCAGAGATGGATCATCAAGATGGTTGCACATGCTTCAGCCTCGTCTTTTGCACTAATGTACTGGACTCCGTCATCGTTGAGGATGGGATGTCTGTGGAGCCACTTCCTCCAGTTAGTTATTCAATTGTTTGCCACTGGATGTAGCAGGACTGCACAGCTTTGTTCTATTCTGTTGGCTGTGGGATCACTTAGTTCTGTAATGTGCTGCTTCCGCTGTTTAGCATGCATGCAGTCCTGTGTTGCATCTTCACCAAGTTGGCATCTCATTTTTAACTATGCCTGGTGCTGCTCCTGGCGTGCTCTCCTACATTCTTATTGAACCAGGTTTAGTCCATTGTCTTGGTGTAATGTTAGAAATGGGATTTGCCAGGGCATGAGGTGAGAGATTGTGGTTGAATACAATTCTGCCTCTTCTGATGGTCCACAGCGCCTACGGATGCCCAGATTTGTGCCGCTAGATCTGTTCTGAATTTATCCCATTTAGCACAATGGCAGTGCCACACAACACGATGGGGGGTGTTCTCAGTATGAAGACAGTACTTCGTCTCCACAATGATTGTGTGGTGGCCACTCCTATCAATACCATCATGGACAGAAGCATCTGCAACAGGTTGACTGGTGAGGACAAGGGCAAGTAGGTTTTTCCCCTCGTGTTGGTTCTCTCACCACCTACCACAGGCCTAGTCTGGCAGATATGTTCTTCAGAACTCAGCCAGTGCTACCAAGCCTCCCTTGGTGATGGACACTGAAATCCCCAGAGTGCATTCTGTGCCCTTGCTACCCTCAAGTGGTGTCCAACGAGTATAAATACTGATTCATCAGTTGAGGTAGACTGGTAAGTGGTAATCAGCAGGAAGCTTCCTTGCCCATGTTTAATCTGATGTCATGAGACTTCATGGGGTCCAGAGTCAATTTTGAGGACATACAGGGCCACTCCCTCCCAACAGTATACCACTGTGCCACCACCTCTGATGTGTCTGTCCTGCTAGAAGGACAGGACCTACCCAGACATGGTGATTGGAGGAGTCTAGGACACTGGCTGTAGAGTAGGATTTGGTGCGTATATCAGGCTGTTGCTTGACTAGTCTGTGGAACAGCTCTCCCAATTTTGTCACAAGTCCCCAAATGTTAGTGAGGAGGACTTTGCAGGGTTGACTGGGCTGGGTGTGCTTTTGTCGTATTCGATGTCTAGGTCAATGCCAGGTGGTCCGTCCTGTTTTATTCTTATTTAACTTTTCCGTAGTGGTTTGGTGCAAACTGAGTGACTTGTTAGGTTATTTCAGAGAGCAATTAAGAGTCAACCACATTGCTGTGGGTCTGGAGTCACATGTAGACTAGACTGGGTAAAGATGGCAGATCCCTTTTCCAAAAGAGATGTTAGTGAACCAGAATACAATAGTTGCATGGTCACCACTACTGAGATTAGCTTTTAGTTCAGATTTATTAAATCATTGAATTTGAATTCCCCCCAGCTGCCTTGGTGGGATTTGAGCTCATGTCAGTTAGTTTAGTCCTCTGAATTACTAGTCCAGTAACATTACCATTCCTACCATCCTTCCACCGCCACTTCACCATGCTCTCAGATTTTCGCCTCTTTCCATCCATGTAAAGCACAGCTCCTGACTTTTCACCCTCCTACCGTATGCTCCTTAACCATCACTCCTCTTCCTTCCTTTTCAGTTCTGTTGTTGCAGCATACCTATCTCATGAGAATTACACACAATGTGTAGTCATTGAATCTCTTACAGTAGCAATGGGACTCAGGTAGGAGCTCTGAAATGGCGCAATTGGGAAGTGATCTGTGTAACAAACACATAACAGGTGCCAAATGCAGATGTTAAATGGAATCATTGGCATGTAACAGTGGCGCAGCGGTTAGCACCGCAGCCTCACAGCTCCAGCGACCCGGGTTCAATTCTGGGTACTGCCTGTGTGGAGTTTGCAAGTTCTCCCTGTGTCTGCGTGGATTTCCTCCGGGTGCTCCGGTTTCCTCCCACATGCCAAAGACTTGCAGGTTGATAGGTAAATTGGCCATTAGCAATTGACCTGAACACAATGCCATCATTTACCTAAGTAGGAAGAGTTAATATATAGTTACTGTTAGCAAATCATACGTATGCATGCACCATTTTTAGGGAGCAATCACAACATATTCATTCTCAATCTTGCACTATAAAAGCTCTTGCAAGGGAAAAAAAGGTGACCTTGAAGAAAACCTAGTTATTTTCTGCTATTTTCTTTTATTCCTTCATGGGATGTGAGCATTGCTGGCAAGGCCAGCAATTGTTTCCCATCCCTAATTGCCCTTGAGAAGGTAGCTCATGATCCCTCAATGCATGTACACCAGAAGAATACAGCTACAACTAAGTATATAAACAAACCAAGGAGATACCGAGTACTTAAGGAATAATTCACATTCTCTGGGAGACACAGAGGAGGTTTCCTGAATATAGTAGTGAGTTGCATGACATACAGCATCATGTTGGTCAGATGTTTCACCTTGCAAGTACTCAATGGCAGTGTGCAGTGCAGACATCTGGCAGCGGAATTTCTGCGAAGGTTCTCCCGATCTCCTATCACAACGTTGACAGAAATCCGAGAAAAATTGAGTAAACTGCCATTTATGCTGTTGCTCCAAGATTTTCATTGCAGTTCGAAAGTTATGAAGAAGTTTCAGAGAGCTCCCATGGAAATTCAATCCTTGATCTTTTAAGATACCAATCAAATTGGATAGGGATGAAAAAGCCTTGGTGGTAGACAACTGTTAGGAAATCATACGTATGCATGCACCATTTTTAAGGAGCGATCACAACATATTCATTTTCAATCTTGCACTATAAAAACTCTTGCAAGGGAAAAAAGGTGACCTTAAAGAAAACCTAGTTATTTTCTGCTATTTTCTTTTATTCCTTCATGGGATGTGAGCATTACTACATTCCATGCTTCAGAGACAAATGAATAGTACTTGTGTTCATGCTCTTGGACATGCACCATCTTCCATCTTAAAGCTACCCTATGAAGTCAAAATTCCAATGTGCTGCAGCAAGTCCAGTCTGAGAACCTCTATTAGCCCTTCGCCAGCCACCAATGCTACCCTTTCCACACCATGCATCACCCTGTGTTCCCTTTTTGTCACAGAGTCAGCCGTGGCTCAGTTGGTAGCACTCTTGCCTCTTAGCCAGAAGAGTGGGGGTTTCAAGTCCCACTCCAGGACTTGAGCACAAAGATCACAGCTGTTACTCCTGTGCAATACTGGGAAGGAGCACTTCATTGTTGGAGATGTCATCTTTCACATGACATGTTAAACCAAGGTCCCATCTGCCCGCTCAAGTGGACTGAAAGATCTTACAGCACCATTTTGAAGAGCAATGGAGTTATCCCTGGTATCTTGGCAAATATTTATACTTCAATCATCACAAAAACAGATTATCTGGTCATCATCACAATGCTGTTTGTAGGTGCTAGTTGTGCTGAAATTGGCTGCCACATTTCCTACATTACAACAGTGACTACACTTCATAAGTACTTCATTGGCTGTAAAGCACTTTGGGATGTCATGAAAGGCACTGTATAAATATGCTATAAACATTTATTTCTTTCTTTTCAAGTAAGGAACAGGAAGGAGGAACTGCACTGAAGAGAGTAGGGCCAACACCAGCAGCTTTATTCCAAGGATCAGGTGTTGGAACCACCCATTTCTTTCCTGTGGTCGTGAAAGGTCCTATATATAAATGCAAGGCTTTCTATCCTTCTTTTCAATTTCATTATCAGGATTTCCTTAGCGGCCTTGCCTCTGATATCTATTGTTATTTGCAAATTCTTGTCATGCCTATCCTGATACTTCACATTAATGTTGATTGCTTCCTTTTGTGCTATACCTGGATCATATTGTTTGAAAAAATCTCATCAAATCGTTCCTTTGATTTTTAAATTCACATTAACTATCAATGTTTATTGTCCATCATGACCACGTTTAGTTAATTATAGACTCCATAACCATAGATTCTATTTTTGTAAAAAGTGCAGAAATAATAGCTTTTTGCACACTTTCTGATACATCCATGAGGCAAGCAATACCATGTTGAAACTCTCTATGGCTTCTTGCTACATTCCTGGCAAAATTTCTGGACATTTGGGCTTAAAGGTTGTGAGGTGACTCTAAATTTGTTTACTAGATAAGTCCTAGTTAATGCTTTATTTGCAAAAAGGAGGCTGATCTCTGATTGGAAGCCCCTTCTGGATCTACAGCCTCTCACTTCAAGTCCCATCCACCCCTTCTCAAGGTGAACTTTGTTAACCTCTATCTCACAGTGGAGGGACAGATGTTGGAAGGGTGAAACAAAGTTCATTGTGGCATGAAATGCACCACCGACAAGTATTTGGTACTTTTGGCTGATATGGTGCAATGCTAACGCCGTGTTGACTGCGGAAAAGGGCGAAAGGAGAGAAACACCCTGTACCGGCCATCCACTACAGCTGCCCAGCTACCTAGACATCTTGGATCCTCCTTGCCTCTGGGATCATGCAGAAGCAGCTGAGAGTTTGGGGGCAGCAGCATGCACATTTTCTCCACTATAATCAAATTCCTTAGCGTAGGTTTAGCCGTATAATATGACCTACAGACATGCAACCAAGTCCTACAGGGTTGGAAAGTGGGCAAAGCAACAGGTGCAGTCACACTAGAAGTCGTAGTCATCAACCTGCATGTAGGTGGTCCTTAGATGATGATCAGTTGCTAAATCCACCCAGAAGCAGCATCAGCGTCAGGCAGCACTATGTGACGACCCAGCTGCCCTATTTAGAGATGCACAGCTGACCAGTTTTCACCGAAGGGGCCAATAAAAGGAGGCCTAAACAAAGCCCACTTCTTAAGTTACTGCCTACCATACTGTGGCTAGGAGCGATTCAATCTAGTGGCAAGAAACTACAGAAGAAAGCAAAGACAAACGCAAAGTCACCAACCATGACAGTGGCATGCTGGAAAGCCCGCAGCCTACTTGATCGTCAAAACAGCAGTAGACCTGAATGCCTTTCAGCTCTAGCCAGAAAACTTAAGACGGTATGGTGTAGACAGAGCTGCCCTTAGTGAGACAAGACTAGCAGAAAGCCAGCTTGAAGAAATAGGAGCAGGATGTACTTTCTTTTGGAGCGATCTACCACCTACAGAATGTAGAGTGGCAGGGATTGGTTCCGCCATCAGGAGAGAGATTACAAAGGATCTGGAAAACCTTCCCAAAGGAATCAATGAACGCCTGATGAGCCTATGCCTTCCCCTGTAACAACACGGGAAACACGCAACACTCAAAAGTGCATATGCTCCCACAATGACGAACAGTGATGATGTAAAAGAGAGGTTCTATGATTGTCTGGACCATCTCCTACGATCAATCCCTAAAGACAAGAAAATTATCCTTATGGGCGATTTCAATGCCAGTCAGACATGACTACATCACACAGGCAGGATCCTCAGTCAACATGGAGTTGGAAAGGAAAACTCAAATGGAACTCCCCTACTTTCGTTATGTGCCCAGCATGACCTTGGCATAATCAATGCCTGACAGGAAAATACAAGACAATCTGGCAACACCCACGATCTAAACACTGGCATCTCCTTGACTATGTGTTTGTCTGACAGAAGAAAAAGGCCGAAGTCAAGATAACTTGTGCCATGCAAGGAGATGACTGCTGGACAGACCACCGCCTGAACCGCACCAAATTGAGTTTAAAGATCCAGCCAAAACATCGTAAATCACCTTGCCAAGCATGGCCAAAGCTAGATACCAAACTCCTCAAAAGCCCTACTATTTCCTTAGACCGGACCTTGCTACATAACTTGATATCACGCTGCAGTTTGATCTTCCTTCCCCCAAGTGACATAGATGATGAATGGAAACAGCTCTGCGATCAGATCTTCAAGACTGCAGCAGACGTCCTGGGATACTGCAAGCATAAACACCAAGACGAGTTTGATGAGAATGATGAAAATATCTCCCATCTTCTCAAACAGAAACAGCTCGTACATGCAAGTCTTCCAGCACCGCCACAGTGAATAACCAAGCATCAAGTCTATAAAAATGGTAAATACAAGCTCCAGCATGCTTTAAGAGAAATGCAGAACGACTGGTGGAACACAAAAACTGACGAACTGCAATATCTAGCTGAGATACAATCCGTGTTTTTATAATGTGAAGACTGCATATGGCCCACCCACCAGAACCTTTGCTCCTAACAGCTGATTGAAATTAACTAATCACTGATAAGACAGCTGTAATGGAAAGGTGGTGTAAGCATTCCGCTGAGCTCCTCAGCAGAGACTCGCACACCTCAACAGATTCTCTGCATCAAACTGAGCAGTTGTCTGAGAAAGAAAGCCTGTCTCCCTCCATCCACTGAAGAGGTGATAAAGGCAATTAAATCAGCCAAACAAGGCAAAGCCCTTGGCCCAGACGGCATTCCAGCATGGATTTGGAAGCGTAATAGTACAGAGCTTGTTGATAAACATACAGCCGTCTTCAAGAGTATCTGGAATCAGGACAAAGTTCCACAGGATCTCAAGGATGCCAACATAGTCAACATCTGGAAGCAAAAAGGATCCAAAAATATATGCGCCAACTATTGAGGAATAAGTCTTCTCTCAATCACAGGAAAGATCCTCACAAGGGTCCTATTAAACCATCTACTAGTAGCCTCATAGATGTCCTCCCAGAATCACAGTGTGGTTTTAAGGCTAACTGTGGGACAGCCGATTTGCTGGTTGCAGCAAGACAACTGCAAGAAAAGTGCAGAGAGCAACATCAGAATCTATATATGCTGTTCATAGACCTAACTAAAACTTTTGACAGTGTGCATCGACCTGATCTATAGCACTTGCTGTCTAAGCTAGGACATCTGAACAACTTTATCAAAAACCTGCATCTACTATATGATGGCATGGTTGGACGTGTTTGTGCCTGTGATGAGATATCCGATGCTTTTGCAGTAACCAGCAGTATAAAGCAAGGATACATTGTGGCTCTCCAACTCTTCAATCTCCTCTTTGCTGCAATGCTTAAGGAAGTCAACAGAGACATGCCTGCAGACATCAACATCCGGTTCTGTTCAGGAAAGCTCTTCAATCTCTACACTCCTCTCGGCTTTCTATAGTGTTGAGTTCTCGATGTCGGACATAAGCTTTCCTTTTCTGCCTTATCTTACCCTGTAAGTTCCTTGACATCCATGGGGCTCTAGATTTGGCCATCTCACCCTTTTCGTTTGTGTGAACATATTTATTCTGAACCCCTTGAATCTCCCATTTGACTGCCTCCCACTGCTCTGATGCCGATTCACCTTCAAGTAGCTGTTTCCAGTCCACTTTTGCTCAATCACTCCTCAGTTTTGTAAAATTGGCCTTGCCCCAACTGAGAACTCGAACTCCTGTTCTATCTCTGTCCTTTTCCATAATTATGTTAAAACTGACTGAATTGTGATCATGACCACCAAAATGCTCTCCCACTGCCATTCCTTCCACCTGCCCATCTTCATTTCCTAAAACTACGCCCTCTCTTGTTGGACTTGCTACATACTGGGCAAAAAGGTTCTCCTGATTGCACCTCAAGAATTCTATTCCCTCAATTCCTTTCACACTAAAACTATCCCAGTTAATATTGGGGTAGTTAAAATCCCCTATTACTGCCCTATTGTTTTTTCACTTCTCAGAGATTTGCCTACATATCTGCTCTTCTATCTCCCACTGACTGGGGGTCTATAGTACACTCCCAGCAGTGTGATTGCCCCTTTTTTGTTCCTTAGCTCAATCCATATGGCATCATTTGATGAACCTAACAACATATCATCCCTCCTCACAGCTGTAATAGTTTCCTTGACCAAAATTGCAACTCCCCCTCCTTTCTTATCCCCCTCCCTATTGCGTCTGAAAACCCTGTAACCAGGAACGTCGAGCTGCCATTCCTGTCCCTCCTTAAGCCATGTTTCTGTATTAGCTATGATGTCATACTGCCACGTGTCTATCTGTGCCCATCTGCTTTATTTGTTATACTCCTTGCATTAAAATAGATACCCGTGAGCACTGCCAAACTCTTTTTTTTAAATTTTCTAACCTTAGTTTCCTCTGTCTTCCAGACTCATCCATTAGTTTTCTGCCTTCCATTTTCATTTCTGATTTTGTCCCAACTGAGTCTACCCTCAGGTTCCCATCCTCCCGCCAAACTAGTTTAAACCCTCCCCAACAGCACTAGCAAAATGTCCCGCAAGGAACTCAGTCCCGGCTCTGTTCAGGTGCAACCCGTCCAGCCTGTACAGGTCCCATCTCCCCTAGAGCTGGTCCAATGGCCCAGGAATCTAAAGCCCTCCCTCCTGCACTATCATTCCAGCCACGTTGTCTTATCCTTCTATTTCTATACTCACTTGTGCGTGGCACTGGGAGTAATCTGGAGATTACTACTTTTGAGTTCCTGCTTGCTAATATATTTAGCTCCCTAAATTCTGACTGCAGGACCACATCCCTCTTTCTACTAATGTCTTTGGTTCCCATATGGACCATGACTGCTGGCTGTTCACCCTCCTATCATTTCTTCAGGATGCTCTGCAGCTGCTCAGTGACATCCTTGACCCTGGCACCAGGGAGGCAACACACCTCCTAGATTCATGTCTGCGGCCACAGAAATGCCTGTCTGTTCCCCTGACTATTGAATCACCTATCACTGTGGCTCTTCCAGTCTTCCCTGTACCCCCCACCCCACCCCGTGCAGCTGAGCCACCAGTGATGTCATGGATTTGGCTCTGGCTACACTCCCCAGGTGAAGCATCACTTCCCTCAGTATTCAGAACTGAATACCCGTTGGAGACTGAGATGCACTCAGGGGTCTCCTGCACTACCTGCCTGGTGGTCACCCATTCCCTCTCTCCCTGCATAATCTAAACGTGCTATCTACGTAGCTCCCATCCTCAAAGAAATTCACATAATTGCTTTTGAAGTGCAGTGACTTCAGCAGGCAAAGTAATGTACTCAAATGATAAAATTTAGCAGCAAGAATTTCACAAGACCAATAAGGGGCAATTTGAGCATGGTGTACATCAGACAGGCAGTAGTGGGTGGGGCTTCTGCTCCATCCATTAGATGATGCTGGCCAGAGGCCTGATCAATTTCCATGGTTGAACATATTTGAATATAATAAGTAGGCTACCTGTGCCATTCCTTCAGACAGTTGGCCATGTGGGTGGGCATGAAATTAAACAGGCCTGCTAGCACTTAATGCAGTCCTTAAAGGGGTGGTGCACTTTTCAAAGATAATCATTGTGGAGTGTGTTACTGAGGTAGCAGGCAGTATGACATCATCCAGGAAGTTAAAAGCACTGAATCCTCTTATAATTTAAAATGTCAGATTATGAAATAAGTGATGAATGGATAAATATGGAAGCTAAAATAATGATAAACAAGTATTAAAATCACATTTTTAGAATCTAGAAATTTCTCCATTTGGTATTCCACAGATTTAAATTTTGCTTTTCACCGCCAGTGAGGGCATTTAGCATAATTTTGAAGTTAATAGGTTATTAAAAACCCAGTTATAACCTTTTCAAAGGTTTTTACACTGAGACTAACAGCATAAGAGCAGAATTTCTCATTAGTCCAAAGATATTCCATTGTTTGCAACTGGAGTGACTGGTACTCAACAATGCACCATTGCAGAAAAGTGGGATCATTGATGGCAACTTCTGGATTTCCATTGCTGTCAGTTTCAGTGGCGTAATGACGATGAACGCCATCAGCATTGCCATCACTACCACCTCAAAATACAAGCAAATATCTATTTACATGGCTCGGTGTCAAATTTTGTTTTGTAATGCTCCTGTGAAGTGCCTTGGGATGTTTTATTATGTTAAAGGTGCTATACAAATGCAAGTAGTAGTAGTTGTTGTTCTATTAGGTGGCCTCTTAACCTTCTCTCTTCCAAGAAGAGTCCTAACATTTCCAACCCCTTCTCATAACTGAAGTCGCTCATCCCTGGTAACATCTTGGTAAATCTCCTCTGTAACCAACACTCCGTCTAAGCTGTATTAGAATTTGAGAATCTGCCACGCACAAGCAGCGGTCCCTTTAAGATGCGGACCTGCAGGACCATGATGCAATGATAATGGGATCATGCAGTGCAACAAGTGTTCCACGCACAGCAAAGAGACTTGAGGGAACACTGTCTGTAACCCTTTTAAGGCCTTTACATCTTTCCTGAAATTCAGTGCCCAGAATTGTTCACAAAAATCCAGCTGATGCTTAAATAGTGATTTATAAAGTTCCAGCATGATCTCTTTGCTTTTATATTCCTCTATTTATAAACTCAAGAAACCCATATGCTTTCTTAACCACCTTACTAACTTGCTGTGCCATCTTTAAGGATCTGCATATATGAATACTGTTATGACTGAGGCGGGAGGAGTACACTGTTTATTCTAGTTCCACTTCTCCACGGGTCACAACATATACTTACATTTTTTCCCCCACTTACCGATAGTCAATCATAGACTCTTATTTTTATCCCAGAGTAAAACACACCAACCAGGTTTCTTTAATACACAATAAAATTATCAGTTTATTATAAAACAAGTCTTAACCAGTAATGAAGTAAAGCATAAACACACAGATTGAAATATTAAAGTTCCCTTCTTACCTTAGACCCTCACACTCATACACCCACATAACCGGAAACATAGAGGGATTGGCGTTTTAGAGCTCAATCACAAAAAAAAAATCAAAAAAAAAAAAATCACCTGGGTTAAATACTTGCTAATTCTTGAAGAAGAAAGAAAAAAGATATGGAAAGATTTCCTTTGTTTTGGTTTGGTGTTCCAAATGGTTATAGACAGCTATACCGTTCCTTTCAGGCAATGTTGAAGGTCAGTTTGGGTAGGCTTCCAGGAAATGCAGCAACAGAGATTTCAGACACAGGCCTTACAGGAGGAATTCAGCCACAATTTCAGTCTGATTCTTACATTTGCTTATCAGCTCCTCAAGGGCTGGAAAACTGGCAGGCTTTTTCCAAACTGCTGGAACAGACAGGGTTGGGGTGGTTTGTTCTTGGCAAGTTTTCTCCAACTGCTTTTCAAACCACGATTCATCCCCAACTGCCTTTTGTAACAATGCAAAGTGAAACCAAAAACATTCCAGAAGTCAAGCCTCCTGACCTCTATAAATCTTGACCTGTAACTTCTCTGTAAACATCTTCCCCAAGTCACAAACCCCTGTTGGGTAATTATTTGAAGACAGGTGCCTTCCAGTAACTGTTTACAATTCAAACCTCTCAGTGACCCTTGTAAAAACACATCCATGGATTCCTTTTCAGTTTTAAAACACAAATTCTCAAAACTTAACTAAAAAAGGAATCACACTTAATAACACCAAGGTCTCTGCTCATCTACACTTTTCAAAATCATGCCATTTATAGTATACGGTCTTTCCATATTAGTCTTCCCAAAGTGCATTACTTCACACATCTCTGCATTGAAGTCCATCTGCCATGCTTTTGCCCAACTCACTATTCTATGTCATTCAAAAGTCTATAGCTATCCTCATCATTATATACTACTTTGTCAAATATCATATCATGTGTAACCTTTATAATGCTACTCTCTTCACACAAGTCTAGGTGGTTTAAAGAACTGAAAAGAGTAATGGCCCAAAACTGACCCTAAGAAACACAAATGCAAACAACCTCATCTGAAAAACATTCATCCACTACTACCCTTTGCTTCCCGTCACTAAGCCAAATTCATATCCATAACACCACTTTCTCCTCAATTCCTTGGACTTCCATCTTCTTAATAAGCTCCTCTATGACACTTAATCACACACCTTCCAAAGTCCACATCTACAACATCTACTGCACTACCTTGATCAACCTTCTCTGCTACCTTCAAAAATTCCATAAAGTTAGTCTGACACGATTCTCCTTTAACAAATTGTGCTGGCTCTCCTTATTTAACCTGTGCTTTTCCAAATAAAAGTTTATTTTGTCCCTGATAATGGTTTCCAATAACTTTCTCACTGATGTTAGGGTGACTGGCCTGTAGTTTTCTGAATACTGGTAAACATTAACAACCCTCCAGTCCTCCACCACTACTGCATCCAATGAGGATTGAAAGATAATGACAAATATTTCTGCTATTTTTACCTTTGCTTCTTTCAGCAACGTAGGATGCATTCCATCTGAACCAACTGGCATACCAACTTTCAGTACATCTACTCTATCTAGTCCATAACTTCCTTCTCTTCTTTTTGTGAAACCTTATCATCTCCTGCCCCTGTGAAGACAGATGCAAAGTACTCAGTTAATACTGTAGCCATGAACTCTACCGCTAAATGAAAATTGGTTCAATTTAATGCTGCCTGCTAATCTTTGCTAATAACCTTTCTTTGCCTCCCATGTTAACTTTTTCAATTCCCCCTGTACTTTGCATAATCATCCTGGTTATTAACTGAATCTTGCTCCTGACATTTATCATAAGCCTTCCTTTTCATTATTTTAACTTTCATTTCCTTTGTCACCCAGGGTGCATTAGCTTTGAATGCTCTATTTTTTCCCTTCAAAGAAATATGCTTAGTTTGTACCGAAGCTCTCTCTTCCCTGCCATCCAATATTCTATTACTGCTTTACCTTGCAATCATCTTTTCCAATCTACCTTTGCTAGGTCCTTCTTAAATCACTGAAATTAGCTCTTCGCCAGTTGAACATTTGTACCTTCGATATCTTCTGGCCTCTATCCAAAATTACTTAAAATCAAATTATTTTGTGGTCACTGTTAGCTGGTTGATCTCCTACTGTTACACACTCCACTTGCCCTATTTCATGTCCCAGAACCAGATGCAACACCGTTTCCTTCCTCATCCCCTTCCCATGGCACCTTCTCACGCAATCGCAGGAGGTGTAATACCTGCCCTTTTACCTCCTCTCTCCTCACCATCCAGGGCCCCAAACACTTCTGTCAGGTGAAGCAGCGATTTACTTGTACTTCTTTTAATTTAGTATACTGTATTCGCTACTCACAATGCAGTCTTCTCTGCATTGGGGAGAACAAACACAGATTGGGTGACCGCTTTGTGGAACACCTCCGCTCAGTCAGAAAACAGGACCCTCAGCCTCTGGTCGCTTGCCATTTCAACACACCCCCTTGATCTCATGCCCACATCTCTGTCCTGCAGTGTTCCAGTGAACATCAGTGCAAGCTCGAGGAACAGCACCTTATTTTCCGATAGACACGCTACAGCCTACCAGGCTGAATACTGAGTTCAATAATTTCAGAGCATGACTGGCCCCTTTTTTATTTTTATTTTGTTCCATCCTTTTTATTTTTATCCATGTGCCTGCCTACTGTTTTTTTCATGTTTGTGCTTTTGGCCAGGGCTGCTCATTATTCTGTCATTAACAGTCCCTCTGCCCTAATGCTTTGTCTTTCATCACACCATTAGCACACTCTCTTTGCCTTTGTTCCATGACCCTTGTCAGTTAATCTCTCCGGCCCCTCTGCCCTTTTGTTCTCTCCCCCGCCCCCACTTTACTTGTTTAAAACCTATTACATTTCTAAGCTTTACCAGTTCTAATGAAAGGTCACTGACCTGAAACCTTAACTCTGCTTCTCTCTCCACAGATGCTGCCAGACCTGCTGAGTTTATCTAGCACTTTCTGTTTTTGTTTCAGATTTCCAGCAGCCACAGTATTTTGCTTTTATTTTACTGTTTCCTTCTTTGTTGAACTGGTCACATTGATCGAGAAATTTATTGTGTACAATCGAGAAATTTATTGCGGGCAGCACAGTGGCACAGTGGTTAGCACCGCAGCCTCACAGCTCCAGCGACCCGGGTTCAATTCTGAGTACTGCCTGTGTGGAGTTTGCAAGTTCTCCCTGTGTCTGCGTGGGTTTCCTCCGGGTGCTCCGGTTTCCTCCCACAGCCAAAAGACTTGCCGGTTGATAGGTAAATTGGCCATTAGCAATTGCCCCTAGTATAGGTAGGTGGTAGGGAAATATAGGGACAGGTGGGAATGTGGTAAGCATATGGAATTAGTGTAGGATTAGGATAAATGGGTGGTTGATGGTCGGCACAGACTCGGTGGGCCGAAGGGCCTGTTTCAATGCTGTATCTCTAAACTAAACTAAACGTCAGAAATTCCTCTCTCTCTCTACCCCAAATCTATATTAGGGTACTCAATGTCTCCTAATAATAGTACTATATTTTTATTACACATCTTTGAAATTTGCCAACAAATTTGCTCATCTATCTTCCTTTCACTGTTTGAAGCTTTAAAAAATTACCAACAATCTGCTATTGCTACCTTTGCTTCTTTCAGCAACCTAGGATGCATTCGATATGGACCAGCTGACGTACCAACTTTCAGTAATGTTAATCTTTTCAGTACGTCTTCTTTATCTATTCTAACTTGTCCAAAACTTCCTTCTTTTAGTGAATCCTTCACACCACCTGCTCCCTCCGAGGCCTCAGTTGAACCTTTTATCCAAAAGACAGCACCCCAAAGGTGCAGCATGCCCTCTACTAGACTGAAGTGTCAGCCTAGGTTAAGCACTCAACTCTCTAAAGTGGATCTTGAACCCACAACCTTTTGACTGAGGGGTGCAAATGCTACCACTGAGCCAGGCCAAACACCTAATAGGGCAGGGTTAGGATGAGAAAATTAGGTATCCTTTCTTCTGTTGTTAGTAAACGATTAGGGTTTGTTAAGAAGGTGCTTCTAGACCTTTGTTAAGTATTTTTAATGAGGACTCTTATTTAAATAGTGGAGATGGATTCATTAGAAGGCTGAAGATTTTATAAATGCTGGACTTTGTTTTGTTGTTGACAGTTCACAGAAAGGACACTGAAATGTTGTTTGCACCATTTGCAACTCCTCAGATACTGAAGCAGTCCACACCCACATGCAGCAAGACCTGGACAACATTCAGGCTTGGGCTGATAACTAGCATGTAACATTCATGCCACATAAGTGCCAGGCAATGACTATCTCCAACAACAGAGAATCTAACCATCTCCCCTTGAGATTCAATGGCATTACCATCGCTGAATCCCCCATCATCAACATCCTGCGGGGTTACCATTGATCAGAAACTGAACTGGACCAGTCACACAAATACCGTTGCTACAACAGCAGATCAGAGGCTGGGAATTCTGCAGTGAATAACTGACCTTCTGACTCTCAAAGCCTGTCCACTGTCTGCAAGGCAGTGGAATGGAATACTCTCCACTTGCCTGGATGAGTGCAGCTCCAACAACACTCAGGAAGCTCAACACCATCCAGGACAAAGCAGCCCGCTTAATCAGCACCCTATCCACCACTAGTGCATAGTGGCAACAGTGTGCATCATATACAAGATGCACTGCAGCAACTCGCCAAGTCTTTTTCGACAGCATCTTCCAAATCTATGACCGTGACCATCTAGACAGTCAAGGGCAGCAGATGCATGGGAACACAATCACCTGCAAGTTCCCCTCCAGGTCACACATCATCCTGACTTATATCTGTATCGCCGTTCCTTCACTGTCACTCGGTCAAAAACCTGGAACTCCCTTCCTAACAGCACCTACACCAGATGGTTCAAGGCGGCGGCTCACCACCACCTTCTCAAGGGCAGTTAGGGATGGGCAATAAATGCTAGCCTTGCCAATGATGCTCACCTAAGAATGTCAGAAATTGGAGCAGCAGTAGGCCATTCAGCCCCTCGGGCCTGCTCCGCCATTCAATAAGATCACAGTTGATTTGATTGTGGTGTTAACTCCACATTCCTGCCTGCCCTCCATAACCCTGGACTCCCTTGTCAATCATAAATCTGTCTAACTCAGCCTTGAATATGTTCCTTCACTGCTTGCTGGCGAAGAGAATTCCAAACACTAATGACCCTCAGAGAAGAAATTCTTCCACATCGCCATCTTAAATGGCACACTCCTTAATTTGAAACTGTGCCCCATAGTTCTAGATTCCCCCATGAGGGGAAACATTCTCTCAGCACCTACCCTGTCAAGTCCCCTCAGAATCTTATATGTTTCAATAAGATCACTTCTCAATCTTCTAAACTCCAAACTGTTCAACCTTTCTTCATAAGACAAACCCATCATCCCAGAAATCAGCCTACTGTACCTTCTCTGAACTGCTTTCAATACAAGTATGTCCCTCCTGAAATAAGGTGACAGTACTCTAGTTACAGTCTCACCAATGCCCTGTACAGTTGCAACAAGACTTCCCTACTTTATACTCCATCCCCCTTGCAATAAAAGCCAACATTCCATTTGGCTTCCTAATTAGTCGGTGTACTTACATGCTGGCTTTTGGTGATTCGTGTACAAGGACACCCAGGTCCCTCTGTACTGCAGCATTCTGCAGTCTCTCTCCATTTAAATAATATTCTGCTTTATGATTCTTCTTGCCAAAGTGGGCAACCTCACATTTTCCCACATTATACAACATCTGCCAAATTTTTGCTGACTCTTTGCAGCCTCCTCACAACTTGCTTTCCTATCTATCTTCATACTGTCAGCACATTTGGCTACAATACACTCAGTCCTGTCACTGAAGTCATTAACATAGATTTGTAAGTAGTTGAGGCCCCAGTACTAATCCCTGTGGCAGTCCACAAGTTAGTTATCCATGCTGAAAATGGCCCACTTATCCTGACTCTGTTTCCTGTTAGTTAGCCAGTCCTCTATCTATGCTAATATATCTCCCTCCAATACCATGAGCTGTTATCTTGTGTGGTAATCTTTTATGTGGCACCTATCATAGCTTTTTTGGAAATCCAAAATGCCGGTTCCCCTTTATCCACCCTACTTGTTACATCCTTAAAGAACTCTAATAAATTTGTCAAACATGATTTCCCTTTGACAAAACCATGTTGACTCTGGCTGATTGTATTGTGATTTTCTAAATATACTGCTATTATCTCTTTAATAACAGATTCTAGCATTTTCCCAATGACAAATGTGAGGCTAACTGGCCTGTATTTTCCAGCTTTCTGTCTCCCTGCTTTTTTGAACAGTGTTCGTTACATTTGGGACTTTTCCAGAGTCGAGGGAATTTTATAAGATTACAACTAATACATCCACTATCTCTGTAGCCATTTCCTTTAAGACCTTCAGATGCAAGCCATCAGATCCAGGGGACTTGTCAGCCTTTAGTTCCATTAGTATTCCCATTAGCTTTTCTCTAGTGATTGTTTTACATTCCTCCTTCCTTTTTGCCTCCTGATTTTCTACTATTCTTGGGATGATTTTTGCATCTTGTACTGTGGAGACAGATACAAAATACTTGTTCAAAGCCTCTGCCATTTCCTTGTTTCCCATTACTCATATTAGCTCTTCTTATGTATTTATAGAAGCTTTTACTGTCTGTTTATTTTTACATTTGCTAGTTTTCTCATTCTGATTGCTCCCTTTTTTAAAAAAAAAGTCACCCTTTGCTGGTTTCTAAAATGTTTCCAATCTTCTGGACTACCACTAATCTTTGCAACACTGTATGTATGCCTTTTCTTCCAATTTAATATCACCCTTAACTTCCTCAGTTAGTCAGAGATGGTGCATCCTGCTGGTAGAGTCTTTCTTCCTCAATCGAATGCATCTTTGTTGAAAGGTCTGATATATCTCCTTAAATGTCTGCCACTGCTTCTCTACTGTCTTACCTTTTAGCCTATTTTCCCAGTACACTTTAGTCAATTTGTCTTCATGCCCTTGTAATTGCCTTATTTAAGTTTAAGACATGAAGTCATTAGTCATGGACCTGTGTCTCCTCTACACTGGGGAGACCAAACGCAGACCGGGTGGCCGCTTTGCAGAACACCTCCGCTCAGTCCGAAAGCATGACCCCGAGCTTCTGATTGCTGGCTATTTCAACACACCCCCCTGCTCTCATGCTCACATCTCTGTCCTGGGATTGCTGCAGTGTTCCAGTGAACATCAACACAAGCTTGAGGAACAGCATCTCATTTACCGATCAGGCACGCTACAGTCTACCGGACTGAACACGAGTTCAATAATTTCAGAGCATGATGGACCCCCCATTTTACTTTTATTTTTAGTTATTTTTCTTTTTTTTTGTGTTTATTTGATTTCTGTTTGTTTCTACTGTGCCGACCCACTGTTTTTTTTTAATGTTTGTGCTTGTGGCTGTTCAGTTTACAGTCCATTAACACCCTATCTGTATTAACGTTTTGTCTTTCTACACACAATTAACATATTGTTTGCCTTTGCTCCATGACCTTCTGGTCAGCTATTGTGTGACCCTGGCCTATCACACACCTTTCTTTTGTTATCTCTTGCCCCAACCCCGCTTTACTTGCTTAAAATCTTTTACATTTCTTATATCTGCCAGTTCTGAAGAAGAGTCACTGACCTGAAACAGTAACTCTGTTTCTCTCTCCACAGATGCTGCCAGACCTGCTGAGTATTTCCAGCGTTTCTTGTTTTTATTTCAGACCTCCAGCAGCCGCGGTATTTTGCTTTTTATTATAGTTATGGACCCACATTGCTTACCCCTCGTAAGTTATGATCACTCTTGCCTTTCATCCCATGAAATAATAAAAAAACACCCTTATAGAATTTGAGAAATAACGAGCATAGATAAAGTAAATCCATTTTTGTTTTATTTGTTCATGGGATGCAGGCATCATTGGCAACATTTATTGCCCATCACTAATTGCCCTCGAGAAAAAGGTGGTGAGCCGCCTTGTTAAAATGCTGTAATCTGTGTGGAGTAGGTGCAACCACAGTGCTGTTAGGAAGGGAGTTCCAGGATTTTGATCAAGCGACAGTGAAGGAACAGCAACATATTTCCATGTCAGGATGGTGTGTGACTTGGAGGGGAACTTGCAAGTGATAGTGTTCCCATGCACCTGCTGTCCTTGTTCATATAATCGTAGAATCATAGGATGTTTTTCTAAGGTGGTAGAGGTTGCATGGTTTTCATAGATTCTCAAAATGAATTTGACAAGGAATCACTCAACGTCCATAGCAAAGATAATGGCACATGAATTTATGGGCAGTATGGTCACATGGGCAGAGAGCTGGTTGGAGAAGTGATTGGCAGGTAGAAAGAGAAGGGAGTTTTTCAGGTTCACAAGCAGTGGTGAGTGGTGCTAAACAGGGATTTGTGTTGCAGCCACTCTTTTTTATTATGCACATAAGCGATATGAATTGAGGGACCAATTATTAAAATTTGCTGGTCATACTAAATTGGGGATTTGACAGCTATGAAAGATTGCAGAAAGATATAGATAGCTACCAAACAGCTCAAATGAAGACAAATGTGAAGTGATTCATTTTGGAATAAAGAATAGGTAATGAAGTTTATTTTAAATGGCAATTTTAAATGGAATAGAGAAGCAGCTTGGTGTGCAGTTACACAGGTCATTAAAAATGGTGGCAGCACAAGTACACAGATTGAAAGAAGTTTACAGAAAAGAAGGATGCTATTTGTCCCATTGTTTCTGTGCTCACTCTTTGTTAGAATCATCCAAATTAATCCCAATTCTCTGCCCTCTTCACATAGCCATATGTTCTCCTCTGTTTTAAATATTTTACCACTTTTCTCTTAAAAGTGGGCCTCCTTTTGTACTGTAACCATTCTATTCTATGATTCTAGAAAACATTCAAATGGTGTGGACGTCTAGAAGTTCTGCGTATTTAACCTGAAGGAAACAAGTCTAAGACAGAACTAGAAATGACCATATAAAGAGCTGACCTCAGTTTAAAAAGCCAAATATTCATGAAAGCAAAATTCAAACTATTTTTGCCATGATGAGATTGCATGCAATGATGCCGTGTCGACATATTGCTGCAACTTATGTCATTGTATCTTGTGTTTATAAATAAATGAACAATGGCTTAAATTTTTTGCTATGACGACTATATCTCTTTAAAGAATATCGCAGATTCAGAGTTATGAATTTATGGAATAAACTGCCACCTAGTGTAACAAATGTTGATTCAAAAGTATACAGTCAAGACTGAATCAAATTTATAATTCAACAGAAATCAAACAAAAGTGTGTGATTATGTGTGAGAAGTGAGAGAGACACACAAAAACAATGAGACACAGACAAACACTGAGGTGCAGATACAAGCAGAGAAATAGTAAAGACACAGGAAGAAAGATTCGCAGAGAAATGGCGAGGGGACCGATTTTGCCAATAATTGTTTGTGTAGAACCTTCTCTCTGGGATTGTGTGGATGACATCCACTGATAGATGAGTCCTCTCTGACAGCTGTAAAGGACTTCAGATAGCTGATATTTTCCAAAATCCTAACTACCTGACAGTCGAGTCAGATCTCGTTCTCTCCAACCTGCCAATAAAAAGAGATATTCCCTCAAGTCACTATCACATGACCACATAAGAGCCCTCTTTGCCCTGACATGACTATCAATAATTATCATCTGAGTGATTAATCCCAAAAGTTACGGGGAGGAGGGGTAGATTTGTAGCTACCAGGAAACTTGGAAATGGAGGGAACGCAAAAGTCCTGATGAATTTGATGACAGGACCTCATAGGATTTTTTTTTTCTTCTTTGGTCAGCAACCAGCCAAGTTGAGACACTGGCTGGTTGTCAGCCTCAAAAGCCAGTGCTAGAAGATCTTTGGGACAGGGATCATAGGTTGACCAACAAATTGCGGGGGCGGGGGTGGTCATTGGAACGTGGGTTGGCCTAAAGATTGAGAGTCGACCACGCAAAAAAAGGAGGCTGATTGGGTCAAGTTAGTTGAGGGCATTGAAGCATTCCTGCTCCTCCTGACCCACCAGCAGCACTGGAAGAGCATTTTCTTACTTGATCCAGCAGTTCTCACCTCCTTTCTCCTGCCGGGTTTCCCAAACACTAGGAAACCCCTCACGCAGCAGTTAAATCTAAACAGCTGCTAAAATCTACGGCATAGTTTCATTAACATAAAAATTATTGGCCTGCTTCAACAGGTTACTCATCCTCCCCCAATCCACCCTGGTTGAACTGCAAGTATGCACCTTTGCAGTTTGCTGGGGTCATATCTCAGATTTTTGAGAATTTAAACCACTCTCTCGTCTGTCCTAGGAGCATCGGGTTTAAATTCACCCTAATCAGTCAGCACTAAATGAGTGGTCCCTTTCCTTTATTTCCATAAATAAAACACAAGTTAACGTCATGTTCTGCTTTAACACAATCATGACTAAGTACAAAGAGTTCTGATGAGAAGTTATCAACCGGAAACAGGGAATTAACTCTTTCTTTCTCCACAGACGCTGCATAACCTGCCAAGTGTTTTCCAACATTTTGTTTTTATTTGATTTCCAGTATCAGCAGTATTTTGCTTTTGCAAACATAGTTGTGCTGCTCGAATATCATGCTTCCCATTAGCACGTAGATGTGCCTTTCGGTAGTGGTGCTCCTTCAAAGTGCAACCAGAGGGCCTGAATCGCAGGAGATTGGTGAATCCTCATACTGTGCATGGCAGCTGACTGCATCTCTGGACGGTGCTCCTGGGCAGCTTGGCCTCATCTCCCATGTTCCATGCTTAGGGTGCTCTGAGATATTGGAGAGGGTTGGTAGTGAGAAATATAACACGGTGGGGGAGGGGCGGTTTTGTGGTGGAGACTGGAGTCCTGCCAAATACTGTTGTCCGAAAGACAGCAGTATCACCGTGCTCTCAATCTGTGGCTCCACAGACCAGTGGGATGGCTGGTCTAATGGCAGCTGCTAAGATTCTGAAAGCCCCAAGGCCACGGTATGGTTTAGAAGCCACAATCAGTGATGCATTCCAATATGTGGCCCTTATTGCCTCCAGCGCTGCATACTGTGCTTCCATGGAGGTGGAAACTTGCACTGGTCCTTACCTGTCTCTTATCTGAGAAACTGCAAGAGTTCAATGCAGCTACCAGTTTCTGCATTGGTGACTGCAAGGAAGAAAATGTTTGCGAGACATTGATGCATAAGAGATCTGTAGATTTGAGTAACACAATTGCATTCTCAGAGGACTAGTTATCAAAATGTGAGGCATGTGGGTTTGGTGTTATTCTTTTTGGATGACTGCTCATGAGTCTGGATTACACAACTCTGAAGTCACAGGCAATCTTCTCAGCCAGCACCGGAAAAGGGACACTTCCAACTCTTTCAGGGTCCCCGTGCTCAGCCAATTCACTACTATTATCCAACTCCCCATGGATTCCAAGTCTCTGAGCTGCCGCCAGGGAGAGATGTTGGAAGCAAGTGCTGCACTTGATAACCTGGTGAGGATTGCAGCCGGTTGAATCAGGGGTACATGCAGCCTGGACCGATCTTCCTCATCATCATCTATATGTACAATAAGGGGGTAGAATAGCCCCAAGTCCTGCGCCTCAGTATCATGTTCCTCCATTTGAGTACTCCATTGCTGTGATGGATCTATAGCAAGAATAGCGACAGCTCAGAATGGGTGAGCATGATCCCCTTGGAATACAGGGGACTTAGAAAGGAGAAAGAAAGCTGAGTGCTGCCAGGATGACATGATACGCTCAAATCACTAACTCGGAGCCAGTGAGATGTCAACAACCTCTGCATCTGCCACAGCAATAGCTGCGTACATGCCTAATAGCTGCATAATCTTGTCCTTATAGTGGGGTGGGGAGTTTGAAGATGGCCTCCTCCAGCGGCTTGACTTTGTCAGGCATTGAGTGCTAATTTCTCCTGTAAAGAGATAAGTAACTGAGGGCAAGACTGGTAGTTAAGAAGTATGTGACAAGTACCATGGGAGAGGTAAATTAAGAAATGCAAGGTTTGAGGGTGTTTTGGTCTTGTGTACAGCATTTTTTGTGTAGAGGAGTTTTGTAATCATAGTGCAGGAGAGAGAGAGAGAGAGAGACAGAAGCACCCTTAACAAGAACACAGTGTAAAAGGTTACTTTTATGATTGTTGGTTTACAAAGTTGAAGAGTGTGGTGGTGGGCAGGATGGGCGAGGACGAAAAGAAGAGTGAGTGTGTTACCGTGCCTGCCCTGATCAAGTCATTGAATCTCCTTCTGCACTGTTTTGCAGTCCTGTGAGAGAGGGAGGGAGTTGGCATTAAGTACCAGTGCCAATGCCTTCCTGGCAGCAAGACTGATATTCTTCGCTGGTGCGTTGGGTTGCAGACCCATGATTCTGCACCTCCCAGCTTGAATCTCAACCAACAGGATTAGAAGGTCATCATCAGAAATCATAAGAACAGAAGAACTTGGAGCAGGAGTAGGCAATTCAGCCCCTCGGGCCTGCCCCGCCGTGGCTGATCTCATCTCGGCCTTAACTCCACTTTCCTGCCTCTTCTCCTTAACTCTTCAACCCATTACTAATTAAAAATCTGTCTATCTCCTCCTTAAATTTACTCAATGTCATGGCATCCACCGGACTCTGAGGTAGTGAATTCCACGGACTCACGACCATTTGAGAGAAGTAATTTCTTCTCATCTCTGTTTTAAATCTGCTACCCCTTATCCTAAAACTATGACCTCTCGTTCTAGATTGCCCCACAAGAGGAAACATCCTCTCTACGTCTACTTTGTCAATCCCCTTAATCATCTTATATACCTCAATTAGATCTCCTCTCATTCTTCTAAACTCTAGAGAGTAAAGGCCTAAACTGCTCAATCTCTCTTCATAAGACAAACCCCTCATCTCTGGAATCAATCTAGTGAACCTCCTCTGAACTGCCTCCAATGCAACTACATCCTTCCTCAAGTAATGGGACCAAAACTGTACACAATATTCCAGGTGCGGTCTCACTAATGCTTTGTATAGTTGCAGCAACACTTCCCTACTTTTATATTCCATTCCTTTAGCAATAAATGCCAACATTCCATTTGCCTTCCTTATTACCTGCTGTACCTGCATACTAGCTTTCTGCGATGCATGCACGAGGACACCCAGATCCCTCTGCACCGAAGCCTTCTGAAGTTTCTCTCCATTTAGATAACAATTTGCCTTTCTATTCTTCTGACCAAAATGGATAACCTCACACTTATCCACCTTCAACTCCATCTGCCAAATTTTGGCCCATTCACCTAACCTATCCATATCCATTTGTAAATTTCTTATTTCTTTAGTGCAACTTACTATCCCACCTATTTTAGTGTCAATGCAAATTTCGCGATAGTACCTTCTATCCCTGCATCCAACTCATTGATATAGATTGTAAATAGTTGGGGCCCAAGGTCCAAACCCACTAGTTACATCTTGCCAACCAGAAAAAGACCCATTTATCCCGACTCTCTCTTTTCTGTTGGTTAGCCAATCCTCTATCCAAGCTAATAAATTGCCCCTAACGCCATGTGATCTTGTGTATTAACCTTTTGTGCGGCACCTTATCAAATGCCTTCTGGAAGTCCAGATATACTACATCTACAGGATCTCCATTAACCAGTTTGCTTGTCACAGCTTCGAAAAACTCTAGCAAATTAGTCAAATACAATTTACCCTTCATAAAACCATGCTGACTCTGATGGATTGCGTTTTGACTTTCTAAATGTCCTGATATTACTTCCTTAATAATGGATTCTAACAATTTCCCAACGACAGATGTTAAACTTACTGGTCTAGTTTCCTACTTTCTGCCTCCCTCCCTTTTTGAATAAGGGCGTTATATTAGCTTTTTTCCAATCCACTGGAACCTTTCCCACACCCAGGGAATTTTGGAATATTATAACTAATGGATCCACTATCTCCGCTGCAAGTTCCATTAAGACCCTAGGATGTAGGCCATCAGGCCCTGGGGACTTGACTGCCTTTAATCCCAACAGTTTGCTCAGTACTTTTTCCCTAGTGATGATGATTTTTCTAAGTTCCTCTCTTTCTATAACCTCTGCATTACCTGTTACTATTGGGATAGTACTAGGGTCCTCCACCGTGAAAACTGAGGGAAAATACTGATTTAGCGTCTCTGCCATTTCTGTGTTCCCCTCTATTAACACCCCAGTCTCATTCTCCAAGGGACCAACATTCACTTTAGCTACTTTCTTTACCTTTTATATACTTATCGAAGCTTTTGCTATCCGTTTTTATATTTTGCCCTAGTTTTCTTTCATAATTTACCTTTGTTCTTTTTATTACTTTTTTAGTAACCCTTTGTTGATCTTTAAATTTCCCAATCTTCCAGCCTGCCACTGGCCTTTGCAATATGGTATGCCTCAGTTTTTGTTTTTATATTATCCTTAACTTCCTTGCTTAGCCATGGATGTTTTTTCCCCCTCTTACAATCTTTCTTCCTCTCTGGAATATATTTTAGTTGGGAAGATTTGAATATCCCCTTAAACATCTGCCATTGCTCATCAACTGTCCTTCCTTTTGGTCTTCCTGCCCAATCCACTCGGGCCAAATCTGTCCTCATGCCCAAATAATTACCTTTGTTTAACTCCAGAACACTAGTGTGGGACTCTAGTTTCTCGCCCTCAAACTGAATTTGAAATTCTAGCATGCTATGATCACTCTTCCCTAGAGGATCCTTAACTATGAGATCATTAACTAATCCCACCTCATTGCACAATACCAAATCTAGAATAGCCTGCTCCCTGGTTGGTTCCACAACATATTGCTCCAAAAAAACTATCTAATACATTCAATAAACTCTCCCTCGAGGCTACCTTTGCGAATTTGATTAATCCAGTCTATATGCATATTAAAATCACCCATGATTATTGCCGTACCTTTCTTACAAGCCCCCAGTATTTCCTGGTTTATCATTGTGCCCCACTGCGGAACTACTGTTTGGGGACCTATAGATTACTCCCACCAGGGACTTCTTTCCCTTGCTATATCTTATTTCTACCCAGACTGATTCTACGTCTTGATCTCCTGTGCCTATATTGTTTCTCACTGGAGCACTGATCTCTTCCTTTACTAACAAAGCTACACCTCCTCCTTTTCCTTCCTGCCTATCCTTGCGGAATACTGAGTACCCTTGGATATTCAATTCCCAAACCTAGTTTCCCTGCAACCGTGTCTCAGTAATCGCCACTAAATCATACCCAATCGTCTCTATTTGCGCTGTTAACTCATTTATTTTATTCCGAATGCTTCATGCATTCAGATACAAAGCCTTTACCTGCCCCCTCTGAACATGGATGGTATTTGATTGGTCATAACACTACCAAAATATAATCAAGATATTGGTAATACATTGCAGCAACTGGATAAAGAGATGAAAAAGGAAAATGGTATTTATGACTTACCTGTTTGTCTCCTGGAGAGTTTGCCGTAGTGCAGGCTGAACAAAGCTTTTAAAAGGTGCCGAAATTTTCTACAGGTTCAGCTGCTTCCATTCTTTTTAGTTGGGTTTTACACCAATGCTTGCAACTAAGAATATGCAAATAAGTATATCCAAGAAACTTCCCCTCGAGGCCAGTGGAAACAACATAACACACATGTCCCTTTTATATATTCCAACTGTAGCATCACATCAGACAGCCTCTTGCATTTTCATCTTCTACTCCTAAATGCTCCCAGCAAAGAACAAGCATGCTGCCGTGTCAAAATAGCTTGTACCTATTGAGAAATAATTGGCAGGGTGAATAGGAAAAGACCACTTAATGCTTTTTAAAGCATCTTATGAATATCTGAGTCCCATATATTATCAGAAGCGTCAGACTGGCTCTGACATGCAACTGTGCTCATTGAACTAGATCCATGCAGCTTTGATGGACTTTTGGTGTTCCGAACAGCATGGATAATCACAATGCTATACTAAACCTGACAAGAATAAAATGCAACAGAAATGTACTGGGTTGTGGCTAGATTTATGGGGTACTGACATGTCAAAATAAAACAGAAAAACATATTTTTACAAGAAGTAATTAATTTACACCTGGTTTCAGACTATAGCAGAAATAACTTAGAGTAACTAAAATGGCTCTATTAAATTTAAGCCCCAAAACAGAATATATCTAATACCAGAGCAAAATTTAAATTAATCTATTTTCTTATAGGAGAAGCCAAGTCTAATTATTGTTACGACCAGGTCAGAAAGAGGTCTAGGGTTCCCTTTCAGCCTACATCTGGTCTTATTGTAACAGGGCTTAATTTTAAACACACAGTGTTTTTAGCTCCCCCTTGGTGAATCCTTGCTCACCGCTTTCCAATTATAATGCAAAGAAACCAGCACAAACAGGCTTTCTTAGTTTTTAAGAAGTGGAAATTTATTAAACAAACTCTAATTCGGTTGACGCGTATGGATACATGACGCGCCCACGCTAGCATGCAAATAGAGACAGAAAAGAGCAGAAGA
Organism: Heterodontus francisci; assembly: GCF_036365525.1. Lineage (NCBI taxonomy): Eukaryota > Metazoa > Chordata > Chondrichthyes > Heterodontiformes > Heterodontidae > Heterodontus > Heterodontus francisci. The sequence continues at coordinate 19,857,018 of NC_090400.1, forward strand.
AATAAAGTGGAAAAGTTTGAGGCAATATTTGAAGAGGTGTTGTTACAGGTCTTGGAGCTCACAGTCAAGTCCTTGATTGTAGGTAGATCTTGCTTTTTGTTGGGGCCCAGTATTCTTCTTAAACCTTGTTCGCTGGAGGAGAATTTTCTCTCTTGGGGTTCATGTGGCTTCAGTGGATTCAGAGGCTCGTGAGAAAGAGTTGGGAGCAGGCAAACAGAAGAGAGATCTTCTCAGTCCAGAAGCAAACAGCTTTCTGCCCAAAACTGTTTGTACAAATTCAAAAAACTCAGGTTGCCCAGCAGGTTAATTATGTGACTAGCTGGTTTGATCATGTCCGTTTGTGTATTTGGCCATCTTAGCAGTCAACCTGAAATGTGAGCTCCCCCACCTTCAATGTCTGGTGATCAGAAGTCCATTGTGGGTTGAATGTCAGGGAATGGCTGCTTTGTTCTTCCAAACACCGTCTGTTAATCTGCAAATGTCTTTTCCAGCCACGGCTGATCTATTAAAAAAGTCCTGCCCTCATTCCAGTAACAGTTTAAAAATCAATGTTCATGACAAAATTAATGTGCCTCATGCTTGGCAAGTGGGGGCCCTGCATGACACCTCCACACCCAGCAGAGTGAAATGCAACTTGAGAAAAGACGCATTTCATTAAAAGGATCGAGAAAAATGTAAATTACAGGAAAAAAACATGCATTTCTCCCATTCATTCATAACTCCTCAAACTTATTAATTATCCCCCTTTTGGCCTCCCAATAAACATGTGTTTTTTTGGGGGGGGAAGTTTCTCTTTGCATGGCTGCCGAGGGTCTTTGTTCCTGCTGAGGTTTTTTTTAAACAAAAGAGTCAGTAGTGGGCGGGTCTATACGGAACTCTCTTTCGGTGCTTTGCTGAGTCATGCAAAGGCTTTTGACTTCAGGGTGGTTTGCTTTTTTTTTCTGACTGTGGGGGAGGATTCTTTGCTAATCTCCCCTTTGTCCCAGAGGACACTCCTGCCTGCAGGTATTTGTGCAGTCTCTACTGCACGACCTTGTGGGACTTTGACTAGATGAGGCATCATCCTCAAGGTTTCTCTGCCCCCTAGAGGTTTTACTTTGTCTCTGTAGGCTGCTGTAAATGCTGTTAGCAACTCTGGTGGGGTGCTTCTAGTGTCTGCATTTATTTAAGAGGATGTGGGGTCTAATTTTCACATTTTTCGCGGTTGGCTGACCAGACAGTAAGGGTTTTCATGCAGAATTCCTCCCGGACATCCTTTAACCTGCCCTCTTGGTCACTTTTTCCCTTTCTCTGTCTAACCTTTTGCCAGCCTTGTGCCTGCTTGTTCCCTTTTGTTCTTTGCAGAGGTCCCTTACAGTTCGCCAGCCTTCTGCTGGAGGGTCCTCCTAACACCAGTACAGGACTTAGGGGTGAAGGTTTCACTGTAGGTTGGGGTTTCCCCTCAACCTGGCACGTGTGGCAACTCCTGCAGTACTCTACCACATCTTTGTGGAGTTTTGGCCAGTCAAACTGCTGTCTTATCTGGGCTTTGGTCTTTCGTATACCAGCATGTACAGCCACTGCAGTCTCATGGACCCTTAATATTTCTCTCCGGTACCTCTGTGGCACCACTAACTGGTGAACTACTGTCCGCTCCTTGTTCTCTGATCTGTGAGGAGAACTCCATTTCCTCATCAGTACCTCATCCTTTAAACAGTAGCAATTAGGAACTCCCTCTGCTTTACTTTCAGATGAGGCAGCCTGTGCCAACTCTAGAAATACTGGGTCATCTCGCTGAACCTCAGCCAGGGAAAATTCATTTAATTCATTCCCTGGGTCTCCTAACTTTCCAAAGAAAGTCTCAGACAGGCTTACCTCACGGTCATCTGCCTGCAATGCCAATGCAGTCTGCTCTGGGGGAGCTTGTTTGATCATGGCCTGATCCACTACACATTCAGGAAAACTGCAGGGGTCCGTCTCCCGCCACTGCCCTGTCTCTCTGACCTCCTGTGGTTTTTCTTTCACTACTGGGGGTGGGGGGGGGGGCGGCTCCCACCTTCATCCCCACAAGATCATTGAGGAGGAGCAGATCAACCCCGTTCACAGGCAAACTAGGGACAATCCCTACGGTCACTGGTCCCGAAACTAGGTTGCACTCCAGGTGCACCCACTGTACAGGTACAGGTATACTGCTCTCCAATACCATTCACCACCATTCTGGTGTTCACTGCACTCTCTGGGAGAATGGTCAGGCCTTTTCCCAGTAAAAAGGATCTCGTGGCACGTGTCCCTGAGAATTATTATGGGCTTGCTTGCCCCACTCGAGGGGTAGGGGTTACTTTCCCTTCAGACACAAAACCCTGATAACCCTCAGGAATCCTATTAAATTTTCCTGCACTTGCAGTAGTAAGCTTCCAGGGTTGCACTCTTACTGCAGTTAAAGTTCTGATGTGCTTTCCATCAAGTTCTCGCCTTCACTGAGCGGGTGTGCCCCGATTAACCCTACCAACTTTCCCTTTAGTTTCCAGCAGTCAGTTTTTAAATTCCCTGCTTTATTACAATGGAAGCACACAGGTGTCTGGGTCTCTCACATTCTCACAGCACCCTCCTTTCTAGCTAGAGGAGAACCCGCTGTGTCTCCTGCTTTCTTTTCTCTCCCAGGCCTGCTTGGGCTCCTATCACCTTCCCACCCTTTGTTCCTTTCGGATTTGTAGGGGTGACTGGGAAAGGTTTCCCCTGGGACTTATAAATTAAAGCAAACTCATCAGCTAGAACGGCCGCTCGCCGGGCTCTCTGAACCCGCTGCAACTCTACATGGGTCTTTATGGAGAGTGGGAGAGAGTTTTTAAATTCCTCTAACAGAATTACTTCTCTGAGATTCTGATAGCTGAGCTGCATTTTAAGAGACCTCAGCCACTGGTCAAAAGGCAGCTGCTTACTTCTTTTAATCTCCAGCTAAGTTTTATTAGCTTGCTTCTTGAGGGTTCTAAACTTTTGTCAATAGGCTTCGGGTACTAATTCATATGCCACAAGGATAGCAGTTGTTGTCAGTTCATAATTTGATGATCTTTCATCTGGCAACAGGGAATAAACCTCATGGGCTTTTCCAGTTAGCTTGCTTTGCAATAAGAGGGGCCAGATCTCAGCTGGACATTTTAGCTGTCTTGCCAGTTTTGCAAAGGACACAAAAAAACTTCTGCATCCTCCTCATTGAATTTTGGGGATTAATTGAGTTAGTTTTACCAAATCTATACCCAGCCCTGAATTATGCTCCTCCATATTTGCCACACTTTCACTGGGGTTACTCTGTCGCCCCCTAGTTAACTCAAACCACCTGAGCTCTCTTTCTTTGCATTCTTTCTGGAATATTCTTTCTCTCTCGTTCCTACACCTGTCTTTGTTTTTCTTCACATTCCTTCTGGAAGGCTCTCTCCTTCTCGTTTGCCTGGCTGTCTCTTTTTCTTTATCTCTCCCTGTCTTCTAATTCAAGTTTCTTTTGATCCGATTGTTTCTTTTCCAGCAGCACCCTGTCTGGCTCTGCTTCTAACCCTATTTCTGCTTCTTCAGAACGAAGGGAAAATGGTTGGCCACTACTCAGTCATACAGCACAGAAACAGGCCCTTCGGCCCACTGTCACCATGCTGGCCATCAAGCCTACCTATTCTAATCCCATTTTCCAGCACTTGGCCCGTAGCCTTGTATGCTATGGCGTTTCAAGTGTTCATCTAAATACTTCTTAAATATTCTAATATTCTGAGGGTTCCTGCCTCTACCATCTCTTCAGGTAGTGTGTTCCAGATTCCAACCACCCTCTGAATGAAAAATCTTTCCTCAAATCCCCTCTAAAACCTCCTGCCCCTTACCTTAAATCTATGCTCCCTAGTTATTGGCACCTCTGCTAAGGGAAAATGTTTCTTCCTATCTACCCTATCTGTGCCCCTTATAAATTTGTATACCTCAATCAGGTCCTCCCTCAGCCTTCTCTGCTCTAAGGAAAACAACTCTAGCCTATTCGGTCTCTCTTCATAGCGCCAGCCCAGGCAACGACCTGATGAATCTCCTCTGCACCCTCTCCAGTGCAATCACATCCTTCCTATAGTGTGGGAACCAGGACTGTACACAATACTCCTGCTGTGGCCTGACTAGCATTTTATACAGCTCCATCATAACCTCCCTGCTCTTATACTCTATGTCTCAGCTAATAAAGGCAAGTACCCCATATGCCTTCCTCACCACCTTATCTAATACCTGTGCTGCTGCCTTCAGCGATCTATGGACAAGTACGCCAAGGTCCCCCGACCCTCTGTACTTCCTAGGCTCCTAGCATCCATTGTATATTCCTTTGCCTTGTTCGTCCTCCTAAAATGCATCACCTCACACTTCTTGGGATTAAATTCCATTTGCCACTGCTCTGCCCATCTTACTAGCCATCTATATCATCCTGTAATCTAAGGCTTTCCTCCTCACTATTTACGACACCACCAATTTTCATGTCATCTGCGAACTTACTGATCATACCTCCTATATTCACGTCTAAATCATTAAAGTACACTACAAACAGCAAGGGTCCCAGCACCGATCCCTGCGATACACCACTGGTCACAGGCTTCTAATTGCAAAAACAACCCTCAACCATCACCCTTTCCCTCCTGCCACTGAGCCAATTTTGGATTCCATTTGCCAAATTGTCCTGGACCCCATGGGCCCTGACTTTCTTGACCAATCTCCCATGCGGGACCTTATCAAAAGCCTTACTGAAGTCCATGTAGACTATATCAACTGCTTTACCCTCATCAACACACCTAGTCACCTCCTCAAAAAATTCAATCAAATTTGTTAGACATGATCTCCCCCTGACAAAGCCATGACTATCCTTGATTAATCTTGTCCCTCAGAACGTTTTCCAATAGTTTCCCTACCACTGATGCTAGACTCACTGGCCTGTAATTACCTGGTTTATCCCTACTACCCTTCTTGAATAATGGTACCACATTTGCTGTCCTTCAGTCCCCTGGCACTTCTCCTGTGGTCAGAGAGGATTTGGAAATTTGTGTTACAGCCCCTGCAATCTCCTCACTCGCCTCACGTAACAGCCTGGGATACATCTCATCTGGGCCTGGGGATTTATCCACTTTTAAGCCCGCTAAAACCACTAATACCTCCTGCCTTTCAATGCTAATTTGTTCAAGTATATCACAATCCCCCTCCCTGATCTCTACACCTACATCGTCCTTCACCATGATGAACACAGATGAAAAGTAATCATTTAAAATCTCACCTACGTCCTCCGGCTCCCCACACACAGATTGCCACCTTGGTTCTTAATGGGCCCTGCCCTTTTCCTGGTTATCCTCTTGCCCTTAATATACTTATAAAACGCCTTGGGATTTTCCTTCATCTTGTCCGTCAGCGTTTTTTCATGCCCCTCTTCACTCTCCTAATTACTTTTTAAAGTACTCCTCTGGGGCCTCCACTGTTTTCAGCACTCTGAAACTGCCATAAACCTCCTTGTTTTTTTCCCTTATCCAATTTTCTATATCCCTTGACATCCAGGGATCCCTGGACTTATTGATCCTACCCTTCATCGTTATGGGACATGTTGGCCCTGAACACTCTATTTCCTTTTTGAATGACTCCCACTGGTCTGATGTAGACTTTACTACAAGTAGCTGCTCCCAGTCCACTTTGGCCAGATCCTGTTTTATCATATTCCCCTAATTCAGGACCTTTATTTCTGATCCATCTTTGGCTGTTTCCATAACTACATGACTAACCTGCTGGGCAACCTGAGTTTTTTGAATTTGTACAAACAGTTTGGGCAGAAAGCCGTTTGCTCCTGGACTGAGAAGATCTCTCTCCTGTCTGCTTCCATCTCTTTCTCACAAGCTTCTGAATCCACTGAAGACACATGAACCCAAGAGAGAAAAGTCTCCTACAGCGAACAAGGTTTAAGACGAATACTCGGCCCCAATGAAAAGCAAGATCTACCTACAATCAAGGACTCTACAGTGAGCTCGAAGAATCGTAACAATTCTTCAGATATTGCCTCAAACTTTTCCACTTTATTTCTGCTGATCTGTCTCTATCTGCATGTGTGTATCGCATATGCATGCCAGTGTGAGTGCGTTGTGTATCCAATTGGCATCAGCCGAGTTAGAGTTTAAGTTTAATAAATTTCAACCTTTCTCCTTTAAACCTAAGACCACAGGGGAAGTGCCAGGGGACTAGAAGACAGCGAATGTGGTACCATTATTCAAGAAGGGTAGCAGGGATAAACCAGGTAATCACAGGCCAGTCAGTCTAACATCAATGGTAGGGAAACTATTGGAAAAAAGTCCAAGGGACAGGATTAATCTCCACTTGGAGAGGCAGGGATTAATCAAAGATAGCCAGCATGGCTTTGTCAGGGGCAGATCGTGTCTAACAAACTTGATTCAATTTTTCAAGGAGGTGACCAGATGTGTAGATGAGGGTAAAGCAGTTGATGTAGTCTACATAGACATCAGTAAGGCTTTTGATAAGGTCCCGCATGGGAGGCTGGTTAAGAAGGTAAGAGCCCATGGGATCCAGGGCAATTTGGCAAACTGGATCCAAAATTGACTTAGTGGCCGGAGGCAGAGGGTGATGGTTAAGGGTTGTTTTTGCAATTGGAAGCCTGTGACCAGTGGGGTATTGTAGGGATAGGTGCTGGGACCCTTGCTGTTTGTATTGTACATTAATGATTTAGACGTGAACATAGGAGGTATGATCAGTAAGTTCGCAGATGACAAGAAAATTGGTGGTGTCGTAAACAGTGAGGAGGAAAGCTTTAGATTACAGGATGATATAGATGGGCTGGTAAGATGGGCAAAGCAGTGGCAAATGGAATTTAATCCTGAGAAATGTGAGGTGATGCATTTGGGAGGGCGAACAAGGGAAGGGAATATACAATGGATGATAGGGCCCTAGGGAGTACAGAGGGTCTGAGAGACCTTGGTGTACTTGTCCACAGATCACTGACAGCAGCAGCACAGGTAGATAAGGTGGTTAGGAAGGCATATGGGATACTTGCCTTTATTAGCCGAGGCATAGAATATAAGAGCAGGGAGGTTATGATGGAGCTGTATAAAACGCTAATTAGGCCACAGCTGGAGTACTGTGTACAGTTCTGGTCCCCACACTATAGGAAGGATGTGATTGCACTGGAGAGGGTGCAGAGGAGGTTCACCAGGATGTTGCCTGAGCTGCGGCATTTCAGCTATGAAGAGAGACTGGATATGCTAGGGTTGTTTTCCTTAGAGCAGGGAAAGCTGAGGGGGGACATGATTGAGCTACACAAAATAATGAGGGGCATAGATAGGGTAGATCGGAAGAAACCATTTCCCTTAGCGGAGGTGTCAATAACCAGGGGGTATAGATTAAAGGTAAAGGGCAGGAGGTTTAAGAGGGGATTTGAGGAAAAAAGTTTTCACCCAGAGGGTGGTTGGAATCTGGAACACACTGGCTGAAGGGGTGGTAGAGGCAGGAACCCTCACAACATTTAAGTAGTATTTAGATGAGCACTTGAAACCTCATAGCATACAAGGCTACGGGCCAAGTGCTGGAAAATGGGATTAGAATAGATAGGTGCTTGATGGCCAGCACAGACTCGATAGGCTGAAGGGCCTGTTTCCGTGCTGTATAACTCTATGACTAGCTGGTTTGACCACGTCGGTTTGTGTATTCGGCCATCTTGGCAGTCAATTTGGAATGTGAGCTCCCGCACCTTCAACGTCTGGTGCCCAAAAGCCCATTTTGGGTTGAATGTCAGGGAATGGCTGCTTTGTCCTTCCAAACACCGTCTGTTAATCTGCAAATGTCTTTTCCAGCCACGGCTGATCAGTTCAACAAGTCCTCCCCTCACTCCAGTAACAGGTTAAAATCAATGTTCATGACAAAATTAATGTGCCTCATTCTTGGGAGGTGGGGGCCTTGCTTGACATCATTCAAAGTATTTCCTAACTTTCTAGAACAAAGTAATGAACTCATAAAAAATGAACTTGTTAAATGCAATTTGTTAGCTAATTTTTTTGAATTACACCAAGCAGCTGAGAAAAAAAACCTGGAGAATATTACTTTTCTCCATAAAATGTGACAATATTTTTAATGAAATTATTCATTGGCTTTCACTTGGGTCATTTAAAATTTGAATCTTAGAAGTAATAACTATTGGATCTAGCTAGGGGTGTAGTAGCAGCAACCGAAACAGATATGAAGGAAGTAAAATTGAACCTCTTTCCACACTGTTCCGCAGTCCTGACCGATGGGGAGTTGGCAGTAAGCACAGTGCCAATGCCTTACTGGCAGCCAGACTTATATTTTTGGTTGACGTGGTGGGTTGCAGACCCAAGAGTTTGTGCCTTCAAGTTTGAATCTCATCCAAGGGGGCCTGAAGGTCTTCGTCAGAAAAGTTCTGGGCATTACTCCTGGCTTACAGCCATTCTCTGCTGCCCTCTGAACATGGATTTGCTTGGTCATACTGCCACCAAAATAAAATTAAAATAGTGGTAACACTTTGTAGTAATTGGATAGCAAAATTAAAAAGGAAAACAGTAAGTGGTAATGTTCTGAAACCTATAGAAAACTTACAAGAAAAGACTAAGTAAGTTTGTGCGTGTTGCCAAAAGTTTGAGTACAATGTAGCTCCATTTTCACCAATGAACAAACCATAGGAAGGTTGCTCAATTGGGCAACTTGTACTTCATAGAATAATACAGAAGACCTTTGATAGAGCTATTCAATTGATCCCACTCGATCGCTCTTTCCCTTCATGTATTTATCCAATTCACTTCTGAAAAGTACTATTGAATTTACCTCCACCACCCTTTCAGGCAGTGTATTCCAAAGATTAGCTATCCACTGTGTAAAAAAAGTTTCCTCTTGTCACCTCTGGTTCTTTTGCCAATCAATTTAAATCTGTGCCCTCTGGTTATTGATTCTTCTGCTACTGGAAAGAGTTTCTCTTCATTCACTCTTTCAAAACCATCTATGATTTTCAACACCTCCATCAAATCTATTCTTAGATTTCTCTGCTTTGAGAACAAACACCCCAGCTTCTCCAGTCGCTCCACAAAACAGAAATTCCTCATCCCTGGTATCATTCCAGTAAATCGCTTCTGCACCCTCTCCAAGGCCTTGACATCCTTCCTAAATTGTGGTGTTCCGAATTGAACCCAAATCAGTGTTTAATAATAGTTTAGCATTAACTTGCATGCTTTTGCACTCTATTTCTCTATTAATGAAGCCAAAGATCTTACATGCTTTAAGAGCTTTCTCAACTTGTTCTACCAGCTTTAACGGCTGGTGTGTACACACCTATAGGTGTCCGTTTCTGCATCTCCTTTAAAATTGTACCATTTAGTATATTGCACCTCCTCATCCTTCCTACCAAATTGAATCATTTCACACTTCTCAATATTAAATTTCATCTTCTATGTGTCTGCCCTTTTCACCACACTTATATATGTCCTCATAAAGTTGGTCACTACAGTCCCCATTGTTTGCTACATTTCCAAGTTTTGTATCATCTAGAAACTTTTAAATTATGCCTTGAAAATCCAAGTCCAGGTCATCAACGTGTATCAAAAAATGCAGTGGTCCCAATACCGACAACTGGGGAATATTGCTGTATAATTTCCTTCAAACTGAAGAATAACCGTTCACTGCTACTCTGCTTTCTGTTACTAAGCAAATTTTGCATCCGTGCTGCCACTGTCCCTTTAAACCCTTTAATTTTGCTAACAAGTCTATTTTGTGGTACTTTGTCAAATACCTTTTGAAAGTCCACATACACAATATCACTACCCTTTTCAACCCTCTACCTTACCACAAAGAACTTGATCAAGTTAGTCAAACACAGTTTGTCTTTAAAACATCTGTGCTGACTTTCATTTATTAGCCCATACGTTCCCAAATGCCAATTAATTTTGTTCCGGATTATTGTTTCTGGATGTTTCCCACCACCACCACCCCCCCCCCCCACCCCCAGATATTCAGCTGACTAGCCTATCATTCCTAGGTTTATCCCTTCTCCCTTTTTTAAAACAGGGATATTAACATTTGCAATCCTCAAGTCCTACAGCACCACTCCCATTTTGGAGGAGGATTGAAAGGTTGAGCCTCTGCAATTTCCACCCTTACTTTCTATCCAACATCAATATTGCCTCCTTCTTTACTGCTGCAACCACTTCTCTAGTAAAGACAGGTAAAAAACACTGATTTAGCACCTCAGCCATACTCTCTGCCTCCAGAAGGTGCTCTTTTTGGTCCCTAATCGACTCCACCCTTCCTTTGACTCCCCTTTTATTATTGTTTGTTTATAAAAGATCTTTGAGTTCCCTTTGATGTTAGAAGCTAATTTTTTCTCCCTTTAGTTTTCTTATTTCCTTTTTTTATTTCCTCTGAACGTTCTATATTCAGCCTGGTTCTCTATTATGAACCTTACAATTGTCATAAGCTGCCTTTTACTATCTCATGTTAACCTCTATATCTTTATACATCTATACTGGTGAACTCAATTTATTGATCTTTAGCAAAGCTAGGAATATGCTACAGAGTATGAAAATATGGCATACTTGTATAATGAAAGAGAATTCAATGATACTATAAACTTTGATCCTCCTTTAAAGTAGAATAGAATTTAGAAGTAGAAAATGCAGGGAATTGTTAGGTTAAGTACCCTGAACATTTAATTTAAGAACTGGGGTTGAATTTTGAGGACTGCAGTCTGGCAGAATTAATCCTGTAGCATCCTGAAGAATGTAATATCCCGTTCCCACTGTCAGCACTTTAATCTTGCTGGAGTCCTCTGGAGAGAATGTATTGCCAATTTAAATATTACAATTGGGATCTTATGACATCAATTGGATTCATACGCTATTTTAAGACTGAACAAGGCAGATAGTACACCATGAATGCTTTGGGCTGGAGAAAGGCCAACAGGTAAGTTTCTTTTTATATTTGTGCGGTCGGAAATGGGTGTTCTCCTGCATAGGAAACAGTAAAGTAAGGGAGGACATTGATGGCAAGAGAATAAATAGAGTTATAGAACAGGAGTCTAAAAAAAAATAATTAAGCATAACGTGAGAGGAAATCCTATTAAAAATAGGTTAAAATGTCTGTACAGCAATGCACACAGTGTCCGTAATAAAACAAGGGAGCTAAGGGCAATCGTGTTGGGAGAAATCAAACATAGTAGGGATCACTGTGACTTGGCTACAGAAAAATCTGGACTGGAAATTAAACATTGCAGGGCATAACATATTTAGAAAGGATAGAGGGGGAAAAGGAGAGGTGGAGTAGATGCACGTATTAGGGATAACATAATGGCAGCAGAAAAAAGGGGCACAGCTATCAGAAAGACAAAAATAGAATCCATATGGATAAAGATAAAAGATAACAAAGTATCGAACTAATAGGTGTAGTCTACAGACTACCTAATAGTGGAAGGGAGGTGGAGGAAGAAATATGCAGACAAATTAGGGAGTTGCGTAGAAAACATGGAATAATCATCATGGGGATTTCAACTACCCTGATATTAATTGGACAGCATAGGTAGTGGCTTTCAAGATGGCTCCTGGGCTGGAAGCTCCCTAGGAAGCTCCCTTGCTGTTCAACTCTATCCATGGCCATCTGCTCCCATCCCTAACGTTTTCTCCCCCAATCTGCCCTCTTAAACTGTTTAAATTCCCCTGGCTCTTTAAATCAGTTCATTTTAGCCCTATCTAAAAGTTAACAGTTAGTTTAGTGTATGTTACCTGGGCCCACTGCCCTCCCCCAGCCACACCTGCTCTTTGTTTTCTCAATGAAATTGATCCGGATGAAACTGACGAGAACAGCTGCCGATACTTTAATCTCCGATCCTGCTGTCTTCACAGTCCAGAGTGTCTGCAGCCACGGCATGCGGTAAGTCCATTGAGGTGAAGAAGGAGCTGCGGGACCCGAGAGAAGTCCTGTGAAAAGGTGCCCCGAACACCCAAAACATCCACGAACGGCCCCCCCGGCCGCAACTTCAAAGCGCCCGCGGGAGATGGCTCGGAGAGCATCTGCAGCGCACTGTCGGCAATGCTGCATGCCTTTATTTAAACCACTGCAAAAAAAAAAACCCTTAACAAATGTAATCACCTCTAAGTCTGCCAAATGATGCTTCACCTCCCGAAGGACGTGGATGAGCTTTCCGGACGTCGATGGTGGGCAGTGAGGAAATGGCTTATTACCTGCACCAGATTCCACCCCCCCCCCCCCACCCCCGTCCCCTTCCCTGCTCCACCCTCTCAGCTCACCCCCTCACAACCCCGTCCCAGCCCGCCCCCCCCTCGCACCATCTTCACCCCGCACCCCCTTCCCCTGCACCCCCACCCCACCCCCTCCCTCTACCCCTCCCCCTTGCATCCCCTCCTCCCACCGGCACCATCCTACACCTGTGTAGGGGCCCCAACAACCCCACTGCCTTGTGGGCGTCTCGGGAGAGACCAAGGCTAAGGGAGTAAACCCTAACAGAAAATCCGGAGCGGAACCCCGTAGGCGGTCATGTGTCACCTTTGGCATGTTTCCGGCAGTTCCTGCAGCCATACTGGTGCCAAACGTCGTGTCCTGCACTCCTTTGGACCCCACCAGAAAGGCCGAGAGGGGGGTTTTGACGACTGGGCAACTCTCAACCTCCATAAATTTGCCCAGGCATGCGCCATGGAGAGGTCACTCCATAGTTGCCTCACAGCGACTGAAACAACACGGAAGGCAGCAGTTACGGGTTATAAGTCCAGATAAATTGGCGTAGAAACTGGGCGCCACGGGTTGCCTTTGTCGGTGGGAGAGGTCATTGCACCTCACTGGACAGCTACCGCCCGCCTCAAACCGGGCAGCCCCCGGTCAATAAGGTTCTGTCCCGCCACAGTCTGCCTGCTTCAATGGGTGCTTGGAGCTCAGGGTCATTGCCCGAAAGGTGGACTGATACACCGCACCAAACAACATGAAAAAAGGAAAGAAGGTACCAGCCCTTCGCTTTGCAAGCTGGAACATCAGAACTATGTGTCCTGGCCTGTCGGAAGACCTTACACAAATCAACGATTCTCGGAAGACCGCCATCATTAACAACGAGCTCAGTAGACTCAATGTGGACATTGCAGCACTTCAGGAGACTCGCCTCCCCGCGAGTGGCTCTCTAGCAGAGCAAGACTACACCTTCTTCTGGCAGGGCAGGGATCCTGAAGAACCAAGACAGCATGGAGTGGGCTTCGCCATCAGAAACTCCTTGCTCAGCATGATAGAGCCTCCCTCAAATGGCTCGGAACGCATACTGTCCATCCGACTGCTCACCACCTCTGGTCCAGTACACCTACTCAGCATCTATGCTCCAACACTCTGTTCCGCACCTGAAGCTAAAGACCAGTTCTATGAACAACTCCATATCATTAGCAGCATCCCCAACACCGAACACCTATTCCTGCTGGGGGACTTTAATGCCAGGGTTGGGGCCGACCATGACTCATGGCCCTCCTGCCTTGGGCGCTATGGCGTTGGAAGGATGAATGAGAACGGGCAGAGACTGCTTGAGTTGTGTACCTATCATAACCTCTGCATCACCAACTCGTTCTTTCACACTAAACCCTGTCACCAGGTTTCATGGAGGCACCCAAGATCACGTCGTTGGCACCAGCTAGACCTCATTGTCACAAGGCGAGCCGCCTTAAACAGTGTTCAAATCACACGCAGCTTCCACAGTGCGGACTGCGACACCGACCACTCCCTGGTGTGCAGCAAGGTTAGACTCAGACCAAAGAAGTTGCATCATTCCAAGCAGAAGGGCCACCCGCGCATCAACACGAGCAGAATTTCTCACCCACAGCTGTTACAAAAATTTCTAAATTCACTTGTAACAGCCCTTCAAAACACTCCCACAGGGGATGCTGAGACCAAGTGGGCCCACATCAGAGACGCCATCTATGAGTCAGCTTTGACCACCTACGGCAAAAGTGCGAAGAGAAATGCAGACTGGTTTCAATCTCATAATGAAGAGCTGGAACCTGTCATAGCCGCTAAGCGCATTGCACTTTTGAACTACAAGAAAGCCCCCAGCGATTTAACATCCGCAGCACTTAAAGCAGCCAGAAGTACTGCACAAAGAACAGCTAGGCGTTGCGCAAACGACTACTGGCAACACCTATGCAGTCATATTCAGCTGGCCTCAGACACCGGAAACATCAGAGGAATGTATGATGGCATGAAGAGAGCTCTTGGGCCAACCATCAAGAAGATCACCCCCCTCAAATCTAAATCGGGGGACATAATCACTGACCAACGCAAACAGATGGACCGCTGGGTTGAGCACTACCTAGAACTGTACTCCAGGGAGAATGCTGTCACTGAGACTGCCCTCAATGCAGCCCAGCCTCTACCAGTCATGGATGAGCTGGACATACAGCCAACCAAATCGGAACTCAGTGATGCCATTGATTCCCTAGCCAGCGGAAAAGCCCCTGGGAAGGACAGCATTACCCCTGAAATAATCAAGAGTGCCAAGCCTGCTATACTCTCAGCACTACATGAACTGCTATGCCTGTGCTGGGACGAGGGAGCAGTACCCCAGGACATGCGCGATGCCAACATCATCACCCTCTATAAAAACAAAGGTGACCGCGGTGACTGCAACAACTACCGTGGAATCTCCCTGCTCAGCATAGTGGGGAAAGTCTTTGCTCGAGTCGCTCTGAACAGGCTCCAGAAGCTGGCCGAGCGCGTCTACCCTGAGGCACAGTGTGGCTTTCGTGCAGAGAGATCGACTATTGACATGCTGTTCTCCCTTCGTCAGATACAGGAGAAATGCCGTGATCAACAGATGCCCCTCTACATTGCTTTCATTGATCTCACCAAAGCCTCTGACCTCGTCAGCAGACGTGGTCTCTTCAGACTACTAGAAAAGATCGGATGTCCACCAAAGCTACTAAGTATCATCACCTCATTCCATGACAATATGAAAGGCACAATTCAACATGGTGGCTCCTCATCAGAGCCCTTTCCTATCCTGAGTGGTGTGAAACAGGGCTGTGTTCTCGCACCCACACTTTTTGGGATTTTCTTCTCCCTGCTGCTTTCACATGCGTTCAAATCCTCTGAAGAAGGAATTTTCCTCCACACAAGATCAGGGGGCAGGTTGTTCAACCTTGCCCGTCTAAGAGCGAAGTCCAAAGTACGGAAAGTCCTCATCAGAGAACTCCTCTTTGCTGACGATGCTGCTTTAACATCTCACACTGAAGAATGCCTGCAGAGTCTCATCGACAGGTTTGCGTCTGCCTGCAATGAATTTGGCCTAACCATCAGCCTCAAGAAAACGAACATCATGGGGCAGGATGTCAGAAATGCTCCATCCATCAATATTGGCGACCACGCTCTGGAA
Organism: Heterodontus francisci; assembly: GCF_036365525.1. Lineage (NCBI taxonomy): Eukaryota > Metazoa > Chordata > Chondrichthyes > Heterodontiformes > Heterodontidae > Heterodontus > Heterodontus francisci. The sequence continues at coordinate 19,872,406 of NC_090400.1, forward strand.
GTGGTTCAAGAGTTCACCTACCTAGGCTCAACTATCACCAGTAACCTGTCTCTAGATGCAGAAATCAACAAGCGCATGGGTAAGGCTTCCACTGCTATGTTCAGACTGGCCAAGAGAGTGTGGGAAAATGGCGCACTGACACGGAACACAAAAGTCCGAGTGTATCAGGCCTGTGTCCTCAGTACCTTGCTCTACGGCAGCGAGGCCTGGACAACGTATGCCAGCCAAGAGCGACGTCTCAATTCATTCCATCTTCGCTGCCTTCGGAGAATACTTGGCATCAGGTGGCAGGACTATATCTCCAACACAGAAGTCCTTGAAGCGGCCAACATCCCCAGCTTATACACACTACTGAGTCAGCGGCGCTTGAGATGGCTTGGCCATGTGAGCCGCATGGAAGATGGCAGGATCCCCAAAGACACATTGTACAGCGAGCTCGCCACTGGTATCAGACCCACCGGCCGTCCATGTCTCCGTTATAAAGACGTCTGCAAACGCGACATGAAATCGTGTGACATTGATCACAAGTCGTGGGAGTCAGTTGCCAGCATTCGCCAGAGCTGGCGGGCAGCCATAAAGACAGGGCTAAATTGTGGCGAGTCGAAGAGACTTAGTAGTTGGCAGGAAAAAAGACAGAGGCGCAAGGGGAGAGCCAACTGTGCAACAGCCCCAACAAACAAATTTCTCTGCAGCACCTGTGGAAGAGCCTGTCACTCCAGAATTGGCCTTTATAGCCACTCCAGGCGCTGCTTCACAAACCACTGACCACCTCCAGGCGCGTATCCATTGTCTCTCGAGATAAGGAGGCCCAAAAGAAAAGAAAGAAGATAGGTAGTGTTACAACCAGGTGAGGAAGGGGTCTCAGATTCCCCTCTGGCCCCTTTCCTGGTTTGGCCCTAACAGGGTTTAAAAGTGTTTTTAGCTTCACCTCAGTGAGTCCTTGCTCACTGCTCTCTAATTGTAATTGTAAATGAACCAACCAGATACAATTTCTTAGGTCTAAACAAGATGCAAGTTTATTAACCTTGCCACTTGAAGTCAGTTAAAATTACTAAAATACGCGATTCAACCACGCTAGCATGCATACGAGAGAAACACAAACACAAATAGAGTAAGAGAAAGAATTAAAGGGGGAGGGTTTGGAGGAATAAATGGAATTCAGTTACTGTCTTTAGTTTTGCTGTAGAGTCCTTGATTGGAGTTGAAGTCTTGCAGTTCTTGCTGGGGCCCAGTGCACACTTTCAAACTTGTTTCTCTGGTACCAGAAGGCTGAAGAGGTCCTCTGTCTTGAGGCTTAAGCTGCTTCTGTGGGTTCCTGGGACTTTGCTTGAGAGAGAGAGAGAGAGACAGGGGAGAGAGGTGCTTTCTTCTTGAAGTTCAATTGCAGTCTACCCCAAATCTTTCTGTGTGGCACAATTCAAACAATTCCCAGACTGGCCAGCAGGTAAGTCATGTGACCAGCTCTTTGTTTGAAACAGCATCTTCTGCAAGGGTTGTTGATTCTTCAAAGCTCACTAGACACATCCTGTGGAGGGTGGAGTGCTGGCTCTCAATGTCCTTTGATCATCACTATTGACAAAACCCGTCTCGCTAATTGAATCAGGGAGCACTCCCATTGTCTCTCTATGCCACTGTCTCTCGGAATGCAAATATGCAGCCATGTTTTAAGCTGTTCAGCTCTGTGCTCATTTTAAACAAGTTATGTTCAATGTCCAGTAAAAAGTTCAAGTAGTGGTCCATATGATGAAATTAATATGTTTCCATTTGGCAGGTGTGGTATCTGTCACAGTAGGTAATGGGGTTAAGGAAATGAAGTTCATACAATGTGCACAGGACTCCTTTCTAACCCAATATGTAAAAAGCCCATGTAAGAAGATGGGGAATGAGCTAGAGAAGATAAGAGAAGTAAAAGTAGGGGGACATCCAGACAATAGTAACCATAATATAATTCTCTATCATTTTAAAGTGTATGACATAAGTATGATGAAAACCAGGTTAATAGATTGGAGAATAGCTGATTGAGGGGCTGAGAATAGAGCTTGGGAAAAATAAAATGGGTAACAATATTGGCAAACAACGATGTTGAACAATGGGAAACATATACAATCGTGTTCAGCGTGCAGGAAAAATATATTCCACTAAAAGGAAAGAACAAACTAAATGCTAGTGAGACTCCATGGGTGAAAAAAGATTTAAGGGAACAATTTAGCATTAGGAAAGAGGCATACATAGACAGCAGAGGAGTGCTTGATAGAGAAAAACAGATTAGGCAAGAAGTCAAAAAATAATTAGGAAGGCAAAGAGATGAAATTATCAAGGAACATAAAACAAAATAGTAAAATATTTTACAGATACATCAATCAAAAAAGGGAGGCTATGTTGGGAATAGGACCATTAAGGGATAGCAGGATAATCCCACAAGGAATAGACAGATGACAGAAAAATTAAATAATTATTTCCCTTCACTGTTTACTAGAGAAGTAGAACAAGTAGATATGACATTGAATGAGATGAGCAATGAGATAAGTGAATTTAAAATAAAAAGGGGGTGTATTAAATAAACTAATCAAACTCAAAGAGGATAAAATCCCTGGTCCAGATGGATTGCATCCACGCATTTTAAAATAATCTAGGAAACAGATAGCAGAGGCATTACTACATATATTTAATAATTCATTCAAAAAAAGTGTAATATCAGAGGACTGGCAGATAGCAGATAACTATATTTAAGAAGGGAGACAGAAAATGCCCAGGAAATTATAGACCAGTCAGCTTAACATTGGTGCGAGGAAAAGTAATGGAATCCCTTCTAAAGGAGCAAATAGAACATCTAGAAATGAATAATGGTCTACATGGAATTCAAAAGGAAAAATCTTACATGACCAATCTTACTGAATTTTTTGAGGAGGTAAGAGAGAGTAGATAATGGTAATGCAAGAGATGTAATTTATCTGGATTTTCAAAAGGCCTTCAATAAGGTGCCCCATAATTGACTAATGAATAAGGGCAAAGAATGTAGAGTCAGGGGTCAAGTAGCAGAATGGATTGCTGGCTGGCTTCAAGGCAAAAAGCAGGAGAGTGGGAGTAAAGGGTCGTTATTCAGATAGAATTGAGAAGTTGGGATATTATGTTAAACCTGTATCGAACATTGGTTAGACCACACTTACGGGTACCACGTGAAGTTCTGGTTACCATATTATACAAAGAATATTGAGACACTTGAGAAGGTCCAGAGAAGATTTACAAGGATGATACTAGAAATATGTGAGTATATATTTATTATGCATGTGTGTGTATATCTGGAAAGGATTGACATGCTGGGTCTCTTTTCCCTTGAAAAAAAAAGGCAGTGGAGTGGTGACCAACAAGAGGTCTTTAAAATTATGAAAAGTTTTGATAGAATGGATGCAGAGAGAATGTTTACCCTTGTGGGGAAGAGCATAACTAGAGGCCATCAATACAAGATAGCCACCAAGAAATCCATTAGGGAATTCAGAAGAAATTTATTTACCCAAAGAGTGGTGAGAATGTGGAACTCACTACCACAGTGAGTGGTTAACACAAATAGTACACATGCATTTAAGGGGAAGCTAGACAAGCATATGAGGCAGAAGGGAATAGAAGGTTACAATGATGGATTTAGATGAGGAAAGATGGGAGGAGGTTCAAGTGATGCATAAATGCTGGCATGGACTATTTGGGACGAATGGCCTGTTTCTGTGCCATGTATCCAAATGTAATCCCCCTGGACCTCTGGATTCTCCCTACTCTTGGAATTAGAGCTCCCCCGCCCCCAACCCATGTACATTCTTGTGGTCTGGCTACTGGCCTGGCTGTCCAATCTTGCAATAGTCCACAGTCAACTGGTTACCTCAGGGTATTTGCACCTTCAGCTGTGCATTCCATCTGCCAGCCATCTGAAGTCCACTAAGGGAGAAAATCTACCTCAATGGTTTAACTTTTTGAACAAAATACAGCTCCCATAGCATTGGTTAAAATTTATTGCAAACTGAATTTATCAGTCTTTTACAATATCAATCCAGAGTATTAAAGGCAATAAAATGGTAATGTAATAGACTGCAAAGTAGCAATAATTTTATTTGTCACAAACTGCAATTGTGATCAGAATATAATGGTCATAATGTTTAAAATAATAAGATTTCAATGAAAATTAGACGTCTTTTTAAAAAAAATCACTGTCATAAACACAGTATGACTGTACAATTTATCACATCCATTTGGTGATGATGATCACGTCTCTCCCAAGGATTCATTTACATGTTTGCTGATTAGAAATCTTGTTAGCAGCACAGAAGCAGTGATTTACGTCTAACGGGTATCCTTTGTTAGAGCAGTTGACAGCTGTCTAAATCCCCAAATACAATTTCAGAACTATTTCAGCTCTACGCACTCTGACCAATTAATCTGGTTACACCCTTAGGGAGCGGCCAAGGAAAAGCGATATCTGTGGTGAGTATATTGCACTTGAGCTAATTTTCAGAGCTACACACAGAATGGAAATCACTGGATCTCTACAGAACTGAACCATAAGCTGGTTATGGAGCAGACAACAATTGCCTTTGTGCCTAAATATTCACTTTGCTGACATGGTAATCAGCTTCATGGGGATCAGCCTCCAAACAAGAATTATCATAAATATGCAACTTCCCACATCTATTTCACAATCAGCCAGGGCATTGGTCTATATGTTTAAGGTTAGATAGTAAATCCAAGAGCTTTAACATCAATTGAAATTAAAGGCATGGCTCTAAAGCGTTGCCAGGAGTGCACACTTAAGGAGTCAATGCCCGACACCATTGGAAACCTGGGTATAAGCTATTTTTAATTCTTCACTGTTTAAAAGGTTCATACTCATTTCACAAAACTATGTTTTCCACTATGATATGCACAGAATATTAAAATAGAAATACTATAAATGCTCTTCCAGATCAACATCCTTTTCAAATATTATTTAACTTAAACAATGGAAATTACCTCTAAGACTTGGTTCTAAAAAAATGAAGCTGTGTACAACGCTCTGGTTTATTTTTAAGTATTGGATAATAAAACTAAGCTCAATGTGTTGATCTACACTAACTGATCATGAAGAACAATATTCAGCAGTATATTCCATGATGCCCTGTAGGTTCTTTTTAAAAAAAGAACAGAAAAATATGCTTTTGCTATGCATTTTATACATACAGAATAAATCAATGCACATTAATACTAAACCTGCCCTCAATGCCAGACACACAAACCTTGGTCAGCCAGCTTTTCCGAAGAAACCAGATAGTAAATTTTGAACTTCATTATGATCTTGATAAGATGGCCTGCAATTAATTCCTTGTTTAGCCAACTTCAAATGAAAAGGCTCATCTGCCTTGTATGATCTCAGAATCCTCCACACACTGCAGAGTTAAACCAGACCTAGATCATATTCTGAGGAAACCATGTGCTGGGCAATGCCTCCAGTGAAATTTTTTTTTGCATTTTTATACACTACTTTCAAAAAATGTTGCACAATGTCAACCCACACGATATCCCATTCCAGTGCTATATTACAAAGCTGGCATACTGGGATAGATGTTCCCTTTCATCGACACCATCTAAATAAATAGAACTATATAACGTATAATCCAATGTTTCCTCACTACACTTCAAAAAAAAGTAACTCATTGGTTGTAAAGTGTTTTGGGAGATCCTGAAGTTGTAAAAGGCATGATATAAATGCAAGTCTCTTTTTCTCATCACAGGGACTGATGAGGTATGTATACTATGTATCAACTGAAGAATGTAGAAGGCCCTACAAGAAAAATAATTTTCCTTTCCTCATTTAGTATAGTTCCACCCCAAACTACTGGATACTACCCCAGTGGTAAAAATATCCAGAAAGAGGAGGGCCGCATATGAAAGACTCTAGATTTAGAACAGATGGTCTCAACCATGCTTGAGCCTTGTAAGCATAAATATATAGTATTTTTGTAGATACTGTCAATGGATATTTGTTGCAAATATCCCCATGTAGTAGCTGTAGGATGACCTTTTATTATGTTTCCAAACAAACAATGATAATGGAGAATGCCCTCCACAACCTATTTTGCAGCTATCATTGGGCCATGGAATCCCAGGGGCAATCCCGTACCTCCCAGTAACGATCTCCTCCCTGAGAGCAGAGCATCATTAAGCATGTGCCTTTGGGATGCAAAGTTAAACTAAGGCCACATCTGTCCACTCTGGTGAACACAAAATAACTCATGACACCGTTTCAAGAAGTGCTCTCCTGGTGCACTGGACAATATTAATTTCTCGTAAAAACAGAAAATGCTGGAAATACTCAGCAGGTCAGGCAGCATCCGTTCTGATGAAAGGTCCCTGATCTGAAATGTTAGATTTGTTTCTCTCTCCACAGAGGCTGCCTGACCTGCTGAGTATTTCCAGCATTTTCTGTTCTCATTTCATATTTCAAGCATTTACAATATTTTGCTTTTGTGGTAATTTCTCAACCAACTTTGCTGAAAACAGATCATCTGATATTTATTTCATAGCTGCTTGCAGGATCTTGCAATGTGCTAATTGGCCACTGCATTTCCATAGAATTACAACGGCGACTAAACTTCAACATCCTTCATTGGCAGTGAAGCATTTAGGGATGCCACAAGTTCATGAAAGGCAGCAAATAAAACCAACGGATCAGATCTAAGCTCTGCAGTCCTGACACATCCAGCAGTGAATGGTGGTGGACAAATAAACAAATAACTGGAGGAGGCGTCTCCACAAATAACCCCATCCTCAATGATGGGAGAGCCCAGCACATCAGTGTGAAAGATAAGGCTGAAGCATTTGCAACAATCTTCAGCCAGAAGTGCCGAGTTGATGATCCATCTCGGTCTCCTCCTGAAGTCCCCAGCATAACAGATGCCAGACTTCAGCCAATTCGCTTCACTCTGCGTGATATCAAGAAACGACTGAAGGCACTGGATACTGCAAAGGCTATGGGCCATGACAATATTCCAGCAATAGTACTGAAGACCTGTGCTCCAGAACTTGCTGCGCCCCTAGCCAAGCTGTTCCAGTACAGCTACAACACCGGCATCTACCCTGCAATGTGGAAATGTTTTTTTTTATTTCCAAAATATACTTTATTCATAAAAACCTGGAAAAATTACATTACCAGTTTCAAACAGCACCAAGTCAAAAAATATAAACAGTGCAAAGGAGGTCCGTTTGCATCATTACAATCATGAGTTGCCTCACAACCCTTCCATTTCACATTTGTCATGCCAATTACATTTTTACATTTTACAGCAAATGAAAATTTTCCCGATACAGTTCGAGGGGTTTCCCATGGATCCAGCCCCTCAGTTCAGCTTGGTTGGGGGACCTTACACAGTGGTCTTTCCCCATTGAGCCTTTGCTGCGGCTGCCCCAAGCTTTAGTGCGTCCCTCAGCACGTAGTCCTGGACCTTGGAATGTGCCAGTCTGCAACATTCGGTCGTGGACAACTCTTTGCGCTGGAAGACCAGCAAGTTTTGGGCAGACCAAAGGGCGTCTTTCACCGAATTGATAGTCCTCCAGCAGCAGTTGATGTTTGTCTCGGTGTGCGTCCCTGGGAACAGCCCGCAGAGCACAGACTCCTGTGTTACCGAGCTGCTTGGGATGAACCTCGACAAAAACCACTGCATCTCTTTCCACACCTGCTTTGCAAAGACACATTCCAGAAGGAGGTGGGCAACCGTCTCTTCCCCACCACAGCCACCGCGGAGGCATTGTGCGGAGGGGGTGAGACTTCGGGCGTGCAGGAAGGATCTGACGGGGAGGGCTCTTCTCACCACCAGCCAAGCTACATCTTGGTGCTTGTTTGAAAGTTCTGGTGATGAGGCATTCCACCAAATGACTTTGGCAGTCTGCTCGGGGAACCATCTGACAGGATCCACCGTCTCCTTTTCCCGTAGGGCCTTGAGGACATTCCGTGTAGACCTCTGCCTGATGGATCGGTGGTCAAAGGTGTTTTCCCATAGAAACTGCTCCACGAAGGATAGGTGGTACGGCACGGTCCAACTGCATGGAGCGTTCTGCGGCAATGTGACCAGGCCCATCCTTCGCAACACCGGGGACAGATAGAACCTCAGCACGTAGTGACACTTGGAGTTTGCGTACTGGAGGTCTACACACAGCTTGATGCAGCCGCACACGAAGGTGGTCATCAGGATTAGGGCCACGTTGGGTACATTTTTCCCGCCCTTATCCAGAGGTTTGAACATCGTGTCCCTCCAAACCCGGTCCATTTTAGATCCCCAGATGAAGCGGAAAATGGCTCGGGTGACCGCCACAGCGCAGGAGTGGGGTATGGGCCAGACCTGCACCACGTACAGCAACAACGTGAGCGCCTCGCACCTGATGACCAGGTTCTTACCCACAATGGAGAGAGATCGCTGCCCCCACGTGCTCAACTTTTGTTGTACCTTGGCTACTCGCTCCTCCCAGGTTTTGGTGCACGCCCCGGCCCTTCTGAACCATATCCCCAGCACCTTCACATAGTCAGACCTGACGGTGAAGGGGACAAAGGATCGGTCAGCCCAGTTCCCAAAGAACATGGCCTCGCTCTTGCCGTGGTTAACTTTGGCTCCCGAGGCCAGTTCGACCTGGTCACAGATGCTCATCAGTCTGCGCACGGACAGCGGATCCGAGCAGAAGATGGCGACGTCATCCATGTACAGGGAGGTTTTAACCTGAGTGCCTCCACTGCCTGGGTTTGTCACCTCTCTTATGCTCGCATCCTTCTTAATAGACTCAGCAAAAGGTTCAATACAGCAAACAAACAAGACCGGGGAGAGAGGACAGCCCTGTCTGACTCCAGATTGGATCAGGAAACTTTCCGATTCCCACTGATTGATTGAGACTGCGCTACTGATGTTTGTGCAGAGCAGTTTGATCCAATTGCAGATTCCCTCCCCAAACCCCATTTTGGAAAGCACGTCCATCATGTAAGTGTGCAATATCCTGTCAAAAGCCTTCTCCTGGTCCAGGCTGATGAGGCAGGTGCCCACCCTCCTGTCCCACATGTAGGCGATCGTATCCCCGAGTAGCGCGAGGCTATCGGAGATCTTCCTGCCGGGTACAGTACAGGTCTGATCAGATTGGATCACCAACTCCAGAGCAGACTTGACTCGACTGGCTATGACTTTGGACAGAATCTTGTAGTCAACATTAAGCAGTGAGATGGGCCGCCAATTTCTGATTTTTGCCCTCTCCCCCTTCCGCTTGTAGATGAGGGTGATGATGCCTTTCCTCATGGATTCTGACATGTTGCCAGCCAGGAGCATACTCTTGTATACTTCCAGCAGGTCTGGGCCGACCCAGTCCCACAGGGCCGAATACAACTCGACCGGTAAGCCGTGAGTTTTACTCGTCTCGAAGGACTCGACGGCCTTTGTCAGCTTGTCCAGAGTTAGTGGCTTGTCCAGTCTCCCCCTCGTGCTGTCATCTAAGACCTCTGTGATAGATGACAGGAAGGACTGGGAGGCTCTGCTGTCTGTGGGCTTCGCGTCATACAGCCCAGCATAAAAGGATTTGCTGATTCTTAGTATGTCGGACTGCGAAGACGTCACCGAGCCATCCTCTTCCTTCAGGCTGCTGATAACAGAGCTCTCTCTGTGTACCTTTTGGAAGAAGTAACGCGAGCACGTCTCATCCTGCTCGATGGAGCGGACTCTGGACCGGAAGATGATCTTGGAGGCCTCCGTGGCAAAGAGCGAGGCCTGCTGGCTCTTCACCTCTTGGAGGTCCTCCTTGACCTTGACCCCCATCGACTGCAGCCGGAGCAGATTTTGTATACTTTTCTGGAGTCGGGACATTTCCCTCTGTCTCTCTCTCGCCCTCTGAACACCTTTGTGGATGAAGAACCTCTTGATGTTCTCCTTGATCGCTTCCCACCAGTGAACTGGAGACTCAAAGAGGGGTTTCACGGTCCTCCAACCTTTGTAATCCCTTTTGAGTTCCTCAACGCTCTCTGGGGTCAGCAGAGTAGCATTGAGCTTCCACGTCCCTCTGCCAACCCGCTGGTCGTCCTGGAAGTGACAGTCGGCCAGCAAGAGGCAGTGGTCGGAGAAGAACACCGGCTTGACGTCGGTGGATCCGACCGTGACATCACGGGACACAAACAGGAAGTCAATCCTGGAACGGGCAGACCCATCCGATCTTGACCATGTGTATCTGCGCTGCGCTCCGTCTGCAGGTTTGCTGAAGACGTCGTGCAGTTTGGCATCTTTAATTGCTTCTATTAGGAATCTGGACGTAGCGTCCAGTTTGCTGTCGTCTCTGCCGGATCGTCCAGCCACATCGATGATGCAGTTGAGGTCACCGCCTAGGATGACCGGCCTGGACGTCGCCAGCAGCAGTGGGAGCTGCTGGAAGACGGTCATCCGCTCGCTGCGTTGTACCAGGGCACACACATTGATCAACCGGAACGGAGCGTTGTTGTACATTACGTCTGCTACGAGGAGGCGACCGCCCACCACCTCCTTAACTTCGGAGATGGTGAAGTTACCTCCCCGCAGCAGAATACCCAGGCCGGAGGAATGGCAATCATTACCCCCTGACCAGATCGATGGCCCGTGGGATCACCATCGCGACCACTGCCTGTAGGTGCTGAGGTGTGGTATTCCACACTCCTGCAGAAACAGGTCGGCTTTGACCTTGGCGAGGTAATCCAAGGTTGAAACACATCGCGTAGTGGATTTAATGCTGCGCACATTAATGGAAGCAATTCTTACACCCATTTTTTTTTTTTAAGTTAGTTGTTGCTTCCCATACCATTTGTCCTTGCTAGTCCCAGTCCTTCGGGATGTTCCTGCATACCCATAGTGTGCGCAAGCTGTTTCACGTTGGTTGGGCTCAGAAACCCCTCCTGGTTTTTCATGCAGGGTTTGTTCCGCTGGGGTGACATTGGGGGAGTCTTGTAGGCAGCAAGGATTGGGTTTTCCTCTGCTGTTCCCCTCTGTTCCTCCTCGAAAACATCACTGCTCCCGGCTTCCCGGAGCTGAGGTGCGCCAGACGTGTCTTTGCTCTGTGTTCCGGAGCTGGGATGCGTTGGCCACGTCGTTACGTGTGGTGCTTTGGGGTTGGGGCACGCCGGGCCCATCACAACTTCCCGTGCCCGGGGGCTGGGGGGCTTTATCTTCCATCTCCTTGGAGTTCTGCCGCCTCTTTTGAAGGGGCCGTCATACCAGCATTTCCCCGTCCAGTGAAGAGGAGCTGTTGTAGCCTGTCTCAGAAGGTAGCCTCCTCTTGCCACTGGTTTGGGTGTTGGCCTGTTCCGCTTTTGGAGGTTTTTTCTTTATGGTTTTCCTTTGTACCACTTGTCACTGACCTGTTTGTCCATCTGCTGCCTCCTCCTCCATTGATTCAGTCTGTGGAGGAGGGGTTTCCGGGTGCAGGGTAGGTGCTGGGTCGCTGGTTTCAGCTGCCTCCCCTTTCTTCGCCTTCTCAGGTTGAAGTTCCTCACTGTGGCGAAGGTTGCTTGTCTCCTTTCGAACACCGGACGCCTTCGTCGAACCCGGCCTTTCCTTGGACTTGGCCGCCTGAGCATAACTGAGGCAGCGTTTGGGGCAGGTTTTGTAGAGATGGCCTGCCGCACCGCACAAGTTGCTTGCAGTTCTTGGTCTGATGGCCTTCCTCCTTGCAGTTCTTGCAAACAACCGTGCTGCAGTTTGCTGCCACGTGACCAGATTTGCCACAGGTGCGGCAAACTCTGGGCTGCCCAGTGCAGACCAAGAAGCCTAGACTTCCCCCGATAGCGAAGCTGGAGGAAGGGTGGATAATGGCTCCACTGGCACCAACCTTCAAGGTCACCTTGACCTGCCACTTGCTGGTCCAAATCCCAAAGGGGTCCTTGACATCAGTGCTGCTGCCGGCCACCTCAACGTACCTAGCGAGAAAGGTGAGTACATCCACCACCGGAACATGGGGGTTGTAGAAGTGAATCGTCACCACCCGGTCCCGTTGTGATCAAAGCGTGAAGAGCGGCTCCGCTGTGAGGATCGACAGTGGCGCCCGGTCCCCTTTCTCCTTGAATGCCTTCAGGAACTTGATGCATCCCACCTCATTCTTGAACGTCACGTCGAAGTATCCACCGCTGGGGAAATCCTGCAGGCAGAAGACGTCCGTAGCTTGAAATCCACAGCAATCGAATGTGGAAAATTGCCCAAGGTATGTCCTGTACACAAAAAGCAGGACAAGTCCAACCCGGCCAATTACCACCCCATCAGCCTACTCTCAATCATCAGTAAAGTGATGGAAGGTGTCATCAACAGTGCCATCAAGCAGCACTTGCTTAGCAATAACATGCTCAGTGACGCTCAGTTTGGGTTCCGCAAGGGCCACTCAGCTCCTGACCTCATTACAGCCTTGGTTCAAACATGGACAAAAGAGCTGAACTCAAGAGGTGAGGTGAGAGTGACTGCCCTTGACAGCAAGGCAGTATTTGACCGAGTATGGCATCAAGGAGCCCTAAGGTCCATGGGAATCGGGGGAAAACCCTGCGCTGCTTGGAGTCATACCTAGCACAAAGGAAGATGGTTGTGGTTGTTAGAGGTCAATCATCTGAGCTCCAGGACATCACTGTAGGAGTTCCTCTGGGTAGTGTCCTAGGCCCAACCATCTTCAGCTGCTTCATCAATGACCTTCCTTCAATCATAAGGTCAGAAGTGGGGATGTTCACTGATGATTGCACAACATTCAGCACCATTCGTGACTCCTCAGATACTAAAGCAGTCCGTGTAGAAATGCAGCAAGACTTGGACGATATCCAGGCTTGGGTTGATAAGTGGCAAGTAACATTTGCGCCACACAAGTGTCGGACAATGACCATCTCCAACAAGAGAGAATCTAACCATCTCCCCTTGACATTCAATGGCATTACTATCGCTGAATCCCCCACCATCAGCATCCTCGGGGCTACCATTGACCAGAAACTGAACTGAAGTAGCCATATAAATAATGTGGCAGGTCAAAGGCTAGGAATCCTGCGGCGAGTAACTTATCTCCTGACTCCCCAAAGCCTGTCCACCATCTACAAGGCGCAAGTCAGGAGTGTGATGGAATACTCTGCACTTGCCTGGATGAGTGCAGCTCCAACAACACTCAAGAAGCTCGACACCGTCCAGGATAAAGCAGCCCGCTTGATTGGTGCCCCATCCACAAACATTCACTCCCTCCACCACCGACGCACAGTGGCAGTAGTGTGTACCATCTACAAGATGCACTGCAGCAACGCACCAAGGCTCCTTCACAGCACCTTCCAAACCTGTGACCTCTACCAACTAGAAGGACAAGGGCAGCAAATGCACGGGAGCAGCACCACCTGCAAGTTCCCCTCCAAGTCACACACCATCCTGACTTGGAACTATATTGCTGTTTCTTCACTGTCGCTGAGCCAAAATCCTGGAACTCCCTTCCAAACAGCACTGTGGGTGTACCTATCTCACATGGACTGCAGCGGTTCAAGAAGGCAGCTCACCACCAACTTCTCAAGGACAATTAGGGATGGGCAATAAAATGTTGGCTTGGCCAGCGACGCCCACATCCCATGAATGAATTTTTAAAAAAAATCCTTTTTTTAAATCTTTGTCTTTGGAAGGGATGGGACAGGGGAGCTGACACACCCAGACATCCCTTTCAATATTGGCACAGTTCCAAAAACCAACTCCCCCTGCCACCATATCTTCTAAAAGGCATTGATTACGTTTCCTCGAAACCCCTCCCACTCTGCCACCATAAATTCAGTGGAAGTGAGGCTGAAAACCTGTTTACACATGTAAACAGGGCTCCAACTGCATTTTTATCAAAATTCTGGTGGCTCAAAGAATTCCCTGCCAATGTCAATTACTCAAAGAACTAGAAGACAGTTTTATTCATATACAACAATAGAAATAACATCCTAGTATACCAACAAGCACAAAAAATAGATATCTGATGAGATGGGCAGAAACCCAATTATCTCAAATTTCTTGGGATTCTCTCAGTTCTGGGATTGCCAGTACGAAAACCTATGTTACATGTGATTAACAGTTGATATGTTTACTAAAGTCATTTGGAGACCTTTAGCACAGAACCGGGTGAATCACAATCTGAATAGATTGCAGAGTGGAAGCTGAGAATTTGGAAAGAGAAAGAATTTCGTGAATAGAAGGATGGCGACTCTCACAACCAGCACAGGGGGAGGAGTGAAGCTGCAGAACCCGAGGATTCTAAGTATCTACGTTATGTATATAGATATCTGATATAAAATAGAAAAATTCCAAGGGTGTGACCCGCCATCCGTGGTTAACTAAAACAGTTAAAGATAGTATTAAACTTAAAGAAAAAGCCTATAATGGCGCATAGATGGGAGGCAGGTCAGCAGATTGGAAAGAATATAAAAAACAGCAAAGAAGGACGAAAAGATTGATAAGGAAGGTAAAATTAGAGTATGAGAGAAAGCTAACTAGAAATATAAAGATAGATAGTAAGAGTTTCTACAGATATTTAAAAAAGAAAAGAGTTAACAGTGAGCATTGGTCCTATAAGAAGTGAGTCTGGGAATTAATAATGGATTATAAGGAGATGGCAGATGAATTGAACAGAAATTTTGCATCGTTCTTCACTATTGAGGATACAAGTAACATCCCAGTATTAGCTGTAAGTCAGGAAATGGAAGGGAGGGAGGAACTCAAGAACATTACAATCACCAGGGAAGTGGTACTGAACAAATTGTTGGAGCTGCGGGCAGACAAGTCCCCGGGTCCTGACGGACTTCATCCTAGGGTGTTAAAAGAATTGGCTAGTGAAATAGTTGATGCATTAGTTTTAATTTTCCAAAATTCCCTAGATTCAGGGAAGGTTCCTTTAGTTTGGAAAATAGCGAATGTAACTCCTTTATTCAAAAAGAAATCAGGAAACTACAGGCCAGTTAGCTTAACAGCTATCTTCGGGAAAATGTTAGAAGCCATTATTAAAGATGTTATAGCAGGGCATTTAGAAAAATTCAAGGTAATCAGGCAGAGTCAACATGGTTTTGTGAAAGGGAAATCATGTTTGACCAATTTATTGGAGTTCTTTAAGGCAGTTACATGTGCTGTGGATAAAGGAGAACTGATGGATGTATTGTACTTAGATTTCCAGAATGCATTTGATAAGGTGCCACATCAAAGGTTATTGCAGAAGATAAAAGCTCATGGTGTAGGGGGTAACATATTGGTATCGATAGAAGATTGGATGGCTAACAGGAAACAGAAAGTAGGCATAAATGGGTCATTTTCTGCTTAGCAAGATGTCATGAGTGGTGTGCAACAAGGATCTGTTCTGGGCCTCAACATTTTACAATTTATATAAATGACTTAGATGAAGGGACCGAAGGTATGGTTGCTAAATTTGCTGATGACACAAAGCTGGGTAGGAAAGTAACTTGTGAAGAGGACATAAGGAGGCTTCAAAGGGATATAGATAGGTTAAGTGAGTGGGCAAAGACTTGGCAGATGGAGTATAATGTGGGAAAGTGTGAATTGTCCACTTTGGACAAGAATAAAAAAAGCATATTATCTAAATGATCTGAGATTGCGGAGCTCTGAGATGCAGAGGGATCTGGGTGTCCTAGTGCATGAATCGCAAAAGGTTAATATGCAGGTTCTGCACGTAATTAGGAACGCTAATAAAATGTTATCGTTTATCGCGAGGGGAACGGAGCACAAAAGTAGGGAGGTTATGCTTCAGCTATACAGGGCATTGGTGAGACCACATCTGGAGTACTGTGTACAGTACTGGTCTCCTTATTTAAGGAAGAATGTAAATGCATTGGAGGCAGTACAGAGAAGGTTTACTCAACTAATACCTGGAATGGGCGGGCTGTGTTACGAGGAAAGATTGGACAGGCTAGGCTTGTATCCGCTGGAATTTAGAAGAGTAAGAGGTGACTTGATTTAAACATACAAGATCCTGAGGGGTCCTGACAAGGTGGATGTTCAAAGGATGTTTCCCCTTGTGGGAGAATTGCAAACTAGGGGCCATTGTTTAAAAATAAGGAGTCGCCCATTTAAGACAGAGATGAGGAGAATTATTTTCTCAGAGGGTTGAGTGTCTTTGGAATGCTCTTCCTCAAAAGGTGGTGGAAGCAGAGTCTTTGAATATTTTTAAGGCAGAGTTAAATAGATTCTTGATAAGGGAGGGGGTGGAAGGTTATCGGGGGTAGGTGGAAATGTGGAGTAATCAGTTCAGCCATGAACTTATCGAATGGCAGAGCAGGCTCGAGGGGTCAAGTGGCTTACTCCTGCTCCTAATTCGTATATTCGTATGTTCTTTGTGTTTAGTGATCTCAATCCTTGTTAAACTTGAGCAAACAATTCAATGTTCCTTCTCAATTTTCTTTGTTCACATTTTTTCTGGAGGACAGTACATTCAAGATTGCCGCGCAGCCACGCACACCTGAGGGAACATTAGCTGTGCTTGACCTGTTTATTGCACTGCACAATACATTCCAGATTTCTGTGTGCCCAGAGACCCATGCAGCTTAAAGGAAGCATTGAAATAATTAGTTTTTGGTTATTTCGCTTTGAGGAGCAAATAGGAAAATAACAATGTAATTTAATACATTAGAAATATTTAAGATCTAGTTAACAGCAATTACAGAAATATCCACCTCATCATGATTAGAAAGTATGAACAGCTGCGACGCGTAGCCTGCCATGTAGAAACTTCAGGATGCTTTGTGTGTCCCATAGGCTCACGTACAGGAAGTGCCTCTAACTGCTCAAACTCCTTGAATTCTTGAACATTTCCTGGATCACAGGTTCCAGGAGGTGGTCATCTCACAGCCAGATACAGAGTTCTGATTAATAAGTGATGGCCAGCCAGAAGGGTAAGAGGTGGCAGGCAGTGCAGGAATTTTCTGGGATTGTGGTATTCTCAAACAAGTAGGCAGCACTGAATACTGGTGAGGGTGACAACATCGCTAAGGAGTGCAGTCCTGAGCCTGGCATCATGTGGCAAAGCACTGCACTGGGGGGGGGGGGGAAGGAGGGGTTTACAGTGAAATGTAGGAACACAGTAATTAGGGATTTGATAGTCAAGGAGGCAGACAGACAGTTCAGCTACCGCTGACACGAGTACCATATGGTATGTTGCCTCCATGTTGCCAGGGCAAGGGATATCACAGAGTGGGTGCAGAATATTTTGCATGGGAGAGAGGGAAAGAACAAAAACTCGTGGATTATGTAGGAACCAATGACATAGGAAGGGAGTTAAGGCCCTGCAGTCAGAGATTAAGGAACTAGGGAGGAAGTTAAAATGTAAGACCTCAGAAAGTAGTAATCTTTGAATTATTCCCAGTTCCACATGGTGGGGAGAATAGAATTAGATGTGGCAGGTTGATGCATGACTTGAGATATGGTGCAAGGAGAGCTTCAGATTGTTGTCACATTAGGGTCAGTTCTGTGACAAGAGGCACTTATGCAAGGCGGATGGGCTGCACCTGAATAGAGCTGTACCAATATCCTCACAGGTAATTTAACTAGTTGTCATGGACAGGTGGTAAGGGGTGCAGGTGGTTGCCACTGTTCACCTCCCAACTGACCGCAATCGTGTTTTGTTTAAAATGATGAGTTAGTCCGAGTGCTTTTGTAGGGTCAAATAAACAGACAAATGACCTATTTTAAACTTACAAGAAAACCTAAGAGTAACTATTGTTACGACCAGGTGAGAAATGGGTCTAGGGCTCCCTCTCAGTCTTCTTACCATAACAGGGTTTAATTTTTAACATACCGCTTTTTTTTAGCTCTCCCTTAGTGAATCCTTGATCACTAACTTCCAATTATAAGTCAAAGAAACAAGCCAAACAGTTTTTCTTAGGTTTAAAGAAACTTAAACTCTAATTCGGTTAACACCTACGGATACAGGATGCGCGTACGCTAGCGTGCATATGCGATGATAACACATACAGATAAAGACAGAAAAGAGAAGAAATAAAGTGAAAAAGTTTGAGGTTTTTGTTATGGTTCTTCAAGCTTACTGTAGAATCCTTGATTGTAGGTAGATCTTGCTTTTCGTTGGGACCCAGTATTCTTCTTGAACCTTGTTCGCTGTAGGAGACTTTTCTCTCTTGGGGTTCATATGCCTTCAGTGGATTTGGAGTTCCGTGAGAAAGAGATGGGAGCAGACAGACAGGAGAGGTTTTCTTCAGTCCAGGAGCACTCTGCAGTCTCTCGGTTCAAACTCTTTGTACAATTCAGAAAGACCCAGGTTGCCAAGCAGGTTAGTCATGTGACTAGCTGATCTGACCACGTCTGTTTGTGGATTCTCTTGTCTTAGCCGACCCTGGAATGTCTCTTCTTACACATAATACCTGGTGCTCAAAGTACATTGTGGATTAATCTGGAGCAGGGAATAGCCCCTTTGTCCCTCCAAACACTGTCTGTTAGTATGCAAAAATGTTTTTCCAGCCAAGTGTCTGTTTTTTTTTTAACAAGTCCTTTCTTCACTCCAGTAACAGTTTAAAATCAATGTTCATGACAAAATTAATGTGTCTCATTCTTAGCAGGTGGGGGCCTGCATGACACTATTTATTGAACAATATTCATTCCCCGAAATGGTCGCAACACCATTCATGCACACATTCATTCTCACATGCACTCTCAAGAGAAGATAGATAGAAGATAAAGGGTAAGAGTTCAAGCTGTGGTAGGTGTTCGTGGTTTATGGTTAACCTGTTGAATCTTCTAAGTAGGACAGTCTCTTTGAAAGGTGCAGGCCTGGGTGTTTGTAGTCTTTTAACATGTTGAGGTGTTGTAGATTTCTGGTGGTTAAGATTATAGACTGGAGGTGGCAGTCACTTTCAGTTCTCTGCTGCACCAAGTTGAAGTGTAGAATTAGCAGCAGGGCTGCTGCTTCTTGTTTAGGCTGGATCTTACCACAGCCCCTGGCTGGATTATCTTTTGTGATTTTGCTGTGATTTCTCCTTCTCTGTCCAGAGGGTTGCCTTTTAAGGTAAAAAACAATCATCACATTAGCATGTTATTATTCGGCACATGGCCTTCTCCCCTGGTGTAACCACACAATGCACCAGGATGTGGACTCCATGGCTATCTATGGATGCCTGGATGAGTACTATTCTTTTATGATACATCTACTTCACATCATCTTTGTCTCAAAAGAAATCCATTCAATTCAGGAATGTATCTTGATAGTTTCAGGGTGGGTGTAGTCAACAACTCCTAGTCTGGAATGTGTCCTTTTTTCCTTTAGAGACAGCGAGGCAGTGTTTGAATACACAGGCCAGGTCATCTGACCTTCAGCGGCAGCACATTGTCCATTTTATCAAAGGAAAGTCAATTTCAAAGAGTCCGTATTGAATAAAGTTTGTATCTTAAAAGTTAGAAATATTATGTGTATTTACTGGGTATGACATGGTGCTGTGGGGGAGGGTTAAAACTAATTCAGCAGGGTATTGTATTAAAGGTGTACTATAAAGTAGAAACAAGATGCAGAGGATTGAGAGTTAGAAACAAGATGGTTAGGTGGGATGAAGAGGTCTAATTTAGGTTTGGAATGCATGTGTGTAAATACACGTAGTATGGTTAATAAGATTGGTGAGCTGCAGGCACAAGTAGCCACAAATAGTGGGACTATGATGTGGCGGTGATAATGGAGGCCTGTCAGAAAAAGGGAGGATTGGATGCTTAATATTCCTGGGTAGAAGATAGTCATACAAGATAAGGAATGAAAAAAAGACATAGCAGTTTTAAAGAAAATATTCCACTGCTAGAAAGAGAGAATATCCTTGAGAAGTAAAAGGCAGAATCTGTTTGGTTGGAGTTAAGAAATAATATAAGAGCTATTGTGCTACTCAGTGCATTTTATAGGCCACCAAATAGTGGAAAGGAGGTATAGGAGCAGATTTGTAGGGAAATTACTGAGGTGCATGAACTATAAACTTAATAAGACAGGCTTTAAACCTTTAAACATGAATACTGAATTGGGTAGTGATTATGTTAAGGGCAGAATGGGGAAGGAATTTCTGAAGTGCATTCAGGAGAACTTTCTTAATCAGTATGTTACCTGCTCAATGAGGGAAGAGACATTACTGTATCTAATCCTGGGGACTGAAGTGGGTCAAGTAGAGAATGTTACAGTGGGGGAGCACCTCTGAAATAGTGATCATACTATAAGGATTAGATTAATCCTGGTCTTTCTCCATAACTAATCTAGATTAAAAGTATCTAACTGCAGAAGGGCTAATTTCAGCAAGTTGAGGAGAGATCCAACCTGGATAAATTGGAGTGAAAGACTAGCAAGCAAAAATGTAATGGAGCAATAGACTGCGTACAGTCTAGGTACAGTCCCACAATAGGAAAAGAGACGGCAACCAAAGCCAGAGCACCCTGGGTGGCGTAGGAGTTAGAGAGTAGGATGAAGCAGAAAAAGGGGCATATGACAGATGTCAAGGGAGAATCAAGGTGAATATAGAAAGTACAGAAGAGAAACGAAAAAGGAAATAAGGGCTTAAGAGACAGTACTAGAATAGATTGGTGGCCAACATACAAGGAAATCCATAAAGTCTTCTTTAAACATATTAACAGTAAAACAGTAAAAGTGGAGTGGTGGGGCCAACTAGGAACCAAAATGGTGAAGTAGTGGTGGAGGCAGATGCATGGCTGACGTACTAAATGGGTGCTTTGCATCAGTATTTACCAAGGAAGAGGACTTCTCTAAAACTATAGTAAACAAGGAGGTTGTCAGGATACTGGATCAAATAAAAATAGATACAGAGAAGGTACTAAAAAGCCTAGCAATACCAAAGTGGATGTCACCTGATCCGGATGATACACATTAGAGGTTGCTGAGGGAAGTAAAGGTAGAAAATGCGGAGCTGCAGTCCACAATTTTCCAATCCTCAAATACAGGAGTGGTGGCAGGGGATTGCAAATGTTCAAAAAAAAAAAGGGGGAGAAGGATAAATCTGGCATTTACATGTCAATCAACTTGATGTCAGTGATTGGGAAGCTTTTAGAAACAATAATTCAGGAG
The DNA here is from genome assembly GCF_036365525.1 of Heterodontus francisci. Taxonomy (NCBI): domain Eukaryota; kingdom Metazoa; phylum Chordata; class Chondrichthyes; order Heterodontiformes; family Heterodontidae; genus Heterodontus; species Heterodontus francisci. The sequence goes on from NC_090400.1 coordinate 19,893,457, forward strand.
AAAATTAACAGCCACGTGGACCAATATAAAGTAATACATGGAGAGCCAGCAAGGATTTGTTAAGGACAAATTTTGTTTGACTAACGTGATTTGAGTTTTCTGATGAAGTAACAGAGGGTGAATGAAGTTTCACTTCAGCTGATGACCTTTCAAAAGGTGTCTGAAAAGTACCACATATTAGGCTAGTTAGAAAAATTGAAGCCCATGGAAAAAAGGGGCAGTAATAGCATGGTTACAAAATCAGCTTAGGGATAGAAAACAGGTGACTGGCTATTAACAACAATGGAGAAAGGTAGATAGTAGTTTTCCCTGGATTCTGGTAGGGTACCAGCGAATTGGAAAACCACTAATGTGATGCCCCTATTCAAGAAAGGAGGGAGACAGAAAGCAGGAAACTATAGACCAGTTAGCTTTACATCGGTCATTGGGAAAATACTGGAGTCCATTATTAAGGAAGAAATAGCAGGACATTTAGAAAAACATAATGCAATCAGGCAGCGTCAACATGGTTTTATGAAGAGGAAATCATGTTTGACAAATTTGTTAGAGTTCTTTGACGATATAACAAGCAGAGTGGATAAAGGAGAACCAGTATATGTAGTGCATTTGTATTTTCAGAAGGCTTTCGATAAGGTGCCACATAAAAAGTTATTGCACAAAGTAAGAGCTCAGGGTACTGGGGGTAATATGTTGGCAGTACCAAGAGCAGCCAGAAGTACTGCACAAAGAACAGCTAGGCGTTGCGCAAACGACTACTGGCAACACCTATGCAGTCATATTCAGCTGGCCTCAGACACCGGAAACATCAGAGGAATGTATGATGGCATGAAGAGAGCTCTTGGGCCAACCATCAAGAAGATCACCCCCCTCAAATCTAAATCGGGGGACATAATCACTGACCAACGCAAACAGATGGACCGCTGGGTTGAGCACTACCTAGAACTGTACTCCAGGGAGAATGCTGTCACTGAGACTGCCCTCAATGCAGCCCAGCCTCTACCAGTCATGGATGAGCTGGACATACAGCCAACCAAATCGGAACTCAGTGATGCCATTGATTCCCTAGCCAGCGGAAAAGCCCCTGGGAAGGACAGCATTACCCCTGAAATAATCAAGAGTGCCAAGCCTGCTATACTCTCAGCACTACATGAACTGCTATGCCTGTGCTGGGACGAGGGAGCAGTACCCCAGGACATGCGCGATGCCAACATCATCACCCTCTATAAAAACAAAGGTGACCGCGGTGACTGCAACAACTACCGTGGAATCTCCCTGCTCAGCATAGTGGGGAAAGTCTTTGCTCGAGTCGCTCTGAACAGGCTCCAGAAGCTGGCCGAGCGCGTCTACCCTGAGGCACAGTGTGGCTTTCGTGCAGAGAGATCGACTATTGACATGCTGTTCTCCCTTCGTCAGATACAGGAGAAATGCCATGAACAACAGATGCCCCTCTACATTGCTTTCATTGATCTCACCAAAGCCTTTGACCTCGTCAGCAGACGTGGTCTCTTCAGACTACTAGAAAAGATCGGATGTCCACCAAAGCTACTAAGTATCATCACCTCATTCCATGACAATATGAAAGGCACAATTCAACATGGTGGCTCCTCATCAGAGCCCTTTCCTATCCTGAGTGGTGTGAAACAGGGCTGTGTTCTCGCACCCACACTTTTTGGGATTTTCTTCTCCCTGCTGCTTTCACATGCGTTCAAATCCTCTGAAGAAGGAATTTTCCTCCACACAAGATCAGGGGGCAGGTTGTTCAACCTTGCCCGTCTAAGAGCGAAGTCCAAAGTACGGAAAGTCCTCATCAGAGAACTCCTCTTTGCTGACGATGCTGCTTTAACATCTCACACTGAAGAATGCCTGCAGAGTCTCATCGACAGGTTTGCGTCTGCCTGCAATGAATTTGGCCTAACCATCAGCCTCAAGAAAACGAACATCATGGGGCAGGATGTCAGAAATGCTCCATCCATCAATATTGGCGACCACGCTCTGGAAGTGGTTCAAGAGTTCACCTACCTAGGCTCAACTATCACCAGTAACCTGTCTCTAGATGCAGAAATCAACAAGCGCATGGGTAAGGCTTCCACTGCTATGTCCAGACTGGCCAAGAGAGTGTGGGAAAATGGCGCACTGACACGGAACACAAAAGTCCGAGTGTATCAGGCCTGTGTCCTCAGTACCTTGCTCTACGGCAGCGAGGCCTGGACAACGTATGCCAGCCAAGAGCGACGTCTCAATTCATTCCATCTTCGCTGCCTTCGGAGAATACTTGGCATCAGGTGGCAGGACTATATCTCCAACACAGAAGTCCTTGAAGCGGCCAACACCCCCAGCTTATACACACTACTGAGTCAGCGGCGCTTGAGATGGCTTGGCCATGTGAGCCGCATGGAAGATGGCAGGATCCCCAAAGACACATTGTACAGCGAGCTCGCCACTGGTATCAGACCCACCGGCCGTCCATGTCTCCGTTATAAAGACGTCTGCAAACGCGACATGAAATCGTGTGACATTGATCACAAGTCGTGGGAGTCAGTTGCCAGCATTCGCCAGAGCTGGCGGGCAGCCATAAAGACAGGGCTAAATTGTGGCGAGTTGAAGAGACTTAGTAGTTGGCAGGAAAAAAGACAGAGGCGCAAGGGGAGAGCCAACTGTGCAACAGCCCCAACAAACAAATTTCTCTGCAGCACCTGTGGAAGAGCCTGTCACTCCAGAATTGGCCTCTATAGCCACTCCAGGCGCTGCTTCACAAACCACTGACCACCTCCAGGCGCGTATCCATTGTCTCTCGAGATAAGGAGGCCCAAAAGAAAGAAATGTGTTGACATGGATTGAGGATTGGCTAACACACAGAAGGCAGAGAGTTGGGATTAATGGTTCTTTTTCAGGTTGGAAAGCCGTAACTAGTGGGGTGCCACAAGGATCAATCCCAGGGCCTCAACTATTTACTATATATATTAATGACTTGGAGGAAGGGACAGAGCGTAGTGTATCCAAATTTACAGACAATACAGAAATAGGTGGGAAGGCATGTTGTGATGAGGACACAAAGAATCTGCAAAGGGATATAGATAGGTTAAGTGAATGGGCAAAAACTTGGCAGATGGAGCTCAATGTGGGCAAGTGCGAGGTCATCCACTTTGGTAGGAAGAATAAAAAGGCAGATTATTATTTAGATGGAGAAAGACTACAAAATACTGCAGTACAGAGGGATCTGGGTGTTCTTGTACATGAAACACAAAAAGTTAGTATGCAGGTCCAGCAAGTAATTAGGAAGGCAAATGGAATTTTGGCCTTTATTGCTCGGAGGATAGAGTTTAAAAATAGGAATATGTTTTTATTTCAGATTTCCAGCATCCATTGTATTTTGTTTTTATTAAAAATAGGGAAGTCTTGAGGCCACATCTGGAGTACTGCGTAGAGTTTTGGTCCCCATATTTAAGGAAGGATATACTAGCATTGGAGGCAGTTCAGAAAAGATTCACTAGGCTGATTCCTGGGATGAAGGGGCTGTCTTATCAAGAATGGCTAAACAGGTTATGTCTTTACTCATTGGAGTTTAGAAGAATGAGAGGTGATCTTATTGAAACATATAAGATTCTAAGGAGGCTTGAAAGGGTAGATGTTGAGAATGTTTCCACTGGTGGGGGAATCTCGAACTAGGGGACATAGTTACAGAATAAGGGGTCACACATTTAAAACCGAGATGCGAAGGAATTTCTTCTCCGAGGGTAGTGAATCTCTGGAATTCTCTACTTCAGAGAGTTGTGGAGGTTGGGTCACTAAATGTATTTATGTATTTACTAAATACAGATGAAGGAACACAGCATTCAGATAGCAAGACTGGAGGTTACATGCTGCAGGGTTTTTGTCTATTTCCCTTTCTAATTTCTTTCCTCAATCACATATGCAGACAGCATGGCAACTTGGTTGTGCACTGTGCTGCCAATGATCTGCTACTGCTATCCTTCCCATTACATGCTGACTGTTATCCCTAAAATTTTTCTGTGTTCTTTCAATGACTCAGGCCTATCAGTTGTGTAGATGGAGAGGATGGATAACCCTCCCGAAGATGTACCAAGTCAGACTTACCAAAGCAACAGAGAGACTGGCACTCCAAGTAGTCTAGACAATGAGCGAGACAGGTTTGGACAGAATTATTCACTCAGCACCAGGAGCCATGAGCAGGTACAAGTGGGAAGGACAGTCCAGGAAAGGGCACACTGAAGGGCAAGCTCAAATCCTAGTTTCACTGAAGAGAATTAGAATTAGAACATTACAGCGCAGTACAGGCCCTTCGGCCCTCGATGTTGCGCCGACCTGTGAAACCATCTGACCTACACTATTCCATTTTCATCCATATGTCTATCCAATGACCATCCAATGACTATCCAAAGAGATACAGATTTCAGGGGCTTCATATGTACTAGCAATTGCAGGCTACCTCATGTCACCTATGGTGTCTTAGAAAGTCAAAAGTAGCATAAATGCTTCATGCTGTAGAAGAGCTGTTCCTGATTCAGATATTATGTGGATATCACTGAACAGACAATATAACCCTTTGGCAGCCTGCCTTGAGAAGCAGGAGCAGCAAAAAGATACCAGCATGCTAGAAAGTGTAGCCAAATGTCACAGGGGCCATTCTACTGACATTTATTGACCCCTCACAAACTCACACTCATGTCAATTTTGCAGCAGGTTCAGAACCCCCAAAGAAATACCCATTATCAACTCTTTGTAGGGAGCAACATTAAAGCCAGCAGTACATAAAAGCAATGGAAAGAAGTATCGGAGAAAAATTAAAATAGAAAAATTGAGGCTTTCCCTGCAAAACATGGGAGTGAAAATGTAGGAAAAGGAAGATAAAACTAAAAAAAAACATACCATTACCTTCTTGCTTTAAGAGATTTGCTTCAGCAGGGCAGATTTCTCAGGACTCCTGGGTGAGACGAACATTGCTGTTTTCATACCTTCACATTCTTTTCCCTTGGAGAATAGTGTGGAGTATTTGGAAGGATTTGAAAGCGATTAACAACCCAACAGGCCATGTCGTGAACACTCTTTCCGTGGCCATTGAGGCCTGGAGTGGGACTCAAACCCAGAGTATTTTGACTCAGAGGGAGGAGTGCTACCAACTGAGCGACAAGATCCATGACAAAACTAATGCTTTGGCAGAACCTTGCTCAAATTCACAATACAGCATTGGAACTAAAATTTGTAACTTTAGTATTTAAGAAAGCCTTCCCATGCTAGTAGGGCAGCCTCCTCGAAATTGTCCAAAACGCCTCTCATAAAATGAGGCGCTTAAAATTACACACTCAATTTTATGACCTTTACCTGCAGAACGCAAAGGCATTACAGAATTTATCCCTGCATCTTAGCTTGCTTTTCCTTCCCCATTTGATCATTTTGCTTTATTTTACATGCTTCTTCAGCTTCAACGCCATTCCATTCACCCTCTATTTCAGCTCATTTTTAGCATCAAACGATGACTCACTCCCTTGCAATTTAGTTTTAAATTAAGTCTAAATATTATATTAATATTGTGTGTCAATAGTTTGCCTCCTTATCCAATTACATGCAAATCATCCTTCTTGTACATGGTTAACATCTAACTCAAGAATTTGGCTGAAACAGGGCAGAAAACCTTTTAAGTGGGAAGTCTACAGATCAATAATGGAATCCATTCAGGAAAGTAAACAGATTACAAAATAAGTATATACCCCAAAAGACAAAAAAAGAGATATTTCTGGGAATGCAACTATGTTCTACCAAAGTGCTTAGAAATAGCATTAAACAAAATGAGACACTTTATGGAAGGGCAAAGCACAGTGGCAAGAATGAGGGCTGGATGGATTATACAAAGCAAGACCAAGAAAATATTCAAGGCAAAATTTTGTATATAAAAATGCTGATGCAACAGCAGCATATATGTACATCAAGAAAAAGTGGTAAAGGAGAAAGCAGATCTGCTAAAAACAGATTCAAATATGGCAAGACTAGAGAATAAGGATGACAGGAATTTAAGGCATGTTGTGTGAGATTAGAAGGACCAAAAGCAAATATGAAAAAAGCAATCAGAACATTTACAACAGAAAACTAAGGGTTCATAAAAATTTTACGTAGAAGAAAAATGAGCAAGATTAGACTTCTCAGGAGCGAAAGGGTAAATCTAGCTGTGAAAGAAGAAGATATGGCAGATATTATCAGCTTTATTTTACAAATGACGGCCGAAGTGAGAATTTACATATACTACAGAAAGTTCTGACGAGCCGATTCTGAAAATAAATTGCAAATATCAAAATGATAATTCACTGGGTCTTTATGGCATGCACCTTAGGCTGTCAGAGAGGATATATCAGAGGCTCTGGCCATCACTTTCCAATTCTTCTTAAATATTCAAATTGTGACACATGATTCAAGGGTAATCAAAATGACATATCTGTAGCAGGAAAGAAAGAAAAATGAACCAATTAATAATAGACACATTATAAAGACAGTTGTGGGCAAACTCTTAGAATCCATAGTTCAAGATTAAATTAGCAATCATTGAGAAATACACGGGATACAGGTTTTAAATGCAAATCACATTTGACAAATCTTTTATAGGAAATAATTGGTTTGTTTGTTAAAGGAAATGTAATAAACACGGTATACATGATTTTCAGAAAGCATTTAACAAGTGTACTATGTAAAAAAAAAATGTAGCAGCAAGGATAGAAAGTTGCTTCATAAACAGGAATCGAAGGGCTTGGGTTAATGAAGTGTTGCTTAGATTGAAGCAGCCCTGAAAGGTGATACACCCAGGGTCAGAGCTGAGCCCACTTTATTTCTACATGATTTGAAACTTGGATACAGGGAGCACAATATAGAAGTTTGCTGATGATAAAAGTAGTGGGTTTGGCCAGCAGCAAGGGAGACTACAAGACTTCAGGATGACAGATACATTAACATTATGTGTTCTGGGTGGGAAAACAAGAATCGGGAGTATGCACAATGGAAAGACATTGAAGGATGTGGAGAAAGAGAGACGTTTAAGGGTAAACTTATACAATTCCCTGGAAGTGCAAGTATATTGAAAATGCCATAGGGGATGAATGTCAATTAGCAATAGAAGGGCAGCTAACTGTCCATACTGTGCCACCATTTTGTTATACAATGATGGGGGATAGTTCCAATTAAAATATCAACCACTGGAAGCAATAACATTAAATTATTTAAAATGATACAGAAAAATGACTAGTTACCAATTTTGTCTCAAGTAATGCACAAAGTAAACTACTTGTGTTGCTGCCAGCATAACACTGTGAGTTGTTGGTATAACACAACCATAGAATAAAATAATTACACAACACAAACTTAATTTTGAATACTTGCCCAAGCAACAATCCAGTAATTTTAAGGTTTAATACCAGATGAAAATAAAATACTTTGGATTATATCTTCCAGATGATGACACCTTATATATGAGGACACACAAAGCTGTCAAATTAATTATTAACCTTTCAAGCAGGCAGGTATATCAAACCTACTCTATTCTGTTATCTTTGCTTAATACAGTTAATAGCTTATGTTTTGTTTTCTTTAAATTGGCTTCAGAGTCAAACACTTCTCCCATTGGAATACAGCAGTGCTGGTAGTCTGTGAACGTATTCAAACAGTAATCTCCATCAGAATAGTACACTGACCTGATAATAAAAGCCAAGTTACTTACTGAATTGTGCAGAAAACAGTTATTCCTATTAGAATGAAATAGCAGACTGGAGCAGCCACAGAGGTCTATTAGTGTGCACCTTTAAGGAATGTTACACTTCATAAATGTGTGAAAGAAACTTGTTAATAACACAGTCATACTTTGCTTTCATGTCTTGTCTTTTCAGCTACTGTAACTTTTGTAAACAGTTGTGTGATTTTGCAAGAGAAAGGTTATGAAAATCCAGATGTACATTGATGTATTATAATTTTATATAAATGAAAACAGAATGAAAAACAAATAAATTACAGTAAATGTTATTGACACAGAGCTTCCGATAGAATTTTCTTTTGGATTCTGCATTTTATTTTCCCTTATATGATGCACTATATAACAGCACAGAGGGAAATTCGCCAAACTAGTCCCTGAACACTCAGTGCAGCCTTCTACAGATGCACAGGTGTTCCCTAGGGTGAAATAATTTACAATGCATGGGGAAATCAACTGGCTTGTGTTTGGAACCACTCCATCATTTAGAACTCTCTGTGCATGGAATTTCAAGTCTAAACTGATGTCCCCATGCTGCTGCAGCAGCAGAACACAATACAGCAGTATTTAGATAAATACTATTTTCAGACTGCCAGATATTAAAGCATGTCGGACAGTTAGGTAGCAGTACACGTAATGTACAGCATGAACGTTGTATCTTTCAACTCACTCAAAACTCTGCTGCCACATCCTGTTTCATTAAATGCCTCTCTACATCATCCCTCATTTTGCTATCCTAATTAGCATTTCATAATAATTCATCACACTGGTTTACAAATCTCTATTCCCCCATTCAACCCTACGGAGTAGCCAATATCCTTCAGTCCTCTCTCTCTAGCTTTCGACGCATCGACCCTACCCTCCACTTACCAATGGCAGAGTCTACAACCATCTTGGCCATAATTACTGAAACTCCTAAGGTTCTTCTGCCTTACTAGTTTTCTCCCTGCCTTTGAAAGTCTCCTTAAAAGCTCTTTAACTAAGCTTTTGGTCATCGTTTTCAACTGTTGTGCGACTGCTGAGCATTATTTTTTCCTCTGTGAAATACCTTGGGACGCTTATTATATCAAAGTCACTATATACATATATGCAAGTATAGTAGTTGTTCACGGCATTTCTCCTGTATCTGACGAAGGGAGAACAGCATGTCAATAGTCAATCTCTCTGCACGAAAGCCACACTGTGCCTCAGGGTAGACGCGCTCGGCCAGCTTCTGGAGCCTGTTTTCAGAGCGCAGACAGAACATTCTAATCACATACTAGTGTAAATACCCGAACATTCAGCTAGGACCCCCTGCATTTTTTCAATATTTCTTTTGGGCCTCCTTATCTCGAGAGACAATGGATACGCGCCTGGAGGTGGTCAGTGGTTTGTGAAGCAGCGCCTGGAGTGGCTATAAAGGCCAATTCTGGAGTGACAGGCTCTTCCACAGGTGCTGCAGAGAAATTTGTTTGTTGGGGCTGTTGCACAGTTGGCTCTCCCCTTGCGCCTCTGTCTTTTTTCCTGCCAACTACTAAGTCTCTTCGACTCGCCACAATTTAGCCCTGTCTTTATGGCTGCCCGCCAGCTCTGGCGAATGCTGGCAACTGACTCCCACGACTTGTGATCAATGTCACACGATTTCATGTCGCGTTTGCAGACGTCTTTATAACGGAGACATGGACGGCCGGTGGGTCTGATACCAGTGGCGAGCTCGCTGTACAATGTGTCTTTGGGGATCCTGCCATCTTCCATGCGGCTCACATGGCCAAGCCATCTCAAGCGCCGCTGACTCAGTAGTGTGTATAAGCTGGGGATGTTGGCCGCTTCAAGGACTTCTGTGTTGGAGATATAGTCCTGCCACCTGATGCCAAGTATTCTCCGAAGGCAGCGAAGATGGAATGAATTGAGACGTCGCTCTTGGCTGGCATACGTTGCTCTGAACAGGCTCCAGAAGCTGGCCGAGCGCGTCTACCCTGAGGCACAGTGTGGCTTTCGTGCAGAGAGATCGACTATTGACATGCTGTTCTCCCTTCGTCAGATACAGGAGAAATGCCGTGAACAACAGATGCCCCTCTACATTGCTTTCATTGATCTCACCAAAGCCTTTGACCTCGTCAGCAGACGTGGTCTCTTCAGACTACTAGAAAAGATCGGATGTCCACCAAAGCTACTCAGTATCATCACCTCATTCCATGACAATATGAAAGGCACAATTCAACATGGTGGCTCCTCATCAGAGCCCTTTCCTATCCTGAGTGGTGTGAAACAGGGCTGTGTTCTCGCACCCACACTTTTTGGGATTTTCTTCTCCCTGCTGCTTTCACATGCGTTCAAATCCTCTGAAGAAGGAATTTTCCTCCACACAAGATCAGGGGGCAGGTTGTTCAACCTTGCCCGTCTAAGAGCGAAGTCCAAAGTACGGAAAGTCCTCATCAGAGAACTCCTCTTTGCTGACGATGCTGCTTTAACATCTCACACTGAAGAATGCCTGCAGAGTCTCATCGACAGGTTTGCGTCTGCCTGCAATGAATTTGGCCTAACCATCAGCCTCAAGAAAACGAACATCATGGGGCAGGATGTCAGAAATGCTCCATCCATCAATATTGGCGACCACGCTCTGGAAGTGGTTCAAGAGTTCACCTACCTAGGCTCAACTATCACCAGTAACCTGTCTCTAGATGCAGAAATCAACAAGCGCATGGGTAAGGCTTCCACTGCTATGTTCAGACTGGCCAAGAGAGTGTGGGAAAATGGCGCACTGACACGGAACACAAAAGTCCGAGTGTATCAGGCCTGTGTCCTCAGTACCTTGCTCTACGGCAGCGAGGCCTGGACAACGTATGCCAGCCAAGAGCGACGTCTCAATTCATTCCATCTTCGCTGCCTTCGGAGAATACTTGGCATCAGGTGGCAGGACTATATCTCCAACACAGAAGTCCTTGAAGCGGCCAACATCCCCAGCTTATACACACTACTGAGTCAGCGGCGCTTGAGATGGCTTGGCCATGTGAGCCGCATGGAAGATGGCAGGATCCCCAAAGACACATTGTACAGCGAGCTCGCCACTGGTATCAGACCCACCGGCCGCCCATGTCTCCGTTATAAAGACGTCTGCAAACGCGACATGAAATCGTGTGACATTGATCACAAGTCGTGGGAGTCAGTTGCCAGCATTCGCCAGAGCTGGCGGGCAGCCATAAAGACAGGGCTAAATTGTGGCGAGTCGAAGAGACTTAGTAGTTGGCAGGAAAAAAGACAGAGGCGCAAGGGGAGAGCCAACTGTGCAACAGCCCCAACAAACAAATTTCTCTGCAGCACCTGTGGAAGAGCCTGTCACTCCAGAATTGGCCTTTATAGCCACTCCAGGCGCTGCTTCACAAACCACTGACCACCTCCAGGCGCGTATCCATTGTCTCTCGAGATAAGGAGGCCCAAAAGAAAAAAAAAAGAAGTAGTTGTTGTAATCCAATACCCTAAACTATAATTTACTATGGCAATAAATTAATGCTGCAATGATCACAATAATCACATGTAAACATCAGAACAAACATTAAATTAGACTTTTGATCTTTATAAGTCATTATAGGGTAATTACACCACCATGCTAATTGGAAAATGGCAATTATATCAAAGAAGCAGGTCACAATTATGCAGTATTTTGAACTGGCCTCAGGTCCACCAATAGACACACCTGGCAGAAAGCCCAGGAGGTTGCATGGCAGTTGAATGCAATCTTAAAATACATGTGAATTTTCGCATAGCTAGTGTTTTGGTTTATTTTCCTCTAGATTTTCAGCAAAACAAAATGATGGGCAAGTAATATTTTCATTGAAATACACCCAGTTGTATAATCATAAATTTTGTCCTTCCAAACCAGGATTATATTTCAAGAAAGTGTTTTAAATTAGAAAGGTTACAGTTCTGTGGCTAGGGCAGTGGGAGTATTAGTTTAAATGATTTTTTAAAACACATTTTGGCACCTTTACACTAATTAGCATAGAAAATCATTCAAAGGCACTTCATCGAGACATATTCAGAGAAAAAGTGACACCAAGTCAAAGAAGGAAATATTACGAGGGGTGATTAAACGCTCAAAGAGTTGAGTTTTAATAAGGGTCTAAAAGAAGGAAAAGGAGGTGGAAGGAACTCCAGAGCTAAGTGCAAGGAAAATAAGCAAGCAGAACCTGGTGTGGGATAGTATACAAGCAACAGTTTTAGATAAGCTGAAGTTTGCAGGATGAGAGGCTGGCCTGGATATCAATGAGAATCTCAGTGGTAGATGGGCAGGGGTAGAGGTAGGCAATGTTACGGAGGTGGAAATTGGTTTGTAATGGAAACTATATTGAAAAGAACCACAGCTCAGAGTTAAATAAGATGTCATGGCTGAAAACAGGCTGATTCAGCTTGAGAGAATGGCTGAACGGGATGGAATTAGTCACAAGGGTCCATGGTGGGGTATAAAGATAATAGCTTCAGTCTTCCTGATATTTAACTGGAGGAAATTGTGGCTTATCCAAGACTAGATAAGCATTTGGACAACACAGAGGCAATGGAGAGGTTGAGAGAGATGTGGAGAGCTAGAGCTGCAAGTCATCAGTATACATGTGGAAGATGATGTCTGCGGATAATGTCACCAAGCATCAAAATGCACATGAGGAAAAGGAGATAATGAAGGACAGATCCTTGGGGGACTCCAATGGTACCAATGAAGCAAATGGGAAGGGAAGCCATTGCACCTGGTTATGATAGTATAGCTTAAGAGTTGGACTAGGACAAGGCAGTCCCACTGACATGGGCAACAGAGGAAAGGGATTGAAGGAGGATGATGTTTTGGCGGAGGTCAAGGAGGATAAGGATGGAAGATGCACCATGAACATGATCACAATCAAAATAGATGTCATTGTGACTTCGGTTAGGGCTGTTAAGAGTGCTGTGACAGGGATAAAAACCTGAGTAGAAAGATTCAAACATGAGTTGCAGGAAAAATGGGCACATGTTTTGCACTCTCTATACCAAATCTAATAAGGTTTTTCCCTTTGTAGTACATTAATTATTACAAAGATAAACTAGTCAGAATATAGTACTGCTGTCATGAATATAATACAGTAATTGCTCATTAATATACATTAGCTGCATTGCCAAAGAGTCTCTTAGTATTCATAGAAACATAGAAAAATAGGAGCAGGAGTAGGCCACTTGGCCCTTCGAGCCTGCACCGCCATTCAATACAATCATGGCTGATCATCCAAACTCAGCACCCTGTTCCCGCTTTCTCCCGGTATCCCCTGATCCCTTTAGCCTTAAGAATTATATCTAACTCTTTCTTGAATATATTTAATGATTTGGCCTCAACTGCTTTCTGTGGTAGAGAATTCCACAAGTTCACCACTCTCTGGGTGAAGAAATCCCTCCTCAGCTCAGTCCTAAATGGCTTACCCCTTATCTTTCGAGTGTGACCACTGGTCCTGGACTGCCCCACCATCGGGAACATCCTTCCTGCATCTAGTCTGTCCAGTCCTGTTAGAATTTTATAGGTTTCTATGAGATCCCCTCGCATTCTTCTAAACTCCAGCGAATACAAGCCTGATCGACCCAATCTCTCTTCATACGTCAGTCCTGCCATCCCAGGAATCAGTCTGTTGAACCTTCGTTGCACTCCCTCCACAGCAAGAACATCCTTCCTCAGATAAGGAGACCAAAACTGCACACAATACTCCAGGGTCTCACCAAGGCCTTGTATAATTGCAGCAAGACATCCTTGCTCCTGTACTCGAAACCTCTCGCTATGAAGGCCAACATACCATTTGCCTTCTTAACAGTCTGCTGCACCTGCATGCTTACTTTCAGCAACTGGTGCACAAGGGCACCCAGTTCTCGCTGCACCTCCACCTTTCCCAATCTATCGCCATTCAGATAATAATCTGCCTTTCTGCTTTTGCCACCAAAGGGGATAACCTCACATTTATCCACATTACACTGCATCTGCCATGTATTTGCCCACTCACTCAACCTGTCCAAATCTCACTGGAGCTTCTCTGCATCCTCTTCACAGCTCATACTCCCACCCAGCTTTGTGTCATCTGCAAACTTGTATATATTACATTTAATTCCCTCATCTATATCATTAATATATATTGTGAATAGCACTGTTCCCTGCGGTACCCCACTAGTCACTGCCTGCCACTCGGAAAAATATATTCCTCTTGGTTTCCTGTCTGCCAACCAGTTCTCTATCCATGTCAGCACCTTACCCCCAATCGCATGTGCTTCAATTTTGCACACTAATCTCTTATGTGGGACCTTATCGAAAGCCTTCTGAAAGTCCAAATGTACCACATCCACTGGTTTTCCCTTAACTATTCCACTAATTACATCCTCAAAAAATTCCATTTGATTTGTCAAGCATGATTTCCCTTTTGTAAATCCATGTTGACTTTGGCCGATCCTGTCATTTGGTCCTGAACGGAACTTGGCAAAACGGCTCATGTTTTTCCAAACAAGCTTTAACGGAGACTCACAAGTTATGGGTATGCACAGACAGGTACAAAGTACAGATGTTAAATCAAGATAATGGAATTAGTCAAATCCATTCAGGGAATGTCATAAGATATACAGCACAGCAGGCTGTTCAGCTCATATTTACCTCATCAAAAACCCTCATAATTATAGCATCTCTATCAGGTCTCCTCTTAATCTCATCTCTCCCACCAAAAAGAGGCCTAGTTTCTCTACATAACTTAGCCTCTGGTCCTACTAATTCTATTACACTCTTCAGTGCCGCGACATCCTTCTTAAAGTAAGGCCCCAAAAACTGGATGCAATGCCGAATTTACGGACAGGACTTGATTGCCACATTTGAAATCCGCTTCCGGGGTGCAACCAGGGAGCAGAGAGGAGGAAGGAAGAAGTCGGGAGAAACATCAATGTGGAGGGGACAGAGAGATCAGGAGTCAAAGGTGTGCCATAGGGATTAATGAATTTGGGGAGAAGATCATGGTAAGGGCTGGAGAGATTGGGGAGGAGGGGAGAAGATCCTGGGGGTCCAGAAAGAGATCACGGCTTGTGGAGGATGTAGTTAGGGTATCAGATCACGAGGTGGAAAGGGGAAAGAGTGGGGTTAGTTGTTTGCTTGGTGGGTGGAGGTTTGTAGCAGGTCCCCAGTCCCACCGCTTAAAACTGAAAGAGGGCAGATTGGGTTCAGGTTTGAAGTTTTTTTTTTACATTTTTACTTTTCACCTGACCCAAACACAACCATTTTTAGAGGTTAAATTTCCCCGTGAGGAAACCTTACTGAGCCAATCTGATTGGTTAGAGAGCTACACATTTGCTTGCCCTGTTCACACAGGCCTCAGATTCCCTGTAGAGCTATGATGAAAAGTATATCTATTTACTGCAAATTCCAATGCAAAAGTCCATAGAAAGTCTGTGAGCAAGTGTAAGCGTAACGAACAGCTAGTGCCATTCATTCCCTCCTGGCCACAAAATCTTGGCCAAAGTGTTGAATAGGTTCTAACACCAGAAGTCAAACTTCCAATGGAACCACAAGAACTTTTGCTGTTGACTAAAACACTAGACATAGGAACCATGTCAATGATTAAACAAAGGAGGGCAGACTTTCCTAATACTCTGATTGAACTGCTACCAATGATGAGAGAAATAAAAACAGGTGCAAGTCCAAAACAAAGCTCCATATTTATATTTAGTAGGAATACAAAAAGATGACATAACATGGTCCATATGGCACCAAATTCTTGAAAAAAAACTGGGTCCTAGTTTCTTCCCTACCTAACAACAACTTGCATTTATATAACATCTTTAACTTAGTAAAACATTCCAAGGCATTTAACAAGATCGTTAACAAAATTTGACACTGAATCACAGAGATGATTAGGCAGAAAACCTATCCAAAGAGACAAGTTTTAAGGAGAGTCTTTAAGGAGAGATAGCTAGGCAGAGAGGTTTAGGGTGGGAATTCCAGGGCTTAGGACCAAGCCTGTTGAAGGCACGACTGTCAAATATAGATAACAACCCTAAAATAAAAGCAAAATACTGCGGATGCTGGAAATCTGAAATAAAAACAAGAAATGCTGGAACCACTCAGCAGGTCTGGCAGCATCTGTGAAAAGAGATCAGAGTTAACGTTTCGGGTCAGTGACCCTTCTTCGGAATAGATAACAACCCATTCATTTTCACATGGAATTTGAATAAATAAATGAGGAAGAATGCGATGTAGTGCCTTTCGTTTCAAAATCATGTTTAATAAATGAAAAAAGTTTAATTACATCAGTAATTTCATTTTTCTCCACTGTAGACAGGTGACCTAGTCCAAACCCCGTCAGTGCCACTGTGAAGCATGCTAGGTAGGAGGTGCATGACCGCACTGATTATTCTTCTTCAGATAATAATTCCCTGTTTTGCACAGCACCTGTCACCGGATTACCACTATATCTATGACACATCTGAGAGGACAATATTGGGAGAAGTGTGAACTACAAATACAGTCAACCCCTGTGTTCTGGTTGCGAAGATATCCCAGGAGGATCTCCCCTTTCAAAATTTAATCTCAAATTGTAGCAAAACAAAAGAATTACTTCAGGACTAAAAATAATTTTCAAACCCAAATATATAGCAAAAATGAGCACATACAACTTAAAAACTTTATCATTGAACATTTATTGGAAAGAAAAATATAATCGCACGATCACTGTATTAGAATTTGCTTCCCTTTCTGCTTCAAACATGATCTTACTCTTTGACTTTCAATATTCAACAGATCTAGAAGTTCCCAGGCTATTCATTTAACATCGGGTTTTCTACTTTAATCCCGAAGAAATTACATTTCTCATTTGTCTCTATATTGTCACGCAGGCCTCCACTAGCCAAGAATGAGGCACATTAATTTTGCCACATGAACATTGATTTTTAAACTGTTACTGCAGTAAAGAAAGAACTTGCTTTTAAAAAAAAAAGCACCAGACCCTTGACTGGAAATACATTTGCATAGTAATAGACAGTACTTGGAAAGGACAAAGGGGCCACTCCCTGCTCCAATTTAATCCACAATGGACTTTTGATTACCAGATGTTGAAGGTGGAGAATCTAGTATTCCAGGTTGACTGGTAAGATGCTCCCAATATGCGGAAGAGACCTGGTCAGACCAGTCACGTGACCACCTGCTGGCCAACTAGAGGAGTTTTAAATTGGAGAAACAGTTTGCTCCTGGACTGGAAAAGACCTCTCATGGCTGGCTTGCCACCGCCTCTCTCCTGTCTGCTCTCATCTCTCTCACCAGCTTCAGTAACCATTGAAGACATATGAACCCCAAAAGAGAAAAGTCTCCTACAGTGAACAAGGTTTAAGAATAATACTGGGCCCCAACAAAAAGCAAGACCTACCTACAAGCAAGGACTACAGCGAGCTTGAAGCACAGTAACAAAAACCCTTCTTCAGAGATTGCCTCAAACCTCTCTACTTTATTTTTCTTCTGCTCTTTTCTGTCTATTTGCATGTGCGTATCGCATATGCATGCTAGCGGGGCTCGCCGTGTATCCGTAGGCGTTAACCAAATTAGAGTTTAAGTTTTAATAAATTTCACTTTTCTTTAAACCTAAGAAAGCTTTTTTGTGCTCATTTCTTTGCCTTATAATTGGAAAGCGGTGAACACGGATTCACCAAGCAAGAGCTCAAAACACTGTTTAAAAACAAAACCCTGTTACAATAAGACCAGGTGAAGGCTGAGAAAGACCCCTAGACACCTTTCTCACCTGGTCGTAACAATATGCATGAAAGTATTTAATTCATTACATTTTGCTAGCTACAATGAAACCTAAATACTTCCATGCTTGAATACTGGAAAAGTAGAAGAATTCGACAATGCTCATATTAGAATTCTAGCAACACCACCCCGACATGTTACTACACTAAACATACCATTCAAAAGGCATTGACTACTCTAAGGACTGTATATATCAATAATTAGCGAATGTACAGAACAGTATTACAGTCTAGCAAAGATGTCAAGCAGGTAATATATGCTGGCACTTGGCCATGCAACCCATTGTGAACGGTGGTGTGGTGGTCAGAGAAGGGGTGGGGAAAGAGATATTTGTAAGATACATGTGATCTTCTCGCTTCCTTTAAGCTGCCAAGTTTCCAGAGGCCTGGGAAACTTAGCCACGTGTGGTTAAAAATGGAATGACTGTTAAAAACTGACACTGTCACTGTCTCATTATAATATTTAAATGACTAACCTGCTTCCCGGGGTCACCTGCCCCTCATTCCACCTCCCTTAAAACTAAATGTGGGCAGGTTTGAGGCATGTTCAGTTGCTGTTTCAGATTTCTTTCATTGTACCCTCTGGCATGACCCAACTCACCCATTTTTGGTAGTTAAATTTGAACTAAAATTCAGCCCGTCAGCACGGCAACCAATTTCCACATAGCAAAGTCCCATAAACAGCAACCAATGAATATCCAATTAATCTACTTCTTTGGTGGTGTCGATTAGGGGATTAATATGTCCGAGTCAAATGGTGTTAATGTCCATCTGAACAGGCAGATGAGGCTTTGATTTAACATCTCAATTTAAGGACAATGCTATAATTCATCAATACTACACTGAAGTGTCAAACTAGACTGTGTGCTTCTAAAGTGCAACTTGAACCCACAAAGCTTCTGACTCAAAAGATGAGCGCCACTGAGCAAAACCTACATGAAATACTAAACTATTTTCTTTCCACATCTACAAGCTAAGCTGTGTAACACTATTGATTTCAAGAAATATTTATATATTTTCGCTTTTTTCATCTATTGAACAATTAAAATGTCAATACAAAGTAAACACTTCTCATTTGATCTTAAATTTGATGCATAATCTTAAATGATTAGTAACAGAACTCATTTCATATCTGGAAAATTGAAATGAATTTTTTTTAAAATCAGAAGTGTTTTATTCACTACCTCATTTTCAATATTTATGCTTCTATTCACAGTGGCCTTAATTACATGTACACAATTAGACTGTAAATTTACCAGCTCCAGTTCAAAAAGATTGTTTTTTTGGCAGATCATGTTCTGTCAAATTGAAGAGAAATTTAAAGAGCCCTGAAAGAATTTCAGTTTTGTGATTTTGAAGGTTTATTCTTTTATGTTTGAGCTAAAAACAAATTGCAGTGCCACTTAATAAATACAAATCAATGCAACATTCCATTTTTTCCCTTTTCACCAATTTTGCGAGTCCAACACAAAAACACCTACACATTTTTTTAGTTTTCTTAAGAGGCACTTTTGCTTTGATCACCATGTTTGATTATAAAGTGCAAAATGAAAATACAAAGCATGAAATTGCCTGCGCCACAGAATTTCTTTTCCCCTTTTATACAGAAATGTTGAAAGATGAAAATTTGTGCATTAGGCACTCAGAAGTTTGTACTTCTTGCATTTGGCATGATGAAAAAGGGTAATGGTACATGATTTGACTGTAGGCTCCAGTATTTGTAACCATATTATGTACCTTAAACATAGTTGAGATTGATTATCGTGAACTGCATCAAAGTTTTTTTTTATTCATCCACGGGCTGTGGAGCATTTATTGCCCAACTCTAATTACCCTCCAGAAGGTGGTGGTGGAGCCACCTTCATGAACCGCTGCAGTCCACATGGTGTAGGTACACACACAGTGCTATGAGGGAGAATGTTCCAGGATTTTTGACCCAATGACAATGAAGGAACGGTGATATATTTCCAAGTCAAGAGGATGGGGTTCGTCTTGGAGGAGAATTTGCAGGGGGTGATATTCACATGTACCTGCTACCCTTGTTCTTTTCGGTGGTAGAGATCGTGGATTTGGGAGGTGCTGTTAAAGAAGCCTTTTTGAGTTGTTGCAGGGCACCTTGTAGATGGTACACATTGTTGCTACTATGGTGGTGGAGACAGTGAATTTTTATTGTGATGGTGGGGTGCCAATCATGCAGGCTGCTTTGTTCTGGATGGTGTTGAACTTCTTGAATGTCATGGAAGCTGCACTCATCCAGGCAACTGAGCAGTTTCACATCACACTCCGGACTTGTGCCTTGTAGATGGTGGGCAGTCTTTGAGTCAGGAGGTGATTTACTCAGCGCAGAATTCCTAGCCTCTGACCTGTTCCTGCAGTCACAGTATTTATGTGGTTGGTCCAGTTAAGTTTCTGGTCAAAGGTAACCCTCAGGATATTGATGGTGGGAAATTCAACAATGGTAATGCCATTGAATGTCAAGGAGAGATGGTTAAATTCCATCTTGTTGGAGATAGTAATTGCCTGGCACTCATTTGGCATGAATGTTACTTGCCACTTATCAGCCTGAGCCAGTATGTTGCTCAGGTCTTGCTGCATGTGAGTATGGACTGCTTCATTATCTGAGGAGTTGCATATGTAATGTAACATTGTGCAATCATCAGCGAGCATCCCCACTTCTGACCTTATGATGGAGGGAAGGACACTACCCTGAGAAACTCTGCAGTAAAGGACTTGGGCTGAGATGATTGGTCTCCAACAACCTCAACCATCTTCCTTTGTACTAGGTATGACTCCAGCCAGTGGAGAATTTCCACCCGATTCCCATGCTCTTCAATTTTACTAAAGTTCCTTGATGCCACACTTGGTCAAATGCTGCCTTGATGTCCAGGGCAGTCACTCTCTGAAATTCAGCTCTTCTGCCCATGTTCAGCCAGAGGCTGTAATGCGATCTGAATCCAAGTGGTCCTGGCAGAACCCAAACTGAACATTGGTGAGCAGATTATTGGTCACTAACACTTTGCTGCTGGTTTGTATTATTCATTCATGGGATGTGGGCATCACTGGCTAGGCCAACATTTATTGCCCATCCCTAATTGCCCTTGAAAAGGTGGCGGTGAGCTGCCTTCTTGAACCGCAGCAGTGGGGTTTAAGTACACCAACAGAGCGGTTAGGAAGGGAGTTCCAGGATTTTGACCCAGTGACAGTGAAAGAATGGCGATATAGTTCCAAGTCAGGATGATGTGCGGCTTGGAGGGGACCTTGCAGGTGGTGGTGTTCCCATACATCTGCTGCCCTTGTCCTTCTAGGTGGTGGAGGTCGCGAGTTTGGAAGGTGCTGTCGGGGGTGAACTGTTGAGCTTCTGCAGTGCAGCTTGTAGATGGTACATGTTACTGCCATCGTGTATCAGTGGTGAAGGGAGTGAATGCTGAAGGTGCTAGATGGGGTACCAATCAAGTGGGCTGCTTTGTCCTGACTGCTGTTGAGCTTCTTGAGTGTTGGAGCTGCACTCATCCAGGCAAGAAGTGAGTATTCTATCACACTCCTGACTTGTGCCTTGTAGATGATGGACAGGCATTGGGGAGTCAGGAGGTGAGTTACTTGCCGCAGAATTCCCAGCCTCTGACCTGTTGTTGCAGCCACCGTAATTATGTGGCTGATCCAGTTCAGTTTGTGGTCAATGGTAACCGGATGATATTGATAGTGGGGATTAAGCGATGGTAATGCCATTGAACATCAAGGGAGATGGTTAGACTTTCTCTTGTTTGAGATGGACTTGACAGGGTAGATGCAGGAAGGATGTTCCCGCTGGTGGGGGAGTCCAGAACCAGGGGGCATAGTCTCAGGATATGGGGTAAACCTTTCAGGACTGAGATGAGGAGAAATTTCTTCACCCAGAGAGTGGTAAACCTGTGGAATTCACTATCACAGAAAGCAATTGAGGCCAAAACATTGCATGTTTTCAAGAAGGAGTAAGATATAGCTCTTGGGTTAAAGGGATCAAATGGGGCGAAAGCAGGAACAGGTTACTGAGTTGGATGATCAGCCAAGATCATAATGAATGGCAGAGCAGGCTCGAAGGGCCGAATGGCCTACTCCTGCTCCTATTTTTCTATGTTTCTATGACACAGACCACTTCAGTATCTGAGGAGTCGCAAATGGTACTGAACATTGTGCAATCATCAGCAACCATCTCCACTTCTGACCTTATGATGGGGGGGGGGGGGGGGGGGGGGGGAAGGTCATTGATGAAACAGCTGAAGATGGTTTGGCCGAGGACACTACCCCAAAAACACCTGCAGTGATGTTCTGGGGCTGAGATGATTGACCAACAACCACAACCATCTTCCTTTATACTAGGTATGACTCCAACCAGCGGAGAGTTTTCCCCGATTCCCATTTTGCTCGGGCTCCTTGATGCCATACTCGGTCAAATGCTGCCTTGATGTTAAGGGCAGTCACCCTCACCTCATCTCTGGAGTTCAGCTCCTTTGTCCATGTATGGACCAAGGCTATAATGAGATCAGGAGCTGAGTGGCCCTGGTGGAACCCAAACTGAGCGTCAGTGAGCAGGTTACTGCTGAACAAGTGCTGCTTGATAGCACTGTCGACTACCCCTTCCATCACTTTGCTGATGATCAGGAGTAGGGTGATAGAGTGGTAATTGGCCAGTTTGGATTTGTCCTGCTTTTTGTCTACCCAAACATTGTCACACCAACTTGCTTCATTGAATGATAATTTTCTTTAATCCAATGACTAGAGATCTGAATTTTTTTTAAAGAAATTTAGAAAAGAACAGGCAAAATAAGTTAACAGCTTAAGACGGCCACCTAACTTGCAACACTGTATCCTACATTGCAAGACCTGTGAGGAGGGAGATTAAATGTCTGCATATCCCAGCAAGAACCAAGATCCATGAAGGTTAAGGGAACAGCTTGTTTTTTTTTCAGTAAGAAAAATCGCTAACTACGATGCTTGAATCATTGAGTGACTGCCGTGTGACAAGCCCCTCTCCATCTGTAGTTTTAAGCTTGTGTTTCTTTGCAGCAGCAGCAGAACATTCTGGACTCTGATACGTGCAGACCCAAGTGGAGGTCCCTCTCTCTCTCTCCCCATTCCAGCTTACAAGCTTCAAATCCTGCCTGTTGACTGCATACCTTTGCATACTCTGGCTACAATCAGAAACCCTGTTGGAGGAAATCATACACATCACTGTCTCCAAGAGACCCACCAAATCAGTCATCTACCTCTTCAAACTAAAAGACTCAGGTCCACTGAATTCAACTAGAAGCCAGCCGAATTACCAAACTCCACAGTCTGTATACCCCTTTTTTCAATGGACTCTAACTCAACCAATCTACCTTTCCCCACCATGTAATCTATTTGTGTGTGTGTAAACCTCTTGTGTATGTGTGTGCGCGCACGTGTGAGAAAGTTGACACGTAGTCTATTATTTTTATTAATTCAGTTTACATACAATAAAGTTAACCTCTTTCTTTGCAGAGTTATGGTCTAATAAGGAGAGGGAAAAGAGGACAGCCCTTCAACACCTCCTCACCTGACCGTTCCAGAGATTTGGGGGTTTGTCCGGGATCAAACCCAAAGACAAACGGGAATTGGAAGCGGGAAACCAAATTGATCCCCATCAATAATTTTAAAACTTCAATACTGGTTTTATTGTGGTTTTCAGTGCTAGAGTAGCAAAAATGTCCACAATAGAGGCCAGTACCTTTCTAGAACAGAGTGAAGTAACTTGGAATAAAAACAAAGTGCTGGAAATACTCAGCAGGTCTGGCAGCATCTGTGGAGAGAGAAGCAGAGTTAACGTTTCAGGTCAGTGACCTTGCATCAGAACTGGCAAAGGTTAGAAAAGTAATAGGTTTTAATAAAATAAAGCAGGGTGGAGGAAGGGAGAACAAAAGGGAAGGTGTGTGATAGGACAGAGGGCCGAGAGATTAACTGACAAGGAGGTCAAGAGGCAAAGGCAAATAGAGTGTGCTAATGGTGTGGTGAAAGACAAAGCATTAGTGCAAAGGGAGTGTTAATGACAGAATAATGAGCAGCCCGAGCCAAAAGCACAAACATGAAAAAACATCAGGCAGGCACATGGTAAAAAAAACAGATGGAACAAAATAAAATAAAAATAAAAAAAGGCCAGTCATGCTCCGAAATTATTGGACTCAATGTTCAGTCCAGTAGGCTGGAGTGTGCCTAATCGGAAAATGAGGTACTATTCCTCAAGCACTGGAACACTGCAGCAGGCCCAGGACAGAGATGCGGATATGAGAGCAGGGGGATGTGCTGAAATGGCAAGCAAAGTGAAGTAACTTGGGTCATGTTAAAAACTCTATCTGTTGAAGAGTTGAGGAATGTAGCTGGGCAGTTGGAAATTACTATCCATCCAAAAGCTAGGAAGACAGAAATCCTAAAACTTGTGGCCAACCATTTAGAATTTGACACTGAAAAACCACAGAGTAACATTAGTTGAGATACAGCTAGAACAGAGGAAATAAGAATTCGAATTCCAAGAAAAAGAAAGGAAGAAAGAACTTTCAAGAAAAGGAAGAAAGAGCTTTCCAGAGAAAGGAGGAGGAGAGAATATTCCAACTCGCTTTCGATCGATGGATACGGGCACTTAAGATAGAGTCCACCTACGAAAACCTCAGACTGGTGATCCTCCTCGAGGAGTTCAAAAACTCGCTTCCCCTTTCCGTAAAAAAAACACATGGAGGAACAACAGGTTTCAAGAGCCGGGCAGGCAACAATCCAGGCTGATGATTATACTTATTCACAAGCCCTTTCCCCAAAGGAAACCCTTCCTTAGTCACCTCCAAAAACCTGAAAAGGATAGGAGGTGGGAGGATGATGGGAGGATGAACAGACATGAGCGAGGAGGAGAGCTGGAAACACATGGGGCACTCTTCATGCCAAAAAGGAAGGTGCTAAGAAAAGGAGTGTTGCCCGAAGGCCCGTATGTTTCCATTGTAATAAGACAGGTCACCTTCAAACTGACTGCTGGAAGTTATGGGGAAAACCCATAGGTTTAGTCAGGGTACACCAGATCAGTGCATGAAAAGTGGGTCTGATGTAAAGCACAACAGACTGGCTGTGGCTGTAACAGTGGCAGTAAAACCCAGTAATCCTACTGCTGGGAGTGCAGAAAAACTTAAAATCCATGAGAGTTACCAGGATTGTGTGCCCAGAGGAAAAGTGATCCCATACCCCTCAAGTGAGGTGAGTAAGCCCATAGTCATACTCAGGAATACAGACCACCAAATACCTTTTGCTGGGAAAAGACACGACCTTTTCCCCAGAGAGTGCATTGAATGCCAGAGTGCTAGTAAATTGTATCAGGGGAAGGTATATGCCCATACCTTACCTGCAGTGCAACCTTATTTCAGGGCCGTTAATGGTGGGGATTGTCTCCAGTTTACCTGTGGACGGGGGTTGACCAGCTCCTGGGTAATGATCTGGCAGGGGGGGGGCGGGAAGGTAGCTTCCCCAGTAGTTTTAGTGGGACTAAAAGAGGTCAGGAAGACATAACAGTTACAGGAAAAGGTCCCTGGCATTTTTCCCAACTGTGTGGTGACCATGGCCAAACAAGCTCCGTCTGAAGAGGCTGAACTGGCACTGCAGACAGATGACCCTACTGGCTGGTTATCTGAAACCTTCTTTGGGAAGTTAGAGGACTCAAAGGATGGGTTAAACAGGTCTTCCTTGGTCAAGACTCAGCAAACCGACCCAGGGTTAAAAATGTTAGCACAAACTGTCCAAACTGAAGCTGAAGCAGAGAGAGTTCCAGAGTGCTACTATTTTAAAGGATGATGTGCTGATGAGGAAGTGGAGACCGCCTCACAGGCCTGCAGACAACGAGTGGACAGTGGTTCACCAGGTAGTGGTGCCACCAAGGTTCTGTAGGGAAATATTAAGAATAGCCCACGAGATTCCATGTCGGTATCAGAAAGTCCCAAGCACACATAAGACAGCATTTCCATTGGCCACAACTCCACAAGGATGCGGTGGAGTTCTGTAAGACTTGTCACATGCGCCAAGTTGTGGGGACGCTTCAACCTGCAATAAAACCTACACCCCTAATTCTCATACAGGCTTTTGGGGAACCATTCAGCAGAGTGCTGCTGGATTGTCTGGGTCCCCTGCCAAAAACAAAAGGGGGACTACCAGTATCTTCTCACCATTATGGATGTGGCTACCCATTTCCACAGGCTATCCCTCTAACAACTATCTCTGCCAAGGTAGTGGTTGTGGGGCTAACACAATTCTTCAAAGAAGAGGAGGTAAAAAAGGGAAGCCCTTTGACCCCTCCTCACTTGACCATAACAACATACCTGGGCACTTTTCCACATTGCTGGGTAGATGCTAGTGTTGTAGCTGTACTGGAACAGCTTGGCTAGGGGTGCAGCTTGTTCGGGAGCACAAGTGTTCAGTACTATTGCCTGAATATTGTCAGGGCCCATAGCCTGTGCAGTACCCAGTGAATTCAGCCATTTCTGGATATCATGTGGAGTGAATTGGATTGGCTGAAGACTGGCATCAGTGAAGCTGGGGACTTCAGGAGGAAGCCGAGATAGATCATCTACTCAGCACCTCTTGCATAAGACGGATGCAAATGCTTCAGTATTATCTTTTGCACTGATGTGCTGGGCTCCCCCCATCGGAATATTGTGGAGCCTCCTCCTCCTGTTACTTGTTTAATTGTCCACCACCATTCACGACTGGATGTGGCAGGACTGCAGAGCTTAGATCTGGTCCATTGGTTATGGGATCGCTTAGCTCTGTCTAGTTCATGCTGCTTCTGCTGTTTGGCATGCAAGTAGTCCTCTGCTTCACCAGGCTGACAACTCATTTTTAGGTATGCCTGATGATGCTCCTGGCATGCCCTCCTGCACCTCTCATTGAGCCAGGGTTGGTCACCCGGCTTGATGGCAATGATAAAGTGGGGGTATGCCAGGCCATGAGGTTACAGATTCCGGTTGAATACAATTCTGCTGCTGCTGATGGCTCCCAATGCCTCATGGAAGCCCAGTTTTGAGTTGCTAGATCTGTTCGAAATCTATCTCATTTAGCATGGTGGTAGTGCCACACAACAAGATGGTGGGTATCCTCAATGTATCCACCACCATTGTATCCTCAATAAAAAAAATTTTTTTTTTTGTTAAATGTAAAGACGGGGCTTTGTCTCCACAAGAACTGTGTGGTGGTCGCTCATAGCAATACTGTCATGGACAGATGCATCTGGGACAGGTAGATTCCTGAGGACGCAGTAGGTTTGTCTCTTTTGTTGGTTCCCGCACCACCTGCTGCAGACCCAGTCTAGCAGCTATGTCCTTTAGACCTCAGCCAGCTCGGTCAGTCATGGTGCTATCAAGCCATACTTGGTATTGGACATTGAAGTCCTCCACCCAGAATACATTCTGTGCCCTTGCTACCCTCAATGCTTCTGCCAATTGCTGCTCAACATAGAGAAGCACTGATTCATCAGCCGAGGTGGGTGTAGTAGGTGGCAATCAGCAGGTTGTTTCCTTGCCCACGTTTGACCTGATGCCATGAGACTTCATGGGGTCTGGAATCAATGTTGAGGACTCCCAGGGCTTGCGGCTTTTCTCCCAGCTCTCAGCTGGACGAGCTTTAGTGATGCTTTTTTCAGGGCGTGTGTGTGTCTCTCTCTCCCCCTCCCCAGAGAGCTACCTTTAAAGCCAAAGGTCTCACACATCCCACCTCTGTTGAGAAGCGTAGATTCCCCCTCCCTATAGTGACTGACAATGGCCCAGGATGCGGCTACTTCACACCTCTTTGTTTCAGAAGAACCCATTCAATTCAAAAATGTCTCTTGCATTGATCGAGAGTAGATTGTTGGTGCAATAATCAGCCAGATTGAAGAGGTCTTTCTTTTTGTGGACTGTCCATACCTGGGCAATTTTCCACACTTACAGGTAAATCAACTGGGCAGTTTGCCCCAGAACTTCCATCTACACCATAATTAAGCTAATCAAAAGATACAAGCACACTCCAGGCTCAATTTTACTAATGCCCTCCTTGCCAGCTCTACCCACCATGAACACCAACACATTTAGGACACCACCACCTGACTGCTATCCCACACAGTCCCACATAACTATCACCTTTAACCCTCAATAGCTCAATCACCTTCACCATTCGTGACTCCTCAGATACTGAAGCAGTCCGTGAAGAAATGCAGCAAGACTTGGACAATATCCAGGCTTGGGCTGAGAAGTGGCAAGTAACATTCGCGCCACACAAGTGCCAGGCAATGACCGTCTCCAACAAGAGAGAATCTAATCTCCCCTTGACATTCAACGGCATTACCATCGCTGAATCCCCCACGATCAACATCCTAGGGGCTACCATTAACCAGAAACTGAATTGGAATAGCCATATAAATACCGTGGCTACAACAGCAGGTCAGAGGCTGGGAATCCTGAGGCGAGTAACTCACCTCCTGACTCCCCAAAGCCTGTCCACCAACGACAAGGCACAAGTCAGGAGTGTGATGGAATACTCTCCACTTGCCTGGATGGGTGCAGCTCCAACAACACAAGAAGCTCGACACCATCCAGGACAAAGCAGCCCGCTTGATTGGCACCCCATCTACAAACATTCACTCCCTCCACCACCAACGCACAGTGGCAGCAGTGTGCACAATCTACAAGATGCACTGCAGCAATGCACCAAGGCTCCTTAGACAGCACCTTCCAAACCCGTGACCTCTACTCTACCAACTAGAAGGACAAGGGCAGCAAATGCATGGGAACACCACCAACTGCAAGTTCCCCTCCAAGTCACACACCATCCTGACTTGGAACTATATCGCCGTTCCTTCACTGTCGCTGGGTCAAAATCCTGGAACTTCCTTCCTAACAGCACTCTGAGTGTACCTACCCCAAATGGACTGCTGCGGTTCAAGAAGGCAGCTCACCACCACCTTCTCAAGGGCAATTAGGGATGGGCAATAAATGCTGGCCTAGCCAGCAACGCCCACATCCATGAATGAATAGAAAAAAAAATCTCTTCATGGTCTCATTCTGCCCTTTGTCCCATCTCACACCCTTTACGCCTATAACTTCAGGTCTGATGAGCATTCCCTGCTTCCTCTCCTCGACCGTTAATGGCAGAGCCTTCTGGTACCTCACAGGCACTGCAGGTTTCTCCCCAAGGCCTCCTGCCTTGCTCCCTTAAAACCGCTCTCTATGATTGCACGTTCAGCGACTTTTCTTAAATTCATCGAACTCTGAAGAACCTTTTTAAAATAACATATTGTGACGCTCACGTAAAGCACAGCAACTGAAACAAGAACTCAACCTGAAGAGTTATAAAAATTGACGCAAGGAGGAGGGACAGATACACACAAACTGGAAAAAGCATCACCAAAGCTTTCCCAGGGAGAAAATCCAGCAAGCCAAAAAGGAAGGTGCCTGATTTGAATTCTACATTTCAACTTGTCCAGCGGAGAACTGGAAGTGATCCCCTGTCTTCAAACTGAACTTTCAACCAGAGAAATCTACAAACACCTTAGGCCTGCAACTAAAGAGAACTTGACCTCTGAGAAAATTCAACAGGTTTATGGCGAACCCCGAAACCCTACCTCACTTCAAACCACTTACCCCTTTCCCTCTCTATCTGTCTCTTCTTGTGTGTGTTATGAAAGTGCTTCCGTTTTTTGTTAAATTTTTTTTGAGGATTCATATTAAAATTGTGGAAATGGATTCATTTTTTGGAAGGTTCAAGATTTCATAAATGCTGGACTTTGTTTTTGCTGAAAAGACTCCATGGACATTTTTTTTTTTACAAGGGTCACCGAGAGGTCTTGTTTGAGAACAACCTTTTTACTGGAAGTCACTTGCCTTAAGCTCAATAAACAACAGAACCCTCGGTGACCGAGGGAAGATGTTTACAGAGAAGTGACATGTCAAGATTCATGAGCGTCAGGAGGTTCTGACTAGCTGTTTGTGGTTTTGCTTCCGAGATATTGTTTTGCTTCAGTTGGAGTGTGGACTGTGTTTGAAAGCTGCCAAGAAAGAAACCTACAGAGGTCCCACAGGAGTGTGTCAGCTCCTCTTTCCTCCTGTCTTTGAAAAAACACTGCGAAACCAGAGTGTGATAGTAGAAGCCCCTGATGCCTCATTTCTCCTGGAAAGCCGACCAGACTGTTTCTCAACATCTCCAGAATTAACTGTTGCTGAAAAGATCCCAGTAACCCTTCACCAGATACCCAGACGTCAGACCAAAAGGGGCAACTGACATCCTTCCACATCTCTTTTTTCTTCAAGAATTAGCAAGTATTTGGCCAAAGTATTCTTAAAGTCATAGAGTCAGAGTTATACAGCGCAGAAACAGGCCCTTCCGCCCATCCTGTCAGTGCCGGCCATCAAGCACCAAACTATTCTAATCCCATTTTCCAGCACTTGGCCCGTAGCCTTCTATGCTATGCCGTTCCAAGTGCTTCTTAAATGTTGTGAGGATTCCTGCCTCAAAGAACAATGAACAGTACAGCACAGGAACAGGCCATTCGGCCCTCCAAGCCTGCACCGAAATTGATCCCTGCCTAAACTAAAACCTTCCGGGGTCCGTATCCCTCTATTCCCATCCTATTCATGTATGTCAAGATGCCTCTTAAACGTCTCTATGGTACTTGCTTCCAGCACCTCCCCGGCAACAAGTTCCAGGCACTCACCACCCTCAGTGTAAAGAACTTACCTCGCACATCCCCTCTGATTAGCACCGCAGCCTCACAGCTCCAGTGACCCGGGTTCAATTCTGGGTACTGCCTGTGTGGAGTTTGCAAGTTCTCCCTGTGTTTGCGTGGGTTTCCTCTGGGTGCTCCTGTTTCCTCCCACATGCCAAAGACTTGCAGGTTGATAGGTAAATTGGCCATTAGCAATTGCCCCTAGTATAGGTAGGTTGTAGGGAAATATAGGGACAGGTGGGGATGTGGTAGGAATATGGGATTAGTGTAGGATTAGTATAAATGGGTGGTTGATGGTCGGCACAGACTCGGTGGGCCGAAGGGCCTTTTTCAGTGCTGTATGGCTTGGCCATGTGAGCCGCATGGAAGATGGCAGGATCCCCAAAGACACATTGTACAGCGAGCTCGCCACTGGTATCAGACCCACCGGCCGTCCATGTCTCCGTTATAAAGACGTCTGCAAACGCGACATGAAATCGTGTGACATTGATCACAAGTCGTGGGAGTCAGTTGCCAGCATTCGCCAGAGCTGGCGGGCAGCCATAAAGACAGGGCTAAATTGTGGCGAGTCGAAGAGACTTAGTAGTTGGCAGGAAAAAAGACAGAGGCGCAAGGGGAGAGCCAACTGTGCAACAGCCCCAACAAACAAATTTCTCTGCAGCACCTGTGGAAGAGCCTGTCACTCCAGAATTGGCCTTTATAGCCACTCCAGGCGCTGCTTCACAAACCACTGACCACCTCCAGGCGCGTATCCATTGTCTCTCGAGATAAGGAGGCCCAAAAGAAAGAAAGAAAGAATCTCCAAACTAAACGAAACTAAACTTTGCCCCTCTCACCTGAAACCAATGTCCCCTTGTAACTGACTCTTCCACCCTGGGAAAAAGCTTCTGACTATCCACTCTGTCCATGCCGCTTATAACTTTGTAAACCTATCACGTCGCCCCTCCACCTCTGTCGTTCCAGTGAAAACAATCCGAGTTTATCCAACCTCTCCTCATAGCTAATGCCCTCCAGACCAGGCAACATCCTGGTAAACCTCTTCTGTACCCTCTCCAAAGCCTCCATGTCCTTCCGGTAGTGTGGCGACCAGAATTGCACACAATATTCTAAGTGTGGCCTAACTAAAGTTCAGTATAGCTGCAGCATGACCTGCCAATTTTTATACTCTATGCCCCGACCGATGAAGGCAAGCATGCCGTATGCCTTCTTGACTACCTTATCCACCTGCGTTGCCACTTTCAGTGACCTGTGGACCTGTACGCCCAGATCTCTCTGCCTGTCAATACTCCTAAGGGTTCTGCCATTTACTGTATACTATCCACCTGCGTTAGACCTTCCAAAATGCATTACCTCACATTTGTCCGGATTAAACTCCATCTGCCATTTCTCCGCCCAAGTCTCCAACCGATCTATATCCTGCTGTATCCTCTGACAATCCTCATCACTGTCCGCAACTCCACCAACCTTTGTGTCGTCCGCAAACTTACTAATCAGACCAGCTACATTTTCCTCCAAATCATTTATATATACTACAAACAAAGGTCCCAGCACTGATCCCTGTGGAACACCACTAGTCACATCCCTCCATTCAGAAAAGCACCCTTCCACTGCTACCCTCTGTCTTCTATGACCGAGCCAGTTCTGTATCCATCTTGCCAGCTCCCCTCTGATCCCGTGTGACTTCACCTTTTGTACCAGTCTGTCATGAGGGACCTTGTCAAAGGCTTTACTGAAGTCCATATAGATAACATCCACTGCCCTTCCTTCATCAATCATCTTCGTCACTTCCTCAAAAAACTCAAACAAATTAGTAAGACACGACCTCCCCTTCACAAAACCATGCTGCCTCTCGCTAATAAGTCCATTTGTTTCCAAATGGGAGTAAATCCTGTCCCGAAGAATCCTCTCTAATAATTTCCCTACCACTGACGTAAGGCTCACCGGCCTATAATTTCCTGGATTATCCTTGCTACCCTTCTTAAACAAAGGAACAACATTGGCTATTCTCCAGTCCTCTGGGACCTCACCTGCAGCCAATGAGGATGCAAAGATTTCTGTCAAGGCCCCAGCAATTTCTTCCCTTGCCTCCCTCAGTATTCTGGGGTAGATCCCATCAGGCCCTGGGGACTTATCTACCATAATGCTTTGCAAGACACCCAACACCTCCTCCTTTTTGATAATGAAATGACTGAGACTATCTACACTCCCTTCCCTAAGCTCATCATCCACCAAGTCCGTCTCCTTGGTGAATACTGATGCAAAGTACTCATTTAGCACCTCGCCCATTTCCTCTGGCTCCACACATAGATTCCCATCTCTGTCCTTGAGTGGGCCAACCCTTTCCCTGGTTACCCTCTTGCTCTTTATATATGTATAAAAAGCCTTGGGGTTTTCCTTAATCCTGTTTGCCAATGACTTCTCATAACCCCTTTTAGCCCTCCTGACTCCCTGCTTAAGTTCCTTCCTACTGTCTTTATATTCCTCAAGGGTTTCGTCTGTTCCTAGCCTTCCAACCCTTACAAATGTTTCCTTTTTCTTTTTGACGAGGCTCACAATATCCCGCGTTATCCAAGGTTCCCGAAACTTGCCAAACTTATCCTTCTCCCTCACAGGAACATGCTGGTCCTGGATTCTAATCAACTGACGTTTGAAAGACTCCCACATGTCAGAAGTTGATTTACCCTCAAACAGCCACCCCCAATCTAAATTCTTCAGTTCCTGCCTAATATTGTTATAATTAGCCTTCCCCCAATTTAGCACCTTCACCCGAGGACTACTCTTATCCTTATCCACAGGTACCTTAAAACTTATGTAATTATGGTCACTGTTCCCGAAATGCTCCCCTACTGAAACTTTGACCACCTGGCCGGGCTCATTCCCCAATACCGGGTCCAGTATGGCCCCATCCCTAGTTGGACTATCTACGTATTGTTTCAAGAAGCCCTCCTGGATGCTCCTTACAAATTCTGCCCCATCCAAGCCCCTAGCACTAAGTGAGTCCCAGTCAATATAGGGGAAGTTAAAATCACCCACCACTACAACCCTGTTACCTTTACATCTTTCCAAAATCTGTCTACATATCTGCTCCTCTACCTCCTACTGGCTGTTGGGAGGCCTGTAGTAAACCCCCAAACTCGTGACTGCACCCTTCCTATTCCTGAGCTCCACCATATTGCCTCGCTGCATGACCCCGCCGAGGTGTCCTCCCGCAGTACAGCTGTGATATTCTCCTTAACCAATAATGCAACTCCCCCACCCCTTTTACATCCCCCTCTATCCCGCCTGAAGCTTCTAAATCCTGGAACATTTCGCTGCCAATCCTGTCCTTCCCTCAACCAAGTCTCTGTAATAGCAACAACATCATAGTTCCCAGTACTAATCCAAGCTCCAAGTTCATCTGCCTTATCTGTTATACTTCTTGCATTGAAACAAATGCACTTCAGACCACCAGTCCCGCTGTTCTCCGTAACATCTCCCTGCCTGCTCTTCCTCCTAGTCTTACTGGCCTTATTTACTCGTTCCCCTTCATTTATTTCACTTGCTGTCCTACTGCTCTGGTTCCCACCCCCCGCCACACTAGTTTAAACCCTCCCGAGTAACGCTAGCAAACCTTGCAGCCAGGATATTAGTGCCCCTCCAGTTTAAATGCAACTGTCCTTCTTGTACAGGTCCCATCTGTCCCTGAAGAGATCCCAATGGTCCAGATATCTGAAACCCTCCCTTCTACACCAGCTGTTCAGCCACGTGTTTAGCTGCAATATCTTCCTATTTCTAGCCTCACTGGCACGTGGCACAGGGAGTAATCCCGAGATTACAACCCTAGAGGTCCCGTTTTTTTAACCTTCTACCTGACTCCCTAAACTCCCCCTGCATGACCTCATCACTCTTCCTGCCTATGTCGTTGGTACCGATGTGTACCACAACCTCTGGCTGTTCACCCTCCCCCTTCAGAATGCCCCCTGTTCGCTCAGAGACATCCTTGAGCCTGGCACCAGGGAGGCAACATACCATCCTGGAGTCTCTTTCACGCCCACAGAAGCGCCTATCTGTGCCCCTGACTATAGAGTCCCCTATAACTATTGCGCTTCTGCGCTTTGTCCCTCCCTGCTGAACAACAGTGCCAGCCGTGATGCCACCGCTCTGGCTGCTGCTGTTTTCCCCTGATAGGCCATCCCCCCCACCAGTATCCAAAACGGTATACTTGTTAGAGAGGGGGATAGCCACAGGGGATTCCTGCACTGACTGCCTGCCCCTTCTCGTGGTCACCCATCTATCTGCCTGCACCTTGGGTGTAACCACTTCTCTGAAACTCCTGTCTATGACACTTTCTGCCACTTGCATGCTCCCAAGTGCATCCAGTTGCCACTCTAACTGATTCATAAGGTCTGTGAGGAGCTGCAACTGGGTACACTTCCTGCAGATGTAGTCGTCCGGAACGCTGGAAGCGTCATGGACTTCCCACATCTCACAGGTGAAGCACTTCGCCCCGCTGTCATTTCTGGCACTAATTAGTTAATTAATATAAAATAAATACTTATTAAATCATTACTAAATTGTTATAATTAACTATATGGTCCCTAGTGCTAGATTTCTACTATAAATATTAAATGCTAACTAAATACAGTAATCTCCTCCCTCTGGTTTAGTTACTCTCCTTATTAATTAGTTAATTAAGGGTTTTAATCAATTTTTATCAATGTTTTATTTTCAAATTCAGTACAAATTCCCTACCAGCCAATCAGGTCACAGCTTTCCTGTGACATCACTTTTCAGTTTTTTTTTTACGAGAGGTAAGTTTTTTCTACTTACCGGTCCAGAACTCCGCCTTCCGAGTCTTCTCCGTCTTCACCTTTTCAGGCAGTGTGTTCCAGATTCCAACCACCATCTGGCCTCTGCAGAAAGAATTTCGTTTTTTTTCCCTCTGTGCGTCTGTGAGTTTGTGTGGGGTATTTAAAAGCGCGCTTTCATATTTCAACCTGTGTGTTAATGCTTTGCTTCTTTACTGGATAAGTCTTGTTTTATAATAAACTGATAATTTTGTTATTTATTAAAGAAACCTGGCTGGTGTATTTTATTCTGGGATAAAGAGTAGAGTATGTGATTGACCGTATCCGTTTAAAAATATATTGTTGTGACCTGTAGAGAAGTGAGACGAGGAAAGACAGTGCACTCCTCCCGCCTTAGTGGTAACAGTGGCGCACAAGTGAATGAGTGAGTGGGTGCGGTTGTGACAATTTCGGGATAAGGCAGTTTGCTCAATAAATAATTAATCTTCTGTTTTAAATCTACAAGTCACTGTCTGTTTATTTGACAAATAAAACACGAATGGGGTTAAACCTATAACAAAAAACACTTGCTGCTGTCAGGTGGGAGTTGAACAGTGGGAACCACGCACACCCCTCAACATGTGGCCATAACAATATATGTTAAAGATATGTTTTTAAAAAATACACTGTTGGTGAATAGGTGGTCCTTTGTGATATTTTCCTAAGCAAACATTCAGAAATAACTTTTTTATTCTTTTTATGCAAACACAATTTAAAACATGCAGCATTTGAGCTGTTCGATCAAATGTATGTTGCTTGAAGCTGGTGATTGCTTTATTTGATAAGCAATCACTTGAGGGACCAGAGGAAACACTCCTGCACCCCCTGGCCCACAGTAGTGCTCAAAAAAACACTTGCCTGCTGGATCCAGCTGCCAAACTCTGAGGAACAGAGCCTAATTAACATATTATAACTCTCAGACCCGCATCTCTAAAGCAGGTTACTGGGAGGCCCCAAAGAGAGCCATGGTTGAACCAGAAGTAAGCATGTTTATGGCAGTTTGGAGTCGGGTTTCACATATTTACTGACTTAGCTCCCAGTCAACCCTCATGGTGGTGGGGTGGAGGTCAAATTCACCCACTAATCTCTCTCAGGGATGTGAGGCTCAAGTTGTGCTCCAATAACATGCCAATGATTTGCTATGACTATTTCTAGCCCTGAGCAATGCCACCAGATATGTTATCTTAAAAACAAGCCTGGGCTTGCCTGCCTCTTCCACTGCCTGCCAGAATCCTTCAAAACCTGGATCCCTGAACTATTGCTATTGCTGTGACACTAACATTACCCTGGCCCAGATGCATCTGTGTCCTGTCACATCCACCTCAGGATCAGTGATCTTGCTCCTGCTGCACGTCCAACCTACCTGGTCTGTTTTAAACCTTTCAGCTGGTTTTAATACTAAAAGTGCTTTATATTTAATTTGCTTGCAAATTGTACTATTCGGCATGTTTAACACAAAAAAACAGGCTTCAAGCCCTTAAGGGATGACAGAGACTGGCAACAGGTTGGTATTGGAGTAAAAGTATGTCAGGGATGGGATTATGGGCTGGGTCCTGCCAGATCCCAACCGACCCTCACCCCTCTCATGCTCTAAATGTCCCTTCCAGCACTCCTAGAGACTATCTTACTAATGCTACCAGGCCTTAGGAATTCCTCCTCCACAATGTAAAGACACTGTCACCTCCACCTCCGATAGTGAAACCATACTCTGGGACACACTGACTCCAGTAACTACTCTCAATGCCTATAAACTCGAGGGCTCCTCTCCACAAATATAATGTTGCCATACTGCAGAACTATCCTCCCCACCAACACCAGGTCAAAGGAACTCCCTTCCACAGCATCCCAGGTTCAAAGATGTCAGTTCCCAGTTCTTTCAGATGCACTAATTCCGGTTTCTAAGCCCAGTTTCTAGGACATCCTTAGTAGTCCAGACCACAGCTACTTTTTCAGTCCTGGTATATGCTGGGACCACCCACCTTCACTGTGCTGACAGACCCGAATATCTTCCCTCCATACCTTCCCCACCCCACCAAG
Organism: Heterodontus francisci; assembly: GCF_036365525.1. NCBI lineage: Eukaryota > Metazoa > Chordata > Chondrichthyes > Heterodontiformes > Heterodontidae > Heterodontus > Heterodontus francisci. The sequence continues at coordinate 19,930,538 of NC_090400.1, forward strand.
CCTTCAACATTACAGGATGCCTCAATGTTGCCACAAATCAGCATCCCCACCAGTATTGCTAAACTCCAGGAGCCCCATCCTTGCTGCCAAACTCCCTTACCCTTATTCTGGTGCTGTCAGATCATGGGATCCTAATTACTGGCAATCCTCAAGCACCTCCCTCCCAGAGGCTCCACAGGGATGGAAAACTCCAGTAATTTTCATACTTCTACCATAGTATTGCCAAACTACAGGCTCCTGACTTAGTTCTGTCAATTGCCAGGTTTGATCCTAGCCTAGACCAGACGTCAATGGAGTCCAGGTTCCAACCCATTGAGCAAAATGACTCAATGTATTTCCAGTGGCCATTGTTACGATCCCATTAGGCACAGTGAACTTTTAAAAAGAGAAAGGCTGGAATTTTACGTTGTGCAGGAAGCCCCACCCACCAGCGAAAAAGTCAGGGTGAGCCCGCCTCCGCCGGGCCTGGGAGCCACGCTGGAATTTTACGCTCCCCAGGCCCTTTATTGGCCTTGGGCGGGACTTCCACCTCAGACAGGAAGTCCCACCTAATGCAGCTGCTGGCCAATCAGAACTCTCAGTCCCAGCAGCGCCACTGGAAGCGTAGGCCAGTGCTTAGGCTGCACCCAGCCGCAGCAGCAAAAGGGACGAGGGCCCCAGAAACAACATAAGTTTTTGGGCCTTCGCTGGGGACAATCAGCTGGGCCACAGAAAGGTAAAGGGGAGGGGGAGGGGGGGGGAAACTTTATTTCAGTTTGGGCAGTTGGGGGGCCCCCTGTGGGGCACAGGGTGCCCAAGCAGAAGGGCCCCCCCAACCCACAAGGAGGCCACCAGGGCCTGAGCAGTTAATTGGCCACTTTAGGGTCCTGATTGGCCTGGGGCGGGCGGGCGGTTTCTCGCTGCCACCCCTCATAAAATTGCAGTGGGAGCAGGAAAGGCGTCGGGAACGGCACTCCACCACCCCCCACCTCGCCTTCAATTATACGGCCACCCCGCCGTCACCAGCCCGCTCCTGTGGAGGGTGGGGGGGGGGGGCATAAAATTCCAGCAAAAGTCGAATTCCCAGTTATTATTGAAAGAATTACACAAGATTTCACGTTTTTAACAACTTTACTGCATAAGGGTTAAACAAAGCAAAACACCACTAGGTTACTACAAGTTAGAAACACATTTTAAAACTAAAATCTTACAGAACACTTCCATTTGACTTTTACTTCTACCCCCAGAATTCCCCCTATATGTTGCAGGATCTTGGTGGTTTGTTCACCAATCCAAAGCGTACCACAGCTCTTAGGAATTCACTTTGATTTCCTTTGTTTCTCAGCTGTCTTCTGAAGTACGAGATCACTCCCTGAATCTGGACTTCCCAGCTTGAGCACAAGCCTGCCTGAATACAGAAACACCCCTGATTCCTGATGACCTCTGCTTCTGAGCCCAGCTACTTTCAAATCCAACAGCTTTACAAAAGTCAACTTGCTTTTCCAAAAGCCAACTGCTTCTCTGAAGCCAACAACTTTCCAAAAGCCAACTCGTCTGAAGCTGACAAACTGACTGTGTCAGCAAGCACACAGATCAAAAAGCCAACAGACAACCCCCACATCATCTGTCTCCATAGCAACATAGGATGTCCCAGATTACAATTTAAACTAATTACTTCCAACACCAAATCTTCTCTTTGTTCTGGGAAATCATATGAACAATTTAAACCCGATTGCAGGAGCTGCAGACACACTGTCTCCATCAACAAGTTAAGGGGGGTTCCCATTGTGTAGGGTCTTTACACTTCGCAATATGACCTTGCTAAATAAACATGGGGCGCCCTTTGATCTGTAACCATCCTAGGATTGTTTGCCAGCTTCTCAAACAAGTTGTTTTCATTTATCCTGCATTAAAAAAATTAAATTCCCAAATTACAAGTTAACTCTAGAAAATTAATACAAACCATGAACCAGGAGATCGTAACACCATACACTGGATTCCCAATATAAGGGGTTCCCACCATGCTCCTGGTTCCAACTGCAACAACGCCACATTTACGTTGAGTAGAGGCTCTGAACAATATATGCAACACAAAATCCCTGATACAAGACCGGGACCCAGAAAATCCAGGCCCCAACCAATCCAGAAGACTCCGGCGGGAGTTACAGGGACCAGGCACTTGCATCTAACCAGGTGTACATACCTTGGCTACCATCATCTTTTTATCAATTTCTGCTTTAAAAAGATACAGAAATTCAGCACATTTGTAAAGTAACTTAATTATTAAAAACCACTGATTTAGAGTCAATCATAGAGGCACAGGAGGCGGCCATTTGGCCCATCGAGTCCATGCCAGCTCTCTGCAGAGCAATCCAGACAGTCCCATTCCCCCGCTCTATCGCCATAGCCCTGCGCATTTATTTACAGTTTTTACAGAAAAAAATTTGTGTAATTTAACCCCAAACATACCAGTAAAATATCACATAATAAAAATGCAGCTCGATGTATTTGGTCACAGTTCAGTAGCGCTGAAGTTAAATTATATGTTACATGATACAACACTACAGATATTAAAAAGCAACATATCCTCAGAGTGATAGCAGCAGAGCAACGGGAGGATCTGTTACCAAAAAAGTAACATTGTGAAGCCTTTCTACTGGGTTGGGGTCAGCAATCAGTTTTTCAATGGCTGAATGGACCCTGATCAAGAGTCATAGAAGCACAGAAGGATCCCATTCGGTCCATCGAGTCCATGCTGGCTCTCTGCAGACCAATCCAATCAGTCCCATTCCCCAGCTCTACCCCGTAACCCTGTAAGTTTATTTCCTTCAAGTGCCCATCCAATTTCTTTTCAAAAGCATTCATTGTCTCCACTTCCACCACACTCTCAGGCAGTGCGTTCCAGGTCATTGCCACTCGCTGCGTAAACAAATTACATCCCCTGCATCTCTTCCTCAAACCTTAAATCGATGTCCCCTAGTCCTTCTCTACCCTATCCAAACCTATCAGAGTCTAGTACACCACTATCAAATCTCCCCTCAATCTCCTTGGCTCCAAGGAGAACAATTCCAGTTTCCACAACCTAATCTTGTAGCTAAATTCCCTCATCCCTGGAACCATTTTGGTAAATCTCCTCTGCGCCCTCTCAAGGACTGATTTCACCTCATCCATTACCTTTACCACCTCCGCTTCTACCGATATTTTGTCAGCATCCTCTTCCTCAGTGAACACCGATATAAAATACTCAAGTATTCTAGCCTTGCCCTGTGCCTCCAAGCATCTATCATCTGCTTTGTCCCTAATAGGTCTCACCCAACCTCTTACTACCCGCTTACTATTTACATGCCGGTAGAAAATTTTGGGATTCTTTTATGGTAACTGCCATTCTTTTGTCATATTTTCTCTTTGCCAGTCGTATTTCCCTCCCCATTTCCCTTCTCAACTTATTGTATTTGGCTTAAAGAATTCACCTGACATGCATCATACACCATTCTTTTTTTTTGTTTCATCATATTCTCTATCTCCCTCTCAAGGACCCCTCACATGCTTCCTAAAGTGTGGTGACCAGAACTGGATGCAAAACTCTAGCTGAGGCCTAACCAGAACTTTATAAAAGTTCACCATCACCTCCCTGCTTTTGTACTCAATATCTCTATTTATGAAGCCCAAGATCCCATATGCTTTGTTAACTATTCCCTCAATATGTCCTGCCACTTTCAAAGATCCATGCGCAGGAACCCCCAGGTCTCTCTGTCCCTGTACACTCTTTAGAATTGCACAATTTAGTCTATATTGCCTCGCCCTATCCCCTTTGCCAAAATGAATCACCTCATATTTTCTATTAAATTACATCTGCCACTTGTCTGTCCATTCTGCTGGCCTACGTCCTGTTGCAATTGATTGGTATCATCCTCACTGTTTGCCACACCGCCAAATAAGTAAGTAGCACAAAGTTCAGTTCAGAGTCCTGCTCATCACCAAGCAGCACCACTACTGACCGAGCTGGCTGATTCCTGAAGGACATATCTGTCAGACTAGGCCTGCAGCAGGTGGTGAGGGAACCAACAAGAGGGAAAAATATGAATTAGAATTAGAACATTACAGCGCAGTACAGGCCCTTCGGCCCTCGATGTTGCGCCGACCTGTGAAACCATCTGACCTACACTATTCCATTTTCATCCATATGTCTATCCAATGACCACTTAAATGCCCTTAAAGTTGGCGAATCTACTACTGCTGCAGGCAGGGCGTTCCACGCCCTTACTACTCTCTGAGTAAAGAAACTACCTCTCACATCTGTCCTATATCTATCACCCCTCAACTTGAAGCTATGTCCCCTCGTGTTTGCCATCACCATCCGAGGAAAAAGACGCTCACTATCCACCCTATCTAACCCTCTGATTATCTTATATGTCTCTATTAAGTCACCTCTCCTCCTCCTTCTCTTGATCTAGCCCTCACCAATCTATCTGTCGCAGATGCATCTGTCTATGATAGTATTGGTAGGAGTGACCATCGCACAGTCCTTGTGGAAACCAAGTCTCACCTTCACGCTGGGGATATCCAGTTGTGTGGCACTACCACCGTGTTCAATGGGATAGATTCAGAACAGATCTAGCAGCTCAAAACTGAGCATCCATGAGGTGCTGTAGGCCATCAGCAGCAACATAATTGTATTCAATCACAATCCCTCACTGCAGCAGCAATAGACATACCTAAAAATGAGTTGCCAACCTGGTGAAGCTACAGCACAGGACTAAAGGTACGCTGAACAGTGGAAGCAGCATGCGATAGACAGACCTAAACGATCCCACAACCAAAGGATCAGATCAAAGCTCTGCAGTCTTGCCAGATCCAGTTGTGAATGGTGAACAATTAAACAACCAGAGAGCGAGGCTCCACAAACATCCCTATCCTCAATGAGGGGGGTGCCCAGCACACCGGTGCAAAAGACAAGGCCAAAGCATTTGCAACCATCTTCATCCAGAAGTGCCGAGTGGATGATCCATCTCAGCCTCCTCCTGAGGTTCGCAGCATCACAAATGCCAGTTTTCAGCCAATTTGATTCACTCCAGGTGATAGCAAGAAACGGATGAAGGCACTGTATACAGCAAAGGCTATGGGCCCTGACAACATCCCGACGGTAGCACTGAAGATATGCTCCAGAACTAGCTGCACCCCAAGCCAAGCTGTTCCAATACAGCTACAATACTGGCATCCACCTGACAATGTGGAAAATTGCACTAGTATGTTCTGTCCACAAAAAGCAGGACAAATCCAACTTGGCCAATTACTGCCCTATCGGTCTCTCTCAATAATCAGCAAAGTGATGGAAGTTGCCGTCGACAGTGTTATCAAGCGGCACTGACAGAGCAATAACCTGCTTATCGATGATCAGTTTGGATTCCACCAGAGCCACTCGGCTCCACACCCCATTACAGCCGGTCCCAACATGGACGAAAGAGGTGAATTCCAGGGGTGAGGTGAGAATAAATGTCCTTGATATCAAGGCAATACTTGACTGAGTGTGGCATCAAGGAGCCCTAGCAAAATTGATGTTAATGGGAATCGGGGAAAACTCTTCACTGGTTGGAATCGTACTTAGCACAAAGGAAAACAGTTGTAGTTGTTGAAGGCCAACTATCTAAGCCCCAGGACATTGCTGCAGGAGTTCTTCAGAATAGTAACCTAGGCCCAACCATTTTCAGCTGCTTTATCAACGGCCTTCCTTCCATCATAAGGTCAGAAGTGGGATGTTCACTGCTGATTTCAGTGTTCAGTACCATTCACGACTCCTCAGATACTGGAGCAAACCATGCCCACATGGTGCAAGCTCTGGACAATATTATGGCTTCGGCTGATAAGTGACAAGTAAGATTCATGCCACACAAGTGCCGGGCAATGATCACCTCCAACAAGAGAGAATTGAACCATCTCCGTTTGACATTCAGTGGCAATAACAATGCTGAATTCCCCCACCATCAACATCCTGTGGGTTACCATTGACCAGAGCTGTATAAATTTTTTTTTTTTTCTTTTTTTTTCTTTTTTCTTTTTTTTTTGCGAGGAGCAGCGTTGACAGAACGAGGTGCGGAGCGAACTTACAGCTGAGCGGTCAATTTCAGTGTAAGTTATAAGTTAATCCCCTTTTGTTTCGGAGGACCAGGGGACTGCTGGGTAAGGGAAAACTATTTATTTGGGCAGTTTTAAAATCTTTTTCTTTTTGCGAGGAGCAGCTTTGACAGAACGAGGTGCGGAGCGAACTTACAGCTGAGCGGTCAATTTCAGTGTAAGTTACAAGTTAATCCCCTTTTGTTTCGGAGGACCAGGGGACTGCTGGGTAAGGGAAAACTATTTATTTGGGCAGTGGCAGTACCCGAGACACTACACATGTAGTGTCTCCCACCCACCCTCCTCCTCTAACCAAAAAAAAAAGGACTCTGGTGTGTTGATAAGGTAAGCTTTTTATTTAAAAAGTTCAGTCCGTCGGATTGCTAAGCGAACAAGTTTTGACTTTTTTTTTTTTCGTTTGGTTATTCAGTAGATTTGTTGGGAATCTAGAATAGTGGGAATGGAGGTAAAGGCAGTTGCATGTTCCTCCTGCAGAATGTGGGAGGTAGGGGTCGCCAAGAGTGTCCCTGCTGACTGCATCTGCGGGAAGTGCACCCAACTCCAGCTCCTCGCAGATCGCGTTAGGGAACTGGAGCTGGAGGAACTTCGGATCATTCGGGAGGCGGAGGGGATTATTGACAGGAGTTATAGGGAGGCAGTCACACCTCAGGTAAAAGAAGTAGGTAGATGGGTTACCGTCAGGGGAAGGAAAGGGAACCAGCAGGCAGTGCAGGGATCCCCTGTGGCCGTTTCCCTCAACAACAGGTATACCGTTTTGGATACTGTTGAGGGGGACGACTTACCAGGGGTAAGCAATGGGGTGCAGGTCTCTGGCACAGAGTCTGTCCCTGTTGCTCAGAAGGGAAAGGGGAAGAGGAGCAGAGCATTAGTCATTGGGGACTCCATAGTTAGGGGAACAGATAGGAGGTTCTGTGGGAACGAGAGAGACTCACGGTTGGTGTGTTGCCTCCCAGGTGCCAGGGTACGTGATGTCTCTGATCGTGTTTTTGGGATCCTTAAGGGGGAGGGGGAGCACCCCCAAGTCGTGGTCCACATAGGCACCAACGACATAGGTAGGAAGAGAGATGGGGATTTAAGGCAGAAATTCAGGGAGCTAGGGTGGAAGCTTAGAGCGAGAACAACCAGAGTTGTTATCTCTGGGTTGTTGCCCGTGCCACGTGCTAGCGAAGAGAGGAATAGGGAGAGAGAGGAGTTGAACACGTGGCTGCAGGGATGGTGTAGGAGGGAGGGTTTTGGTTTCCTGGATAATTGGGGCTCTTTCTGGGGTAGGTGGGACCTCTACAAACAGGATGGTCTTCACCTGAACCAGAGGGGTACCAATATCCTGGGGGGGAGATTTGTTAGTGCTCTTCGGGGGGGTTTAAACTAAATCAGCAGGGGAATGGGAACCTAAATTGTAGTTCCAGTGTACAGGCTGTTGAGAGTAGAGAGGTAGGGGATAAGGTTACAGGGACGCAAGAGGGCACTGGCAAGCAAGAACTTGGTTTAAAGTGTGTCTACTTCAACGCCAGGAGCATCCGGAATAAGGTGGGTGAGCTTGCAGCATGGGTTGGTACCTGGGATCCTGATGTTGTGGCCATTTCAGAGACATGGGTAGAGCAGGGGCAGGAATGGATGTTGCAGGTTCCGGGATTTAGATGTTTCAGTAAGAACAGAGAAGATAGTAAAAGAGGGGGGGGTGTGGCATTGTTAATCAAGGAAAGTATTACAGCGGCAGAAAGGACATTTGAGGACTCGTCTACTGAGGTAGTATGGGCCGAGTTTAGAAACAGGAGAGGAGAGGTCACCCTGTTGGGAGTTTTCTATAGACCTCCGAATAGTTCCAGAGATGTAGAGGAAAGGATAGCGAAGATGATTCTCGACAGGAGCAAGAGTAACAGGGTAGTGGTTATGGGGGACTTTAACTTTCCAAATATTGACTGGAAATACTATAGTTCGAGTACTTTAGATGGGTCTGTTTTTGTCCAGTGTGTGCAGGAGGGTTTTCTGACACAGTATGGGGACAGGCCAACCAGGGGCGATGCCACATTGGATTTGGTACTGGGTAATGAACCCGGCCAGGTGTTCGATTTAGATGTAGGTGAGCACTTTGGTGATAGTGATCACAATTTGGTTAGGTTTACCTTAGCGATGGGCAGGGACAGGTATATACCGCAGGGCAAGAATTATAGCTGGGGGAAAGGAAATTATGACGCGATTAGGCAAGATTTAGGATGTGTAGGATGGGGAAGGAAACTGCAAGGGATGGGCACAAACGAAATGTGGAGCTTATTCAAGGAGCAGCTAATGCGTGTCCTTGATAAGTATGTACCTGTCAAGCAGGGAGGAAGTTGTCGAGCGAGGGAGCCGTGGTTTACTCAAGACGTTGAAGCGCTTGTCAAGAGGAAGAGGGTGGCTTATGTTAGGATGAGACGTGAAGGCTCAGTTAGGGCGCTTGAGAGTTACAAGCTAGCCAGGAAGGATCTAAAGGGAGGGCTAAGAAGAGCAAGGAGAGGACACGAGAAGTCATTGGCGGATAGGATCAAAGAAAACCCTAAGGCTTTCTATAGGTATATCAGGAATAAAAGAATGATAAAAGAGTTAGAACAGGGCCAATCAAGGATAGTAGTGGGAAGTTGTGTGCGGAATCAGAGGAGATAGGGGAAGCGTTAAATGAATATTTTTCGTCAGTATTTACAGTAGAGAAAGAAAATGTTGTCGAGGAGATTACTGAGATACAGCCTACTAGGCTAGATGGGATTGAGATTCACAAGGAGGAGGTGTTAGCAATTTTGGAAAGAGTGAAAATAGATAAGTCCCCTGGGCCAGATGGGATTTATCCTAGGATTCTCTGGGAAGCCAGGGAGGAGATTGCAGAGCCGTTGTTGTTGATCTTTATGTCGTCATTGTCGACAGGAGTAGTGCCGGAAGACTGGAGGATAGCAAATGTTGTCCCCTTGTTCAAGAAGGGGAGTAGAGACAGCCCTGGTAATTATAGACCTGTGAGCCTTACTTCGGTTGTGGGTAAAATGTTGGAAAAGCTTATAAGAGATAGGATTTATAATCATCTTGAAAAGAATAAGTTCATTTGCGATAGTCAGCACGGTTTTGTGAAAGGTAGGTCGCGCCTCACAAACCTTATTGAGTTTTTCGAGAAGGTGACCAAACAGGTGGATGAGGGTAAAGCCGTGGATGTGGTGTATATGGATTTCAGTAAGGCGTTTGATAAGGTTCCCCACGGTAGGCTATTGCAGAAAATACGGAAGTATGGGGTTGAAGGTGATTTAGAGCTTTGGATCAGAAATTGGCTAGCTGAAAGAAGACAGAGGGTGGTGCTTGATGGCAAATGTTCATCCTGGAGTTTAGTTACTAGTGGTATACCGCAAGGTTCTGTTTTGGGGCCACTGCTGTTTGTCATTTTTATAAACGACCTGGATGAGGGTGTAGAAGGGTGGGTTAGTAAATTTGCGGATGACACGAAGGTCGGTGGAGTTGTGGATAGTGCCGAAGGGTGTTGTAGGGTACAGAGGGACATAGATAGGCTGCAGAGCTGGGCTGAGAGATGGCAAATGGAGTTGAATGCGGAGAAGTGTGAGGTGATTCACTTTGGAAGGAGTAACAGCAATGCAGAGTACTGGGCTAATGGAAGATTCTTGGTAGTGTAGATGAGCAGAGAGATCTTGGTGTCCAGGTACATAAATCCCTGAAAGTTGCTACCCAGGTTAATAGGGCTGTTAAGAAGGCATATGGTGTGTTAGCTTTTATTAGTAGGGGGATCGAGTTTCGGAGCCACGAGGTCATGATGCAGCTGTACAAAACTCTGGTGAGGCCGCACCTTGAGTATTGCGTGCAGTTCTGGTCACCGCATTATGGGAAGGATGTGGAAGCTTTGGAAAGGGTGCAGAGGAGATTTACTAGGATGTTGCCTGGTATGGAAGGAAGGTCTTACGAGGAAAGGCTGAGGGACTTGGGGTTGTTTTCGTTAGAGAGAAGGAGGAGGAGAGGTGACTTAATAGAGACATACAAGATAATCAGAGGGTTAGATAGGGTGGATAGTGAGAGTCTTTTTCCTCGGATGATGATGGCAAACACGAGGGACATAGCTTTAAGTTGAGGGGTGAAAGATATAGGACAGATGTCAGAGGTAGTTTCTTTACGCAGAGAGTAGTAGGGGCGTGGAACGCCCTGCCTGCAACAGTAGTAGACTCGCCAACTTTAAGGGCATTTAAGTGGTCATTGGATAGACATATGGATGAAAATGGAATAGTGTAGGTCAGATGGTCGGCGCAACATCGAGGGCCGAAGGGCCTGTACTGCGCTGTAATGTTCTAATTCTAATTCTAAAAATATGTGGCTACAAGAACAGTTCAGAGGCAAGGAACTCTGTGGCGAGTAGCTCAACTCCTGACTCCCCAAAGCCTGTCCACCATCTACAAGGCACAAGTCAGGTGTGATGGAATACTCTCCACTTGCCTGGATGAGTGCGGCGCTAACAACCCTCAAGAGGTTCAACACCATTCAGGACAAAACAGCCCACTTTATCGGCACCCCATCCACCACCTTAAACAATCACTCCTTCCACCACCATAGCACAGTGTGTACCGTATAGAAGATGCACTGCAGCAACTCACCAAGCCTCCTTCGACAGCACCTTCCAAACCCGCAACCACTCCCCCTCGGACAAGGGCAGCAGGTGCAAGGGAGCATCACCACTTGCATGTTCCCCTCCAGGTCACACAGCATTCTGACTTGGAACTATAGCACCATTCCTTA